>NC_137696.1:72212447-73412447 GCF_964034855.1 Anser brachyrhynchus
TGGAAAGTTAAAGCAGAAATGTTCAAGGGAACAGACACATACAGCTGGAAACAACTGGAAAAGGTAATCCCCACACCTGTGGCATGGAGAATATACTTACACTTTTTTGTAGTATACCATAACGAGGTATACTTTCCAGAGACCACTATTCTATCCAGTACAGCTGAACTGGGGACATTCATATGTTTGTTTGTTTTTAATAAATATCTGCCTGGCTGCAGCTCTACATTTTGTCAAATTTACACTTTAAAGAATATAGCATTTACAGTAAAACCATTTTTAAAATCTAGGAATCTGCTGAAACAGAGTTTTGCTAAGTCTAACTGAAGATGTAACTCCATTCATACACAACTGTTTCCTAACAGCCTCTACTCACATACAATGGGAAATCCAGTTGCTTTATATCAAAGTATGAGAGTGGTTTTTAGATTCTACCTTTCCTTTTCCATTTCCAACAATAAAGCATAGCAAAGACAATATACCTACAATTTTATTATATTAATATCTTATTCTGTATTATTTCTTTGCTTCACTCCAGTATTTTTGTTCTGCATGGTTCCCAGAGAAATCTCTGTTAAAACCAGTACTCACTGTTTGATTATTTCAGCTTTTTTTTTTCCCGTGTTCTCACTATATTACAAGTTTACAATTAACTATCTTATCGCCAATGATAAACAATTCCTTAAATGATAAGTGATTCAGTAAGTTCGAACACATTTCATATGCTAAGCTCACTGAACTACGTTAGGTAAATATATATTATATACATATGTATATACATAGCTTCTATTGTAGCTTCTATTCGGAACCTGCTGTTCACCGGGATTTTTTTTGACGGGAAGACCTAATTAAGGCAGCAATGAAGGCCTCTTTCTATTACTAGTGTTAAACATTCTCACCTCAAGAACAGTAAAAAGAACAGATGTATTTGAGAACTTCAGTCAGCACAAATTACAGTCCTTTCAGCTGCTGGGCTTGAATGGGGAACACTTATCACCTACTAGAAACTGAAAAGAAACAGGAAACTAGCAATGTTGGTTTGGACAGAAAAAGTGGTGTTTGTTTGATTTTAAGTCATTTTCCCCAAAGATATGGGGGAATCTGCTTTTTTTTTTTTTTTTTTTTTCCACAGCTTCTTTCACTTGGGGAAGTGAAAGAAACAGAGCTGGGAAGAGAAATAAGCATCCTTATTTTAAAAGGCTTGCAACGTTGGAGAATATAATACCAGAGCCAAATCCTAGTTGCCTGCAGCAAGAATCAAGTGAAAAGCCTGCTTGTACCTGCCAATTAAAATTTGTGGTTTTCTTTTGTAACCCTAACAGAGACACTTCCATAGATGTTTTATAATGTCTTGCTTCCTCTGGGTCTCCAAGGAAAAGGAAGCTAAACACCTCACCTCCTTTAGGTATGACATTTAGTGCAACCATTCCACATATTTAAAATGTATCTGGGTCCCTTAAGAGCACTTTAATAGGCAAGAGAAAAGAAAAAAAAATGATACAAGCCAACAAAATCCCAGGACAACAATTTAAAAGGTTTATTAAATGCACATGAAACAATGTCTTGGATGCACTGCCTAAGTATACATTAATTCCTGAACGATCCTCCAGGAGGTTCCCAAGACCTTGTATGAGAAGGAGCATACACTCCTTTGGTTTCTTTTTAATGCAATTTCCTACTGATTTCCTACATGTGCAGTGTAGGGGAGTGATACTAGCAAGACTCCTCCTCCTGTTCTTTCTGGGATTCCACTGTTATTGTGTTTGTATGACTACCCTTCCCACCTAAAAACAGAAAGAAAAGAGAAAAAGCATATAACAAAAATAAAACAAGTTTTAAGACATGTACATCTGCAGTATTTTTAAACATTTTGCAGCATCTCAAAATGGTATAGCTCAAGAAAAAAAAAATCACTCAGTTGGAAGAAACATTTAGATAAAACAGCAAGCCAAGAATAGCCAGTTGAACTATAAAGTCATGATATTTTCTGTAAAGTGAATTAGGGAACAGCGATATATTTTTTTATGTTTGTTGGCAACACATGCAATATTTCTGGTTAGAGCTGCAAAATACACTTACAAGCACCAACCTCATATATATTAAGAAAATGAATATTAAGAACAGAACATCACCTCCATTCAGCTATAAATTGCTACCAGCAGGATCTTGGGATATGAATAAGAATGAATGTTATATTTAAATGGATATATTCTTCCAGAAATATTTTGAAAGTATGCTGCACATGTCCAATCACATCACAAGTATAACTTTCATTTGTTTTTCCATCTTAAAATGTTCCAGATCACTTCTTGTAGGCATATTTACAATGTAGATTCCCAGACAAACAATATTGATTCAGTTATAGCACACATTACAATCTGTCCAGGTCTCTTTCCTTCTCTTCTGTGTTGGCTGGGATCCATATATAGATTTGCAGAATGGTAAAAAATGTGTTTAATTTTTCACTTATGGATGAATAAAAATTTTGGAAAGTATAAAATGAAGTGTATCAAAGGAATTATCAAGAAAAATCAACATTATAATTGAGACCAAACTCTATTCACAAGTTTTGCCACCCACACAACAGATAAAAAAGATTGTGTCTCCTTGAGATCAGCGCCCTTTGGGTTTCTGCTAGCATGCAATTAAAATTCTCATTTACTTCTAACACTTAATTTAAAAATACAGGTATGAATACTATCATTTAATAATTTTCTTCTGATTACTAAAAAATCTTTATATTCTTTATTGTTAATCAGCTTCATAAGTTATAACATTTTATATGCAACTGTCTTTCTTACTTCAATGAAGAAGAATCAATATCTATCTCTATTCTCTTTCTCCTATTTGCTACTCCATCTAGTCTGTCCCCTCATCTGTTTTTATTAAGCTTTGCTTTATTTTCTGAGGTTGAATTGACAAGCTCAGCAAGGATGAGGCTGCCTCTCACTTCCATTCCTTAACTGTCCTCATTTAGCTGCTGGCGTGGATCACAGTCTTCTTCCTGTTGTTGTTAGGCTGCTCTTCCATTTCTTTAAATTAAACAGTAGCACTGTTGCTCACTACACATGTTGTTTTCTCGGTGACGTCAAAATCTCAGTATTTCCCTGATGACTACCACATTTAAACAAAAACTATGAACAGATTTTTAAGATTTCAATGCAGGTCAAACACTTATATTCTTTTGAACCTTGAAGTTTTACCAGATACTTTTGATACTGCATCAAGTCACATACAACTAGGCTGTCTGTAGAAGGACATAGGATTCTACCTCCAAGTGACCACCATTTTCTGGGACACACTACGTCCATGTTGCCCCAAAAACATTTGAATTCCAACAACTAATACAACCTTTGTCCATCTTCCACAGTACAAAGGGCTACAGTTTGGTGTAATATGACTACTGCATGGTCTTGTGGCTTGGAGAACATGTAGGAGATAGCACAAGTTCAAACACAAATCAAAGCCACATATCTACTCTCTCATACTCCAGCAGGAGTCTGGAGGTCTGGAGCCTTCAGGGTATCATTTTCATGCCGACTGGAATGCTTCTGTGCTCCCCCTACTGCCTGAAAGTGATTCTCACCTCTACTGATCTCTGGGAGAGGATGGTAGAAGACCACCATAAAGATTATCTACAGGCTTATTCACCCAAGCAAGAAAGTCTGCCTGAAAAGCTGAATTTGCATCCATCTGTACCAGTTAGGAACACACTGGAGGAATAAACCCTAAAATTTCCCCAAAATGAACATGTATAGAATAGATTGAGAGTGGAAAGAGAAAGAATAAGGTCCTGAAATTTTCTTAGCCAAGATATTTAACAAGAGAGAAAGAGCAAAAAAGTCACCAGCTCTTATATTTCAAAGTCACACAAACACTTATCAGCCTTATTTTTCAATTATCCTTGTGGTTGCTTGCCATTGTTTTCTCTTACTATACTCTTCAGAGCTAAGAAATTACTGGGCTAAATTGCTTTAGTCAGAAGTCAGTTGCAATGTCCTTATCAATCTGCCATTCATTTCCTTCATTTTTCTGTTGTTGGTTCAACTTTTCTCCCCTGAAGCAAGTCAAGAAATCTTGCCTCATACCTAATCTTTTTATGAAGTTGCAGTCATTTATTTTCCAGATATTTCATGATCCATGCTTATTTTGCATGTACAGGGATTTTCCCAATTCATGTTCATATTGCATGCAGACCATTTGGAAGAGGTGACTGAAAAGAAAAAAAAATGATTTGGAACAATGTTTCAGAGGCAGATGAATGTCTGTGGGGACTGGATTTCCAATCTTATCCGGTAAAAAGACCAACCAAAATGTATTAATACATTTTAATACATGTATTATATTAATACATGTATTATATTAATGTATGTATTATATTAATACATGTATTATATGTATTATATTAATACATGTATTATATTAATACATGTATTAATATATTTTGGTCTAGAGCAGTGCAGGAAAAAGCAGATAACTGTTTCTCAGTGTTTTTTTGTTGTTGTTGTTGTTTTGTTTATTTTGTTTTGTGTTTGGTTTTGCTTTTTGTTGTTTTGTTTTGTTTTTTAAATTGTGTTGCATAAAGAAAAAAATTACTCTAAAAGAAAGATATGAAGAAGAGAAGAAGCTCGTTAGATTACAGTTCAAATGTACTCTTACCTACAGAACAGGCAAACCCATGTCTCTGTGAGTATAAGCAGGGCTTCTCCATCCGCTGTTCACTGCAGCACCAAGGGATATGACATGCAATGTAAGCAAAACCTTTGCAACATAAAGATCCCTTTTTCTAATTTAGCTTGCTTTTTTTCACTTAAACTTCAAATCAGGCTACAGCTGGCTACAGTTTATATTCTGCTTTTGAAGCAGTGCAAACAAATGTGGTACCATCCTTTTTACTTGCCCATAAGGACCTAGTGTTCTGACATGTCAGTCTGAATTCTTCCATCTTATGAGCATGGAGACATCTTTCTTCCAGCTCTTCCCACTGTACTGTATTCATATTCTTGACTGCCTCTTCAAATTCTCAGACAACTGCTGCATCAGAGAAGACAAACTAGATTTCTAACTAATGGATACAGTGACTAATTATCTCACAGCAGGAAACCTTATTTATTTGTTATCAAAACAAGTATAAAGTTACAGAAAAGCAAAATCCTACTGAGGGTAAACCTGAGATGTTGCCTTGTGCAAAAAGGTTTTGGAGGGCAGGAGAAACATCATTTCTCCAGTGCTATGTAGCCTTAACTATCTCAACAGAATAGGAGACTATTCTTCAGCTTTGGGTGTGGACAGTTCTAGTCATGCAGGAGAAATCTCTGATGTTCCTTAAACTGCCTATGTCCCTGAAGCCACTCCAGATAGCCAACTCTCTTGTATCTCTTGTCTGTATGCACCTGAAGTCTGTATGCTAGCTAATATAAGTCCCAACCTATGACTGGGACAGATCTGATGATTGCAGTCCAGCAACTGAGCCTGCTCTAGAAAGTACATTTTGAGCATTGGTAAGATTTGCTGACTGCTTGGGATTTATTCAGACATAATGTCAAAAGAGAAGGTTTTTATTATCTTTTGCATGGTAGCCTGATGGTTAAAATACCAAACAAATGGGAGATCTACTCCCACAGCAGCACTTCCCAGACTGAAAGGATACTGAAGAAGGAGGTTTTGAAACACAAGTGTTGAGTGGCCAGGAAGTCAAGATTCACAGTACTAGAAAACAAAAAAATGAAAAGAAGTATAAGTCTACCCTAGCTGAAGAGGACAGTCTCCTGGCTCTCTCTGAATATTCTGGAGAATATTTCTTGGTTTTATCCAGTGCATATGTAATTCAAAATGCATAATCTTTCCTAAGAAAATGAACAGAATAATTACTAAACACAGAATTTCTTTCACAACTTCTAATGCGTTAGATAATGAAGAAAGAAGTAAAAGTAACAGTTCTAAATGTTCATCTACTGTGAATTCAAAATACTTTTTTTCTGAGAAGACAAAACAAACAACAGTGTACATATTTTGTTGAGAAAGTAATAAAATAAAACTAATCCAGAAGAGAAAAGATGGATAATATTAAGAAAAATAATTTTCAGAAACTTTCTTTAACCAAATTTATAAAAATCCTTTAAAATGACAGTAATGACAGTAATAAAAAATTGAACACTACACATTTTTGAGAAGTTCTTAAGAATGTTATTCAGCTACTATAAATGCTGAATGGAACACATGATTTTGTAATATTTCAAGTTGAAAGCTCAAGAATAAAGGAATGCAAATCTCTTTCAAATTTCCTTATTTTATTCCTGTATCTTCAATTTGATAAACAAATTAATAAACATTTTATGCATAAGTTATTCTTTATTGGGCAAACAGAAATTGTAATCATCTGTAAAAGTAAGACACACTATTAATACAGCAATGACAGAATGCATTATATTAAAGGGTTGCAAAGTGACCAACTTGAAACAGCTCTCTGGGGAACAGAATAGGCTAGTGTACATTCACAGATGAAAAGTTAGGAAAACATCAGAGTCAGATGCATCAGAGGCAGGAAATTTCAACAGCAAAGCTGTGCCCTCCAAGGTATACTGGAACTCTCTGCTATGCTGTATGCTCTTTTCTGGGATTTAAAATTCAAGTCATATCACTGAAGTTTCTCACAAGTAAGACTAAAACAAATACATGTGGCCCACAGATCTCATCAAAGCAAAGAGTTTTGCTGCACACTTGGAAAAACAAAAAAGTTTATATGTACTACTTAAAAGACAGAAACAGTCCTTGTTATTTCTTCTTGTTGAACACTAAATGCATGTTTTGAATTGCTAAGGAATATACTTTCAGCAACTAATGATTGTAAACTGCTAGTCAGAAGCCAGAATTTAGAAAGCTTAGACAGATATTGCTCATTGACCAAGTAAACGAGTCCTGTAGAAAAAGAGACCTGTAGAGACCTGTAGAAAAATAAGAGTTAAATTTTCAAATCTAACAAGTGTGAAAGAAAGGCATGTATTTCTCATATTTCATAATATTCAGGTTATACTGAAGAATAACAAAATCCAAAGCAGGACATTTTTGAAATAATTTACATAGTACTCCCATGATAACTGAAAATCAAGTAGAATTTTTAATCATCCTTTCTGAGCCAAAAGAGATAGGACCAGCCACAAAGACACACAGGAATAATAAAGAACTTAGTCTAGCTGGTTTTATCAGGAAATTCAGAGTCTACTTAGAGAAAATGTTTTCTTTAATCAGAAAAATGTATGAATAATAATGAGAACTAAAACCATAAATAATCACTCTCATTGGCATAAAGGAAGACACAGTTATTATCAAGCATTATGCGGGAATTACTTAGTATAGGATTATTTAGATAGTCTCACCTCCCTGTTGAGGTAGCTGGTATGCCCAAGGAAACCTATAGAGACAGTGGCTAAGGGGGACCATGGAGGGACGCAGCTCATCAGCCCCTGGGCCACCCCATATGCAGCTCCTATCTCATGTCAAGTACATGCAAGGTTTTCAAGGAACTGGGCAAAAGAAAGCCAAGTTTTCCACGATTCTTAAACTGAACTTCTGAGAATACTTTGAAGGGCCCGAAGATGGTGAGGAGTCATAAACCTAGAGAGAGAGCAGTGGGGACTCCACCTCCGCTGGTAATTTGCCATGGTGGGTCATTTTGACCAAGGTCTTCGTGAGTCTTTGAGCATACAATTCACAGATTCTTTGCATGCCCAATTCCAATAGAAAACAATAACACTTAAGAATCTAAAATGTTTGCTGGGATTTTAATGCATTTTCAATCATCTGCAGATTGCATCTGGAACTGAAAACCCTGTATGAGAAAGGGAAGAATTTCTCAAGAAGCAGGCTGATACATGTCCCTCATTGTGCTAAAAATATCCTGAGGCCTATTGCTTGTATAACACTAGGTTCCCTCAAAAGAAGAGGTGCTAAGTAAACAGAAGATATATTTCTATAGACAAGAAGTTACTTGAAACACACTTTGAAGAGAACAAGATACAACAAAGCTGTACACATGGAATACCATCAAGCAAAAGGCAACGCTATCCACAAGTAAAGAAGATGTAAGCCATTTTTCCTGAAAAATGCATGGAATACAGAACAAATGTATGGAAAGGAGAAGATTATCTATAAAAACTTAAATTGTATATTAGGCCTTCAACAGACTACAAATTCCCCAGGAATAAAAAGAAAATCCATTTTTTTATGAACCAACATAACATTCTTTCCAAAAATAAGAATGACTTAACACCCACCAGTAGACATCAAAATAACAGCATACACTTTCAAATATATTTATTTTCCTCAGTGCTCCATATTGCTTTTTAAAGCTCCTTATCTGTCCTACGTTCTGGCACCAGAAATCTTTGCTTAAAGTCCTTCCCCTATACCAAGACTCCTCACCTTTCCCACATCTGACTTACTTTGCCCCTCAGATCTGTAAGACATGTTCTAATAAATGAATATCAGGATGAAGCAGCCATATGGACTGCAAGTCCCTCCAAAGTCTTTCCAGTACCTCTTTCTCTTAAAGGTACGGCAATCCATAATTAATACCAATGATTCACAATGAGCAGGGTACAAAATGCTGTAATTTCAGTTGGCTTCCTTTTCCAGAAGAGGATCACAGGCTAGGTCTGGCTGCCTTTTGGGAATCTGTGCTTGATGGATAACCCAAAAGCCCTGCCTAAACTGCTTTTGTGCCCCAGATTTTTCAGGGTTTGCTCAGCACCTTGGTCACAGCTCCAAGTGTTGTCCTATTCAGACAATGCTCAAGATTAACAATTGTGCTCTCCTGCTTTAACTGTGAAAAGTGGGTTGTGATTAAAAGGCAAAAAACTCATGCTGTTTGTAAAAAGGAAATCATGCTTGACAAATCTACTGGAGTTCTTCCTCTGATTACAGGGGATGTTATAGAAAAGGTGGAGCCAAACATATAATAGCAAGTCAGAATCACATATAATAATTAACCTGCAAAAAGCAAAGCCCTTCACAAAGATCTATAAATTGTGCCTTCCTATGCATTCTTTTTAATTTGCTTTAACATCTTCTGTGTAAACATAAGACCTGCGGTTTGCTACTTATTAAAGTCCAGTCTTCTCTCATACCCTCTGAAACAGAAGGTCCACCATGAGACCAGGAAAAAAAACCACTGAACTGCACAGCTGTCATCTGTCCATTTAGTTTGAAACTTTCTTGTACCCTACAGTGCCCCAGTATTTTGACATTTTCTGTTTTGTTGCTTTGACCACAGACATTTTATTGGTTGTCTCTCTCAAAAAAAAAAAAAAAGCTTCACTTAAAAAATGAACTAAATGCAGGTAGCCTAAAGAAAGACTTAGAGGTTTTATTTAACCATGATTTTCTATCACTAGTTTTCTTTAATTTATTTCTATCCCTTGGCACTGACAGAAGGACTATCTTCTACGCTTCGGTTGAAAATTGAAGGATAAGAAAAACACTTCAGATGATTTGCTGCAGTGAATTCTCACCAAAATAAATGGCAGAGGTTTTAACCCATATAGCCCCTTGAAACAGCATACCTTCTTTGTCTCTAACCAATTTATGAGTGGCTACATGGCAAATGATAGGGACAAAGGATCCCTATTCTAAATCCAGAATACGTTAGCTTGTCAGGAGTCCATTGTGGGAGATGAATGATGCTTTAGTTGTTTTTCTTGCAAGTGAATCTGTGTAACAGCATAGATACCAACAGACACAGAGTATTAAACTAAAATAATCCAGAAAGAGGATAAGCATTACATTTTTTTCTATTTCTGGTACTTTAATTGCTACTTCATTTAGTTTATTGAACCATCAAATTAGTTTAATTGAAGGTGACGAATACATATACTCTTCCAAGAATCAATTTGGACTCCCAAATATATTTAAAATAAACCATCCCCTATACTAGCAGTTCCACTTCGCTTAATTATTCAGTGCACAATTAGGATAACAATGTATTTTATATTAGTTATGTATGTTTTTTGAGTTTATTTTAAACCTACCACAAGAACAAAACCATTTCTACAACTCTAAATTTTTAATCATATGATGATAGAAATTTCTTCCAACAGCAGACAAATTTACAAAAACCAAAACTATTATTTGCCCACCGGTTATTATGAAGTTGATTATTTCATTCCTTGATTAATAAATGGGAAGATAGAAGGTGATATTAAATAAAATTTGGACTTATGGATAACTCTATATAAAACTACTGTGAAATAGAATAACTGTCACTATCAACTCCAGTTTTGTTTCTGAATGAGAATAAGTCTGATATAGATCTTGATTTTTTTCTATAAGAACAGTCGCTAAGTCAATATTTTTATCGGCATATATAATGTGATCATGCTTCACTAAATCAAAAGCTTTGGCAAGGCCTAAAGCTATTACAGCCAATTTATCATTACCACTTTATTAATAATAATGGAAGATATTGCCTTTCTTGAAACCTGTGACTGCTATGAAATATTTTGATCATCACGTGCAAGTAGGGTAGTCAAAATCTTAATGTACAATCCTTTCCTAGAAGAATAGATATTAAAAATATTTGCAATTGTAAAACCTAAGACTTTTAGTCTTAGGGATAAGAATAACCTGGTTTTCTTTAAAATACTCAAGAAATCATTAAAAACTTAAATTAATTTTTTTCTCAGCTTTTTCTGTGGGCATCATTTAAAAGTGCCCCAGGAATCTTTAACTTTCATTAATTCACATAGTACTTTTTTGAGCAAAATTAGAGCACATTCATTACCAAGAGTTATCTAAGAAAGTAACACATTTTCCCTTTCCACTGCACACTGGCATTTCCAAAATGCTTAGAGGCCAAAATCTTTCACAGGTAGGGGACATATTGGGTTCTTAGCTGCATTTCATCTTTTTGAGAACTTCCTGGTAAAAAATTATAATGCACAAACTGGGTAAAGGTTGTGCTATGTCTATTTTATGTCTATTTTTTATCATCTGTCTACTTCTTAGCAATGGACCTTCTTTCGTATGATGAATATTATTTAAATTGCTATTTTGATACAGAAATAGTGTAAGCTAAAGGTAAAGATATTAATGCTTCCCATCACTTTTCTAGCACCCATAAGTAAGGGTTCAAGCATTCAGCTACCACTCATCTTTATTTATGGTGAATTTGGAATGAACAAAACAAATTGCTTTTCAGAGCTAACCATGGAAAAGGTCCTTCTAAATAAACACTGAGAACTGCAAATTATGTGATGGCAACTCTGCTCAGACTTTTCAAGACAGGACACATTCATCAGAGGTTTGTTCATCAGGGTTGTGTGTTTAATTCCAGCTCAGGTTGTAGACCATCTTTTCCCTTCGTTTATTCTATTCTAACTAGGTGAATAGAGGGCTTATCTAGAGGATGCACATTTACAAGTCAAATGTGTCAGCAGGGTATCTTTGCAGTAAAGGTTTGCTGCATACTGGGTTGCATTAGCCTGTAGGTCCAGGGAAGTGGTCCTTCCCCTCTATTCCATACCTATGCAAACACTTCTAGACTGCTGCATATAGTTTGGAGTTCTCCACTACAAGACAGACATCAGCATACCAGAGAGAGCAAGTCCAGCAAAGGCCACTGCTCTGGTCAGGGGGTTGAAGCACAGGAAACCAAGGGGAGGCTGAAGGATTTGGGTTTGTTCATCATTAAGACAAGAAGGCATCAGGGGCATCTTATTGCTGTCTACAGTTATCTAATGGGAAAATATAGAGAAGACAAAGTCAGATTCTTCAGGAAGGTACACGGCAATAAGATATGAATCAACAAACACAAGCTGGAAGAAGGAAATTCCAGACAGATAGAAGGATTTCTTCTGTCACTGACAGTCAGTGAGGTAGATCAAATATTGGAGCTTGCTGCTCAGAAAAAAAATAAGGAATCTCCATCCTTGAAGATACTCAGAACTTGACTGGACACATTGCTCAGCAACCTGATTTAGCTGGCCCTGCTTTACACAGGGCTTTGACTAGATGATCTCCCAAGGATCCTTTCAACCTACACTTCTTTGTGACTCTGTGAAGTGCGGACAGTTGCACACTATATATACACCAAAGAGGAAGAGGTCATACAGTCACAGTTGTGTAAATGTGCTTAAATTACTTCCGGACTGGAGCTGACACACATCTCATCAGTCCATCAGAAACTCACAGATGCCCAGAAAATGGGCAAAGCTATCAAGCAGTTGTCTGCGCCGGCCTGCATAGACAGGTTTTGGAAGGAACAAAGTATCAGTTATGTTCTTGATAAAGAGATAACAAGCCATCACTTTTACTTTCATAGTTATCTGTGATGAAAAAGACATCATCCCCTTGCCAGTTGACTGGTTTCATACTCCTGTGAAATGTTACCTGTGCATCTCCATGCAGGCTCTTAGTCTCCATCTCTGTACTTCTCATGGTATCTGTACACATTTCACTTTCCCATTACTCTGTGTTTCAGTACCAGATTGATCTCTCATTCAGAAGACTTTTCTTTTTTGGGTCAGATTAATGGTATCCTTAACTGTAGCTGTCTGACATTGAGCTAAACTTCCTCTGTAGTCAGTGGAGAGAAAAAAAGATCCTCTGGGGGATGATTCATCCCCACTTATCTTGGGAATGAGACTGGTAGGTTTCTGAACATATGCAAATCTCAGATTTGAGCTTTTTAGCCACTATATATTTCTTTACCTGTCTTCCTTGGTAAAGCTTTCAGTGAGGCACAGAACAGAAAAACCTGGAGATCTTTGGAACAATTTAGAGTAATATAGCTGTAATATAGCTATTGTGGCCTGCAGAAGAAAGCACCAAGAGAAAGAAAGGGGAAAAAAGAAAAGAAAAGGAAAGAAAAAAAAAAAAAGGAGCTTTACAGATTTTACAGAGATGGTGAACTGGTTTAATTTGTGAAAAGGGAAGGGAAAATGGAAATACGAATTATTTTTATCTCTGAAGCAAGTTACAGTGTTTTAGATGAGGACACTTTACCCAAGTATGCCCTTACAAAAGGTACAATATTTATGTAATACTCCAATGACAAAATCTCCTTCAAAAAATCGCACCCAGGAACCTAACTCAGAAAAAAAAAAAAAAAAAAAAAACTCTTTCCTTTTGCTCCTTCTCCAAATCCCTGCACCAGTATAGGTAGTTTTCACAATTGTGACAAAGCAGTTTTGCCAGTTCTAACAGCCAAGGCTGCACTGCAGCACAAAGAGCCTTTCATCATCGCATCAGTGCTGAACCTCTCATGGCTAAAGAAACCCACAGAGCTGTTGAGACAGCACCAAGTCTCAAAAGCTGTAAATGGGAACTTGTATGGCTGCAAGGTGAAGCAACAAAGCTGCAAAAGAAAAATCAAACCTCTCCATTTGAAGAATGCCAGCAGAAAATTTTACATCATATTTGCTCTTTGCTATCTCACTGGTCTTCTGTTCTTCCCTGTGGCATCTTCCCAAAGCTTCAAGTTGTGTCAATTAACTTCAGATCAAGACCAGGAGTGTGCCAACAGCCTGTAGCTCCTGCTGAGCCCTTGCTGCATGACGAGGAGCCCACTGATCCAGGAGGTGCTCCAGCTGCAGCGCTCTGGGCAGCTGACAGGCGTCAGCCCATACGGCAGGCGTGCAGGGCAGACTGGAAAGAGAAACACTTACATCAATGTCAGCCGAGTCATCAGGGCGCCCGGGCATAACAAAAGAGGCATGTTAGAAACTGTCCTGGCTAGACAAGTGTAAAGGAGTTTCTTCTAGGGATGACAGCTCCTTTAGAGCTGGAGGAGGAAAGGAGAATGTGCCTCTCATCTTATTCTCCTCCTGTGAGAAAGACAGAAAATAAACTCATTACCTCACATATTTCTCAACACATCTGTAAATAAAAGACTACCATTAGCACTTTTCACCACACATTATCTATGTGTCAAAACTGTTTAGGGTGTGATCTGATATCCTCTCCTTCAGAGTGCATGCAAGCAAGAAAGAGCTGCCTTTGATTTAGTAAAGATGAACTATCAGTACTGTAAAAGGCAGAATGGGAATACACGTGCATACCTTAAGAGCAGAGCAGGATAAATATCAGCTTCACATTTATATATGAAGCTCCGTCCACAGCCTTTCCTGTTTATTAGCCCTGTCAACATTCATGCAGCCATAGTACATCTACAGTGATATGTTTTGAGAAGTTTACCTGTGTGTTATTCACCCGTGATTGCACCAATTTAGATACAGAATGCTTCCCTGTCTGCATCAAGTGTATTGATTCGGGAAATAGATTATGGGGAGAAATAGCATATGGAAAAGAGCATATGAAAATAAAAGGAATTTTTATTGGTTTTGTTTTGTTTTGTTAAATAAAAGACAGGGTGAGATTAATTGGAATTCAAATACAGGAAGCAAGGGAAGAGTAAAACAGTGAAAGGCATGAGGATACAAGCCCAGTGCCAGGCACTGTGGCATGCATTTCCAGATCAAGACCAGTACAGAATTCAGCTCTGATCACTGAGAGTACCAGGGGGCTGAGCAAACAGAGCTTTGCCAGGGCTGTACTGGAGCTGATGGAGATACTGCCTTCAAATTACTGAATGTAGTTGTCAGTGAACAGGACAACACAACGTCACCTCCCACAACATACACTGCAGCTATTGAGCAGATAAGGCCTACAAGCATTACCCTGTTCCTTCTTTTAGTTGTCACATGTATGATGTCCTCAGTATCCGCTGACAGCAGATACTGGGCAGCTGCTGTAAGGCAGTGTTGTGCTAAAGGTGTCATCGGTATCCAGAAAACAGAAGTCCTGACCAGGCTGAGAAACGTCAGAGCCCTGTGGTACTCCACCAGCTCTTACTTCCCACCATAATCTAAACACCTGCAGAAATATTCTGCAGAACAGAGCAGTCCTCAAAACACCAGAAGATAACTATGGGTTACAACTGTATTGGGTTGCCGTGGCAAGGTTTTGGTAGCAGGGGGCTGCAGGGTTGGCCTCTGTGAGAAGAATCCAGAAGCTGCCCCATGTTAGGTAAGGGCCAATTTACAGCCGGCTCCAAAAGGACCCACTGCTGTCCAGAGACAAGCCAATAAGCAACATCGTTTGTGTCTCTCTGAGAGCAGATTTAAGAAAGGGAGGAAAAAAACTGCTGCACAACAGCAGGTGGGAGAGACAGCCCTGCAGCCCCCCAGGTGAGTGCAGCAGGAGGGCAGGAGATGCTCCAGGCACGCAGCAGCAGTTCCCCTGCGGCCTGTGGAGAGGCCCCTGGTGGAGCAGGCTGTCCCCCTGCAGCCCATGGGTCCCACACGGAGCAGATCTCCACGCTGCAGCCCCCCCGTGGAGGAGCCCCCGGTGGAGCAGGTGGATGTGGCCTGGAGGAGGCTGCGGCCCATGGAGACCCCCGCAGGAGCAGGCCCCGGGCCGGAGCTGCAGCCCGTGGAGAGGAGCCCACGCAGGAGCAGGGGTCTGGGGGGAGCTGCCGCCCGTGGGGGACCCGTGCTGGAGCAGTTTGCTCCTGGGGGATGGACCCCGTGGTACGGAGCCGTGTGGGAGCAGTTCTTGAAGAGCTGCTGCCTGTGGGCAGCCCCCGCAGGCTCAGTTCGGGAAGGACGGCATCCCGTGGGAGGGACCCCGCGTGGGGCAGGGGCAGAGAGGGACCGTGAAGGAGCAGCGGAGACGAAGTGTTAGGGACTGACCGCAGCCCCCATTCCCTGTTCCCCTGCACCACTAAGGGGGAGGACATAGAAGAGGGTTGATGGTGTTTTTAGTTTGGTGTTTAGTTTCTCAGTGCTCTAGCTTGTAATTAATAGGTAATAAATTAATCTTCCTATGCTGAGTCTGTTTTGCCCATGATGATAATTGTTGACTGATCTTCCTGTCCTTATCTCAACTCTTGAGACCTTTTCAACATATTTTTCCCCCTTTCCCTGTGAAGAGGGGGAGTGAGAGAGTGGCTGTGGTAGAATTCAGCTGCCCAGCTGGGTAAAACCACCACAACAACATGCAAACATCATGGGCAATGCAAACAGTCAGACTTAGCTCTTTGCATAAAGAAATACTTAAAACTCTATTGTTGCATATTCAGTGCAAACAAAACAGGAGAAAAGAAAAAGAAAAAGCTGGTGCAAGCTTGTCTTTTATGCTGCTTACTCCCAAACACAAGGCTGTTCTCTTCTTTCACACAGTTGTCAGTGGCCCCCAGTCACTTACTCAACCAAGATGAAATAATCTTCAGAAGCAAAGTGAGAAGCAGCTCAGCATGGAAGACCATCATTTGAGGGTTTTGTTGTCACTGCCGGCTCGGTTTTGTTTTCTATGGAGCACATTACGAAGTGCATGCTATTACTGCTCAGCGTCCCCTGTGTCCTGTTCTGCCCTGCTGCTAGTAGAAGCCACGTGCTCTCACTGGCAGTAGCTGCGCAGAAGCGTTTGCTCATCTTGGTGGCTGCCAGCCTCCGTGCATTTCCCCATGGGAAGCACATATGCTTGTCAGGGGTAGCAGCACCTGCCAAGCTAAAAAGCAATTCACAGAGAGCATTTGAGGGGAAATAGTTGAGCACGAGGAAGGCAGTTCATCTCTGTGAAACATGCCCCTCAGCAGATCTCCACAGCTGCCCATATCACCCACAGGCAAAGTTTCTGGCAGGCACAGCCACATCCTGCCCTACTGCATGAACATTTCATGAAGGTCAAGCTTTAGCCTAACCCTCATGGAGCTTAGGGATTGTGCTGGAAGAGCCAGACTCCACCACAGCTCCAAGAGGCTTTCCCTTTCTAAATAACCACCATCGGGCTGCTACCGCATTTCATGCCAAATGGCACCATGCTGCAGCAGAATAGACCATGGCCCTGGCCAAAAGCACAGCAGCCTCTGCAAGCATTAGCCTTCAGTTCCAGGGGTTTGTGTCTGCCATTCCCTCAGGCAGGCAGAAGGAAAATGTACTTTGAAATCTGGTACTCAGCTATGTGGTTCTGTATATTTTCTCTATATATTTTGTGGTGCCTGGCATTTTTAGCAGCACTGCTTGAGCTAGCCAGGTCTACCTCCTATGTTACTGCCCACAGCACTCAGCCTTCCACCTCACCTCATTGTTCAACAGGCAGAAAAACAATCAGACACAACACAAAACACAGTAGAGGACCAAAGGGCGACAGGAAAACTTACACACATCTCTATCAAGTGGGCAGTTTAGCCTGTGCGAAGTTCAATATCTGAAATCTCCTGGTGATGGGGAGGGTTCAGCTGCAGAAGCTAGTCTATGATATGTGATAGAATCATCCTTGCCTCAGAACAGATAATTAGCTCTAGCAATAGAAATCTGCTGAAACAGGAACACAGTTCTCAAGCCACCATCAATCTGTTTCCTTCATGGGGATGTCAGACTGGTACACAAAAGCCTTGGAGCAAGAGAAACCAAGACAGCCATTTCCAAGCTGTCTCACCTATGGCCTCCTGTGAAACCCCACAGAAATTTGAAACCTGCTACCATGCATTAATGAATTGGCTTTCCTTGCAGGCACCAGAAGTATCATATCAGACAGTTCCAACCCAAAGCTTGGAAATTTGCTATGTCAGCACATCTGGGTTTGTGTTTTGGCAGGAAAGGGTAGGTTCTGAGAGAAATTAGCAGTAACAGTGCTCAGCTTTAGACCATCTGAACTGAACACAGCCATTCAGTCTAAATTAACAGCACAACCCAAACTCAAAATTGATAAAACAATCTTTCCCCAAGCTATCCTTACTATTTCTTTTTTTTCTATGCAGAGTACAGTGTGTCCTGCCTGTTATAAAACCTTGCAGCTCAAGACCTCTTTCTACCCTGGTATCCTGTAAGGTCTTCATCTCTAACAATGTCTGAATGTCTCTGTCTCCAGCTCCCAGCTATCTGTAAATGCCATTGTTTTCTGCATAATGTATCTGACTTTTGGTTTTTGATCCTCCCTGCTTTTCTGGCACACTGAGCATAGTCCAATTACCTTTATTTTTCAAAGCCCTGTTCTCTGCCACCACCCTCCATATACTGTGCCTCAATCAGAACAGAATCACAGATTCCTTTTCTACTTATAGCTTGAACAGGCATCACAAAGTCACTGCTAAATCTGCCAGGTATGGGCATCTTCTTGCCTCCTTACACACTGACCCTCCCATTTGGAAGCAGCAACACGCATAAGGCCTTAGAAAAGGAAAATACTGAAAACCTGTACTGCCTGTCCCTTGCTAAGCCCCAGTGACTCACCGTGTGCTCAAGGCCACTTGCAGAACAGCTCACTATCCACAGCTACACAGGGTAATTCTAGCTCACAGTTTGTACTGCTGCTTTTACTGAAGCCTTACACCATTGAATAAGGATGGGCCAGCTTGAGCACGCACCCCAGCAAAAAGCTGGCTGTGCAGAGCTGAGCAGCTGGGGCTGAATTAACTGAATAGAGAGCAGCTCCAATCAGGCAGCAAGCACCCCGGCCCTTTGCCTCTACCTGGGCTCCCTCCAGTACAGTGCCAGTCCTGCTACCCACCCTGGAGCCCTTCTAGCTCACAGCACGAAATTGGTCCAGCGCCCTGATGAGGTGATTGCCTGACCTCTTCCAACAGGCATATGTTAGGCTGCCCGCTGTTTCATATTTTGCTCAGGTAGGCTGTCTGCTACAAGTTGTACATGACATTTGAGCATGTAAGAGACAGTGGGACTGAAAGTGTAAGGGGAGTAAAAGTTTTGAAGCTACTACAGAGAAACAAAGCTTCCAGAAATACCAAAAATAGAATATAGACAAATAAACCTGGTACTGAGTATTAAACTCAAATAATGATACAATTGCAAAAAATAGTATTAAAGGAAGATCTGAATGCAAATGGTTCTCAGAGCTGTGATCAGAACCTCCATATTAAAAGGCCAGATGCAGTTGCTAAATAGACATTTAGAGCATGCATGGTGACTCTCAGGGGCATCTTTATTTGAAGCAAAAACAAATATCACGTACTGAACTGTGAAACAGACAGCTACTGAAGGCTGCCTACCAGAATAAGGGAAAATAGGAAAAATAAATAGAAAAAGGAAAGGAAAGGAAAGGAAAGGAAAGGAAAGGAAAGGAAAGGAAAGGAAAGGAAAAGGAAAAGGAAAGGAAAGGAAAGGAAAGGAAAGGAAAGGAAAGGAAAGGAAAGGAAAGGAAAGGAAAGGAAAGGAAAGGAAAGGAAAGGAAAGGAAAGGAAAGGAAAGGAAAGGAAAGGAAAGGAAAGGAAAGGAAAGGAAAGGAAAGGAAAGGAAAGGAAAGGAAAGGAAAGGAAAGGAAAGGAAAGGAAAGGAAAGGAAAGGAAAGGAAAGGAAAAGGAAAGGAAAGGAAAAGGAAAGGAAAGGAAAGGAAAGGAAAGGAAAGGAAAGGAAAGGAAAGGAAAGGAAAGGAAAAGGAAAGGAAAGGAAAGGAAAGGAAAGGAAAGGAAAGGAAAGGAAAGGAAAGGAAAGGAAAGGAAAGGAAAGGAAAGGAAAGGAAAAAGGAAAGGAAAGGAAAGAAAAAGGAAGAAAATAAAGTTAAATTTCTTAGAATAAAATGTAATGACATCACCCCTGCTTTATTTTCCTTTCCTTGAAGCCAAGTTTCCCTGTATTAGGTCTCCTTGGTTTTCTCTCTAACTCATCCAAAAATCTCAAGGAGGATTTGGGCAGAACTTGAAGACACTAACATTTCTGAGAGAAAAATCTTCATTCATAATTTTGTCATGCCTAGAAACAGCAATCCAGATGACACCAAGAGTACAGAGTGTGCAGAAAGCATGCATTTTTAATGTTTGCCACTTTTCTCTCTTATTGATATGCCAAATTATCTTTTTAAAAATATATTTTATGTTCTTGATACTTTTAAGTTTTCCTGGCAGGACAGATAGCCTGATCATGCTGAGCATTTCTATGCAATCACTGTTTGTTCTGCTGTTTCTCAGTACTTTTATTCAAGTCCCTTCACCATCACAGAAGGTAGCTAATGAGTGGCATTACAGTTTATAACTCACAGACATAATTGAGAGCCTTTTTTCTAGATTTTTACTACCAGTCATTTCAAATAATTCACATAATTCTCCAATGATCAACATGGTTGCAAAGTTTTCTAAAGGCAAACAAAAACTGACCTCTTCATGCCTACTCCTCAGGTTGTGTTTGTGTCCTCAGGAACCATCTGCAGCTTTCTGTTTGAATTTCCCCACGTGTGAACAGCATGCACCTTGTACCACACTGAGAGTCTCCTAAGAACATGGGTTTTGATTATGTAGACGAGGAATACCCACTAAACAGCAGACTACATTTTAGGAAGGCTTTGATCTTCTATTTGTCTGCAAGGACTACAAACAATACTTTAACATCCCTACATTCATGTCCTAACCTAAGCAGGAATATTTTCAATATTTCAATGAAATACTCACATTAGACTTTAGGTCTCACTTGTTTTCTTTGTATAGCCAGCAGAACGAGGAGTGCTTTGTAGGCTAATAATAATTGAATCTAAATTAACAAGTGTTTTGCAGAGGCTTATTTCAATTTTTATTGGCTTTTAGCAATAAAAAAAAGGCACAACAAAAGTTGCATTACAGCAATCTAAGTATGCATCCTGCCTGAGAAATCCAAAACAAAAGATGACTTTTCAAACTCCTATACTTTATTACATATTTTTAGACATAGCTATGCTGCAGTACAAAATCAGTCTCCTATACATACTGAAATTTTCTGAGTTTTGGAATGGCCACTCTTTTTCAGCTACTGGCACAAGAGTCCCAAAACTAATAATTTTCATTATAATTATTATGTGAGATAATACTCCTTTTACTAACCACCAGCAATTACATGATGACATGCTTTTAAACAATGCACCTCTAGATATAGCATTGCACAGGGCTGAGAATTGCAGATTTACATCATAAAATCATAGAATCATAGAATGATTTGGATTGGAAGGGATCTTAAAGACCATCCAGTTCCACCACCCCACCCCCGCTTCCATGGGCAGGGACACCTCCCACCAGATCAGGTTGCCCAAAGCCCCATCCAGCCTAGCCTTGAACACCTCCAGGGATGGGGCATCCACAGCTTCTCTGGGCAACCTGTGCCAGTGCCTCACCACCGCCATAATAAGCAATTTCTTCCTTATATCTAATCTAAATCTCCCCTCTTTTAGTTTAAAGCCATCACTGATTGTCCTGCCACCACACTCCCTGACAAAGAGTCCCTCCCCAGCCTTCCTGTAGGCTCCCTTTAGACACTGTAAGGCCTCTATAAGGTCTCCCCAGAGCCCTGCCTTCTCCAGGCTAAAGAACCCCAACTCCCTCCGCCGTTCTTCATAGGAGAGGTGCTCCAGTCCCTTGATCATCTTTGTGGCCATCCTCTGGACTCTTTCTAATACTTCCATATCCTTCCTGTGCCGGGGGCCTCAGAGCTGAACGCAGTGCTCCAGATGGGGTCTCACAAGAGCAGATGGGGAGAATCACCTCCCTCGGCCTGTTGGCTACACTTCAGTTGATGCATCCCAGGATACGGTTGGCTTTCTGGGCTGCAGGCGCACACTGCTGGCTCACGTTGATCTTCTCATCAACCAACACCACCAGGTCCTTCTCCTCAGGGCTGTTCCTAATCCATTCTCCACCCAGCCTGTATCTGTGCTTGGGATTGCCCAACTCAGATGCAGGACCTTGCACTTGGCCTTGTTGAACTTTATGAGGAACTTCATCCTTATGTTGTAGCTCAGATGATTTTAACCCCATCTAAGTGTCAGGCAAAATTTCTATTTTCACTATCCTCTGCTTATGAAGTTAAACACTGACAAGTCTTCCTGATGGTCTTCAAAGAACAGAAGAAACGTTGATATTGTAGTAAAATATTGTGCCTTAGAGAGAAAAAAAAAGGGGGGGGGGGGGAAGAGGGGACTAAAAGCAGAAAAGCAATGTTATAGAATATGGGTTTAATTGGTGTGGATTGTGGTGTATGCAGAAGACTTAAGGAAGCCAGAGGTTTCCCTAGGGACAAAAGACACGTTGAGGTTTTGTTTTTTTTTTTATTCAAGGGAGTTTAACACATCCTACAGTCACAACCAAAGGTATTCAGGA
Organism: Anser brachyrhynchus; assembly: GCF_964034855.1. Lineage (NCBI taxonomy): Eukaryota > Metazoa > Chordata > Aves > Anseriformes > Anatidae > Anser > Anser brachyrhynchus. Next base: position 72,234,517 of record NC_137696.1, read on the forward strand.
AGTGTCTGCTGAGGTCTCTACTATAAGGATAGTTGAAAGTTTTCCAGAAAAACTAATTTTCAACTGAAAATTAAGTTTTCATCTAAAGATTAGGTTACTCATTTTCTAAGGGTGTCCCTATTCCCAAAATCGTTAAGAAAACCTCACTTTCAGAAATGAACAAGCTGCTTTCTTCAGTGTTTCATTAATGCTCAGTTCAACATTAAAAGTACCCTGGTGAGCAGCTGTGGGGCTGGATATGCCCACCCTGCAGACAGATCCAACTTCTAACTGGTGTTTGTCCATCAGTCACCTCCAGCAGCTTTGCGACTCCTCCAGTGCGTGGTGAAGGCCATTAAAGGAGAACAGTCATAATAAACAGTCTTGGGAGGGAACGTGGTTCAGAGAAGGAAACAAAAGCTTGAAGCTCCCAAAATACAACTTTTATAACATTGAACCAAACATAAGTCAATGATGATCTTGCCTCGGAGGAAGTTCTGAGGAAGCTCTAAGGAAGGAACTGCCCAAATGCAATCTGTTAAGTCAGGTAGCTGAAATAATTCATTACCATTTCTCAAAACAGAAATGGTTACAAAATAAAAGTAATTTCCAACAACATCTTGTCCTGAATCATATGCAGTCATTACATCTGTTCTAACTGTAAATGAGGTATTACGTTCGGCTCTTTCATTAGGTATCAGAATATGTCACTGCTAGTGATATCCCTCACCCTTTCCTCCCCCCCTCCCCCCCGCCCCCCCCAAATGGAGATATTATTACTGTTGGTCTTCACTCCAGTAAGACTAGGAGATCAAAGATCTTAGTGTGCCAAGCTAAGGCCATATTTCTACGCAAGTTCTGCAATGATAACTTTGCAGAACACATAGCTTTGAAGAGTTAAAATCACAAATCTTTATAAGACTGATTTTGCAGGAAGCAGCTTTACAATGAAAATTTCATAACAACAATTATCTACTAGTCCAGACACAAACTGAAGAGAGACACATGGGCTCGATCACACTGAGAACAAAGGAATCACTGTCACTGCTTCAACTTGCATGGGTTGAGTCATGGACCTCCAAAATTATGGATGCAATTGTAAGTATTTCTACTGTACCCTTATACTAAGCCCTGAATAGTGCTCTTTTCACAGCCAATATAGCTTTTTTACTGTTTACTCTGTAGCCAAAACAAACTAGTAGATCAATTAGAATGTTTTGATGTGAATCTGAGGTTGAGAATAGATTTGGCTGGAGTACATGGGATTCTTTTTAGTGTCAGGTGATTAAGGGCAAATCCTCAGGTACGTCAGAAACAGTCGAATATTATGAAGTATTTCTTTAAAGACATAATTACAGTAACCACTACTCTTCCACTGAATCTAAATTTAAAAAATAAAAAAATAAAAAAAATCCAGGCTGCTGCTGCTGTGTAATTGCTGGATTGTTTTTCCTGCTGGCTTCAGTAGGTTTTAATCATTTAAAGTATTTGTTAATAGTTTAAGAAATGCAGTGATTCTTTTCCATGGCATGATCCAAGTAAAAACTTCATGAGCTCTTTGGAAAGAAAAATATACATTGGTACAAAAGCGCTCAAACAACAGAATACTTAGGAACAGCAAAGAAATGTTGAATTAGTATTCTTTCTTAGTGAGTGTTCAAGGAAAAAAATTAACAGAATAGATTAATGAGGATATACTAAGCTATAAATACTAGTCATCAGCCCACATTTCACTTGGGGGATCGAATATTTCCCTTTGTTTACAATTTTGCCTTCTCATTTACCTGAAATAATGTTGGTACCAAACCAGCAATCCCAGTTGTTAACAGCTGACAGAAGGCCATTTACGACCAATGTCTCCTTTTTTTTTTTTTTTAAGATTCAAGGAACTTCTGTATAAGTTGAAGAATAAAAAATAATAAATAAATAAATAAATAAATAAAACACCAGTTTAATTCTATGGCTTTCTCTGCTAAGATTTCTTTTCCTCAAAAAAAGATAGAAAAATGGCTTGCAGATACTCTGTTATTGCTTTATTTTCTAATGCATCATATCACACTGGATTATAGTTGGTATCATTCAAATTAAATTTACTCCTGAGAGGTGCAATAACTTTCAATCAAACCACAGGTACTCAGCCTTCTCCAGGAACAGCCTCATAATGCAGAATGAATGAATGAGTGTGAACACAAGCTCTGTAAGACTACAGAGTCAATCAGCTGGGGAAGAACAAATTACCATTGCTGAATACAGACAGTTACAGCCTTAGAAACTCTATTTTGATTAGCTGAATAACTCGCAAATTACATGTGATCCTAGGAAAAACATTTCTGAGAATGCAGTTCCTCAGAAATGGTCCTGGAGTGAAATGATGTCTGCTTTCCAAATCCAGATTCAAATGGCTCGCATTCAGAAATACATGAATACTGGTTTAATGTCACTGCAGAAGGTATCAAGAATAATAAATAATTAGAAAATAATACTCAGCAAAAAATGGATGTAGCTTTCCTACTAGACAGTTTCAAATCTTCTGCCTGGCTGCCTCTCAACCATTACATCTAGACCCAGGGAAAGCTGGTAAGAAGGAAAGGTGAAGAGGTGTAAAAAGCCAGAGCACAGAACCCATATGAGGAGAGAGAGAGACCGTTTTTGACTAGGTGCATCTGCACATGGGCAAACCTCTTTCTACTGACCACTCCAGTCATCTGTGTCTGTGGTGCTTCAAAGAGAAGGATGTAGTTCTGAGCCATTCCCACCACTATGAGCAACTAACCCAAAGCTACTCATGAGGAAAGAAATCCCTGGATAGTAAAAATTTCTGATTGCACTGTTTCAGAGTCCACCCTAAGTGAAGAGCCTGCCTAACTCCTAAACTGAAATGGCCTCTCACTTTTTAACAACATTGAGATGTTCACTGTCTATTAGATTCTCTTTCTCTGACATATACATACAGGACAAATTAAAGTAACTGCAAAGGTTTCAGCTACAGGAGTTATGGAGAAATAGCACGCTTTGCAGTAGCTCTTTTCTAAAGTTGAGACAAGGTAATTCTGAGGACCTTTCTGCTTTGAGGAATTTAAGGTGCTTTCAGAAAACTTTTCATCCCCACCTACTACTTAATTGCTCTTAAAAATGTGTACACAGTGATTTCCTATTAGCCACTTTACAGTTACACTCATACTGTGGTTTTGGTTTTACTGCTTGTGAAAATTGACATTTTTATAGGGACTGGACCACTACTGACCTTCATACTTGTCCTCTGAAAAGAAGAAAAGATCTTCACATCTTGCATATAAAATGCAATTGTTCAAAGAAACCATCATATCCTGATACAAATCTCAATGTCCACAAAACAGAGAATTTTAAGGCAATACAGATGGTTTACACAATCTACTGAGGCCCATCCTTCTAGCATTTTGTCATGCGGGAAAATATCTAATGCTCATTTCGATGATCCCACTATTTTTCACATGAGCCTAGTGCCTCTTGGGATGTTTCAGACATTTATTATTCTCAGCTTGAAAAATTGCTTCCTAAATTATTATTTTTATCTGTTGATACTCACTTTGTATCATCAGTGCTGGACTGGAAAAGAAACAGTTCTGACTGGTGTTCTGTGTCAATTATTTTTTATTGTCTTGTATTACATATTTGACTACTGTTTTTCTAAGCTCTATTACTTTAGGTCCTTTTAGCCCCAAACTCAATTTATTTGCCCTAAAAAACAACAATAGAAAAGCCTATACTCTGTGTAGCAGCAAGTGTATAAATCTAAATACAAGTAAGCAAAAGAAGAAATTAAGAAATATTAATTAATATTTAGACTGTATGTGACCCAAAAATTCTACTAAGAATTGATTCTCCTGTTTTTTAGAAGGGCTGTTATCCATATTCCTGGTGGTACAAACATGAGGAGCTTGGCAGTATATATGAATAAATCTACACGCAAGAATGGTGCCATAGAATTTGCTGGAAATACACACTCTTGTGTAAAGTTAATAGAGCTACTCCAGAATGTAAATTTACTTACATGCATCACTGGTTGCAGGATGGGAAGCTGATGTTACATATTCCAGTCCATATAGTAACAACTCGCTCATCTCGCACAAACTGTATACTTCCATACAGTGTGTCTGGGTTACTTTTGAGAAAAATAAGAATTTTAATCGTAATTAGCACAAAATTAACAAGTGTTACAAGAAGACACTAGTTTCTGTTGCTCTAAATTTGGTAGTTGATCATACTAAAAAACAATTGCTGCCTCAACAGAGGCTTAGATTTTTGTCAACCTAGTTTCACTTAAAACAAACACAGCTCACTTCCCTACCTTAAATCCTAGAGAATTCAGCAGGATGCAAGCATATTAAGCTTCTGGAAGATAGAAATGGTCTCTTACTATACATCTGAGAACCTACCAGTGCAAGAAACCTACCTATTAAAGTAGCCTACGGTACAAATAACAGGCATTAAATGGGGGAGAAAAATGATAGCTATATAAGTTGCTCGTGAAACAAAACAGAATTTAAATGAGAATTATTTCTCATTGTATACACAGTCATATAATTTTTTCTCTATATCTATAGAGTTATATAAAGACAGATACGTACATTTTCTCTCCTTAAAGTATCGTCCTTATTAAATTCTGTGTGTAAAATCCAAGGCAATTGCCTTTCTGCAAGGTTAACATTTTATGCCTCAATTCATGGTAGCCATCTCCACATTTAATGAGCAAAGCTCACACAGCTAAAAATATCTCCTCTCATTGCTTATTAACTCAATTTAGCTAAAAATTGAGCACCCTCAGATTTCACTGCAGGGAAAGGGTGTGGGTATTCAACACCTCTGGGATGAGGGCATGGAGTCTGATTCCTTCTCTATGTATGCTTATATATGTTTAATATGCACCATACACATAAAATACATATTATATTGACCTAAAGAAAAGTTGTTGATAGATACTGTTGATAGATATTTGAAGAAATATGATTATGGTACACACAATTCAGTGTAAGCAAACAGATTTGTGCCTGCAAACCTATTAGCTCAAATAGGTTTTGTGCGTGCCTCTTCTATCTAAGAATGAAACCTTTAATGAACAGATTTTTTTTTCTAAGCTAGTTGAATCCCAAGTTATTTATGTCACAGGAGGACACTGTAACAATTTAGTTGAGTATTGTTTTAAAGTTAAAGCAATGAGGGAAATCCAGTAGCCATAACCTTTATTGTAACCCTCTCTTAATTTCAACTGCCTGGGGTGAGATGAAAGTAGAGATTATAAAATGTTGCAATGATCTTATAGACTCTAAAGTAACATGACTTTTATAATTAAAATTATATTACTGCACAGTGATCCAACTTTATTTTAAATTCCAGATAGCCCATACGTTCACAAGTCCTGCTGCATTTGTTGGGAGTCTTGGTACAAAGGACAGGCACAAAGATTTCTGCAGTTTGCCAGGTTTATCAGGTGAGAATGAGCAACATCTGCAATGCACTGGGTTTGTAGCCTTAGCGAACAGTTGTCTTTGGTAAGATGTACAACATATGCCTGTTTAAAGATTCATTCTTCAGTTTCAGGTTTCTGGAATTGCTGTAAATTTCACTCACCAGCCCACAGACCAAATCCTGCATCGTGAGCAATAGACACACAGAGTCAAGCAGCATGAATCTGCCAGAGGCTCAAAGAATGAGTCAGCTTTTTTGGAGCCAATCCATAACACTGGAGTCCACAACTTACTTAGGTTATGCTACACCATGCCATATTTTCCCTGATTTAATCCACTGTCATAACATTTGCCCACATATGCAATACTTCCAATACGTTCATCACTCAGCCCATCATTCAGCACATTTCCCTGATGAACAGCCTCCTCTCCTAGAATATTTCATTATTCACATTGTAAGCATACCCACTGCTAGTCACATAGAAACTACTACTGCTTGCCCATTTCATTCCTCCTTGCTTAAGAAATGTCAGGAGCAAACCTCAAGTACAATCAACTAGAAAACAGTTTTTACAAGAAGCACAAAGACTCTGGGAATCTCCAGTCAGCTGTAAAGGTTAAAACATGATTTGCTCTACAGGATAGCATTTCTGGCAGAGTTGGGTATGCTACAGTCAAACATCCACAGCTCCAATAATAAAAGTTTTATTTTAATTAAATGAATTAGATAAATGTAGTAAAAGGTCTTGAAGGCTAACCTTTTCCACTGCTTCAGTGGAACTGTGCAGACAGCTGCAGGAAAGACATTACCAAAGTGTAATCACATTAATTAGTGTGAACCCATTAAAAAAATGTAAAAACAGGAAACACAGGTCAATGCTCATTTAAACACTTTCCATTCAAGGACTCAAGAGGCTGTGGACACCTATGCTAGGGAGCTTCACAGAGCCATAACCACTGGAAACATTTACTGGCACCACTGGAAACAGCCCTACATACGTAAGACATGTAAGCCACTTTCAAAAACAATAGTCCTACTGTTGGGATGCAAGCCAAAGCCACATCAGAGCTGAGTGTGTTTCTTCCTATAGATCATTGCACTCAGCTGCATGCTCATACCTTGTGTGGTCCCATAACATATGAATGGAGTGCAAGCCTCCATACAACGTGTGGAGTGCCTTCACGCTTTTTCTGTAGCCCAGTAAGAATGGGGATGCAGCTCTTCTCCTTGCAGGTAACTGCTTGTGTGTTCCTTGCAGAAAACTGCAGCCATTTTTTATTGCCTTTTTTACCAAGCTTTGACTGATAGAGCATCCTGAATTTCATGTACCAGGAATGGTACTATATACACAAGAAAGTCCCCATTCAACCTCACATCCATAAAATTTTCATGGTCATTTCTGTATGCCCTGTATCATGTCCTACTAAAGGTCTACTTTACATAAGTGCACTGCTATGAGAAATTGAATTTAATAAGTGACTGCAGTCCCCCATCCCCCTCAAAGATTTTACTTAAGACAAAATCATTAGCTTACTGAAAGTGTTAGAGGTGACCTCTGGAATAAAATGTAATGTGGTAGTAAAGGGGTTAGTATCTAAAGATACATTCACATCCAAAACATAGTAATAACTCAGAAAATGGCAATCATTTTCTAAATCTCCTGTGCAGAATACGGCTAGTGTTTCCGTTGACTATATCTTTAAGGAGCTGAGTTACAAAAGTAAAAGTTCTCTTGAGAAATGTTATAATAAATCCTTACTGACTTGTCTTTTAAGCAGGGAAAAAAAAAATCCATTTATGAAAAGGCTTCAAGGCAAAATGTTACCTGACTTTAGATTCGAACTTTTTATTTATTAGAAGAGATATAAAGTTGTCTCTAGGTTCTTGATGTTACTTGTTCTGAGCAGTGGAAGTAGTGAGTTACTCCAGGGGAAACATCCTCCATTTTCACACTGTTGATCTTAAAATATCGTATAGTATATATACACAAAGTCGTGTCAATCAGACAAGTACTAATCCAAGATACAAATCACACACGCGTAGTAGTGCTGTGTAGGCATTGCAAAGAGAATCTGATCAGCAGTATCTGATTTGCAATAGATAAGTTCAACTCATTATGACCCCTGTTTGGGGACTGAGATGTCAGCATATCTGTCAAACCCCTGAAAGGGAGCAAGGTTTTCCTGTTTTGGTTTGCTTTATGTTGTTATACTAAACTCTTTTGTTGTTACAGTAAGCTTTTTTGTTGTTACAGTAAGCTCTTTTGGGTTTTGTTTTATAACCAGTGCCTTCAAGCTTCAAAAAGAAAGACATTTTTTCTACTGAAACATTTGATCAACTTACATAGCAAAATAGAAAGTTCAAAATTACTGCCTTTGTTTCCAAACCAGTCCCAGCAAATATTGTCTAGAACTCTGATATCTGAAATGTCAGGCCAGGTTGGATGGGACTTTGAGCAACCTGGTTTAGCAGAAGGTGTCCCTGTCAATGGCAGGGTTGTTGGAGCTAGATGGTCTTTAAGGTCCCTTCCAACCCAAACCATTCTATGATTCTATGATTCTATGATTCTATGTCTGTTGTTTTCACTAATAAAAAAACTAAATTGTGGAAGCAAAATGACAGTGGAAATTTCAAGATTTTCAAGTGTTTTAATATACCCATCACTTAAAATGATCTAAAAATTCTGTAGGTAGTCCTATAGGAAATAATAGAAGCTTTGTGTCCAAAACAAGTGTTGAAATATCAATGGAAAATCCTCCAGTACAAAGGAAATGGGATAAAACCTGTTTTCGAGCTACATCTAAAATCTACAGCCAAATAATAAAATACTTTCCCACTGATGAAATGGAAACTAAGCCTTCTATATCATTGACAGCCCCAAGTTGGATTTTTCAACTTCATAACAGTAGGACTAAACAAGAGCTGACACAAAATGGTCATAGAAATCAAAAAGGAAGCTGTGTCTTTCCAGCAAACAGAGATAAAGGCCAGACTCTACGGACTAATCTTAGGTGGGGATGCTGGCATGCACAGCAGTGGGTTTTTGAAAATCACAGTAACATCTAATGAGTAGTACAGGGTGACTTGTAACAAAATGGCCAATGGCACCTAAGGTCCCTAGTGAACCACCTACCAGAAACTGTACTTATATTTCCATTTTCCTTTAAGATGTTACTTTGCTGTCATTTAGGAGCAAAAGACGCCAAGGATGCAGAAAGGGAGCTTTGCTTCCTTAGAGGCAAAAGTTGATGAATTTAGGGACAGACCTGAGAGATAACTTTCTGTGAGGTTAACAAACTCATCTCATGCAGCAAATCATGATTTATTCCATCCCTGACTAATGGCCAGTTGCCTTAGTGTACTGAGTAAGATTTTGCTCTGCACCTAGTTGAATGCTTGCCCAAGCCAAATTTTTTTCCAATAACAAGCGTAAATCATCCAAAGGAAATTATGACTACATTGGTAATTTGATTGACTCATCTCATATATAACTGAAAATCTTTTAAGCCTCTTGCTCAATTCATTCCATGTTTTTGAGTCCACAGACTTGAGCAGAAAAATAATTGCTTGGGTTGGCAAGTAGGGAACTGTAAATGGTTTCAAATTTAAAGTCATTAATTGGAGCATATATAAACATATATAAACATATAAAGCATGCAGTTCAATAAAGGTATGTGCAAACTGCTACTCTTACATAGGAACAATCAAGTGCATGATTATGAAACAGAGAAAGACTAAATAAACAGAAATACTGCAAAAAAGGACCCACAATTAAAAGCTTCAGGAACTGCCCAGAGTCAACAGTATCATTTCACTACCTGCTTAGCCCACTTACCTGTAAAATGGAGCTTCTTTCACCCAAGCCTTACATATACCTTAGAAAGGCTAAAAGATCTGTCAACACATTATTTCCTTTAGGGTGCCAATCTTCAAAAAAGAAACTAACCAGAAATTGTCCAAAAAGAAAGAAAGAATCAAAGGTAGAAAAAATAGAATACACACACACACACACAAAAAAAAAAAAAAAGAGAGAGAGAAGAAAAAAGGAGGAGCTGAAGTTCAGATTACTGAATTGAAGATTGAAAAAAAGACGGGGTAACAATTTCCAGATATGTTAAATGGAAAAGAAAAATTGTGCTTTGTGTTCTCTGATGAATGAAAATAAGTAATGAGTTTAAATTAAGGAAAGAAGATGTAAGGTAAACATGAAGGGAAAAAATCTGTTTAATTAGAAGAATAATTAGGCAGTAGAATAGAGGATGATTTCAGAAGCTGATAGACCCACTTGGCTGTTTAAAAGAATAATGCATGTAAACACCTACAAGAGAGGTTCTCAATATAACTGAATCTGTCAGAAGAATAGACCACAGAACCTTGCAAGGACCTTTCTAGCCATATTTACTATGATTATATAATTTTACAGTTTGGGTACAAAGCTTTGACATTTGTAACATACATATAATATATGTAATTACTCTACTTAGGGATGGATTTTATGTCTCCATTCTTGGAAAGACTAGCCGTTATTTGGGGGAAATGTGAGAGGCTATTAAGCTTATCTCAGAATGAGAGGAAGCAATGGTTGCTACTGCCCCAAATGCATCCTACACATCATGCCAGTCAGAAACTGAGCTACGTGGAGGAAGAGATCGGCATATTCACTGTGGACATACTGCATTTTCAGAGATCTGCCCGCTGTTTGCAGAAGCTCTCATTTCACAACCAAAGGCTAAAATGCCAGATGCATAAACACAGAGGGTAGCAGGAGGTCTGACAGGCCAAGAAGCATTTCTAAGTTCCAGAGAGGAAGCTAAGAGGATTTTTGAGCAAAAAGCAGGCTGTAAGAGAGAGAGAGAGAGAGAGAGAGAGAAGAAGGGGAGAAGAGAAGAAGAGAAGAGAAGAGAAGAGAAGAGAAGAGAAGAGAAGAGAAGAGAAGAGAAGAGAAGAGGAAGAGAAGAGAAGAGAAGAGAAGAGAAGAGAAGAGAAGAGAAGAGAAGAGAAGAGAAGAGAAGAGAAGAGAAGAGAAGAGAAGAGAAGAGAAGAGAAGAGAAGAGAAAGAGAAGAGAAGAGAAGAGAAGAGAAGAGAAGAGAAGAGAAGAGAAGAGAAGAGAAGAGAAGAGAAGAGAAGAGAAGAGAAGAGAAGAGAAGAGAAGAGAAGAGAAGAGAAGAGAAGAGAAAGAGAAGAGAGAAGAGAAGAGAAGAGAAGAGAAGAGAAGAGAAGAGAAGAGAAGAGAAGAGAAGAGAAGAGAAGAGAAGAGAAGAGAAGAGAAGAGAAGAGAAGAAGAGAAGAGAAGAGAAGAGAAGAGAAGAGAAGAGAAGAAGAGAAGAGAAGAGAAGAGAAGAGAAGGAGAAAGAGAAGAGAAGAGAAGAGAAGAGAAGAGAAGAGAAGAGAAGAGAAGAGAAGAGAAGAGAAGAGAAGAGAAGAGAAGGAGAGAAGAGAAGAGAAGAGAAGAGAAGAGAAGAGAGAGAGGGAGAGAGAGAAAAAGAGAAAGAAAGAGAGAGAGAGAGAAAGAAAGAAAGAAAGAAAGAAAGAAAGAAAGAAAGAAAGAAAGAAAGAGAGAGAAAGAAAGAAAGAAAGAAAAAAAGAAAGAAAGAAAGAAAGAAAGAAAGAAAGAAAGAAAAGAAGAAAGAAAGAAAGAAAGAAAGAAAGAAAGAAAGAGAAAGAAAGAAAGAAAGGAAAGAAAGGAAAGAAAGGAAAGAAAGGAAAGAAAGGAAAGAAGGAAAGAAAGGAAAGAAAGAAAAGAAAGAAAGAAAGAAAGAAAGAAAGAAAGAAAGAAAGAAAGAAAGAAAAGAAAGAAAGAAAGAAAGAAAGAAAGAAAAGAAAAAGAAAGAAAGAAAAAAGAAAGAAAGGGAAAGAATTAGATTATTAAGCAAGGAAACTTTAGTGTTATACAGTTAAAACTGCATTAGGATGAACAAGGTCTTGTAAATTATGATTCTGTCAAGAAATAGTCTGACTTTCCCTTGCTCTTGTAAACAATGTTCAACAGGACAAATACAGCCAAAGCATTTTAATCAAAATAAGTTAAGCAATAAACATGTGAATGGGCATATGGCTGTAAAGCCGACTTTGGTGCAAAATTCTTCATTTGTCTTTGAAGACACATAATTTTAAGGAAAATAGGAGCTCTGTATTTTAACTCCAATTCACCCATGTTATTAAGGTCATGATTAGTCTAACTGACTGTGAGCACACATTTAAAATTAGAACTATATTTATATTTTTTTACTGAGTCACCCTTGTAATGGGTGAAAATGGACTTGGAAATATACATTAGCCACACAAGAGTTCTGTTTATCTGTCAGCAATCTGGTTTGGAAGGTCTCAGATGATGCAGCAGGCCCATATTTAAATTCACTGCTAAAACAATACATAAATAGTTTTTTTTTCTTTACAACCAAGTTCTGTTTGTGTGTTGGCAATTCACTTCTGAAGGTTTCAGTCAGTGTATAAAACTGTGAAGTCTTCATTGTATTATTCTAAAAAAAAAGAGAGTCTGACAACAGAAAAAACTGAGCTGCAGGAAGAGATCATCTGTACAGAGTGTTCAGCAATATTTTTTAAATATCATTTTCTGATATTTGAGACAGTTTGAACAAATGATTTCCTTTCCTATGACCAAGCTTCTTCTCCTGTTAATCCTCCTCTAAAAATATTGTGCTTTCTTGTGGCAGTTCAACTCCCTGCCATACAAATGAACATAAACGTTACTAACTCATCATTAAAACCACGCTGAAAGAGCAACAACAGCAGTAAAAATGAGCTATGAAGAGAACTCCTATTTAAAAAAAAAAAAAAAAAAAAAGTTTGACAGCTGCAAGCCCTGGGTATCTGCTTTTTCTCTTCAGCAAATAAAGATTCATAACTCATTTATTCCAATGCAGTATAGAATCAGTTAGTTTGAATCAATAGGGCTATTCTCAATTTATATTGATATAAGAAAGAGCAGGATTTAGGTTTTACATTTCCATTCATTTTCCCCAGGAGTTATCAGTGACCCCTTTTGCACATACTTAGGTAGCTCATCCATTCTCATGAATTAAGAATTTAGGGAGAAGTAAAGGTTTGGGGGAGAAAAATACTTTTTTTTTAATGTTGAAACTTTTGTGTTCAAAACAAAGCAGGATATTTCTTTTCCTTTTTGTGATTCCTAAAGATGACTTTTACTACTAGGCTGTGTACCTGTCTTTCTCAAAAAAAAAAAAAAAAAAGTGATTCTCCTGAGAGCAAAGACATGGTCCCCTCATCATTTCCCCTGTTACCTCATCATAATTCCAGAAAGACTCTTTTCAAATTACCCAGCCACAGCAGTACAATGGACAACGTGTACTGCTTCTGAATGTATTGTTTCAAGAAAAAAAGCACCTCCATCACAGTAACCAGGCTTTATTTCAGGTTACAGTAATAATAAGTCTAAAAACCTTCGCAAGGCAGACCCAATACTGTAAAATAAAATAATAAAGGAAAAAAAAAGAAAAAAAAAAGAAAAAAAACATTTAGTATTATGTCCAAAATGTTAGAAATATAACTACCACTGACCAGATCTTCAATTTACCATATGCAGGGTTTTTAGAAACTTACTCTCCTCTTATTTTTGTGAAGCTTCAGCCTGCAAGTTATTATGTAGGCAAATAATGAAAATAGTCTTTATATGTATTATGCATTGTTTCTGAAGACTTAGTGGAGAAGGAGAGGTCAAAAATTGAAGCTAGGATACAAAACTGATTAGGAGGAGCTGGATGAACTGTTCACCACAGTGATGCCACAATGTGGTGCCACAAGGACAACATGCTCTCCCACAGGCCAGGAAAGAACCCAAAAACTCCTGCAGAATAAGTGCTTTCAAAGCAAATCTTGCAATTCATACAGTTAGGCTGATCTTGACTTTAACATTTCCATAGTGCTAAGCATATTAAAATCACAGGGCAACACTGCTCCCTGTGCAACACGCGGCATAAGGCAAGCAGGGTCTGCTGTGGAGAGCATAGAGTACTGACTGCCCTACGGTGTGGCTCTGGAATGGAAACGCGTTATGTGGTCCCGGCTCAGCAGTTTAAATGCAAGTCCAACCATCACCTTTTTGATGGATGGATAATCCTTATATTTTGCATAATCGACATGCCCATTTAATTTGGTTTAAGCACCTCTAACGCTAAAAGAGCATCTCTCACGGAAAACAGTTGCCTTTCCCACCATACCATTTTGTACTCAGAACAAGCATCAAGCATTTTTGGCAGTCGTATGAGGCCTCCACTTGTTTCTGTCCGATACTACTACCTAAGTTTTCTTATTGGACAAAGTTGTCTTCATAAAGCTAATATCCTGCAACATGTCACTCTAGTCATTTCAGTGTCCTTTATCTTTTTTATTACTTACCGATTTTTCTGCCAAGACCTTTTCATGATTGATCTGGTACAACTTTATTAGAAACTGTTCACTTACAGAAGGCTTGGGGGGGGTCACATTTACTCCCAATAAAATTAAACTGACAGCAGTAACTTTATCCAAGAAAAAAATTGACTCTGTACATTTAGAATAAATAATGAATGCCAAAATTACTCAGTTGTTTCTGTATCTCTTGTTTCTCCTGCAGAGAGTTAAGGTCTATATTGAGCCATGCATCTTGGTCTTGTACACATCCTTTAGTACCAGGAGATATCAGCAGTAATTGCATTAGAACCTGTGAGGTAGTTAATTGGATTTAAAATATTCTGATTGTGAATCTGGATCAGACCTAGTTTTGAATCACAGGTAGGCTGAATTGCTGGCATAGTAGTTATGCAAGAAATATTTGCTAGCTAAATTCCCCATCTGCATTTCATTCATTATCTATTGTTACAAAGGCAATACAAATCATAACGCAGAGTCTGAAGTCGCTTATAATTACAGTCTTTCTTCCTATGCCTGTCTTATCACACATTTCTCTCTTTCTTTTTCTTTTGTACTGCATGCACTCTAACCACCTCCCCCTACCTCCAACCCATGAGAGGTTAGATTATTACACCATTTCAGAATTAAGTAATAGGATTTCCTTTAACTCATATGTTGTGTTCACCTCCTCACCTTTTCATTCTCTCCTGTCTGCTCTTCATAATTACTATTCTCATTTTCTTTCTGGAAACTAGCCATGAATCTGCCCAGCTTAGAGTCTTCAAACTGGTTTCCACCTGAAAGTTTAACGTTGCCAATTCCTCTTCTTTGTATTACTTAATGCTAGGACTGGCCCCTGGGATTTTCATGAGATATGAGAAAACTCTGTGACTAAGTTTTTTGACAAATGTGAGCTGTGAGAAGACAAATCAGAAAGGACAAAGGGAACTCTATCCTTCATAGCAGCAAAAAAAGACCAGGCAGTTGTACACTCCGCCTGGTTGCCAATGTTTAAAAAATATTTTATGCATTTAATAGGTAGATCTAGGTACAGATAGGCACTTGGAGATAGTATAGAATGACAGAATGGCCAAGGTTGGAAGGGACCTCTGAAGACCACCTAGTCCAATCCCCCTGCCGAGCAGGATCACCTAGAGCACATTGAGCAGGATGGCATCCAGGCAGGTTTTGAATATCTCCAGGGAAGGAGACTCCACAGCCTCCCTGGGCAACCTGTGCCAGGGCTCTGTCACCCTCACAGTAAAGAAGTTCTCCCTCTTCCTTCCTTCCTTCCTTCCTTCCTTCCTTCCTTCCTTCCTTCCTTCCTTCCTTCCTTCCTTCCTTCCTTCCTTCCTTCCTTCCTTCCTTCCTTCCTTCCTTCCTTCCTTCCTTCCTTCCTTCCTTCCTTCCTTCCTTCCTTCCTTCATTCCTTCCTTCTTCCTTCCTTCCTTCCTTCCTTCTTTCTTTCTTTCTTTAGGCAGTCCCCATATAAATGACAGGGGGGTAGCACCATGTGATCATCAATAGCCATCTTGTGGAAATACTTATCAAAGAGCAAAAACATCAAACTTTTTTTAAGTATGCCTCTTGTATAGCAAGCCCAGTCCTCAGGTAAACAGTGGGGGTGAATCACTGCAGGCAGACCAGAGGTTGAACTTCCTTGTATAAGCCACCTGCCAACAAATTTTGAGGAACACCAGTAAAATAAAACATCTGTTTGTAAATAATTTGCCTAGGGGAGAGAAAAATGCTGTTTAGGGAATAAATAAGTACTCTGATGCAAATACTGTGCCTAGTTATTTCTTTGCCTCATGACTTACTTTTGTCACACATGCTGAAAATGCTTTGTTTTTAATATCTCTAGCCCCTGGGGAAAGACACTTATTATTTTCCATTTCCTTTCCTTTCTCTCAATCACGCATCCATATTTAGGGTTTCACTTCTGCTTCTTCTTCATCTTCCAGCAAGTTCAGTCACTATTCTTTAAAATTAGGAAGTGTGGGGGTCAGAGAAGGTGTGCCAGGACATATATTCTATGAACACAGGTTCAGTAAACTTGTAGGTATATAACAGCAAAATGTTAACATCTTCACCACACCATTCCAACAGCAAAAATGAATTCATTCCTTTTATTCCCTAGAAACCAACTGCAGAGCATTGCAATCTGCAGTCTTTTCTTCCACACTAGGGATCTTTTCCTCCCTGCTTGGATTAGGGAAAGATACGACGTACCCATCTGTTTAAACGTGCTCCTGATTAACATGCTGTCAGCCATCCTGAAAACATTTGGATATTAACTAGCTAATATGAAACTTGAGCTAATTAATGCGTGCATGCACACACTTGTGCAATCGTGTCTGTATGCAGCAGTTGATATGCATGTGCCAAGGAGGGATTTTCACCTCTGGCAAAGCAGAGGAGCCACTCCCAGGGCAGCCGGGAGCCCCGTGGGTCACACGCCATGCTTTGTTCCTCCGCTGGACCCAGCACAGCAGCAGCAATACTTCTCTGTGATAAGTTTTTAGATTTGTCATGTCTGCACCCACTGATGTAGACATTATGAAAGTGGCACCAGGAGCAATCATGGAAGGATAATTAAGAAATAATTAACAAGGATAATTTGCGAGGGGCCAAGGGACAAGAGCTTTTATTTCATCAGCTGGTGTGACTAAATAGGTACACAACACTGTTGTAAAAGTTGTTTTTGTTTTTTTTTTTTAATTGAGAGGAGGGAATGCGTAGAGGGAGTAATTACCAATTCCTTTCTTTCTTTTGTTCTTTTGTCAGACTAACTTGCATGACCAAGTAGTTTACCCCAAGACAAGCAGTTAACAAATCACCTACCTCTACTCAGTAGAGTATCTCTGTCAACATGATGATATTTGATGAAGAACACAGCTGCACAGATACAAAGCAAGAGCAGAATAAGAAGAATAGGCTCTCTGCACTACCCCAGGTAGGGGGTATGATGGGAGGAGGGGACGAAGTCTCACTGCATCGCCTGTCAGCTATCTTGCTGCTCCTCTTTCATTTGAAAGCACTTATTGTTTCTGAAACAGGAGAAGAAAAAAGAGAATGAGTTTTCTCATGATATCTGTGGTTCTGTGATTTTGTGATTTGTTTTGGTTTCAGGAACTGAGAAAGATTACAGCCTCTCTGTAAGAGATACATGCCGTAAGACTTGCCTTCAGCCAGTCACATCTTCCTACCAGCTGACTACCCCCTCACCCCCCATGGCAGAGACAGTTTGCTTCTTGCAGTTCCCTGCTGCTGGTGAAAGTTTTTGTCCTGTGCCTACTACTGCATGGCTGTAGTGCTGAAAATTAATCTCACGGTAAGAAAGTAAGTCCCATTGATCTTGTGCTCTCCCCTGAAAATGAGCAAACATCTTTCAGGTATTGTACCTGGTGTATCTTCTTACTTGCAAGTCTTGTGGTCACCACTGGAGTTCCTGCACGTGGATGGCAGCCTACTGTCAATCTTACCTTGGCCAGGACCTGTTTCTCCTGCCCTAGATTAAGAAACAAGACAGTAGCTTTTTTCTAGGGTAGTTTCAAGCCCTAAATCTGCTGCTTTTCCTTCAGGATACATTGATATCTGGTTCCCTGCAACTTCCTGTTCTTCTGACATTGCCTTTGTATTTGGCCTCTGTTAGAAATGTGATTAAAAAGATACCAACAGCAAAATGATTCAGAGGCATAAAACTAGCCCAAAACGTACAATAAGCCCAAGAAAAAAAAAAAAAACTTCTGTTATTAAAATACCTCACAAAGAAAGAATCAAAATCCCAGGTCAGCATCCGAGCTGTAGATTTCCATGCCAGATTTCCAGGCCAGTACAGCATGAGCACATTTCTGGGAAGTATCCAAGGCTTTGAATACTTTTCTAGACCTTTCAAGTTCATCAAGCATTAATGACTGTATGAAAAATGCAAATTAAGTACTATATGTGAATTCAGAATTAAAGCCTTATAGAGAACAATGTGGAAATATGCATTCCAGATGCATTCCTGCTTGGAGGCTAAAAGAAGAGCAGCTTTCAGGATCTTGCCAGGTTCCCCTGTTGTAATTTTATCCTCTCTTTGAACAGCTCTCTAAGTAAATGATGACAGGGCAGTTAAGCACAGTGATTCTTAAACACTTCCTACTGTTCAGTGCGTTTTTTATCTGTTTTTCAAATTCAGCATTTTTATCTGTACTGCCTTTCCGTCAGTGCAAAGTGGCTGCTTCTCACCAGCTCCAACAAATATCTCTTCTGTAACTTTGATCTTTCCGCTGTCACAAGTATTATGCAATATAAAAGTCAGGCTTCTAACAGCTGAGAAGTGGATCCAGTCATGTGCTAGATGCATATTCATATCTTGTACCCAGTCCTATTTTCTTCAGCTCAGGGAGCAGGAGCAAGTCACCTGACCATGCACCAGGGGCCAAGGTCCTGCCTGCAGTGGGCTGGAGAGTCTTATAATCACAGCCAGGTTTCCCCAGTGCCCCTACAATACAGCACATACCAATGAAACCAATTGTCAGCAAGCATTCAGGAGTGATCACATCACTTGTGCAGATTGCACTTGACCCAAGCAAAGTTAATTGTCATGATAGTCTCTATACACATAGGTCTCACAGTAACAAGCATTTCCAAAGGAAGACATGAAACTCCATAAGTCCTTATTTTCCAAATAGGCTGTGTTATTTTCAAGATATTTAATTGCTTTTTCTTTTTTAATTTTTGAAAACACTACATAAAGGAAATTCTCACACTATTCACTGTTATCTATGATAACATATAATCCAAAAGCAGATGTTACAAGAGCTGCCATGACAGATAATGCCATTGAAATTGGTTGCCCAGAGCAAATCTATTCTGTGTCCTACTTACAAACATGCAAAACTCTTCACACTAGGACTCTGCCAGAATAAATTGGAGAACACAGATGTTACAAAAAAAAGTGACATTATCAAACATCAGCAAGCACTACAATGCTATTTTGTGAAGCACGGCTCCAAAGTCATCCCTTTGTTCGTATATATAAATAAAATTCAGTGAAGTGAACGGTACATTGACAGAGGGTTGCACAAAATGGTCTCCTCTCGCACAACACACTCCTGCCTTGCCTCAGGACCTGCTAACTGGGGCAGGCTACAGTACACTTACCTGTTTTACCACCTTTCAGCCCTTCAGCCTGGAAGCCCGTGTATGTACCAGAAAAATACCAAGAGTGCTTACACAAACTCAAGAAAACTTTCAAGACTTCATGTTTTCTGTAGTTCTTTCTCTAGTGAAATCTACCAAAACATATCTCAAATAGCCTATAGAGTTGGCTGGGGCAGATGGAATTTCTCAGTTGCTATTGTAGCATTTGCAGATAGTGAAATATCTACAAATGTCTTGTGAAACATCAGCCAGTGAATTTTCAGACTCACTGGTACTACACAGAGAAGAGGCAGTTTCTGGCTATGGTAGACTTCTAAACACATAGGCAGACATTACATAGCTTATACTAAATTAGCTATTGATGTAGCTGACCTCTCCTTAAAAAAAAAAAAAAAAAAAAAAAAAAGAGAGAGAGACTTTTTAAATGAATTCTTCCCGAAAAGCTGGAAAAAATATTTTCAGAACCACCACCACCACCATTCTGGGGTTTTGCTTTAAAATGTTATGCTGTTATACTTAATCAAAAATAAACAAATAAATAAATAAATGAGTTTTTTTTGTTAAAATAGTTTTAACTGAAACAATTTAAAAAAAAAAAAAAAGCAAATGCTTCATTCTGGTGCCATGTAAGAAATAACAGAAAATACTTTCCATGGGTTTGATTCAGTTTCTCAAAAACTGTGTTCTACAAAATCTCAGAGCTATCATAATGGGATAAGTGCAAAATGGCTGCATAAGATAAGGGCCATCAACTAATAAAGAATATGAGTTAGCCAGGTATAGGCTTAAGTTGGAAGTTAGGTGAAGGTTTCTCATTCATTAAAGAGCTGAAGTTCAGGCTCAGGAACAGCTTTCCCGTAGGAACTAAGGAGAATTAAACCTAACAACTTTAACATGGATTTTGCCGCACATATGAAAAAGATTAGGAGATCTGATATTTCACAAAGCAATAGACTGGTTTGTATAACACAGTAACCCCCATTCTTTCTAAATCTCCCATGACAGTCACCATTTAGAAGAATAATTTCAGGAGCTATGGAACAAAAAACTCATAAAGAGTTATATATACAGCTTATAACTAGATCTCTGTGCATGCATGCAGAAAACAACTGAAGGTAAAATTAGTTGCTGTATTGGACAGAGTAGAGGTGCTCTCAATAGAGGAATAACCTTTGTAGTGCTGTTATAATTTCCTGCAGAAAAAGATAGCAAAGTAGTCCTGCACTGTCCTGTAGAAGCATTGCTTATTGATTATATCCTAAATGGTTTGAACTCTGCCATGATAGGGCTTCATGAGAGAACAAGAATTGTTAGGTATTGTGTAAAAGTCTCCACTCTGCTCAAGGATTCTAAGAGATCTGCAGCAAAATAAGAACAAACGGAATAAAATTGGGGCTAGAGGTTATTGTGAAAACTTTAACTTTACTAATAAAATGCTTGAGGCTCTCAGCCACACTATTGACAAAGAGCAATCTGCATGAAAATTCACACTGTGGCAATGATCCGAGAACTCAAGGCAAAATTTCTGAAAGCAAGATTTTTTGGTTATTCTTTAAGAAAAAATGAAGAAATTCAGGGCTATACTAGCTGTGCCAAAATGAATTTTATTCTTAAGAATAGCTTACCAGTGTCACTGAGTCTTGTCCCCTGCTAATGCAGACATAAAAACCACTCATAAGCCCACCCCAGACACCAGCAGGTTTTGGCTCTCAAGAGCTCCTTTCCCTTTCTGCCCTGCCAGAAGAGCGCCATCCTGGTGAGCACAAATGGGTCCCACAAGTTCTGCTGGCACCCGCCAAGAGGATGAGGTGCTGAGAAATGGGGATACTTCCTCTCCTCTCACAAGCACTGGGCAAAGCTTTTGATTAATGTTAACAAATGGAAACAAGCAAATCTCTCTGACTTTTACCCTTCAAGGTTTTCCTTAGTCTTCCTCTAGCTCGGACCCTCTAGTCTCAACAGGCCAGTGCTGTAGCATATTTTTCTGATATCATCTGGAGTGACTCCTTTATTTCCTTGCAAAGAGCCAACTGAAATTTCTGATGTGGGAACATTGTTCTCCTAGGAACAGGGCTATATCTCCCATCTGTTTTGAGAGAGGCAGACAGATTCATCAGATGATAACCTATCGTGACTATCCAGATGAAACATACTCAGCCCAGTAACCTAAAGTGAAACCCTCTGTTTTTCATTACTTTGCTCTCTAGCGCATCTGTTCCTCTAAGAGAATTTCTTATAGTTCTGAACACTTGAGAAAACTGCAAAAGCTGGATATAAGGAGAAGGTAGCCACTACTGGCAGGTTTATAGGTGTTCTTATTTTTTATTCCACACAACATGAGTGGCCACCTCAACAGTTTAGAAGTTGTACTTCACTTTTCTGTGGTTCTTTTATCTTGAAACTTGACAGTGATAATCGTAGCAAAATTACTGTCGTGTTCAGATCATATTGATACTTGTTTATCCAACTCTGTGAAGCTCACCACATGGTGCTTTTTAGCACCCTTAACAGCACAACTGCAAGAGAACAAAACATACATATTACCTGAGCAGCTGGTACAGACCAACCAATGTAAACAAGAGAGAAAACTAACAGAGTGCAGGACTTTATATACACAGTGTAGGTTACAATACCTTAGAGAATTGTGGTTAAAAGATTGCACAGATAGATGCTCAATGATATACAGTGGCCTTTCATTGATAATGTATGACATCATATACAATAACAAAGGGAAAAACAGGTTGAAATTGTATTTAGAATTACATTTTTCTTTGTAGTGACACCCTTGAGAAAGCAGCCTATGGTAATATAAAAAGGACCATATTGACCGCTTCTTGCTTTTGGCATTTGGACCGGCAATAACTGTCCCTTTTTATTAATATTGTTTTTATCTAGAGCTGTAATGACCACCCTACATAGGTGAAATGAAAGACATTTATTTCATGCTTAACACCTCACTGGAAAAAAAAAATCAATGTATTGCACTAATTTGCTGAATAACTTTTTGCTGTCCAGGAGAAACAGCCCTCAAGGGCCAGCCACCTCACCTGGCATGCTCAGAAACTAGTTGCAAATTACTGTGCTGGAGAGGTGGAACCTTACCCTTGAGCATGCTGCAGCCTGGAGCTCTCTGCACTAACATAATCGGCAACAATGACATAAGTTATGGAGAAGTTCCTTGAGGACAGCCTAAGCCTTTCTTTCAGCATTAATCAGCATTTTCATAGAAAGAAATAAAACTATGGGACAGCATTTAGTGGCCCAAGCAGGTTGGCAGATATTAGTCCTGCCTAGGTAAGCTCACTCTGTTGAGATGTCAACTAAGATGTTATCATCTCCAGGCACCAGCACCAATGAATTTAACAGAGCTTAAAAACAGTTCCTCACCACTCACTCCTTCATGGAGGAACAGGGAGATTTACTGGCTATTTTCAAACCAAGGTTCCTATCTAAGACATGTAAAGAAAAAAGAGATATATCTGCCCATAGCTAGAGATGTATAGCAGAAGACTTCGCTTTCCTATTGGAACTGAGGATATGTCTATACTGCAGGTACCATACAGTGTAACCAGAATATCCTACATCACTTCCTCAGACAACTACCAGTAGCAGAAATACAGCACAGTGTTTCTCAATGCTGGTTATAAAACCTGTCTGGGAAACCTAGCATATATTTGAAGAGGTTTAGCAGCCTGCTCTAGGTTGTACACTGCCAGAATGATGCTGCTAATGCTAGTTTAAAGATAACCCAAGTCTTGTCTGAAGGACAGCTGCCCAAACATCACCCAGGGGAGTAATCAGAAACAGCAGCAGTCAAAATCTAACTTTGGCATTTCATCTTTATCAGTGCCTATGTGGCTACAGACTGCTCTGAGCGTCCATGTTCTTTTTCAGAGAGAAATGCCAAGTCAATGCCTGTCTTACAGCTGGACTGGTCTATCTCAGAAGCACTGAAGCTTGTGAGTTAAAGAGGGAACTAAGTGAGCCTCATGAAACAGCAGCTCCCTAAGCCTGCTGAGAGAAGAATAACTTGCAAAACAGAAAACCTACAAAACAAATGATCACACACAGTAAGAAATGCTACTGGTACATTTGAATGTGCTATTAATTTCTCACGGCTCAAAGCTATGCTCATGAACAAGGTGAGGATTTGGGAGAGACAGACCTGAAGAACAGTGCCCTGATTGCTTGCTTGGCCTGGACTCATTATACCTTGAGCATGGCTCACACGGCCCCTTGGTACAAAGCACAGGTGCCACCACAGCAGCCCATCTAATAGCTAAGTTTGCAGCCTGTGGGAAAACAACAGAAAGATTTCATTACTCAACCAGTTCAGTCTGAGTAAAATTTTATTAACACTTGGATTTGGGCTTCTGATACATCATCAGGTGTCACTTGCACATAGGTCTCTTTTTCAGCTGCAGGAAGGAGCCATTTCCTTCCAGAAAAGTCACTTGTGAATCTCCATTTAGAAATGCATATGTTTTTCCTTCTCTGCTTGGACCCAGACTGCCCACACACCTAGCTTTGGATCTCAGAAAGCTGTGCTTCAGTTCTGGCACTCCAGATAGTTCGTGCTCTCTGTATAAATGGTACTATTGCTATCTTCTCTAACTTTTTTTTTTTTTAGCCTTAATAATTTTGAATCACAGATCAAAAATGAGCCAACAACATTGTGCTACTGTGAAAGAAACAAATACCATACTAGAATGAAATAATATAAACATAGCTTGGAAGACATAAAGTAGTTGTGTTCCCGTTTAATGTTGATAAAGCCCTGACTTGAACACTGTATCCAGTTTCAGGGGTAATACCAGAGGAAAGATTTTAAGTAACTGGAAAATATAAAGAATAGTCATGGAAGTGACCAGAAGGCTGGAAAGCATGAAAGAACTAGAGTTGCCTAAGCTACAGGAAAAAACATAAATAAATAAATAAAAAATCTCAGTGGCCTGAAATACGTGTGCAAAGTTGCTGAAAAGAAGTGAATAATCTATTCTGCATGTTTATAGTAGATAGAGCAAGCAATAAAAGCAATAATGGTATGTAAATTGCAGCAAGAAGGATTCAGATTAGACCTTAGAAAAACTTGCAAAATTTCTTGGCACTCTGGTGATCCTGCCTTATGGTAGGCAGAAGGGCTATTAACCTTCTGAATCTCCTCTAAAACAATTACTTCTACATTACCCAAGTAGAATCTTTTTGCTCCACAAAAAGAGACTTCAGACCATTTTCTTCAGAGAGTTAAGGATCTTGAGCTACAGGTGGTAGTGGGGATGCTGAATGCCTCTTCCAAGGAATTCAGCCAACAGAGAAGGAGATTTCAAGGTCAGATGTAGCACATCCCCATTGCTAACATGCATATACACACAACTCATGACAAGGAAATCAAGAAATTAAATATCAGGTAGATTATTTAGAAGCGAAACTAAACAAAACCAAAACAGTATTTTTCAGAACTATTTGTGCTTAACATAGTGTGTCATTCATATCATTGTATATCAAAAAATATAAAGAGGTATTCTTTCATCTGTCCTCAGTCATTCACTCATCTCTGACATTTCATGTAAAGTAAATTCTTCCAATTACTACAGGCAGCTGCAGAGAAATTTTGGCTGAGATAGAAACACTTTCAATAAGTTATCACAGAATCACAGAATCACAGAATCGTCTAGGTTGGAAGAGACCTCCAAGATCATCTAGTCCAACCTCTGACCTAACACTAACAAGTCCTCCACTAAACCATATCACTAAGTTCAACATCTAAACATCTCTTAAAGACCTCCAGGGATGGTGACTCGACCACTTCCCTGGGCAGCCCATTCCAATGCCTAACAACCCTTTCAGTAAAGAAGTTCTTCCTCATATCCAACCTAAACCTCCCCTGGTGCAACTTTAGCCCATTTCCCCTCGTCCTGTCACCAGGCATGTGGGAGAATAGACCAACCCCTACCTCGCTACAGCCTCCTTTAAGGTACCTATAGAGAGCGATAAGGTCACTCTTGAGCCTCCTCTTCTCCAGGCTGAACAATCCCAGCTCCCTCAGCCGCTCCTCGTAAGACTTGTTCTCCAGACCCCTCACCAGCTTTGTCGCCCTTCTCTGGACTCTCTCGAGCACCTCCATGTCCTTCTTGTAGTGAGGGGCCCAAAACTGAACACAGTACTCAAGATGCAGCCTCACCAGAGCCGAGTACAGGAGGACAATCATTTCCCTAGACCTGCTGGCCACACTGCTTCTTATACAAGCCACGATGCTGTTGGCCTTCTTGGCCACCTGAGCACACCGCTGGCTCATATTCAGCCGACTATCAACCAGTACTCCCAGGTCCTTCTCTGCCAGGCAGCTTTCCAGCCACTCATCTCCCAGCCTGTAGCTCTGCTTGGGGTTGTTGCGCCCCAGGTGCAGGACCTGGCACTTGGCCTCGTTGAACTTCATACAGTTGACCTCAGCCCATCGCTCCAGCCTATCCAGATCCTTCTGCAGAGCCTTCCTACCCTCGAGCAGATCGACACACGCACCTAACTTGGTGTCATCTGCAAACTTACTGAGGGTGCACTCGATCCCCTCATCCAGATCATCGATAAAGATATTAAAGAGGACCGGCCCCAGTACTGAGCCCTGGGGAACTCCACTAGTGACCGGCCTCCAACTGGATTTGGCTCCATTCACCGCAATTCTTTGTGCCCGGCTATCCAGCCAGTTTTTAACCCAATGAAGCGTACACCAGTCCAAGCCACAAGCAGCCAGTTTCTTGAGGAGAATGTTGTGGGAAATGGTATCAAAAACCTTACTGAAGTCAAGGTAGACCACATCCACAGCCTTTCCCTCATCCACCAAGCGCGTCACTTTGTCATAGAAGGAGATCAGGTTCATTAAGCAGGACCTGCCTTTCATAAACCCATGCTGACTGGGCCTGACCGCCTGGTTACCCTGCAAGTGCTGCATGATGACACTCAAGATAATCTGCTCCATGAGCTTCCCTGGCACTGACGTCAAACTAACAGGCCTATAGTTCCCCGGGTCTACCCTCCAGCCCTTCTTGTAGATGGGTGTCAAGTTTGCTAGCCGTTATGTCATCTTTCATCTATATTTTACAATCGACACATACAAAAAGAGAAACCTATAGTAAAACTCATCCAAGAGGATTACAAACAAAAACAGACTTAAAAAGAATTTACTACTACTATCATGCCTTCATCTGTATAGCAAACAGTCACTGAAAGCTAAACAAACACAAGCAAAAAAGTCAGTGTTGTGGAACTGTGGAAACCCAAAAAAAATTCTTCTTTTGAAAATAACACATGGCAAAATATTTGGCTTTGCAATCTCTCTTCATAAACCTGTATTCAGTCCACAATTACTCAGTGAAACCAGGACTTAAGTCTTACTGACCTGTGTATTAGCCTTGCAAGAGCATGAATTAGGGTGATACACAGCAAATCTGAAAACATTTTACTTTAGCCATGTGTTATTAATGTTAAGTAGGAAATTCTACCATGGAGGTTCCTCTCTTCCCATTACATCTCAACAATAACATCATTTCTCCTTAATACCATCATTTCTCCTTAAAAAAATATGTAGATGTAGAACTTAGTACCATGGTTTAGTGGTGGACTTGTCAGTACTAGGTTAAAGGTTGGACTACATGATCTTAAAGGCTTTTCCAACCTGAATAATTATATGATTCTATGATTCTCTGAAATTAGGCTGAAAATAAAGTCTCTTCAGAACTAGCTGTATGGTAGGAACAAAACCAGCAAAGCAGCAGTTGATAAGGGTGTTGGAAAGTTTAGCAAGAAAAGCCATATATTAAAAGCCATAGGGAAGGTGACTGTACTGGGGCTGAAAAAGAAGGGCCAGTATGCAGTTCACAAGTGACTGAGAATCAATGTGGGAATTAAGTACAAATGCTGGTAAAGAATAATAATACAAGATAGAAATTGGCATGTCATGAGGAATTTTATTAATATATTAATAAATTATTTCACGCAGATGAGAGAAAAAATTATACTATGAAATGGCAATATATATACATATTTTAATTAAATTATAGGTGCTTGGCTCCAATTGTTTCTTAGAACACTATACAAATATCCGTCTTTCCTTCTGATGCATATCTGTGCAAAAAAAACATATTGCTACAAGAGTATGGAAAATTCACACCAACATGTTGCTTTTTGTTCTTTAATAGACTGTAAATTTTCTTTAACAGACTGTAAATTTCTGTTGTATGAATTGTGTGCATGAAAAGGCTTCAAGGTAGATGCAGGTGAAACAAATCTCAGCTGGATAGAGAAGGAATCAGGACAGCTTAATAAAATTAAGCTCCTGTTATTTGGCTTTTCTTTAACTTCCGTGTTAACTCACTAACTGACTCACCCCGTAACAACACCAACCAGGTATTACCCACATGCTGCAGGTAAGGTGGGTGCCTAACATAGAAAAGGTGAAGTGGGCTGTCTGTATCTGCAGAGAAAATGCCAGAGACTGAATTCACAGGCAGGACTTGTTTGGCTCCATGCCCAGTTCTTAAAAACCTAGACTGTCATGCCATCAATACATGCATTTCCCTACCAAACTTTGTGAATTAAAACCTCCTGAGCTTTGCTGCCTTAGCAAGTCCAGTCTCCTAAACATCTCACTTGTGGCCTGAGCCCTCTTAATTAAGATTCAAGAGGACCAAAGTGGCTGATGCACGGGGTCATCAGGCAGCCCCATGCCAAACCTTCATGGGCTAAAGAGGAGAGAACTTTGGTCACGCAATCTGCTCATTAGGGAGTTTGGAGGGGCTGTGTGCCCTAGCAGGTTGTGGGTCATGGTTTTTCACAACCTTTCTCTGCACAGGGGCAAGAAAACCTGGGAGGCAAGCTGCTGGTGTTTTCTCTCATTTTATACGTGCGTTGTACCAGACTTGAATGCTCACACCCTTCAGGGACAATTTCTGTCCCTGTCAATTACTTCAGTAAACACGGTTAATGGTGTTTCAACTGGTTACAACCTGATATTTTTCAGGCATATACACAGGCAGAGCAGGATCTTCCTAGTACCAGCTCTCTCTGTGTTTACACAGCAGGGAGGGTAAATATGGAATGCATGTGCCAAAATAAATATGATTATTACCCTTGCCATTGTGAAAGAAATTACTCAAAAGTGAGATCAATAGAAATGTGTTGTAAATGCATGATCAGATGATTTTACAATCAGGATAAGGATTTATAGAGAGCTAAAGCAGTGAACAACAAATACATAATCAGAAATATTAAATTATCTTTGCTATGTGGGAGGAAGGTTTGACATTAAGGATTTTCTTTCTCTAAATATTTGTGAGCTGTGTAGAGACTAACATTAAAACATCAAAATGACAGCTAAACTCATATATTAGCACATCAGCAAGAAGAGGCAGTGGTATAGGTATGATTGCTAGAATGTATGAGGATATTTAGAGGCTGACTGAGGTAGCAACACCGTTTTAATGAATGTACTCAGTAAGACATTTTGGCATTCAAAATGGCACATTTTAAGTAATAACAAAATTTATGTCCAGACCAGTTCAAAACAGGGCTTGCCTCCTTCCCTTAAACACTGTATCTTTGGGGCCAGTCCAGTTATGAGATGACTGTGCTTTAGCTTCCAAATCACTTAGCTGTTTCAGAGGTAATATTGTACCTACTTTGCTTATCAAAAGATAATGCTCTGCTTGGTGACCTTATGTGCTGAGGATTAAGACAAAGTGGATACAGTCTCCTGTGGCAATAGCAAAAATCAGCTTCCCTTCTCCTCTCTCACGTTCTATGCGTAACCAGTAAGCAGTCTTGCGGCATATAACAATTTAGAACAGTATTTTACAGAAACTTGATTAAAATGACACAGTTTGGGAGGAGGGGGAAGAGGAGAACAAAATGAATTTGCAATTGCTGGAAGAAAATGCATTAACCTTGGTGGGCTTTATAGCAAGTTGCTTTTTCATGCATCCTGACACTTCTTTTGAAGTCTGGCACATCCAGCAACTCTGTTTTCCCAGTCGCTATGACTGAAGACCGCCTTGAGAATATAAGAGCTCCCATCCAGGGCACACACTGAGTTTTCTACATGTGAAGCCAAGAAGCAAGAAAGGAGAGAAGATAAGGAAAAGGAGGAATATAGAGAGGAAGCATGTTAGACAAACACCCTCATCTTAATAAAATTTAAGACATGCCTGGGGTTTGCAGGCAGATGAGGAACTGCAGAAATTCTCCAGTGTGGAGTAATACAGACTGTTTTTTGTTTAACTGAACATCAAATCCTCAGCTGAGGCTCTTCAGTGACATTCACCATATTAACACCTGAACACTTCAAAAAAATGTAATGCATCTTAATTTTCCTCCATACTCTTCGTTAGTCAAAGATTGGGTTGAATAAAACAATTTAAATTACTGATAACAGTACACAGTAACAAAAGTGATGCCTAAGGAGGGATGGGACAGGAAGGAGATGGCATGGTACATGTGCAGTGATGAATACAGAGCCAGAAGCTCTCCTCCCACCAGCTTGCCTAGTGCTTTGGTACACATCATCTCCTGCCACCCTCCAAACCATCTTTCAATTCTGGCTGAGGGCAGAGGCGTAAATTCAGGTAAGATGCACAAGCATCTTGGGGAGGGTAGATTAGGGTGCCGAAGGGGAGATGGACACCTATGTAGGGAGAAAGGAAAAGCAGGAAAAAAGGGTAAAGGCCAAAAATTAGTAGTGCAAGAGCTGGACAAGTTGTCAGCACCAGGAGGAGCACCAGGTTGCCCTCAGGAAATGTATCAGCCATGCTCGAGTCTGTCCCTGTCCCCCCTGTTTTTCAGCAAATGAATTGGGAAAGAGAATAATTTTTTCTTCCAAGGAAAATACCAGATGACAAAGAAGTCAGAAGCTACTCATTGTTTTTACTTTTTCACATTTTCTCACTGCATTTCTTGGCCAACAGTTCGTTTTTGTATTCATTTGCTCCACAAAACAGCTTCACACTTTTTGAAGTATGTTGGAGGGCTCTCACTCTTCAGAGAAACTAGGACCCATCCTAGAGACATTGTAAGAAGAGGAAGTTTCAAAGCACGTATTTGTCTCTCTATCATTTTGTTTTTCCAAAAGGTAGCTACTATCTCTAGTCACCATGAAGCAATAGTAATGGGTAGTGCTGGAGACTGCTGCAGAGGCAGCACGGGAACCCAGATAAATTAAAGCACTGATGTTCTGCCTAGTTCTTAGGGCACTGAGAACTAGAGAAAGCTACAAGAAATAGCTTTCTAGAAGGCATTTCTGATCTCAATAATATATATACATATATAAAATAATAATTTTTAAAAGGTAGTCTAACCAAATTATTTACATATCATATCTAGGTTAGAGACTTTTAGCCAAAATTTTAAAAATGGGGAACGAAAGTCTCTTTTCTTTCTTTTTCCTTTTTTTCTTTTTTTTTCTTTTATTTATTTTTTTTAATGCTCTGAACTTTAAAGCTTTAATTTGATGGAAATAAAATATACTTCAAAAATTCAGAAATAATGGGATACTTATCTACTTTATTCACAAAGCATATTTAAAGTAATTATAAAAAGTCATGGAAGATCCACTACAGGTTGTTATACATAAAGATACAATCCCTGGCTCAGTAAAATGAGAAGAATACTAGAGAAAATAATTTTTCTCTGTGCTCATACACTTCCCCACAGATTTTCTTCCAGACAGTGCTGGAGTCAGGCTACCAGGCTAGATGGATGCTTGCTCATACCCAGTACCACTCCTCTTACCTTCCTAAGGCACGGCAAACACCTCATAAGACCTGACAGTAGGAAGACTTACGTGGGCCATAGTTAACTATTTACCAAGCATCAGCTCTTACTGGGTGAGCTTGGTTTTGATTGTTGTATTATTTGCACTACAGCCAGGTTGCCCAAATACATTCCAGTTATTGGTACAACAAAAAAGCTTTATAAAAAAAAAAAAAAAAAAAAAAAAAACATTGTAAAGGAGGAGGGGATGCCTGGAAGGTCACCAGGAAGCCTAGCAAAAAAAGAGAGACTGCAACTCTCTATTTACTAAACTCATCTGTAACAAGGCAGGCTCTGCATCACATTACAGAGGGTCGTCATATCACTGGGGAACTGCGTGGACATAAAGCTTTGTGGTTTCAAACAGACTGAAAGTTTGGTTTGTCTGCCATTCTGCTGCCTCCTGTAGAGAAATACCATACAGCCTGGCTGTCTCCAGCTTCCAATTTACTTCTCATGAAACAGCCATGTATATCTGCCACAAATGCATTTATTCCCCATATGGAACTGTGCCACGTATGGCTGGCATAGACACAGTAATGTGACACAAAGATAGACGAGCTTTCTCCTCCTGCTAAGATATCAACCTTTTTTAATGCAAATGCCGAGGCTTCACCTGCAAATGCAACTTACTAGGAGAAAACAAATATCCCAAATATCCCATATAGTCCCTTCCCTTTGTTCTTCTTCCCCTAGATGCCTTTTTAGCAGCACTTGAAAGAGGCTTAAACTTTTGTGTTCCTCTGAGTTGCTGGGAGAGAAGGAGAAAAAAAAAAAGAAAGAAAGAAAAAAAAAAAAACCACTTCTTTGGGAGTTAAGCCGTTACGTGACTGAACTTATGCATTTTGTTTGTAGAATTATGTCCTTAGTTTTGATGCTAAAGCAGCTACTGGACTCACATCTGCTGCTGGAAGGCTAGCCAGACTCTGGAGAAATTTCAGTAGATATCAAAAAGTTCAGAGGATCCAAAAAGTGCAAAGAATAAAAGCACAGAGGAGGAAATATGCTTGTATATGCTTGTAAACTTGTGTTTGGATATCTGAAAAGTATTTCTGTTAAAAAAAAAAAACTTTTCTAATAATCTGCACTGTGATAGAACCTACATTTTGCCTTTACTAGACTATCACAGAAGCCTTTAGGCTAGTGTCAACACAAGGAGATGCACAGTTTCCTGTGTCTGTCAACACAGAAATGTGAACAGAAAAGTGTCAAAACTTAAAGTTCTTTATAAGGGTTTAATGGAAAAGTAGAAATGATTGGATTCACCTTTTTTATACCACGCCTCATTTTCTATTAGTCACATTGTTATACCAGCACTACTCCTTTTCCATCTGAAGATGCCTTGCTATACTGGATCACAGTCTGCTTTGGTACAGCACACTAAAAAATCCATATCTCATTATGCCATAACACTACAGGGGAAATACAGTAAGACAAGTATAATATACCTTTTAAAAAATAGATGATGTAGAGGTGTTAAATAACAAAAGTCAAAGGGTTAATTTCATCTTAAGAGTTCTTATTTCAAATCATAGTCACACACGCTTTAGTTTTTCAGTGTGTAGTTCACTTCCATTCCCAGCCCTGTCTTGACCTCAGAAACTTCCTTGACAATACAAGCAAGAATTCTTATAACTAATACTGGCTTTACAGTCTATATGTCTCATTGGCTTGTCCTGGATGCATCGTGTACACCCATGTAGATAAATATTTCTGCCTCATATGTTAGATATTTCTGAAAAAAAAAAAAATTATAGACATGTATGTGAATCCTCTACCACAGGTATTTGCATGCATGTAGGTGCACAGACACAATTGTTTGTTGGCTTATCAGTATTCAAAGACAGTTCTATGTGTAAAAACAAGTTGATATTCTGATATTTTTATCTTTATGACCACACTGATATTGTTAAGAGCAAGAGTCTTTTTGACATGGGAGTCCTTCTACCTCCTATGTCCTACTTCCCCATGACCCTGCCCTCCACCTCCTCCTCATACTACTTTTGGAACTTTAGTCCTCACGTATTCGGAATAGAGTCATGGCATAGAGAAGCATGTAGTTCGCCTTATATAATACAATATAAATAGGATATTCCACAATATAAAGATGAGGTACTTGAAAGCTTACAGAGGAGGGCAGCAAAGCTGGTAACAGTGCGTGAAGGCATGTAGTGTGAGGAGAGGCTGACGATACTTGGGTTGTCTGCTCTGGAGAAGAGGAGGCCAAGGGGCAACCTCGTTGCTCTCTGCAACTCCCTGAGCAGGGGAAGCAGGGAGCGGGGTGCCGGCCTCTGCTCCCTGTTCACTGATGGCAGGACATGAGGGAACAGCACAAAGCTGCACCAGGGGAGGGTCAGACTGGGCGTTAGGGGAAATTTCTGTACCACGAGGGTGGTCAAACACTGGAACAGGCTTCCTGGAGAGGTGGTTGATGCCCCGTGCCTGTCAGTGTTCAAGACGGGTTTGGACAATGCCCTTAATAGTATGCTGTAACTTTTGGTTAGTCCTGAAGTGGTCAGACTGTTGGACTGCATGATCTTTGAAGGCCCCTTCCAACTGAACTATTCTATTCTAAAAACATCATTGTTACTTTCTTAGGCAGAGTGAAGCTTTACAATGAAATCTGGGCAGTCTGAGTGGATTTCATCTCAGCTATTTCTCGTTACTTAAACTAGGCAAACCACAGCATTTCTCAGGTCCTTGCAGAGCCAACAGACTTTAGGGAAACTCACTCTTTACTTCAAAATATATATTCCTCTTTGCTTTACCATTTTTCAGTCACACAGTAGACACTGATGCATTTGGAATACAGTTCCTCTTATTCAATATATCTGGCCAGTGTAGTGGGGCTGGTCCTCTTTCCTGTGTCATGTCTGCATTCAGCATCCTGCTGACAAAATGGACTAATTTCTCACACTCCTTTAACTTCTCCCTGGTTTGGAGCCCCGACCTGAGCAGCCAAGTCTTCAGATCTACTACAGCTCCTGAAGCTCTGAATGCAGTTTGCTGACTTCCCCCAAAATGTTTTAATGTGTCTGGGGCTGTTCACCATTAGAAAGGAGTGCTACAGAGAGTGTGGGCCCCTATGCAAGGGCTCTCATTCTTCAGAGAGTGCTGACAGATGCTGCCAGCAGGAGAGCACCTCTGTAGGTTGGACTCTTCAAATGAGAGACCTAACTATATCAGCAAGCTAGTAATCTTAGGAAAGAGATCTGACAGGCCATTTAGGAATGTCAATAGAATGTCCAAGAGAACAAATATTATTTTGGTTGATTTTATTAATCTTAGACCAAATTTTGCTTCCTAAGAACCAGTACAGCTCAGAATGGCAAGTACTTTATCCATATGACAACATAATAAGAAAATTGCCACTCAGGTTTAGAAATCGAGTCTTTTCTATTTTCTGACATTCATTTATCCAGAAGAAATCATGCAATATCTGAAATTACACAGGCCTTATCTTAAGGAAAAAAAAATAAAAAAATAATTAAAAAAAAATGAATCATAGAAGCTGTCAATACAGTTTTAACCTTTGAAGAAACACTTTCTTTTCAAAAGGAGTCGCATTACCTTTTCCATGGAAAATTCTAATAATGACCCATAAAAATATTCCAAATACTTTTTTCTTGTTAAGGGGTCTAATATTCTTTAAAATGATTTTACCACTTCCTGTGGTAACTCATTAGTTCAAAGAATGGCATTTCACCTAAGTGCTATGACAGTAAACAATTAGTAATAAAATGTAATAAAAGTTATCACCTACTTCTAAGAAATAAAAATTTGAAGAACTATTCCTATACAACATCATAATAACAGATAACCTCTTTGAACTGTTCTAGCATCTAGATTCTTGTTTTTGCCTTTTTACAATATATAGCATTTCTAACCTTTACCTTTTATTAATTTACACAAAGAAGAAAACAATGTCAATAACAGAAAAGTTTCTTCAAAACCAGAAAATGCATTTGATGTTTGGTCCAGTAATTTATGGTTAAGATTGCCCAAAATAAAGATGAGAATGGTCTATCTTGCCTATTCTTCTCATATTACAGTTTTGCTTTTCGGGAATTACTTGTTCAGTCTAACTGAAGTCGTAGGTAGTGCTGCTAGTGCTACTTCTCTTGGTGCTATCTATTCAAAAATTACTGTTAAGAACTACTTGAACATTCATCTTTGGTTTTCTTTTGCCTAGTTTTAGCCTATGTAAGCTTCTCACCCTACTCTTTTAAGTTGTTCCTGCAAAGCATGAATCTAACTTACAGTTACATAGACAGTATTCTTTCACACAGATTTCAGCAGGCAAAAAGTCATTCAAACCAGTGAGAACTTCTTACACACCACAAGAGTAGTACACGATATTAGAACTCATTGGCTTATTCGCTATGAGTAAGATATCTGATGAAGTAAGCTCAGTTTTTGCTCACAAACCATTTGCAAATTGGTCATGAATTTTGTAGATCTATTGGTGAGTCTTCTGACAAATTCAAATACGGATTTCAACCTAATGACCAGTGAGAAAACTATTCACTGTAGCGTATAGTTTGTTTAAAGCTGTGATTGGTGGCCTATATTTCATATCATTTCTGCTGCCAGGAGAAACAATAACTAAATGAATACTACTCAATAGTCAACAGAAAACATTCTTTCAGGTACAAAACTCACTCAGGTGAAAACACACAAAACTCCTCCTGAGTAAACTGTTGGTCACCCAAACACTCAGAACTGATGAGGACACATGAGCAGACTGCACTTTGTCAGAGTTTGTTGATGAAAACGTTTTCTAGACATTCTTTTGGCTAACTTTCCAGAAATACTGAAGATTCCCTAAACATTTCACACCCTTTATTATAACATAAAATAATGCAAAGCTATTCTTTGTGAGTAAAACAGTGAAAAGGGTACATTTTAATATATCAAAAGATAAGTATCAATATACAATTTAGAGTTTATGAGGATAATTTTGAATTAGTTCATTAAGCCACAAAAAAACAATACTACAAAATGAGGTTGATCATTTGGAAGGACAACATCAATGTGAAAGGAATGATTTTCAAGAGCAATTATGTGATTTAGATGTCTTCTTGGTAAACTAGATAGTCTACCCTACAATCAGAACTATGATTACAGCACGTAATCCACACTAGCTTTAAAATTGAGCTAGCACTGAGAGGGCAATGAACGAAAAGTTTGTGAGCTGTAGATGCCACAAGGGACATGCTGCACTTAATGAGGCAGACACTATATATCCTTCTCTGTTCCTTCTCATGTAGGGATAGCAGCTTGTGCTATCATCCCATTCCAACTGCAAGAGTCAGCATATGTACCTCACAGATTTGCTTGCATTTTTATGGATTTTATACCATTGCAATCACTTTTTCTGTTTGTTTTTTTTTGTTTGTTTGTTTGTAAAACAAAGGCCCAATCAAAGAAATGAAAACCTTGCTCAGATAATTGAGGATTACAAAGTTTAATGTAAATGGAAAAAGTTTCCAGTCTCTCTCAAATTTAATACCCTTCTATGTTTCTGCAAGTGTAAACTATTATTTTGTCATGATGTCCTAGTGGGTTCTTGTTCTACATTTCGCTTACAGGAAGGTAAGGCATTATGCTGAAGAAGTGGAAAGAAGACACTGAGCAGCTATTCACCTATCATCACTTCACTTCAGCTATTCAGAAAGTCTGTTCTTTGTCCTACTACTTCCCCTTGGCTACGGATTTTCCTATGCAAATATGCCTACAAACCAAGGCTGAAAATATGTCAACAACTATATCTTAAGTGCTTGCAGGCACCAAGCTAGTCAGGAAGCATTCTCTCAAAATTATGACTGACTTGTCAATAGGAGAAACAGAATGAGCATTACAGTCTAATTGCTCCCTATGCCATCCATATGTATTAAATACTGCTGCTGCTATCTTCCTTGCCAACTGAGAAGGTGTGTGTGATGCAGCAATCTGAAGGTCAATTGCCAGCCCTGCATAATGAATAATATTGCAAGATTCACTTCTCAGAGACAGTGTATACCAGTTCAGATATTCACTTGATTCAATCACACCTACAAGATAAACGAATGTCTGAAATCCCACCATGCGGGTGAGCAAATAAGACATTTCTACATCATTTCATAACAGGCGTATGACCCTGAGGACTCTTCAGAAAAACTGGGACTTAGTTGCTCTTGGGTAATAGACAAAATACCACACAACAGTTCATGAACTGATCTCAGGAACGGTCCGTTTGAAATTTAGACATTGTTACTGAACTAAGCATGAGCCACAAGCTATTGATCAATCAATTAAGACCCAGCTGACTGAGTGCTTTAAACATTTTTAAAATATAACTGAACAGAAGCTTAGGTCATGTTTCATCTCCTTACCTTACACAAACATATGTTTAAAGCACTCAGCCAGTGAGTCCCAGGAAATCAGAGAGTTTGGGCGAACAAGGGGTTCGTTGAAAGTGAATTGACACTATGAGAGTGGCCGATGTTCTGCTTGCTTGTCCTCCACCCTTTCTGCGCTGCTTCCCTCAGGACTGCTTATTCCCTCTGTTCTCTGGTTCTCTTTATACTTTCTGCAAAACTTGTCCCCCTACATCTTACTCCATCCACCCCTTTTTCTCTGACCCTCCCTCCTCACCATGAATGCTTTTCTTCAGCTCTCTGCTTGAATCCCTGTATTTTATCCCTCTATAAAACTAGGTCAGCCCTGCGGCTCATGTCCACAAGTGCTTGGCATATATTTTTCAGTTGCTGGCTACTGTGCACACATGCAGTCAGTCACTGCAGCTGGTTCTGTATCCTGGAGGAGCCGAACTGCTGCCAAGCGAGGGACAGCTGTCTTGCTGACTATCGACATCTAAGGTACCACAAGTTCTCCTCTTCAGCACTCCTTTGAGCTCAAAAGCATCACAGCCAAGTCTGAGAAGCATTGATCTTACCTCCAACTGTGGCCAATACCAGATGCTTCAGAAAAACAAGGCACCCTGTATGGATAAATATGCCAGAATTTGCTCTGATCAGATGGACAAAACCTACGGATGGAAGATGAAATCTCTCTGCTGGAAACAAGGTCCAAAATCTGACCTTAGCCTGAGATATATTTCAACAACATCGGGGTTTGGAAAGAGCTCCTTCTTTGTGGAGAAAATAAAAGAAAAAGGCTTCCAGACATATCCTGGAAGAGAAGGATTTTGTTCATTTTGTTCGGTGCTGATTTACAGCAGTGAATCCCACCCAGATTTTCATTTTGAGCTACAAGGTTATCTTCCCTGTAGCATCAATTACTGGATATGCTTCCACCATGCTATTTCTACCACACTATTTGTTTCCTTTTTAAACTAAAAGAAGAGAAGAACATCTCTTACTCATTTTAGATGTCTTACTTATAAGAAGAAAATACAATCTTATCCACTCATAAAACTTCTCACATACCACTAGATCTCCTTACCTACTCACGTTCCTATTTCTCTTTAAAAATGAGGCTACCACAACCAAACATAGTATTGCCAGCTATGAAAGACAACACATCACCATAATT
The DNA here is from genome assembly GCF_964034855.1 of Anser brachyrhynchus. NCBI lineage: Eukaryota > Metazoa > Chordata > Aves > Anseriformes > Anatidae > Anser > Anser brachyrhynchus. The sequence continues at coordinate 72,272,795 of NC_137696.1, forward strand.
TGTATTCACTGTACTATTCCTTTCACAAAATTATGGTTTGGTTTGGTTTGGTTTTGTTTGTTTGTTTGGCCACTTCTGTTTTGGCCTTTGAGACACCCAAGGCAACAAGTGAAAACATTTTTCCATGTTGAAAATCAATCTTTTAATCCTCCTTTGTCTTTAACTTGCAGTCCATGATGGCACTTCAGGTGAGTAGTTTTTTAATAACTTTATGACAGACTGTGTCAAAGGCCTTTGAAATTCCAGAAAAATCCTGTATATTAACCTCCAGGGCTCAGGAGGAGTTAAATCTTATCAACATTTTAAAAAGTGAAGGCTATTCTTTATGAGTCTAATTTTCATGAGAAAATTTCAGATAACGCTTCAAATAATGTCTTAAAAATATCAAAAATCACTGTATTTTCAAGACCATTCCCAAACATGGAATTCCAAAAAGTGTCTTGTATCAGAATTGACACTGATAGAGTACTACACTTGTACCCTTTTCATTATTAATATTTCAAGCATACTGTTGTCTCTTCACAAATTGTCACTCTGAGAGAAATGTTCTTTACTTCCTCATCTAAAATAACAGCAGATGACACTCCTAGTATTTTCTAGGAAAAGTTATTATTTTTGCGCAGAACACCAATTATCTACTCTGCCAGGTGCCACAGATCAGATAAAGGAAGAATTAGTAGTTTAATCATAGCAGAACTCTTGTATCACCTGCGGCTCTCTGCATCTCTATTTCCAGTCTCGTTTTTTAGCAATATTATGGATTTTATGGGGAAAAAAAATCTTCTTCTCAGTCTTATGCACGCTTATTAACTGTTAAAATGCATGGAAGAGTGTCTTCTCTTGTAAGTTCTATCTGACGGCTGTATTTCTTTAGTTGTAGTAGTTGTTAATTCTTAACAAGTAACAGAGACCGACAGATCTCTGTCCTTGTATCTCGGCCTCCCCTCCACACTTCCAGAAAGGCAATCCACAGATTTCTGTTTCAAAGAGCTGAGTTTTGTTTTCTCCCCTAATTTATGTTCCTGTCTCTGAGACAAATGAACAAATGAGTCACAAAAACAAATTTGTTAAATTAAATGAATAGAAAAATTGAAAAGAAAAAACATCCATAAGTAAGAGATCACTGATCAACACCATGATCATTTAAACTTTGGCAGTCCCTCTGAGATGCATTTGTAGCCAAAAGGAAAGATGGGACAAAATAAAATATTAAGTAGCCTCTATTGCTGGAGAAAAACAGAGAAATTAAATTGTGGGGTGTATTAGCACTGAAAATCAAGTCACACTGACAAAACATCCACTGTCTTTTTCTGATAGTACAGTTACAGCAGTGACAGTCTTGCAAATTTTTTACAAATTCTGTACTCAGATGTTTAGCCCCTCTCTGAGTTGATATGAGCCTGCAAGTACTTTCATACCCAGAATCTAACCAAATAAAGCATTTAAAAGTTTTGAAGTCAAGGAACATAATAACCTTGCAAATTTAATGAGGTTGCCTACACTCGCGGTATTAGAAAGAGAAACAGAATTCTTCTTAAATTATATCAATAATCTTGTGTTTTTGTCTGCAGTTCAGCTGTCAGCAACTTTTGTTATTTTTTTCAACAATATAAGCTGTTCAGTACTGGCATGGCTGTGTTTCTGCCTATCTCCATTCCCTGCCATTTTGCATCTACCTACCTACTCTGTAATTTCCCTTGGATGACTCAACATCAACTCCAAACAGCCAGTGCAGAAACCTCAGTGCTCCACGCATTACCCAGCACTGCTACAAATTCAAAGCAACACTCCCTGCCACTCTCACTACTGCTTCTACTGGCCACATCACTGCGTCTTTGCTCCATACAGATACACACTCGGTAATATAGCTGGTAGAAGACTTGAGCATTTCTCTCTTATCCACTCCTCTGGAAAATATCTGCATGTGTTTTGCTCTCTGACCAAGGGAAAATACCATCTTTCAAAGTCATTTTTGCAACTCATGGTCCCAATTCCAACACATTGAAATTTATCCCTGAAATATTCCACTGGCTCCTAGTGTTTCATTACATAAAAATCAGTATTTCCACTGGATGCCTGACTCCTGTGTCTTGCCATGTTTCTCCCTTGCTTTCCTGCTCTGCCAGAAGTGGCACACCATGCTCCCAGATGCTCCAGAAGTCTCTGAAATTCCCATCCAGAACCTGCCTCAACATTGAATTCCCTAATCAAGACAAACCCTTATATCCTTTTTTAATCCAAATCACTGCTCAAAAGCCATCTTTGCTGTTTTGCCTATAATAAGAAGAGGCAGATAATTAATGATGCCTTGAGGCATAAATGAGGCCATCTACCAACTTCTGACAACAGTTAAATAGAGCAAATGTGTATGATTTCAAAATAGATTTATTTTGTTGCATCTCTCCTTTGTCTCTCTTTTCAGGTCTCATCTTTCCTTAAACTGTGCATGTTAATACAGCACTTAGCACAGTGGGGGTCCCAATCTTTAGTGGGGCCCCTGGGCAACAAACATTACAAGCATTAAGTAATAATGTTACACATGCTTAATGTTGATGCAGATAATAAGTTTCTTAGAACAGGAAATTTCATTACCTAACGTGACAAATGTGATCAGCCTAAACAATGTTCACATTGCTTGCATATGTGATATTATTAACTGTATTCTTAAAAGCTATGCTCGTTAAATTTAAGGACTAGAATTCTAAATCCTGGACTGTTCCTTATTCTTTCTGTTTTTTATAGGCACACAAGTATGTGAGTATAGATGGCATGAATCATCACTCTTTTCCTCCTAACGTTTGTTTTCCTTTTAAGCAATTATCATAACTATCACAAAAATATGTAAATACAAAAGGGGCATGAACAATGTGGTTGGGCAGAGAAGAATATGTAGACCAAGAGACAGTTGCCTTAATAAAATATTATCCTCACCACAATGAGATTCAGAAACTCTCATAGTATCAAAAATCAGTTGGCAGACTTATGCTCAGGATGCATCTCATCACCAGCATCCTTCTGGCTGCTGTGGCTGTTCACCTTGCTCATGTCTCTGCTGAGTTTGTCATGCCCTGGCACTGGAGGGATGTACCCCCAGGGTCTCAGGGTACATCTGCCCAGAAACCAGGTCCACAAGGTAAGCTGATAACAAATTTTGAGAAATCCTGCCTTATCAAGGACATCTGAATAGTACAGACCATACATTCACCATGTTCCTGAATCCTGAAATACTTACACATCAGGCTGTTATGGCAGAGGTTGTTTTAATCACACGCATGTCTTTTACCACTCTCCAATTTCTAGTTGATTTTCATTCTCCTTTTACCACTGACTAATGTATCTGATTAATAACAAAAATAAATAAATAAATAAAAAATTGTAAGTTAAGAAAGTATGAGTTACTAAAAAAAAAAAATTAAAAAAATTCAGACTGTTTTTCTTTATGCAACTGCTTAAGTAGCTTAGTCATTTTACTCTGTCATTTGAAAATATACAGCCAAGTGTTTTGTTTTTGAGGTTAGATGGGGACATTATTATTGCTAAGTCTTTTAAGGCTAATATTTATAAAGAATAATCAGGGACATCATCATCTTCTGTCACTGAGGCTCTACCTGTCAAAGCTTAGATTTGCACAGCTGGGCTTTGCACAAAAGCCAGCCTGCTGACACACAACTCTGTGATCATCTTCCTCAAACAATGAAAACAAGACTTTCCAAAGGAGATGAGAGACACCTTCTTTTTGAGAGCTGACACTAATGCTTTATATTATAACTCAGCTACAGATGAGCAAGTTTGCTGAAGTACTGCAGGCAGAGGGGCACCTGCCTGCTGCATCTGTTATAGTTAGTAGCTGTTGTTGGTACACACAAGAACATTTCAATTGCTAAGTCGTAAACATCAGCCAAGCCCCTCCCCAGAATTAAAACTGGGAAAAATAACCATAGTTACCAGTAAAGTTTCTTCTCCTGTTTGCTGACTAATTGCTTAACTTTTATTGTTGCATAAAAGAGAAATTAGTTTATTTCACCTTTGCAGTATATGTGCTTTACTGGATCTCCCTTTTGCCTCAGGCATTTCAGTTCAGCCAAATTATTCTCAGGAAAGCTGTGGAAAACAGTACTCATGTTATGAAAAAAAAAAAAAAGAGGGGGGCAGGGAGGAGGAGAAAGGGAGGCACTCAAAAAGTGTGCCAAACCTTGCATTACCCATCCACAGAGTGCCATATACTGGTCGTTCCAGCCAGCCCTCACTGCTGCTGTTAGTAATGCTGCTCTCGTTCACATGGCACTGATGATCACTCCAATCATCAAAAGATTGTTCTGTGTTCTTTATTTTATGCACCAGCCTTCCAGCCATTTCACATTTCCACCAAGAAGCCTTTCTAATTTGAAGTGAGATGAGATGATGCTGCTAAGACAACCTGGCAGAAACATTCAAAGGACAGTAAATATCTGAGTTATACTTGGGAAAGAAATTCAAATACTCCAGCTACAGAAATAGACTATACTTTCTATACCTCAGGAAAAAAAAAAAAAAGAAAAAAAAGTATATTTTGATACTATGTTTTTCATAAAATTTTGTCAACTTAGAATGAGCACAGACAACAAAGACCCATTTTTATTATAAATGCTTACTTTCATTTCTCTTATAAATGGTTGTTCAATGAGCAGCATCAAAACCATTCTAGGAGAAGAAGAGGTTAATTGCTCGTTGAGATGGTGGAAGATAAGCATAAAAAATAAAGACCCATGCTGCATTTAAAAGAATTGTTAGGTTTGGTTTCAAAATGGTTTACATTACTCATGAGTGACAAAACTTCAAGAAAATTTTACAGGTCACCCTTGTGTCAATTAGACAGCCCTGCCCCAAGACACCAATACTTTTTGCATCTCTCCACCTGTATTGCTGCATTTTCTTAGTACTACAGGTCAAACAGAGACTCAGAAGCCTCTAAAACAAAACCTAACTCAAACCAAATACCATTAAGTTCTGGAAGTAACCCGTTTGGGAATCTCACCTACCTAACGATATTCTGACCCAGATAAGTTTGGAGAACTTGGAAAAAGTGTGTTTATGTCACTCTTAAAATCATCCCTTCTGGTGACACGTGTTACTGCCCATTTTAAGCAGTTTTCTTGCAGTTCAGTTCATTCTTCCATTGCAGTATTGCCAACTCAGAGACAAAGATCCCAGAGCATTTTTATTGGTCTTGTCATACCATGGGTGCTGAAAGCTGTCCGAGGAATGTGTAAACAAATCTGTCAGAAAAGCATTTGCGGCCAGACAAGCACATGTCAGATACAGTAAGAGAATTAAGGTTTAACATATAAATATTACTATCCCATTTATATATTGTAGGTACAACAGAATGCCATTGAGACAATAAGGTCATCTCCTTAGGCCATACTTTGTCTACAATTTGAGCAGTCCCAGAAAGAACTGTAACCAATAATGAAAATAAGAACATAAATTAGGGTACTCCAGATAGGAAAAGAACAACCTGTGCCCATGTCTGGAACAGTTTCGTGCACAAAAGGCAATCAGGGAAAGCCAGAAAGCTTTTATGAGAGCTATAAGTTTCCTCCTCCTACAGACAGCTAAAGATTGCTCAGTGCCCCCCTAGAAGAAAAGTGTACCAGTTTGTGAGTTAGTCTATCAGGAAGCAACCCTGTCCTTGCACGGTCACCTAAGGTAAGAAAACTGGACCCTACTGACTGTCATAGAAACTCTATATAAGATGTTGCTCCATCACTTGGTGAAAAGCCAAGGCACTTTGCAAATACACAGCCTTTGTCCCTTGCATTTCTGTTTAAGTAAAAAAAAAAAAATCTACCTACCATTTATAACTCTCACATGTGCCTAATCAGTGTAGTCAGGCTGGAAACTGTTGATAACTGTCTTACAGAATATATTTATTGCCACATTCAAACACTTTGTTTCATAAGCTAAATAACTTGAATAAATTACTTGGGCAGATGAAGCACTGCATTACAAAGCACAACATTTTAATGTGAATATATTATTTATTGAATTATTATTATTATATGAAAAGGCCATCATTTTAATAACATTTTTTACCTGTGCAGTGGAAATAATGTAAATGAACCATCATTGACCTAAAGTTTGATCGTTCCTACACATAAAAACAGGAATTAAAATAAATTTGATGTATTACACATAGTCATCTTATATTTCATTTTGCCACTTTCCTCGAGTCCTATGACCACAGTTTTCAATTAATTTTTTTCTCTTTCACTGATCACTGTAGAAAAAGACAATGGGAGGAAACTGATTAAGGCTCTGTCAGGTCTTGTCACGTTTAATAACAGTGATTTCAGGCATTACCCTCTAAATCAAACAGAACCCAGCAGTCTGAACCCTAAACTTCCTATCTTGCAAATAGATCTTCACACAGGCAAACCCTTAGGCCTTCAGGGAGCTCACCAGAGTTTTGGGATATAAATGACTGTGATAACAGGCATAATGCAGGCAACGGAAATATGGACTTAAGAGCAAAACAAATGGAGGGGGTGCCATGAAACAGGGAAGGATCCTTTCCCTCACATCATGGCAGAAGTGTTAAATATTATATGTAGCAACATGAAGAATAAAATAGTGTAGACAAAAGAAACATTTTTTGGTTGGTGGTCACTCTCTACAGTCACTGTCAAAAAAGGTACTTGCACACAATATAAAGTTTTTTCAAACAGACATTACTGCACAGGGCATAAAAGCAAGATGTCTAAGTTAGATATTGAGATGAAACACTGGGATCCGCATTAATTTATGTTGCCTGTAATTCTCATATATTTCTACTGAAAATAGGTTATACCTAAACAGAATGATTTTAACTGCTTTCACTTTGCTTTTTGTCAGTCCAAAACCCTGGTTTAAAATTGCTGCCTTGAAGCAGTCTTAACCCTGGGCTAAATAAGTCTTCCTAGTCAGCATGCCTACTGAATGCCTTAGGAAGTACATAGACTGTGTGGATGAGATTCCCCTCAGCTAGCTTTTGCAATCTAAAATGTGGGTTTCTGGTTGACACTAATAGTCCCTCTACAATTTAGAAAGGGTCGAGGTGGTCTGTTCCCAAGGGTATTTCAATTTATCAGAAAATAAGTGGGATAAATATCCCTTTAAAAGTGCCAGTCTTTCTCCACTGTCTACAAAGAAAAGCTCAAGACAACCTTAAAGACACACCCAACCTCTGCACAATGAATATTAAAAAAGTGTCTGCCAACATTTAAATGGCTAATGACAGAGGAGGAAAAAAAACATACCCTCATTGTCTGTGGCATCCACAGAGTTACAGTTTAATTCTGAAATATGATGCTATATGATTTAAAGATTTCCCAGCAGCCAAAAGTTTCCAGTATTTTCCAAAAATTTTTCTTATTTTGGCAAGCTTGTTCATAAACCAGAAGAACTAAGAGGTGAATTTGAGCCAAGCAGTTATAGCAGTATGACACCTTATAGACAGTTTTTCAAAATAGAACCAATTTATTTTATTCACAACTAATACAACTTGGAAAGTGGTTTAAATGAAACAGAGAGAGAGAGAGAATAATCTTATAAAAAAGCGTGAGCATCCACACAAGGAATCAAAAGATATTGGCATAACTTTTTGGGGGAAAAAAAAATAAGGAGAAAAAAAAGTCTGAAGAAAAGATTGGAGGAATTACAGAGCATCTTAGAGGAGATAAATGACAGTTTATCATATTTGCATTCATCTTCTAAGATAACTTTAAGCTCTCAAAGACTAAAACTCCTGGTAGATGCCTCAAGAGGCTTCTTCATTATAGGTAATCTATCCCCTCAAGGGAGGCAGTCTTTTACACACTCTTATGCAGCGCTTTGACTAAAGGATATAGATGATGCCTCCAAAGTTTTATTGCTAGGTGAGAAAAAAGACCTTCATGTCTTCATTTTCCCAGTTCTGAGTGGAATTTAAATTAAAATTTGACACTCTCATATTTTATAAATGGAAATAGAGTCTGGTGTCCTGTTTAACACAGGCTGCAGTACTTCACTTAGAAATATCTTCATTACCTGCTTAACCCTTCTCTACCAGAGAAGGTAATGGCAATGTAACAGTAAAAAAATAAATAAATAAATAAATAAATAAATTTAATCACTACATTAAAAACTGAATTAGAATATGGTCTAGTATTATTTCCAGTCATTTACTACACAGTATTTGGGTTTTGGTAGAGAATGCCGATTTTTTTTTTTATCTTTTTCTATTTTAATCTAAAATAAACATAAATCCTTATAACCGTCTACTAGGAAGGCTATTTCAAAAACAATATTTGTAAATCCATGGCTTTCATATGCAGTGAAGAGTATGCATTCCCTAACCAAGAGGACACAAAGACTGCCTTCATGCAACACCATCATAATAAATGTGTCCTCTTAAATAGGGTTCATATAAAAACATAAACACACCACAACTAAACTGTTGCTTCCAGCATTGGCCATTGCTGTTTCCAAGGAAAAATAAATAAATAAATAAACTTCCCAAAGTAAAACTAATTATGAATCAATATGGCTCATATTTTTTTCCCACAAGTGATTAGTCCATGCCCTACTGTGCTGGGTTTTGTGTCCTTGGTTTGTGTTAAACCACAACACCTGCAGCACACACACAAAAAAAAAAAGGCGATTTTTTCTAACATGAACTTAGTTATTTTAGTTGTTTACTCACAGAAGCAAGTAATCTTCTAGGACTACAATAACTGTTTCAATATTTAATATTCAGCAACAATTAGATTAGACCCCCAGACTAGGCTACATTTTGGATGTAAAATGTGTTTCCTTTCTGAAAAGCTCTCAGGGAAGTGAACTGTCACTCAGCATGCTAGAATACATCATTTTGGTCGTAGAGCATCCTTTATGAACAAAAGCAAGATAAGAAACACTCTGCAGAACTACTCTAAAAATACTTTTTTGAATAAGAACCCTCTTCTTTTATCAAGGACTCTAGGCAAGCATGATACTAAAACATCTTGAAATGTGAGTAACAGCATAAACTAAATCTCACACACTTAACACATACACAGTCATTTTATTTGCAGGCTAAAGAGGAAAAAAACATATGAAATTATATGTTACTGAGGAAAAAAGAAGAAAAAAAAAGGATATGTATATTTATGTATATTTACGGAAGCAACATCAAGACCACTAGCACCATATGTAAATGATATCACAGGAGGACAGGATTTCTTTTCCCCAGTGTATCTCTGAAAATGTCACCCCCAAATATTTAATTAGATAAACTGCCGGCAATTGTACTCTTTCAGATGATCTTTTACATCTAATTGTAATCCTAACAGGTCTATGTCACCGTAGCCTTTGCTGCTATAAATCTTACTAATGACAACATCTCTAAAGCCTTTTTGTTTCATACCCCAAGCACAGCAAAATTGTCAAATCAGTTCATGAAGAAGTGACAGGCTATTGTTCTTCCTTGCATTCATGAACACCTCATTAACACAAATTTAGTTCCCATAACATTTTAGAGGTTTCGATTAGGTACCCAAATATTGCTGCACTGTGTAAGGGACAAAGTATACCATAACTTCATAGAATGTAAGTTAACGTGCACGAAATTCAATCACTATTTTCTTAATTGGAAACTTGAAAAAAAAATGCAGCTTCATTAAAAGCAATCCTTTCCAGCCCTTCTTTAAGGATAAATATTTCTGTTCCGAAGCAGAATAAGTAAATTATTTATGTCAGTCAAAACAGAGTGGTACATTGCTCCATGGTTCTGTAGCTTCTGCCCATATTCAACTGACTGTAGGCTATAAAAATACTCAAGGGAAGTTAGTTTCATTTGGATTAGCACACATATTTAGTGTATAATAACTCACAATACAGAAGGATATCACACTGGGACTGAAAGAATGCCTTTTAATAAAAGAGATCTGGATTGCAATGAAGCCATGAGAATTCCTAGTCAATGGTGTATGAAATACAATTTAAAAGTTGGTTATTCCATAAACTATGTTTCAATATCAGTTAGGAAAAAAATAGACTGCATTTTTTTTGCATCTGGGAGAAGCGAGAAGAAGGCCACTGGAGCAATAGGCCCCTATAGGGCCAGAAGCAAGGAAATATTAATATACTCCTACTTAAAACATGGTAAAACAATGGGGTATGAGCAGAAATTATAGTTAAGTTTTCAGTAAAGTGTTTCCTGAGGGCCCTGGTAAGGCAGTATCACTAATAATTTTTCAGTAATCACTTCATCTTTAAGGCCCAATACTTTCTCCTATCCAGAACACTAAGAGGGAGGTACCACAAGCACAGTTCTTGATATGAAGATGTTTCAGGGTAATAGGACTGCTAAGGTCTGCAGGAAGTGACAGGGTTATAGTGAGGATGGTATTGGCACAGAAAAATGAATAAATAAGAAGTGAAAAGGCAGGAAAGAAGGATTTTCCCAATAAATACCTTTGCCTGAGATTTGTTTTTGGAATTTATTCCCACATTCCCACTTGATCCCCCTTAACCTTTGCCTGTTTGATCCAGTTCCTTCCCCACCTGCCATGTCACCACAGACAACTCAGAAAACACAGTTTTCAGAATGGGCATGTCTCTCCAGTGCTCTAAGTGAATGCAAATTAATAAAGTTACAGAAATTCAGTATGGTCAGCTTGTAGCATACTGACCACATACACCTTCAACCTGCTGCATTTGTTAAAGATTTCAGTTCATAAAACCCATGAGCTTTTCTCACAAGCCTCTCGAGCTAGGAAGGCACTCATGACTGTTCTGCAGGCAGCTTCTGTGGCCATAAGGTTAAACATATTTTTAGGTCCTGAAATGCTGTTCTAGTACAATTAGGTAGTAGTACTCCATGCCCACGCAGATTTCCTTAGCCTTCAACAAGGCTCCTACCAGTGCCTGTAGGAATACGTCTTCACTCATCAAAACGCTGAGGCAGCCGCTTAGTATTTCCTTGCAAATCAAACCCAAGAGGAGAGCCTGCAGGGTTTCCAAGGCATAACTGAAGCCTTCTCTCTAAGAGGCTCTGGAGGAGTCAGCATTTACAGCATCTTGTTTGCATGAATAATGCAAACCATGAGGGTGATGTTTGTGCCCACTGAAAAGTAACTGCATCGTGCTCCTGTGTAGTCAAAGTGTCCAGAGGGCTTTCAGATAAGAATTTTCTCAGTTTACAAGTACAAAATGTTTTTTCTCCTAGCTGCTAGCTCTGAAAACTTCAACTGAAAGTTGGTCTGAAAGTCAGGCAAGGCTCCGTTTTATTGCACATTGCAAAGATTTTGTGAGCCAAACTGCACTCTAAATTACAGGTGTGAAACTGCATTCGTCCTCAAGGTCTTCATTTCTGCCTTGGCAATTTGTCCTTGTAACTGAAGCTCCGTTAACAATTGTTGTTAATGTATGAGCCAGATGGAATCCATTTTGCCTTCCTATAACTACAGGTTCTGTGATTTGAGCAGAAGTAAAGCTGTAATAAAACCCCTTTATCTGTTAGAGCAATAACCATCACTGCTGAGTCAGAAAGTGTCATTTCCACTCTTATTTTTCAAATACAGCTACAACTTCAGGGACTACCATGAATTAATTGCATAATGAAGGTGGTCTTCCTGAACAATTTCAAATAAACTTTTGAAAAGACAGTGAAATGAACACATTAGAAAAATGCTGCCTGTTACATGTGGTCTTCTGTACTAGTGTCACACTAAGAATGAACATAAAAATCATAGAATCATAGGATCATAGAATGGTTTGAGTTGGAAAAGACCTTAAAGACCACCCAGTTCCAGCCCCCCTGCCTTGGACAGGGACACCTCCCACCAGACCAGGTTGCCCAAAGCCCCATCCAGCCTGGCCTTGAACACCTCCAAGGATGAGGCATCCACAGCTTCTTTGGGCAGAAAATCTCGGGCAAAATCGGGGCAAAATCCTGGTATTGCCTTCAGTGCAGTCATTCAGTGGGTGCATATGCAGCTGAGACATAACGCACCTCAGGTGTGCAGAGAGGCCTAGGGAGCTGCCTCGAGTTCACCACAAAACCACAGCCATGCTCGCTCCTTTGAAGTCTCTGCCAAGAGGATTGAAGTGTTTCTCGTAACTTGTTCCTGGGGGCTGTTGCAAATCTATATGTCTCATGAAAATCTGTTGTTACTTTGGGTAAATCCTTGGCACTCTTTAGCCTACATGACCTTTCTGATACTGAGACACGTAAAGTGATAGCCAGATTATTTCGATTTCTTCTCCATCAACGACTACAATATTCTTTAGCGTTACGCTCTATTAGGCAACACAAGCAGAGATCAATACTTGGATCTTTATCTGTTTCAAACTTTATTTGCTTATTCCCCACTGTGCTTTCTGTGGGAGAACGATATCTAGTACTTTCTGGTTTACAGGATTTTGAACAGCACCAAGATAATATAGGTCATCAGAACTGTTCACTTGAATACTAAACTCATATATGTAAGACTGAAATTAAGATAAAACTGTTTTATTGGTGGATAAAAAAGGAAATTCTGAGCCTTTTCCTCAGCTTTAATGTGATTGCATCATTTTCTGCCTGGTTTATGCATGGTAAGTAGATTCATGCCTTGCTGTAAAGCCTCTGTGGTGGCACTGGGGACGTGGTCCCTGCTCTTCCCTCCTCCCCCAGCCTCTGGGTGCCCGTCCCTCTGCCAGAAGCTGCTGTCCCTAACGTTTCCCAGCAGAAGGGATGGTATGGGAACAGCAGGCAAAGTCAGCAAGCTATCTTAAGCAGCTAATAAAAGTGTCTTGTCCTCTCCATGAGCAGCATCCCCCACCTGCTCTGTCCTTTAGGAACTGAGCACAACTGAGAGAGGACCAGCTGTAGGCATTTAGGTATTTGTTTAGACTTTCAGATCTCCACAGGCAGGTGCAGAGAGCCCAGAGCTCCACTACCAGTGACTGAAACTAGGAGTGCCTGAGTTCACGGGCTGCAGAAGGATACAGGAGCTCAGGCACAGAACTGTGCTAATGCAACTCAGAGCATAGCCCCTCTGCAAACATCTGTGTAATTACAACCCAAACACATTCAAATCTTTTTTTTAGTTTTCACAAGAACAGAGAGACACACCCGTGGCAAAGGTACCAGAATAAAAACAGTTGAGCCGTATTCCCAGCATTTCCATGCCTTTCTGTGTGCCCTGGGAGTTTACGATGGGGCTCCTTGCCTCGTTCACCTGTTTTCCATGAGCAAGGAGTTCTTTATCCTCCTCAGGGTTATTACAAGCCTTAGTTCATTTGAAGAACAAATATACAGAGAATTTCCATGGGAGGACCTGCAGTAGGATTCATTCTTCCAACACGCCTACCAGGTCATGCGCGATATAGCAATGCACTTATACACTTCAGAGGGATGTTCGTGCTTTAGAGCTAAGCACACATGCAAAAGCAACGTTGGATCAGGATCAGAGTATTCGCCACCAGATGGCACCCACAGGTGGCCAGTTTTATTCTTTTTAATATATAATCACAATTTTATCATTTTTCTTTTGCCACTAGTCACTAGTGGGCTAGACATGAGAATATTAGACTCTCCTGGTAGCTGTAACTGTTTCTTCCTCTGACAGTTTAAGGCAGTCTAAGGCATTTTAAAACCAAATGATTTAACATTTTTATCTGTATAGTTATGTGGAAGCAGGCATGTCTGCAGCACTGCACACAAGCCAGACACATGCCCCATCACCATGTTCCCCCTTTTGTTCAGACTCGCTGCTCTAAATGTATACTGTTGTGCTTGAAGAACCACCACAGCACTACAGATTTCATTTCATCTGCATGCACTCCCAAACCACAGCACAGTGGACTGAGATGGAAAGACAGCATGGTATCAGAGGCGCCAAGAAGAGACGCTGTAACTGCTTACTGTGTATCATGTCACCGAGAGACACAGGTTAATAAGAAGGTCTGAGCACAATGTCTGCAGCAGCTCCTTCTGAGAACTTACCAACAAATCATGTCAGTCTGTATAGTGTCAAGCTGTTACCACGTCAGTAACACAAACTTCGATTTATTGTGCATGTTTCCAGGGCCAAATGCCACTCTGCTATGATCAGAGATATTCTCAGGCATACTGGAAAGCTGAACCATACAGCCACAGCTTTAAGATTAGCTTATTTTAGTTTAGTTTAATAGGAGCTATTGTCCAACAAACTGGGATGCCATTAACTCCCTAGGTGCACACAGTTCTTCATTAGACTTAACTACCAGAGCCTAAAAATGTGCCTGAATGCATTCACGTGTGCTAGTCACAGAACCTCAACATTATATGGCAGTAGTTCCCATCTACTGGCACTGAGACACCCTCGTGTCTCACATTGAGTCACAGAGTGAAGGAATATGAACAGACAGGATTTAATAAGACAGAAAAACAACACAAAACCAGTGCTACATTTTCTTCTAGTAAAGTAGAAGCCATCCAAACCTCCAGAGTATTGCACTGCCATATTCTCCATGCTCCTATGGCACATCCATATTCATAGCATCACACTTCTCTTATTCTGACTCTTGTACCTATATTCTACTCTTCCACATATTCTCCTGCCTTAATCTCACATGCTATTAGGATATTAGGAAGAGTTTATTCATGGAAAGGGTGGTTAGGCAGAATTATGAGAAAAGTAATAAACAACCAAAGCAAAACACGGTTACATCACTGTTACATGTCTTATGGAAAACTGCTGGTCTTGCTTCCCTCCCAAAACAAAGAGGAGTTGGGAAATGATACCAGAGAAGGAAAACAGCAATGAAGTCAATTACAGAAGTTGCCCAAAGACAGTTTCACAATGGCTCCCCTTATAAAGAACAAGTGAAATTACTGGTCTTATTTCCAGAGTCCAGTTGAGGAAGGATTGCAACAGAGATCTATGAAACTGTGAAAAAGTGAACAAGGAATAAATATTTAGAGGTCATCAGCTGAAACTAGCCAGTAGCAGGTTAAAAGTGAGCATGTCAGACATACTCCCCATGAAAGAGGAGGAAAGCTGTAAACTCCTCACAGCAGAATCACAAAAGCAAATAGTTCGTGTTGGTTCAAAGAAGGATTGGACAAAGAAGAAAATACCAAAGACACAAAGTGGCTCAATAAGTTTGTGACCTGGAACCTGTCTGAGTGTAATCTAGGGAATTATCAGGTTTTGCTTGCTCTCCATTCTTATACACTTCCTTTTGGCTTGCTGCTCAAACTAAGGCTGTTCTTGCATTCATTTCCATTCTTTAATGGTTACAGAAAGCAGTTTCTTGGTTTGTCACCTGTGTAGTAAGCTCAGAGCAGTTTCCAATGGAAAGACTCATTTGCAGTATGCTCAACTATTCAAGTATAATACATTTCTACTTAATGCAAGAACTTCACAAAACCAAATGGATTAATCAGGCTGGTACTGTTTATTGGGAAGCACTGGTGAGCACAGCGCTTCGCAGACAGGCTAGTTCTTCATCCTGCAGATCTTCAAAACAGGACATAGACAAGGAAGACAGGTTACACAAAGCAGAAAAACCTAGTGCTTAGCATTGCCTTGTGACTTCCCAAAACATTTTTGTTGTATAACCCTAACTGCAGATATAAATGAAATGAACTCTCATGGAAGCTAACTAAAGGATAACAAAAATGGAGAGGATGTGAAAAGGTTAAACAAAAAGAGTCTCCAAGGCTCTCTAAAGCATCCCAAGAAAGTTAACAAAAAGTTTCAAGGAAGAATCAGAAGGAGAAATTGTTATAAATAGAGTTGGGTCAAGGAAACAACTGTTAGTGGAAACAGCTTTCATTTGTGGGGAAGAGAGAAAACTGAACAGGAACTTTTAGCTCCTAGTTCTTCCAAAATACTTTGGGGGTTGGGTGCTGAGGGTGGCAGGGTACACAGCTAAACAAGTGCAAATAAAATGTGTACCTGCAGCCCTCTCAGTTCAATAGCTCTCAAGAAAGTGAATTTGCCCATCTAATTTATTAGACTATTATTCCCAAGAAACAAGCTTTTATGGGGACCTGGCAACCAGAAAGAACTAAGAGTGGGTCTTTGCTCACATACTGCTTTTGTGCCCAGGGCCTCCCAGATTCTTAAGGAAGGTTTACATCAGACACACTAAAAACAAAGAACTGCCTTCCTCTTGCCAAATCACAGCTACAAAGACCAAAGAGAAGAGCCCTCAGTTCTCCAGCGCAGTGCAGCAGAGACTTACTTGGAAGGAAGATTTCTGAAGCTTGATGAGAGAAGCAAACTGTGACTGCTGCTTGCTAAGCAGACATCACCCTAAATCACATTAATTAGTTTAATTTAGAGTCTCACCATAATGCTGCACAGTGGCAGAAATGCAGCATTGCAGTGCACTGTGAATGGGAAATTACAACTAGCTGCTAGTGGGCATTTTTTTCATTCCTGTTTGCCTTAGCTCAGGGTGGATGAAAAATGTTGGTATTTCACTGACTATAACTGAGCAGCAAGGCTAATACCTTAAAAAACAGAAGTAGAACCTATGGTACAGCAAAGATCGTGAATGGAGAAATCACAGAATAGGAATGAGGAAAGTGCTAGACTGGTTTAAACCAGGAGGACTTAGACCCTGCAGCCCACAAGAAGTCTGAAGACTGACCACAGGTCAGTACAAACCAGAGATTCAGATGAGTCTGCAGATGCAGAGATTTATTAATTTATTTATGTATTTATTGTTTTGGTACTGATTTAAACTGTATTTCATATGGAGCCTTCTAAATCAATAAGAACTGCATAAACACTTCAACAGTGGATTTACCTTGTCCTGTCTTCTGTCCGATTAAGCTGAAAAACTGTCAAGGTTCAAAGTTAGAGTGAAATAAGTTTGGGTTTGAATTATAGGCACAACAGCTTCTCTAGGCTACTTCTGGGCTTTTCCTACACTGTGAGCATTGGGGGAGTGACAGTTTAGACTGCTCTAAAACCATACAAATGGGCTCTCAGTGTGAGATGAAGCATCCCTTTGGAGAGCTAATTGAAAGAAGCAATTCCACAATAGCTGTTCAAGGCCAGATCTCTTCTGCAGACAGTTTGGCCAAAACAATTGTTGACAAAGCAACCAATACCCAAATCAGCTGCTTGAGCCAGCCCCTGGCATACCCTGCTTTCTGCCTTGCTGGAGTTCAAATGGAGAAATCCCAGATCCCTCTGCAACGAGGAATTGCTGCATCCCTGTACTCCCAGCACACAAATCAGCCAATACTGGAAACGTAGCATCCTGGGGTTGGTTTTGGTGTATAGGTAAGTCCTAGAGTGAATCTCAGACCCATAAATGTTACATATAGGTTGACATTTGAATGATTTGAGAGAGAACATTTACTGTTAGACTGAGCTGTATAGCTGGAAATTGTTTTAAAACGAGGTGTAAGTGTTCAGGGATTTAGTTGCTCAGCTGGATGCTTGCAAAACCTCCAAATTGGGCGTTGTTTGCACTGATTTAAAGCTCTTTTAACACATTAGAACTAGTGCTCTATGGTCTTCTTCCTTTCAGCAGGGCCAATACGGTTAGCAAAGAAAAAAAAAAGTAGAATGATCAGGTCATTTTGTCTGTGAAATCCGTTATTTAAAAAAAAAAAAAAAAAGAAAAAAGGTAGTGTGGAAAGGAAGTGTATTGCTCCATATAGGACTGTTTCCTTTCATGGCTCAGGATTCAGCATCTTTCACTTACAGTGACACATAATGATATGTCCATCTCAAAATAAATAATATAAACCTACATCAGATTATGTGGTCTTTAAATTTTCTGTGTAAAATGGATCAGATTTGATCTGAAATTCACTGACACAAGCAGTAAACTTTTAAAATGCTCTTTACATCCAGACATTGTTCAGAGAAGAACTGCACTCAAATTATTTTCAGTTTGGACCAACATAAATACCAAGGGAAGGAAGATGTAAAATAGCACATGAGGTCATGTAAATTTATTTTCATTCTCATAATCTAAGATGCTGCAGATATAGGTAGCAGCTATTTCAAGAAGGGAATATATACATTTCCATCTATGTCTTTCCAAAACTACTTTCTTTACTGCACCTGACAGCTTTTGCAGTGCTCTCTACAAACTATAAATGTAATTAATTGATTGTGGGCTGTATTAAACTACTCCAGCAGGAGACATCACATGTGCAGCTGTCAGCTGCAAAACTCAGTTCTGTCCCTCAGAGCTTTGTCTTTCACATTTACATTATGCTGCACCTGGAAGACATTTTTCACCATTACTAGACATATAACCAGTAGCTTGAAAGCATAAATAAACCATACAGAGGGGCTACTCATTAAGACCCAAAGTCAAATAGAGAAAGTCCTCAGCACCAGACAGCACTAGATGTAGAGCAAATAATGACTTTTTCATCCATTTTATTAATTCTGTGGAAGTTTGCAAATCTCCTGTCTGCAAGCAGTTAAGTCTCAAATTTTTTCTTCTATAATTTGTTCAACCAAATGTTACTTACTTGATGACTGGATGTAGTCTTCATAAGAAAGTAATGTTCATTTACTATCTCATGCACAAATACATTGCAGTCTGCATTCTGCCTGGTGGACTAGACTGACACCATTTCCATATCTAACTTAGCACTGCAGTGTCAAAGTTTTTCCATTCATTCAGCTGCTGAAAACGTATGGCAGAAATTTAGATTCTGCCTGCTGTCAGAAACAGATCACAACAAATGAACGGGTGACAATGAGTGACATTATTTTCCATTCTTTGCATACTGATGATTATGAAGCATAAAATTACAACTTTGGGTTAATCTGGCACTGTAGTGGGTTTACGTGGCAAGGTTTTGGTAGCAGGGGGCTAGAGGGGTGGCTTTTGTGAGAAGAATACAGAAGCTGCACCATGTTAGATAAGAGCCAATTTCGGCAGGCTCCAAAAGGACCCACTGCTGGCCAGAGACAAGCCAATAAGTGATGTTCTTTGTGTCTGTGAGAGCAGATTTAAGAAAGGAAAAAAAAATGCCTTAAGAAAGGAAAAAAAAAAAGTACAGCCTACCTTGAATCTGGAAACAGTTTTTTCATCAGTTTTGTTTTAAATGTTCTGGGCCCTCCTCTTTATTTCATCATTATAGCTATCCTTATTCGAGAACTGTATCATTTACTTTAAAAAATACTGAACCTAGTTTACTTTTCAAATCATTTAAAGCTTAAACACAGTGATTTTTTTTAAAGTGCTAATATTTCAAAGTATCATATTTTAACTCAAGCTGCCGATTTAAAATTTGTCATGTTCAGCACACCAAGTTCATATTTTTCAAAGTGCTTCAGACACTCTGAAAACTTTTAGGTATACCATGCTTATCCAATTAGGCACATTTCTTTGTATAATCCTTAACCTTTCCTTATATTTTACACTGCCTTGCTGTCCAAAAGCCATGTTTGATCTTAAAATTGTATATGCACCCCGCATTCAACATACTAAAAAGCCCTTTTGTTACTTGTCTTGACTAAATATTTCCAATGACTCAACAGTGATATTCCTCTTCTATGGATGGTGAAACATGGTCAGAGTGTGCAGTGTTATAACAAAAAGTAAATTCATTATGCTCATGAATGGAGGGCTCCTTCATTTCTTCTTTACTCCAGGTTGCATGTTCCTGGGTTTTTCCTCATGTGTGAGAGCTCACAGAGTCACAGCAGGACAGAATAGCTAACTCATCTGGCTGAAAACTACCTAAAAAAAGAACTGAGCATAAACAAAGATTGAGAAAGGAGTCATCTTTTTTAGTATATATTGATGCTTAGCACAATGAAATCTCTTACAGATATAGATTCCCCATGGGGTGAGAGCATACAAACGAGATCCCATGATACACACTCCATGCACATTACTGCTGCGCCTGGGCTTGTATATCAGCCGTACTGTGCAAACATTACCACAGCATAAATGTTTAATAATGGAGTGAGACAATGTGATTGATATAACTTGAAAGCAAATCCAGTCGTGTATTGACTGCACTATTCCACTTCCCCTGCAGCCTAACTCTGGGGCTTAATGAAACAAAAGGAGTACATTAAACTTCTGCTGACAAAAAAAAAAAAAAAAAAAAGGCAGGGACCCTTTAACTATTCCAGGAACTATCTGTAAAGGTTAGTTGGCTTACAACAGCGGTAAGCCAAAATCTTTATGGGGAAAATATGTGATGATGTAATGTGGCCGTCCCAAATGCATGGCCATAAAGTCTTTATAGTGCCTTACAAACTATGGTGTACTATAAAGTTTTTATATCCATGCATTTGGGATGAGTACTTTGCTCATGAGTGGTGAAGCCACAAGAGAGTTATGCAAGTCTTTGCCAGAGAAGTGGCACAGAACATAAACATTTTTATAGCATTACACACCATCTCACAAAACAATTTGGGAATGGACCTTTTCAGTTTCCCTTTTAATGTTTTTGTTTGTTTATTTGTTTATTTTTCTTTCTGTCCCTGTTGGAAGAGCAGTGATTAGGAGCCATGTTGTATGAGGAATGGCAGAACCAATTTCCATCAACAGTGCCCTTCAGCAGCTGTTTACATGATGAAGTTCTGTCAATTCCATTTCTACAGTTGAAATTGGACTTACAGGTGCCTGTGCAATTGCCATCACCACAGATGTGATGGACATGTGCTCAGGAGAAGTACGGAAAATAACAGTGTCAGACAGCACATTGCAAAATGAAGTCTAAACCATCCCTCTGCATTCCTTTTGACAAGCTCTGTGTTTTGTGGTTTTTCTGTATATCAAGTTACCAGGCAGTATATAGCACAGTCTTTAGGATAAAATTGCCCCTTTACAAATTTGGGCCCCATAGCTATACAGTGACATTAAAAGCAGCCAATTAATCTCTATCCCCTTCCCCATCTTACACTGGGCAATGTTATCCAACAGGCACTTCCTCAGAGAACTACTTGAAAGAAGTGTTACTAAATATACCCAGGAATTAATCTCACATGTTCAAAGGGAGTCTGGACCCACCTTCAAAGAACTGCTTGGGAAGCTAGCCAGTCTGGAGGCCACCATGGAGGGGCTGCAGTTGATTATTTGAATCAAGCAAAAGTAAACCATTAGAATTCAAAGCAAGCATGATTTTCTGGAATTACTTCATTTTGTCTTTTATGCTTGTATGTTGTGTTAGCTTTGTATGCAGTCATATAAGTGGGTTTCTCTGGGGCTACAATTCAGGGTGTATTTTGCTGTTTCTTCCATTCATTCTTCCATACGCACAATTTGACAGAGAACTAGTCATCATATTTATCTAAGTGACCATTTTGTAAGTCAACAGCCAGACAAGGTCTACTGAAGCCTTTTATTAAAACAGGAAATGGGGAGTGGGGAGTGAGGGGACAGGGTGAGGGCTTATTTCATTTTTAAGAGTTTTTTATTTTCTCTTTCCTACAAACTGGTCAAATTGTTGACCAATATAGAAAGACTATTTTGAATTGCATATAATTCCTGCCCTATCACTCTCTTCGACTGTTGAATCATCATTAACCTAATAGTAACAAGTCCACCACTAAGTCATGCTACTAAGTTCTACATCTACATGTCTCCTGAAGACCTCCATGGACAGTGATTCAACCATTTCCCTGGACAGCGTATTCCAATGCCACACAATACTTTCAGTAAATAAATTTATCCTAATATCCAGCCTAGTCCTGCTGAACACTCTATTTCTGATACAAACCAGGATGCTCTTGGCCTTCTTGGCCACCTAAGCACACTGCTGACTCATATTCAGGCGGAAATTGACCAGTACGTCCAGGTTACTTTCTGCTGGGCAGCTTTCCAGATACTTTTTCCCCAGCCTGTAACGTTGTATGAGGTTGTTGTGCCCCAAGTGCAGGACCCAGCATTTAGCCTTGTTGAACTTCATACAGTTGGCCTCAGCCAATGGGTCCAGCCTATACAGATCCTTCTGCAGAGCCCTCCTACCCTTGAGCAGATCGACACATGCACCTAACTTGGTGTCGTCTGCAAACTTACTGAGGGTGCACTCAATCCCCTCATCCAGATCATTGGTAAAGATATTGAAGAGAACTGGCCCCAGTAATGAGCCCTTGCGAACATCACTAGTGACCGGCCTCCAGTTGGATTTAACTCATTCACCATGACTCTTTGTGCCCGGCCATTCAGCCAGTTTTTAACCCAATGAAGCATACACCTGTCCAAGCCCTGATCTCCCTCTTCAGGAGAATGCTGTGGGAAACGGTGTCAAAAGCCTTACTGAAGTCTAGGTAGACCACATCCACAGCTTTTCCTTTGTCCACTGAGCATGTCACCTTGTCGTAGAAGGAGATCAGGTTCATCAAGCAGAACCTGCCTTTGATAAACCCATGCATACTTGGCCTTATCACCTGGTTGTCCTGTAAGTGCTCCATGATGGCACAAAAGATAATCTGCTCTATGAGCTTCCCTGGCACCGCTCCTCCTTCTGGCCCTTCTCGTAGATGGGCATCACATTTTCTAGCCACCAGTTTACTGGGACCTCCCCTGATACGGTAGACATCTACTAAGTTGAAGTCCCCTACAAGAACAAGAGCTAGCAATTGTGAGTCTTCTCCCAGCTGCTTGTAGAATATTTTATCTGCCTCTTTGGCCTGGTTAGGTGGTCTATAACAGATGCCCTAATTCCTGCGTGACAATTAATGGGCACTTTTGTGATTTCTAACCCCTCAATGTCCCTTGTGCCTTTAAAGTTGTACTGCTAGGATCTGCTGCCAATTTTGCTCTTGATGAATATTGAGACTTTGGTCTGTGAAAACAACTGTCTTCAAAGAGGTGTTGCAACATGCGCACAACATATAACATATGCTGCTCTATGTATATATGTACAAACCATGATTTGATCTATGTTCTATGGTTCTATGATTGTATGAGCCGAAGTGTAGGATAGTTTGAACAGCAAATGTTCTTCAACTGGCAGAGAGATAGGAGGGTGTAGTCATCAAGTGGGATGTATGTTCTGTGGCAAGATTAAAGAAAACTACAAAAGAGTAAAAAAAAAAGTACAAAAGAACAAGAATAACAGGAAAAACAAGACTGAGTAGCTCCTGCTGGGCAAGAATGATATATGCAAAACATGAAAGAAAGCAAAGCAAATTAGTTAAGACTGTGTCATATGGGAAGTAGGCTTTTTCTTTAGAGTATAATTTTGATCTGAAAAATACTATGTAAAAAAATTATAACATTTCTCCACAAAGACCTTTAGCACATGCATTCTTCTTTAGAGATTAAAAAAAAATAAACAAAATTAAAATATCTGCTTTCCACCCCTGTTCATATACCAAAAGCAACAAAGACAGAGGGAGCTGATTTATACTTTCAGTTGTCATGCATCAACAGAACCATTTAATAGGTTCCAGTCACCTGAGCAAAACTGCAGAAAATACAGGGCTTTACAGGTGGCAGTGCAGGTCCAGTTCAAAGACAGTAGACTTGCTGTGGTGTAACTGAAGGCTTAATTTGGCCTTTGGTGTGCTCCATTGCTAGCACTTACATGGGAGAAGAAAGAAATCTAGTGTGAACTTCAAGTCCAGGTTGAGTTCACAGGGGATGACATGCAGGAAAAAAATTAAGCACCTTTTTCACTGCACACTGGAGGCACTTGATATGGAAATGATTTAGGGAGGACAGGCACAGAACCCCACTGTGCCATTTTTAGGATCATTTTTCTGTGTAGAGCTGCACTTTAAGCTGCTGCCAGATAATCAAAGGCTTTGGGAGCATCAAATGATACTACTACTACCTGATGCTATTACCTTTCTGCCAGAGACCATCAATTTTTGTCACTGAAGAGAATAGGAAGCAAAACAAACAAACAAAAGAAGACAGATGAAAGGAAGAACAAATTGCTCTCTCTTTTCACCCAGTGGCATGACCTAGGAGAGACTGTCAGCATCTGACTTCACATAATAAGGTTAGTGAAGTCCAGAGCCACCTGCCCTGGCAAAGTGTGTCTTAACAATGCTTTGGGAGGCTTTTTGAAAACTATACGTGTATCTTGCACAAGACTGAAACCAGTGTTTTGTGCCTCACTTTGGACACTTTCCTAAATATCTAACCCCACTCCATAGACACCCAAAAGCTTCAGCACTGGTAGACAGCTCGATTAATCACTAGCCATACAGCATTCAGAGCTGTCAGTCTCACAACATTAGACACCTGAGCTGTGCAGAGGTCTTATTTAGGCATCAGAGCCTACTGCAAAAAGAGGGAGCCCCTTTTGTACAGTTCATTATGGCATTAGTGTCACCTAAGCCAGTTTAACACAGGGAGACAGCACATAAACTGAGCAAGACAATATCTAGAAACAGTGGGAGGACAAAAGATGAAAGGACAGGGAGCCTTTCAAAGAAGCCCAGGAGGGTCTGTCAGGCAGCGGCACCTATGGTGGACACCCTCAGCTGGTGCTGCTCTGATGCTTTGAGGGAAGCTCACCCATGTTCACTCACTGTGAAGCATGAGATTAGATTAGACAAAATATTCACATGGCTGTTTCAAAGACCCTTTCTGTACTGCTTTTCCCTATTGTTAGATCACATTGGCTTTGTATGAAAGAGGATGTTGGTTAAAAATCACAAGTTTCCAGAAGTGAGGAAAGTGCCTGAAACCTAGCTGGGGACACAGGGTGTGAGGAACTAACCAAGGTACAGCATTAACCTCACATGCTTTCCCTGGAGAGGAAAGCAAATTCTGGTTTGGATTGGATTTTTACCTTAACGTAACTTGAGTGCATTAGTCCCCCCAGGCTAAAAAAAAAAACACAAGTAAACACCTTTTCAGCTGTCAGACAAGCCCACAAAAGGACAACAGAGGTATAACTAACACTGAAATCACAACCATGTCTAAGAGATCATTCACAGCAATGAGAACAGTGGTAAATCAGTCATCTCTTGGTACACAAATATAAGACAGGCAGTGAGAGCCACATATGCCAAACTCTAGAGACTTGGTGCCCACTGTAACCACTGTCTTTTTTTTATTTTAATGTGAATTTAACATTTAATACAAGATTGCTTTACAACACCTGTTAGATATAAAAAATAAAAATAAAAAATACCCTTAGCTCATTGCATACTTTCAGCAATACACAGCTCAACATGAGGCAGTCCTGGCTTGCTTCTGCATAGTTAATAGTTAAAAACTTGCACTGGGAGACTGCAAATACTGTAAAACAGACTGAACAAATTAAGCATGACACTTACACAGAATGACTTTTTCTCATAAAAGACGTGTTAAGAGCTTTGATTGTTCCAGCCCCATCCTCTGTCATCATAGCACAGTTGAAAATCGAAGCTTTGAGCTCTGCAGTGGTATTGGTGGTGCCCCGTGCAAGGCTGCCTTGATACCAACGTGGATGACTGGCTAACCTGCAGTGCAGACCTCTCTTCTCACTATATCCTTGCATATTAGATTAAAATGATCATTTCTCTGACAATATCCAGCTTACCTGGCCAGCTGAGGAGGGATTTATTTATTATTAATTTTGCTATTCAGAATTAGGCATTACAAAGAAAAAAGAAAATGTGGCACAACAAAGAAAGGGAGAATGTGTGCAATCCAAATTTGAAAATGTGTGTATCTATTCCCATTAATCTCATGATTCAAACCAATATGTTTACTTCCCCCATAAACAAAGGTGAATTAAAATACCACTAAACTTGCTTGAGCAGGTCTAACATCCCATGTGTTCTACATTCTTGTACATAACAGAGAACTGAAAAAGATTATGAAGATGAGAAAGAGATAACTATCTGTTGTCAAGCTATGTGATTACATAATTAGAATGCAAGTGCATCCCAGCATTTCAAACTAACCTGTGAAATCAGATTTTGTATTGTGACTGGTTTGGGATCCATTGTCTCTCTTTTGGAGGGTGTGGAGCACAAACGGTTATGAAGGATAACAGGAGGATAAATAAGTTTAAAAAAACAGGTTAATATTAAAAAAAAAAAAAAAGTTACCAGGAAAATTCTTCTGACAATGGAAAATCCTCCAAAGGGGAGGGGTAGAAGACCTATTACTTAAACCAGTTAATCTGCTCAAGGCTGATATTCCAGAGTTATAATCTTACATTGGCAGAACAATGGGCTACACGACACAAAGATTTTCTGTTTGCTATGGGCCATTTTTTCCCCTCCAAACTCTAGTACATATGTCCTGAAATTTCACATTGACACTGTTGCAACTGAGAATAAGAAGGCCCTGTAATCTGATCAGATGAGATTTCCCCAGACAGGAGTCGCACCTTGGGCTCTCTAGGGCACCTTGGTCACCTCTAGGCAGAATGAGCTACGCCGAAGCATCAACCCCCTGGCATATCCTTCACCAACTTCAAGTAGTAGGGACAAATCCCTCCAGTGCCTCCAGGCCCTGTACTCCCCACAGACCAGTGAGACTGACTTAACTCTCCAAATATCCACACACCATTACACAAAATAGTTCCAAATTGCAATTAAATAGCAAAGATGCATTTCAGTTGGCCATCCCCACTTCAGCTTCATACATACTGTAAATTTCTACTTGGCCCTGTGATTCCTTCAAGGTACAAATACAGATATCACTTCCAGTAACTCACCAATATCTCTTTATGAGAGAGAAATAATCTTCATCTCTAGATTAACATAAGAGGGTATTGGGCATTAAGAAGAGTTCTTTTGTGATATCATTCAGAAAAAGTGTTATATTCATTTTGGAGTTAAACTTCCTATAAAAACACCAAATAGTTGGCACAAAATTGAACAAAAGAGAATCAAGTAGATTTTTATTCATTGGCCTTCCATTCTTCTAATGGGACAAATCACCCCGAAATGTATAGAAAGAAACAAATAATAACAGCACTATGATTAAAGAAAAATAGTTCACATTTCAAATACTACCAACCATGACAGAAAGCATAACATGGGACACATGGGCTGTTCCTGGTTTTTCTATTGAAAAGGATCATGAGATCTTTAGCATCTACCTAGTTCCAAGTTATAAATGAACAAATAGAATGATTCATCTTTTTGTCTCATCTGAAGGAAAACGTTTCCTAACGAATCACAAAGCCAAAGACAAAAAACCTGAAGGCTATATCTATGCTAGTAAAGGAAACATGCCAGGACCTGTTTTCTGTCTCTGAGACCAGTTGGCACAACATGGCCATGTCTCTACTGAGTTCCCTTAGCTTCCAAAACAAGGTCATCCAAACTGCCACAGCGAGTATGGTTCCTGGCTTGTGCTAAGCCCCTCATTGTGCCTGGACACTGTTTCAGAAAATACTAGCTGTTCTGGATGAAAAGAGTGCCAAGGACTATTCCAGCAAATGCCTGGAAATGTTTTGCCATTGCTTAATTCAGCAGCATAGGTGCTGCCTAAATCTCAGTTATCAGAGCTAGATTTTAAATCTGTAGAAGCAGCAGCAAGGCAGGGAGATAGATCTGGGACTATTATATGGAGGAGTATCTTTAAAATGAGTGTCTGACTCATTATGCAAAAGAGAATCGTTGTGAAAGTCACAGTAGGATTAAAAATCCTGACATTTGAGAGCTGTTCAGATCAAGGTTATCTGGGTCTGAGACTGTACTAAAGTACATCTCTAACTGAAACACCCTGCTGGCATCAGTCTTGGCTAATGAGTATAAGGTACTCTCTCCCTGTAAACACAACTGTAAATATTAATGCTAAAACATTATTTTTACAGTGTTGTTTTGGTACAATGAACTGATACAGAATTTATTGTACCTTAAGAACTGCCTCTGAAAATCTTAAAAGAAGCATGAAACTGATCTTATACAGCCTCTTGCTTATGAATGATAACACGATCAAGTCCTTGTATCCTGGTTTGCACGATTACAGAGGTAAACTAAACATATAACACATAGCACCAATACAGAGTTATTGCAAACTGTCTCTGATTAGGTAGTCCAGTCTACATCCAAACATTTAATCAAATGTTGAGCAAATGATTAAAGGGAATTAGAGATGTATAGCTCTGAAAAGAGAACTGGATTTCTCTCCTCTTTGCATCCTGTGATCCCCCAGTCATTTTATATCAGTAGGAATTGCAGAAGACTCTTGCCAGCAACAGGAGCTGATTCTGCCTGTGCTCCCAAGCTTCAAAAAGAAAGCTCAAAGTTCAAATTCTACAAACTCCTCAGAAATCTATATATTCACCATGTTCTTAAAGTTAAACCTACTCAATGGGCAAAGTACTTTTCTCAGCTGCTCAAGAGAAAAGCAACTCGCACAAGGTAAGTAACCAGGAGTGAAGTGAACAGTGAAGCATAACACCTGCTAAACAAAGTCCTAGTCAGGGTACTGGATTGCTTTTGCCTCTCCCAAGCCCTGTGACTCCCCTTACTTCCAGAGATGCAGCTACAGCTCATATTGCTTCTGCAGCTGTTGCAATCATGGGCATCATCCCTGCAGCATCTGTGTGATGCATCCCAAGCCAGCACTGTGTGAGATAAAAGTAGTGTCTGTGTGATAAAAAGCCCAGAGGCAGAACACTATCGGAAGAACAGACCAAGCTCTCAAGAGCACAGTGGCTGGAAAGCTTGAGAGAAGTCTCACAAAAGTTCTTCTCATTCGCTGTGATATCTGAATTAGGGGCACAGTGCCTTGCTTGTTTCTTCCTCTGTGACTATTTGCAGTGCAAATCCAAGATCTGAAATTTAAATGGCTACTTGACATGTCTGTATTAATCAATTGCACCTCAATGGGCTTCCTTCAACTTTGGGTGTTTACCAAAGCTCCGACCACTGAACTTTATTTCCTTACTAGTCTTATCTTTTACAGAACTCTAGGAGGCTGACGTGGATCAGTGTCACCAGAGTGACTGCACAAGGTAAACCTAATAATCCAGTCTGTTTTTACATATTTACATAGAGGGTAGAAGCAAATGCAGGAGACTAATCTGTTTGATCTTAAAGGACAGGCGAACTTGCTGTCCTGATTTTGCTAGATGGAGTCCTACTTTCTCTAGGTGTCCTTATTGTGAAATCCTAGAAGTGGTATAATCAACATTATTTGAAAGATAAATGAACAGTATGTTTCAAGGCATTAGCTGTACCCTGGGCTAAATATAAACTTGGTAACAAAAAGCTGAACAGTTATTTACTCTAATAAAAGTTAGTGAGGTTAAAGCAAGTAACCTTTATGTTTCTTTTTCTTTATTCTGAAATATTTCCACCTCTAAATATGCCTCCTCTGCTCCTGCCTCTCAGACGTTAAAGTAATTTTCTTCCTGCTCCTGATCATAACTGATATAAGGAGCAGGAAAAAAAAAAAAAAAAGAGAGAGAAAAGGAGAGAGAGAGAGAGAGAGAGAGAATGTCAGGACTGGTAATACAGAGGAATAAGGCAAGGCAACATGATGCCTTCTTCCAGCTCTTGCTCCTATAGAGCTAACTTCTGTTCTCTTCACATTTGCTGAAAGTTAAAATGAGAAAAGTCAACACCCAGCACTAAAATGAAAAAAAAAACACAAGTGTGTCAAGAAAACAGTGGAAGCTCTCTGCATTTGCATGAAATTCAGATTAAGAAGTCAAGGTAGGAGGGCAAGGAGGTACTTTCCTCCAAGGCAAAGCTTAAATGTCGGTATAGATTCTCAGTTAAAGCTGTGTTATTTTGTGCTCATTTCTATGCCAATAAATAAATAAATAAATATATAAATAAATAAAATCCCAGCACAAGCTTAATTATAGTAACAAAAACATGAATAGAGGATATGTTGCCAGTGTTATTTTCTTCAGGGAATTCGTATAAGTAGTATAAGCAATCTCTCTTTGCTGATAACGCTGCGCCTGCATTCGAACATTTTGCCAGTGCAGTTACAACAACAAACCTTTCCAAGCATTGAGTAAGACCTAGTTTAGAAATCAGAGGACAGAGAAATCCCTATTTATTTGCTAAAGAAAGGACAGATACAACACTTATGTTGATTCCTTTCATTTAAGAAATGTTCAGCCCTTACACAAACTATACATGCAATCATTATTTATGCATGTTAGGACACACTCTCTGCCTTTTTGCCCATAGCCCCAGTCTTTAAATTCAAGGACAGTCCAGTGCTCAGGCAGACACCAAGGGCCAGGCTGTGCAGCTCAGAATTTTATCTGCTGCTCTGTAGGCTTATAGTGAGATAGAATCTGATAATTGTATAGGTGTTCCTAGTCTGTGATGGACAAAAGCATGGCTACAACTTATTAACTGGCCAGCAAAGCGAAGACAAATGAGCTGGCCACGTTGGTGCCCATCTGCTCTGGACATGAGGCTGTAGGTACAACAATGTCAATGTCACAAAATTGCAAACAGGAATGTCCTTGTGCTACCAAGACCTTGACTGACTGACATTTCCTGAGCAAGGCATGGAAGGATGAGATACCATGCCTAAATCAAAACTAGGCGCTTATTTTTGTAAATCATGTCATTCCCCATACTCTCACTGAGAGGTATTATCAAAACAGAAATAAATGATTTGCATAATCACTACCGTTTATTTCCAAATAAGCATATAATTATTATGCAAATCATTACCATACATTTTTTTTATCATTTCTTTCCTAGCGAATTTCCCCGTGTCCACTAATATCTCTTTCTAATTGCTAGCAGAAGCAGCATTTCTTTTCATGATCCACTTCTTCAGTTCTCCATTTTCCTCCTTATGTGAGAAAATGTCTCCCAGCCCCAAAACCCACAAACCACTTCCTTGTAAATCTTCCCTAATTTTGTAATTAGAGCAATACAGTGTGACAGCATAGGAAAGGGAGCTAGAAAGGGAGCATGAAAAATGCCAAACTTAATTCATCACCCAAAACTAAGTCAGCTTTGGTTTTGGGTTCTATTCTCCACAAAGCTCCCACCTTCAACTTTTAATTTCCATTTGATTTCTGGTGTTTTCTGGTGTTGGAAAAATACCCAAGATCAGAGCCAAAATAAAGCAAGTCTGTCTGAATGGTATGCTCAGTGCTTTTGGAAACAGGAAGTCCCAAGAATTAGGGTTTGCAGTCATCTTAGGTGGTTGGAAAATATATTCTTATTCTGTAGGTGTTTTTCCAAACTGAACTTTCAATGTTTTTGACATTCATGCTTTACCAAAATAGATCCCTTTACGTTTAACTGATCCCTAATCAACTCACATGCAGCTTTTTTCATCATTACCTGGTATTGTGGTATTCACACCAGCTTTTGTCTTTAGAGACACACAGTCCTCCTACACATCTGTAATGGAGATTAATGCAAGTGTAAAACTAAATGTCCCGTTCTACCCATATACCCATCTAACATATACCCTAAATGATTAACTGTTGGACTTTAATCCCACAAACGTTTATATATCTAAGAAAACCAATTTTCTTTAATTATATGGAGAACTCGGGTACTTAGAAACTTTCACCTGCAGGTTTTCAGAACCAGGTTGTTAACCAAATGCTAGCATATGCTCCTCTTTGATGTTATAGGTAAGGAGATGGTCATTTATCATTACCTTTTGCAGCACCAGGATGTCACCCATACAGTTTCATTTTCAATAATAACCCCTTTTGTGACCTGCTGTTCTCTGGGACGCTAGTTTCGAATCTGTTAGTTTTAAACAAAAGATTCACCAGCACATGCTGTCCTTGTGCTAACCCAGCTCATTTCTGTTGGGGGCACAGAATCACATGCTCTGAAGAAGCTGGTGGCACTGGAAACCATTGGGGCAATCCTTCCACTGCACTGCCTGCCCCTCCTCAGTGTGCCCCTGCCTGTGGCCAGGTGCGCAGAAGCCCTGAGCCAGCCCTGCTGGCTGCAGCTGAGCCTGGCCTGCCAGTGCCAGCTTGAGCTCTCAGTTTGACAGAGTGCCACTGTTTTGAAGAGTAATATAAAAGAAAGTCACACAAACCAAGAAATTACAGCTAAAGTTTTCAAATCTGCGTGAATCTCATCTCGATGCAACATCTATCCAGGCTTATCAGTGCCACAGTGAAGAATTAAAAGCCTTCCTGCTAAGACTTCTCAATAACTGCTGTCCTACTTCCTTCCTACCCATTGCCCTGTCCTAATATTTTAGCTTTACAATTATAAAGCCTTGCCTCGTTAACCACAGGTTAAATGATTTGATAGGTAGGAACCTATCAAATCATTACTTTCCCAGTACAGTATTTCATCGTCCTAATTCTATTGACCTATGCCATGTTGTTTACCTTTTTCCATCAGATTTTATCCTAGTTCCTTGCCTTTAGTTTCTATTGTGTCACACTGTTTATGCACTGCGAATGTATTTGCATTGTCCTCTATAGAGTATCTTGCATACATAGAACGTTTAAATGAGAAAAATATTCAAGGACAATTATGCACAGTTACTCTACAGATTCAGTCATTTTTGCTGAGGCAACTAAGCAGTTATTAATACTTCACAGTAACAATTTACTTCCCATACAAAACACAAAGGAAGATGTGTCCCTTGACCTGGAAAGTTTCTTTTTTTAATTATTAATCAACAATGTAGTTAGGATATACTAAGGATATATTATAATGACATATAGTAGAAAAACTTGCACTCAAATCTGAAGGTTTCTTAGGTTTCTTGCCTAGTTGTGCCACTCATATTTCATTCTTCAACTTTTCTTTTATAAATTTCTTGATGATTAGAAAAAGAATGATTCTTTCTGAAAACATGTAAAATGTTTCCATACTACAATAACATTACCTATTTTAAAATTATTATCTAAACAAAGTTATTGACGTCGTTCAGACCACCAGATCAGGAAGAAAAATTAGATGAGACCTTCTTCAGAAAACTAGGTTGCACACTCACAGGTTCTTGTCCTCATGGGGGACTTGAATCACACCAATATCTGCTGGAGGCAGATTATAGGAGGGCACAAACAATCCAGAAGGTTTCTGGGGTTCTTCAGTGATAACTTCCTAACACAGAAGAGAGATTTCTTGTACTTCACACACTGAAGTGCAAGAAAGTTTATTTAAACTTAAGAAAAAACTTTGTAAAGGTGATTGAACAATGGAACAGGTTACACAGAGAAGTTGTAGAGTCATCATCTTTGGGGATATTGAAAACCCGACATAGCAGAGCCATGACCTTCTCTAGGTGACCCTGCCCTGAGCAGCAATTTTGGACTAAGTGACCTCCAGAGGAACCTTCCAAACTCAACATTTTTATTTCTTTTTCTTCTGTGAACTACCTTTATTTGAATGCTCAATGAGTAGAATCTAATCACCCAGCCTTAGGCACCCAATTTGCGCTTCCTTCAGTCCTCCAAATGTAAAGGTCAAAGTTCCTTCTCTAATCAATAGGAAAGAGGCTAATGTCTCCAGTGACAAATTTTATCTGCTTAAGCATTAGGGGCATCTAAGTTAAAGCACAAGGTTGTTAACTGAATTACATAGACTGGAATTTATCCATTGATTTTTCTGCTAACCAAAGGCTACAAATCCAAATAACCTCTTGAATGAAAGAAATCTGATCAAAGTTCAAGTGTTGCACTTGCCAGAGAGTTATTATTCAAATAACTGGAGTCAGTACAAAGGTCTCATCCATGGCTGAGTTTATTGTATCTTACTGCCACTCAGCTGATCCACTGTAATGTCTTACCCTTGAGTAAAGTGTCTGTGTGTCTGAATCAGCTCCAAGTATGGGGTTACATCATACAGATGAGCCCATTTAATATTTGCTGTGATCAGAAAGAAAGCCCAAGTCCCCACATAAACATACATTTTCCTGCCTAAGTCATCGTTCCTGTCCCTACTATGCTACCTCTAGAGCACAACCAGTAACCAACTCACTAACACAAAAGAAAAAAAAATGTTTTTTTCTGTTTCACTATATTGATTTTCTAATAGTTGAGCAAGTTCGCATTGGCTTGGAGCAAGATCAGAGGAAGCACAGAGCCAGCTCAACAAAGAGGTCAGAATTGCAATGCCAGGAGTAGTAGGGAAAAAGGAGAAAAATGGGACAGAGTGAGGGAGTGGAACTGCTCTGGAGGCATCACTAAACCTCTAGACTGGTTCAAGCCCTGTCTCATAGCTTTACTGTTAGCAACCATCATAATTCATAACACCCCTAGGCATGAACAGGTGGCAAAAATGAGATACTCAGTCATGGGCAAAAGAGAATACGGCATTGGAAAAACAAAGTCACAATGACAGGTTTGTTCTTTACGTGCAGGGACAGTGCAGTACAACATACCCAGGTATTCACATGCAGGAAGATGCAGGAGAGCAGATGACCAAGGCTGACAACACTAGCAGAACAGGACAGGTCTCCACATCATGTTCACAAGAGGAAAGTGCCGAGCAGGACCAAACTGGGCAGATTTTTTTGATCTATACAAATAAGTTGGCTTGATATACCACAAAAGAAAGAGTCAAAGCAGGGGAAGAAGTTGTGCTAACTGCTGTGCGTCGTTATAGGCTTCCACTTATTTCCACCAATATTGTTAAGCTTTAGACAAGTCCCACAGAATCAAAACTGCTGAGAACAGCAGGCTGCACCAGGCAGTGTGTAGCTCTGGTCTGTATCTCCCAAGCTCCCTTGCCACAAAAATTTGTCATTCTCAATGGTAACATGGCAAAAACATAAATTTTTTTAATGACCCATAAAAATATCTGATCTGTTCATTTAATTCTACACATAAGCTTTTTTTTTAATCCAAACTCTCAGAGTAGAATCACTCATATTAAAGAAATAGAGATGCCAAATCTAAAGGTTATTTTTTTTCACTGCCCTGCATAAACAGTACAACATATATTTTTGTCCATTTTAATCTAAAACACAGCCTAGGGAGAAGCTGAGAGAACTTTCAGTTTTCTCCTGACATTCAGTTGTTGACATTGTTCTTTGAACACTGATGTGTGTGCTGTGATGAAATCCACAGTTGTTACTGTTGAATTTTACTGAAAAAATAGCAACTTGTTATTAATTTTTTTCACTCTGGTAGGAAAATCATTGTCTCCCAATTATGTGTTGGGTAAAACTTTTGGAAAACCTGAGATTTAAAAGTTTAATTTGTAACAAGTAAAGCAGCTTTCCCAAGATATCACTGCATAGCTAACAGCAACTTGATGAGATATTTTCTTTGAAAAAAAAAAAAAAAAAGCAGCAAGGATGGAATTTGTTTCCTTTTCAATGATTTTTTTTTAACTATTTGAATGCCCCGGCATCGTTTTGCTCCATGCCTGGTATTAGTCTCACAGTTAATATACAGGATGGTACATGCTTGGGACTAGTCCACACAGGTACTTTGAACACAACTAACCCATTCTGGAGATGAAGTGAGGTTAGATATGGAGAAAGGAACCACACCATGAGGGACATAAAACTATCCTTGAGTTATTTTATTAAAGTGTTCAGAAGTGGCCATATGTATATTTATATATATTTTAACTGCCAGTCCCCTAAGTGGAAACTGTTTGAAACCTACATAAATAACTTCACTATGGTGGCCCTGCCAAATTAGTCAGTGCCTGTGCCTCGTGACAGATAGTGCAGACATATAATATGAAGATGATCTCCATCCAAAAATGATGCTTTTTGGTCTTGATCTTGTTATAATTTCTTTGTTTCAAGCATTTATTCTAATAACTGTTGCTGGGGAAGGGGGGTCCAACTAAAGTTCACTTTCCTGAATTTATGATTAACAAACAAGAAAACAATCAAGGCAAAGATAGATAAGACAGCTGCAAGTAAGAAAACACCAGATAGCTATAATTATAATTGTTTGCTTGATTAGATTGCAAATAGGTGTTTTTCTCTCACCCAGTAATTCTGTGAAGTGAGTGAATCAATAAAAATAAATAAATGATGATGTGGCAGAGAGGCATTATCTGTAGCATGAGCATGGGAGAGGTGAAATAAGCTTATTTAGATCACCTCAAACAAGTCTAACAAAACATTTAATACCTCTCCTACCTCTTTAAATATTAGTAATTATGTGCTGGTATACAAGAGAATCCCAGTATCTAAAAAATATATTCATGATTTTTAGTATCCTTTGACAATCTCTTTCTTGGTTTTCTATACCTGTAGACCTAGGTACTTTCATTATGCCTTAGAAGGCCACTGAAGCTGTGAAATCCATGAGTTCAATGCAGTTCTCACAAGGGTATCAGGTTTCTAAGAGCCTTGGCCATGTCCTTGCATGGAAACCTCAACTTGCATTAGGAAAAAGGCTCTAGGATTTATGTTTGTAAAGAGCATAGAAATAATGTACCATGCTCCTTTCCAAAGAAAAGTAAGCAAATGGAACAGACTTCATAGCTGCAACAGAGTTTAAGAACAGATACCTCATAAGGTTATCTTGGGAAGGGCTCATAATTTAGGGAGCATATTTACTCATAATTAAGCTATGAGGAGTGAGTTTTGATGTCCATACAGTAATACAAGAAATGTAGTGAATAACCAGGAGAAGGAAGACATAAAATGATTGCACTTCTGATTTAATTACTGCACAAGACCTGGTGAGTAAGTTCATTTGGCTAGAAGATAAGCATTTTAAAGGGGAGGTACACAGGAAGAAAGAGCAGTAGATGTTACCTGGCATGTGAAATCTAAGTTGGGTGACAGCATATGTAAAATAACAGACAAGCAGAACTGTCCAGCCAGTTAAGGACATCAGATCTGAAGAAGGCAAAGTTTAAGAAATCCTAAGAACTGATGACTAAGATCCAATTCTAAAGCTCCTTAAAGAAGAGGAAACAACCTCAGTGTGGTGGACAGAATAAACTGAACAAGGGTAGGTGGTTGAACGATCAGTCCTTCAGTGATCTTAATATCAAATCACATAGAAATTGTAAATCAGGCAGAAAGGACACAAATGAGTTTGAAAAAAGAGCATACACAGATAAAAGAAAAACTTCAGAGACCGAAGCCTAAAAATGTGACATCACTAGCAAGATAAAACAAGCAGATTGAAATGGAAGCCTAGGGAAAGGTTTCCTGCCCTGTTGAAAGTAGTCATTCATGGTCCAGTGTTGCCAAGAAAGGAAAAATGGCATTTTCATGTCAGGCAGTTAATATAACTAGCATCTAGAGAAAGGAATAAGACATCAGATGCAGCAGAGGAAGAACAGACTAGACAACACTTTGATAAATTATCTGTTTTCACATCAGTTGGGCCTAATGAATTCTACTCTTATGTGAAAAAAAATTATCTGAACAACCTCAGAAGTGTTAGCAGTTGTCACTGAGAGCTCATGGAGGATGGAGAGAGATTCCAGAAAATAAGGCAAATGTGGTGCTGACATTCAAAGAGGGAGGGAGAGAAGGCAGAAGAGAAGAAACAGCTTTTTCTTAGGAAAAAAAAAAAAAAAAAGGGAAATAATCAGTGTGCAAGCCCCTAGAAAATAACACCGAGATAAATAGCAGTCAAGAACAAATCAAGTCAGGCTAATCTGCTCTCTTCCTTTGACACAGTAATGGTTCTCATAGGCAGGGGAGAAGCACTACCTTTGAAATACCTTGATTTCAGCAAGGCTTTTGACACTGCTTCGCATGACTCTCCTAAGTAAGCATGGATTAGATGGTGCATCTAATGGATTCCCTAGGGGTCTGCCCTGGGTCTTATGGTTGCACAACTTAATGCTTATGCTGATCGTTTGGATGAAGGGACACTTGGTAGATGTGCAGCAGGAAGGGTTGCAAACACACCAGAGGACAGGATTAGGATTCTAAAGCCTCTTACCAAATATGAAAAATAGTCAGGGAGGAAAAAGAGGCACTGCAGTCAGGACAAATAAATAAAGGTCTGTGCTTAAGTAGGAAAAATCCACTACATAAATACCGAGTGTACCACTTCAGCAATCACCATGGAGAAGAGGATTTTGCATTATGAATTACCATCTGAACTTGAGTCAACAATGTCATGAAGTTGCAAAAAAGGCAAATAGCATGTACAATCTAAAGGCAAATAGTATTTATAAATATGAGCATTAGCCATCAGCATAAAGGAATTCTTCTGTTAAGCCATGGTAGGACAGTAAAGCTGCATGAGTGAGGTCCTTGACAAATCTTCCCATTGGAGGCTCCAAGACCAAGTCAGAGAAGCACCTGTAGGGTGCTGTATACCTCTGGCTGATTCTGCCTTCAGGCAGGCAATGAGGCTCTATGGCCTTTCAAGGTTCCCTCAACCTTGCTGCCTATGAGTTCTGTGATGAACGAAACCCTCCAGTACAGCATCATATTACAGCATAGCTCTGATCTCAGCAGTGCTTTCCTGGAGTTAGGAGGGCAGCACTAAGAACTCAGGCACACACGATGCAGCGATCTTTTCTTCCCTCTCTCTGCAGGCTCTGGTCCTAAAAGGAAACCATTCAAATATTGAACCTGTGGTGTGGTGCTTTGACACTGAAACTAAGAGAGAGGACTGTATCCTGATTTCCCTAAAAACATTATTCTCCTGTGTTCTCTCTCAGGATTTGGGAGGGAAGAGGGAGCAAAGCAGAGCAACGTGACTTCCATTCAGAAGCACCAATGAAATACTTGCACAGATGAAGTGGTTAAAGCAAGAGTCAAATCAGGACTTGTAGGCTGTATGGACAAACTTCACTTCCAACCACTAAAGAAAACAAAATAAATTCAAAATTTGATTCAATGAACATGCAGAGTGAGTCAGGTGGATAAGAGATTTTAGGAACCCTGGACAAAAGAGGTCATGGGAATTGTGGGATGTCCCAGGGGGCAGTGAGTAAAGGTTTTTTCTCTTTCTGTCTTCACTTTCCGTACTTCTGACCCCACCCCAGCTGACCCCTCCCTTCCTTCCTTCAGAAGAGGCCGAACCCCAGCACTATCTACACGTCAGCCACCTTCCAACATGCAGTCATCCCCAAACAATTAACTCACCATCACCCTCCTCGCCCAGGAGCACCCCTGCTGCTCCAGCCCCAGCTTTTCAGATAGGTCCCCTCACAGCTCTCTGGGGGTAGAGGAAGGGTTGGGGGCTGCGATGCAGTCTGCTCCTGCCCCAGGAGCAGATTTGCTGGACTTGACTTCCCTTGCTGGAAATGGGAGGCAAGGAAGGGAGTGGGGTGCAGGACAACCCCTGCTGTCCACGGGCCTCTACCACCACCAGCAACAATGGCAGCAGCGGAGGTCTCTTTAGGTAAAGAAAAGAAAAGAGGAAAGAAGCTGCTACCTCCAGCATTCTGCTCCTGCAAGCCTATGATGCATTTATAGACAGCCTGCCCTGGCTCATCCCTGGAGGCAACTCACAATAGTGCCTGCTGCCTACATAATTTGTGTTGTAATAGCTTTGCACCCTTCCCTTTGCTCTCAAGGAGCATCTCATCCCACTCTCAGAGAGATGTCATTTCCCAAAATGGCCATTTTGGTTTGGGCTGGCTTGATTTTTTTAACTAGAAAACAGTTTCTGTCCGTAGCAAAGCCTGCATAATGGACCTTCCAATCTGTAGATATCTTCATAATACAAAGCAAAACAACACAAAGAATCTGGACAAAGTCATCAAGAAGAAGATGACAATGCTTTGAAATTGTTACTGAAGAAAATGCCAATGAAAATAAATTAAAACTTCCCAAGCTGCTGTTTAATGAAATTACATAAATACTACCTGAAGCGACAGGTACCAGAACAGAGTTGCTGCAGCTAAAATAAACAGTTTACATGCTTTATATAGAAAGAAATCAAAATTCCTTCCATTGTTGCATTCTTGAATCTTACACACTAATTTAGCTACAATGCAGCAGAGCTCACACTGCAGTAATAGAATATTGATTGTACAATGTTCAGAGACAAAGAACTCATGTTGCTGAACCTTATACACATGCATGTTGTTACAGTAAGAAATCCACATCGATATCCCTTGCCAAATATATCCAACCACCATTGTGCCTGCTGGTTATTTAATTATAAAATATAGAATTTTTGGTGGGACACAGTCAATTTTACAATAAACTAAAATGTCAGTAATGGAAATGGCCTTGAGAAAAGAAAAAGGAAAAAAAAAAAAGGTTCAAATCCAGGGAAGTGTGATGTTTATTTAGTTCTACTTCTTTGCTATCTTCTTAATGTATAGGAATTATACTTCAGAGTTACCAGAAACTTCTGTAAAGATGAGTAGTATCACTGTAGTGCAGATTTCACATTCTAATTCAAAATAGTTTGCATTTTTCTAGGTCTTCATTGGTTTGAAGCCCACTGTTAAATGAGGGATAATGAACCAATGGTCACTATGCATGCACTGTTCCTCAGAACAGCCTCCAGGTACACCAGAACAAAACAAATCAAGCATAATACAGGAGTAACTTGGGATTAATGCAGACTCTTGCCTCACACTACTTGATTCTACCTCTCCTTCTGAAGACAGGCCACACAATCCATCCCACAGCTGCAGGCAACTCCACTATCCACAGCTGCTCAGCTCCTTGCTTCTGCTTCACTACTGAAGCTAATGAGTCTCCAAAAGATCTTCTCTTAACACCTCTACAGGATTTCATGACAGGGTCATGTATATAATGCCAATTTTACAATTTTACTTGTACTACAAAGCAATTTCTATGTAATATTAGTTATGCATATATATATATATATGTATAGTCAAGTTGTTGTTTGTTTGTTTGCTTAGGGGGTTGTTGGTGGTGGTTGGTTGGTTGTTTTTTTGAGGTTTTGTTCCATTGCTGTTGGTGGAGAGATGATTAGGCATTTAATCAGCAAATACTGACAACTCATAGACAAAATACTGGACTGATGGTCTGATCCCGTAAGGCAATTTCCTAATTTCTGTTTTCTTATTTGGAAAAGAATGATGTTATTCTATTTTGTCCACTGAGCAATATCCTATCAACAATGTATTATGAACATACATATCCATTGAGCATACTCTTGAGATTATAAGTTCTTTAAAAAGTCTTTACATTGTTAAAATCACTGTAAACAACCTCAAGACACTCAGAATACGTGCAGTAATTTGTTAACTGCACAATGCACAGAAATTTATAAGCAAATAACTTTCATACTCCCACACTTTTGTCTCTAGATATCTTTCAGTACCCGATGGAAAACTGTCTACTGATAAAATAATAGTATAGAAATACAGAGTGAGATCCTGCCCCCATCCATTTGCTTCTCCTCTCCCATTACATTTTTTATGCCCTTTCATCCTGCAGAGACAAATGTTGATTTCTAGGTCATGTGTGCTGCTCCCCACCAATTACCATTTCCCACTACAATATACAGCAGGGGAGCAAAAAATATTACAACCAATGTATTTGTAATCTGTACTGTGTTCCTATTAGCTGTTAACTACAAAATTTGACTTATGATTAAGTTTAATCCTTTAGAGGGGAAAAGCTCAATACCATTAGTTGTTCAGCTTTAACCTTCTACCAATAAAAAATATTTCCTTTAAAATATTCATGGTTATTTAGAACCTAAACATGTCCTAGTCTTACCTAAGAGGAGAAACAGTATCTGTCTTTCTGATTGGTATTCATTATGGTTTACCACATAATTACCTTAAAAATGTTTACAGAAGATACTGCTTACAACCAGCTTTGTATCTCTCTGTATTATCCCTTCAAGGCATTAATTTCATATACTATAAAGCACAAGAAAGATGCCTTTATTACCACATTCATTAGGATGGGCTAAACAGTGCCAAATGAAGAAGCATTTTTTCACAGACAATTATTGTTATTACCTAATGCAATTTACATTTTGCTGAATAGCAAAAAAAAAAAAAAAAAAAAAAAAAACTTTTAAAATTAAGCTTTTGGGAAAAATAAGTTTGATTCTAAACCACAGTGTAGAAAAAGCCTGAAGGCTATTTAGATTTGCAAGTTTGTATTTGAAGTCTACTAACCTGCACCAGGTCCAACTTAACTAATCTTGAACAATTTTGAAAGAAAAGCGCAGCAGCATTATCTACCATGTAAGACACCTGTATACAAAAATAAAAGGATTTCCTATGCTAAAGAAGCTAATTTCCAAAAACAATCTTCCCACACTTTGAACTTCATTTTTTTAGTGGGTGGACAAAAGACACTGTTTAATAGAGTTTTCATCTTGCTTGCCACATTTTAATAGCTGTCAGGATTCAAAAGACAAATGAACTCCCTCCTAAACTGCTGCTGAACTCCTTCTGAGGGAACAAAAAGCTGTAGAAGGGCCTAATTGGAGTAGTCCCCTTAGGATTTTGGCTAGTAGAGAAGGAAGTCCTGCTCCAGCAAATAGAAGTGAAGAAGCTTCATGCAGTGTAATGTTCTTTAACCCACTGAACCACCTTACACCCCACTTGGCAAAATGCAGGGATACCTTCTTTCACTAGCCCAACCCTTTGTAACCAAGGAAATTAACTTCTGGTAAACAGTTGCTTATCCTTTTTTTTTTAATCTCCCTGGGGAGAGTACAGAAGAGGGCTGTAGGACAGGAGATTTAGTCCCAATTACACAACAAGAGCAGCTTTCTGAGCTATTTTTCCTACGTGTACACTGGTCCACTGAGCCCAGCCTCTTCAGCATACATTCCTGTCTGAAGGACTCTGCAGTTACATAGACAGAGTTCTAGGTTGAGAGCTGAGCATCATAAGGTTTCCATAAAAGAAAGAGAGCAAATTCCCCACCCTTGTATATCACATGTAAAATCAATGAACTTTGACCTAATTGGAATAACAAAAGCTGGAAAAGGCTCTGAGGAAACCAAAGGTCTCAGGAAGTTTAAAATAAAAAATACAAAAAAAAAAAAAATGAAAGAACTTTCTATGTCTTGGAAAC
Organism: Anser brachyrhynchus; assembly: GCF_964034855.1. NCBI lineage: Eukaryota > Metazoa > Chordata > Aves > Anseriformes > Anatidae > Anser > Anser brachyrhynchus. The sequence continues at coordinate 72,315,488 of NC_137696.1, forward strand.
AATGGCTGCTGTACAGGTGATGGAAGAGCCAGATGGATCAAATTTCAGAATTCTTTAGGTTCAGTGAAAAACGTCAACAGATCATAGATAAAAATAGCCTGTATCCAAGGAACTGAGATGCTGTGACATGATATTTGGCCTTCCAAAGCAGAGACATGTTATTCATACTGGGAAACAATCAGTTGCTCTTAGCTATGTTTCAAACACACAAAAAAAAAAAATGAAAATGATGAATCTACGGTATTAAATATCAGCAGTCAGTTATGACAGCATCATCAAAACTGAAAGTTTGCGGTAAACTGTTACTGACAATATTCTTCAACATATGCTCAGTAGTGAGGGTATTTTATGGAAAGTCTGAGATCAAAACCAATGGGGCATGGAAATCAGCGTGTTCAGAGAGCGCTGGTTCATCCTTGCAGAGGCACTAAGGTATCCAAGAAGTTGCTTACTGTTTCCAGTGTTGTTTTCCCCAGATCCACATTGATCTTTTGTGCATTGTATGGACATGTATCATCTCCAGAAGGTCAGAGAAAAGAGAAAATCTGACATAGAGGAGAGAGTAATTTATGTGAGGGAAGATGGAAAAGGAAGGCCTAAGAAACATGAGTTAAGAGATGCCTAAGTCCAGTGAGGTATTACTCTCTTTTCAGTGATAAACAAAGCCTTCTACAGTTAGTTCATGAACAGAACAAAGGAAGTATCTGAGGAAGATCAAGGGGAGGAGCAGACTGATTTCAGACCCAAATGATTAAATGTCAGTCACATTTTTGCTCTAAAAATAAATACGGGAGAGACTGTCCAATAGCAAAAACCCCATGCCACAAATGTCAAAGATTTTAAGAAATATTTGGCAACCTATGCTGTGATTGACTCTGGACCACCTTAAAGTAAAAGAGTAAGCATGCCAATAAAAACAATTGCCATCATCAGGGTTTTACATTGAGGTTGTGTTTATGTAGTCAAAGCAAATGCAAGCAAACATTTTTTTAAATGGTGTCAAATGAGGGTGTGTTCCTGTTTGGTGATGACACTACCTGCACTGTTAGAACAAGCATAGACATACTGTAGGCAGATACAGCACTGACAGTGCCTATCTTAACTATACATTATAAGAACTAGATTTTAAATACCAGCATTACTCTTCCCTGCAACAGAGGAACTGATTTGCAAGCGACAACCAAACCCAGTAAGGTTATAGCTATGATATAATTTAATTTAAAAAGTCCACAAAGATTCATAAGGACACATTTTCCACTCTCCTCTTCCTGAATGGAAATTTTGCTGTAGTCCTAGTAGTTTAACCTAAATAAGCATCCTCCTTCCTCCTAGCCTGGAAGAGAGCAGATTGCCCTTGCTTTCTGAGGTCCAGTCACATGGAAGAGAGGTCCTCATCCTTGCCCAGCTCTTCCAATCTGGCATCTTCTCCCAAGGTAAAGTTCTCCATTAAGAAAAGCCCATGTAACAGAAGAAATCAGATTACACACTTTGAAAGTGACAGGATTTTTTCTCCACACAGGGAAGGCCAAACTGCTAGGCCCCTGTCCTAGTTTCATGTTAACATACTGATGTGAAGCTGGAAATCTACCCATATACAAGAAGTCGTCAAAATGCCTTCAGAAGCGCATAAATCAGGAGCATACCAGGCAAGTAGGAAATGAATTTTTAATGAATGTTATAGCTGGCCACAGAGTTCAACAGCAGTCTATTTCCAAAGGTATTTATCTAGAAGGAAAAGACCTGGGACATGTTAAAAATGAAAGTAGAGTCTGTCAGTGTCAGTGTATCATTGAGCAGATAAAGGGATGTTAAGGAGGTTGATGGTCAGTTGTCTGTTAAACAGCACACTGGGAAGAAACACGTGCAACTGTTTTAATAGCAGATAACAGCAAAAGGATGTAAAAGAGTGAACCAGTCTAGGCAACACTGGCAGAGCTCTGCCTTTGCTTAAAACAATGTTTGGCCATGCAGGAGATTCAGAACTACCTATTGGCATTTAGGATTAGTGAAGATTTAATTCATCACGCTGCAGTAATTGATGCAATACACTGACTTGTAGTCAATTCTAGGAAGCTTCTGGGTGTAGTTTGTAATGAAACCACTAAAAATGGAATTCAGAAGTAGTCAGAGGGAGAATGCTTGAGCAGACAATCTGCTCTTGTATCTGAGGAGATTGGAGTAGACAAATTCCAGCCTCATGACATGTAATAGAAATTGCATTAATTTTGAAAGCATCCGATTGTCTTACAGTTGCAAAAAGGTCCCATAGGGACAGAAATAGAAATAAGACTTTGAACAAACAACTTGAGATCATTTTTCCTTTTTTTTTTATTATTTTATTGTATAAACTAACTCCTTCAGTCATGAAAAAAATCCACTTGCAACTTACAACTTCGTACTAGAGAAAGTAGTCCTTGTTGTTTAAATATTTACAAAACATAGTATTCTAAAATACTCAAGATTTGAATCAAATCTTACCATATTTTTGATACCTGCTAACATTAAATTCATGATATTGCAGTTCTTAATTATTTGGAAGTATTTCAGTGAAAAGTATTTTCTGTGCAATGCTATGCTTCCCACTTTTGTTTGTGTATTTCTATAGGTCTGAATAAGCAAGGACTGTAAACAGAACACTGAACTGACATCTTTATTGAACAATTCTTTTTCTTCAGTTCCTGTGAATGTTGTAGATGTGTATTTTTCTTATGGATTTCAGTAGCTTTTGGTCTCCTTTTATTAGCAACTTATCAGAATGGCACATTCTTTAAAAAAAAAAAAAAAGCCATTTTTAAAGTATTTTTCTTCTGTTTTTTCAGGTTGTGTAAATTTAAAGATAATGTATTCTGCACCAGCTCCCCAATAAGATAAAACATATAATGGCATTATACAGTAATTTGGATATTTTACTGACTTTATATTCTGGCAGTATGTTTCATGCCTCATTTGGTAGAAAACTCATTAGACTAGTACAAACCATGTTTCAATGCGATAGGTTCAGACTTCTTTCCCAACTAACTTGAGCTCCTGCCTATTTTCTGTACTTTCATGCTTGAGCTAATACATTGCAAACTTTTACTATTCTGCTTGCTCTGGTCTCCTTTACATACCATTTTGGTGGCTCTGTATTTTGACACAGACGAAAGATGAAAAGCAAATTATCCCCTTGGGCTTATGGAATAAAGTTTTCCTTCTTATAATCTGCATTCTGATGGAGCATTATATTTTACTGAGCTCCAAATTTGTGACAAGAGCACTCACTAAAACACAGAAATATCAATAGGGAAGAACACTCAAGAGTAAACATCTGAGAATTTCAAACCCAAACAAGAGTTTTAGCCATGATTTCAGATTTGATAGCTCAAATCAATTGGAAGATCTGCCACCTGAATCTAATATGTTCTAACGTCAGACATAAGTAGATTGTTAATGTGCTTATAAAATAACATTACCACTCATTAATTATGTGGTACATATACATGCATACACATATACACACACTAGGTTTCTTGGTTAATCAAGCAGCTATCTAACTAGCAGAAACCCAGGAGTGGGTTCTTCAGCAATGCCAGGTTACAAGCTCCAATTTATCAAGGATACAAGTGAGCCATGGCCCTGGCTTCAGTGTTTAGACCTGGGTCTAAACCTGAAAGTACACACAGTGTCAGGCAGAACAGAGCTGAAATCTTACTCAGTTCATCCAACAAGAATGCAGTCAGCAATGTGCTACTTGCAAGAAAGCAAGAGCTGACAAGACTGTAATTGCATCATTCACATAATAAGAGGTGGAAAACACAAGTTCCAGTCTTGCACTGTAATTACTGGGGAACAAATTTTGAAGTTTTGGGGAGAGGATATATTGGATATGTTAGAGGACCTTGAACAGACAGAATAAAAGCCTCTGTACTACATTTTTTCCTAAAGCAACATCCCAAGATAGGATCATAGGATAACAGCATCACAGAATGGCTGAGTGTATCGGGTTTACATAGCAAGGTTTTGGTAGCAGGGGGATGCACGGCTTGCCTCTGTAACAAGAATCCAGAAGTTGCCCCATGTTAGATAAGGACCAGTTTCAGACAGCTCCAAAAGGACCCACCTCTGCCCAGAGCCAAGCCAATAAGAAATGTTGTTTATACCTCTGGGAGAGCAGATTTAAGAAAGGAAAAAAAAAAAAAAAAGCACCTGCTGTTCAACAGAATCTGGGAGAGAGAAGTGAGAACCAGCCCTGCAGACCCGCAGGTCAGTGCAGCAGGAGGGCAGGAGATGCTCTAGGCGCCACAGCAGCAGTTCCCCTGCGGCTTCTGGAGAGGCCCCCGGTGGAGCAGGCTGTCCCCCTGCAGCCCACGGGTCCCACACGGAGCAGATCTCCACGCTGCAGCCCGTGGAGGAGCCCCCGGTGGAGCAGGTGGATGTGGCCTGGAGGAGGCTGCGGCCCATGGAGAGCCCCCGCAGGAGCAGGCCCCGGGCCGGAGCTGCAGCCCGTGGAGAGGAGCCCACGCAGGAGCAGGGGGTCTGGGGGGATCTGCCACCCACCCGTGGGGGACCCGTGCTGGAGCAGTTTGCTCCTGGGGGATGGACTTCATGGTACAGAGCTGTGTGGGAGCAGGCTCAGTTCGGGAAGGACGGCATCCCGTGGGAGGGACCCCACGTGGAGCAGGGACAGAGAGTGACCGTGAAGGAGCAGAGGAGATGAAGCGTCAGGGACTGACCACAGCTCCCATTCTCTGTTCCCCTGCGCCACTCAGTTGAAAGAGGTAGAAGAACGTGGAAGGAAGGAATGTGGTTTCGTTTGTTTGGTTGGTTTTTAGTTTCTCACTGCTCTAGCTTGTTAGCAATAGGTAATAAATTCTATTAATCTCCCTATGCTGAGCCTGTTTTACCCATGATGATAATTGTCGAGTGATCTCCCTGTCCTTAACTCAACCCTTGAGCCCTTTTCATTGTATTTTCTCCTGCTTTCCCTTTGCGGAGGGGGAGGGTGAGCTGTGGATATGGTGGAGCTCAGCTGCCCACCAAGGTAAAACAACCACACTGAGGTTGCCAGGGACCTCTGGAGGTCATCTAGTCCAACACCCAGCTCAAGCAGAGCCACCTACAGCTGGTTGCCCAGGAACACAACCAGATAGCTTTAGAGTATCTCCAAGGTGGGAGACACCACAACCTCTCTGCTCAGTAAATTGTCATGGGATAACTCAAGCTGGACAGAAACTCAGGAGGTCCCCCAGCCTCTCCTTCCAGGGTGACCCATTGCCAGGGGCTATTGACTATGCATTTGTCTCTGATCAGACTCATAAAGTCCCTGTAGGCCTGTTTCTCCAGCCAATCTTGGTCTCTGTGAATGGCAGCCCTGCCCTCAAGCCCATCAACCTCTCCCCACCTTTGCAGTCACTCACAGACCTGATGAGAGAGCAGTCCATCATCTCCAGATCACTGACAAAATTATTACAAAGGACGGGTCCCAGGATAGACTCTTGCAGTATCCAGCTTACTACCAGGCTCCAAGCAGAGTACAGTCTACTAACCACTTACCTTTCAGTTGTGCTAATTGTCCCACCATGTCTCAGATATTCCAATGACATAGTTTTGTGACAGCACGCTGTGCTCATGATCCTCCTGCTTGTTTCCCTGGTTGTGTGCATCTGTGTGCACACAGTTAAAGGGATATCTCCCTGTTTAGAATCTGGAGCAGCCACTAGACCCCCATAGCCATCAGTATGTCTCTTTGTGAAACTCTTTTGCAAGGGTGGAACAAGTAATCCACATCTCAACCCATCCCAAAGAAGTACTGAGAAAGCATTATGAGGAAAAGAGCATGGAATTACCCAATGATTTTTGCCAGAAATTAATATGTCATCACTCCTGATGTAAGTAGTTACTTTTGTCTCTGGTACACATTACTGACAGATATTAATGAGATTATTGTAACCAAAAGTGATGTCACAACAGCATAACTAGAGAAAAATAAAATAGGAGTAATTAATACATCAATAAATATCATGGTTGAAGGAAAAGGAAAACAAGCTTGTAGTTATTCATGATTGTTTGTAGAATATAAGAATTTGAGCAATAATGTAAGCATGCATAGAAGTTATTTATAAATTATTGCCAGGCAATAATTTCACTTTGTGCCTGTGATATACCACCCACACCCTTTTTGCTAATTGTTTCAAAACAAAAGCTCTGAATATGTTAAAACAGCTATATTTAAATATATATATATATAAAAAATAATAATTAAAAAAATTATCTGATGGTGAAAAACATCCATCTTCTTCTGTTGAAGAATCGATGTCTCCCAGGACAGAATCACTCAGTTCTGGATCAGTTACAAGTTTCTGAGATATATAGATATTTAATGATTCAGAACCGCTAGACTTCTAATCTACTGATTCAGAAGTCTAGTGGTTCTGCTAGGTATCATCTTTCCACCTGAACCCCGGTGAATTCTTCTGACTGCTTTGTCAGAAGACTGGTTTATCAGAACCAAAAGGCTGGTTCTCCCATGTCATGGCATATGGTTTGTTTAGATCTATGTAATTGCTTAGGTGGATTTATAAATACTGACAGATTGCATCCAGAGACAAACCTTATTATAAATAAAATATCAACCTTTAAGTAGAAGTAGAAACAAAAAGTTTCAATAATGAATATAAACAATTTCTACATAGCACATGACAAGGGATGGTCTCTGCATAAGGTTTTCGTGGTGTTTGTTGGGAAGACCTACATAATTTAGCTTTGACTTTTGCTTCTCTTAAGTAATGCAGGCATCTCATACTCATTCTGATAAATTCTTTATATTACACTGCCATGTCTTCCCATTACATAATGCATCGTGTATGACTTTTTTTTTGTCATATGTTTTACATATGTAAAATGTAAAATATAAAAATGTAAAAATACATATGTAAAACATATGTACACACAGTCCCATGCACTTCTGTTTTCTGATGGAGATGGATGGAAGAAAATACACAAAGAGAAAAGAGAAAGAGTTGGCACAGCACAGCACTTAATTATGCAAGCACACACAGCACATGTTCCCTTTAACTTAAATTGTGCAACAGTTGAATAATTCTGGCCCAGCACATCTGGTTTAAAACATGGGAAACACTTTAAAAATATATACCTAAAACGGGAGGGGGAGAACTGAAGGCAGTATTTACTCAAGGGTCCTCAAACACTGTATGCTTCTTTTTCTCCTTTTTTTTTTCCTTTTTTTTTTTTTTTTTTTTTTTTGCCTATTCAGCCAACTAGTTTCACCTTAACTTACTCATACTTATTCCAAGTCAGAATTTTCAGGTGAAGGTCACATCTGTAATATTCTATCAGAATATGACAATGTGAAGAGCCAAGATTATTTGCTTTTGACAGTGTCCCTCCTGTACAGTCACTTTGTTTCCCCTATCATGGATGATTTTTTCAATCATCCATGATTTTTAAGGTGGTGTGACCAAGCTGCAGTATTCTGAAACTAATTAATCTGCAGTGCATTTGTCAGAAGTAACTGCATCTCATTATGGATATATATTGCTGTAGTGAAAAAAAACAGCTTAATCTTTCTAATATCTAGTGTTACAGGATTTATTACACAGCTTCTGGTATGCTAATTTTTCACTTTTTTGAGTCTTTCTCTAATGATTGATAAATATTCTTACAGAGATGTTCAGGTGAGCTCATTACTCTCTTTTAAGCTATTTAAATTGTGATTATTAATGTCTCTGATGTGTAATCAAGACAAATGTGCACATGTGAAGCCTGGGCCACAATGAGAGCACATGGCACTACCTGTGCCCTGACAAGGTGTCACTACAGGCTTACAGAGCTACTCTGAGGCACTGCATGTTGTAATAACAAAGGAAAAGATGGGGCCCTGGTAATAAGGATTATGAGGCTGAGTTCAATATTAAAACAACATCACAAATTACTCTGATTTAAGTTAAGACAACCTGCCATTTGTGACAGTAGCACAGGCCAGGTGTTAAAGTCCAGGGTTACAGAATGCTAAAATGGTACAGAGCTGTACACCATTAATCTCACTAAAGATAAATTCTTCTCCTTCCTATATCCTCTCTTCCATGCCTAAGCATTTTTCCAGTGGTAGACATTAGCAGCTACAGAATAGAGTTCTTTGCAGATGAAGTGGAAATCTTAATTAAAAAAAATGAGAATCTACAGTTAGGTTCTGGAATCTCATTTTTTAAAATGTTGACCTTTCAGTATTAGCGTGAAAACCCAAAACTTTAATTCTTCAATGCAAGCACAGCCTGGATAACTCAGATTTTACATTTGTCTTAATCTCCTTGTATTTTCAACAGTTTTTATAAGTGACTCATGTTACCTACTGTACCATTTTCACAGAAAAAAAAAAAAAAAGTAATTCCTGTTAGACCTAAATATTTGGAAAGTTAGTGCTTTACACACAAACACTCACAGCCGTCTGCATGCATGACTATCAGTATGTGAACAATATTTGTGCTGTATTTCTCATAATTTTGTGAACTTCTTTTTATTGTTTATTTTCCTCTCTACTTACAGTGTTTCAGTTACCCAGTTAAAGGCCAAATACAATACCGTATGATAGAAAATTTTGCACATTGTAAATATTCATTGTGAAAAGCTGCAAACAACCCTAACAAATATTCGACCGGTTTGGCAACTATTTATAAGTAAAAAGTACTTTCACATAATGCACAAATCATACGCAGAAAAAGACAGTTTTCACCGTAACATATTTCCAAGGAGTACAATACCCAGCTCCAATCCATACACTTTTTTGCCCAAATATAGTTTCCCGAGATAGTTTTTCCTTTTGTTTCTTAAGCTATTTTTGGTTTGCTATCAGCAATGGCAGTATTCACACTGCATAGCAGAAAATAGATAATTAGGAGAATGAATCACCAAACCTTTTCACAGCCTGTCAATATAATATCAATACTGATAATTGCTATTGTTTATGTCATTAACAACCCATTCAGATGGGGCTGCTTAACAAAGACACGTTATCAGGTGTGGTATGTGGCTATGACACACTCATTCTAGAAGGGATGAAGTCTTCAGAGGGAAATCTCTCCTTACTCACTTATCAAGCTGAGCTGTTGAAACCTTGACACTTCCAATTTGCAGAGATCAATGCAAACCTTTCCTTTGGCGTGGATTCAAGTATCTTGAATTTCACTGCGAGCTTTAGGTTTGAATTAGTCCAAACCCCACAGTGATACTCAGCCAAAATTGTTAATTTCTGCCAAACTCACAGAGCTTTGAATGGTTTCCATTTCTTGTTAAATCAGTGGTGTACAGCTGGCTTAAAAATTGGTTCAGGTTTGGCAGCAAACTCGCAAATTAAATCTGACTCAGTTCTGTACCCACACTAAATCATGCCTAGTAAGTGCAAACCCGCACTGGGAGCGCAGGGAAATTCTGGGAGGAGCAGCCCCATGGATGGTGAGAAGAGTACACAGCCACAGGTACCAAGCACCTCTTTCCAGCTTGCTCTCTACTTAAATGGTTTGCTGGATGCTAGCAGGGGCACTTGTCAGGGGAAGCATACCCTGCTTTCTGCCACTGAGATTCCTCCTCCCCAGGCACTGAAATGCTTTCCTTTCATATACATCATGTAGCTGATCTGTCCTCATTATGATAGCAATCAGTATGTCTCTGTCATCCAGCACTGACGATCCACTGCTGTGACAGCTACTAAGGATTCAGGGATCGAGAAAGGAGGACTGTCTGCCTTGGGACAGTGACTGTGGATCCCACCTCCATCTGTCTGCTCCACCTCCATCCTCTCACTGTATGGGTGAGGAGAGACATTTCATGCTGCAGGCTACAAGCTCTGGGAGCCAAACACACAGCTGAGCCATCCAACAGGAGGGGTGAGAAGCTCCAAGAAAGACACATGGAGCCAGGAGCTACTGTGGCTTTCTCCTTTTGTAAAGCTGTATCAGTTCTGCAGGCATCAAGTCAAGTATCAGAAACATTAAGTCACCTCTGCTGGATCTGTTTTTTTTTTTTTTTTTTTCCCCTACAAAATTTAAGACTAGATTTGTTAAAACTAAGACACAATTTTGAAAAATCATGACTTTCCAGTTTTGGAAAGCAAAGTCAGTATTCTCCAATATAAAAGAAAGCATAGCCAACTAACAAATTTAGTTTTCTGATCCCAAATGCAGCCTTTGTCTTCATCTCAATGGGCTGTGATTAATGTATATGTTTATCTCCATACAGGGAAAAGTTGTATTCCAATCTTTGCTTGTCAAGATAACAATGGAGTCCAAAAAGTATGTCAGAAGCACCCTAGCTATAATTTCCATTTCCATTTTAATTACAAAGAGAACAGTGCAATAACTACATCTCCTTTTCTACCCATACTTATTTGTAAAATATTCCTGTATTTGACAACCCTCACAACTCTTGAAACAAAGCATACTTAACTGTATCATAAAGCTGGCTGCTTTAGAACATTCCAGATGATGCTTAGATTAAATCTAGTGTCACTGGCAACAAACTTTAGCACAGTGTGCACTCAAATCTAAGCTACAAAATCATTTGCCTTAAAACAGCAGCTGTTTTAAGCACAGTAATACTAAAGGAAAACAAAAATAAGAATACTTTAATCTTTGAGTTTCCTTTGGGGAATTGCCCGGTTAAGGCATGCAGCCCCTGTTTCCAGATGTGCTTACAGCAAGCAGTGCACCTGCTGTTTGTTTCAGAGCAGTGCAATGCAACACCAGCAACTGGCCTGAAAACAGAGAATCTTAATTTATTTTCTAATTATTTTTTTATAAAACAAAAACCCAGATCTTTTCCTTGCAATCAGTGTCGCTGCCAGCAATCTCAGTAGGCAAATCAGTAGGCAAGCAGCCCTGGAAGGAGAACTGCCCTCGCTGCCCCAGGAGGGTGCGCTTTGCCTATAGGACTGACATCCCGGGGGGGCTGGTGGGGTCACCTGCAGGACCAGCCACGTGTTGTCTCCACACGAGGGTAGTTTCTGAATGGCCACCTGGCAGCTTGCCCTGGCAGCCACGGCACTCTCAGGAGAACTTTCTGAAAGGGTCAGGCTTGGAGACTTGAGTTACCGTGGCAAAAAAAGGAAAAGACACCTGGTATTTTCATCTCCTTATCCTATATTAGTCCTCTTTCTCCTTTCCCTGCCCTCTTCTGAATACTCCCACTCCTGCCCTCCTCCTCAGCTGTCTGTCTGCCTCAGACAGATGTCATTGGACAACTTTTACCATAGGAGACCTCTGCCCATGTACAGCCACTAAGTGCCAGCTTAGTCAAAAAAAGGTATTGCAGATAATGATAACAGTGGTGAGGAGAATGAGATTATAAAAGTTAAAAATTAAACTATGTTTAGGAAAGGGGCAAGGAAGGAAGAGCCACGTGGAAAGGAGCTGATGGAAGATAAGGGATCCCTTCAGGTCAGGGTCTGTACCTCTTCCCTTAGGCAGGAAAATGGGGGTCAGTGAGGAACCCCTATTTCCATGCTCCTTTGTCTCTTGCTTTTCCTTCCCCCTTTTCTGTCACTATCTTACCACTCCTCTTCCCCAGCCAGCTCACAGCTTCACTGAAAGGATGGACAGTGACCCCTGAGGAGCCTCAACTACTGATATTCGCAGATGTTAAAGCAAAACACTATTTCATGTGGCTGTGAAGCTGGTGTGTGAGCTAGCGGAGATACAGTGGTGGGCCATGAAAACAGACCAAATTAGCAGTTACTAGAGACATGTGTTCTCCTTTGCAGTGTCTCCACGCACATTCCCTTAGGGATAGTACCAAAGGAGCCTCACAGAGAGAGCCCAGCAAGGCAGCATGGATCACACAGGAATTAGCACCAAGAAGGAAAAGCGTGATGGCTTCTGAAGGGACTCCGTGTGAGTTTTGCTACTTACTCCTTAACCAAATGTTTCTTTCAAAAGCATTCCAATAATTCTAACAGAAAATAGTGTGTTTAATATGTTCTTGGCGTGCTAGGACAGCTTCCATTAATCCTTCACATAGTACTAAGATTTCAACCAACAGTCATTCCCTGTATTAACACATCTTGGATTTTCTAGTCAGTACTCTATCTTCTACTGTTTAACACACCATCAAATGCTTTCCATTTCTGCTCTAGGATCTATTTCCTGCTTTATGCTAAACTTAATCCCTTTTCACATTCATTTTATAAATTCTTATTTGTTTTATTGAATTATTATGCTAATTCCAAGTCAATTTATGATCATTTAAGGACGCAGTTGTGATAGTATAAAAAATGTTATTGTTTTCACGGAGTTGTAGCAGTTATGATACAGCTATTTTTATGAGAGATTAAACACCTCCAAATTTATGGAGGTTATTATGTTTTTAATGGCAAAATTAAATGATAGCAAGAAGAGATAAGAATCAATACTTTCAGACCAGGAGTAGATAAAATCTGAAATAACTAGGATGATCTTTTTTACAGAGAGAAACGGGGAATTAATTCTCTATAGTGTTACACCAGCTTTACATCAGGATAAGCAATGCTTGTCATCCAGCAGATATATTCTGGGTTTCCCTGTCATTAAGCTGGAGACATATAGAGGAGAACCCAGCCCAAGAATTTTCTTCAGGATTTGAGAAAATAGCTTGTAGCTTTGGAAAAAGGACAATTACTTTGTAGCACTCTGAAAGACCATTCATGCAGGACGTTTTTTGAATAACTTGTTTTATTATTCATGCATGCTGGTCAGTTTGTACGTGTTGACAGTCCCTTACCAACAGGAAAAAAAAAAATAGGGGAAAGAAGAAAAGAGCACAAGAAGAGGAGAATACGGATCTGTGAAACTGAGAGTTTTTGAAGGAAAAAAGAATAATTTTAACATTTAATAAGTGAACCTTTTAAAAAGATCATCTATCTGATCATGCAGGAGAGGTCACGAGCATCATGCATATGTGCAAAGGGATATACCATTCTATGTATGCTGTAATATGGAAAAATATGGAAAAGGGGAGACTGCAACATCCTCCAGAGAAGGCAGCATGATCAAACGGCTTCTGTTAGATGTGGCTGTGTTTTGTGGAAGCAACAGACTAGTGCAGTGCTCTTTGCACAGTCACTAACACCAGCTTGCTCACAGCACTCAGTGTAATTCCTCCCTGAAATGGAGGAAATAAGAGGAAAGGGAGCAGAGTACAGCACCACTCGAGCAAGAGTTTGGTTACATTTTCACGTTAGAATGAAAAACCCTAGCACAGAAACTCAGCAGGAGCAGCAAGACCCTGCCACTCACAGGGGTGATGCCTTGCTCCCAGGAGGGGCAAGTGGGCAGCTATGAGTGTGGCCGAGGCTGGGGACTGTGCACATGCACAGGTAGGGACAGGCAGTGGGATCCCCATGGGCTTTCTGCCACAAGCCCTGAGGCTCATCCCTCCAATAAAGAGCAAAATACTACCCTCAGAGAGCTCTTGGAGGCAGCTCAGGGGGAGTTTTCTTCCTTCCAATAGGGGAAGTAAGGCCACCCTACAAATACCAAAGGATTTATTGATTTTTCATTCTCCATCAAGAGAGGGTGTCTTACTTTCATCCCAGTGTTAGGGATATGAGCTATTCCAATGGAAATGCCCTTCCATCTCATCTTTTTTTCCTGCTGTTTTTCTTACTCTGGTCACACAAAGGTAAATTAGTATGCAAGGTGGAAGGCAGAGAGGAATGAGGCAGTCATAGGTGATTTATAAAAGAAGGAGACATTGGCATCTAGGATAACATAATGCAAACAAGAATACTGAAGCACAGATAGAAACTAGAGACCTACCCTGCCCATGAAGAACACAAAGATAACGAGTCAAAGAGGAAAATGGGTTGCCTCAAAACCAACAAAAAGCAGGGATATAGACAAAAAGAGCTTTACATCTTCTTACAGATGCTGCGGCAAGTATTAAAGTATGAGGTATGAAGGTCACTTATCTAAACTTCCATCCAGCCCTAAGCAATGTAGATGTTAATATACATTCATTACTTTGAAAGCTCAGATGACTCATAAAAAATCTTCAATTTCCCAGCATTATTGTAGCATTTTATTAGTTAAGACTATAATACAGAGCAAATTCTCCCCATCATCAACATAACACTTTTTTCATGCTAGTAAATGAGTTAGTGACAAAAGCTCCATTTCATTACTGTTAATTTTTTTTTTTAGCTGCCATGTTTTTAAGCTGCCCCTTCATCATCCTTCACAATTTCCATCAGTTTAGTAACAAAGAACCATGCAACAATAGCTGCTTTCTGTAATATCACCACTGCTTCTTGGAGTTTCTTACTAACACTGATTAATCTTTGATTGCCTCGTTCCAGACCTGTAGTGGTAGGACATGTTAAAGTTAAGACACTCAGAAGTAGGTATTTACTGACCAAGTTCACAAGTAAATACCTTCAGTTAGAGCTAAATACCGCCCTGAACTCTCACCAGTGGCATTGTATGGGACATGTTAATATATCAACAGTATGTATGGCAAATTTCAGCAATTCTTTTCTTTTCTAAGAGAAGGCAATTGTACACAAGTGTGTATAGGGCACATGTTGATTATGTGCAAGTACCTAGGCACCCTAGAGGGTATCAGTTCTGCTCCCTGTACAAGTTGAGCTTGTACAAGTGTTTCTCTTATTTTCAACCATAAGAGCAAATGATGGGAGTAGATACATTTGCTATGGCATTGCAGCTTTTCCTCTTCGGTTCTTTCTGTGCTGTTTTACCCTTGTCATGAATGTCTGTTGCTCTCTCTCTCAAAAAACAAACAAACAAACACAAACACTGGCACTACCAGAAGCAAGGTTGTAACAGGTTGATTTATCACTGTCAGATGTATTTTATTTCATTGTATCTAAAATGACTTATTATTAAAGCACTTTTCTGATTACAGAACTATTTACATGTTCACTATTTGATACTAAGGAGATCATTTGTGGTTTTACAAGGGAAAATTACCAGGGTCATGTAACTTTTTCACATCTTATTTTGTATTGTTAAGGGAAAACATTGCACTCTCTTTCCCAATATAGAGTAATTGCTGCCTGTAAAAGGAAACATTTGCTGCTCCCACTGCACAGGCCATGGTTTCCATATTGATTTATCATTTTCTGAGGGGCAATTACCTCAGTGACTAGTAACTCAATGTGACAAAGCAGATAACCTTCCCACACAAGATGTCCCTTGACTGAAAACCCACCAATGCACCTCCATTTCCCTGCACTGAACACTCAGTCCTCCCACAGGAGAGGTCTATCAATTCACTCTGGATTGCACAGTTGTCCTGGTTTCAGCTAGAATAGAGTTAATTTTCCTCCTAGTAGCTGGTAGGGTGCTGTGTTTGGGATTTAGGATGAGAATAATGTTGATACCACGCCGGTGTTTTAATTGTTGCAGAGCAGTGTTTACACCAGGCCAAGGACTTTTCAGCTTCTCGCTCTGTCCTGCCAGCGAGCAGGCTGGGGGTGCAGCAGGAGCTGGGAGGGGACAGACCCAGGACAGCTGACCCAAACTGGCCAAAGGGGTATCTCATACCATACGAAGTCATGCTGAGCAATCAGTATGGGGTAGCTGGCCGGAGTGGGGGGACTGGCTGCTCAGGGATGGGATGGGCATCAGTCAGCGGGTGGCAAGCAATTGCATTTTGCATCACTTGTTTTGTACACATTATTATTAGTAGTACTGTTATCATTATTATTATTATTTTCCTTTCTTTTCTGTCCTAATAAGCTGTCTTTATCTCAACCCACAGGCTTCATTTTCCAGATTCTCTCCCCCATCCCAGAGAGGGAGGGGGTAGGGTGAGCGAACGGCTGTGTGGTGCTTGGCTGCCGGCCGGGTTAAACCACAACAACGGTCCTTTTTCGTACTCACACCTTACTCTCAAGCTTTTATACCCTCCAGGGATTCCTGTAGTTTCATTTAACTATATAAATAAAACCTTACCTACATGCAGATCTTCGTGGAACTCCCTTAATATCTCATTTTATCATCAAGTAGTGAGTGCATGCAGAGAAACATGAAGTCTACCTGAACTCACTACAGAGACTGGTTTAAATACAACCAAAAACAAATAAGACAATTAAGCAACACTGCAAGATCACAGTTTACCTGATCATCCAATGCAATTGATGTCCAAACGGTGCTTGTCTGACTTTGCAAAGTCCTTTGAATGGAAAAGGTCTTGGTGAATGAGTTAGATTATGTCTTGGCAACTAAGAGAGAAGGAATTTCTTCTTTACTACTAAGATTAAAACTGCATAACCCAAACCTCCAGCCCTCTTTGTGAGCAAACTAAGTAACAGACTTTGTTCCCCAAGGGCTTTCCACCAAACTGACTTGCCCTTGGTATGCTAGGGGCAAGGTTCCCTTGGTCTCCCCCCTTCCTAGAACCCCCGTGCAAGATGAAAGTGATGAGAGCAACCACAAAAGCAAACACTGAAGCAGTCAAAGTTCACAGCCCCTGCCACTCAAGCAGAGGACTACCATGGTCCATAAAATTAAGTCTGGCTTGACAGTTTTATTGGGTCAGGACTGTCACATTTTGCACTGCACTGGATTCAGCTGCAAGCCTGGCTAATCTCTCTGGGTTGGCTCTCACCTTGAGCAAGGACACCTCCAGGAAGTTTCAGCTCCAGTTCACACTCTCACCAAGGAAATCAGCTGAGCAACCATGCTGAATTATTTTGCCTCTAACAATTGCTTTCTGACTACAGTACTGCTACAGTTCTGCTTTTTCTGATTTGACCCTCCAACCTCAAATGTAGTTTTCTACTAGTATATAACCTTGTGCCTACTAACAACACAACAAAAAATTAGAGCTGGGTTGCTACTGTCATTAAACTGCCATTTAGCATCACCTAATCTGATGGTGCACTCTTTGCAACTACAATATAATGGCTTATCCATAGCAGCCAGAGGCTCTTCGTAACGCTTAATTCTTCATGTCAAGACTTAGGTAGCAATTCCTCTGTCTGCACTGCCCAACCTGGGCATTCACTGCAAACACATTTTTAACATCTTGTATCATAATGTGGGTTCTTAATTTCCTGTTTATTTTGATTTGTCAGATGAAGCCTAGACAGGCCAATCACAAGAAATTTGCAGTCTAAGAAAGTAGAAGCAATATAAGAATTCTGATGAAGCAAGCCTGCAAGTCAAAGTATTTCTTTGAGCCATATTACACTTACTTTGCATACATGAGCATGGTGACAGCATCAGTCTCTCAATGCACAGGTGGTCTCTCAAGCCAAGTAACTGTACAGCAATATTTACACCAGCAAAAAAAAATAAACAGCAGTAAGGCACTGAGTAATTGCAAGAAACCAAAAATGAAAGCACTGTGTTCTTCATTCCTGGATGTCTCCGGAAGTTATTTTCATTTGAAGCAAGACTAAATGACCTACTGGCTTACTGTTGGCCTTAAGATCTAAGACTGCATGTCCGTCTAAAGTCTTGCATAAGAGCAAATTCATACGGAGGTCTTTTCTTGTACGAAGTTGTTAAAAAAAAAAAAAAAAAAAAAAAAGGAAACCTCCTTAAGCTGCCCTTGTGCTCTGAAAAAGCAGTGCTATGCACTTTGATGCCTCCCAGTAACTTATTGGCACAGTCTGCAAAACAAAGTGAAAGCACAGAGCAGACGGGTTTCCTGCCTGCCGGCCCAGCACAATTTTGTGCTTTCTGTAATGCACAGCAGTAGCAATGCAAAGGTTAACAGGCCAAAGTGTGCACATGCAGGAAAAAAAAACACAGGATCTATTCTTTTTGCCAGGTGTCCTATCACAGCAGGGGGAACAGATGGCAAAATCAGCAAAATTTGGATGCACAAAACCACTGCTCTATCAGCAGCATGTTACCTATTTGCAAAGATGACCTTCCAGAAGAGTGCTTCCCGCTAAAATCACTACCTTAACATCACTTTACATTGAAAGTAAATGTCAGTAAAAGAATTTGAGGTAAGCAACAGGTCTGATACTTCTAGGTTTGTTCTTGAAAAGGCAAATTTACAAGTGAATCAGTCATTAGAAAGTCAATTTGCAGCTGTGACAAACAAGTGAAGAGCTATTCAAGTCACGGTATCACCAATAGTATTAATGATCTTGGTAATGAAAAGCTGACGACTTTTAACAAGTGTTATCTGACACACAAGATAAATACTATTAAATATGAAAAGTCTCTTTAATTACATGTGGAGTTTAGAGGCTTGTAAAAACCAGGCAAATTGGTATGCTGCTGTCTCCCTTACCTGTCACTTGGCAGAATAATGCCATAGCTCAATTACTGCGGGCACCGCTGGTGCGCAAGCTTCGTCTCCAAACAAAATGTGGAATTGCAGGTTCTCTTTCCGAATCTTTCCATCTTTCCATTAGGAAACGGTAGGTTTAAACCAATTACAAAAACAACGCTGAGTAGTTCTGCACAACTGGGTAGTAGAGGTGACACAGGCTCCCAGCTAGCAAAGTTCCCACATTTAAAAGGTTTTAACTGTGTATTTGTTTCTCTTATCCAAGAATCTTGCAGAGTTGTCTATGCCTTTTTTTTTTTTCTCTAAGACACTGATAGTCACAAAGGCATGCTGTATGTCTTTAAGGAGAGTTAAAAGGCACAGTCAGATAGTCGATTTCTGACCAGGTTTGTAATTTAGAATTCAGCAGGCTTTTGTTTCACTGCCTGTGATAAATACTCTGCTTTAAGGCTTTTAAATGCCAGCTCTGCTTTCTCCTAAAATGGTAAATGCCTGCTTAAGAAAAAAAGCCTGTCCAACCTTCACAATTCTTTACATATGTATTTTTATGCCAGCTTTTAAAGCAGCAAATAAAGGTTGAGACTTTTGATAGGAAATATGCTATCTCAATATTTCCAGTGATTTTCACAAGTTTTGGTGACTTAGGCTTAACCTACTCTTGTGAATAACAGTGACACTTCCGACTACTTTCACCCAATAGCAGAGGCACAGGAGAGAAATGTGGCTTTTCCAAAACTCCACCTCATGCTACGTATTCAATTCTATCCCATCAATGGATTTATGTAAGATGTCTCATCTTTGACCTTAAAAACCCTAACTCACATTCATACTAGTTTGGAGTATGGGGTGTAAGGCTTCTCTCAGGGGGAATCAGAAGAACCCTCCAACCAAAAAAGGATTAAAATCTAAGATGAATAATTTTCTATGCAGCATTTTCTTAAATAAATCAAAGTTCAGTTTTCATTAAATTTGACCTTTGGCCCATTTATGACTGAAAGACATATATAACAATGATTTCTCAAAAATATGACAAATACAAATTCTACTAATAAGAAATATTATTTCCTATTTGTTCTTTTAAAACTTGATTTTGTCTATACTTGGTTGAAAACAAGTTCTTAGAGATAGTTGGAAGTATGGGGAGAAGGGAGGGAATGGCATAGAGAACAAATTTGTGAAATACCTTCACTTCACTTAGCAGTTGTTTGAAAATAGAAATAAAATCAAATTCTCCTCTTTGACTTCTCAAATGGCACATTAGCCATATTTCCTGTCCTGTTCATTTTCACTTCTCTGCCCCAGGCGCTGGAATTATTTTGTGGGAATCATTTAGTAGTGCTTTGAATAGCAATTTGGTGCCTTACAGGTAAGGGTCTAAGCTGACAAGAACTACCCATGCAAACTTCAGTAGGAGCTGAGACTCTGTTGAACATCACAGGACCTGACGTATTATGTTTGGTGCTGCCACTTGCTGGAGTCACATCTGGTTGCCTTCAATAGGATTATGTGGTACAGTATGAAAGACTCTGCTCCTAATTGGCAAAAGTTACAGGACCTGCTTGTGCGAAATACAGTGGTTTTCCTTTGACATGCTCCTCTCAATCACTGCTGGGAGCTGTGGACCCTCAATTCTTCCAGGAATCGCTCCACACACAGTAGGATCCAGTCCATTTGAGTTTTTTACAGTTCCAAGTGTATTATCATCACCATAGAAACAGACATAACGTGCATTTGACTTAAGAAGGAAGCATGATTAATATTTTGTAGTTCCAATTTAAAATGTTATTAACCTTTCATAATCAGAACCAGATACTCTCACATTTTGAAATGATACAGTATTTTATTAAGTTTTGAAGCTGCCTCCATTAAAATCATTGGAGGTGTTAAAGACATACTTTCTACTTTTAATGGGAACAATGTAAACTCCTAACTACCTGAGCTAACCACAGCTATACGAGTTTACGAGTTATAGTGTACAATTCCCCATGAGAACATGAGTTTCACAACTTTCTAATGCTAAAGAGCCTTGTTGTATTTATTACCTTCTTCTTCCATAAGTATTTGAGAAGCCAAAGTGGGTGTTGAAAGAGGTTAGGAGTGCGTCAGAAAAAAAATAATAATAAAAAAAAAGACAGCACAAAAAGAAAACACAGTATGAAAAGGGCATACAGACTGTCAGATGATCAGAAGAAAACCAAAAGTTTAGCTTATTTGATTATGGAATTTTTATGGAATTTGTAATCCAAACCCTTGGCCACCTTTGTCCTGCCAAGCAGAACCAAACACTGTAATTCTTGGTACCTCCGGGATCAACCCCACTGGAGCAACTTGTTGAAGACACAGTATGCACCAGTGTGCCCAAACTGGCCAGCAGATCAGCGGAGCACAGTCGGCACTTACCTCGATCTCCATGCCTATGCTTTACCAAAGGCAAAACTGCCAACTCTAATGGTGCAGTATCAGAAGGAAGGTGTTCACAATGTCACCTGGGGATCTGGCCACCCTTGTTAGGTGTAATGCAACAGACGACACACACACTCCTGAAACAAAGTTATTTTCTCTCTCAGCAACTTGAACTGCAAAAAGAATGTATTAATGGTTCATCTGTAAAAGCTTCACACAGCAGTCAGGAACTTCCTTAGCTTTCTCTCTGCTTGTAGAACAATGTACAGTGTAAAATCTCCAAATGCAACAAAACCCTCTGAACAGAGGAATATCTAATGTTCATACAGTTTTATACAGATGCATCGTAATTTACACAGTTTGTTCTATTTTACTTTTTGTACAATCCTGTCTTAGAATTACACTGTAAAGTCACAAGTAGATTCATAACTATTAATAAATAACAAGAATATCTATAAGGTGCATTGCAAACAAAATGTGAAAAAAAAATATCTTAATACCTAAGAGTTATAAACTGCTGCAAGAATATTAAGACTTTACCTGGTAACAGCTTCACATTATGCCATCTGGGAAATAAGCCCAAATGACAGTAAATGATTCTTTTCTCATAGTCTAAAATAACTCGTTGCATTTTTTGTGAAAAAGCAGCTACTGAAAACAACCTTGCAAGCAACCATAGTATGCAAGCTTGCATATCAAGCAAGTTTAACATACACACAAACATATATATGAATTTATCTAACTCTATCTGTATGATATATGAAGTATTTTAACATATGTGACATTGTTCTTTGTATTCACTGTCACGAGAGGCAAAACCATTTTTATTGCACTATAGAAAGCAAAGCAATGAAAAGTAATAATACATGCTTATTTAAATGGAGTTCCATTCAGCCCAGAACCTCTTGGTGTACCTATATGAATATTATTCTTCATTGGAGTAACATTTAGCATTCTTCCATCTATTTACATGTCAGCATCAAAACTCAGTTATTACAATCATTGGAAAGCATCCCAGGGAAACCTAGGATGTCTCATCCTTGTTTTATAGGCAGCTGAGGAGCAGAGACAGAAGTGTGTCGAATAACAGCCCAAAGGGAACGGGACAAACCAGTGCTGGAGGCAGAAACCAAATTCAGGCATAGACCTAACTGGGGTAGAAAATAAAGCATAAAATCTCAATTAATTAAAACAGCATAATTGTGGTAGTCACATATCAAGAAAGTTCTCCCCAGTGTAGGCATGAAGCAGGGGGGAGATGATTTTTTTTTTTTATTGCTGCAGTTTCTTTGTTTCTTTGTTTGTTTGTTATCTAGCAGAGGGCTGTACTCCAGAGTGGCCAAGTGGTTCTGTACTCAGGTGTCAGAAGAACGGGTCTTGGCCCCATGCTAAAGCAGATTCTTAGGGCTTTCTGTATGCAGTGTGAATGTCTCAGATACTCAGCTACTACTCACTGCTACTGCCTTCACTCCAAATGAATAAATAAACAAAATTAACACTGAAAAGCTCCTGTTTTCCTCTCCATATAAACAAGGAAATAAAAAAGAAATCACAAAATATTTCATGGGAGGGAAAAGATCCAGGGAACTATGTTCAGAGGAAGTGTGAATTCCCAAACAGGTATTTCTCCTGACAAACCATACTACTTCTACATACTGTTGGTGCTATATCTTTCCATCAGAGAAACATGGAAGTAATAGAACTGGGAGATGCAGCCAAGTGCAGCCACCTGCAGATAGTAGGAAACCGCAAAATATTTCCTGGAGCAGCAGATGCCTGTGTTTATTAGCTTGCTGCAGAGATTGAGGAAAAACAGGAGATGGAACGCTCAAGGAGGGAAAAAAAAATGAGGAAAGATTTTGTGCTTCACTTATTGAAGGATGGAGGGATTAAATTAAGGGATGGTTAAATAAAAATGAAAGTCTGGGTTCATATGTCTTCTAGAAGGTATAAAATGTGCAGAATAAGCAGAAATGTATGGATTTTTTTTTCCTTGATTCAGGTTCACATTAATATTTCTGGTCTCAGAAATCTTATCTCTTTTTGAAAATGAGGTGCTCCTGACAGAAGGAGTTTCACGTTTTAGAAGTGTTTAGCCTAAGGGTCTGAGCTAAAGTGAATATGAATCAATAATGCCAAGTGAAACAAAGTAAATAATGAAATTAATGGAAAAACTCGTATTGAGTCTAACTCCCAGCAGACTACAGATCAGGCCATAAGGTAACAGGAACATATCCAGTAGGAAGGAAATCCTGAGAGAAAGTGTATTTAGGAAAAAAATGTTTCTACATTTCTTGGCATGACTAAGATCTATGAAAGTAATTCAGCAATTTATAACCACAATACCCCTCACGATGTTGTAATGACCTACCTCACCAAGGGCCCAGACAGTGCCAAGGCTGGTAGGAATGTGCTACATTTGGACAATAGAGCAAATTGTTACTGGAAGAGAAGTTATATGCCTTGATTTCTGTGCATACTGGCAAATAAACCTGTATTTCCTGTCAAAGAAGATTTTTAAATTTAGTTTTCAAGGTAAAAGGAAAAGAAAACATATTCAGCATGACAAATACATTAGGAGGAATGGATAGATAGCACTGCAAATACTAAGAGGTCAGACCAAACAGGTTGATTTCTTCTCAGAGTTTTCCTTAGATCAATGCCTAAAAGAGCTGAACAATTTGTAATGGCCAATTAAAAAGCAAGACAGTCATTTGAGAGAAGGTGGGCTATATGTGTCAACAGGAAAGGAAAGAAAGTGTACTGAAGGTGTAAAATTATTTCTGTCATTTAAAAAATACATCCAATTACCTCCTTCTTCCTCCACCATTCACCTTTTTCTGCTTTCCAGATCAGTGGAATTAAAGGAGCTTAGTGGGTCCCTTCGACTCCATCATTTTCTGTTTGGCCTCCGCTTTCAGAGGATCCAGAACTGCCAGGAATTTTTCTGGCCAAGAGTTATGAGCTAGGGGCTGCTTACCCTCCAGGTTTCTTAGACAAAGCAGTAAAGCACTACTAGGTCAGAGGAAAATCTGGAGCAGAACCGAGAAACAAACCCACATCCCCCCAGCCAGCATTCAGCACCATAACACAGAGACCCCACTTTTCTCACTACCTTGCTATTATCACAAAAACATAACAGGAACTAAATTTGGACAATCAATCAGTTACGCAAGCCAGGCAATCTGTCCTAGGAAAGGTATGTCCTAGGAAAGGTATGTTTTAATCACCATTTTTCCTCAGTCTCCAGGCCTGATGGCGGTGGTATTGTGAATCAAGAGCTCAGACCTGGAAGAATAAAATGCAGAAAAATATACAAGTTCTTCAGTGCTATGACGTACCTGCATTTCATGGAGGGTAAAAAGTGCAATAATTGCCCTCTGCATCACTGGAAAGGTTAAGGCTTATTAGGAATGCTAAGGATGATTTCTGATTTCTAAGTGCTTGTTTTTTCCCGGTTCCTGGTATCCTGTTAAGGACCGGACAAACACTGCTGGCTGGTCACTCTTCTGAAATTATAAAGAAAAAGTGAATTCTCTCAGAATTAATCAGACACTACACACAGTACTACAATTATTCTATTGAACAAAGCTCTGGCTACAGCAAAATTTTACATGATGCAGTCAAAACTATTTTCGGTTTTCGCAAACGAGATCTAGACACTCTCTTAGCATCAATTCTGCTGTATGGTTATGTGGAAATAGTTTTCTTCAAAACACCTAAGATCTCTGTGTTCATTTAATTTTATCCCTTCTGAAGAAGGATATTAATTCTTTGGCAAAGATCCAAAATTTGTTGTTGGTTATGAAGAATGCCCAGTGGCTGGACGAGTTCAAAGGATCCCTGTCTTTTTAATTCAGGACTGAAGAGCGTTATATCTTCTTTTGAATACTGGGCTGTAAAACTATCTGACTGTACAGTTGTTCTAGATTTCTCATTATTTTAGGCTTCATATTATGTGTTTGTTATTTTAAATTACAGTGCTGTAATTCACACGCACTGGCATGAGAGGCAGAAACTGAAAAATCTTAATGCCTACTGCAGGTTGGTGTGCTCAAGGGAGACCAGAAAGAATAAACAAGTTGGCATTAATTCCTTGGTCAGGGATTTTTTACAGCAGGTTGGTTTAAACTTGTGTTTGCTGATGATAGATACATTAAATCACTGTGACTGGAAGCCTTGACTCAGCACCTCCCAATTTTAGGGCTCTGCTGGCCAATCTACCATGGCGCACAGAGTACTTGTGTCGGGCTGCACCTCACCTAACAACGAAAAAGCTGCTACCAGCACTCTCCCACCAGTGGGCACCAGCATAAGGACTTTGTGAATTGCGCCCCCAGAATTGTCCAGAATGACTAAAAATACAGAACTGGAACATACACAAAAAAGTGGACTTCCTGCAATGTTTCTGTTAATATTTCTTTAATAAAGTTGCACTATACTCATGAACTAGTACGAAATGTCTTATAAAAGGAAAGGAAACATTAAAAGATAAAAAAAACTCCCTGTTGGAAATCCCAGAGATCCACACCTGGTATAGGAATTTCCTCTGAGATTCCCAACCCAGATGAAGGTCCACGGCCTTTTTCTTTCTCACCTGCATCTTACTGAGCCCCACCAAAATGTCTGTCTATAACCTTGCCACATGTTGCTAAGAATTTTCCATACATTTAGAGAATGAAGATATCCTGCAGCAGATACCTAGTGGCCTGCTCCAACGTTCTCCTTCCTAAAAATAGTGCTGCACGTCACAGAATAATCACAGAATGGCTGAGGTTGGAGGGAACCTCTGGAGGTCATCTGCTCCAACCCCCCTGCTCAAGCAGAGACACCTAAAGCAGGTTGTCCAGAAAGTTTTTGAGGATCTCCAAGGTGGGAAACTCCACTATCTCTCTGGGCAACCTATTCCAGTGCTTCATCACCTGCGCAGTAAGGAAGTGCTTCTTGATGCTCAGACAGAATCTGTGTTCCTGTTTGTGCCCACTGTCTCTTGTTCTGTCTTCTTTGCACCCTCCCTTCAGGTATTTATGCATATTGATAAGATCCCCCCTGAGTCCACACGGTATCTAGGCAAATGGCTATTACATTATAACAGGTGCAGCCTAAATTGTTCCATATGTATTTTCTTATGTGGTCAAGCCCATAATTCAAGAAAGTTTATACAGTCTCCCTAAATAATTGTCTCTCTAAATAACTTAAAAATTACATTTCTGACAAGTGGCTTATTTAGAGTTAGCATAAACTTTTTCCTGACAGAATAAACTGAGTGTGACAGAGATATGGAAACTTGCTCAATTAAGCCATAGAATCCCAGCTTTATTTAAACAATGCTGTCTGCAACAAGTTTTCAGTGTTTAAAAGCTGGAGAGATTGGTGAGGGGTTCAGTAAACTCCTTGTTGCTTCTGTTACTTGACCCTCGAGGGAGAAATCTGAAAAAAAAAATAACACATTTATGCAACACACCACTACACTCATTCAACAGTACGCTCTGCTTTAAAAATGGTATGGAAGAACTCAGCTGTAAATTGAGTGTCAGTGCTCTCCTGCGTTGACCACAGCAACATATTTGTCTTAGTGCTCTGACAGTCGAGCAAGCAGGCATGCATGAATGATGCTTACGGATGGCACTTGTGTATGTACTGTTTCCCGAAACTTGTTCAAGGACATGTCACCCTTGGAACAAACAATTCTTAATTCTGTCAAGTTTGGTGTCTCCATGGGTTATCTGCCAAGTAATTGTCAGTTCTCTAACCTAAAAATGTCTGGGGACAACTTCAAAGATCAATGGGAACACAGCGATATTTTGGCTTTCTCCTCTCTGCATGTTTATCTCCCTTCGGCTGCAGGTTTTTCCCACATCCCATCCCGCTTTCATACATCTATGTCTGTGCCAAACGGTGATCCAGCCATAACTTGAGGCAGTACAAGGCAGACCTGAGCTACTTTATGCTGAGCACTGCAAGCCAAGGTGACCATGGTCAGGAATATGCACACAGACCCCAGGTGTCAGGAACATGTGTGCAAGCAGACATCCTGCATCCTGTTTTCAATCCAGAAAGGGACAACAGTCATCTGAGAGGGACCTGTAGTCCTGAATCACCAACACTTCTCCTTGGACTGACTCAGAATACAGCGGGGTATAGGTGATCCACATGGGGGAACAAAGGGACAATGAAACATATCAGCAGGCCATAGTATTATTATGGAAGATTTGGAATTACCCTCTAATTTTAGCTGTGACTTCCTCAGTGGTCAGATGGTACGCTGTCATTTCACTTCAAGTTGGCTGCTTCCCTCACCTCACTACTGTTTTGCGGATGCAGAGAGAGGCAAAAGCACCGTGCCACAATTGTAGGCTTCCAGTGTTCAGAGTGCCATTTTAGTTATGGTAGAGGAGCAAAAATCACAAGCTTTATGCTTGTCGTAAAAAATAATATACTATTAAACATTATTAAATGCACTGCCACCCAAATATCATTTCATCTAAGTCTCCTTCTCCCAGGGAGAAACTAAGATTAGTTTGAGCCATTACTGGAAAGTGATAAAATAGCATGTGTTTTGCTCAGTTAAAATTATAGGTGATCTCTGAAGTTTCTTGCTAAGACTAGTCTCCCTGTACTATCCACTTAATTTGTCACTTTTACCCTGTCACTAACCCAGCTATGGGCTAAAGACACAGAAAAATTCCCTTTACACAGACAGGAGAGAGCTTCTCTTCTCAGCCCGGGTCCTGCTGGGGTGAGAGCAGAGGGGGAACGCCATCCTGGCAGAGAACATCGGGCTTTCCACAGCCAGCTTCTGCACCAGCCTTTCGAGGAGGAGGCCACAAAGGCAGGAGCAGAGGGCATAGTGCTGTGCCAGCCTCTGTCTGGGTACTATGAGTACTCGGGTGAAGGGGAACCTCCTCCTGTCACACCTTCCCCTTTCTTCCACCAGCGTGCAAGCACACAGGCTAACCACAGGGTAGTTAAGCTGTAGCACACAGACAAAAGCATTCACTTCATGTGCTGCTGCTGACTTGTGGGCTGACAGCAAAAAAGGCATGGCTTTCTGCCTTGTTTTCTGATCTGTGGCTATAAGAAAAAAAAAATCCTAACTTAATTTAGGAAAGGGGATTCTGTTCTTCCCACTGCTGCTGCTGGAAATAAAGCATTTATTGGAAAGTAGATTTATAGTATATAGATAAAAGCAAATATTTTGTTTGTTTTGTATTTTTTTTCTTTTTCAATGCAAGAAAACGTGTCTCTTCCACCTGGAAAAAAATAAAATAAAATAAAATAAAATAAAATAAAATAAAATAAAATAAAATAAAATAAAATAAAATAAAATAAAATAAAAATTAAAAAATAAATCACTTGGTAGTCTCAATTATGAAGATCTTCTTATATCCAGACCTTGAGACTCAGGAATAAGGAACACAGCTGTGCTCTTATGGAACATGCCCATACTGGATGTGAGCACTTGCAAGACTCTCCAGCTCATGCCCCATCATGCATTAGTGTCAATGTAATCAATGTAACAAGAAGGAAATGTGCTCTAAATGAAAATCTCTCTTAAATTGTACCGAAGTTTCAGTTAAAATGTAGATAAAAAATCCAGAGAGCATTGTAAAATCTGACTCATGTTTGATTAATTAATGTTATATATTCCAATTTGTCTCCTTCAAAAAAAAAAAAAAAAAGGTTAGAAAGTCATTCCACCATCTCCCATTGTTCTCTAGGATTTTTTACAGCAAATTGGAAAGATTGAGAAATTAATCTGGCAGCAGATTTTACTTACATAAAAAAATAAAAAATACATCTATATATATCCATTGTTGGGACTGGAACTGTGTTCTGAGATAAAAGATGTTGACTAATAAAAAGATGAAATCCCATGAGATATTCAGAGAATCACTTTGGCTTATTCCTCTTCTAGAAATATACCCAAGCAGGCCTATACTTCACGTGTATGAAATGCAGAAGACAATTCCATGCTACTGCTTCTTGATCAGCAAGTGCCATCTCATTCTACTCTCCTCATGCCATTTTGTTTCCCTGGTGTTTTGCTCCTTTGAAGTATCTCTTTTTTAGCCATCTGGCCAAGTATCTTTTTTTCCAATTAAGGAACCTGTGTGAAAAAAATAAGTGCCCACTGATTTTAAACTGTGCTAATGAGGCATCCATCACTTTATTTTCTGGCTATTCTATATATGCTGACACAAAGTCGGTTGTTATAGAGTATGGGTGTAAGTTATTCATGAAGACAGTCTCATGTGCCCTAAACAATGCTCTACTCTTAATTACATTGTCACACAACAGCTGAACAACTCTCAGGAGCCCACTCCAATTTTTTTAAAAAATGACTTGACTCAGACAGGAGTTCTGTTTTCTACAAGGTTGTATTTAAAACTATATCTCTCTATATACTGACAGATACGTAGTCAAAGACAGATAATAGCTCTGCTAGTGGTGCTGCCTCTTGGTAGATGTGGCATCAAAGATGCAGGTGCCTGTGTACTCCTCCCTGAAAAGCAGAAACACACGAACACAATATTGTAGAAAAAATAAAAAAGGACAAAAAAAAAAACTTACACCTTCTTCATTCCTATGCTTAACCCCAAATACTTTAATGACAAATCCTATTCACTTGGACCATACAATCCCCAGTGCTATAAAAGGCGTTCAGATCTCCTGCTTCTGTCCATGACAGTTTTTCTCCCAGATCTTAATTTGGTTATGTAACTGACTACCTTAAAGATACCATGGTATGTCCTGGCTCTACCTACATAGTATGGCAGGATTCTTTGCTATGTGCTCCAGTCCCGTTTCCCTAACAATGCTGATGTTTGAGCTGCAGTTTGCTTGGAAACTACAGTACAGCCAAGAGGGGTGCAGCGTGTGTCTCTCGTCCCTGCAGCATGCGCCTGAACCAGTGAGCTGGGAAGAGCTCCTGGGTGGCACAGGGCTTGCTCTTTCCCCTTGTTTCACAGTTATTTAGGATAGCAAGGAAAAATAAACAACAATTCCTTAGGCAAAGGAGTTTTTTAACCTGTATGAGACTGCAGTATTGTCAGACTACATTTAACCTGACAGAGAAATATTTGCTCCCTCTAATCGTAGATGTCTTAACAGTAGAAGATCTAACTTAAACTGCTTTCTTTAGCTGTGACCTAAGTCTTAGTAGAATACTTGGATAACAAAAAGCTTCCTTAGGATTCATTCAGGGTGGTAATGTAATGAACCACAAATTAAACTGAAGACCGAGCTGTTGGACTCTTAAACTAAAACACTCGTGGAAAGCCTTTCCAAAACTGTCTATTTTCTTCCCACAAACCTATAATGGAAGAGAAAAACTGTTTGACCAATTAGTCACAAGTCTAGAAACTGATGCTGATACTGTCCTTAGGTTTTGTTCCTGGTGCATTACCCCAGCTTCTGAACCAGCACTGCGAAGCTGCTTTCTGGTAAGTACCTTCCAGGATGAAATGAAGAGCTACTTTTCATTAATACAATGACAAGGAACTTCACAAAAGGCCCAATGTTTATTTCTAAAGATTTTCTGAATTTAAGTCTTGTTTTTAAATTGTGATTTTAAACACTTTGTTTCACAAGCATTGCATGCATAATAATAATAAAAATCAACTAAATATTACTCTGTAAAATAAAGATACTTTTAAGGTGTGTAATTGTGCTGAACTTTGTGAATTAAATGTTTACATGGGATTACATTCAGTCCTCAGAGATTTAGCTCTCAGGTTCTTTCAGTCACTGTAGATACATAGAAGAAAGAATTGCATAGCTCTAGTAATCAACTTTTAACCTTCAAACAGCATTCTCTAATAACTTAGGCCTTAACTTAATTTGGATGCCTAAGCTTCCTGGTTATAGTACAGATGGGGTTATTTGCTCTTAATTCCAGTTTTCTACTCAAAACTGCTTAGTTGTTCCCTGGTTTCCAGTGAAACAGTGTCAGATATTTTATCAATTAGCAGTTTCTTATGGTTTATTTGAATATCCCATGCATTATAAAAATAACTTCTTCCACTGAAATACTATGCTTTGTGATTCATATAAAGCCATTATAATTACAAATAAGCAAAGATGTATTTTGCTAATATATACTTTACCTTTCCATATTCAATGCAAATACACCATATAGCACTTCTCAAAGGAAAAAGGCTTCCCCTACCTCAGCAAAGCCTTTAGGAACACACTCAACGCTGTGCTTAACAAGAAGAGCATGACTGAAAGTTTTGATGAATCAGGGCCAAGAAGACAAGTGCTCATCACCGTGAAGTGATGAATAAGCATTCTAAATGTACTCTGCCATAAATGTTAGCTTTCAAATCACAAAAGATGTGAAATTCACCTTTGTAAAATGAAAGGAGAAAATATCTAAGTCCAGGTACTAAATAATACATCCATCAGGGTTCAAATGACTCTGTTAATTAGTAACAGAGCCTGAAATTTTAATCTCTAGGTCACCCATTCAAAAACAGCTAAATTCAGTAATAAAAGGTTATTGCTGTTTAATGACAGCTTCCTGAACAAGCAAAAAGAGTGTGTTTAAAGGTAGCCTTACAGAAAGCCCAAGGACAGAGGGAGTCCTTTGATTGCAATTCCAGAAATTTGAAAGAAAAGACACTTGTGTTAACATCAGTCAAAACACATCAATATTTTCCCCCACACTAATGGGAAAACTATAACAATATCACAATTGACTAAGTTGGAAAGTTTTTCTCTTTGATCGTGTTAAATTGTCTCAGTTCTTTGCAACGATCCACATGGAGGGAGCTTCCCCGCATACAATGCTTCTGTGACTGAGTCACTGCACAGGAGTGCCTTTCATGCAGATGGCTTTTACAAGAGGGAAATTATTTTGCCAGGGTAATATAACAAGCAGTGGCTTGAGGGGAAAGGAAAAATCAAAGGTAGCAGGGGGTTGACTCTATTCTTTTCTACATCAGTTAAAAAAAAAAAAAAACAAACACATAACTGCAGGCGTCCAGTACCTAGTGTAAATGTTTCAGAGCACATGAGCACTACCAGATCAGATGATGGATTTTCTATTACCTTATCACAGAGTAAAAAGTCCTTGCAAAGGTGAAAATCAAAGGATGGTCAGGACTATTGGATTCATCCCCAGTAAGGGACAGGTGTATATTCTTGGGGGGAAAAATAGGTCACCCATTAGCATTACAGTCAAAAACACTGGTAAAGAACTGTGCATCTCATCAGAGCTTTTGAAACGGCTCTGTGACGGGAACCTGTCAGAGAGCAATTCAGCTACTTTTCATTAATGCAGTGACTGGAAACTGCATACAAGACCAAATGCTTTACTCGGTGCTTGTGAGAGGACTGTGAGAGAAGGAAGCCTGTTTTCACTAATAGTTCACGCTTTATGAACAAGGATGCAGAGCTACTAGAACAGTCACTGCTGTCAGGCAAGAATGGTCTTTCCCTTGGTATTATATATCAGCTCATTCACTTGCCTGTTTCCCCATCGTATTCAGAAAATAAAATCTCCAGTGCTTTCTTACACCTCTGGAAGAAGCCACTGGTGCTTGTCTGCTGCTGCTGTGTGATCATCGCGGGCAGTACTCTGCAAGCTCGGGGGTATCGGCCACTTCAGGCTCGAGAGAGGCTGATACATGTCTGCTGCAGACGGAGAGAGATCATCTCTTCCAGAAGTGATTCAGAACAAAAGCCCAAGACAGCTGTTCTTTATCACATCTGAAGGAGCTTATCTTTCTCCAGTGTCTACAAAGGAGTCCATAGAAATGGCCCCTACTAGACTAATGTTAGGCTTGCAGGATATTCCCCTTCTTCCCCCAGAGTGCATCTTTTTCCATTCCTTTATTTTTTTTTTTTTTTTTTTTTACAAACAGCCAGAAAAAAGGGGAAAGAGAAAACTTAGCTATCTACAGTTTATCTTGCTTTGCAGGCCTTTTTGGTAATGTTAAATAACAACAACTTATCTTGGCAATGTTTGATTTTTATTAACATATATTTGCTGGACTATTTAATGTCTTGAACTCCTAAATTATAGCCTCAAAAGAACAGATAAAAAAAAAAGAAGAAAAGAGCATACACTGATTTTAATATCCATATTAAGAACTAGTAGTATCGCCTTAGGGGACAGATTTTCCTAAGGTGCTATGACTCAGGCCATTTAGGAAATCAAGGGTAAATCATAGCTTACATTTCATCTAAGAATAGCTAGAAGCTATTTAGATCATGGAACACTATAGAATACTTTCTGATACCTAGATTTCTTTGCATCCCATATTAACTGAAGTTTCTCGGTACAATTTTAGTGTATTTTAGTATAAAAAGGATAATAATTATAGTGAGGTAAAAGAAAAGGGTGAGCAGTGTTCTGGCTACCACTACCTGGTCACAAAGAAGAAGCTGGAGATTTACTGGGATCACAGATCAGAACTCTGTTAAAAACACTCAAAAAAGGGTCAAGCATAAATTTTCCTCATCCTGATATGTGCCTTCACTTATCAGCATTATTTAACTCTGTATTGCACATCAATCTTCATCGAGGCCCAAACACAGTCAGACCCCTCTGACTCAGTTCTTGAGAGTAAGAAACATTTTGTCAGCCTACAGTACGCTACAGCCTGACCTCATAATCCCTTTTGATGACTACAATCAACCTGGGCATAATTGATTGCAGGATTAGATTTATGTTTGAAAATATCTGAGTTCTGCACTTTAAGAAAAACAAACATACAAGCATATTTGCTTGTCCGTTCATTACAGTTTTATGCCTTTGAATAATGTCGACAGCAGAGTTTTTGGTGACAAATTATAATTAATAATTTCAGTATAGTATAGGATAGCTTACTTAATTCCTTTATTCATTTTTTTCATTAAAAAAAAAAAAAAGAAAATCGATTTTTTCAGTATATTGTTTTATGAAAAAATAATTTGTTGAACATGTAGAGGGAGAAAGTAGAAAAGCGAGTTAAAAGGACTTTTTATGAGAGGCCCATCCCCTTCTTGAAGACAAGGCAATCAGGTGTACTTACAGTCATGCTAGGCTTGCTTATTTAATCCTATAAACCTGTTTTAAGAAAAAGCCTAAAGTGAACCAAAACCCGTTCAAATCACTTTAGAGATTCTTTGCTGAGCAAATAGTTCATTCAGGGAACTGTGCTCTTTCCTGATACTTTTGTTTTGTTCCTGTGGGAAATGCTTAGGTAGGACATATTGTCTCTGTCAGACCAGTGCAGATAGTATGAGAGAGAAATTTTAGTACTGGCCAGTTGCCACCTCGTGAGTCTCTCAATACTATCAGTCTAACCCAGTCAATGAAAAACACTGACAGTGGAGTGTTAAACATTGGAAATATCGTATGAATGGGTTATTAGTAGCCCTTCAAGTGAAATTTGTCTTTGCATATTTTAAGAGTATTTATATATTATTTCATTACTATTATAATAATATCTAGCTTGTATTTTCTTATTTTAAAGCTGGTTATTTTCTGTATTCCCAAATGTTTGGACTCTTTTTTGTGTCCATCTAGTTCTCCATCTCAATGATAGGCAGCTCAGATTATATCTCCTCAGTTAAAAATTGAAGAAAAGCAAAGGATAAGGAGTATTAGACAGGCCTGACACAGGACGTAACTCTGCAATTTCTATTTATGGATCCACTTTCCATATCCACCCATCCTGTTTTGGGAAGGACAGAGAAATAATTCATTTTAGGTTAATGTTTTAAACCAAAACAACTCATTCAGACTTCCTATTTCATAATATTATCTATGTCTGTTTTACTTATGCATTTAGACATTCATCTCAGTATTTAGTTCTCTGCGTTTACCATTCATGAGCCACTTCACAGACAAGATTGTTAGCAAGACTGCTGCCCTGGTTGGTGGTTTAACCTCCAAGTCATGCTTATAAAAAGATTCAGATACTGGGAACAGCACTGCTTGTGTGCAGAAAATGTTGGTCAAGCCTGCAGAGCACGTCTGACTCTCCATTACACAGTTTAGTTCCACATCACGTTAAGTAACCTAACTGAATTAAACAGTAACTAAGACAGACCACTTGCTCTGTCTTAGCCTAAGATGGTATCAGGAGAACTTCAGTAGAAAGCCATCAAGGCACCTCATGTCTACCTTGCCTTTACAAACTGGCCACTCAGCAGCACCAGCTCAGGGAGAAGGGTTCCTAATCCCACTTCCTGCTCTACACACATGGACACCAGTTTTCTTCAGGAAGGATTGTCAGTAGGTGTTACACTTCCAACCACAGCAAGAGAAGGAAGAGAAGCCTGCTTCACTCCCACAAGAACAGGCAGAAAGTTGCCTGGATGAAGTGACCTGGCTGCTTTGTCTGTACTTTCCCTGGTCACTGGGCACCATCCTGGTCAACATCTAGATGGTCCTGGGTCAGTAAAACAAAGAAATGCCAGTGTGTAGAGGAGGTGATGTTTTTAGGCCTCCTTCTTGCCTCTGGCTAGTGCAAAAGATATCTCATCCTGGCCAACAAGCATGGGTTGGGAATCAAGCTGGCAATAAATAATATCTAATGATGATGTCTGGTTTCCTGACAGTGCCTCAGAGGCAGACTAGTTCACAAGTGTCTGCTTTCTTCTCCCTACTTTTCCTTCCACATACATACAGCCCTAAGAACTGCTCTCTAATTTCATCCTTCCAGCAGACTATATGCCATATGGTCCATATTCCATGGACAAGCAATCCATACTTGTGTTCTCAGTCTTGAACCATTCTGGGTCAGGCATGTGCTTTCCCCTCATGGAAGTGAGCAGCTGGGCCGATGACCTCCTGCACGATGTTCCAGCAAGGCTAGCTCCAGGCT
The DNA here is from genome assembly GCF_964034855.1 of Anser brachyrhynchus. NCBI lineage: Eukaryota > Metazoa > Chordata > Aves > Anseriformes > Anatidae > Anser > Anser brachyrhynchus. The sequence continues at coordinate 72,350,950 of NC_137696.1, forward strand.
GGGAGTAAAGTCTACATCACCTGTGCAGGCTACCAAAGGCTGGAAAGCTTAGGTTGGAAATTAGAGACATCTCTTCTCAGAAAGAGTAGTCAGGCATTGGAATGGGTTGCCCATGGAGGTAGTGGTGTCACTGTCCCTAGGGGTGTTTAAGGAAAGGTTGGACCTGGTGTTTAGGGACACGGTTTAGTGGGTGACATTGGTGGTAGGATGATGGTTGGACCATATTATCTTGGAGGTCTTTTCCAACCCTAATGATTCTATGATTCTATGGGGGCACACTGTAAGTAAGTCTGTAGCCTGAAAGCCTGCCTCCAGTCCATGTTCCTCATCTCTCACTTTTGCTATGAGGTGCTGATGGGCAATGGCTTAAATGAAGTTATTGTCTTTCCAGATGACAAGGGGATAGCTACATGTGGCACAAACACATCAGTGATGGAGTGAATAGCCAGACATGCAAAAGGACCTTTGTAGTAAAAGGTGTAGTCCCCAGGTGGACTGGTGGAGGCCTCTTCAGAGCCACAGCAGGACTGTGAACAGGACAGGGCTGGTGATGACAAGTCAGCACAAGGCTTCCCCCATGCAACAGCCCTTTTGAGACACCAACAAAGCAGCACAGCCTTGGTAACAAAGTCACTTAGCCTTCCTCCACTATTATGCAGATCCCTTTGCAATTACACAAATGTTCTGATGCAACTTTGGCAAATAGGGAGTTACTTTTTAGTAGTGTTGTATATAAATTCCATTAAAATTCTGAGGCAAACATTTGCCTCATATTAAATTTTCTGACCACCTGAGTTCTGCACTATCAATTGTCACTAAAAACTGAAACAGAGGAGTAAGCATGAGGCTACAGAACACAGAAAATCTTTCTTTGAAGAGATATGGCGAGGTTGTAGGAAAAGGCAGCATGATATCAAGCCATTTCTGATAAAGATCTTTAAAGACAACACCTTGTGTTTTTTTCGAAAGCAGTATGTTCCAGCTCTCACAGAAAGCATGGCATAGGTCATGCCAGCCCAAACCCTTACAGTAACATGGCCTTTCCCTGCCTGCTAGGTAGGAGGGATTTATTCTTTGTTCCACTCCAAGTAGAGAGAAACAAATTACGTGCAGCTTCTTGAATGCTGTGTGGTAAACTTTGTTTTCTATCAGGAAACACTCATTAAAAAAAAAAAATCCTAATTTTAAAGATCTGTTAAAGGTCAATTTGCAAATCAATATTTTCCTAATACAGATTGAATACTAAGCTGTGCGCCCATTGAAAGAAACTATCTCTGTGCTAACCTTTTGGGGAAAAAAGTGGAACAACAAGTTAAAAACTTAATTTAATGGGTGATTCTAGGAGCATGATGACCTTACCCAGATGCCTCATTCTGCTCTGTTTGGAATTTGTCCTCTGTGTTCACGTACATAAGTTAACAATTAACTTATTTTGCTGTCTCTCATCTGTTGACTCAAATACATAAGGAGAAAGACATGCCAAGTTGCTTTCATTTGAGCAAAATAGCTGGTGCCAATGATGAATCAAAACCAAGTTTTGATAATAAGGAACAGACGAATATTTTGCAAAACTAGCCAGTTACTGGTTAACCTAAGAAAATATTAGATATTATCTCTTACAGTAGATTTATTATATAAATATATTGATGTTCAACCACCGTTACAAAAAACAACTATTCACTTTCCACATTTGCGATTACCCTGTACGTTTATTCAGGACAAAGGCATGTTCCTATCCTGTTGACAGGGATGTTAAAGGAAACAGATTGTATGAAGGAGAACTACAGAAGCATAGAAGGAGGCATGAAACTATGAAATGCTTAGAGAACCTTCCCCCACTTGTACCCCAACTTGGAGACTTGATTTGCGTGCAAATATTTACCCTCTTCTCCAGATGATACTCATATTTAGTTCCTGTTTATGCTATAGATACCCCACTTACATGAAGACCTTCATGCCAAAAGTACCAAGCTGAAAGGAAAAAAATTCTCTGGTCTTCACCAGCTTCTTTGAGTCCTGAAGGTTCCCCTAAGAAACGTTTGCTTCTGAATCAATTATCTTCCCTTTTCAGCCCTGGATATTTTTCTGCATCTCATCTTAAACAAAAATCTGCCTCCTTGAATGCTGCTTGCTGCTAATTCACTGTTGTCATTCTCAAGTCTGCCTAGGATTACATACTGCCTGGTGTGTCTGGAGTACATAAAGCATTCAGAGATGCCTTGAACTCAGGAAAGCATTAGACGCTGCTAGATCACGGTTGCAACAATGGCCCACAGCATCAGATGATATTGAGGCAATACATCTGTCAATAAAGCAGAAAGCTCAGGGACAACTGGACATATACAGAGGAGAAAGGAGACCTGTGTTTCAGGAAGACAGCCAAATAAATGAAATGAACCAGAACTGGTCTAGGACAGATTGTCAGTGGTGTACTACAAGTCCTTGGTCTAGTAACAGAGCACTGGAAACTAAGAGAATTTAATTTCTAAGGAAAACAAAGAAAAATTTTGCAACCCAAAACAGCATTTCATTTAAGGATTTTAAAGCACACTCCATACATTATGTCTTACTGTGAAATAGGTCAGCTTTTTTTTTTTTTAGCTGAGAAAAATAAGGCCCACCATCATACAGAAAAAAAAATATAAAAAATGGTAACGCCATTTTTCTTGTCTAGGTTTTCAATAAGATCCTGGTTTAGCCAAACAGCAAGAGCAAAGGTCAGATTAGCTGTGATTTTTTCTGCATCATGTAGCCCAAGCAGTAAATCAAACAAGGGAGTTTCAGTAGGATAAAATATCAGATTTGAACTGAGACTGAAAATCCTGGATTTCATTTAAAGAAGACAAATAATTCACAACTGTGGAAGATCTGAGCAGACGTGTGCACCATGTACGCACTAGCCAGCTGGCATTCTGCAGCTAAGAGTCACTACTCTGAGTGATCTGATAAGAAAAAAAAAATCCACACAGCCAGTCAGGTAGTAGTGGGACACATCTGACTCCTTATTGTTATGTACCGAGGTGAGTCAGATCATGAATGGCACAGATAAGAAAATAAATAAATAAATAAAAGAAATTCCCAGTCACCAAATGGGTTTGGGGTAAGAGAATATACTGAGGACTGATGGAACTGGCCACAACAATTTTTACAGAAGTCTGTGAAGAAGAAACATGTAGTGGGCCTCAAGAGATCCACTGAAAAAAAAAAAGATGCATCACTTTTTTTTTTCCCCAGAGGACAGAACCAGTAAATAGTGAAGTATTTTCAATAAGAAAGACTAATTAAGGAAATAACTAAATACATAAGCTCTGCTCCTTGTAACTCCAAAGCTGTTAAGACCTCCAGAAGAGAGAGTGGCTTTTAAAATAGATTCAAAAATAAATCTGCAGCAATGTCTCAATCAGGGTATAGTCAGTAAGCCATATCTGTACTTGTACTATTAAAATGTGCTGTTGAGCAGAATTAACTCATCCAGTTAGGGAAACAGCCACTGGGAAGAAAGAAGCACGAGGACACCACTTCAGCTATTACATGAGGGCAATTCCACGTGGCACCAAGCGTGGTTGGGATGATAAGAAGAGCTGGGGAACATTTTCAGCTTTGTTTGTTTTTTTTTTTTTTTTTTTTTTTAATGAAACAACCAAGGAACCATTGCCCATGGACTTAAAATCTTATACTAACCAAGCACTCCTAATATAAATAAATATAAATAATAAATAATTAAATAAATAAAATACAAATAACTGTAAATAAATCTGCAGTGTCTTTTGTTTTCAAGATCTCTTGGTAATACTTTCAATCATGTTACAGTGTACTTCCTTGACAGAGTCATCAGGTTAGTAACCTACACTCCAATCACTTTCCTTTGGGCTTATATATTCAAACAGGAAGCTCTAGTTTGAAACCAAGATGTCTAGATATTCCCGTCATTTGGTTGCTAAACACAGCTGTTGAATGACTGCAAAATCCATCTCCACTGGTCATGTCTTGTTCTCTGCTGACACTTCTCTCCTCTGGTTGGGGAAAATGATGCCACCTTGGAAAGGAAATTTTGCCTCATTCCCTGTTGTGATTTCATCTTGTCAGAATAAACTCTAATTTCATACCTTTAAATGTAATATACAAACTTGATGATAGCCAAGAAAGTGCTGCTGGGGGAACATAATTGTTACAGTCATAATGCTGGCATAAGATGCTTTGGTGCTATTAGAGGTAATTAAGACTAAAGGAAAGTACAGTAGTAAATAGTTTTCAGTCGCTTACAATCCATTGAGCTTTGTCCCTTAAATATGCCATACCTAGTGGCCTTTACCTTTGCTGGGGATTCTGGGTACAGAAACGTGAGAATGGAAGTCAAAGAGCATATCAGCCTTACATAATAGGAACCTCTTTGGTTCTGAGGGGCAAGAGAAGAGGACAGAGGGGCCTGTCACAACTTTTAATAACGCCTCAAAAATCTAAGATACAGATGGAATTTCATGGGACCTCTCAAAACATCTTCAGCCTTAATTGCTACGAGAATAATTATGAGATACCTATCTGAACGGTGAAATACCATAAAAGCTATCTTCTGATTCTTAGCTTCATAGCTAAAATTTGATTAAAGGATGTCAACAATGGTAAAATGTTGTAGCACTTTCCCTTTCTTTTATTTTCCTGCCTCTCCCTTGTACATGTAATTCCATGGCCTCATTTGCTTGTTCTGAGGGACTGCAGAAAGTCTTTAACAGAAGCAATTAAAAAAAATGATGAAAAGCAAGGAGTAACTTAAGTGTGATAGTCTCAAAGATGCCATCTAAGGTTGAGTATGAGAGCTTCGTGCCAGTACTGGACACAATCCCGCAAGGGGTCAGAGATCAAATTCTAGACTCAGAATTCCTGTGATGTTGAAGAAAATGCTTTTAATATTTCATCTTTTTACAGAACAAGAGTCAAATACTTTCTTCTGGCAGCATTTCTTGCAGGTCATCTTCTGTGCCATCCGAAATCATGGGGAAGAGAGAAAGGGCAGAGGCTTTCTGCCCTTAGCTGGGTGTTAGCTGGACACTTTCAGTGAACCCTCCAAATAAGCACTGCCAGCTGTGTGCATTACAGAGCCTTCATTTTGAGAAATGAATGATCCCCTCCCTCAGGTGGAGATGGAAGGAGTTATAAAGGGTAATTCCAAAGATACTGGTAGGAAAGAGACCTAGCAAACCATTCATCAGCCATGGCAGAAAAGGGTTGAAGGAGTGGAGCAATAAATTCTGCAAGCTTAGAGCTTCATACTCCTGATACATTTCTACAGAATTTATATTTAAAAAAAAAAAAAAAAAGTTTGTGTATTAGCCAAAGCTGGGATAAAGCGTGGGTATTAGCCACATTCATCTCATGCGTTTAGAGAAAATGTTTGAGAAAGGCTGTCACACAATCTCACTTTCTCTCTTCTACTTTGCATCCTCAGATAGGAGACCAGTCTTCAACACTAAGCTCATCGTGAAGAGAAAAAAATGGCACCTCCACCTCCCAGATTAGTGCCAGTACTCTGGCTGTAGGCTTCTCTGGGAGTCCAGCGCTCTCGCTTCAGGACTGTTGAGCAATACTCCTTAAGGAAAACTCCTCTCCTCTTTGCCGTCAGAGTCCTGCACTCCTCTCTAAGCTGCAGTACAACTTCAAAAGGAAGGGTAGGGAAAGTGTACCTTCTCTAGGACACACTACGGCAAGACGAAAGAGGTGAATTTGAATCACCTGAGACTACAAAAGTGTGTTGAACACAGCTCTACAACTTCCTGAGCAAATGCTCTAACCACAGGGCTCCTAAATAAATGGTCAATATTTCCTTCTTCTGAGCTCTTAAACTAAAGCATCAGACAGTCCCTTAGACTCAAAGCACTGAAGACCAAGCAAAGGTTTTGCAGCTGTGAGTCACACTTTCCTCACATACTGAACTCAGAACTGCAGCCAAGTGCCAAAATCGGAGAGACAGAGAGTATTTCATACTCATGCGGTCTTCAAATGGCCGAAGCCTCTTTCCAAGCAGCACTCTGGGTGTTACGAAGCCTGCTTGTGAGCCCTGGGAACTCAATGTCTTCGTCATGCTACTTACTCTAGAAAGAACATCTAACTTGGGTTTATGAATTGCATTCCCAAAGGCAAGCCTGTTAAATCTGTCTCTGAAGATCTGGACGAAAGTATTGTATTTCAAAAGGAAGCTGTCAAGTAATGTTTAAAACTGGTCAGCACCAGAGCATCGTACTACGAGGCCCTTGCAAGGCAGCAGCACCGGTACAAACTCGCTGTGTAAAGAGCTGAATCAGTCTCAGCTGAATGTGACGCAAGATGGGCCAGCTGTTAATGCTCCCCTTATCTGTCCCACGTATCTGTTAGAACATGCAGGCTAATTCTCTATCACGAGGCAAGATCTAAGGCTAGAACCAGGACAAAATAGGTGCAGCTGGTTAATATGTGTATATATATATGAAAAGAAACAGTTGACACATTTTTTCCATGTCTTTCAGTCAATACACAGCAAATTTGCCCATTCAGAACATTTAGTATAGAAAAGTGCCTTGTCCCTTGATTACGCAAACCTCTCTCTCACTGCCTCTCATGTATCAGTTCTACCTTTCTATAAACGCCTGACTTGTGCACGATAGCTGGGAAATGATTCCTAATCCTGCAGCTGAACCCAGATCAGACGCATTTTACTCTGCAGACCAGTGTTTTGTTGGCATAACTACTGGATAGGACCCAACCTTACTCAGCATAGCAAAACAACTGCCTGAAGACTTGTTTTTTTTCCCATTTAGCTGATGTCATCCAGGAAGTAATGCAGCTCATTTAGGAGAAAAAAATTAAATGGAGGGGGGGAGAAGTGTCAGCCAGCTCAGCTCAGTGTTCCCTCTAGGTAGATGTGCTGACAGCTATGTTGCAAGAAGCTCCTCCACTGGAAGTCCTGGTGCAAGTGGGCAGGCTTTCCACTGCCATCCTCAGGAGATTATTGCAAACACTAGGCTTCATTTCTTCATGCTTCACTCAGATTATTTGACACTATTTAATGTGGTGACCTATCAATGGTGCTTAACTTTACAGCTGCATTTCCTGTCAGATACAGACAGTCAAAACTGAGCATGTATAACTCTCAATTCTTCTACTCATATTTGAGTGGATTTTTCCCCTCAAATACTCCCTGTATGTTCATGTTCTTTGCAATATCTTATATGACTCTGTCTTGGGCCTAAAGTAAATTATTGACCTAAAACAAGGGACTTGTACAGCAATGTTGGGTTGAGGCATTATTTTTTTTTCTTGCAGTCTCCATTGCCCTCATCTTGTGAACAGCTCTGTGTGCCAGGAGCTTTCCATGCATGACCGGTCCCACTGAATGGCTCCCACATGACTCTGCTATTGAGTGTTTGTAACATCAGGTGTTCACAACAGGAAAGCTCTGCATACAAAATTTTGGCTTCTGTTCTGAGGAGGAGGTTATTGTTGTCCTTGGAAAGATCATCTCATCGCAGAGGCTGGAGAAGTTAACAGGTTCTGCCTTCGCATTTAAAATACTTGTTGCTTCCCACGTGCTCAGGAAAACAGCAGGATGTCCCAAAGAGAACGATGAGGGTGGTGATGAACCTCCCGGCATGCATTTACATTTAACCCCTGGCACTTACCTCAGGCACCAAAAACGCAGCAGGCCGGTGAGTTCAGAGGGCTTCCCTTTAGGCAGCTGAGGCACAGGAGCAGAGCCTGGGTGATGGGATTTTCAACTCTTGTATCGGCTCACGGAGTGCTGCGGCAACATGGCAGCCTAAGGAATTACTTCAGAGGGCTGAAGAGAGGCACTTATTCCAGCCAGCAACAAATTCAGCCCCCAAATATTATCATATAAGTAGTGATGAGTTTTGCGGGCAATCTGTGAAAAATATTGTACGCCCACGTACGCAGCAACTGAAACAGAATATGCTTGCTGGAGCTGAGTGGTATTTCACCATTTAGGAAGCTTTTTCATTAGCCAACTGCCTTTCAGTAAACTCCGTGTTTGCCACCTTAAATGTTCCTTTGAAACAACACAACAACAAAAAAAAGGCGCAGATTCTTATCTCCTTCTCCAAGCAGGCTGAATTCTTCAATCCGAAGCAGTTTGATCTTGGCACAGCTCTCCAGGCAGCGTTACACATTTCTGGGAAAGGCACGTCAAGATTGCAGCGCTCATCGTTTGGTTTAAGCAGGAGTTTCACATCTAGCTGTGGGGAAACGCAACCCGGGGAGAAAAAAATAGGATTTAGAGGAAAATCAGAGCGAAAATTAAAGGGGGTGATTTTGGTGGATGCAAATCGTGGGCCGCTGATCCTTCGGTTTCGGATGTAATGCTGAAGTTTCACAGAAGCGTTTGCTCCTAGGCTGGAGGGAGTTCTGCAGGACTCGGTCCAACGTTTGCGTGTAGCTGGCTCTTCTAAGCCTGTTTCCAATTAATCTATCTCAGACTCTAACTTCTGAGGAACGGGGTTTTGGGACGCAGCCTGCCTTTATTCCCGTTAAGCCAGCGGTGAAACTCCCCTGAATGCAGCTGGGAGCGGCGCGAGGCCCGCGCCCGGCCCGTTTCCAGCGCCGTGCCTTCGCAGTTCACGCAGTGCCTTCTCCCTGCCCTTGGCTAAAGCTCGGCCTCCCCCCCGCCGTCGGGTCCCATTTTCCTTTTTTCCTCGCCGAGGGAGCAGCGCACCTCCGACCCCGCGCCCTGCCTGTCCGGAGGCAGCACCGCAGCACCTTCGGGGCCGCCCCGCCCGGGCACGGCCCAAAAACCTCCGCTCTGCCAAACGCTGCCCCCCCGCCGGCGCGTCCCCAGGCAGGGCACGGGGCCGCGCGCGCGCCCCCGCTCCCCCCCCCCCCCGCCTTCCCCGCGCGTCCCCGCGCCCCACCGGCAGCCTCGGGGCGGTGGCTGCGGAGCCCCGCCCCCTGCCGCCCCGCCCCGCCCCTCCTCGCCCCGCCCCCGCCGCCATTGGCCGGCCGGCGGCCCCGCCCCGCCTGGCCCCGCCCCCCCGCCGCCCGGCAGTCGGGCGCGGGCGGAGCGGGGAGCGGCACCCGCGGCGGCGCCGTCCCGGCAGCATGGGCCGGGGCTGACGGACGGCGCCCGCCCCGCAGACGCCGAGCGCTCAGCCGGCGGGCCCGGGGAGGGAGAGACAGGGAGAGAGAGAGAGGGAGAGGGGCGGGGAGTTGGCGCCGCGGCCGCCCGGGGAAACTTTCCGCCGGCGGAGCGGGGCTGGGCAGGGCAGGGCAGAGCGGAGCGGAGCGGGGCGCGCTGAGGCGGCGCGGGGGCCATGCCCGCCGCCAGCCTGCTGCCGCTGTTCGGTAGCGCGGCGGGGCCGGGGGCGCTGGGCGGCCCCGCGGGAGGCGGCGGCGGCGGCGGCGGAGCGGGCGGCGGGGTCCGGAAGGCGGCGGGCCCCGGCGCGTTCCGGCTGACGGAGAAGTTCGTGCTGCTGCTGGTGTTCAGCGCCTTCATCACCCTCTGCTTCGGGGCCATCTTCTTCCTGCCCGACTCCTCCAAGCTGCTCAGCGGCGTCTTCTTCCACTCGGCCGCCCTGCAGCCGCCGCCGCCGCCGCCCGGCGGGCAGCCCCGAGCCCCGCCGCAGCCCGGGGGGGGCCCGGCGGCGGGCCCGGCGGCGGCGGGCAGGGGCAGCCTGGCGCGGATCCGCGCCGACCACGAGCGGGCTCTGCGGGAGGCCAAGGAGACGCTGCAGAAGCTGCCCGAGGAGATCCGCGGGGACATCCGCCGGGACAAGGAGAAAGTCGCGCAGGACGCCCGCGGCAGGAAGGAGCCGGCCGCCTCCGGGCTGCCCCAGCGCCCTTTCCGCCCGCCCGTGGGCGCCGCGGGGCAGGAGCCCGCCGACCCCGCCGTGCGCCAGCGGAGGGCCAAGATCAAAGAGGTGGGTGGCGGCCGCCGCTCCCGGGGACCGGCCCGGGGCAGCCCCGAGCCCGGCAACAGGTCGCCGGCGGCGGGGGGAGCCCGGGGAGCGCCCCCGCCTCGCCCCGCTGCGGGATGCCCCGGCCGGCGCTCCGTGCCGGCTCCGCATCCTCCTCCTCATCCTCCTCCTCCTCTTCTCCTCTTCCTTCTCGCAGCCGCCGGGGCCCCCAGGCAGGAGCTGGCAGCTCCCGGCCCCGCGACGCCTTCGCGCGGCTCCCCGGAGCTCGCCGGGCTTTGCCCGTGCCTCCCGGGGCAGGGGGGGCTCTCCCGGCCGTGCCTGCCGTGAGCAGGGCTCGCTGGGGTCCCCCCGGCACAACGAGGCTCCTTTCTTTCTTTCTTTAATAATTCTTCGTGCCGTTCAACTTCCTGTCGCTGCCGGCAGCCCGTATTTATCGAGTTGACAATTCGTGCTGCCTGCGGGGATTAGTTTATAAATTAATAAGTAGCGAGTGTTTTCCCCTTCCGTGAGGATGGGAACGAGACTCCAACCACGGAGTGTTTCTGTGAAACATCGTTAGCCCTGTTTAGGCTGATTTATTTTTATTGCATGTTTGCACAGAGCGGGCTGAAAAATCGGCATTGGCATCACGCGGAGTGCCAAATAATAAGCTCTCACAAATCTCAAATTGTGTGCCGTGCTCTGAAGTCCTAGCATCAGTTTAACTATTTTAGCAAACTGTGCACCAGTCATAAGCAGTAGATGCCGACGCAAAGGTGTTTAGAGGAGGGAAGCTCTCACGAGTGCACAGTACAGACCACGTCTTGAAGTGTGCAGAGACTGTGTTCTCACTGCTTGCAGTCTCGCAGCCTCCCTGAGGCATACAGAGCAATTAGAAATACCAACAAACTGTGTTTCTGGTTATCTTGAATTGCCATGGACGAGTATTTGGGAGTAGCATAATGAGGCTCTAGACCTGATGTATGACAGTCTGTAGTACAGAGGAGTGCAACAAGTAAATAAGCAGGAGGAGGAAGATAAAACTTGAGTATACTTCTGATTTTGCTGGTCTAGCACCGTGCCAATTAGCCCAGTGGTTTTTTTTATTCGATATGTACGCAAGTGTGTATGTGTGCATACATTTGCATGTTAGATGTAAGTGTGCACGCATACATATGTGCCCCAGGACCTCTTACTTTTCTTCCTCCCTTTCCATCCCATTGCTCTTCGTTCTCCCCCGCTTCTACCCGGGAACCACTGACAGCACAGTAACCCCCCAGACCAGATGTTTGGCAATTGTAAGCATAGGAAATGATGACAGAGAGACTGCATTTAGTTTCCAGATCTTTATTTTTCCTTTTTATCTCAGTATCATTCCTCAACATTATGTGCTGTTTCTGGGAGTTTTCTTTCCTCCCGACCCAGTGTGTGATCCTGAGATCCTAGAGATCCTGAACTTATTATGTTGTTTACTCAATTGCTCTTGCATTTCTGCAGTACCTTGACCTGTCTGATTTTTCTTTCTTTGAGGAATACTTTTTTTTTTTTCTGTCCTTAAAACAGTGTTTCCTATTTTCTGTTAACTTGTTTCATATGTTGCACTAAAGGTTGCTCTTTTCCCTGCCTTTGAAAGCCCTTGTTCACCTTTTTGTGTACATGCTTTACTGTTAAGCTGGAATTCTGATCTGCAGGCTTCTTAGCAATTGTTTTAAATTGTAACTTTCAGAAGGGTGCGCTACCTACTGCTACGCTGTAGGTGCACAGAAAGGGTGGAACCTACCCGTTAAAGCTCCTCTCCTTGTGCCTGGTTGTTGCATGCTGGAGGTGTAAACCGGACAAATCTTTCTGCCTTCACACCCTTTCGAGCCTGGAATTTACGCCTGCCATGGCATGACGTATGTCGTAGGGTTAGGACTCAAAACTTGAAACTAGTTATGAGGATGCTTCTGGCAGAAGGAAGCAGGCTGCTTTATAGGAAATGAACAAGTGAGGCTGTGCTTCCCTTCGTTTCTGTCCTCAAAGAGCTCTGCATTGTCAACAGGGCGGTGTAAAGGTGAGGGCGGAGAGAGCTGAAAGAGCCGTGAGTGTGTAGCATTTCTTAATGAAGTTTTGTAATAGAAACTTTGACCATTTTTTTCTATGGCACATTTAAAAAACACAAAGTGAAACTTAAAGAAAGTAGGAATATAAAGATTCCTGAACTTTATTAGTATTGAAACAAACATGGTATGACATAGAGCTAGAAAAACACAGAAGTTTCTACAAGCCTATTGAGTGAGTAAAGGTCTCGTTAAAGAAAAAAAAAAAAACAACAAAAAAACACAGAAGTAGAGATCTCATTTGGTTGCTGCCTTCTGCTCTGAGAGAACAGCCCTGCTGTGCTCCGTGCCTGTGTGTGGCAGCCACCCCACGGGGTCGCACCTGCGAGGCCTGCCTGTCTGCAGGCCTGCCCCTATGGCACGGGGCCTGGGCCACAGGCCCGAGACCCCGCTGCGTGCTGTGATGCCCCTCGTGTTCCCCTTCTGATGATGAATTGCAGGCAAACACTGAAAGAGGGTCTGGCGGTACTGCCTGCAGCGGAGTTTGCCCAATACTTCCTGTTGTAAAACCGCTGTCAGTCGCTTGTGACTGCTGCGTTTTTTACTGGCTGACCTGATGTTGCCTGCGCTGCGCGTCTTAGTCAGACTGCGTGTCTCGGGAAGGCTTGAGCACGGAGGCCCGGCTGCTTTTGAGCCTATCAGCGAAGTTGCGTTTTGTTGGCACTTGGGTTCTTCACGCAGTTTCACTGATGCTCTCTCTGGTGTCTCCATGACTCAGAGCAGGGTCTGGGTACACGTTACGCCTCACTCTGGTTTCTCTTTTGGTGTCACGATAGGAGCCCTGGACTGCAAACGAGGAGGTTGTGGTTTGTTCTTGCTTCTCCACTTCTGATTTGAGAGGTGGCCCCTCCTTTGAGCAAGTCCTTCCTGTGATACCTGTTCCCCATCTGTAAGGAAAGGGGAGCGGAAGGCGGTGATGACTTCCACTCAAACAAGCAGAAATTTTTGCTGTCTCTGCTATTGTCCGGTTGGTTGTGCCTGGGCATCAGAAATAACAGGGAGAATAACATCAGGGAAGACTTGCAGGTACAACAGCAGTTAGGGAAAGGTGGCAGCTTGATGTGAACAAAAGCAGTGTTTAGCAGAGGACAAATAGTGGGGACAGGCAATGACGGCAGGAGATGCACTGTTTCAATTGGGGAAATCTGATGTTGAATCTTTTTTAAGTCTTATTCCTCGCTTTTCAAAAGAAAAAAGACAATTGAATTATTTAGGTGTTAGGATAATAACAAACTGAACTCTTTTATTTCAGAGAAAAGGAATAGAAAGCAATGAATGAGCTTGCTCAGGTACTAGAAGCGATATAATCATATTAGTGCAGTGCTCTGCCCAGGCTAATTAATCCTGCTGAGCAGCAAGCTAGTGCTGTTGGTAGAGCACCATACTAATGCAGCTGTGCTGTTCCTGCACAAGATAGCTACCTTGGAGCCTGCACACATTATTGTATGGTGCTGTTCAGACATGTCTTCAGGGTAAAAGCCTTCTTGGAAAACTGGAGCCTGATGTCCGTAATCCATGGCCGTGCTGTCTGTTCCTCACAGTATGCTTGCACAATGCTTCCCAATGCTTGCACAGCTCTCAGCTGTTGCAGTCATCGAGTAGAAGTGCTGAAAAGGAGAATTTTATTCACTGGGCCTATGGTCGTTCCTGAGCATCAGTCCTTTGTGCTAGGTGGTGTCACAAGGCAGTAAAACAGATTCGGCAGCTGGAGATTACTTCACGCTGTCTTTATAGAAAGAACTCCTTTAAAGTTGTGTTGCCAGTGTGAATTCTGGAGCTTCCGAAGTCCTAAACATTAATTTTGTGGTAGCTTCATCATATTAGGCAAGAAGTCTCAGCAGCGTTGCAAGGAAGTTCAAAAATATCTGGAGGAAAGGATACTTGTGAGCATGGAAATAAAATGCTAATCAGAGATCTAATATGCACTTGACATAGCAGCGCTTGGGTATAATTGTAACTCTCCGGTAACAAGGAGGACTGGTGGTGAAATGCCAGGGGGTATCTTGGTGCTGATGAGGGGTGCTCAGCCCCACGCTCCCTCCTGCACCCTTGCAGCTTTCTTGCTGGCTGCTGTTCTGCTGCTGCTCTGGGGGGCTGGTGAATGTCTTGAGAGATTTTTGCTTTTTATTGACTTCTGTGAGGCAAGCTGAGTTCATTAATACTTCTGGCTGTGAAAAGAAGAGGGGAAATCTCTTCTCGCTGCTTGTTCTTGCCTGCCTTCTCCCCCTCTCTCCTTTGCATTGACTCCTCTGGAGCCCTCTGAAAACAGCTTCAGCTCACTAAGCTGGCAGGAGAGTGACAGAGCAAAAAAGTTGGATATGTTTTATGCCAAGTTGCTGAGTTGAAGGCTTTCAGGGAAGGGTCCACTCAGCGGTAGCTTGGGCTGTGGTAAGGAAACGGTGCTAGGTGGATGAAGGAGGTACAAAACTTCTCCTTTCAGTTGTCTTAAGAGACTGGCTTCTCCGTTAAATGTGAATCTGTAACATGACATTTGCAGAGCAGAGGTTCAACCTCCTGTAGCAGGCGGAAGTGCTGCACTTCAGTAGGGTGTTGCCTCTCAACCTCTTTTCTCAGAACAGAAAAAAGGAAAAGAAATACAAGAGCAGTAATTCCTGGACTCTCCAGCTCCTGCAGGCTGAAATTCCCAGTGCTTGTACTAGGAAAAGAAGGTTGTGGGGGCCTTCCTAAGGTGTGGGTGGGGAAGAAGTAAACTGGTGCTGTTCGAGTATGGAACGGTTTGGGTTTCGAACACAAAAAGCCACATTTCCTGATGGTACAGTTCCTTAAGAACAAGATGCGGTACAAGCAAGGGGCCTTGGCATGTAATGAGTAAGCACGGTGGTGATTTCTGGCAATATGCCGATGATGCAATGTATTTCTAAAGAAGCTTTCTTAAATTTTGACCTTAATGCTGACATCTTGCAGCTGTCATTCAGTTTCTCAGAGGAGTTTAAAATGAATCTTGTGGTTGTTTTTTTTTTTTTTTTTTCAGAGCTTTATTTATTTACCTTTAATATTTCAGTATTTTTATATCTGCTAGTTCTTCTTCCAAGTTTTACAGTGCCTTCCTTCCTAACAAATATTGCTTTTTGTTTTTTTGTAATGGTTTTATAAAAGACACTAAGGAGGTGAGTTAACTGCCTAAATACAGGGAGTCCAATATGGTGTGTAGGTGCCTTACTCCCGAAGTTAAGGGTATTCTCCCTGGGTTTGCTGGGAGATCTATGCTCTTGTGAAGGGGCAGGGATTATTTTAGGGCATAAAACATATCACTGAATGGTAAGCTAAGCAGCTTATTTGGAGATGTAATGACACTACAAGATCACAGAATGGCTTGGGTTGGAAGGGACCTTAAAGACCATTCAGTTCCAACCCCCCTGCCGTGGGCAGGGACACCTCCCACCAGACCAGGTTGCCCAAAGCCCCATCCAGCCTGGCCTTGAACACCTCCAGGGATGGGGCATCCACAGCTTCTCTGGGCAGCCAGGGCCAGTGCTTCACCACCATCACAGTAAAGATTTTTTTCCTTATATCTAATCTAAATCTCCTCTCTCTTAGTTTGAAGGCATTATTCCTTGTCCTATCACTACACTCCCCGACAAAGAGTCTTTCCCCAGCTTTTCTGTAGGCCCCCTTTAGGTACTAGAAGGCTGCTATAAGGTCTCCCCAGAGACTTCTCCAGGCTGAACAACCCCAGCTCCCTCAGCCCCTCTTCATAAGCCAGGTGCTCCAGCCCCTTGATCATCATCTTTGGGTCCCTCCTCCGGACTCGCTGTAGACAAAGAGAAGCTTCATCTGAATCACTGAGGGCATGATTCAGTGACTCTTCAGCAATTTCTTCACACCCTGTGCAGAGCCAGTTTGACCTGCCAGCCAGGCAGAAATCTACCCACGCTTTTGTTGGGTTTGCTGCTGGAGGGTATAGGGAGCTGAAGAGGCTTAGCAGCAGTCTGAGCGTGGTGGAGGGAAGCCGTGGACCCCTCCTAAGGCAATGAGTTTGAAAGTGGGAAGAGGTGGGGAGCAAGGTGGAGGCTGTAGAGGAGAGTGGCATTTTTTTTGTTCACAAGATGCGAAATAAGGTATGCCTTTGCCAAATTAACATCCTTTCTGCTGGGAGCCCTTAAGGTCTTTTTAGGGGATGTCGTTTCATGTGAGTTGTTTTTGGCTGCTTTTTTATCAGTTATGAGACAGAGGGGTGTTCTGGTGCATGACAGTGTGCACATTTGACCAGGGTAGGGTGTGTTTCCATGGGCAGTTCATGTTTTACCCATACATGCTTTATGTGAGCTAACCAAGAGGAATATTTTGCTTTCCTATGTTCAGCCTCGGTTTATGTTCTCAGCAGGTAAATTTAACAAAGCTCACTGGTTGTCCTGTGTAACCTTAGAATGGATCCTGGATTCTTAGAATTCTGGGAGAATGAAAAGGCTTTAAACATGCAGTGGAAAACATCTGGCTTTCAAAAAAAATCAACCACATGATTAATTTTTAACTGAAAACCATGTGCATGTTTTATGCAAAGGCAGAACCTGAATTCCAGATGCACAGGACTCTTTTTATGAAAGCTAAATAAGGTGATGAAAAGGGGTGAGGTAAAGCTTAAAATGGAATGTCTCCTGCATTTTGGCAGAAGTTATATTCTCCTGGTGATAATTTCGTATTTTCTATTAGTATAGAAAACCTATGGCAGCCATTTAGCATAGAGAAATGAAGTAAATCATAATGTTGGTGAGTACAATTGCTTAAGGCTGTAATTCTATGCTGTGGGCAAAATGAAGCAGAAAAACTCCACCTGTTTATTAAAATCGACTATTAAGGCTGAAAAATGTCTATCTCATTCAAGCAGAAAAAAAATTCTAAGGGTAGTAGACAGTCGGGCTTTGATAGCTTCCTTGGATGTTAATTAAAGCACAGATCTATGAAAAGAAAATCATGGACAGACAGAAGACAGCACTTCTTGCAATTAACTGCATTACGTAGGCACTTGTATGACTGTTGGACAGACACCTTTTTGTTAAAGCTGTCTGAAATGTACTGCTGTAAGAATTCTTTAGTGTGGTCACTTTTTCTGTTTTATTTTTTTCCTAGTTTAGGGAGCCAGAGTAGGTGTGAATTCATGTGGTTTTATTCTCAAATAGAATGCTTTAACAAGTAGTTCCTTTATTTACCCATTAAATAATAAATTTGTCTTCCTATTTGTATTCCTAACTTATTTGGCAGAATAAGCGTCTACTACTTCAGGAAAGTATTCAGTGTTTGATTCAGTGTTTGCTGCTATCTAACAGTACAGCACTTCTCTGGCAATAAACTGCAGTCTGAAATGGTACAGCGATGCTAAAACATTCTGGTTGTGTGCTTTTCTGGTAACAAAATCCTCTTTTCAGAGGCATCTCTATATAAAGTATGCTTTAGACACTGAGGTTTGAAGAATTTAGTAGTCTATTTTTAAGTTATTTCTAAAACTAAGCTTATAAAATGAAGAAAATAATTGTTTAGATGGGCCTAGGAATTAAGCAATATGGGCAGCGTACCAGACAGTCAATGTACTGTTCTTTCTTTTGTGTGAAAACCTCCTTTATCCAATAAATTTCTTTTTTTTAAGCATGTGATAAAAGAATGTGTGCAGACTCTTAAGAAGCATCTTCCTATTTTCCATCACTTTTTATAATCAAGCCTGTCATGAAAACATAATTGGCAAGTAATAAAGCGCATGCTTGCCCAAAACAGATTAAGTGAAACCTTTTTCAGAACTGTGGTTAATCCCTCTTGCAACAGAAGGCTTGGCAGCCTCGCCGACAGAGTCCAGGAGCCTCCACCGCTGCGAGAGAGGAGCTTGCTCTGCAGGGGTGGGAGGGGTCCAGTGCTGTTTTGAAGGAAGGCAGGTAGGGTAGTAAAACTCCAGGTTTGCCTCTCTTGCATCTTGAAATCGTCAGTTTGAACTCTGTAGTAACCTAGAAATGCTTGCATGAAATACCGTGACAATTGGCTATAACTTCACGCAGTAAGCTGATCGGATTTTATAGCTGGTGTTTATGAAGATACAGGTATTGCTCATTCCGATGCCTCTAATTTTAAAAGCTTTTCAAACAGATTGGATGAGCATATAACCTGCTGTTACGTTCTTAACAACTGTTAAACATTGCCAGCCCTTGTGGGAACACTGAGGTGTGTAGTTTCTTACACAAAGGTAACTGCAAGTGTAAAATCTACTTTCATTTGTCCTCCCGCTCTCTCTTGGAACCTATACGTACCTTGGCTTAGAAATAAAGCAAGTGGATGGAAGTCTGACTTCTAAGAAACTTGGACCCTTTTTAATGCAGATACATAGTAAGGTAAGAAAAAACACAAAGAGGGGAAGAGACGGTAGGCAATATTGAGCAAAGGACCAAAATGATGCTGTGCGAGGAAAGAGCTAGTAGCTGTAGAGCATCTGGCTGTTACAAGACTTCCCGTGTGCTCTTC
This sequence comes from Anser brachyrhynchus, assembly GCF_964034855.1. Lineage (NCBI taxonomy): Eukaryota > Metazoa > Chordata > Aves > Anseriformes > Anatidae > Anser > Anser brachyrhynchus. Next base: position 72,369,386 of record NC_137696.1, read on the forward strand.
AAAAATTCTTTCAGAAGAACTCTTTTCTCTGATGCTGGGCAGAATCAGGAGCTACAATTTCAATGAAAAAGCATGCAGCTTTGCAGTTCTCGTGTGAAGGTATATATTGCTGCCACTTAGGTTAGAGGCAGTGCTGTGTATCATCTATAAGAATAAAGTAGGAAGGAAAGAACGTCTGATACTTTCTTCCAGGATTTTGCATCATCTGACTTGTGTAGAGGTGTTCTTATTGCTTGGCAACATAAAACCTCTTTTTCCATTATTTATTCAAAGCCAGTCAGTGCTTTTAAACCATTGCAATAAAATTACATTCGATCAGTGTGGATTGCTTCTTTAATTAGTATTCCAACCACTGCGAGGCTATTTTTAAAAAAAAAAAAAAAAAAAATCTGCATATTTTCTTTCACTTGGTTCACTGCATAATAAACATCTTTTCGCCTTTTGAAATTTCTTTTGTTCAGGGACCGCTTTCTTCCAAGGAAACAGAAAGTAGCTCATGTAAAAGAATCCCAAGCTTAAAAAAAACAACAAAACATTTTGCTTTCAAAGTGTAGCACTCAAGGAGGTAGTGATTTTACTATTCCCTGATAGACACACACAGATGCAGACCCAGTCTTTAACTCCACTGTCAGTTTTCTCACTGCCTTTGAGCACTGACATCTGTTGTTGCACTGAATGGTGATACTAATGATAAAGCTTTGCCCGTACCGCTGTCTGCAGGGAAATGTGCTGCTTGTTACTGTGGTTATAGTTCTCCACCCATCTGTGATTCTAAGAATTGCACTTCAAATTTTGTGTTGGACCTAGACAGTAATAGTAAATTCTTTAAACTGAAGCTTAAAGAAGAGAAAAAGATGTTAATAACTTTCAGTGGTGGATTCACCCCCCTCATTTCCCACCCAATCATGCAACAGCAAGCCTCATCTCCATTTAGAGAGTAGGAGAGTTGTACCTGCTATGCATTTAAAAAGTCATGATACTTGAAAGCTGTGTGTTGCTTTTTTGTTCCGGTGAGATTGTCTGAGGAACTGCCACAGGAAAAAAAATATGTGCTATGTAACGATAAACTGCAAGCTGACTGATATTTTTATGTCTTATTCTGTAAAGCTCTAGGGTATGCATGGCACTGAACCTGAACTGACTCTTCATAGAAGTGTGTGCGATCTCGTCAAGGGCTAAAGTGACATCACAGATCAAAAAGGGCATTTCAAAAAATGACCTTTCTGAAGAAAAGCCCTTAAGCCTCTTCATGCAGTTACTCTAAAAATTCACTGTATTCACATTTAGAGAGAGAGAGACAAAGATATATTCGGATCTATCTCCATATGTATGTTTTACAGTACAGCCAAATACTGTGGGCAGTTGGTAAATGATAAATTCTCATTTGTAACCGAGGATGTAGTTTGTTAGGGGCAAGCTCTGATTTGAATAAACACCTTTAATAAAGCAAAACACAGAATTTTTACCATTGAAAAAATAATTCTACACATGCTGCAAGCAAAATGCAGAGCATTGGAATGGAGCAAAGAATTTCCTGAATTTCGGTAACCAGATTTGGACAAGTCAATGGGTAAATCTAAGCCCTACAGATAGTAGATACACAGTGAGAAGGTTTTCAGACTTACTGGAAACTGTTGTCTTATGCAGTCTGGTCATCTGAAAGCGTTCTGGAGGCATGGCTGATCTGCATTTATGTGTACTTTAGGTTTTGTTTGTTCTTTTTCCCAGCCTTCTGCTTACCATATAATTTTCTCATTCAGAGAGAGAGAGAGAGAGAGGGAGATTCAGGCGTGCCACTGCACCTCTGGAAGCATGTGGTCAGTCAATCTGCAGGGCTGGCTTCAAAATTAAATCAGATTACTCCGTTCTGTTGTAGCCAAGTTTGGAAAATCTCTGAGGAGGGAGATTCTGCAGCTACTCTGGACAAATGTATTCTTGTGTCTGAAGACCCTTTTTATTTTTATCATATCCACTTAGAATGTCCATTTTGCTTAAGTGCTCTGTCCTTAATTTCATCTTCATTAACCTAACGTCTCTCCCTGATAAGCTCTTGCCACTAGGCCCCAGGAGTACGTCTTGCCAGTAAAGACCAGAGCCAAAAAGACATCAATTGCTTGAGTCTTTCCATGTCCTTCATCACTATTTTTCCCAGCCTGTTTAGCAGCACGTCCCTGTTTTTTTTGGTCTTCTTTTGCTGCTAACGTACCTGTAGCGGCACCTTCCATCCCATGGCAGTTTTCCAGCTGAGCTTTGGCCTTCTTCTGTACTGCTGTGGGGCAGCCCCTGTGTGATCCCCCTCCGTGGGCATCTCTGGGGGTTTGGGCTCAGCCAGGCACTCCATGTTCATCCCTGGTGGTCTCCTGCGTGGGCCATTCTTGTGCTTGGAGATCAGCGAGGTCTCCTGGGCACCTCCGGCCTACAGGGATCTCTCCCATGGGATCCTGCAGGTCAGGTCCCTGAACAACTTGAGCTTGTTTCCCTGAACTCTGGGGTCTGTTTTATTTGTCTTCCTCAATTGCTTCATGATCTTAAACTCTCCTTTCTAGCATTTACATTGGCTTATGATTTAGACACTTCTCTTTCATGCATATATTGTTTTGAAGTGAGCTATTATTAGGAGAGGTGGGGCGCTGGAGGGAAATGACATGTGGCCTTTTCTAACTGATTTGCATCTGTGCTGCCTTTCTCGGTTTCATTAGGTAAGCGTAGTAGGTGCTGCGTGGTAGCTTTGTCAGTATTTTGAAATTTTAAAAAATGAGGAAATGTTTACTGTCCAAACAAATATGGTTAACAGGGTATTCCAAATTGAATTTTTGAAATATGAGCTGTGGATAGAAAACAAAACTCTTAGTGGCAGCTCTGGGCACTTCTGTGGGCGTGAATGGGTTACTAGCATACTGACACAGCCTGGGAGAAACGCCATCAAAGAACTGGGTGGTGTGCTGAAGCTTCTTTTCTCTGGGTACCTGTGATTAAAATATAAGTCATCTGATGTTTGTACGTTACACCTATGAAACTAGGGATGTGAAAGCTAATATAACATAAGTTCAAAGTTGGTAAGTTTGAAGTTTGTATTGTGACTGAAGTTGCTACCACTGAATTAGATGTAAAGCACAGTTCTGTTTTGATTTCCTTGTAAGCGCTTAAAATTAGCAAATACTTATCACTGATTTACAAACTTGATTTTAATTACATTTTAATCTATTTCACATGACTGCTGTATGGTTTACAGCAGACCTTGTACTTATTTTTTACAGTAGGGTTAACTATTGCACTACACTACCAAATCATGGAAGTCCAACTATATAGTATTAAATGCCCTGTCACTTTTGACATTAGGAAGAGGTCTGGCTTTCCAGAAGCTTGGTGTTGAAAATGAAGTCTTCCTTTATACTGCCTTAGGCTCAGTGTCCAAATTCACCAGTCATTTCTGAAAATGTAGGCTGCCAGCATCATAGTGGTGCGTGAGCATCCCTTCAATTTGACGTGACTGTTATGATTTAGTGATACGGGAAGCAAAGCTCTTTCCAGCTATAGCAGGGACTGTATAACCTTACTTGTGCCCCAACATTGTAATCCTTTGTTAGGAGAACAATGTTTGCCCATATTTTTTATCTGCTACTTAAAAGCGTGAAAAAGCAGCTGTAAAACCTACACAAGTACTTATGGTGGGAACTAATTAAGTTTAAGGAAAGGGCCTCTGAGTTTTGGAAAGCAATTAAGCTTGTTTTTAACTTTGATCAGACTTTTTTTTTTCGTGTGTGAATTTTTCTACAAAGTCTGTGTATGAAGGTTTCATTTCATCAAGAAAATTACTTTGAATCTTTCTAGCAATCCAAAGCTTGACCAGCAGCTGTGTCTCTACTTCTGTATTTTTTTATCTGTGGTTTGAAGTAAAAGTTCAGCATTTGATTTTCCTATGCAAATCAGGTCCTCTAGGATAAGCTAATGAAGTGGTATCACTTGGGTCTCTTGCATGTGAAAAGAAACTTTAGATGTACAGTGGTCTGATCTGTATGTTCTGGGCATTCAAAAAAAAAAAAAACACAACCCTTTTTGTTAGCTATAGTCTTGATCATGAGAACTTAGAGGGGCACAGATATTACTAAGTTGTTTTAAACGCTCAGGAGTGCACTGTAAGATGGCATATGTGTTCATTTCAGAGTGACTTTATAATATCTTCTTCATGTGCTAATTACCTATTACCACATTATGTGGTGTGAGCATTTAGTAGAGCTTTTTATTCCCTTTTACTTGAAGACAATATTTTTGTGTTGTCTATTTTATTCTTTATTTGCTATGGGGAGCCTTTACCACTTCATGCTGTTTGAAAAATGCATATATACTTTTTTTTTTTTTTTCCTGAGGAAGGAACAAGCCCAGCAGCTGATGCCAAGGACACGTCTCAAAAAGAGATGAAAAGTCCACGTGTTTGCATGAACGCTCAGTGCAAATAAATGGGGATGTGATCTGGTACCTTGAAGTCAAACATATCTCATGTCTGTTTTACTGGCCACACCTCCTCTGCACACAGGCAGAAATTTTCCTAATAACTTTGTGGCTGGTTTTACGGCAGCCACACCAACAATGATTCTCTTGTACCTAAAACTTCGTGTTGCTATTAGTCCTGTGCTATGTGGGGAGCTTCTGTAGGCAGTAAAATAAGCTGTGAATGTGCAATAATTGGGGAAAAAATCATAATTTCTCTTGAATGTTCTTGCTGTACAGTTTCAAATATACTGTTTATAGGAAATGTCCTGGGAGGCATTGGAAGTGTTGTAATCAAAACAAATGGAAATTTAAGTTGCCTTTTCTACCACTTACCCTAACCCCCCTCAAAAGCAACAAAAAAATGACCAACATCCAAATTTCAACTTCCTTAAAATAGTCAAAAATTTGTATAAATTATCTCAATTCTCCAAAGATGTCATGTAGGAGGAGGACAGAACCGTGGTGGGTTTTGTGATGGGGCACGGAACAGCAGAAGTATGTGAAGGAAAACTTGGTAGTCTTTGTTTGAAAGCTAATGACTGGGAACGTTGCAGATGTACCCTGTTTTACCAAAGAACCAACATATAAAAGAGTGTTTGGAGTGAAGTGGAGGAAGCTTTAAGATGTCTATATTTTATTCAGTATTTGATCGTTTGATGAAAATCCTTATCAGCAGTTCTCAATCAGCTTTTCATAGAGGGAATTTGATAACAATTAATTTGTACAGTTAATCCATATAGTTAATCCCTCCCATTTGGGGACATCACTCAGTTTGATTCATGCTCTTCAGCTTTTCTGCTATCGTTGGTGTTTTTGAAGTAGCTATGATCTCAGTAATACCTCTGGCTTAATTTAGAAATATTTGTGCTTTCTAGTAAAGCTTTTTTTGTGTCTTTTAACATCTATCCCTAAATGTACTTGATTGAATTTTTACTGACAAATACTGAAAATACATACCATGAGGAAAAACATACATTTTAAATCTTCATAAACTTCTAAGACCGTTTCTGTTAGCCACTTTCCCCAGATGAGCCATTTTCCTTTTTCTTCCTTTGGGCTTCAGCAGTACAATTTAAAATCTAACTAGTTTGAGCTCTGCCAGATAAAAGCAGAAGACAAATTAACCAACAACAACAACAAAGTTTTCTTTAGCAAAGTGAAAATTTTGTCTGTGCTGTAGCCAGAGTGCATGTGGTACTGTTGATCATTGAAGAGATGTGCATTTGGTGCTGAGCCTTTTAGACTGCATGTGGCAACGTATCTGGAAACGAATGCCAGTTGTGGAATACTTGTACTTTTTCATGAAGCTTTGGTCATGTGCTCTACATATGTTCCTTTATTTGCTTTATAACTTGAACAAAATCCAGGCTGACTAAACAGTGGTGCACTTTGAGTGATGTGTAAAAATGCTACCTTGTAGAACAAATTGATTGCAGTAGTTTGCTCCCTAGAAGAATACTGGTGCGTACGTGTGGGATCACCAGTAGATCCTTCCAACTGAGGCAGGGGATTAAATTTTCCCACTGCCATTCTTTTGAGAATACCCGTTGCTGATAGAATAACTGGCTTTTCACTTGTTTTCTTAAAGCATTCCGATATCCCTTTTTCCATACTGAGAATGGAAAGAGATGAAAATTTGGGCATTGCAATGGGTGAGTGCTTCTTTTCTTTATGGCCGTATATGTCAGTTTCAAACAAGGCAAATGATACTCCCTGGGGACTGCCATTTTCTTCTAGAAGAAGAAAGCAGTAAGCAACTTCAGTTAAAATCAATGAAAGAAACACCAGACTGCAATTATTAAAGTTTCTCAGTGTGTGTGTTTTGAATGACTGTAATTCTTGAACTTGAGTTTAGTTAGTGCTGTCAGGAAACTTCAGGTGCAGATGTATGTCTGATGGATTGCCTCTTGCAGGCCGTTTTTTGTCCATTCCGCTTGACACCCCTTGAGATCAGTTCACAGTCCAATTTCAGCACTGCCTTGCACTATCTGCCATTATTGACTTTTAGCAGTCACTGTGTATATTTGATGTTGACTTTGAAACTTCCTTTGGAGGTGTAAAATATACTTGCTCAGTGTTTTAACTTGATAGATTCATGCTGTGGATTCTAATTATTGCCTGTTATTAAGTACTACTTAGGAAGTAGCAGTAGCATCATAGATAAGGTAGGCATGGAGTCAGAGGAATTGAAAGCCTAATCTGCTGTATGTTTTAATTGAACTGATGTGTTTATGGCTTTCAGTCATTGGCCTGATATGAGGGAGACAGGCTGCAGCAGCACTAAGCACCAGAGGACAGCCTTCCTCCTGTACTGCACCACCCAAAGCCTTTCCTGTTGCATCTCACTGCTCTTGGGTGGGATGAGAACAGCTCCAGGCTTTAGCACTTCAGCTGCGGGCTCTGACCGATGCGATGCTTCTGGAGAAATGCACTTCGATGTAGCTGGGGCAATCATTAGTGAACTGTTTCAAAGTCAGAAGCAGCTGAAAACACTGCCTAGCACCTTTAGTCAAATCTGATGTGCTAGGTCATGTAAAAGGAGACTAAAAGCAGATTTCTCTTCAAAGCAATGACAGTCTTCAAAGAATATATTCTATGGATGGGTACAGGCAGAATACACAGAAACGAGTCCGTTTTGCTCAGCAGGGTAGGGCAGTGGCAGAGTTGGCTTGTTTGTTTTTATGACAGGTGAGACAGTAAGATTTCGCTGTACATATCTACAGCAGCAGGTCATTACCTTCCTTATCTACTGCAGGTAAATTTTTAACTTCCAGTTAACCTTGTCACCTAAAAGTTTGTAAATAGGCTTATCCCAGCCTGGTTGTAACTACATGTAAGTGGTTTTGGGCTTAGCTGTTACTGTGGCAGCAAAATCACTGGTGTGGACATAGCATTGAGGTTTTGGTTATGGAGCTCTGTCAGTTGTTTAACAAAGTGTATCTTCCCATTCTGTGGTAGAGCTTAACAAAGAGTTCCCATGTTTAATGATAGATGCATTAAGATAAGCCTCAGAGAGCTGATCTTTCTATTTAAGTGCAGCTCCAGACCAGTATCTTTTTATTCAAGTGACAAGCTAATTCTATCAAGTCTGAATCTCCTGGCTACACAACATCCTGTGTTTTGATTACTATTTTGGAAGGTAATTTACTTGTTAGAACAAGTTTCACTTCCCTCTTAGAGTGACACCTTAATTGTATATAGAAGTCAAAATTTGATTTTTTGACACACATTTCTTTGTACTAATCCTCAGTTCATATTTCAAATGCGTACAGGTTTGCTATTTCACAAGATATTTATCAGATAAGTGTATGAAAAAGGTAGAAGAACGAGTCAGTGGACTGACAGTCTCCTACTGTCTGTCCATAGTGGACAGTAGGCTGCTTAGGTTCGAAATTACTGCCTTACCTTTTAAAGAAAAATGCTTCGTTCTACCTCTCTTAAAACAATACCCATCTTTATGTTCAGGCAATAGTGCACTGCTCAAAATTAGGAGCAGTGAGGCATTTTAAGGTATTCTTAAATAAGTAGCTAATAAGAACATGCTCCAAATCGGGAGCGAGTTGTTAAAATGAACTTGGATATGCTGAAACAGGTTTCCAGCTTGTCTTTGTATGACTCCACAGGTGAATGAAGAGAGTCGTGAAATATTCCATATGCATGGCAAACCTAAATCACTGGGTGCAGAGGGTGATGGGGTATTCTTTCTATGATTAACATAAAACAACTAAGATGCAATCATGTTCTACTGTGAAGAAGTGATGCCAGGACCTTCCAAAGCGTCCTGTTTTAGAAACAAATAATAATAACTATCAGATTCAAGTCATGTGCAGTTGAGCTTTGTACATGCAGACAATCGTCTTCTGTTCATGTGGAAAATATACTTCAGCATTTCATAAAAATAGGCAGACAAGATAGACGTGTGGATGTGTTAGGATTTGTGTGTGTGTTTGTTTCAAGTGGCCATTTTGGGATGGAAATCTTAATTTATGGAATTAGAAACCAACGTAGCTTTTCTACGTCAGTCTCGAACACAGCATCAAGGAGCATTTGGAAGAAATGAAACATCAATTTTTTTGATATCAGAGTGGAACATTTCACTATTTAATGAAAATGTGTGTCTTTTTCATTTCTGAAGGGAGAAGTTATGAAAGAGTAAGTTCTGGAAATTAAACATATTGCAGTTTTGAGAAAACTATTAGAAGCCGTTGAAATAGCTTGTACGTTCACCTTCTGCCTGTGTTCAAAAAAAGAGGCTGTTTTCTGGAGAAATGTAATATCCGTAGAAGGACTGAAACCTCTATTGTCCTAAACTGTCATTCTGAGGCATATTAGTTTAATGTGCTAAGTGTTGTATTTGTATCCTTAAAAGCTAAAAGCTCTGGCTTTCTGTGATTTGATTCTGAGATCAGTAAGTGCATGGGGACGGTGAGATCATAGGCAGCTAACCTGCGTGTCAGTATGACTAAAGGGGTGCTGGTCATCCGCGTGGTGTGGGACTGCATGCTATGATAACACAGAGCTATTTTATGTAGGGCTTTTATTGATGGATCTTGCAAAACATTGCAGAGTTCAGAACTGTTTTCTCATTTCAGAATGCAGAAGCTGAGGCAGATTTAAAGCGCTCTAGCTCCTTCTGATACACAAATAGATAATGAGAAGGAACCTAATTTACACATCTCTGACAGCCTGTTCTCCAATACAAAAACCATTACCAAAAGACAAAATAAAAACATTTTGTTTCAAAATTCTCAGACTAAATAGATTTAGGATCTTCCAGGAAGTGTAATGTAATTGAAGGTAAGAGGAGGTAATAATAAGAAGTCAGTTTTTATGTTGGATGTAGTGGTGTTGTTTAAGCCTATACTGAGAAATATTCCTGTCTGTCCAATACCAGGCACATCAAATACAACTACTAGGTGACAAAATCTGAACAAACCTGTTCTTACCACGTTATGTTGTTGAGCTGTAGAGCCCTTTCTCCAGGATGTGTGAATGTCAAGAATTTACATGAGTTAGAAAACAGTTGGGTAATTTCATGAAAGAAGACTCTCCTGGGGTTTATTAATCATACAGACATCCCATCTGGCTCAAACTCTACATTACTAATAGGAAGTATTTCTGTTTGCTTGTCCTGTTATTAAACTTTTACTGTTCTAAACTGCTGTTAGGGACAGGAAAATGTGGTGGATAAGCCAGTTAGTCATCCAACAGTCATCTTTCTGTGCTGGGAATTTGTTCTGAGAACTGTAATAGTTGTTACCTGGCTTGTACTCTGAGAAATCTATTTTTGAGAGAGGAACAGCAACAGACCCTGAAGATAGACACTGAGATTATTTCAGAATGGCACAAAGAGAATTCCTAACTGTCCTAAGTGTAATTGCATTAGTGTTACCCAAAAGCTCAGGTTAGTGAGCTGTAAACATGGGGAAAGGTCTGTTCTGTCCTGTACATTGTTAGGACGTCAGGAGGTTCCCTTGCTGGCAAGGGGCTGAGCTGCCAGGTCCCCCCCTCACTGTGCAAGCCAGGTGGAGGTACAATCAGAGCAACAACAGATTTAATTTCCAGTTCCAAGCTGTGCCGAGAAGGTGCAGGGCTGCCTGGCAGGTACCCCCAAGCAGCCCCAGACACGTGGTTTGCTTTGCCTTGTATTTCCTTCTCCTATTTTTCCCTTTCCAAGTTCTTCCCATCTACCATCCTCATCTCTTCCAAAATAAACAGCCCAGTCCTGTTTCCCTTTCCCAACGGACCTCGGTTCTGTTGACTTTATACCTTCATTTGATGTCAATGATACAGTTGCCCTGGTAAATTCTGTTAAAGTGCTGTTCCCTGTCTGTTATCTATAGTGCTTGCCCTTTCTTGTGTTGCTATCTCCTTAGTGGTGCCACAGGACAGGGCGAGCCATCTGTGCATGTGCTACTCCTCCTGTGTTATCTGTAGCATCTTGCACTTGTTCCTGCTATCTTGTTAGAGGCACCACGAGCCTGGGTGGGCCCCCCGCTCACCAGCCTAACATACAAAAAGTCTTTTAGTTTATAACTGTTTGTGTTGGGGCCCCAGAAAAGGTTCTAGAATAATATAGTTTACATATACCTCAATGTTTACACAACTATAAATATTGCTAGAGAGTTCTTAGTCTTCATATCAGAATAACCCCAGCTGTTTGCTTTGGAGGTAAGGGGACTTGGTAGCTGGAAAAGGGTAGACTTGCTAGGATCGGGGTAGGGAAGAAATGTGAAACAAAAAAAAAATATATATATTTTCCAAAAGCGCTTCACCCAAAGCAGAATCTCCAGAATTTACAAAATTTGCTCACAGGCAGCAAGTAAACCAGAAATGAGAATTGACAGCCTGTCAAGCAGGCTGCTAAGGAAGTTCAGCTCTGTGTCTGCTCTGTTCCTCTCCCTTTAGCCATCCTGGAAGGGACCTGTCAAATTCAGCTTTCCATCCACAAAAGAAGCAAGTGAAATTGATGCATCTGGGGTTCTTTTGTTGCTGTTTTTGTTTTGGTGGGGGTCAAGAGGCAAATGGTTTTTAGGCATGGACAGCTGGATTTTCAAAAAAGGAACTTTTCAAGTTCTAGTCTACCAGACATGTTGTAGCTCAGTGACTTGACATAACTCATTTTAGGAAATTACCAGGACAATTTGGATACTTTGTTTTCACTTTCGCTATGTAAGTGGGCTTGTCTTGGCCCAAATTATCCGAAAAAGTTTGAGTAAGGGAAAAGACTGCTCTGTATTGTGCTTAGAAATAGAATAAATACTTTGATCTCCTTTGAGTAACTTGTAATAAAACATGGAGTCAACAGAACTGATCAGGGGAACTTGCATGGTTTTACATGCCTGCCTGAAAAAAAGTAAGGGAATTAGAGGAAAGGAATACTTTGTATTGGAAGACAAATTCTGTCCATGCCTCTCTTTTCCCAAGATTATGGATCTATTAACTGTTTGTTTCCCCTTTTCCCCCTCTGCTTATCAAGAAGCAGAACTTTCGATGGTTGTTTGAATGGCTTGTATGATGGAGGAGTAGCCTGCCTTCTATATTTTCTAAGGTACCTTATATATTTGTGTAAGGTACCTTATATGCTGAGGAACTGGTAAGTTCAGACAGCAGTACAAAGCTAACTTTTGGCCATTAAGGGAATGAGTCTCTACTGGATGGCGTAGAAGCTGTTTCCCCGTAGTAACATCACAGTGTCTCAGAACATGTCACGGTACTAGCAGTGCAGCAGATAATCATGATATTAGCTGCATTACAGATAGTTCAGACTGGAATTGTGATTCATTTGTGCTTTGAATGCTAAAAAGCATTTGAAGTAATTTTTGTTTAGAACCTAGGAACTGCAATATGAAGTCTGCTCTCTCATAACCTTCAGTGTCCCAGTAAGTTGTCGTTCTCCTCTGTCTTACAGCAATGATTCCTGAATGTTTGCCTTTTCTGTAATGAACGTAATGTTTCATTTTCTTGTTTTCTTTTGTACAAAGATGTTCAGGAGGAGCCTCTGCTTTCTGCATGCGTTTACTTTGTTCTTATTCTCATTTCTATCTACTTACAAATATGCAGAGCTAATTTTTCAGTCTTTCCATTGAGGAAAATCTCTCCATGCCCCTTAATAGAATTTTCTCTATTTTCTCTGTATTCTTTGCTTCCAGGAGATGATTCAAACAGAATGCTGGTATTCATCTTGTTTGGTGTTAATTATGTATCAGTTTTACATTTTTCTATTCATTTCCTTGTACAACTGAGCATCTGATTTCTTCTGCTTGTCTTGAAAGCATGAGCACAGATATTCTCCATAAGACTGTGACAGCTCTTATCAAATTATCTCTTATTCCATATACATCTGATGAAATATTAATGGTACTGTAATTTGTTATCTGCCTTGGAAAGGCTTCTTGCAGGGGAACATTTGGATGTATAAGGAAAATGTTACGTGAAGCAATAATATGCTAGTTATAGCACTGGGAGAGATGCTACCTAAGGGTTAAATTGCTTGTAGTACTTAAATGCAGATCTGTATGCATTTTAAGGTTGTTTTTAAATTGTAGTGCTCTACAAAAGGCTTCACTGCATATATATACCTGTCAGTATAAACGTGTCATTTTCAAGCTTTTTCTTAACTCCAGCTTGAATGAAGGGAATTACAGATACCAGTAGGCACATTTCATCTGTTGTGAATGAGGGGCAAGTGCCTTATTACTTTTTTTTGTGGATGAGCATGTGTGAACTGGAACGCTAAGTTAATTTACAAGTTTGGTGGCGGTTGTGTAATGTGGGTACCATGGCAGTGAAATTAAATAAAACACCTAAGGTCTGAGTGTCATGTATTTTGGGAACTTCACTAGGTCTGGTTGTGTGAGGATCCACAGGCCAGATAATTAGATAAATGTTTCAAGAGGAAAATAAATGCTACACCAAAAGTGATAATGTCTATGTTTGCAATATCGATTTCAAGTGCTAAGGTAATACTGCTAAAGGTGAACAAGTGATACACATTTTTTGTTGTGGTGGCTCTTTCAGTGTTTGTACAGAGAGTGATGAGTAATTTACAACAACTAATTTTCACCTCAGAAAAGTTGTTACAATACAGCCCATGTTTCCCAGAGATAGTTTGAGGGCTAAATAAATAAATCTTTATAAAAATATTTCTCTTTTAATATCAAATGCAGCTGTGGGTAAACTGTTTCATGTGTCTTAACCAAGGTAGGTAGATACAAATGTGAAATGGGCAGAAGTCATGAATTCATGCGTGACATTATATTCATCATATTTTGATAGGGTCTGATTACCTTAATTTTTCTTGAATCTTTCTGTACTAAAGCAGTAAGTATATAGCTCTTAAATTGCTCTCAGTGCTGACGGTGTTTTGTGTAGCTGAAACAGTTTATGCAGTATAGAAAAAAACCACTAGAAATGTTTCTGAAGGCTGGTAACAACTCATAGTTCTCATCTTGAATATTTTAAACTCAGCCAAAATCTGGGGCTGGAATGAGAGTTGTACCCTCGTTGCTGATGGGGAGAAGCAGGTTGGTGTACTTGTTCTGTAAAATTTAGGTAAATATGTGAGGTCCTTACTGGAGTTGATGGCATCGCAGGACAGCCGGGCCTGGCTGGGCACTGAAGCCAGGCCAGGCTGTGCGGGTCTGGGGCTGGAAGCCCCAAGGATGGGGCCAGTGTGGCCTCACCAGGCAGCCAGCCCCACTGCCCCAAGGGCCCATGGGGAGAAAGTTTCTCCCGTATCCACTCTGAACCTCCCTTAGTACAGCTGAGCCTCCTCGTGTCTCTGGCTCCCTCCTCTCCACCACGTCCCACAGGTACCGGGGTGCTGTCACCCCTGGAGCCGCCTGCCCCAGGCTGGGCCAGCCCCGGTCCCCAGCCTCTCCTCACAGGGCAACTACTACATCCCCCATCATGGTGGGGGAGCTGAGCTCACACTGAGCTCGCCCCAGTTTATCCATGTCTTTTCTATACTGGGAGGCCCAAAACAAGGCATGGTATCTAGACAGGGTCTCACGAGTGCTGCATTTTGGGGGATAATCCCAACTGCCAATGGACAGGCTGTGCTCCTGCAGCCTAGCTGCTGGCTCATGCATGGCTCCCCGTGCACCAGGCTCTCATGAGCTGCTCCCCAGCCTGGCCATGCTGGCTGCTGTTGCAAGGGGTTATGGACTTTGCATTTGTCCCTGCTGCATGTCACAAAATTCATGTTGGCCTCCAGCCTGTCTTGGTCTCAGAGTGGCAGCCCTGACACTCTCAGATGGGATGTCCATCCACCACACACACACACACACACACACACACACACACACACACACACACACACTTAGTGTCACCTGCAAGCCTGGTGAGGTTGCACTGCATCATGTCCTCCAGATCATTGATAATTTTTTTGTTTGTTTGTTTTTTTAAAAAAGGAAATGAATTAATATTGTCTGCACTTGACTTTCATGTAACTGTTTTTCAGCTGTCGGGAAACAGTCCAATCCTTTTGCTCTAATTTCAGGCTATTAGGCTGCAGATACTTTTCTGTGCATCATGATAATGATGCAGACTTAGCCCTTGATCCATGCAGCAACTGTGTTCTGGATTAATCTTTGTAAGTACTCTTCAGTGAGTCGACACTGACTTCTGATAGTGCAGTTTCACCACAGTCACAATAATGGCCTCAGACAGCAGAGCACTGCAGTTTCTTTAACTGAATGCTGGAGAGAGGAGAGGGGAACAGAAGGGAAGGTCTAATTTGGGGCAGGGGAAGAGGAGAAGATTACAGCTGCGAGTTAGTGGCATGTGGATGAGGATTTGTTATGGACTTCTCTGGTCTGGCCTTCTGTCAAGAGCTGATGGCTTGAGGGGATGCGAAAAGCATTTATTGGCAGTGCCCAGTATTTTGGAAAGCTCAGTGCCCTGCACTTAGTGAATTGTTACAACATCTAGCTTACTAAGTCTCTCATCGACTGATATCGAATAGTTTTTATAATTGATTTATTTTGTGGTTTTGCATGCTGTGACTAGTTTTGAGCTTCAGTTACCAACTACTTAACCAGGTCAGTAATGGTCACAAATCCACTGATACTGCATACCTCACTGTCTTTTTTTTTTTTTCTTAAGAAAAAACAATACTGGGGGAGGGGAATTCAAAAAAAATTCTTCAAAAGAATGCAGTTGAAGAAAAGAAAATGCAATTAAAGAAAGCAATGCACTTTGAAAATACATCTGAAATTCCACTTTTCAGTGCCAGCTTGGATTTGTATTGCAACTAAAACTTCTTACCAGTAAGGATATATTCCCCTTTGCCTCCTAATTTCTGAAATGTGCTCTAGCAAGGTTACAGCATTGTGGAATGAATGTAGACTCATTCTGCAGAGGGGAAATACTGCTGTTGTATTGCTGTCATTTTTTTTGTTTGTTTGTTTTGTTTCTTTGTTTATTGAAAAACATCCTGGATAGGTCTACCTGCTTGGTCAAAACTAAATACCTCAACACTTGTGGTGGTGTGGACAAATGTTTGGTCCTTGCTGACTTCAACTGCAGAGTAAAACTTAAAAGAATAGGAGTGGAGATTGCAAGCTCAAAATGTGGGGAAAAAAATAAAAATACAATGAGGTACTGAGTGTACCTCATACCATGTTCTTCTAGGTAGCTTAAGCAGGACCCTGCCCTAGAAATGTGAGAAATCAGGTTGCAGTCACAGAGCTATCTTGAGATAGCTCTGCCTGTGTCAGCTGAGTTTTCCTGATCCTCTTCTAATGGATGGCTAGTGTGAGAGGCAAAAGGGGGCGGAAATCTTGCAGCCTGGAGTAAAGGTGTTGTGGCTTGACCCGGCTGGCAGCTAAACACCATGCAGCCGTTCGCCCATCCTCCCCCCTCCCTCTCTGGGATAGGGGAGAGAAACGGGAAAGTGAAGCCTGTGAGTTGAGATAAAGGCAGTTTATTAAGACAGCAAAATAATAATAACAACAACAACAATAATAATAGTACTACTACTAATAATGTGTACGAAACAAGTGATGCACAATGCAATTGCTCACCACCCGCTGACCGATGCCCAGCCTATCCCCAAGCATCTGGCCCTCCCACCCTGGCTAGCCACCCCTATATAATGTTTAGCATGACGTTAGCATGACCCCTTTGGCCAGTTTGGGTCAGCTGTCCTGGGTCTGTCCCCTCCCAGCTCTTGTTGCACCCCCAGTCTGCCTGCTGGCAGGACAGAGTGAGAAGCTGAAAAGTTCTTGGCTTAGTGTCAGCACTGCTCTGCAACAATTAAAACATCAGCGTGTTATCAGCGCTCTTCTCATCCTCATCCAAAACATAGCACCTTACCAGCTACTAGGAGGAAAATTAACTCTGTCCTAACTGAAACCAGGACAAAAGGGAAAATTGTAAAGAGGTACAAGGAAAAAGTCCAGCCCCAGTTAGTTGGGATAGGAGTGTCAGCATGGTGCATGCCAGCTGCACAGGTCAGTCTCAAGTGACATGCTAAGAGACATCACAGACTGTTTTATAAACAAATGTGTGCCTGTGGATATGTGTAGGAGCCCCGGAAAACTTAGTGTCTTCTGATATGCAATAATATACAACTTTGTAAAGTTGTTTGTATTAAAGAAGGAAGAAAAAATCGTGCTGAAACAGTGACTTGAGTCACCTTGATATTAATCACTTCATATGGATGTGCTGTGCTGCATAGCACTGTGCTTATTCTTTATTTGCATTACTCCTGCTGAGATTGGGAACTTCAGTGGCAGCACCACTAAGTAGAGCCAGGTACGTAACAAACATGTAGAAGACACAGTCCTTACCATGAATAATTTATAATCTAATTAGAAGCAAACCTTATCAAATAGCTGTTTAAAGAACCGCAGGAAGAAGTGGAGAACAAAAGCGTGATTGTATCATGCAGTTGCGGGAGCCTCGTTGTTCACCCTGCTTGGCTTAGGAGTTCTTGGAAGCTCTAACAAGTAATAACTAGACTAGGAAGAAAAAAATTGACACTGAGTGGGATGAGTTGCTATACAACAGTATTCTTTGTAAGAGTAGTATTTCCACAAATTGCTTTCTTTTTTTTTTCCTTTCCCTTTTATGACATTAGTCAAATTATACATGAACTTCAGAGGTTGCTACTAATTCTGCATAAGATCAAAGAAATACATTATTTTTTTTTGGTACAGCTCTGCAATGTTTTTCTAAGTGAAAATACTTCAGCTTTCTTTCTGGCTATTGTCAGTAATGAACAATCACAGGATGGTTTGGGTTGAAAGGGACCTTAAAGACCTTCCAGTTCCAACCCTTCCACCAGACCAGGTTGCCCAAAGCCCCATCCAAACTGGCCTTGAATACTTCCAAGGATGGGGCATCCACAGCTTCTCTGGGCAGCCTGTTCATGTGCCTCACTGCCCTCTGAGTAAAGAATTTCCTCCTAACCTCTAATCTAAATCTCCCCTCTATTAGTTTAAAACTATACCCCTTGTCCTATCATTATCTGCTCAAGTAAAACGTTGCTCTCCATCTTTTTTATAAGCCCTCTTTAAGTATTGAAAAGCTGCAATAAGGTCACCCCTTAGCTTTCTCTTCCTCAGGCTGAGCATTCACAGCTCTCTTCACAGCTCTCTCAGCCTTTCTTCATGGGAGAGGTGCTCCAGCCCTCTGATCATTCTCATGGCCCTCCATTGGACCTGCTCGAACAGATCCACATCCTTCTTGTCTTCTTGCACATTACCTGGTGATGTAACATGTTTCTTCTTAAAGGGATATTTCACTAACACAAAACATATGTGATTATTTGCTTTAAAAAGCAGCAATTAGTGACTCTTCTTAGAAAAACGCATTGGAGTATCACTGATTTCTCCCTCATAGAGATTAAATCCAAACTGCTAAAATCATAGATTGTCTGAAGAAACAACATCTAGCTTTCACGCTAGCAACAAGGAAATAATTTTTCAGTCTATCTATTAAAGAGTCCATCTGACTTCTTTGTTAGGTGTTTGATTGAATAAGATGTACCTTTGGAGAAATATAGACATCTTGAGTGGCAAGCTTTAGGCTTCACTTTTTATTTTCTGAAACGCAGATCTTGGTAACAGTTGCTGAATTGTAAGATACGGGCTGTATGGGATCCATTTCCATATGACTTAGAATGCTGTTATGTTGATTTCCGTCCTGTATACGTACACAGATGTCAGTGGAAGATGAAGTGATCTGAAAATAGAGCATCTTCAACATTAATGTCAGCTGTGTTCAATTTCATAATGCTACACTTCAATACTACATCTGCATTTCTTTATCCACTAGTTTAGTTACTAAGAACATGCCATTGGTTCCTCTGCTAATAATTCAGAGTTGGACACCAAAGCAGTTTGACAGCATCTGCCTGGATGCTTTCATCTTGTATCGGCTTTCAAGGCAGATATTTTCAGGAAAAACTCTTAAAATGCCTACAGAACACATTCAAGTCATAGCTTACTTGCGGAAGAAACAAGCAAATATCCAAATTCCTCAGTTTTAAAAGGAAATAGTGATTTTAAGGCCAGGTTGGATGGGGCCTTGGCCAACCTGATCTAGTGGGTGGCATCCCAGTCTGTGGCAGGGGATTGGAGCTAGGTGATCTTTAAGGTCCCTTCCAACCCGAGCCATTCTATGATTTCTTTTGTATCCATTTTGCTTGCTATATATCAGGCAAAAGAAAGCTGAAGTTGAGTGAATTTATCTAAAATTGAGCTAGAACTGATCTACGTGACCAGCTTTGGATGGTTCAAGGTAGGATGAATGCTGTTATACAAGATTTGGTTAGCTATATGAACCACACTTCTTTTCATTCTCTGAAATTTATAGCTTCATTTGGCTGAAATTAGCCAGATCTTAGGCTTCAGAAAATGCAAGGACGGTTCTTCATGGGGAGGGTTATGCGTTGTTCATGTCTTCCTAGTTTTTGTTTAGTCAAACACGGGGTCTCAGCTAGGATGGTTCTGTGCTGGACCAAATAATTTGTTTTTCTTATCTCTGGTGTTGGGATGGCTAGGGAAGAAGCAGACCATAGATATCAGCTTGTTCTGAATGATACTAGTATTTGGAGTATGGAGGCAAACTTTCATCTTCCTTCAAGTTTCTCTGCCTTATCAACCTCACCCTGTGACTTTTGCTGAAATGAACTGTGCAATAGTTAAAGCAACATAGCCCAGCTCTGACTTGTAACCTAACTGTAAAGCACTGTGGTTTGCAATTGCATCCATTTGTTTAGGAAATTCATGCTTTTAGATGTGCTTTACTGTTCAGTAAGGAAAGGTATGCCTGGGAAACGAGTATAATGATTACAACTGAGTAATGTGGTAAGTCATACAATAATTTTCAAAAGAACTCATGATTTTTATTTTTTTTTCTTTTTTGATTAAGACACCAAAGCATCAGGGCTGCTGTTCTTATTAATTATTTCTTGTACAAAATAGTCTAATTTTTCTGCATGCGTGTGCATTAAATAAAATATGCAGTAATAAAATAAGTGTAGAAAATAACCTTACCTGCAAATTTCCTGTTCTCTTTAGTTAGCTTTTAATTAGAATTCTTGTTACGGAATTAATAGAATAATTTATTCCTTTTAAAATGTGTAACATAATGAGGCACTGTGCAGTGTCTGTCCCTGGTTAACAAATGATGCCCACAGCAGCATATGATGAATATTAGTTGAGTAGTTTAATACACTACTAAAGAGGCTTACAAGCTACTGTGAGGAGTAGAAAGTAGAAGGATAGAAGCTTATCTGTAACTTAACATAACCCGTGTGGGAATAATACTTAGCATTTCTGTCAAACTTTCCATTTGAGGATTTTGAAGTGCTTTGCAATACAAATGATGAATTAATCCTCAGAATAGTCCTTAATGTTTTTATTTTCCCTCTTCGTTCTCTTTTATATGCAGAACCTAGATTTTTGTTTTAAATTTTTTGTGTGTGGGCAAGAAATGAATTATTTGTAAGATCCTGAAATGCTGAGGCATAGCAGCAGTTTGCTCACATATCCTCTTAATGCAGAGCAGTAAGTACAGAAGCATATAAAATATTTCATGATATGATGTGCATGTTTAATATTAACAGAGAATCCTGTAAATCGGTTTGGCTAGCCTTATTCTATTGGCACTGTAAGAGCTCTAGGTATTTCCACCTGGGGACTGTGCTGCATGCCCTGTGCTGTGGGTAGCAGTTTCAGAAGTACTTTGGGGACTTTGAGTGGTTTCAGAAGTACTTCTGAGTTCTCAGTCCTTCGCTCCTGTGACAAGGCAAATGAAGACGTGAGTTAAACAGCCCTCACCTAAATGTTTCCAAAATCTCTAGCTGCTTCTTTTTGGAAAACGGGAGCCTGGAATTGTTGTTATTGGCCCATTAGCTAACAGAGAAGTCTCCTTTGGGGTTTACTTGGCTGGAGTGAGAGTCCTGTCACGAAGTACTAGCAGGAGCTCCAGGCTGAATGCGCTTCAGAGCATGCTTGTCATCCACCTGCTAAATGAGAAGCAGGCACACTTTGCAGGGACTGTTAAGCGCACAGTGACAGTGTGTAGCTTGCTTTTAACTCGAGGTGATGCCATTAGGGAATGAGGTTATAAACACCAGGAACCTGTCAAGCTCCTGATTTGCAATAATCTTTCTGCTGACAGATAAGAAGTGGTGATATATATATAAATATATAATATGTAAAGTTTTATAGCAACAGGATTTATTTTACATGTCTTGAAGGAGATAAATTTCTGTTGCTAGTGAAGAAAGGGAGTATATTGTCATTTGTGTCTTGTTTTGTCAGATTCAAAGAAAAATGTAACCAATATCCAATGAGATTAACTTTCTTTCGATATTTGAGATTTTTTTGCAGCTTAGTTTCTGGAATAAGAAATAGTAACTGAAAATGAAGACCTTAGAATAAAATTCTGTCGACTGTGAGTGCTATTTTTAAATTTCAAATCAAACTGGAAATGATTCTACCTACAGAAAACAAGATCTGAATACAAACTGGTTAGTTGATTTCTCTATCTAGTTTTCTAATGAATCTTGGCCTTCAGTCAAGAACCTAACTCTGAGATTTTGTTTTGTGAAGAGCTGCTTAAAAAGTAACATTCTTAGCAATCTAGCATAAAGGTAGACATAGTGTAACTTAAAAAAAAAAAGACATGTATCACTCCTTAGTCATACCTACATGTCTGCTGAGATTAGGTTATGAACTACTTAGCAAAGAATTAACTACAGTTGAGCACCCTACATTCTAGAGTATCCACTCTGGAGCAAGTATGAGCAGGGTAAAAAGCTGAAAATACAGATATAAAGTACTTTAAAATCCTTTTCTTTTTTTTCCCTGAGGAAATTCAAGACAGTTATTAGTAATTGAAACACTTCCAGATGGAAAAGACAATGTGTTACGATTACCTGCAGAACTGCAAAAAAAGATTGGTAGTAATTCAAACCTTTTATTTCAAAGTAATAATAGTGAATAATGACAAAAGTAACAAAGATCATGCTCTGAAACAAAAGTAACTGCCAAGTGATTTCACAATATAGTTGTGCTTCCTAATCCTAGGAAAAAAAAAAAAAAGCATTCTGTACTGAGATCTTCAGAAAAATCCTATTACTTCATGTTTCCAAGATGTAGATCATTCAAGACAAGGTCAATAAACTCAGCAAATAACTTGTGTTTCTTTAGAAGTCTAATAGTACACTAAAGACCATTATGAAGATGGTGAAACACGGATGTAGTGCTTCCAGTAACTTCCAAAAACACAGGCTATGTGTTGCCAAAAATTACTCGCTGTGATAAACAGTAAATTCCATAAAAGCATATGAAAAGCAGCTCATATATGCTGCATCATTTTATGAAAGATGATAGTGAATCAGCTCAAGATCATACCGTGTTTTTCACAGAGAAATCCTGATTAGTGACCTTGTAATACCTTCAAAGGTACTGTTATGCTTACTAATAATAAAATTTCCAGAATGACTGAAGTTTTTCAGCTGTATTGCAAGTACTTGAGGACAGTGAAAACAGCTGAGAATACATCTGCCTTATTTAGATGCAGTTGCTTAACAGTAATGGGAATGGAAAGTAAGAAAGTAAGGCTTCCTAAAGCTTGAGTTTTAGCTAGTGGTTAATATAATATTGCCTGCAGAGCAAAGCAATCAGCTTTGCTCTGCAGGTTGTGTTGTGGTCACAAACGTCATTCACTGGAGGCCTGGTGGTGGGTTCACCGTGACCAGCCAAGCACCGTGCAGTTGCTTGCTCACCCAGTGAGAAAACTGGTGGGTCAAGGTCAAGGAGGTTTATTAGGTGAAGGAAGGGAGGTGGGGCAGGGATGAGAGGTGCAGAGGCCACTACCTGCATGCGGACATGAGTGTGACTTTACCTGGTGTGGGACATGCCTTTGGCCAGCCTGGGTCAGCTGTGTCCCCTCCCAATCCCTCGCTCACCCCAGCCTACATGTGGTGGGGAGCAGAGAAAGAGTGGAGGGAAAAAGAGAAAGCCTTGATGTTACATAAGCACTGATCATCAATAGCCAAAACACTGGTGTGTTATCAGTGTATTTTAGCCACAAATTCAAAGCGAAGCACCGTACAGGCTGCTATGAAGAATGCTGACACCAGACCCAATGCAGGTATCAACCATGCGAGTTCATCTGCACAGGAGGAAAGTTTAAGTGAAATATGTTTAGAAAATTCTTAGTAATGTTAGGGACTTCCTTCATTTCCCTTACTGATGCTGTAAAAGGATGAAGATGCTTTAGTTACAGCAACAGGAAGGAGAAAAGATTCAGGGAGACTAGGCTGAGTGAGCACACAGCTCTGTTAAGGAACAATTTAAAAGGTGAGGAAAAACATGTAAAAGGCTCAGCATAGACTGAGAAAATCTTTTTAATCTAGCAATTAAAGTTTAATAGAGCAGACAAGCGAAGTGTTATGTTTTCTTATTTTTTTTTCATGTTAGAGTTTCTCAAGGGTCTTCCTCCGTTGGGTGTCCAGTACCATTTTAGTCTTCTGCTTCCCTCTCATCTTGACATGGTTTAAATGACTCTGTTGAAGGTCAAGATGGTACTATTTCATGCTGTGAGTTTTTTTTTCTTTAATATTGCAGTTCTAAAAGGTGCTTGAATTCTTTTCCTGACATCCTTTCTGACATCTCCCCAGCATACATCTTAACAGCTGAAAATAGATCTTATTAAGTTCTTATTTTCACTCCACCTGGTACCGCAGTAGTTTGCATCTAAATACCATTACTGTGCTGATTCAGCATCACTCATTTTCTGGCAACGTTTCACGCCTGAACTCTTGGGTACTCCTGTTTGAATAGAACTGTATTTTGCACATTTCAAGTGGTTTATGTGTCCTTCGCAGACATTGTGTTAGAGTGCTTAGAAGATGGCAGTAGCTGTAATACCAGCAAATGGGAATGCGTGGTCATCATCCTTTGGTTGGTCAGCATTATAGCTCTAGTAAAAGTCTTTGTTTCTGCTTCTGGAGAACAAACTTGTTTGGTTTTGGTTTAATTATTTTTATTTATTATTATATTGATCTGGTTGATTAAAAAATATATATATATATCTTTCTCTTGCTCTAAAGGAAGCAAAAAAAAAATCAAAGGTCCTTTCATGAATAGCATCAGAACCCTCAATTTTTTCTTCTAAGTCTTTGCTGATGCCAATTATAACAGCACACTTCCCCAACAGAGGTGGGGTGGTATTTTGATATTTTCTGACTTTATAAGTCAAAATCATTGCTTCATTTCTTTTCGGAAGGTGTAAAAGCAGCCAGTTTACTAGTGAAAAAGTGCTAGATAGTCAAGCAGTTGGCTGTGGCATTTAATTCTGAATGCCCTGTGGTAGAGCTTGATCAGAAATGGACTTGGCTGATGTAGGTGCAGGGCCTCCCAGTGAGCTGGCAGGCTATTCTGGATTTTCAGGTTCAATGAACATATCTTAGCAAAAGTAGAAGAACTGAGGAATGTGTCTTTGCAAATGTACTTCTGCCTACTGACATCCTGGAGGAATAATAAGGAATTATTTGAAAGCACTCAGGTGAAATCATTTCATTAGTTACACTGTAGAGAAGTTTGAGAGTATCTGGAATCATCTGACCAAAAGCTGTCAGATTCTTCATCATTAGGAACTTGTTGTTACATGGATGTTCTCAGTGAAAGTGAGATTTATTTGGAAATTTCAAGCAATCAGTGGTACCTGTGCAAGGAGTCAGAGAGGTGATCGAAAGGCTTGATGAATTTAAAAAAAAAAAAGTCTGGAGATATCTCATGCAAACAGGTGAAAACTGTAAGGATAGATGGATTTCTGCAAGCAATTGTTAAATTTCGTTACTGAACTTCCAGTGCTAGGAGTTTGACTTAAGCAAAGGCTTAATTGTCTTTAACTTGAGTCTATTCAAATTGCAACTCACTATTTTAGAATTTTTTCATTCATGTCTAAAAAATAAACCTATTAACAGGTAGGAAATTCTTTTTAGTGGGAAACTTAAATTCCTGCAGGGGAAAAAGCATATAGAGCACTGCTGATGCATTGAGTTCTAGAAATTGAGATTTCCTGGTAAGTTAGAAGCACAAACTGTGGCTGTTGTCTGGCAATGTAAAGTTGGTGGGTTTTTAAGGCTACTTATCTATGGGTTATTTGCACAGCAAGTGGAGTAACACTGAGTCCTAGTCACTCTTTGCTGCATAGACACATTTGACATTTGTATTTGGTTGCTAGTAGTTACACTTGTCTAGTTTGCAGAGTAGTTAATACTCAGCAAAACTGGAGGACATTTTGAGAAATAAGAGTTGTTGTTCATTAATATCTAATAATAATTATTGTTAGAAGGTAGGGTCTTCTGTGAGGGTTAGCTTCCTGCCTTACTCTCTGTGGGTTGGCTAACCAGAAGGTAATCAGGGTGGCTCCTGTTAGGAGCGCACGTCTGCATTTACAGTGCAATACAATCAAAATGTACATCAGCTGGAAAAGGCAACTGAGGAGACGTCTTGTAGTGTCTTGCTCTGTGACTGTTTTGGCCGAACTGAACTGGGTTTGGAGCTGTTCCTGACTTTTCTGCTTGGTAACTCTGATACTCCTGGCAATCTGACATGGAGAATGAAACAGGATGGAAATGATCCTCAAAACCCAAGTTCCATTTGCAGAAGTTTCTGCTCCCTGAACTGACTTGGTGTGGGGATAGGTGAGCATCATCTTTTTTCTGCAAGAGATAGAGCAGGGTTGTACTAGAAGAAAAAGGAAGGAGAAAGGGAACGACTATGTTAGTACTGGCTTGAACAGTCTTAATTTTGTTATAATATGGCATCTTTAGACACTTTGATTCAGATTACTTAATTACAGCTTTGATTTAAATAAATAAATAAGCCCTTCCTTGTGGTGTTCCTAGATTAAGATTAAACAAATTAAAAGAATTCTGTTGTGATTTTATAAGAAAATAAGCTTGTTTTTCTGTGCTTTGATAAAGCATAGAAAATGTCAGGTTCAGTGCAGGTCAGGATTTAGCCTGCTGAAACCTCTGAGAATTTGCATTCTAATACCTAAAGCTGAGCTTGCAAAGCTGGCACATGACTGCAGGGCAGAATAAATCTTTCTTGTATAATATGCAAAATTACTGGGGAACTTAATTGGTAAATTAGAAAATAGCCTTATGCTGTGGCTAAATGATCGGTTTCATATGATCCTGATCCCTCTTGCCAGGGGTTGGGAATGTCACATAGAGATAAAGGCTGCTGCTTGGCTGCCTGCTGCCAGGTCTGCGCTGGGACAAGATGCCCCTGTCCCTGGAGAGCTCCTAAGCCATCCCTGAGTGAAGCTGAGCGAGGGATTTGGCTCCTGCCAGGCAATGTATCAGTGCCACCCGCGGCCGGAGGATGTTTCCACACAGCCTCTTACTGCCTCTCAGCTGAGATCTAACACCATGCTAACTTCCTGGTTGAAAGTGCTCATATATTAAATGCAGATACATTTTTTTTTTAAACTTGTGAAGTTGGCCCTCTAAGGACTGTAGAGTAAATTAACATTCCTGAATTTTCCTGCAGGATTTTTGCACATTTATGCTCCTATAAATGGAGAAGGAACATTTTTTCTCAGGGGCATAGCAGTACTCTAGAAAATCTGTTGTCATTTATTATAGTCTGGTTTAATGCAGATTTTTGATTGACATAATTTCTCTATGTAATTTGAGCAAAGGAGAGGAAGGAAGAAAGTTTAGGATTACCGTTATCAGCATGTCCTAGGGCTGTTGCTTTTAAATGTAGGATTATAACTGCTATTTAACGGAATTATCCTTGACACACGTGGCCTCAAGAAGAGGTCTGAAAGCAAGGGCAGTGCAGTGTTGTCAGCTGACAGCCTGAAGCAGTGTCTTTGAAAAGGTCTGAAACCATCACTTCTTGTCTGGCAGACGACCTCTGGCATTCCTAGCTCTGCTCTGCTTTGTGGAAGGAGGGAGGAAAGACAACGCGGAGGCAAAGACTCTCCTCTTACGTAAAGCCAGGTTGCTGGTAGTGGTCCTTGAAAAAGGCTCTTCCCGAGCAGGGGTTAGAGATGTTGCTGGTGAAGGGAGGTGGTGGACCTACTGGAGTGGCAGTGGTTCTTCACCAGACACCAGGGAGCTGTGCTGTTGTCCTAGCTGCATGCCTGGGGAGGGACAGGTTCACCTGAGACACCCCCAAAAGGCACCCTTTGAGCTAGCTCTTGGCTGATTGTGGTAGGGAGAGGGTGTGAAGTGTCCTTGGGTGAATCTGCTGCCTGCTTCTGATGTGAATGCCCTCTGCTCGTATTGCAGAGCTGCTGTGCTGGGTTCCCCAAGGGAGGTTTCCAGAGCAGTATTTATTTGTGGTGCATCTGTGTACAGAAAAACCATCTTTATAGCCAAGCTTAGTTAGTTGTAAAAGTTCTTGGCTGTTTGTGCAAAATGATATGTAAAAATAGCTACAGAGGCATACAGTAGCATTTATAGTCACAGAAGATTATACCATAACAAACTCAAAACCTTTCCTAGATGCCTTGCCTGCCCATTCTAACTTCATTTTTCTGTTATTAGCTGTATTGAGTTTGAACCACATGAATTTTATACAAGAAAATCTCTGCCAGACTGAAAATTCCTGTGAGCTGCTCTTAATTGTGACTGCAAAACTTCCTGCTCCAGGATAAACAAAAACTTAAATGTTGCTTCCATCAGTTTAAGAGGTGTATTCTTAAGGGAAAAAAATAATATCTGAATTAATGTATAACATAAATTCATTTAAAAAAATCATTTTTGATTCTATGTTGACCATAAGCATACAGATAACAGTATAGGTGGATCTGACAGACTTAGAGCTCTTAGGGTAACCATGCTGCTACCACCCGGAAAATAGTGCTCCTGTTATTCTTGTGTAAAATATTTCATAGTTCTGATGCATAGAACATGAATATAATTAAGCGTCGTATTAAATATATTTAATATTGAGAGTATTCTTAAGTCAGTATTTGCCGTGGCTTCTTGCAAAATAAACATTTTAATCCTGCGTTTGTTTCCCTGCAGATGATGAAACATGCCTGGGATAATTATAAGCGTTACGCATGGGGATTAAATGAACTGAAACCCATATCTAAGCAAGGACATTCAAGCAATTTATTTGGTGAGTAGAGTGTATTTTTGTGCTTAGTGACGTTAGCATAAAACAGTAAATCAGCTGAAAAGATTATAGGTGATAAACACGTGTTCTTTCTAGCCTTTGTGATGCAGTGTGGTGTTTCTTGCTTCTGTTATGTATAGAAAATAACAGTTAATGAAGGTCATGCTGTCTATGACTCTTATAGATTTCTTTCTGAATGAGAATAAATGAAGTGTCATTGCTGCATGATAAAGAAGTAGTTTTGTTGCATTAAACACTGCCCTACCTTAAAACTTTTCATATAAAGTGGAACTCTTCGACACCAGATTCAGTAAGCATGAAACAGAAACTGTAAGGGGGGAGGTGGAAGGGGCTCCAGAAAAGTCCTGTACAGGGAACAAGCATCGTTACTTGGTAATCTCTACTACCATGAAGGTAGCTGAAGCTGTCTGCAGTTCCCAGCAATTTATGCCCATTCCTTGAAGAAACTTGTTAATCCCTCTCACTCAGGCTCCCTTAACAGGCTTTTTCTTTCATGAATATAAACATTATTTGCACCTCTAAATGTTACACAGGAGATGTTTAAATAACACCCAAGTTGTTATCAGTTTAGGACAAATATGGAGCTGAAAAGCTCCAGTAGGAGAGGCACACTGCAGAAATCCAGTGTAATGAGGCAAGGCTTTTTAATGTGCAAGTGGGACAGAGCTTGGATAAACAGCAGCTGAAGGGCACCAGAATTCTGAAGAAGTGTGAGAAAGCAGTCCTATGAGTTGTCATCTTCAGTTTTGCAGAGAAATGATCAATTAAGCTGTTTAACTGCAATCTTTGTATTCAAATAAATTCTGTTTTCCAAACAGAAAGCTGAAAAAATGAACTAATTTCTATAGCTGGGGAAAAAGTCAATATATTATTTTGATTTTAACAGGAACTTATTTTGTTGACTGTGTGGAAAAGACAGTTTCAAGTGGGAACAGTTCCTAAAACAGCTTAAATAGAGCACTTATCAAATTCTCAACTATATTTGGAAGTTGCTAAGAGACAGCAGTTGTGATTACAAAAATAATTGTGAAAATACATCTACATTGATGTTGCTGCACTGCTAAGGTGACATCAAAAAAAAGTTTTACTAGATAATTATAGAGTTAGATACTGGACTTTAAATATGAATTGGGTGTTTGAAACCAAAGCAGTTTGGGTGAACTTCAGGGTTAACTTGGGCTTCTATTTTCATGTGTAAAACTAAAATTGATTATCGGCTTTCAGATTACTGATAGTTTTGCAGTTTAATATCAGATTTAAGTAACTGTTTAATGCAATCCTGTTTTGTTTTCTTGGAGGACAAGAAAATGTTGCATGATGTCTTGAAAATTAAAATGCTTAATCTAGTTTCATTGACATCAGAAGTGGTATAAAAATTTAAGTGGTTTGAGTTCCTAATGGTACTGCATGGATTTGCAGAAAAAGCAGTAGATATACTGACTTGTGAAATTCTTAAGTAGAAGTGTTGCGGATACAGCATAAGAATAAGTCACTGAAGGTACTGTTTAGTGTGCAACAGGAAAAGTGTTGAATTTGATAATAAAACTGTATTTCAAAGAATAAGAGCCAGAGTCAGTTTAAATGCAGACCACTTCATCATCGTGGTATCTAACATGAGATCTTATTTCTGAGGAGATTTTCTTAGAAACATCTCCACTCTTGTTGATCTTGGTGGCAAATCAAAATAAACAGTTTCTCTTCCATTGTAATTCTTTACAAAATACTGAAGAGCAGCATATCTACCAGCTATGCTGTCTCATGAACTACCCTTTCCTGAATCTTTAATCTCCTTTTGTTTTTTAGAAACAAATCCTTGTTTCTGTAATAGTGTCCTCAGATCACTAGATCTGGTCGGTACGTTCATGTTTGAATTCCACAAATGCTTTTTTCTTTTTTGTTAAGGAATGAAAAGATGAACTGGTTTTGACTTTTTTGACCAAAAAGAAAAAAAAAAAAGTTGAACTTCATTTAGCTCATGGAATGCCAAACAAGGTTTCTTTTCTGAATTAAATTATTGACAATAGGTTACCTCCAGCTCTGAATGCCTTGAATTTCCTCGCAACCCTCAGAAGTCAAGTAAGACCTTCAGTTTGCCGACAGCCATTATAACGATCTCTAATTTGCAGTGGTTGTCTTTTAATCTTGCTCTAGGTCTCATTTTTCAAAAACTTCAAAAAAAAATTTTTCAAACGTTTCTGGTTTTAACAGAAGTAAGATATACCGTACTTCATTAGCCAGGTGGTTAATTTTGAACTCTTCCCCTCCTGTTAATTAATTGGTGCCTCTACAGTACTTGAAATATATTGGGAATGTCTGTTAAGGGTTGGAGACTCTGAGTATTTCACTGTGGGGATTAGCAGGTTCCAATATTGTGGCTCACTGGTGCTTAATGTTGTATGGGTTACAGACAGTATAGTTCTTTGGGCACAGGAAGAGAGTTTTCAAAAGATATTGCTTCTGAGCTTAATTTTGGAGGTATTAATGCTTCAGTCCTTACTGGAATGGTGAGTCATTTTGTAGATAGATTATCGTGACTGTTGTCTTGAAGGCTCTGAGACACAAAAACAGCACGGGCATTTAACAAGCTCAATTACACATAGATGTGACTTTGGCAATACCATTGTGGATCTGGCAACGCATTTGATGCAACGTGATACTATTGTTAGGCTAGGTGGAAGAGGAATATTGCCAGCAAGATGATGACAGGAGAAAGCTGCATCGAAGCCCAGATGGTTCTGACCTTTGGGGAGGAAAAGCATCCAGATCTAGCACCTCACACAAATTAAGAGTAGCAGAGCTCTTCTGGAGATGAGGACTTCTTAAGGAGCTTTGAAGTGCCATTTTATTTTTCTTAAGCCCATGAAGCAGACTTTTGCAGACAAGGACCTGCCTTGGTCTTGCAGATATTCTGTGAGCAGCGTATGTGAGGAATGGGAGGTGTATTGATAAGCTCGAGGAAATCTTTAGAAAGGTGGCCTTTAGACGTACGTGACTGTAGACGTTCTGCTCGGTTATTTGCAGAACTTGATTCCTTTCACATGTGCACACTCAACTGTCTTTTAGGGAAAGGCTTAAACATATAGTGAGCTGAAATATTTTTGTTTCAGGATGAAGCCAAAGCCTAATGTTTGCCTCTGACCATTGCTAAGTCTTGTCAGCATATCCATATAATGTTTTAGTTTCCTTTTATTTGTCACTTCAGCTTTTAACATGTTAGCTTGGCAGGTAACTGACATTATTGTGATTTTTTTAATTGTTTACACCAACTGCAAAGAACTCAGTTACAGTAACAACTATTTGAAAAGGCAGAACTGAAAAGACATCAGTTGTTGTCTTGGTAGTATTCTTAATATTTTAGTTCCACGAGGTCAAGTGTACAACTGCTTCTAGTCTAATCTAGTAATTTGGAATTGCTAAACTTTTTTTTTTTTTTCACCCTGTGTGTGTCATCTATAATGGTATGACTTTTGCTGTGTACTCATTCTTCTTTGTAAGTCCTAATTGTTCCTGCCTGATAGAATATAGCCCCTGTGTAAATGTTAAGTTTATTTAAAAAAAAAAAAAAAAGGCATAGAAGACATGTAGAATGGTAAAATCACAATTTTGTAACTTTATTATTTTTTTTTTAATCTCCCATTCATCTCCGCCACCCTCGTCCCGGCCCTGGAGCTATTCTTCTCTAAGCCTTCTGTACTGATCTTAAAACTAATGAGCACTGCTGGTTGAGAGCTTTCTCTAGAAGTGATTTCTGTGCTTAAGCAAGTGTTACTAAAGGGCTTGTATAATTTCCTGTAACTGTATTTCATGTACAGCATTGCAAGTTTAATAATAATGTAACTTGTGGGTATAGTATAATTAGTCTCTGTCAGTGAAAAGGGACCTTTTCCAGAGGGATAAGGGGCGCTTTTAATACTCACAAGCTGCAAAGCTAAAGTGTTATGGTTTAGCAAGATCCTGTTCTTCCCACTTTGAACTAATTTTTGAAGTTTATTGAATAGAGTATTGAGGTGTATGCAGATTTTTAAAGCCTGCTAATATTCATACTCAAAACTCTTCCATTGATCACCAATGTGTATTTTTAAACTGGTAGTTTTATTAATATAGTTCACAAAAATTAATTTTACATGTATTTAAATAACATATGAATTAAAATTAAAAAGTTTCAATATTTTCCATCCCCACCCTTGTTTATTTTCACTGTTGCTGCTAAAGTCCCTGGAATTACGGATTTCAGTATGCAGTCTTAATTTTGGAAGTGGGCTTGAATTCTTTGCCAAATAAATTAATAGAAGCTTGTCTGAAGAATCACATCAGCAGATATGTGGATGAATGGCTCAGCACAGTGTTTGTGGAAGGAGGTTCTGCTTCAAAACTACTGTTTTTTCAACTAAGCAGGTCAATATGAAGGCAAGGAAGTTTATTGCCTTTTAAGATTTCCAAAAGCGTTTTTCACGGTTATTAATGGCCTCTTCCAGTACTCTTCCAGCAATGCTGAGTCCATGCTCTCAAGTTACTTATCACAGCGCTGGAAAATCAAGTGAACAGAGTGACAGCTTGGCAAGGATAACAAGTTACCCAAGGCAGTTAAAGCAATAGGAAACTGCAAGCAATTCTGTGAACCCAGAGGGATTTCCCTGATAGATGATAATTGCACTTTAAAATAGCAAATGGGTCCTAATATACCTAAATTTAAACTGGCACATAGTGGCATGGGAGATATGAATCCAGTTAAACTCAAAATAGGTAGTAAAGATTGAGAACTTTTTGGCGTAATATATGGATGTCCATAAATAGTGGCAAGGATGGTGTGAATAAGGATTTATGGTTCCTTGTTGGAAACAACACCCTCTGGATAGGGTTGAAATATCAAATCTATAGAAGTAGCGTGTTCAAAGAAAGCAAAAGTAGGCGGTTCATTACAAACTGTGTAGCTGAGCTGTACAAGTGCCAAAGTCATGGTGGATGCTAATGGTTTCCATGGAAAGCAAGTAGACAAGGTAATGGAGGAAAAATTCATCAAGGGCTATTAAATACAAAGACACAAGAACTGGCACTAGAATGCACAGATCTCCAAAATACTGGAAATTAGAAGAGTATTCTAGAAATATCACTGCAGTGTTTCGTGTTACACAAATGAGAAGCCAGATCTGTTTTTTTTTTGTTTTTTTTTTAAAGTATATAGTTTTGTTTTGTTTTTTTCCCCCACTCTTACCAGCTGGTAACAGTGACTGAAATTGAAAGTGTTGCTGGGGGATTGCCAGTATTTGAGCAAGTTTTGTGTTTTGGCGTAGTACATTTTAATAATTAATCACTCTTGACACTTCAAATTGCTAATGATATTGGATAGGAGCCTTTACAGTCAACTTTAAATAAAAGAAAGCACTGTTTAAAAATTTGAGTCAGCTTTTGAAACAATGCTCTAAGAAACCTACACCTCTAGTCAAAAAGTTAATTTTGTCAAACCTATATGTATTTTTGAATATACTGAGAATAATGTAGTTTAAAGTGATTGTTGTACAATGTGCATGTGTATACAGCTGAAAAAAATCAAATGCCTTATTGATTATTTTTTTCGGCTCATATTTAATATTACAAAGTATCTGTTCTTATTTCTCATGTTAAGAAAATCTGAACTGCTCTTAATGGCTAGATTAAGAAAAAAATGTGATCGATTATATTACTGCATTTTTGACTGGGATTTTGAGTCTGAAATGACAAATTGAAGGAAGCTTTCACTGAAAACATCTGCTTTGTCTGAGTTTCTTCAACTTACAATAACTGGAAGGTGACAAAACAAGTTTGCCTTGGTGGCTGTGAAGATAATGAAAGGTCTGGAAGATCAGGGTGGGGCTGAGTGCAATTTCAATACACCTATGTATAATTTTTTTCTACAATAGTGGAAGTACAAAGTAGCCATTAAAGCAGTTCTTCCGACAGTAATGGAGAAAAATTATTTTTGAACACTTGCGCATTTTTAAGGGCATATACTTTATTTGTATATGCTGAATTTCCATCTTATTAAAAAAAATACTAATACAAATGTCACGTACTAATTTTCATACTTCATCTCAGAAACACAAAAAAGTAACTTTTTCTAGAATAACTAGCAACATTCTACTCCTCTTTTATGTTCATTCAAAAACAAGAAATCCTGGTGTATGATGCTTGTTGTTTGGTGAATTATTACAGGTGGGAGAGCTGATGTGTAGCATGACCTGAGGCCACTTCATACTTCATTCCATACTTCCCAATTTTATCGTATGCTTTGCCACAGTTTTCTTCCATTCAGAATATGAGTAAGAAAAAGAAAAGCAGTTGATTTCAAGGATAAGGGGAAAGCAATACGGCCTGGCCTCCATCCTGTTACAGGCAATGCACTAAGACAGATTTCTGAAACTTCTCCCAGTAGTGTTCTGTTTGATTTGCCTGCAGATCACAAACCTTTATCTGATTCATATATATGTACACACGTGCGTGTGTGTGTATATCCAAATATATGGGATGGCAAGGAGCATGGATATTCTGGAAAATGAAAACACAAACTTGGTATACAGGGGATGGGAGGGAAGTTGTAAACAAACTATTAAATGCACCAACATTCATTGATTCTGGCATCCTAACTGTATTCTATTTCAGACTCTCTTGGCAAAAAGTATAAGCCATGTTTAAAAGCCTGGGACAGACAAATTAAAAAAAAAATGCTTCTTGGCCCACCCTCCAAACAGTCTGGCTATGATCCATTTGTGGTTCTTAAACCATATGGCCACATAAGCTCAGTCACAGAGCTTTGCTAATAAGCTTGTCATCCAAGGACAGCAGTTCTCCCCGTATTGTCACCCTGGAAACTCGTATGAAGTTACTCATCCTCTGACCACTTTTTTTTATTATTATTATTCTCCGCCCACCTAACCCTGAGGGGCTTTCATTACATTCTCTAATGTAATCTAATTTTCTTATTTCTGCATGGATAGTTTTGCATTGTTAGATAATAAAAAGGATATTGTTAAGTCAACCTGTTACATATTACACAAAACTGCTCTGTGATACATATCCAGCTATTCTGAAACACTGGATCAGTCGTCTTTGTTCATCATCCACAAATCTTGTCAGCAGTAGAATCTTTTTTATTTTTCTTCCAGATCATTGTTAAAGATATCACATTGTTAAACTTGAGAGGGGATGCTCTTTAGCTGCTGCTAGATAGTCCGTGTCAAGATTCATGTTGACTGATTTCTTTTGCATTCTCTTCAGTTAATTAGCTTGTAGGCTATTTTACATGTTCTCTCTTAGTCACTTACATGGAGCAAGTGATGCTGTTAGTAAAGAGGAGAGATAAATACAGAAGCAGAAGTAACATGGAGCATATAGGAGTACTTGGTTTGGAGGTTTTGGTAGAGACTAATATGTTTCTATTTGGTAGGCTTGCACATCTGATTATCACTTATCAATTATTCACTTTAAGCTTACATTTGATGAATTTCAGTCCATTTTCTGTTCTTCGAGTATACAGTTTCTTGTATTATCTGCTGAATAAATCCATAATTACTTTAGGGGTATGAATTTGCTCAGAGTATTATTTGTGATAGCTTCCTCCTGACTAGGACAACTGTGAAACTCTAACTTGGAGATTACAGCTTTGCTGGCACTTTTTTGTTAAACGAGATGTTAATCAAATTTATAGCTGCTTTTAGGCATATGACAGAACAATTCTCCTGTCCAAGTATTCTGTCATATGAAAATGAGCATGTATTTTAAATGCCTGTCAATAATTTTTGCCTGTTGCAGACCTTGACTTCTGTGTAACTTCTTGAGAACGTTGCACAGAAGCTAACAAGTATGATAACTGTATTTCATACTTTGTCCGGTGTACTCTGAGAAGCATAGCATATATTGGCTTGTGAAATATTTGCTGGTATTCCATAATGAGAAGTGTTCATTTAACTTCATTACATTCCTTTTTTTTTTTTCCTCCCCCTCCCCTTGTTTGTGTGACTGGTTGCAGATGAACTGTTCAGCTACACGATTTCCTTAATGCTCTTAACTTTGGATTATCCTGTTGGCTAACTTACTGTAAACTACGGTTGGTCACAAGCCATAACTCTGGCCTCTAGACTGACACTTTAACAACACACTCTGTTTTCTTTTATCTTTTGTCAAGAATTTTGAAGTGTAGCTGTTTGAGATGAACTTGACTATTTACTTCTCGCATTAACTGTCTTCTGAAGCCTTCAGAGTAATGGCTAACATTGTCTTAAGCCCTAGAGTTTTTCCCATTTTCTTCTCTCTGCCTTGCAGGGAGAGGTTTATGCTCAAAGCAGGCCATGTGCTGTTCTGTGTGGGACAGATTCAGGAAAAAGAAGTTCACAGGATGTGTGAACCCAAGGGTGGTTTCTGAATAAGGCTGAGTGCTCTTTTACTTCTGACTCAGTAGTGAGTTGCAACTCAAGTACTAATCCTTAAAATTGAAAGCTCGGCTGTTTAGAGGTAGTGTTAGCTGTATTACAAGAGGATTATCACAAAGACTGTCATTGCACTGAGCCTATCAAAATCCGCTGAAGCAAATCAGGTTATAGATAATTTTTCTTTAAGTAGAGCTCAGTTGAAAAGTTCACTACAAGCTGCTTTTTTTTGTACAGAGTTAATAA
Source organism: Anser brachyrhynchus (assembly GCF_964034855.1). Classification (NCBI taxonomy): domain Eukaryota; kingdom Metazoa; phylum Chordata; class Aves; order Anseriformes; family Anatidae; genus Anser; species Anser brachyrhynchus. The sequence goes on from NC_137696.1 coordinate 72,405,660, forward strand.
TATTTGTAGAGCCGTTGTAGTAAGGTTCTAGAGCATGTTTTCCTCTATCAGTTTTCTACAGTCATTGTCACTCTCTTGTGAGCTCAGGAAAAATGCAAGTTACCTGGCCAGGTTTAAAGAGATACTTTTCCTTTAATATGCCAGAAGGGCAGCCAAGCTCTAAGTAAGCTCTGGGAAGACAATATGCACTTGTTACCAAAGTATGCTGTAGTTTGGTTACTGGAATATCTGGGAGAAAATGTAGATGACCTCCTTTACAGTAGGAAAGGGACATTCCAAAAAGGATGGTATAAGCAATTAGCAGTTGCTAAAACGGAGACAGTGTCTGATTCTATTAAATGTATGAAGTAACGGTGATAATCTCAAGTTGTTAGTTTTTTTAAGAAGATAAAAATGGGAAAATATTTTCCATCTGGAAGCTCAGGTTGAGAAAATGATGTCAGTCCTGCTATATGGAGGTTTCTAATCACTCCTCCATTTCATGAAGAAGCAGAATAATACCATGATGACAGTGAACACAAAAGAGTTCACTGAAGCAATGGATTTCCTACTTAAATATGAATAATTCAATTATGATATGTGATAAAAGTCTACAAGGCGTACTTTTTCGTGAAGCATCTCAGGATTATAGTTAAGTTCTGTAAAGCTGTTTGTAGCTGTTATCTTGCTATTTACCCAGTGAAATCCATTCCTGAATGAGTAGTCAATTATCTACCCAAGTCATTAGCCCTGCTGGGGAGAGAGGGATTGCATCTAATGATTTCCTCTGTTCCTTGCAACCTAAATTATTCTGCAATTCTACACGTTTACTTCTGTATCTAGAGTCGTCTCTAAAGAATATCTCAAAAGTAGTTTGCATTAATAATGAAGATTGCTGGAGCCAAATTCATAAATACAAAATCAAATAAATTGGCTAAAACTGAATTTTTGACACTCCTCAGTAAGCAGAACAGAAACAAACGCTTAAAAAAATAGAAACTCTTCCTGGACTAAAAAGCTGTTTTGAAAAGTCGCCGTAGAATTCAGGGAAGCATGGGATCATCACTTGCATGGCTGTATTTTCTCCCCTACCCTCCACGTTAGCCTTTTAGTGCAGGATCATGATCCATGTCAAAGTGAACATATGGGTGATATTTCATCTTGTACCTTCAGTTGAATGCTGGTAAGCTGACTCCTATCCATCCCCATAAAAGAGGTAGAAGGACACCACTTTTGCAAACAACTGGAACTTGCTTTGAAAACCAGTGTCTGGTGGTCTCTCTTGAGCTGAGAAATTCAGATGTGTGCAAGTTTGCCTTTGTTCCCCATAAAGGTATCTTGTGCAGGCTACATGGTGTGATGTGCAGTATCAGAAAAAAAATGTTTTTCAGAGAGGTTACTCGTTAAAGGGCTGGTTTAACTGAAATGTGATCACTGCTTATTAGCTTCTTAAAGCTCTGTGTATGTTACTGAATATAGAAGATAAAAACAAAAAAGCAACTGATTTTTTTTTCACTCCAAACTGGAAGAATCGGTAATTTCTCAGTGAGATTTATTGTCTTCTGTGAATTATATTTTACAGTGAATTGTTTCATCAGTGTTCAAAAATATATACCCATGGCTGAAAATGCAGTGCATTAGACCTGCTCTTCAAAACAGCATTAGTGGAAGAAATACTTAAATATTGTGATGTTGTGTTGTGACATGGGAGTCAAAGTTAAGGCTGTGAATTCATGGTTGCCCACTTGAATGCTTGTATGTCATATTTTTAATTGGATTAATTAAAACTGGATTTTGAAAATAGAATTAATTTAAATTAATTAGATTTAACTGAAAAGCCTTCTGTTGTAAAGTAAATCACTGGTTCTTCATTTATTTTAGGTAACATTCAAGGAGCAACGATAGTGGATGCCCTTGATACGCTGTACATCATGGAAATGAAAGAGGAATTCAAGGAAGCTAAGGACTGGGTTGAAAAAAACTTAGATTTCAATGTGGTAAGTAGTGTTAATAATTAACACTTAATGGTCTGTTTAGTATCCAGGTATCAACTGAGGACTGGATTCTAATATTGCAAGCATGGTACAAGGCTACAACACTAAGATTATTGATGGATAAAACAAGGCAGCAAGCAGAAATGTAGTGAACTTACTGTGCTGCTTATGAGCAGTTTTTTGGCCTGATAGATTTAGGTAGATAGGAGGCAACCACCTGAACTGAAGCAAGGAGAAAGGAACAGAGCATTTGTCGTTATAAAATAAGCAACAAACTTTACAGCCTTTTTGGATGGAAGAATCAGGACTTCAGTGCAAGCATTCATTTTTTGTTTTGTAAATGCTTCACAATTTTGCTTTCTAAAATCTTCCATAAGTCAGACTTGCATTTACAGAAGGCACACACCATATGTAATCATTTAAGTTCCTTTGTGTATTCTAGTGAAGTTGAATCCCGTGTGTTAGACTGAACTCAGCTCGGCACAGACTGATCTGGTTTAGTCATAGGAGGCATCACACCTGCATGTACAAATCATCCTATTAACTGGTAAATACACAGTTGAGAACAAAGTTCATTTATAAAGCTTTTATTCTAGAACTGTTCCAGCCCTGAACAGCTAGAACATCTGTAAAACTTAGGTTAAATTGAGAAGTCGTGGTTTTGGTCTTTTTTATTTTTTGTTTTTGTGGTCAAGCATAAGTACTATAATTGCTGAGTACAGAGAGCTAATGGAGTAGCTCTGTTGACCAGAGAAGTCCCAATAATGTAGTAAAGCATTGTAGGCACAGTACACCAAACACTTTAAACCTCTTGTAGTTTAGGTGCATCGTGGTAGAAACACTTTCTGCAAACAAAGTACTCTTTCTAATATGTTATGCAAAAAGTCAGGATTAATTAGCTTCTCTTGCATACTTGAGAATTAATTATCATTTTAAGAAGGAGGAGTTAATGAGTGGATATTATATAGTTTATATAAGCAGCAATTTAAAGTGCATTTATGTTTATATTAATAATGTAAGTACAGAATATTAAACCATGCTTCTGAGTAGTGTCAGATGTCTGAACAACATGCTAACTTTATCTTGAGCGTAAGAATTTTTTTATGTAGAAGTGTTTGTAATATGAAAGTCCTGTCTTGCTAGCTTAGCATTAGGAAGCTTAAAGAAGTAAGAACAAAATACCATAGGAAATAGCAAACTTCTTTAAAGAAAGAACAGAGCTCTACTTGGAGGAATCTTATAAAGCATGTAAAGTGATTTACATTACTGAAGTTAAAATATTCATTGTTACATAAATCTTGCTGTACTTCTGCTTATAGATGGTGTTGACTACAATTTCAGCTCCACCTGTTGATCTAAGCATTACTGAGGAAAAAATAAGTAAAAGCTGTAAAGTCCATCAAAGTATCTGAAATTTTGTTTTACGTTAGTTGCTTAGTGCAGTAATTCAACAGATTTACTAAAACTACTTTACAGATAATATATGATAATAACAATACCTGAAATAGCAGTCCTGAGTTCAACACCTCATGTGACTCTTCATAATACTTTATAGTCATATAGAGTTGAATTTTACTTTGGCATCAGTAATGACTAAATTGATTTTCCCAAACTAGAATGAGGGAATTAAAACAAATAACTACAACACCAACTTTAGTAATTTGCTATGATTATTAACTTTATATTGGTTAAATAAACAGTTTGTTTAATGAGTGAATTGTTTGAAGCTAATCAACTTGTTTAGTTTTCCACTTTAAAACTGAAGTTTAAATGCTGCTGTCTTATAGTTTAAAGCTGGAAATTATTTAACACAAAGTACAACGCAGTCTTTTGTGTTTAAACATTTAAAGCCGAAACATAGCCATGTATCAGGCATTATGGAACATTTTCTGAATTAATATTTTGTAAGTTGTTACCTTCTCATGTTTCAGAAACCCTTTTCCCATGAAAGTGATTTAGGTTTTAATAAGTGATACACAGCCATATCCTTAAATGCTCCTTCCTGCAAGTAGTATAAAGCATGTTTCTTGTTGATGTTTCGGGTCGTTTTCTGGGCAGTGACTGCTTAATCAGCTTTTGGGGAAGCACAGTTGGCCTTCATTTGTATAAATAGGATTATTTTTTGTATACATTTAATCTTAGAACTATGCCTTCTAAATCTGGAAGTTTCTTTAAGATGTTCTTTGCAAAAATAACAGTGCGATCTGTAACAGTCTTTTCTGTTTATATTCTACTGTAATGCAGCTGGATAAAGCAAGTTATCTTCTCTAAAAACTCATAATGTTTCACATAGAGTATTTGGCTAGCAGCTTATTATTCTCATCATGTGATCATAAAAGTTTCCAAATTTTACTTTGTAAAGTAGCCACCAGTTTATCAACATAAAAGGATTTACCGAATAAAGATGCCATAGTGGGAAATGCAATCATTGCTTCACTTGTTAAATTTCAGTCCCGCCATTCAACAAATTAATTGTTTGGTTCTTCAGTTTGCTTTCTTCAGAAAAGTAAACAAGTTTTGATTTAGGAAGAAAATTCTAGATAAGTAAATGCCACCCTTCTTGATAAACTTGTGAGTGGACATGTTTGAAAGCTTCCTCTTTTGGAGTATAACTTGCTAAGGCTACTTTCATTATAACTGAACCTGGTAGCTCTTTGGTTTTGAAACTGAGATATCTACATTGCAATGTTCAGTATCCGTTCTCTTCTAACTGCTGAAATTTCAGGGAAATGAAGTGATTCTTCAGGAAGTAAGTTGCATTTTCTTGTTCTGCTGATATTTTAAGAAATTTACATGTACTTCAACCTCTGGAAAGAGTTGATGTTTAGCAGTGGCTGAGTCCGTGGTCTTTGCATCATGGGTGTCTGCTCTGTTTTTCATTAAATAGCTTCATGTGCGTGGGGGGTGTATCTTTGATCTTCAATTAATATAACTGAGGATTTGGTCTGACCTCAGCACACATTACAACTGAGGAAAAAGGAGGCTGTATTTTACAGGATCACTAGGGAACTTGGCTGTTTCCTAGCTATAACCACACACCACTGTGTGCTTCTCTATTTTTATTTTTTCCTTATTTGCTTTAGGGCATGTACACACACACAGCATTCATAGCTTTCTGAAAAAGTTTCTGTACCATCACCCAAATTCTGCTTCATGCCAGGGAGGGAAAGCTATCAGACTGCAGTGCAAGGGGGTGACCCAAAATGAGTTCATCCTCAGGAAGACAGATTGGAAGAGGGATCTCAATGAAACACGTGAAGGTGTTAGGAGTCAGCAAGTAGTGGTGGAGGAGCTGGGCCATTTGGCACAGCAGTGAAGGGCTAGGAGTTAAGTAAGGGGAACTGATGGTGCTTCGCTTCTACACCTGACACCCCAACTTCTTTAGGATGAGAGGCTAGCTGATCTGTCCCGCTGCCCTGAGCAGAGCAGGAACTGCAGGCTGTGGCGAGGCAGAGGAAAGGGCAGGGGTGATGTAGGGAAGGCTTGGGGCTAGCTGGGGGCTTGCTTTTGTTCCTTCTCTCTTTTGGGGTAGAAAGATAGAAGAGAGCTGCAGCTAACTGGACGCAGAAGGTGGAATTAGTCTAGGAAGTTGAGGAAGCGAGAGGATATCAGTCTACACTCCTAAAATAAATGCTTAAAGGCCTCTTTTCTAACCCTGCTGAACTCCTTCCCCCGAAGAAAGACAGACTTGCCATTATCACATAGTGGGAATAGTCCTTGACCTATGTCCTAAAGTGTGCCTGGGCATTGGCTGGAACAGCAGGGGTCAAAACCAGAGCAGAAAGTGCTGCCAATTAAAGGATATGTGGGACAGTGCTTGGATTCACGCTGTGACCTGCTTAGCCTTCGGAGGTGGGTGTCGTCAGGCAGGACCAGAAGGGAGGCAAGGTACGGAGCAGAAAGCAATAAGCTTGTTGGGAAAACGGTTTCGTCTAGTAGAAGATTTCTCAAAACTGAATTTGTTATTCTGACTAAAATAACTTTCCTGCTGCTTTTTTTTTTAGCAGATTTTGCTTTGTTTGCCTCGCCGCTCTCCATTTTGGCCTAAAATGGTTGATGGCAGGAAGTTATGATTGCATAGTCAGATGAAAGTGGTAGCAGCCTGTGTGGTAGTTCTAGCTGTGTGGATATAATTTAATTGACTTTCATTAACATTTTGCGTGAGTGCTGAGTCATTGTGCATTACATCTCATCACAGATATCTTTCCATGTTAGCTGCACAGGATGCATCTACTCAGAAAAGAGCGGATGCTGTGCTGTGCTGTGGGGAAAGGATGAAAAGCTTTCCATTGTTCGCTGTTGCAGATAGGTACAAAACGAGTTGGGGACTGCAAAAAGAGAAGGGGATGCATAAGACAGCAAAAATAAGTTGGGGCTTGTGTCCTGCCAGCACTCTTAAGCCAAAGTGTTCATGGGGATGGGGGGGGGGTGGGGAGGGTGAGCGGTTTAAGTGAGAAAACTGGAAAGTTCCCTGATACAACAAGTTGCAACAAAATAGCTTTCCTATTTAAAAATTAAAAAAAAAAATAAAAAAGAGAGTCAATGGACTTTAAGTATAATGGGTCTGTGAGGAAGCTTAAGAAAGCCAGCAGTTGGAAATGGTTCAATTTGTGGGACTACTCGTTTACAAGTTTGCCAAATAATTTATTAGTACGCTCTAAATACCAGACTTCAAAGTGACTTTATTTTGTTTCGATTATGAATAAGACATTATTTTGATGGGCTAAAAGGAGATCTTAGCAAATTTATTATTACATGCAATTTTTTCTGCTGGGGATTAGTTAATGCCTTGAGTGACATTATTTTTGTTCCTGTTTAAGGTCTTATATTTTGCTAAATGGGGACATCAGTAAGCTTAAACAGCATGCTGTGCAGTAACCAAGCTTTGATACTTGCAACAAAGGTTGCTAAAATTGTTTCCCTTGTCAAGGGGAACTAAGTGTTTTAACAAACTGCCATTAAATTTAATTTGTGGACTGTGAATGAAACTTTCTTCTACAGTCACTAGTAGTTGAAACGTTATTTAATTACAGGAGATTAAAGTAAGCTGTTGTAATACTCTTCATGTCTCTTTCATACTTCCTGGACTACTTGAAAATGCTAAGGTTTGTTGTTGTTCCCAACCTTTGTGTTTAAAGACAAGAATATTATTATTGTTAATTACAAGTACAACTCATTTCACTTGAAATGTGGCTCTTTGTGCCCATTTGTTAGTCTAGAATTATGTACATTATTCAGTATTGTTCAGTGTAGGGTCCCTGGAGTTATCTCGCACAGCTGGATTCAGCCTGCAGGACACAGGCTGTTTGTGATGGAGCAGTGAGGTATGTGTGTGTGCACGTGGAGCTGCATTCCCTGTACATAGGAGCGATAGATGGAAATGTGGGTGAGGTGACTGAGACTTTATTACACTCTTGATGAGACAGGAACGGGAGAACTGAAGGAAAAAAGGTTGGAAATGAATCTGCCCAATAACAAAGACTAAATTGTATGGTAGGATTGAAGCCTCATTTGGATCTTTGTGAAAACCAAGGGTAAAGTCTATCAAGTATAAATTCAGGTGACCTGCTTATTGTGAATACTTATTCATCCACATAACAAGCACGTGGTATTTTCTCCAATGGAATTACGAGTGACAGAGCAACTACCAGTGCTGCTGAGTGCTGGGTGGAAGTTCGTAGATAAATAAAATTATGTCTTGCTTCAAATGTTATGTTTATAAGTGACAGTGATTTCCCATGAGAAAACATAGACAGAAATTGTTTTGGTCTTGATTTACGAATCTGTGGAGAGAAAGATTCTGAGGAAAGAGCTGTGCTATAAGGGAATGGTCCAGAGGATGAAAATACTCGTTTTTAGGAAGCTGGACAAGTTCAACAGGAGAAGGGCTTCAGGAGAGCACAGCTGATAGTACCTTTTTTTATATGCACATTGCTTTCAACATTAAACTTAAACACAGCTGGCTGAAACTTCAGCAGTTTCGCAGTTGTAGACTTAACCTTCCAGTTTACATAAGTGACGGAAGAGAAGTAGTGAGGTACAGTGGAGATCAGATTGGCCTGTCACAGGTTTGCAAATAAAATGCAAAGGCAAAGTAACACAAACTAGCTAATGTAGCACTTAGCATTTTTGTCCGTTTGGTAATTTTTGTTGTTTTCTGAAGCTTCCTGGGTACAGTCAGTTTCCCTGTCTTTAAAATGAGTTAGTTTAATAGTCTAATAGGTTTATTAATTAAAACTGTTGGATTCTGCAGCTTCTTGTAGTGTTTCTGAATGTTGAACTACAGTTCTTCTCTTGCTTAAAAAACTTCAACATTTCTCCTTGTCAAGACAAAATATGGTACGCTTGGCTTTTTCATTCTTTGACTATGGAGACTTGTTACTTGCTTAGCTTGAGTTTGCGAGAGCAGTCTCCACCATATGTAAATATGTTTGCTTTCATTTTAGCCAGCAATGTAAAAGTTGTTGCATCTTTGTCAAGAAAAAATGTTGTTTTTAGAAGCTAATGGAGAAAAACAGGTGAAATTCAATAAAGTTGTCATCTTTTTGCTCTTGTACCACTTATTGGATACATATGGTTACATATATTGCTTTTGGTTTTATATTTCTCTAAATACAGTGAGCAGTAGTCACAATTTCTCTGGATTTCAAATAGTACTTGGACTATCCCATATAGTGAATGATAAATTATTGATCAAATGTAAGATGAAAGACCAAATTACTCAGATACTTCAATTAAAGTAAAAACCTTGGAAGTAAAACAAAAATACGTTGTTCCCAATATGCATATCGCTCTCAATTTACGTATTTTCTGAATCCTTTATAAAAGGGGGCCCCCAAAATTAGCAGTTAGAGCAAGATGATACTGCATAGTAACAGTAAGAGATTAGCAGATGTACTCACAAAGGTGTTTCAGATATTGTTGTATACAGTGCACACTCATGCAATCTAAATTAGGGTTCTAATGGAAAGACTGTGAAATTACAAATTATATCCTTCCAGTTGGTAAGAGCTATCTTACACACCTGGGAACTAACAAAAGAAACATCACAGTCATTTTAAAACGACTACGTCAATTCTCCTTACAGAGGTTCCATTTGAAATAATAGAATTAATTCAACCATTTCTCAGACCTGCTATGCTATAATACAAGAAAGGTTTGAAAGAGAAGGCTAAACTTGAAATTAAAACAAAATAAATTCTGTCCACTTCAACTGGTGAATAAAAGTAAAATCTTTGGGAGATGATGATAAAGTTTTTTTCGTACATATATTGTGGTACTCTGTTAGGCGATTCATAAGGTATTTTTGTACAGCTGGTAGGAAAATACAAATAGCATTCCTTGCTTGAGATTTGACTTCTGATTAGAAGCATACAGACTTATTTGTGCAAACTGTATGTGGGTGATTAAAAATATGAAAAGAGGGTAATGGTTAGGAGGGAGCATTTGTAATGTGTAATGCAAAAATCAAACCAAAAGTAAGGGCAAAGTTGATGTAGCAGTAATCTACTGCTCTTCAGACAAGTTCCTTTTTTTCCGACTACTTCTTCACATGAGCTTTCCATATAGAGATGACTGTTTCTTTGACATGAAATTATAAAACTTCTTTAACTGTTCTGCAAATTGCTATAATCCCTATGATTTCTGAGAATACTACTAACCTGTTATGATGAGTTTGAGAATAACTACGCTATGAAGCATGCAGCTTTCAAATTTACCATTAATGAAATGCCTGTCCATTTCATTCACTGTCTGCTTCAGTGGCTTGTGTAAAAATTTTAGAAAGAAGTGAGGCTTTTGAACAAAGGGTCAGAGATGTGTGCAAGTGAAGTATTGGAAAGCTGATAACATCAAAACAATGGTTAGCTTCAAGAAATGTCCTGAAAGATCACCAGTTCAGAAAACATTCAAGATTACAGTGCAATTAATCTTTGTGATTCAATAGTAAAATCTTTATTCACAATGCTGTGTCAATGGAGGTTCATGTTGGATATTAGGTAGAGATTCTTCACCAAGAGGGTGGTCAGCCACTGGCACCAAGCCTGCCAGAGTTCAAGAAGCATTTGGACAATATCGTCAGACATATGGTCTGATTTTTGGGTAGTCAGGATATTCTGTGATTACTTCAAAGTGTTCTTTTTGTCTATATATGAATTCTAGAAATAGATGTCAGTGCATATATACTGAGCTTTTCTTAATTCCTTGAAAGATAGCAAGTGTTGTGATTTAAATGGCCATATTGAATCCAGAAAGGTAGAATGTAAGGTTCTGGAAACAAAACATTCAGCTCATATATCACTCGATTTACTTTGAACAATTCAAATCGAAAAGTAATTTCATTCAATCCATATAGGAAACACGAGTGTCTGAGATATCTGATGAACTAATTCCCTTGTCAATCCCTACCTCTTTACAACTTCAACTTTCCTACATCAAAGAAAAGTTATTTAGCCTGTGATGAGGCTCAGGATTGTAGTGGAAAGTATCTTAACTTCTGAAGAAGGTTCTCAAGTAAAGTCCAAATTATAGGAGTTCCTTAAAGGGAAGGGGTATGTATTGGCTAGCTCAACTTCCAGGGAAGAAAAGCCATCCCTAATCATGCCTTTAAACATTCTTTCTTCAGATCAGCCTTTAAGTCAGATCAGTTCTCTACAAGCTGTTTTCTCCTCTGGATTTAGTTAATGTAGACTTCTTTATTCAGTGTTTTTACATAGATAGCCTGCTTAGTAGGTGAACAGCTATGCTGGCTAGACATTTAAGTCCTCTAGAAATCTGAACTAATTTTGTATCCATCTCCTCTGGTTAACCATGTACCTTGATAAAATAAAATAAATGCATAGAAACGGCACTAGTTAAAGCTGAACTGAATATTTGTTTCCAGTTATTTCATTCTACATCTTGCTGGATTCACTGACATAAGGACTAGAAGCTTGGAAACAGAAATGTCAGATTAATTTTGGAACCAGAAATTAAGTCTTATTTCATTTCCTTTGTAGTTTCTTTCAGAAAGAATGAGAGTAGACAAGTATTGGGAAAGGAGTAAATAAGGAGATAGAGTGGAGTTTTAGCACTCTTAAGATGAACTAGGAAAAAACATGCTCTGAGCAGTGCTCCACACTAGCAAAACCTTTTAATTTGACAGTCTTAACATGTGATGCCAGGTATGAGCTTTCTGTAGGCAGAAGTATGTGACTTTGATCCTTCAGTTTTCGCTTGTGTGTATTCAAAAACAAACAAACAAACAAAACCCTACATTGGCATACATGTATATAGTATATGAATTACAGATTAATCAGAGCAATTCTGTGAATTAAATTATATCCTCATTTTTTAGAGGGGGAGCTGCACAGTTGATTTTAAAGGAGAAAAGTTAAACACCTAAGGGTAAATGAACAAGCATTGTAGCAAATCAGTGAGCGTTTTTTGAAGTCTCTGCCTTTTACAACTGATGAAATACTGAACAACCCACTGCAATGTGTTGAGACACCCTTCCTTAATCAGAGTGCCTTGCAAACCTGAAAACCATGAAGTAACATTTCTAATAAGTAACCATATGCTATTCTCTTCTGCAAAGGTAGTTTACTAGAATTTCAAATCCATAGAAAACAGGGAGCAACTTCTTCCCTCCTCTGTGAATTGATGTCTGAACCTTTAAACTGGAGAAAAGTATGTTAACTAGCTGAATGAGAAAAAGCCTGCAAGCCCTTTGGAAGAAAATTCTGCAACCCCACTGTGTGTTGATTTATATTGAATATAGCTGTAGTGTATGTCAGGAAATAGAAAGCAAGAAAAACAACTCAATAGAAGCAAAAGCAACTCAGAACACATGAAAGTCAAACACCTTATTTATGTACACAAAAGTTTAGAAGATTGACTGCTCAGTGCCAGTTTTCTACAGAGATGCAAAAATATAAAAAGTAGTGCTACATTCAAAAGCTGAAATTAAGAAACATCACTAGACCAGCTTTTCAACTAAGTGCCTTTTCAGTGGACTGTGTTTTAGGGTAAAACCAGAATTGATCCTCCAGAACAGGGGAAGGTAGTGATTATAAGATGAGCTTCTTCATTTAGATTTGAATTTAAAAAGGCAGTGAAGCATGTGCTTTGAGTTAGGTAGTGGCTGTATCTGTACTGATAAGTACAACAAAGCCAGTCTACATCATTGGTAAAGACCAGGTCAGCTTGGGAAGATCTGTCATTGTAATAGTGAAAGATCATCTCCTTACTAGTGAATACATGCCGTGATTACAATTTTATCATTAACATTTAATTGACTCATGTTACCTACAAGTCCAACTTTAGAATAACCTGCATTTAGATTGATGTAGAAATGTTCATGATATGACATTCTGACCTAGAACTTCTCATAAGGTGTCTGAGTCAAGGTGGTGTGAGGTGAGGTAGTGTGGGGCATATGACCTGAGAGTGCATTTGAGCTCTGAATCACCTGCAGGGAAGTGCTCAGCTACATGGATTTATAGAGTGCTTCCTGTCCGAGTGAAAGAGGTGAATAGTTAAACAGTATGAGAATAATGAAGGGGATGTTTTGTTAAAATGAGAAAGAGAAACAGCACTGTAAAATGTTTCTAAGATCACTTAACATTGGCTTTCCCTACATATTATGTGTTTTGTCATCTACAGCTGTTGTATTTTAATGCATGCATGTGTTTTTAAAAAATAAAACGAATGTTTTCCTACAGTAGCTGGAATTACCAATCTATGTAAATATAATCAGAACCTATAATTTCAGTAGAGAGTATTCTTCTTACAGAAAAGTGTCAGAGAATAAAGCTGTGTTTTTTTATTTCAACAGAATGCAGAAATTTCAGTATTTGAAGTGAACATCCGTTTTGTTGGTGGACTACTTTCAGCTTACTATCTTTCAGGAGAAGAGGTAAGATGTTTTCACGTGGTTTGTATGAAATACCATCATCTACATAAGTAGTTAATTTAGATTAACAACCCATTTTATTTATCAGAATTAAGTCTATATAGAGCTTTGAAAACATGGCCTGTACAGCAGAGATGTCTAATGGCTCTTACTGCTTCTATTAGTGTTAATTTGTGTTAAAGTTTTTAAGCTATTACTTTGTGTAAGTGTTCAGTGAACTTTTTTCCTCAGTTGAAACCATACCCAGGATATTCTTACTGGGCTTCATGTTGGAGTGCGTAGTTGCAGAGCCTCTATGCCACTGGGCTGTGGAAGCTGTAGATTTGGGACATTAGGTATCTGCTTCACAAATAATTTAGGAGTATATACCTTAACTTATATGAACCACACCTCTGACAAAGCTGTTGGCCTTTCTAAAGCTTCAGCTCACATGGAAAAGACACGTCAAGAAAGAAAGGACAACTGTATGTTTATGTATGTTTACATGTTAAAGCAGTAATATCTCATTAATCTCTATTGCCTTCTTAATGACTTTTAAAGGTACTATGACAGCACCTGTCATGGTTTCTGAAAAGGATAAAGAAATGATTTTGTGTAAGAACTTTATCAAATGCAATTATTTCTGTAATGTATTTAGAGAATGCTAAGTCACAGGTACTGTGGCATTTAAAATTTTTAGTTTGGCACTTAAAAAGTTTTTAATCTTTCTAGTTTAGATTCTTGTTCCTGTCTGTGGATTATAGTCATGTTTTACTGTGGGATCAACACAAGTTAAAACTCTTTAACCATCAATTGAATTTATCTTTGGATTTCTTTAAATCTTTCTTTCATCTGTAAATTTCGAAACTATTAGATACAGCTCTATTTTGAACCTTTTTCTTTAAATTATCTTAAATTTTATGGTGTATGTGTTGTTTTTGGTTAAAACTTAATATGGTAAAGTTGTCCTAGCAGGTACTACTGCATTATGTAGTTAAGGCAAAGCAGTTATGAGGAGAAAGTGTTTTGCTGACAGTTTTACCTGTTAAGTAGACTTACTTGTTTGTTCCTCACAATCCTGTTCTGAGTGTAAATGGTATTGAAAAGACATTGATGTTTTAAAATATACAGTTTTTCATGTTTTAGCTCTTATAATTTTCTGGGAAAAAAAATGTACTTAGACACATTTCGTATTCACTCAATATAAATGAAAAAATTGAGAGGTGTTTAGTAGCTGGCTTCTTCACCTTTACTAAATATTGTTTTACCTCTGTTTGTTGTTTCATCTCTGACTCTTGAAGGAAATCACTTGTCCTCCTCCAGTAACTCAGGAGCCAGAAATAAGCATACCTAAGGGTGTCTTTAGAATTGAAAGCTCTTCCCTGTGTGATTAAATAGTTGTATCTTTCCCTGTCGATCTCCCTCTCATAAAATATAGCGAGCTTTTCCAGTATAACCTATTCCTACATTTTAATTAACTGGTTGTGACAGAAACAGAAGATACTTCTTGGCAAACAAGAGTTGGTGGAGGACTGTGTGTGAACCATCAAATAAAGTAGCAATTGTCTGCCAAGGAATGCCTGAGCCATTTATCATCAGTGCTGTTGATTTCATTTATATGTTGATGGTTTATATCATGTGTCTGTTAATGCACAGTCTCACTTCAATCAATGCATATTGTTTCTCCTAAATAGCACCAAGTCATTGCTTCTCAACCATTCCTTCACCTGTAGAGAGGCAGTTTTATCACCACCTCTTGGACTGAATTTACAGTAGTACTGATATTCAAATAAAACTCTATTGTGCAGATGAAATGAGAAAACATTTTTTAAAAATGAAGGTATTTCACATAATGCATTATTAAGTGGAATGTTTTGTGATGGAAAAGTGATGCTGGATGATGATGTCTATTCTAAAAATGATTGGACTCATTAACAAAAGTAGAATGGGCTCCTAAACACAAAGGTGACATGAATGATTAAGGAGAGTCCTGAATTCTTGCAGACTGGGAAAGACACTGCCCAAACTAGTCAGTGGTTTTCATTACTCTGATAGATATCTCCTGTCTGAGGCAGAATGACGTTCATAAACTAAGAGTTCTCGTAGTGTCTTAGAGAGTAACTTAGCATGCTTCCTCGTGGATCTCTTAAAAATACCCTGCCTTTATCAGATGTGGGGAAACATCTTTGTTTGCTTCCTAAGTCTAAGATACTGAAGCAATAACCAGCTGCTGCATATGGGAAGAGCTGGATGCATCCATTCCTATGACAGAGCAGCTGTCCAGCAGTGTGATGTTTCCCATGTTGTGAGTGTATCCTCCACTGGTGCTGCTGGCAGGTATGGCAAGGACTGATGTTGCCAGAGCCTGGCTGCTCCCACATCATCCTTTTGTCTATTATATCAGCGGACATTTCTGAGGAAGTGGAACAACCTGTATACAGGTTGCTTGGAGGATGAAACACTCTCAGTTAGAAGTTCATTTTGTTCTTTGTCAGATTAACTATTTAAAACTCGCTTATCAATATCCTAATTAAAGAAGTCTATGTTTCAGTAAAAGGAGTCACAAATAATTATTGTTTGTACTTCTGAATTACATTCCCACGGGTAATGATCCAAAGCTGAAACATATTGTATGTTTCATAATCATTTATAAGTCTAACTAATCATGATTAAAGAATATTCTATCATACTGAGTAGTTCCTAAAAACATCCTGCTCACATAATTGTTCACTTAGATAAAAGCACCAATGTGGATAATTTTAAAAATGAACAAATGGAATACTTTGCCTCTTGATAACTGTGGTGCTCACTTGCGAATAGAGCTATAAGATGCATTATATTAAACTTTCTAGAATTTCTGCCTTGCTAGAATTAATCTGACATGTCTAAAAGTGCTAGAACTGTCATACACTTTAAGTCACAGCTTTTGTATTTTGTGATTGTTAAGCTAGAAAGAATTGCAGTCAAATACCAAACCTCATTTGTAGAACAGCTACAAATACCAGAAAAATTGGGGTTGGCTTGGAAGGGGCCTTAAAGACCAGTTTCAACCCTCCCCTGCCTTGGGCAGGGACACTTCCCACCAGACCAGGTTGCCCAAAGCCCCATCCAGCCTGGCCTTGAACACTCCCAGGGATGGGGCATCCACAGCTTCTCTGGGCAACCTGTGACAGTGCCTCACCACCCTCATAGTGAAGAATTTCTTCCTAATATCTAATCTAAATCTACACTGTTTCAGGTTAAAACCATTACCTCTTGTCCTATCACTACATGCCCTTGTAAAGTCTCTCCATCTTTCTTATAAGCCCCCTTTAAGTATAGAATTCTGTAATAAGGTCTTCCTGGAGCCTTATCCAGGGTAAACAACTTCAGCTCTCTCAGCCATTCTTCATGGGAGAGGTACTCCAGCCCTCTGATCATTTTTGTGGCTGTCCTCTGGACTTGCTCCAACAGGTCCATATCCTTCTTGTACTGGAGACCCCAGAGCTGAATGCAGTACTCTAGGTGAGGTTTCATGAGAGTGGAGTAGAGGGGGAGAAACACTTACCTTGACTTGTTGGCCACAATTGCAGCCCAGGATACAATTGGCTTTCTGGGCTGCAATTGCACATTGCTGGCTCATGTCCAGTTTTTCATCCACCAGTATCCCCAAGTAGCAATTCATTGCCTACCGTGTACTGATACTGGTGATTGCCCCAGCCCAGGTACAGGGCCTTGCACTAGGCCTTGTTGAACTTCATGAGGTTCACATGGGCCCACTCCTCAAGCCTGTCTAGACCCCTCTGGATGGCATCCCTTCCTATTAACGTGTCAACTGCACCACTCATATTTGGTGTCATCTGCAAACTTGCTGAGGGTGCACTCAATCCCACTGTCCATGTCCTTAACGAAGATATTAAATAGTATTGGTCCCAGTATGGACCTTTGTTGTATGGACACCACTTGTTATTGGTTTACATTTGGAAATGGAAATTCTGACATTGAGCCAGACATTGAGCCATTGACTGTAACTCTTTGTATGCAGCCACCCAGCTGATTCTGTATCCAATAGTCCATCTATCAAATCCATCTCTCTACAATTTAGAAACAAGAGTGCTGTGGGGGAACATACCAAAGGCTTTACAGAAGTCCGGGGAGATAACATCAGTTGCTCTTCCCTTGTCCGCTGATGCAGTTGCTCCATTGTAGAAGGCCACTAAAGTCATTTTGCACAATTTGCTCTTGGTGAAGCTATGTTGGCTATGATCTGACTGGCTCTTCAGCTTGATTGGTAGCTGGTTCTTGTGGGTGCTGTTAAAATTACTTTTGTTATGTAAGAAGGAGACTATTCTACTTGAAGGTTGGTTCCACAGCCAGGGAATACACTGCATAGGCAGAAATAAAAGGAACTTTTAATGATAATTCCAGGTTGTGTGAGTAGTACAAAATTTAAATCCACCATATGTTCAAGTGAATAAGAAGCCTGTGAGTTTTAGATCCTGCTGGTAAGATCCCAGATTCCTTCAAAGCTTTTCTGTTTTCTGAATGGGATGACTAATTGTTTTTGTTGTTTGTCTTTTTTTATTAAAATATTTTGGATTCAGCAGCTGTTCTTCCTGCATAATACGACCTTAACTTTTCCAGGATTAAAGACAGTTGTCACAGGAGGAAGATAAAGTTGATGACAATATGAATATCAAGTTGATCGTTATTTGTTTTCATGGAATGAAGTAGAAATGTGACAGATTTTTTTTACTTTGACAGTATATTCTGTTTGAAGGAACACAATTTTATCCTGATTGGGATGAAGGGAAAAAAAATACTTCATGATGATAAGTGTTGGACTTCCTCAGTTCCATCTACTGCTATACCTATTTAGGAACATCTATACTTAGAATAGGTGTTACAGTGCCACTGTTCAACCTCACTTGATGATCTTGGCCTCCTGTCTGACTTCACACCTAACCATTGCTCACTTAAAACAACCATCCATCAGTGACTGTAGTGCTTTCTTATTAATGAGTGGAAGACATGAAATAGTGATACAGATTCTAATGATTTAGAGCTGCTTTTGCCAGGCTGGCCACAAGACATTGCTGACTTGGTACAGTACTTAAACACTCTGCACAATTAACTGTAACTATTTATATGTGGCTCTCCTTCTCATGTAGTTGTATAACTTCATGGCAAAAATTTAAATTCCATAAATACAAAAGCATATAATTAATTATTTAGCAATCTTGATAGTAGGAGAATGTCCACCTGAACAAAGGTATTGGCTTGTTTCTGCCAATCAGAGAACGTAAGTTTCAGTATAGATCCTTTGGGGATCTTATCTCACTAGTGTGAGAATTGACCACATTTTATCTTCTGCTTCCTTTCACTTAACTTGACACTAATTAACAAGAGGACTTTTCCTTTTATGTCTTCGAAGCTTAATTTCTGATGCTGTTTGAAACTTTAAGCATACTTTATCAGCTTGATCACTTCTTTATGAATGCCACTTCTCCTCCTGAAGCATCTTCACAGACTGGCAGTAGAATTCCCTGCGTAGTAGAAACTAGAAGACAGCTATTGTCTGTAATTTTCTACAGCTCTTTTTGAAGATTTAGGTCGTGTTTGCCACCTCCTATCCATCTGCCGCCACTGTAAGTGATGCATCAGTACTTCAGGGTGTCATGTTTTAATTCCTTTAGAGCTCTGAAATGATCTTGATGATTTGTTTTGTTTTTATTGATTTGTTTTTTTTTTTTAAACTTGCATATTTCTTATAATCCTGAAGTCATTCAGCTTGGAAGGGACCTCAAGATGTCGTCTAGTTCAATGTCAACAGTGCATTATGGTTATTCTTTTAAGAATCTCTTTGCATGGGAAGGTTTGCATTGGCTCTTCAAGGCTGAACACTGGTGCAAACTAAGCTTTTCTGCAGTTACTTTGTTTTAGGATTTATCCTAAACTCCACTGTTTCCCACAATCAGTCTGTAATCTCTACTAGCATTTCCATGTCTTCACCACCACTACAGTAATAGACCTAATGCTGTTCCCTTTCTGTGCTAGCTGCATCAAAACTACTACAGAATCCCTATGGATTCACATTCTGCAGATAACCTTGACTCCTAAGACTTTTTTTCCTCTCTTCTGCTGTTGCAAGCAGACTGCCCCTCAGTCTTCTGTTTCTGTCTCAAGTTCCTGCAGTGCAATCAACAACCGTCACCATTGATTAAAGCCATCTCTGTTGAGTAGGTTCCCTATACTCTAAGAGCTTCCTCATTCCTAATAATTCTGCCCCCTTTCTCTCAATGCTACTACTTGCTCAGCTGCTTTGTGAAACGCTGCCTCTCAAACAGGCTGCACACAAAATGCCGAGGACATTTCAAAGAGTGATAACAGAAATGTTCATTTTTCAGTCTCATACTTAATTCAAATTTTGCTACTCAGTGTTCCTTCTCTTCCCTCCCTGCTTTGGAGTTATTAATACCACGTATACATACCGTGACTGGAAACTTCTACCCAGCTCTAATTACCTGAGGCCTTGTGGAGGCTTTGCCACCTACATACCCAGCAAGCAACATCTACTGCCATCACCAACAGGTTTTGTACCTCATAATAAAGACCCTCAGGCTACTGTGCTAATGTAAGGTGAAAATATTGGCCACGCACATTAATTCAGTGAATTGGTAGCTGTTGAAGCTCAACAGTGAGTATTTTTTCTTTGAGCTTTCATTAACTTGAATGTCTACTACCCTACTAAGAAACCAGGAGGCACAGCCCTGACTTTGGTCTGAAAAACTTGAGTTTAGAACTGACCTGTACGTAACCACATTCTACACTTTTAATGGTTTTGCTTTATTCATAACTAAAAGAAGGTTGTGTGCTTGGGGAATTCTTTCAAAAAAACAAAACAAAAAACGCTTGGTTAGTCCCATGGCACATTTATTTGACATGTCTTTGCATTCATGCATTGACTTTAGAAATAACTAAACAAATGCTTTATTGCTCATTACATTGATTTAAGCAAAAATTCCTGATCGCCTCTAGACTTAATATAGTTTGATGCTATAGCTGGTAAACTGTTAGAAAGGAGAATGGATGATAATGAGAGCTAAGTAATATCTGATCGTGATTGTAACAGCTGGTGTGTTTGACATGAACTCCTGAGCTATATTATTAAGTAGAATTCAAGCAGCTGAGAGGGAGCTGGTTTGTTTGTTCTGAGGATTTGGCTCTCAACCAGCTCCTGCAGTTTCACTTGTTTGTGGTTCTACAGAACAGTTGGAGAGGGCATATCTGTAAGTAGTAGTAGTGTGGGTGCTTTTCTTTTGAGCAGCAGTTCTAGCTAGTCCCAAAAGAAGACCTCATTGCATGGTATGCTATTAGCAGTCTGTCCAGACACACCATGCATCTGCATAGAAATTCAATCTCCAAGGCATTTGTCTCTTTCATTTATCTCAGTATTCAGCTCTTTCATTTTGCAGCATCAAATACATTTTCAATAACAAAGCAGAGTAAAAGAAAAGTAAGACCAGATTACATGAAGAGTTAGTGAGATTGTCTCACAAATTTATAAGAAATCTAAATGTATATGTGCTGCAAATTTATAAGAAAATGTACAACATATAGACAATATTTCTGGCTCTGTGAAGCCATTTGCAAGCAGCATTGAAATCGTTGCAAATATACTCTCAGTGTCTAAAGAATTATGCCCGTATATAATTTTACAACCAAACACCTGACTTATTTCTGCAAATGAAAGCAACATCAAAATATATCAACTGGTGCTGATGGGGGGAATAGAGGGAAATTAGTTTACCCTCCTTTAATCAATGCTATAAGAAATATTTGGAAAATTTTATTTTCTCTGTGGAAGTATTACAAAAGTTTCTTTAGGTGGCTCAAAAGTAATAAATTGTATTGAATAATTGTACTGATTTTTTCCCTTTAAAAAGTACAGGTAAAAATACTTTGTACCTGCAGTTGACTCTGGACATGGATTAACTCAATTTCTGCATCTAAATCTTTCAGAATGTTTATCTATTTTTGTAGGATCACATTCTGTACTTTGTCTCCATAGATTGAGTTTGATCCAGAGGTTATTTTTCATTACATTGGGAAATAAGTAGCTCCTTTCCATATTAGTTTAGAGAAGATATAAGCATGAGAAGATTTCTGTGGTTTTCATTCTATAGGAAAATACTTAGGTGTTCCATCAGATTTCCAAATCTGACTTTCTCAATAAATCCTTCAACTTTTGTATCTTTTTGTGAAAAGTTAAATTACTTCTGTTAAAGAATATGTAAGCATTAATTAATTCTAAGTATTTTAAATACAAATGAAGTGAATAGAAGTATACAATAAAATTGGGAATGCTCCTCAATAAAAACAATCAATAATAATAATAAAAACAATTTTATGTGAATGTAAAACAGGAAGACAATCTGCATGAAGATTAAGGAGTTTTTTAAAAGTGAAATAGTGTTTCAGTTGCAGCCTCACTCTTTTTACACGAGGGCATGGGATTTGGAGCATGGGATATAGATATACATTGGAGAGGTGTTCTGAGAGAATATGCTTCCTTCTTTTGTCTGACAGTATTGCACATGAGGAGTATTTTAGACAAATGCCACTATCCTTTGGAGTGTCTTGGGGAGAAACTCCTGTCATACGTTTTATTGTTGCTGGACTTTAAGAAAATGGATAGTTCTTTGCACCAGGAGACTTACCCTTTCCCTGGGATGTTGTGGCGATCATTGAGAAATGTCAGGAAAAGGTGCTGGTGTGCAACAGACATTCATTTTATGTAACTCGAGGAAGAGGTTAAACCTCATCAAATTTGCTGTTTGAAGGAACAGATTAGAGATTCATTACAAAACACCACATTCTGTGACACATGCAAGTCCTGCTGCTACAAGCTAACTGAAGATCATTGAGAAAATTGAATGTATCAAATCAAAAGCAGACATCATTGCTGGTTTTGCATGCCCTTCATGCCTCCAGCAATAAGTACAGATAATGGTATCTTTGCTACACAAGAAGCAGATATTCTTTTAGCCTCCTTTGGATTTAGCAATACATCTTGTCCAGTAGATCAAATCTGAAACAGATACAAACAAGGCTCACTGGCTTTAATTTAGCATGGACAGTGCTAATTGGCCTGTATTATTATTATTATTATTATTATTGGCAGGACCATGCTTTTCAAACAGAGTCCTGAAAGAAAAAATAAGGAGGGCAATTTTTACCAAGTCTTTCAGGAAATTGCAGGAATCCACATGCTATTTGTGTGCCATTTGCTGGTAAAAATGCAACAGTTGAATAATGTTGATAAATGTTGTGGTTGATAAGTGAGTACAGTTCCTGTCTCTTCTGTGCCAAAAGCTAGTCTCTGCCATACACAGACTGTATTTGCGCCCTATGTGCAAATGATTGAGTAGGAATTTAGAAAAGATGTTCACATGAAATATCCTGAGCCACTTCCAGCGCAACTGATGCCAGAGGGGAGTTTGGTTATTTGGCAGATGATTGCCCCTAAGCAGAGCTGTCATGAAGTATTTGAAAGACAAATCTTTGTTTTTCCTCAAGTCAATAAATAAAAAGCTCTCATTTTGTACAGGACAAAATGCACAGAAATGGGCAAACCTTTCTCAAGCCAAAGACTGAGAAGAGGTTGAACAAAATCACTTCCATAAAGATTTGAAGGATGAAAAAGAGGAGTAATATGTAGTGCCAGAGTTTCATGTAAATCTAACTTGCTTTCCTCAAAGAAAAATAGCGTAGGATATATTTATACAGCAAATTCAATTTTTTAGCTCACTGTTTATCTTGCAAGTCTTTTGTCAATAAGTATTTTACTTTTGTATTTCCACAGGTGTTATCTGGTCAGTTATCTTGCCATTTAATTTTCTAGTAATGCATAAGATAAAAGAGAGGTCAAGAGGTGGTAGATATTCTGAAGGACTCGCCTTTCATGTTTGTATACAGCTGTGATACTCTCCAAACACCTTTGATTGCTTGTTAAACCACCTGACTTAGATAACTCCTTCGAAAGTGCTTGGTACAGCACAATGTGGGGATTCTCTCATTCAGCTTACAAGAAGGCTCAAAAGCTTGTTTTAACAACCAAAAAAAAAAACCAACCCTATGTAAACTGACAAAACTCTAAAGTAAACAAGGAAGATCATTTCAGCAGTAGTGTTGCCGGAGTCAACCTTCAATTAACAAAAACCAGTCTTCCTTCTGGCATCATGGGCCAGTTCCATTTTTTCTTATAATTCAGATGCATTGAACCACCAAAAAGGCTCTCTAACTGTTAATCTGAAGAACTGGATGTGTCTGGTTTCTTTGTTTTCTTCAGCCTTTAGGCTGTCATCTGCTTTTGCAGGCTAAGCGAAATAACCACACTAGTTGTTTTTGGAAGCTAGTTCAATCCTGTTAGTGATTTAAAGCTGTGTTGTATCCTTGGGGGGCATGTTGTCCTTAATTTTTTGCAAGCATTGCTAGATGATTTTACAGTCCAGTAGATCCTCAGGATCTTCTTGTAAAAAGGATATGCTGTGAAGTTCGTTCTCTTCCATTTTTCTTTAAAAAAAAAAACTTTTTGTTTTCTTCAAACCAACAGCTGCAGAACAAAGTCAGCAGCTCACAATGACATTTCTTAAAGGATGCTATTTTCCCCAACTTGTTCTTAAAAACACTATTCATAGCATACAGACAATTTCAATCTTTTTCCTTTTATCATGCAAAACCAGTGAATAACTCAAACCTTCTCATCAGCTTTTGCTGCTTGTAGGGTATCTCTTACAAACATCAGTCAGACTGTACTCAGTCTTTTCTCTCCATAGTTGCTTTTACTTCCGTTTATATTCAAGAGGGAAGAACAAATAACCTTCCCGATTCCAGGCAAGATCAATAACTGCTGAGATGCTGTAGGCAAACATTGCCAGACTGCTACAGGAGATGAAGGGGATGGTAGTCAGTACATCTGGGAGGACTTACTCCGTTGTTAAATGCCAACAGACATTTTGATTTGCTCGAAGGTTGTGTGTTAATATGCTTATTAACTGGCCCAACGCCAGAAGCAAAAGCTAAAGGATAAGAGTGAGAAGAACTCCTTGCTCAACCAGTTCCTTCTTAATGGTCTATGACAGTTGGTGATAGAAGAAATGAGTGTAGGTGGTTCTAAGATGCCTCTTTTCAGATCATATTTTCAAGATGTGTTTATATATATATGTGTGTGTAATTCCAACTTGAAATGCAGTTAAGTTACTGTAATGTTTTAATTGTATACTATCAGGAAGACAAATAAGTGAAACCTGCTAAGTATTCTGTCTTAGGAATAGCCATGTGAAGTCTTCAGTCAGACAGTAAAATGAAACAGTAGAGCCATGTGATGAGTTTTGGTAAAAACAGAAAGAACTTACAGGACTGCTATGCCTTTTATTTATTTATTCTTTTCAACCTTCCATCAAGTCAGGGAAGGAAAGCAACATAATGATACCAATATGTGGCAATATGAGTACTTCAAATCTTTATGAATACTTCTAACCATCATTTCCTCCAAATATACACTGCATTCAAAACAACGTAATGTTTATCTTTGGAGAGAGCATCTTCTGACTATTTAATTATAGGAATGACCTCAACGTTTAACTGTTAAAAAATAATAAAAAATAAAAATAAAAAATGCAGGGAATTCAGAGAAACAATTGGTTTGCTCATAAATTTACTATTTGCTGGCAGCACTGCTTTTCAGTCAGAAAAGCACTTGTTTCATTTGTTTCTGACAGTTACAAATCGGAAATGTCTGCTTGCCTTCTTATATTTTAGTTGCTTAGTTTTATAGCTTGTCCAGTAAGAGAAATAGTCTTACAGTAAACACAAAGGAATTGAATTAGTCTGCTTGATGATTTAACTTACAGCATAAAAGCAGCTTCTTAAATTACAGTTCTCCTCTCCTGAAACCTTCTCTTTGGTTTACATTAAAAGAACTACAAGAGAATTCACATTTCTTATATTTAAGGAAACTACATAAGCACTTTATTTGGGCTTGTTTTGGATGTGCACATTATTCGTCAGATACTTCAAAGACTATTATCTTTCAGAGAAATCTCAACAATAAGAAAGCACTGAGTTAAGAAAGCACCATCCTCCTTTCTTACTATAAAAGAGAATATTTTCAGGTTATATTACTTATATAAAAAGCCTGCAAGATGGTGTGTCAGAGGTCTTGTGGAGAAAGGAACTAAGAAGGATGTTAAGGATGCTAAATTGTAACATGTTCCTCTCTCCTGAAAAACAGATTCTCAGAAACACATAATCGATGCAACTGCTAGTGTTACAGAATTCACTTGTCACAGAATCAAGCAAAACTGTTGGCACAGAGCTGCAAATACAGGTTGAATTTACTCAACTACTGAAACATTATGGCTGGAGCAAATAAAAACTTTTTATTCCTTTTCCATACATATAAAACTGAAAGAGAAACAGGCTGTAGCTGTTTGTCACAGAGGAGGGTCAATTGGAGAGTTTTATGTCAAATGGCTTGCTCCTGTGTCATCCATGATGTAAATCTAACAGACTAACAGTAGGCACTGTCTCTGTACTTGTAATCATTTTACTTTTTAAAGTATTTATGATGTTTCCAGTATCTGAGATCAAAATATCTGGAAATTTCTGTATCAGCTTTAGCCTTAATATAAGGATTAAAAGAACCTCTTTATTGTTTCAACTTGGCATAGCCTTAATATACAAAATTAAATACTCATTATATTTGATATATGTTTAAACAGTAGAAGAAATACTCTAAAAGAGTAGCTTAATTTATTCTTGTATCCACGAACACACCCAGTTAATAGTGGAATTGCCCATTCATGAACAGAGGATGTCTGTAAGTGATATTAGAGAAAACTTTGGTGAAAATGAAAGTACTTAAGCTTTTTTCTGTTTAATGAAGACTGAAAAGTCTGGAAGCCTGTAGTTCTGTGCCCAATGTCATGACTTGTTTTTAAACTTCAGTATTCAAACTTGTTAGTTTGGACTCTCGTCATGCTTGGTTCCTGGGCCCCAATCCTTTTATCAGCAGCTTTGCACCTGTGTTAGTTTCCAGCTTGTTTCTTTCTAGAGCTAGCTACTCTATTACCCTACATGAGAGGAGGGTCTGGACACAGTCGGTAAATAGCTCGTTCCAGCGTCTAGTGAAGCTGTAGCTTGAACAAGTCACTTAGGACTATCCTGTGTCATTGTCCTGTATATGCTCTCATGCTGTGCTGCAAGCTGTATATAACTTTTACCCACAACTTCCTGGAAATACAGTCCTTTGGCTATCTGGAGCACTTTGAGTAGGGAAGAAAAAAAAAAGGGGGGGGGGGGAGAGAAAAAGGAAAAGTTTTATTTCTTGAGACCATGGAACTACAACTGGAGAAATAGAACAATTGCTCTGCAGCAATAAGCATAACTCTCTCAAGGGAACAAGCCCTGAGCCAGGTGAAGATCTAGTCTGTGCTACCTGATTTGTGGGATGAGAAAATAGATGAAGAAGACAATACAGAGATAGTCAGAATAAGTTTTAACCATTTGAGGACTGGCCTTTGAGTGATACCAATACCTTACTTACTCAAAATACATGTAATGGTGTCAGACCATGGGGCGATTCAGAAAGATTCTCCCTTGGTGAGGCAGGAGAGCAAAGAGGCATAGTTTCTTTCTTCCATCGGCTCAGCAGGCTGGATGGATTTTCTCTGTGCAAGTACCCATTTGCTATAAACCAACTCAAGGAGGATGGCAGAATACTGGGGACCTTGAGCTTCGGACTCTTTTGTAGGTAACCCACTATCAGATCTAGTGAAGCATGCAGGGAAATTGCACTCTTGCTGCTTTCTCACTGCTCAGGTCTGCTACTTGAGAATCAGTTCATTAAGCTATTATGCTGATGCTGGAGTAAAACATTGAAATTAACTAAATGAAGTTAGGAAAAAAAAATAAAACGAGTGGAAGAACAATAAAAGTTGGAATAGTTGTTATCCTGTTCATGTTGTTACACTAGTATATTTAATAAACATCATTTAAAACTTTTTCCATTAGCAGCTGTAACAAGCTTGCAAGTATCACAGAACACTGGCTGAAACAAGCAGTTCTCCATTTGCTATTGAGTTAACATTAAAAAGCAAACAGGACTTCCTTTACCTAGCTAGAGTGATGTTAGCCTCTTACATGCCTGCCACCGTGGTCTAGGTGCACAGTAAAGGCATTGCTCTGAATCACTTAATGGCATTGGAATTAAAAGATACCGTCAAATTAACAAAGCCAGGAATGAATCTTCTGGTAGCGCTTTATGCTACATTAAGGATGTAATTATTGATTCACCATGCAATGTTTACCAGGCTTCTCCACCCGCTTCCCCCTTCACACAGATGGTGCTGCAAATCACCTCCCAGCGGTCACCTGCTTGAAAGGAGAGTTTTGTATGCAAAGTGCTGTTCTTTGTTTAGATACCATGGCTTGCAAGATGTAAAATGAGGCAGCTATTTAAATTTGTTGTTACAGCACTTGGGCTGGGTACACAAGATTAAATAAGAAGAAAATTAGGAAGCAGATGCTTGTGGCTTAACAGACGAATTGTGCTAAAAGATACTCCTCATTACTGGTGGATATGAGTAATTTTACTAAGGCAGCTGTTTCCTTAATCAGGAAAAACACAAACCTCGAAGATAGCATCCAGATGTTTTCTGTATTGCTTCACAATATAATGAGTTTCCATTGTATGTGCCTTATTTCTAGTTCCATTCATATTTACTTATGTCCGATATATTTTCAAATACATATATCATCTTCCTTAACTGTAGAAGACCTGAGCACTAAACACACAACATTTTGTTCTCTCAGCACACATGCCTTGTGTTAGTCCAGTGGCTGCTCCTAGGGCTGATGGTGTTTGTGTCTCTCACCAGCATCCAAGCATTTGAACATCAGATTTCTCAGGTTGCTGAGAGTTTTCTTTTGTTGGGTTTGAGGGGAGGTGGGTCTGTAGGTATCAACCCTGTTCCAGTTATCTGGGTATCAGCTAAAAACTCACACTAGTTCTTGTGTTTGGGCTTAGTCCTCACTCATGGGCTGCTAATAGTTTTAATGTCTGCTAGCTTGCCGTCTGCGCTTGCTAGAAGCTCATTCATCATTTGATGGGGAATCTGGGATTCCAGCCTTTTCAGTAATTCGTTTCTATTTCTGTCAGGATATAAGAATGGCATCCCAAATCTTTGACATAGATTTACCTACGCTGAGCTACGTTATAATGTATTTATTGGGGATTGTGTGGGAGTTCAGAATCTTAAACTTTCAGTGCAGCTTTTTTAGGCATGAGTCTTGCTACCTGTGGTTTGAGTCTCTGAAGCCAGCTTGCCAGCATGTGGTTGATCTGCACATATGCAGCAAATCCTGTTCATTACTCATTGTCATGCTGCATACCACACCTTTTGGAAAGTTAAGGCAGCCCTGAATTTGGGGGGAGGAATTCTGAAAGGCTCTCATACAGAAATAATTTATTTTAGTACAGACAGTTGTTAAAGTTTGTTTAATTTATTCATCACCACCTTGTCTTGAATTATCACAACAGAAATAATATTCGTGATAAGCTCGTGAGCTTTACAGGTACTAATAGGATGTAGTTTAACTTTTAATTGTGCAAGTATGCATAAGCTTTAAAAAAGTTAATGGTTTCTTGACATTAGTAGATAAACTAGCAGTTGCTTGTGGCCTAAGAATTCTTCCTGTTAAATTGTTCTTTATAGCTGCATAAGCAATCTTAAATACACATAAATAGCACAAAAGGAAATAACTAAATATAACTGGAACAATCTCTTCCTTTATAATTTTTTAATTCTTTGCTTATTTAGCAATTCTTTCATTCTAATTTTAAAGTAGCAGTCAGACATATATATTAGTGTGCAGTAATATTTCTTTGTTTTATGCTTTGCCTTCTTTCTGACAGTTTGTACCATTTATTACTGACTTGCCTAAAATAAGATTTTTGAACACAAAGTATCTACTTAGAAATTCTTTAGTTAAAAAACCTGAAGTAATTACGTGTGCTAGCTACTGCTGATAACTTGAGGGTTTTGTGTTGTGCTTGTTGCTATGTACATTCGGATTAAATCTGGAACTCTCTCCCTAATCCAGTTACTTCCATTTGATTAAGTTCTCTACAGTCTTTTCTACGGGGGGGATTCTTCATGGTGCTACATGATTTCTTTGGTACAATAATCAGTTAGAAGAGGAAATTAATTTTCTTCCCATCAGTAAAACCATAACAAAAAAAGGCTAATTGAATAAAAGATAGATTTGTTTGTTTGTTTTTTGAAATTGTAATCAAATTTTTGTACTAAGCATCTTTTAAATAGATTTCCTTCAGAAAAAAAAATATATATATATATATTAGCTTGGTGTATGTTTTAGCTTTCTTTGTAGGATAACAGATGCTTTTCATGCTCTTCGTTGTCGGATAATATCCATGGATATGACAGTGTACTGTTTATTGTATGGTATGGTCTCTACAAGCTGGGGACCAGCATACTGGGGTATCGTGTACAAGTGTAAAAGCATAGCCGTGTTCGTTATTTCCGCAAGTTGTGAAAAAGACACGTGCTGCTCTAATACTTACAAGTGAGACTGAGTTGTGGCTCACAGAAACCACAAGCTGTCTGAATCTCCCACAACAGCAGGGTCCGGGAAAGTTCTTTAAATACTTTGAGATTTTTGAAAGCTGGAAGCTGCTGTGCCCCTTCCTGAGCTGACACGTCACCTCAGGTGCCAGAAGCTTTCAGGTCTGAGTGCTCTAATAGCTGTTTCTCTCATATATGTGTTAAATATACACTTTGGACTTCCATATGCAAGATCTTGTTAAAAACACTACCCTGAGGCTGATTCAGCCCTCAATTGAGATGGGAATTCTCCTTTTACTGCAGGGTCTGCATTTTTCAGGTTCTCTTATCTGGAAACCAGTATACACGTTATCTGTTGTGATGTTACAGCCCAGCAGTGTGTGACAGCAGATGCTTAACAAGATTCTGGAAATGGCTGCGGAGTATAATTATTTTTAAACATAATATTTCTCCTACTTTATACAGCTGATATTGTTCTTATATGTGTGTGAGAGATTTGGATGAAAACTAGCACTGCTTTGAGAATTTTAATGAGAAGGGAGCGGCCGAGGTTATTTACGAAACTGAGGCTTTTCAATGTGGCCCTTTTCCTGGGCTTTTTTCTGATGTCCCCAGACCCCAAGAAGCCCCTCCGCTGTGCTGTGCATCAGCCTCACGTGTGCTCCCTCCGCCGGCATCCCTGCGGGATGAGAAACCTGCCTCATGGCCAGCGAGGGGGCAGCTTGCTTGTGGAAATCCTTGTTGAAGTAAAACCCTGCTCCCTCCAGTCAACACTCTTATTTGTGCGTGTGGTGAGACACGCTTTTTAAGGAAGTTGAGGCATGCTTTGTTTCCTTCTTTGTGCTTTTAAGGAAACGGTGGTGATTTACGTTTCCAGCACAGTCAGCTCTTCCCTGCCCAGGCTCAGTAGGCCGCAGGCACCCCTGTGGTAGATGTGGTGCAGGAGATGCAGGTACCACAGGTGCTGGAGGGTGTCGTGTCCAGGCCCTGTGCCTCTGCCAGCAGGCTCCAGCATCTGGCTAAGCTTCCAAACCCAGGCTGCTACAGGGGAAAACACTCAAAACAGGCTCTCCAGCACTTCCAGATCTGCATAATAAATGCAGTTGCAGCTGCATAAGTCCTAGATGATGGTCTCTTGGTCTCCTTCTGCCAGTACTAGTTTCCACGCCGACGTGACTCATTACAACGCTGGGGTCCAGAAATGTTGTTAACTTGCAGCACAGATCATTCATAACTGACTTGGCTCAGCCAGGAGTAAGTGCGGGCTGACTGAAATTAAGCCCCAAACCACCTGTTACTGCCAAGGTGTCAGCAACTGTAAAACAGATAATTGCTGCAGAGTTAATGTAAGCAACCAGGTATCTTATCAATGTGTCATAAACACTGAAAATATTTTGCAGGAAATTGTTTCACGTCATATGACAAGTGTCATACCACTTGAAGATAGTAGAATAATACATCTTATATTATTCATCTATACTATTGGGGTATTTCAGGTGGAGCAGAACAATTTTGTAGCATTTCCAATCTTTCACTGTAAAAATAAAATACAAACATAGCAAAAATCCTGGATTGTCTTTCGGTGAACAATGTATTAAAGCAAGTTCTTCTAAAAGAGCTCTCCTTTGTTAGCGGATCACTTTAAACCTAGATCAACATTTGTTAGACTGAAAGGATTTCTATTCAGTGCTCTGAAGAGAAGCAAAGCAGCCTGTCCATGTTCATTTTTCTGCTCTTGTTTGCTGCTTTTGCACTGAAATATTCATTCCTTACCCCACTGGGAGAGGCCGTCAGGTACAGGAAAGAAAGCAATAAATCTTACTTAGTGGCTTGTCAGTTTTTATCTGTAAATATAAAACAAAAATGAAAAATGCTTAATGTGACAGAATTAGAAATGAAGAGAAAATGTCTTTGTCAATTAGAAAAATAATAATTAGGATCGTTTCCTCTGATTGCAGTTAAAAATTAACTTCTGGCTTCACTGGTATGGAACTTATAATGCTCTTTTTAAATTTCATGTGCATCATACAATTCTGAGATATTTCTTTGTTTCCTGTGTTTTCTTTTCTTCCTGATTAGCAACTGCAATTAAATCTATGATGAGGTAATCTAACATTTTCAAAGGAGTTTGTCATTCTAGCTGGAGGAAATGTTTTTGTTTATCCAGGGAAGATAACCTTCCTTCACTGTAATGAAAGTCAATATTGCACCGAATGACAGCTCTGGTCTTAGTCCTACAGTTGCACCTTTGCAGGCAGATCCTTATTTCTCTGAGGGAACACTAACAAGATTTTGTAATGGACACAACAGTCTGCAAAATCTCATTGATTGTGGGATTGGGTCTTCTAGCATGAGCAATGCAGCTGTGAATGTTTGACTTCTTTTAAAAGAGAAGGCATTTTTCTCTAAAACCATTTAAAAAAACAACAACAGAAAACATACTTTTGATATCTGCATGCCACAGGATTGTGTAAAGAATGTGAGTAACTGATGTAAATGAACTGGTTATTTGGAAAACGTAGTTCATTAAATTCACAACTTTGTTTCATCTGAAGTTTGTGTCCTGATTTACACCCAAAACCTCAGTATTTGCATCAGTGACAAAAAGAAAGCAGAACAAAACAGTCCCATGCCCAAACTGCTTTTCTAAGCAAGAGTGCCTTACATAATTAAGGTCATATTTGAGAGAAATAGGGAAATTGTTATTAGGATAAGAATTGCTGCAGGAAAACTGCTGGTGTAAGTACTGTATATGCAAATGTGGTTACTTTCCTTACATTTTTCAGTAATCATGCTAGCAGTCTTACTAGAATGAAAGGTGCAGATGATAGCTACTGAGGAAGTCCATGACTTGGCACTGGGAATCATGACACACATAAGTATGATGCTGTGCAAAAGCATACTTCCTGGCAGCTTGTGTAGTGGTAGTGTGCTCAGAGAAGGGCTTCAGCTCTAAACCTCTTAGCTTGCTATCTCTAATGAGGGCCAAAAATATTTATATGTATTTAAAAAATAATTAAGAATGATTCATGGAGTGAGAAAATAATGTTTTGTTCACTGGATAAGTGGGCTCAATGACTTGATGTGTATGTTAGCTGTAGAATGAGCAGACAAGAACAGGACAGCCAAGTGTGCAGAGCAGTGACATGGATTTCTTCTTTGTGTATTACCGAGTGCTAAAACGTTGTTAAAAGAAATGCTGGCTTGGAGAAATAGTGGCAGGGTTTGGAGTGGGTTTTGGTTGTGTAAAGCACTTGAGATTGGTAACTCAAAGACAAAGATGCTGCTTTATAGGGCACTGAGCTTGTTTTAACCAATGATTCATAATATAAACAGAGATCTCAGAGGAAAATGTAGAAACTTGGTTTTCTGTATAATCTGTTATATGACTGTAGTAAGTATCTAATTTGCTTTAGTGCTAATTTTGAGTAGGATTGCTGAGTGTGAAGGAGTCTGTGCATTTACTCTACAGAGGAGATATTCTTGCACAGGACAGATACTCACACAGTGAGTATCAGTATTATACAAGCATGTTAGAGATCTTACATAAACTTAAAAAAATATTACTAAGACATTGATTTTAAAAAGAGGGATCATCTTGTGTCCCATATCTGTCTTCTGACAAAAAAAATGAGGTCAGAGAGAAATGTTTGAGAAAGCATTATATATCCTAACAGTGTTACATACCGGTCTTCTATTTCTGACCCTTTTCAGTTATTATTTTTCCCTAAATCACAGTGCTTCACTGATTCAAAGAATGATTTTCTTTACTAGGGTGCAATTGTAAGTGCAATTTTTAGTGGCTTGGTTCCTTTTTAACGTTAGCCACAGCACTTTCCTCTCACTCCTCCACTTAAAAGAAGGGATTTGTCGGTGCGGGTTACTCTTCTTATTACTTGATGAAGTGATAGAGGTACATCAAGTAAATAACACCACAGTCTCATTTGATGAAAAAGTGTGCACTCCACATATGATAGAGCAGTGGAGTAAGTCAAGTTGGTCTTGGAATTGATTTGTAGACTTTTAGAAGAACTATTCTTGTTTTGTTTTGTTTTTTTTATAAGAGGGTGTGGATGAAGGGTAGGTGCAGGCATAGGATTGTGACAACATCCACCAGGTCTGATCCAGACAGACTACTTTGTCTAAGTAAGCCTTCATTTCTGCTGGCTGAGCATCCGTGAGGAGAGGCCAGAAAAAGTCCCTGAGCCTCTCAAGATAACCACTATGATGGGAAAATTTGCAGTAGACTTTTCCTGTATTATATAAATTGTCCTAACTTTTTCTGTGCTCTGTCATTTCTGCCTTCCTGTACATCCCTGTAATGGGTATCATACTTTTTGCTTACCAAAAATGACTTTACTCAGTAGGAGTGGGGAGAGTTTAGGGCTTGGCAAAAATTTAAAATTCATGTTAGCAACAGAGATATTAAGCAGTTTCTATTGTTTATTCATTTTTATAAACTGAAAATAAAAATATCTTAACCTGTACAACATCTATTTCTTGTCTAATATTAGAAGTTTTTGGTCTGGAGTAATTACAACCAACACTAGTTTTCCCTATTATCATTTTTCAACTGTTAAAGCCTCAAACTGAAAAACAGTGTGGCTCCTTTATTAGTCTTCACCCTCTTACCCTCACTGAAAGAGTGTAATTTTGCTGTGTGAAGTTGCCATATAGTGCGTTCAGTCATTCACAAAGTGTTGTGTTCTTGTCATTCTTGCCTATATGTTGTGCTTGATAGATAGTGATTTGGCAGTCAGTTGTTCAGCCATGTTAAATTAGCCCTAGAGATAAAATTGGATAGTGTCTGCAGTTGACTTATTTTAACTTTGGAAAGGGAAGGAAAATCACTAGTATGCGTTAGTAATAACTTGTTGAAATTGTCTTGTAAACAAGAAGTGCATTTTCACTTCAGGGCTTGTTCCAAAATTGTAAGAAGGTCTAAAAATCATTTTTTCTTGTCCGTTTTTCTAGCTGCTTTTCATCTTTGGTTTCTGTTTCTCAGAATGCTTACTACATTGGAAGACAGACATTTGGGAAAAGAAAGAAGTTAGAATGCCCAACTTCACTGTCTGTTCAAAGCACTAACAGCTTGTTCAGTGCTCTGTCCTTATCATGAGTGGCTTTGACTTTCCTTGCTTATCTGTACATGGAACAGTATTTCCTTACTGCTTCACATCGGATGTGTTTATTTTTGGATAACTGTTATTTCTGACATTTATCTGGAGTAGGCAATTTTCTTTTGAACGAAATCAGGTTGTTAATTTATAACATAAATAAAATAGAATAGAAAAAAATACGTGTGAAAGTTGGTAGAACTATTCAAAATTAAAACACTATTGCTATACATCAAATATTTAATTGAGAAACTAGAAGGTCACATTTTTGTCCAGAAGCAATTATTATAACGAACTTCTTGCTGAGTTGGCATGTGATTTTTTTAATGGTGAAGGATTAATACAAACTTTAACGGAGCAGTTAGGGAGCCTTGGTTAGTTACTGTTCTTGTGGCCACTGCTAGGGTTAAACAAGTATGTGCCTTTGAAAGAGAGATCTCTTTTTCTTAAATACAAGTCCAAAAAGAGCGTGTATGGCACATTGACAATCTTCATCTTCAATCACATACCATAAAATAAAACATCTACCTGCTTTACATGTAGGGCTGGCTTTATGCTGCACAGCAGACAGATGCTGCTATAAGGACTCAGGAACGTTGTGTACCCATTGCTCAGGAGGTTTGTCACGACCGCTCTCCTGTGAGTGCTTCAGTGTTTCAGAGCAGAGGTGCTAAGATAAATGTCTGAAGGGAGGGTGTCAAGGGGATGGGGCCAGACTCTTTTCAGTGGTGCCCGGTGACAGGACAAGAGGCAGTGGGCACAAACCGAAACACAGGAAGTTTGGCTGAATATGAGGAAACACTTCTTTACTGTGAGGGTGACAGAGCCCTGGCACAGGTTACCCAGAGAGGCTGTGGAGTCTCCTTCTCTGGAGATAATTCAAAACCCACCTGGAGGCCATCCTGTGCAGCGTGCTGTAGGTGGGCCTGCTTGGCGGTGGGGGGTTGGACTAGAGGATCTCCAGAGGTCCCTTCCAGCCTCGGCCATTCTGTGATCCTGTGATTCATATACTGTGAAAATGCCAGGAAGCCTCTCGTGCTGAAAGAGCAAAACATAGATTCAGGTTTAATAGAGCAAGTGAACAAATGCAACTGTGTAGTGTAATGAAGGGAAAGCTTGTGTGCTCCTTGTGGGGTCACTTGCTCCTCTCCAGTAAATCTACTAAGGGATTAGTAGATTTCTTCTGCACCAGCTGTTCTTTCTGAATGTCCCTCAAGGTTTTAACCCTTGGGGAGACTGAATTATATGCTACCTGATGATCCCAAATGCATAATTAATTCTTGGCAGAATCTACACAATCAGTGATGTGGGAGGTCAGAAATAACATGGATTATGAAGGGATTTCCAAGCAAATTATTTTCCCTGTTGCCTCACTTCAGGTTTATTCCAGCACTCACATGCACTTTACTCAAAAAGTTTTCTGACTACAGCCAGAATTTAGCTTCAAATTCTGTAACCTCCCTCAAAATTTTGGAATTACATTGTAATTCCAAAACTGAGACTACTTTCAGAGAAACCTCTGTCATATAGAGACAGTGGGGTTTTTTGGAGGTTCTTTCTGGTAACGTGATTGTCTCAGAGCTTTAAATTCTTTCCTGATCACATATTTTTAAACAATAAAGAGCTTTACTCAAAGTGGATTTTAGAAAGTGGGACTTTAAAAGTTGTATTTCATTTATGTAGAAAGAAATTTTTTCTGTTACCTCACTTTGCCCAGTAAATGTCTTTATGCATTCACTTAAGCATATAGAGAGGGTTCCTGTGCATTGTTTTCCTTTTCCGAAAATTTGCTGTACTGTACTTGGCTACACTGTGAGATGCATCAAGTGTACAAATTGATTTCTAAAAATAAATAAATACAAATTCATCATCAATATGTTTGAGGGGGGAAAAATGAACCGCAGGGAGACATTATTAGAAAGTCGGGATGATGAAGGTGACTTTGCTATTCTGGCTATTACACCTGGGATAATGCCTTTCAGTTTTGCATGGGATTTCAGTGTAATTCCAAGCAAGTAGGCCTTTCACATCCAAATACTGAGATCACTAAATAGGTTGCTATATTTAAGTTGGAACAATTTTGCTTCTAATTAGAAACTCTTTTACTAAAGCGCTCAGTGCTCCAAAAGTCAGGCTAATGTAACCTGAGCTGAGCTGGCAGACCAAGGAGAGCAAAATCCTCTTCATTGTAGTGTTATAACAGTTACTCTGAACATAAAAGTTCCTGGTGTTAAATTGTTTGTAATTCTCGTGGGCATATGTTAAGCATTCAAGGTCTTTCTCCTTCTTGTTTAAAAGATGAAAGTTTAGACTCTTTAGGTGCTAAAGATCAGTTAACTCTCAGTTACCTGTAGGAGTAAATTTTGATTTCTGAGTCAATCATGGCATTGACGCCCATCGAGGTATAAGCCAAATGAGTCCATAAGTACTGTGGTGCTGCAAAAGTATCGCTATGCTGACATTTCTCTTGTTGGGGGGGAGAGTTGCATTGTGTTTGATTTCTGCCTCAGATTGTCTGTGCAGTGCACATCCACCATGTGGCAGGTATGTGGCCATCCAGCCCAGGTCCCCATGGCACA
The DNA here is from genome assembly GCF_964034855.1 of Anser brachyrhynchus. NCBI lineage: Eukaryota > Metazoa > Chordata > Aves > Anseriformes > Anatidae > Anser > Anser brachyrhynchus. Next base: position 72,442,827 of record NC_137696.1, read on the forward strand.
CTGTTAACAAATCCAATTGCCATGAGCACTTGTGGAGGACGTGTGGCCCTGGGCAGGCAGCTGTGTGTCACCCAGCATTGACCGAGCAATGCACCCGGCTATTGAAGCCCTCCTCCAGCGCACAGCAGTCCTGTGCAAACTAGAGCAGGTCCAGCCTCACTGGTGTCTCTGGTTTACGTCTCCTGGTCATGCTAGGTGCAGGTTTTCTGGCTGTCTTCACTGTGTCATCTTCCTTCAGTAGTCCGTGGCACCCCCTACCCACTGTAACTTTGTGTGATGGAAAACTGCTTGTGCTGTTTTGTTTCTTTTGACAGCACTAAAGAAATAACAGGGATGCTTTGTTGTGCTGAGACGTCATTTAGTGGGAACTGCAACGCGTTTTCCAACACTTTGTTTCTTCTTAACTTCCAGATTTTCCGAAAGAAGGCAGTGGAGCTTGGAGAGAAATTGCTACCTGCTTTCAACACTCCCACTGGGATACCTTGGGCATTGCTTAATATTAAGAGGTAAAACAACTGATTTTTGGTGATAAGAGCATATAAAATAGTTGTGTTGAAAAGTCCTTTGCCTCAGAACTATTACAATTTCCTCACAATTTTAGTCTTTCCAGCTAGGTAAAAGCTGATGTAAGATCCTTTGTTCTATAGCTTAAATGCAGAAATATAAGTAAGTCTACATTGTGTGCACAAGAATGCATGTAGAAATAACGTTTATTCACCTTAGAACTGGCTGCTGCTTACTTGTCAGTTAATATGTTGCTCATCACTTTTCTCAAAGTCCTCCATTGGTTTTAGTGTTGTTATACGTACAGTAGTTGCAAAAGGACACGCGCTACTCTGAAAGGGTATGGTGTCCAGCTACTTCCACTCTTATTTTTACTTAAACTCAAATGGAGTGTCAGTGTGTCCTTCAGCAGTATATCAAGAAGCAAGAGTAATATCTGATACAAATGACGTATTGGTCCTCATCCTCTCCTAAGGAGTGCGTAGAGTGCATATTCATGTTTTTGCATATTCATTTTTGCATATTCATAAGGACACATCAGCTTTCATAATACTGCAAATAAACCCCAGTATCACCCATCACAAGAATGAGAAGTACTGCTTGTTGGGGAGAATCAAGGATAATTTCACTCTGTACGTGTGGGAGTCATCTTTTTTGTTGGTGGTGGTTGGCTGTGCTATTCTCACCTTGGCAGTCAGCGTCTTCCCCCGTTCTCTGCTCGATATGTATTCATGGATATGCCTTTTTCCCAGACTGGGACGTGTGTTGGCATGCTTGCTTGGTTGGCTGTGTGTGTTTGAGGATTCCCATTAATCTGCTCAGAGACAGTCCTACAGAAATCCCTGGCATCTGAGTTTGGACAGGCTTATCTTCCACCCTCCCTCCCTTCAAACAGAAATGAGGCGAGAGGCGAGAGACAAACAGCGTGTGTGTGTGCTAGGTGCAGGAGGGAGTTAGTTCCTCGCAGACTTTCGAATCGCTGAAGGGACTGATTGACTGGTGCCTGGCGATGGTCCTTGTACTTCGAGTAGTTACTTACATGCATGTTAATGATTTATTCTCAGAAGCTTTTAATGAGTTCTGTAGAAGTTAATTGTACAATGGCTTGAGGTTTTTTGTTTGTTTATTTGTAAGCTGTTACAAAAGATTCCGAGTACAAAATCCTAGCATACATTTCTAATTGCAACACAACAGTACCTTATACTACATGGTGTATTTAAATAGTAAGGTTTTCAGGCTAAAAATTTGTCTTATGTAGCCCTCATCTACCAAATATATCGATGTTTTTTGCAAACAGTTCAAATTCTGTGGGGTCTTTATGGTTTTCTTCCTAGCTTCTCACAACAAAAGCTGTGGGACATTGTAAATCCTGGCCACAAACAATGTGAGGTGGTGATAAAAATAAAATAAAAAAATAATGGGGGATTCATTTCTTATCTGTAACCAAAGTAGAAGAGGATCTGTGCCAAGATAACTTCCTTTGCTATGGCAGCAAGTGTTACATTCAGTACTGTGTTCTTGATTATTCGTTCTGAATCCTTGCGCATCTGTCTAGATTTGACCTTCAATAGATGACTCTTCCATAATACCGTGCGTAAACAAATATGCTGTCATCCAGGCTTAGGAAGTGCTAAGCCATTGAAGCCTGAATATATTACGGACCTAATATGCCTCATTTCTGATTAGTATTTTATTTGATTTTATTTTGATTTATGCTTCAAATTGGAGAACACTGACAATAGATTGTGGGTGTCAGTGGTTATTTTTAAATGACTATTTTTGGATTAACAGATGAGCTGGATATTTGTTTCACTGTGCAAATGCTCTTCACAAAATAGTTTATTTTCTCTGCTCATCCTGTAGTATCAGAGACAGACCTGCTCTCTCCTTGACTGCCTCTGTGTAAACATATATATGTGTTTTTGTCGTGTGTGTCCTAGCATATACTAAAGGCATATACCCGAAGTCTTACCATCTTTCTTTTTTCTCTTGTTTTTCTTCATCCTTCTCCTTTCCTCATGACTTAAAAGCCATGGGACATTTGCTGTTTATCTGTGGAACCTGAATTTTCAAATATATTAAAATGTTTACTGTACTTATTCTTCAGCTAAAATTTTTAGCCAATTTCTTGAGTATGTTTCTGTATGAAATTGCCTTTTGTCTCTGAAGTAGCTTTTAAGTAATTAGGTTGGTAGTTTTTAATGGGATTTCCTTTTGTTTCTTTCTAAATATTTCAGCGGCATTTCCATGTTTTTGATGTTCTTGATATTGCTCTGTATCTTCAGCATCTGTTTTTCACTTCTGATTATACTGCTAAATTTAAAGTTCCCTTTTTGGCTCACGTGCTACTTTCAGTAACTAGTGTTATATCACACTTGCTGATTCTGAGCTGAGAGCACTGGTACAAACAGAGGCTGCAGAGGGAGAATGAATACAAATTGGTGGTGGCTTTATAGAGAGGTTTCAGTTCTTATCATGTGGATTCTTATATTTTCTTAATGTATAGATAAGTTCTTCTTGGGATAGGGAGGACAAGCTGGCAAGGCTAGTTTTAAAAATTTATTTATTTATTCCCCTCACCTGAATAATTTATTTATCTACTTTGTCTTCAGAGCTTCTAAAACAGCAGCTGTAACAGCTTTTTAAAATACAATTACTTCTTGGTCCTTTATTTTTGTTCTCAGTGAGCCATGACAAACTGGCTTCTTCATGCTAAAATTTTCATTTCTCTTTCTCTTAAGCTTCAAGTAATTTATGACTGAGCAATCAGATTGCTTAGGTAATTTTCTCATATGCCTCTCAGATTTATAGAAATAAAAGTCTGAAATTAAAACTCCTGTAGAAAGTGAGTTAAGTAATCTTAAGAAATACCCAGCTTGCATCATGTTCTCAGTGTCAGGTAACCTTTTTAATAGATCTACCTATTTTTACCCCTGAAACTATCAAAAAGGAAACTGGGACTTGGGCTTATTGTTAGACTATTGGATCAGTCGAGAAAAAACTTCTCAGATTAAGAACCTGTACAATACTTTTTCTCTTTTGGATGGAAATTGTCTCTCTATATCACTTTTTTTTCCTTTTGCAAGTAAACCTGTATCTTTTTTCAGTCCCTATTAATTCCAATAAGATTATATTACTGCTTTATAATAAACAACCAAGGAGCATTCTTATATGAAAGAACACTGTTTCCATATGTTTATTCTCCATGCATACCAGCTGAATCATTGTTTTAAGGTTATTGATTGTCCATCCCCTGTGAGCCAGTATGTAGCAACACTGTTAGTCACTAAGTTGACTTGCTTTTTATGTACGATTAATCTGTTATATAACCTTTCAGTGCATCTGAAACTTTGAAAAATAGTTACGCTTTCCCTTTATGAAATAGTTTTTGACTGATTTTGGCTAATTTTTTAATTTCTTATTTATTTATTTATTTATTACATCTGGAAGTGGGTCTTTGGACCTCCAGTTTGCTTGCAAGCGTTGTTGTAGCTGCAGGGATACTGTGCTTGTTCTTCTCACTCAGTGATTGATTTCAGCACTGATGGATATAGGGACTGTCAGAAGTCCTGTCCAGAAGGAAACACCATGAGGTACGGATAGAGTAGTACAGAGCAGGGATACTTAATGGAAATCAAAAGGGAGGAGCTTGAAATAAATTTCATTAATGTGTATTGAAGTCAAACCTCAGGAAGTGGTAAGATGTACTTGACATAAACATAAAATGCTTACTGTGTCTGATGTCAGCCAAGGATTCTTTGCCTTTTACACTTTAGCACTGATTATACATTAACAGTGGACCTGAGCTGCATTCAATATTACATATTTTGCAAAGTGAGATAGCAGAGGACTTGCTAAATTGTTCGAACAAAGTAGTTAGTTAACTCAGTTGTAGGTAATCAAGGATGGAAGAGACAAAACTGCAGTATTTATGCTATTGGGATGTGGCCAGCATGTTTCATGTTTTTAAAACAAGCTGCTCTTGATTTTTTTTAGATTTGTTTGTTTGTTTAACCACATTTTGTACAGAACATTAAGTTAAGGCAAAGACCTGGCCAGGCCTCCATGGCTGAATGAAAGTTTCACGACGCTACAGACACCCCTGGGAGCCTCCTCCTGGGTTCTGAGCAAGAAGATGTACCCATGGCACAGCTTCACAAATGATCTTCCTTTTTCCTTCCACTTTGCTGAAAGAAAAAGAAAATACCCCCTTTATTTTTTGTACTAGTTTGTTTCTAAATCAACTCCTTCTGCACTGGCCTTGGAGTCTGCAGGGCTGGTTCTCTCACACTTTCTCACTCCTCTCTCCCAGCTGCTGTTGCACAGCAGTTTTGTTTGTTTGCTTTTGTTTTTCCCCATTCTTAAATTTGCTCTCACAGGGCGCAAACAACATCGCTTATTGGCTCAGCTCTGGGTGGGCAGTGGCGGGTCCCTTTGGAGCCATGGGGCAGCTGCTGGATTCTTGTTACAGAAGCCACCCTGCAGCCCCCGCTACCAAAACCTTGCCACGTAAACCCAATACACTAAATCAGTTCAGGAATAGAAATTGGCCTTCAAAATCTCTTTAGTGTCTTGTCCCATTAAGAAAACTCTTAAATTTTCTTAAGAGAAGATACAGATTTTAGTGTGTAACAGAATGGTTCTCTTTGAGTTCTGGGACTTCTTCCAAAATGTCATAATCAATGCACTTAACGTTCTATTCCTTATAGTTTATAAAGGAATCTTAATGCATTGAGAAAGCTTGAAAATACGAAGAAAGGATCCAAACATGTAAATTCAGTAAATTTTTTTGGAAAGCTTAATTCCCCCACTTACTTTATCAGAAATGCCTGAAATGTGACTGTTGCATGATATTGCAAAATTTTCCTAAGCATCAAGTTGCCTGTATGATACTATATTCTTTAACAGAGTTAGTGATTCATGCTTTCATTTGTCATAGTGAATCAACAAGCTTCTTGATGGGAGAGGAGAGGAGAGGGTACGGAAAGGAAAGGAAAGGAAAGGAAAGGAAAGGAAAGGAAAGGAAAGGAAAGGAAAGGAAAGGAAAGGAAAGGAAAGGAAAGGAAAGGAAAGGAAAGGAAAGGAAAGGAAAGGAAAGGAAAGGAAAGGAAAGGAAAGGAATTTTGCAGATTCAGTCAGAATGGCTGATTTAAATTTTCTACCTTGCTCTATTAACTCTAGTGTCTAATTTAAATTATTAAAAAAAGGGGGCTACAGAGCTAAATAAAGGTTATTCTTCAAATTTGACTATCATTGGCAAAAAATAAATCTGTGTTTTAAAGGGTTTGTAATTAGGAAAGGTTTACATTATCTGCACAGTGTGTCATTGCAGGGCTATGTAGAGGGAGTATTTAGGTAGAATCTTTAATTTTATCTCTTCTTTCTACCAAGGGCATAATTTTAGAGGAAGGAATCTATGCTGTCTTAGAAAAGACAGCTGAAAGTAGTCTTGTAGTAGTCTGCATGCTTAACAAAGACTTTGTGTGTGTGGTTTTGGCAAATGTTCCACTGATGTCATAAATTAAAGTGGTAACAGTAATAAATATGATTTGGATATTGAGTTAAACACTGAGATTTCCACTGTGTTCAAACACACTGATTGAAACCAGACTTTTTCCTTCAGGCATTTGGATCACAGTGCGGATTTGTATTAGCACCGAGTGTAAAAAGATAACCCTAGCTGAACTTCACCTATGTAAAAATATTTGTGTGGCATTAAAAATATGTTTGGGGATTGAATGATTTACCTAGAGATACTGATTTCTAAAATCTCCATTGGCTACAGAAGACTTTAGACAAATAATTAAAAGAAATATTTTTTTGAGTTAGGGGAAAAAAATCTGTTCTATTTTATAAGTAACCACTGAAAAGATGACTTAAGCCAAGTCTACATCTTTTCAGCACTACTGTTTTAAGTGCTGGTTAACCTACTGATTCATAAACAAATTCAGTGTTCTTGAGTCAGTTCTGGATGCGCTATAAACCTGAAAAATAGTTTTGCATTTGGGCTGTTCTGGTGTCGCCATGTTATAGGCCATCTTATTAGCAACTTCATTGTTTTAGAACATCTTGGAATACCACAGTAAGCAAATTGCTTGCCTTGTCTTTGTCTTACTTGAAATGAGTAGCCAGTTCTGCATTAAATCACTTGTGCCTTATATTCAGCAAAAATCAAATGAACTATTCTAAAATCATAATTAACTGGAAAAAAAACAGCATTCCCCTTTTCCTTTGAGTGTCCATAAATAATTCTTCCACAGTCTTACATTTAAGTAAGTTGGTCTGAGGGTGTTATTAAAATTTGCATTTTATCATCATAAATATCAATACAGTTTTGGGGGTAGATATTTTGGACCTGTGATGGTGTCTGATTTGCCACTGAGCAGCACAAAAATCTGAAGTTATAAAAATATTCATGAGAGTTCAAGCAACTTAGCTGTGAGGGGAAAAAAAGAACCAAGAAAAACACTTTTTGGTGATATCCCGTAAGGTTAAGCTGTATTATTCAAACAGCAGTTCCAATTCAATATTGTAACACTGAATTTGTGTGGGAGGCTGCCCTCTGGCAATAGCACAGGAAGGATTTGGGACCTATTGTTGCTACTGCAGAGTATCTTTTTCAGTTCAAGCGCTTTCTTATAGCCAAAGGAAAGAGAGTCTGGTCCCAGAATCTAGGTTTAAACACTAACTCTTTCCCTACAGTTTACTAGGGCACTGTGAAATAAGTATGGATAGTAACAGGTTTGTAATTTTCATACTACTGATCTGTGTAAAACCCTGTGCAAGTACTAGTAATGTGATTCCTCAGCATTGAATGTGTGATTGCAAGCACTTCAGAGATCTCTGTGGTGATAATAAGAGATAATGTTGATTTTTATAAAGCAAAACTAAGCCTGTGACAGTCCCACAGAGGCCAGCTCATTACAGGAGGATATTGGTCTTCACTTGGTGGTTTTTGCCCCCCTCCACAGCAGACACTCTCTTCGGGGTATCAAAACCTTCCACAGTTATCACAATTTTTTACCTTCATGGTGCTTTAGGAATGAGAAACTGTTTTTTTGTTTGTTATTTATGGAAAGGGTAGAGAAGTTTTCTGTGCTGGAAAGGGGGAGGGATGTGAGTCAGGACAAGCAGGTTGCACTGTTTTGTGTTTTGCTTTAGGAGAAATCAGGAGTCAGGAGTTCACGCTGGGCACTTAGGGCATGTACCAGCCAGGTACAGCAAGTTTTCTACTAGTCTAGCTGTAAATTAGCCAGGCCCTGGTTGAAACGTGGGGGCGTACAGATGTATTGGTGCAGAGCGTGAGAAAGATTTATGAGATCTTCAGTTTGTTTCCTGATAGTTAAAACCGTTCTTGCTCCCTGAAGAAATCTGCTTGCAAGTCTTTCAAATGGCATTTATTGAAAATAGGTTTTTATAAATCAGTACACAGATGCTGGTGTTGGTTGTGTTTTTACTTTAGCTGAATAACTGCTGCTATCTCCTTGATACTGTCGAGATAATTGGAAGTCACCTGCATGAGGTAATTCTGCGCTGTCTAGGAGAAACAAGGGAGTCCTCGAGTCTCTGTGGTAGTTCTGAGTTGCCAGATGTATTTGAGAGTTGGAGCTGAACATGAAAATGCAGGGTACAAGGCCCAGCTGAAGTACGTTTTGTGTTTTTAGCTGGAATTACTTTAATATGACTACCTGGACAAATTCTCAAATTGAGTAGGTCATTCTTAAAAATATTAATTTCAAAATGGAAAAGGTTTTGTGGGTTTTTGTTGTTGATATTTTTGCTTGTTTGTTTGTTTTTTGTGTTTTGTTTTTTTCTCTTTTTCTCCTCTGGCTTAAGCATCTTTATGATGTGGTGGGTAATGAGAGCTGAGAGTTACCAAGCCTTATACTTTGACAATCTGACTAAATTGTTGGCAATACTATGCGTAAGAGTATAATACCTATTCAGCATTAGAAGACTGGAGGAACAAGATTTTTCCCTAGCATCAAAAGTAAGGACTGTTTTAGATGCTAAAATAAGCGCTAGTTTAAATAGGTGACTAATGTTTATAGTTACTCTACAGTATTCTAATTGTCCTAAAATAGTGAGTGTGAAGAAGAGTTGCTAACTACATTTTTTCAGAAAACATTACTGAGAAGAGATTCTGCTACCCTCTTCACAGAAGACTACATTTTTTTCCTCATTACAAAGATATTAGTCACTTCAATACTTCTCTAAGTACATTATCCTTTAAAACTATCTTTAATGCATGCTCTATATACATATACACACATATATACATAAAGCTAAATCTTTATTCATGATTATATGGTCCCTCAGTACTGCTGGTACAAGAGGATCTCTCCTTGACCTCCTCCCAAGCTATTACCTCCCAGGTGGATGGCTGAAACCTACCTGTAACTGATGCAGGTCTATGTAACTGATGTAGTTCAGAACTATTTCACTTATCTTAAATTCAAACTTCTCTTTCTAGTACTTTGTAATCCTTTTAGTACTCCAAAAGTTGAATTTTGTGTTTTTCAGTTTTATTATACCAATGCTGACTTTATTATTTCAGTTTTATGATACCCATGTGGTGTTTTATATGCCGTTTTTATAAACATGTTTACTTTTAAGCTGACTAGTCTTAACTGCCTATGATATCTTTTGTTCTTCTGAAATTCATGGCATATCTGTTTTCATGGATACATCAGATGTTCTTTCAGCTCTGTTTTCCATTTAATACTTTAGAGTGAACTTACAATAACAAATCAACGTACTGTAGGGTATCTTTTTTTCTAGAAATCAATCAATTGCATCAGTAATGAGAATGTTTGTGACAGATTTTAGAATTTTTAGAGCTTTAGAATTTTATTTTATTTACAGAAACTAAAGTTTATTATTTGTTATTTTTTCAGTTAGGTGTAGCATTTGGGGATGCTTGGGGAGTTTCCTTTCTTTTCAGGAATCTTAAAATGATTGAAGGATTATTGCCTTCTTTGCTTCCAATTCCAGTGATTCCAGCTATGGAATGGATGATTGTTGGTTGGATTTCCTCAGGCTTTGTGACCAGCTTCATACATCCCAGCTGAGTACAGAACATGTTCTTGCTCTTAAATAATAATCTGAGCATTAAATTAGAGGATGGGGCCAAACTCTTCGCAGCGGTGGCCAGTGATAGGACAAGGGGTAATGGGTATAAATTGAACCACAGGAGGTTTCATCTCTGTATGAAGAAGAACTTTTTTACAGTTAGGTGACTGGAACAGGTTGCCCAGACAGGCTGGGGAGTCCCCTTCTTTGGAGATACTCAAAACCCGCCTGGATGCCATCCTGTGTAACATGCTCTAGGTGACCCTGCTTGAGCAGGGGGGTTGGACTAGAGGTCCATCTCTGAAGGTCCCTTCCAACTTCAGCCATTCTGTGATTCTGTGAAATACAGATAGCTGAAATGATGTACTTCTTTCAGTTGTCTCTGTGTTCATCAGTGTAATGGTGCCGTTCTTGTTTGCTAGTTACAATGCTTCTTCAGCATCCTGAACTTCTTTGAATCCTGAATCTAAGTTGCAAGTGGCTGTTTGTAGCATGAGTTTTTTATTATAATTTTCTGAGATCATCCAATGCCTTTTAGTTGTATGTTTTCAGTAAATCAATAACTAATTCAATCCATCGTTAATCCTGTTCTAATTTATGTATTTTCTAACCCTGCTGTTCCTCTTCCATGCTTGCTGCTTTCTTCTAATCCAAGCTCTCATTGTTTTGGAGGAGAAGCACACCAGTGGTGATTTTCTGTTCCAACTGTTTCTTCTACTGAACTATGATTCTGCACTTGTCCCCACAGATTTCATAAGAGGAACCTGAAATCCTATATAATATATATATATATATATAATGTATATTTATGTATAAATGTTGATGCATTTGTACATATATTATGGACATTTTGGAGAAAGGAGTTTTTTTAAAGAAAAAAAAAGGTTTGTACTTGGCTTTGCTGCTGAAGGCTATGTAGTCTTAAAAATGTATTTTCTTATCTCCACTTTCTCTCAAATGTTCTTGGGCAGCCATGATGTTATAATTCCAGTAATGCTACATCTATTCTTGTCTTTTAGAAAGTGGAGGAGAAAGGAAGTGAAAATAAATAATTTTTAAGCAGCAATGAGGTTGGAGAAATAAAACAACTTTTAGGCATAAATGGAACATGAAAAAAGTCACATCCATTTTACTCTTCCTTTTTTCACAAGAGAACACTTGAATTCTCTTTATGTTTTATAAAAACAGCTTTTGATACTAATATGGATACAGGCACAGGAAAGTGTCTGCTGTTTGAACTCTGCATTAATTAGCTTTACGTTATTTTTAACTGAACACTCTTGATCAAAACTATAGCCTATATCTCTATAAAGTCGCTTTCTCTTCATAGTTCTTATAAACCTTGCAGCCTGTGCTCTGTGAAGGCCAGACAGGTATGGAGCACTTCTAATGGTTTCTAATAACTAAGTTAACTGATAAAGAAATGCCTTAGTTACAACTATATTTTAATCACTAAAAAAGTCTCAGCAGTGAGTTATTTCAAGCAATGTAGCTACAAACAAAACCTCTTTTATAATTGAAAATATGTCTGAATTTTGTCATTAGAAAATTCTTTAAAAGATTTTTTAATGCTCTTTAGTGGTTTTTTTTTTACTTTACTATATTAAGTCAAATTATAATTTATAATTTATTTGCCTTATTCATTAAAATGTCAGAAGATACAGCTTCTAGCTGGGGTATTACACCAAAAGCTGTGCAAGCGGAGCTTTTCACATATGGAAATAGCTATAGCAGTTCTGTTCTGCAGCATGATTTAACAAAGATTGATTGCAATCTGTTTTTATTAACTCAAGGAAGAAAAGCAGTTCAGTGATATTAAGAAAATTAATTATAACTTTCTAATCTGGTAATTAATGTGCAGCTGGGCATGAGTGCAGTTAGTGGAATTCAGTGATTTGGCAGTCCTGACAAATTATCATAATCTGTTTTAAGGTAGACAACTGTTTTTTAATCTTTGCTCAATTTTTTAATTTTTTTTTTCCATTTCAGAATGGTTTTCACAATTTAGATGTTAGATATGGCTTTTCACTATAATAATATGAAGTGGAGTGGTATTTTTTAGAACACTCTTTTATTCTTTTCCAGTGTTGCACTGAAGTTTCTTATGAAGTCGTTATATGAAACAGCGATTACTGGTAATTGACCTGCATATGTTGAATAATCTTAAGATGCTACCAAGAATTTAATGTACCTTGTAAATTGAGAAGCTTCCAATTAAATAGAGTTCTTAGGATAATCACTTTCAAAACTAATCAAGTAATATAACGATGTTACTGAAACTCTTATTGACTTAATTGTGACAAATTAATAAACCTAACCAATGCAATTACTGTAATGGTTATATTAGTTTGCATTTTTCATAACCTATCCATACATGTTTTTCAATAACACAAAAGGAAAATAGAAATTACCTAGCTGTATTGTAGTAGGATGACAAGGTGACTTGAGTGGGGGAGTGTTTGTGCCCTTCTTGCCTTCCTTATGAGGTATGAAGGTTATCGTGAATCACCGCATGCTCAGTGCCTCTTCTCTATTAGGAAACCAAATGCTACTGAACAAAAATTAGAACTAGGACCCGAGCAGTGGAACTGATAAGAGAAAATGTTAAGAGCAAATGCTTAAGAGCAGTCTGACTGGTTTTGGTATTATCAGATTTGATCTCCTAAAATACACTGCAGAGCAAAATACTGTAACCTTGCCAATAATGTTTATCTTTAGTAGTGAAGTCCAGGAGATCCTCCAGAAGCAAATTCAGTCCTATATAAATGCCTCTAGGCTTTTTGTAACTATGTGCTTTTTTTTTCCTCATAATAAAGGCATGCAGTGTTAACCGTGATACATGAATCTTTCTGTTCTGTTTCAGTAGATTGGCCTTTATTGTCTTTTTCCTTTTTTTCCTTTATCTCCTGATTATTGATCGGTTTCACCTACAGATAACTTTGAAAGTTGATACTCTTCTATGTCTTTTAGTTTCTGCAATGATGACCAGCATGATACTCATATTGAGAAAGATACTGTAAGACATGCTGAATTCTTCTGCAAGGAGAAATAAGGATTATTAAAGAATCTGTATCTGCTGAGATTGTTCTGGATTTTCTCTTCTATTTTACATTGAGTTGTTACTAGAAATATCTTGTGCACATTCATACTAATGGTATGGCATTATCACATCAATGTTGTGGGTAGGTGAGACAGACTCGAGTGAGCATGCCTCTTGCTACAAGGAGCCTGCCTGTGTTATGATGATGATCAAGTTCTGTGTAGGCTGAATCTGTGTTATTTATTTCTCTAATGTTGACATATAATTTGGAATGACTGTAGTAGGGAGCTAATGCCTGGCATTAGTCAACCATAAGAATGAGTGGTCCAACGAACAGGACTTCCATTATGTTCAGCTCTGACCTGTAACGCAGCATGGGCTGACTTGTGTGAGGACGCTAGGAATTCACAAGTGTTTCTTTGTGTTGTGGAAAACAAGCAGTCTTACTTCTACTCCAGCCCAGGAGTACTGGACTACTCCATATTCCAGTGGGCTGATGAGCAGTACCATCAACGCGTTGGTTTAGGTGGATGCACCTAGCTGACATCCAAAATATGTGGTATCTCCTGTGTTCTCATTGTAATCTCACATTAAAAATAGAGCAGTTTTGTGTTTACTACTTTTTGATGACCAGACCTTGCTCACTTTTGTAGACCATGACCTGAGTAGACCTGACTTGGAGAATATGGTATAATTGAATGTCATTTTTAAAGACGTACCAGAATAGTCAGTTGCTCTATATTAAACAATCCACTGCCCACCAACAAACTGTAATAAAATCATAGCAGTAAATGTGAAAGACACACAAATGCTATTGTAAGAATCAAGATAGCAGAGGGTAAAGACAAAACGAGACTTGTACAACTGTGGATTAGTTTGAGAGCTATTGAGAAGGAAATTAAGAGAGGCTAGTGAGCCAGCTAAGCAGTTTGTTCCAGAAATTTGCTTTCATTGGTTTAAATTTCACGTTAAAATTACATTTTTATTGTTACAACACTGACACATCTTTACGAGGAAGTTAATAGGAGGGAACAATCTTTCAGCAAATTAAATGAAAGGCTACTATTTCCAGCTGACATCTGTGAAACTGCTGCTACATTCCTTGCAGTAGTGCTTAGAGAAATAAATGAGCAAGTATTCATTATAATCGAGCTTTAATGGTAGCCATATGCTATATATCTTGTAATGGTGCTCATGTTGTGTGGTTTCTGTGTAGTATAAAAAAAAATGAGTATGTCTGTCAAAGGCCCATTAATGTAAATGTCTTGATTCAATACTTAGCCTGGGTGAGGCTTGTGTATATATATATCCCAGCAAGTTGCAGTCGCTGCTGCAAATCTGACAACAGTCTTTCTGGTTGACCTTTCAGGTTGTCCATTTCATGTCATACTGCATGCTTTATAGATCATGAAATCTGTTGGGGCAAAGAAGATTTTAAGTGTTTCATTTGATTTTTAATTATTTTCAAATTAATATTTTCTAACGGAGAGTAGAATGTGTCATTGTTCAGCAATGTTGTTTCACATCACTTCATGATATTCTACTGAGGTTATATATAAACCATTTTCTCTGTTTTCTACATAGAATTTATTTTGTAAATTAATTGAATTTGCATAACTATGTTTTAGTCAGAATTGTTTTGAAAGCTTTTGGACGTGCTTTTGAAGGATTAAATCTGGTTTGCTAGCCTCCAAGGTTTTCATGAGTGGTACAAGTTTACAAGCTTGCTTTCAAGTGAACTGAACTTTGGACAGTGCTTCAATATCACTTCTTTTTCTCCACTTAATGAAGACTAAACAGTTCTTCTGAATGACACACCACCTGCTTTGATAATGCATACCTTAAAAATTAGAAAAGGACTCTGTATGGGCTTTACTTCCTTCCCTCTTCCAATGCACAGGAATGGGTTGCTCTAAGCATTTTTTACTATCATTTTTAAACAAATTTAATTCATCGAGAATGTGTAGTTTAGAATTCTATTTCTTTATTACATGTTTTTGAGGGGTTTCAAGAATGAAATAATCACAGAACATAAGGCAGAAGTCATGTAATTACTTTGTATGTTCTGATGTCGAACACCTAAGCTACACCCAAGTTTTTCCAGTTGGATATTTATCTAACTATTTCTTCAAGATCTCCAACATGGAGATTCCATGCTTTTCCAAGGATGCTTATTCCAGTGCTTCTATGTCTTCTCTGTTGGGAGTTCTGTGTGTTTAGTTTTCTTTGGTGTCTGTCTTGGAACTTCAGTACTTTACTATTTCAGTGGAATTTTTATCCCGTTCACATGTTGGAAGAAGACTCTTGTCATGTCAAAACTATTTATTACCTGTTAGCAAGAACAGTTCTTTTAGTCTTTTTCCAGCCCTGGTGCAGCACTTTCTATGTTCCTAGTTATTCTCATTAGTCTTCTTTAAGCTTTCTAAAATTATTCCCTGTCTTTCTTGAAATGTGGATAGTGTCCACTATTGGACGTAGTTCAAGAAAGACCTTTCCTGGGGTGAGTAAAACAGGCCCTTCAGAACCCTCTTTCCTTAGTTCATATTTAAGCTACTTCATTTGCCCCACAATGTGTCTTGTTTGCATTTCTACTTAACTTAACAGCCTTCTCATCTCTAAAACTTCCTTCTCCACACCTGCCACTCCAAGCTTCCGGGGATGCTTCTGCAGCAAAGTCCTCAGTAGCTTCGTGAATTGTCCAGACCTCTTTTTCATACACGTTTTTTTGAGTCAGCAAAACACTTGTCTTCGCAGAGCAACTGATGATTCAGCCCACTGGTATAGGCTCAGCATCACTGAAGTTCGTTTCCCTCACTCAAGAACAACAGAAAGTGTCACCATCTCTTCTATATAAAGTTGGTGCTAATCTGCACCATGTCAATATCTGATCTTCTGATATGGGAGTCTTTGTATTTCAGTATCTTTTGAGCCTCTTTGAAGTAAACAACCACTTTGTTTTTTCCTCTTCTCCTTTAACAGTCCTTTGTAATTGTATAACTTCTTTTTTTTTTGGGGGGGGGGGGGGGGGGCAGATTGGTTTGTCATTAATCAGTAATATATTGACTAAACATGCCTTACCTACTTCAGAGGATTAGAAAGATCTGTTGCTGTCCTCAGAGACAGCAGCTGTAGCAGAGGTCATTTCTTTGTGCTCGCTTGTTCCAGAAGGGACAAGAGGTTGGCCTTTTATATTCCATCCTTGCATTCACCCACACATCAAAGACAATTCAGACTCTGGTTGCTGGCCCTTAAAGATGCCCTTTGGAAAGAAACAAGGATGAGAAAGGGGAACCATCTCCTCTTTCTGAGTTTACTTCGATCATTTGGGCAGGATGTTGCTCTCATACTCCCAAATTTGTCATACAATAGAAGTCAAGAAGTACATTGCTTTGATAGATGAGACAGGCTGTATTTTAACGTACTCATAGGAGACTTAAAAATAGTTGTTTTTGATGGCTTATGAGCTCAAATGTTCTCTGTTACTCAAAAGATACTATTGCACTTTTCCAAAATATTTATTTTGTCTGATATTATCTTTCAAAAGTGTCACAAAGACTCATCAGTATGACATATCTGTGTAAAATATATTCCATTCCTGCTAAGGTCTTCATTTCAGTTTGAGGAATAAGTACCTCTTGCAAGACAATTGTTGCAAGATGCTACATGCTATACTATTTCCTTTCAAAGATGGAAAGCAAAAAAAGCAAAATAAAAATCCTTAAAAATAGAGATATTTGCACTGAAGCTATTAAAAGCAGTGAGAGATGACAAACAACATTTAAAACCTTTTACCAAATGTTTTGCTGGAAATGGGACTGAAACCTGATTTTCTTAAATGGTTTATAAAACTATAGCAACATTTTCAACGAGGGTAATGACATTGTGTGTAAGAACAAAAAAATACACATACTATCTCCATCAGGATTCCAGAAATCTGTTTTCTAAGCTTTTGATTGTTCTGTCCTTTTAAATAGTAATCTTTTCATGCTGATTTCACTTCATCCTTTATTATCTTATTTTCATTGTACTGATTAAAATCCCATTACTCTTAAGAAAAGCTTATTTCACTACTTGATGCCAACCCCTTTATTATCAGATAATCTCATTTACAAAATCCTCCAGGAAATATTTTAAGTGTGGTCATGAGTATTAATGCATGGATTGTGATTATATTTTAAAGCAGTACTTTCAGAAGAAATGGTTGGTACTTCTCATTTTTCTGCTCTGCCAAGGTAGCGTAGGTCTTTCAGCCTTTTTCAACTCCGTTGAATTAATTGGTAGTTGAATAGAAAACTCCTTCTGTTCTTCAGAATATTCACTGCTTTAAAGTGTCATTGTATCCTAATATAACGCATGTATTACTGCAAAAATATGGGAAAAAATATTTTTTCTTTAAAAGTACCAATCTTGCCTAATCTGACTTTACTGAGTGTTCAAGGTAGTGGTTGTCTTTTTTATTTTATTTTTATTCTCCTTATGGTGTAATCAAATTGTCCCGGATCATAGTTTTTAGTGCATAACTGAGAATTAAGCTGTATTGTGCTGTGCTATCTTAGATATTCAGCATCATTGGTTTCTTGTAAATAGCTCATCTATAAGATGAGCAGCAGCTCTGTAAAAGTGTTTGTTGCTTGAAGTAATTATAGGTAGATTAAAGGTGAAGTTTTTAGGTCTGGCGGAACGCAACTGAATAACTGAAAATAGAGATTCTACCATAGGAAAAGCTGTAATGGGGATATCTCCCTCAGGGAAAAATCAGGTACATATTAGATTATGTGCTGTGGTTTTTTTATTTCTGTCTACCTGATAGACAGTAGGAAATACTCCTATTTAATTATACCTTAGTTAATGAATTTGATCATATTTTGGCCTTCGTTTGATTTCTTCTTAGTCATATAAACAATGAGAAACTTCATTCATCTACAAATACGTGATTCAATGAAATTGTATTTAATGTTCATGAAATGATATTGCATCATGTTCTAGGCATAAGCACAACATCCACAATCAGAAACTGATAAATAATATCAGTTATTAGTTTCACAAGCCTAGTGGTATGTTTGAAATTGATGTCATTTGAGAAAAACAGGAATAGCTTCTTATTGTTAAATTGACTGGATTACACTGAATACTGTATCTTTTATAAAGGTATAAAGTGGGGGAAAATGAGTATGTAAATTGTATGTAAATACAGACTTGTTTTCTTTTAGGTAATTGACTTTAATCTTGATTTTCAAATAGGCAGTGCATTGAAGGATAAAGTTATGATGTAAACTGTGTCATGTGCTGGAAAGGGGATCCAGGACAGTCAGGTTTTTTGCTTTGTATTCTGGTTTGAAGAATCTGAATGGTGTTAATGAAAATGATTTATATAGTGATAGCAGTGTTTCAGACTGCATGAATTCACAGTGCAGGACTGTAATGTTTGCTCCTGTTTGCTGCTCCTACATAACTATAAAATTTACTGCTTTTTTGCCCAGTCAATCTGAAACATCTTGTTACTTTTAAAGACTGTTTAGTCTGGACTGTGTATTTAGCTCGGTTACCTCTCTAATAGGATAAATAATTTCCATGCTTAATGTTCCTATTGAAATCCATTTTGTCATCCTCTTGCATCCCTCTCAACTCTTGCTTTCCATTCCCTGTATATTTGTGTTACCTGTTGTCTCTGCCTATTTTAATGGCAGCTATAGGATTTTAATGTTTGATCATTGTCTGTTGAAACCACCAAGAGTTTTTCTGTTGGCTGTGGGTAAGGATCAAGCCCCTAGTGACTGACACCAGGAGAAACAAATGTTTATCTGATCCCAGAACAAATAGATTTATGTGACACGGCAATGTGTGGGTAAGAAGGAAGGAGAAGATTGAAGCGGACTGGAAGAAGGGGACATTTATCCTTTTCTTAAAGCATTTGTCAACTCAGATTACATCTTAGCAACAGGAGTCTGAAAAAGACTACTTCAGGTTTTTTATCCGGAAAAGCTGTCCCCCTCAGTGAACCAGAATGCCATTTCGATAGCGTTTCATACCCTTGCCACAGAATCTGTGAAAGCAGACACAGAAGAGAGAGGTATCCCCCGACAGCAGTGGTGTCTCTGCGTTATACATGCTGAGACTGATACATATCTGTAAGTGCATGTGCAAGTGTGATCTATGGCATTTGTAAGTTACTGTTTTATCATATGAATATCACAGCTGCAAGACTTGCTGTCTGGTATCTGAAACTGCTGTTGCTACAACAGCTGTATTAAAAGGAGTAATATTGGCTTGTCAGACAGAATGTCTTTGGCAGAGAATCCTTCATATGAGCGGTAGCTACAAAACTGCTTAAAACAGACCTTTGCAACTTGTCAGCCAATTATTTGTAATAATGAGTTCACGCAGTTAGCGTAGTGATTGTGATTCTCCACTGAAACATTTAATGGTGCCACATGCGATATCAAGAACAATAAATGCGAATAAATGCCTCGAAAGACAAAAGTCTGACTGGAACTGAAGGTAACTGAAAGGGCTGTGAGTCCACATAAAATGTTTTCTGGAAGACAAGGTAAGAAGCTAATGAAAGCTAATTAGGTTCAGAAAATTAAAGGATTAAAAACACTTTCTAAGATTACCATCTGGTATTGAGCAGTGAATGTAATCTGGATAAACAAAGTTTTTTTTATATGATGTATATATATGACATCTATATTTAAAATGATCAGGATTGAGATAAGGATGATTAGGATGATGTATTAAGCTTTGTTAGGAATGGGAAGTTAGGAATTCGTAGCTGGGAAGTTTCATGTAGTCTGTCAGTTGCCATCCGTTGCTCTGATGCTCTGTATATTTACCTTCTCTGAAAAGTCCCCATCAAACTGAAAAAAATGGATATGCCGATTTTGTCCTGTCCAGAAGATCAGTAATGGCTTTCACTGAAGAAATGGCTTGTGTTCTTCTGATAGAAAAGCCACTGTTATTCTTGAGTGGATTGTGAGTGGTTTCAAGCTGAACTAGAGGTGACCACTGTTGTGGGTTCTCCATCATAGCAAGATGTGAATTAATTGGGAGAGCAAGAGAAGACAGGTTTCTAACAGCAATTTTCCATATTATTTCTGTGTTATCTAGTCACTTCCAAAGGCAAAACACTCAATAGTCATCCTCACAACAAATTATTTTATGGACAAAGGAAATGATTAACGTTTATTTGTACTTGAACAATGCAATTGATGAGACATGAACAATTCAGCAAAGCTAGAGTGTCAGCTTTCAGGAAAGGAATTCTGATGTGGGTTAGAAACTGAATGAAGAAAAGTGAAAAGTTAATGAATTAGTTGGGAGGGGAGGAACAGAAATTTATAGCAAATCTGCAGCAGAAAAAAAAAAAAGCCTAAATGTTGAATGCTGGAAAAGTGATATAAAACTGGGAGCAGAGCTTTATAAAGAGATGTACTGAGCAAAATAGATCAAGAGTGCTGATTGCCATGGCAGTTTAAGGCAGGAAGCACTCTTTTTTTAATATGAAATGCGAAGTTCTGAAATAAGCTTTAAATCTGAACAAGGGTAGTTTGTCTTTTATTATTAAAAGGCATGGCAGAGAGGAAGAGGACATGTATAAATAGTGTTTGTGCTAGACTCTTCCAAAATCCTGCCCCCAATTAAATGCGAGAAAAGGTGTTTTCAGCTGGCTTCTCAGAGCCAGGTTTTGGAGTTTTTCTTGAGGGGTGGGGGATTTTTGTGTGTTTGGGTTTGGAGCAGGTTGACTGCCGCTAACACTGAATTATACAAGTCGTGGTAGGGAATTTTATTCTAACGCCTTCTTATTTTTGCACGGATGGCAGAACTGTAGACTTCTATTCATAACTTTTCATTTCCTGTTATTTTCACTTTTCTTCGGGGCCTTGATTAAAACTAGTCTGTGCTGGTACTTATCACTTGCCCTGGTCTGTTGTGCTGTGTTCCCTCTTGCTTTTGTAGCCCCTGGAAATTGATTAATTAAACCTTTAGTGCATAAAGTAATAGGAAACGTGATTTGTTTAATTTATTCATTGCTGTATCGTCAGAGACATGTAGGTCTGTGCTGTACTCAGATTGATAACTTTTATCAGAAATGATCACATTAGCAAGTAGTTTTAAACAGTGACAGTGGAAATTACCTTTAAACACTTGCCATGTCTAATAGCAATATTCAAAACTGTGCATGGCCATGCTACTAGTTGCCTCTCCCTTCCGCACACCCCTCTTCCTTGTGGGTGCATACACACAAGCTTACTGTTCATAAACCCCATTACTTTACTGCACAGTGCCAGTTCCACAAGCTTCGATTCCCCTTTAGAGTACCATTAATGTAAGTGTCACAGGGCAGACAGCCATAAGGGAAGGGTTGTAAAAACTCTGCCAGTAAAGTCCTGAAGAAATTCAGTATATTTCCATGGAGCAATGCTACAGGAATCTGATATAAACAAAGCAGACAAAGAATCAGAGTATCTTACTCTCACCAGCCCATTCATTTTGATTATTTTAAACATCAGTAGGCCCAGTATCACTAGGTCCAGATGTTTAAAAACTGTGTATCAGATCATGAATGAAGTGTCTGAAGGTGTGCCCTGTTTTTCATTCCCAGCAGCTGTCAGATTTCAGTGCATACTGTAAAGCATGATCTTCCCATGGGCTATTTCACTGGTCTCTGCTTATTCTCTGCTGCTCTCCAGAGCCAGATGAGGTTCTCCCCTCTTCATCTTGTTTCTCTCTGCATTTTGGTCTCCACCTGGCTCTTGGCTCCTCCTGCTCCCTCTGCTGTTGTTTCCATTCATCTCGGTGTCCTCTCGCTTCACCATTTCCCCAGTAGCCGTCACGACTCTGACCTAATGATGAGCTTTCAACGGGGGGGCTGGTCCTGTTGTCATGAGATTAGATTTTATGGTGGTATTGAACACTGTTTTTTTTACTGGGCAGAGTACTTGGTGGGGTTTCATGGACAATGACTTGGATGTGGAGACAGATGAACCTTGCAGAGAAAAGCAGGGATCTTGTATTAAGAGCTGTTTCATATTAGCGTTATTTCAGTTGCTCTGATCCTTCTCACACAATGAACGATCAGCCACAGTAACCTGACTTTTCCTACTCTCGTTCCCGGTCTTCAGCCAGATGATGATGTGCATGTGCCTCCCATACAAATGGATGCATCTCCTGTACTGGCAGAAGCGAAGTAGCCGGGAGATCAGCGTACGTTAATGCTGACACCACGTATGACTAGGCAAATAGACAAAATTAATGTTCTCAGACTAATAGCTCTCGGGTCTATAACTCTTCATTATCTCACTTGTTACAGTATACAAACCATTTGTGTTCTGTCTGACATTACAGCATAGAAATTTTTATATTCCCTGTAGTACTGTAAAATTGAGTAACCACTTTTGTTGTTAGTCTACGCACCGCAGTTGCTGATGGTATGAATTCACTGTCTGCCACCTCCTGCTAAGTCAGCATCCCTAGAAATCACCTCACCAGGTAATTGCTGGTATCGGTCAGTCTTTGGAGAGGGCAGCTCAGCTGAGCAGAAAGCAACCAGCTGGGCAATGATTAGGCAAGGGCAGCGGTTACGCATTCATTGTCACAGCTGAAAAACTCACCAGCTGTTAGCACTCGCCTAGAAGATTCTCCTGACACCGAGGAATAAAACAGACATCAAAAACTACTGCGCAGCCCAGCTAGCTGATTTAAGTTCCTTTTTGTGCCGCCTCCAGCTGTTGAGACATTGTGTGAGAGATGCTTAACCAGATGATCGTAATTTTCCTTTCTTCTTGTGGAAAAGTCAGGGCTCCAGCCGTTCTGCCTGCCTGGGTTATGCTGCTTGGGGGCAGATAGGGACCACAGAGGAGTGCAAAAAGTTAATTGTAATTTTCTGGAAGTTGGGCTGGAAGGTGTTTCCTGCTTGCTCCTGGGGCTAGCAGTGCACAGCTACAGAGCTCTCCCCGTCACAGGGCTCCCCGTTCACCTTTGCAGGCAGGGTGCTGTCCCGGCAGCTCCGGCCACTGGGCTGGGGTGGGTGAGTTCCGTACCAGTGGCTTAGGCAAGCCCAGGGTTTTGTTGTTCCTGTCTTCCTTCTGTAAAATAGGGGTGCAGCTGATTCACGGTATGGGGAAAACAGAAATATATTTAATATTTTTGAGGTGTTAACAAATAAATCATCAATTTCACTGCTTGTGAAGGCAGGCCCTTACACCAAGGTGCCATACTTTATATACCCTTGGGAAGAGGGGTGAAGGAAATTGGGAGTTTTGTTTTTTTTTTTTTTAGTTAAAATACTAGCTTATTTTTACGTTGAGGTGCATGTGTCACAAAGTATATTTAGAACATATTAATTGTTTGGTCATGAGTCCATCTCTCTGCCTAGTAAATGCTGAAAGCAATTAAGTTTTATTTAGCATTTTGGCATATTTTGTGCCATCTTTGGCTCTATTTCAAGTTAATCTTTTAAATATATTTTGTTTAAAATGAGAAATAGTTATTGAGCATGTAAATGAAAACTTGACTCTTTACTGACCCCTTTTCACTTGTTCCAAGGAGGCTTAGTTGACTTAATTAAATCAAAATATTATTCTGAAGGACTGGTAGTGGCAGATAAGAAATTGACTGAAGGCTTTTACAATGTATAAACAATTTATTAGCAATACCATGACGAGACATTATGTAGCTATACTGGCTTTTTATATAAGGAAGGCATTTATTTGTACAGGAAAAAAAAAAAGAGCCTTACATAGAAATAATGACTAACTTTGGCAAAATAAGATGTGCCCTTGAAGATTTTTCTCACTGGACTGAAATATTGGAGAGAAAATAATAAAATTGACATATATTATATCTGAGATAGAAATGTTAGACATATTCATAATGCATCGCATATACTTGCTTATTTTTACTAATTCACAACATGTGACATCATCTCTGTGGCTTTGGCTGGGGATGGAAGATTCACGGACTTTGAGGGATCCTTTTCATGTCACAGTTCTGCAGAAGGTTTTTTTCTTTTTTTTTTCCTTTTTAATCTGCTCAATAATTATCTTGCAATATTTTATTAAAATGTCATTGGAAATGTGGTCTGTCCAAAAAAGGACCATTAAAATAAGTTGTGAGCTAGGAAAACCTTATTTTAGAATTAAAGAATTAAAAATATAACATTACCAAGCCTTAAACTCCACTCCTACTTCTTGCTATATATGTAAATGTGCAGAGAGTTATAAAAATTCATCTGATACCTGAGAAAGTAATTGAAATCCTGGGGAGATGTGGGCATCTGGCAAGGGCTAACTGTAGGTGAGGTGGGTCTCTCTGGGCTAACTCTGTAAAGGGAGAGACTCTGTCTTTAGAGTAATCTCCTCTATGAAGTGGTTTAATTCTGTTATCTCCCCGTATTGATCATCAGGGAAACCCTGAAGAGATTTATTTCTGTGAATACCCTCCTTGAGCTTGTACTGTCTCCCATTTGCAGGTCCTCAGTTATGGTCAGTTCTTTGATTGATGTGTCAGTAAGCTGAATTACAGTCTTGGATATGACCCATGTAGCGGAATCTCATGTTGTTATAATTTTAAGGTTAAAACATGGAAAAGCAATCATATTATGCATGCAAAATTGTCTGAGGAATTTCTGCTTAATAGCTATGTGATCAAATGGCAGTTCCAGCTTCCTTCATGGAGGAAAAGCAGGGGGAATTTTTTTCATTCCCCAAACAGCTAATAATTTTACTTTATTTCTATTTCTAAGGTGTGCAGTCTTGGGGGTTGAGCCTCCAGGAGGAGCATGAAACGTATCCTAAGGGAACTCTGAGGGGAAGAATGAGAAAAGAGATGCAAAAGCTCTAGGAGAGTTTGTGTGGCCTTTGTGTCACCCTCTCTCTCCCTTTTTCTTGACCTCCATCTGGGAAGGTCGTGGACGTCGGAGGGGTGACTGGTGGGGTGGAGCGAGGTGTGTGAAACGGGCGCTGCGGGTCAGACTGTGCAAGGTCCAGCTCACGTAGGTTCCTGTGAAAAGAAGATTAGGTCCAACCAATTCCAGTTGTATTCTCCAGGTAGATTCCCTTAGCACTTCTGGAAGTACCAGGCACGACGCATTTTCTCCAAGTTGAGTGTCGTGACTCCGGTGAATTTAAATGGACTCTTCTTAGTGCTGTGTTCCAATTTTTCTGTCCTAGAGTTTTGCACTTTCACCCACCATCATATTTTAATAGCTTTTATGCAAAAAAAAAGATCAGCATTAGTAAAAAGCCCAAAGGAGCTATAGGGAGTTATTTTCATATTTAATCCTAGAACTTTTAACAGTGGCAATTCTCAACACTTCAAATTGTCATTGCTGGGTCTCTCTTATTCTGGCCTTTCACCTTTTCTGCTGGCCAGTTCTGCAGAAGGATGTTGACTCTTAGATTGTGCTTTTGCATCTTGCATTAAATACTGAAATTTTGAAGTCTTACTTTGTCTCCAACTTGTGGACTAGTCCTGGCGCCCTGCAGAAAAGGGTGGAGGACGATAAATTTTCTGCAGAGGGGTGCTCACTGGTGACCAGAATTTAGGTGTTTTGACCTGTTGAATTATTTGTGTGGTTTCCCTGAGGATTTGCTATTCATTTCAGGTGAAAATTAGCTGCTGCTTTATATATACTGGGGATATAATGTAATTTTAAAAGAAATCTTGTAAATATTCTTGTGCGTCTGACTTTTGATAAATTAAAAAAAGTTCAAAGTAGTTTTATTTCCTCTGTGGTTCCCTCTCTTTGGACGATATGAATGTTTAGAAGAGGTACTGTTCTCATGTTTTCTGTTCCTGTGTACAAAAGGAACAGCAGTGGTCTACTGGAAAAATACCAAGTTGAGTTACCAGCAGCCCAGGTCAGTCAAGCTCGTATTTCCAGAGAGGGAATTGCAATAGAATTACAAACACTGTGTTTTAGATTCTATGGCACTCAGTGTTCAGTAACAAAGTTCATAAAATAAATGGGAAATACCATAAAATAGTGATGGTCCTACTTTAATATGCTGTTCTGGTCCAGATTCTCACTTTACATTTCACTTAACTGCATAATACTAGTTATAATAATATAGAAACAAGTCCTTAAATATGTCTTTAATATTTTAAAGAAAAAGATAAATTTGCATTTTAAGAGTTTTAAGTAGTATAAACAATTTGGTTCTAGACACAATGGTTTGAAGTACATTAAAATAGTGTCCTGCAAACTGACACTATTTTAGCACTGGCCTGAAACTTTAAACCACAAGGTTCATCAGTGTGGCTTCTCCTTGTTCCTTCCTGAGGTGTAGAAGGAATTTTGTTTCCATCTCTGATGTCAGTATGTGACTGACACTTAGTAAAGGTTGTAGTGAATATCAGCAGAGGAAAAATGAGAAATACTGGGACATTCAACCATTCTGGAGTAAAAAGAAGCTGAAAGAAATATCTTTTTTTTTTTTTTTTTTTTTTACAGATATTGCTTTGGTTGAGGCCAGTGATCTGCACATAAATTTGTGTAACTCAGACACAGAGCCCTAAGCAGCCTTCTGAAAATTCCCCAAATGGCCTGATCATTCAGATTCATTCCTGCTGTAGTTTCTTGACATGAGTAATGGGTGACATTGGAAGAAAAACTGTAGGTACTTGAGATGTTATACGTGTTTTTGCTAAAATTTGGGGCAGAAGTAAAATCTTTCACCATAGCCCCAAGCTTGCATCTTAAGACTTCAGGAAGACAGCCCATGACTTCAATAAGAGAGCCCATATGTTCATAACTGAACAGTAAATAAATAACCATCATGGACTTTATGGTTGAAGAGTAAATAAATACCTAGCATTGACTTTTTTTGACTTTGGAGAATTTTTTAGTCACCCCAATATAATATTGGTGAAGACCTTGAAAAATGTCTTAGCAGAAGCACAGGATTTGTTGTCTCAGGCATGGACAGAAGTCAGTATTTTAATATGCCCAGTTATAAAGATTTACTGAGCTATTCCACATATTTTCTGCATATTATTCTCCCGGATACCTAGTGTCATTTGCCTGTCCCTTATAAATGTACTCATTCTATATAATTTTTGACACTGAAGGCTTTTTCCATTTCAGCGTACGCCTTCCTCAACAGCTTCTCTGTTGCTCAAGGTCTGTTTTGTTTTAAAAATATACAAAATTTAGGAAACTCCCTGAGCAATTAAAAAAACAAACAACAACAACAAGAGCACCCTCTTCTGTTTCCTTTTTTTTAAAGCCAAGAGTCTTAAACAAAAAAACAGTCTACTTTCTCGGATCAAAGGGTTCGAAATGTCCCTCAGTCTGTATGCTGAGAGCTTTGTTGAGCATCTCCCAGGTTCTAGTAATGTCTCTTCAGGAGCTCATTATTTGCAGAGCCGTGCATGCTGGAATCTCGTTTCAAGTGATGATAAAGTTAAATGGAGCCAGAAGCAATACTGTGGCTACTGTGTTCACCTGTTCGCTTATCTGCTTTGTTCCTTGCAAAGATTAAATATATGAAAGGATATTAGATATTCACAGCTGAGGGGTACATGAAAATTAGCTGAAAACACTGCATTTGAATCATTGGGTTCTACCATCCTTGAAGAAAACTTGTCAGTTTTGACTTTGAATGCCCGTCTGAGACAAATCAAGCAGATATCATTATTTTGCAGATTTTCCAGGTATACATTAACACTTTTTTTCTAACCAGCTCTCCCGAATGAAACCAATAAAAGCTACATTAAAATTGACATGAGTGCAACATAGAGCTTTCTACTTTTATTGTATTAAAGAATGTAAGCTTACTTTCTCAAACCGTCTTAAGCAAGAAGAATCTTCCACACACAGTAAAGCTTGCAGTGATGCTTAAGAACAGTGTTGTATGCATAAAACCTCTCGATAGCTGTGTTTGGAAAGTTTTCTAATTAACAAAACACAGTACATCAAAATGTTCTGACGGAAGGTGTTGATACCAGCAGAAGTTCTGGTGGAGCACAGGTAGAAACTTAATACATTTTCTGCCAAGTTTAGTTGATGCGCTGCTGCAGGAACAACTCAACGTTTCCGCTTTGAGATTTATTGAGGAATTTAATAGAAAAAAAAAAGTGCGTTTTTACAAGTTGCACCAGGACATGGTAACTTTTCAAAACCTTGAAATAGTTTGCCTTTTTTTCTGGTCAGCTTTCTGTACCAGTAACATGTTATGTCATATCTTTTAATCTGAGTAATTTGGGAACAAGCTAAAATATTTTCTTCCAGAACTCATCAGTTAGGCAGAATTTGGGCCAGCGTGGCCCAAAGGTGGTGCCTGCTTCTTGGGTGAGTGACTAGTCTGCAGACATAAGCTCCTCAATCTGTAGGTAAGAGGTTTCCATACTGTTTGTCTGCAGTACTCCCCTTGGTCTAATTTTCTGTAATATTTTGATGCTTTTATGCCACCATCTGGAAAAATTTTGAACCACAGTAGATTGAAGGACAGACACCTTGTAAGCCAGAGGGTTATGTTTTCTCCGCTTCTCACAGAATCGCAGAATCATTTAGGTTGGAAGAGACCTCCAAGATCACCTAGTTCTGTTTCCATCAAATGTAAAAAGGACTCTATTTATTGTAAGATTGCTCTTAAAATGAGACATTCAGATCCAATGAAACTTGTGTTCTGTTTCTGTCGTGTAAAAGTTGGATTGTGTGTGTCTGCAGAACCCTGACTTCATTATCTCGTTGCTTTTGTCTGCAGATTAGAAGCATTGTTCTCCTTTGGAGTTTTGGGCAACCATTTGCGTCAGGGGACTTCCGTGTGTCACAGACTCATGTACGCTTAGGGTCAGCGAGGGAAGCCCCACCTGATTGCTTTCCTTTTGCTCAGCCAAGTTCTCCCTCAGTGCAGCACTCAAGTAAGCTTAGTCACTTTGTGCTCTGGGAAAAAGAAAATCAGCAGCATACCTGCAGGGGAATATTTGGCAGACACTACGGTAGTTCAGAAATGGGACAATACAGGAGGTAATATTCTGAGATTCGTTTTGGTGGCACTTCAGTGAGTTTCAAAGGTGCCTTCAGCTCAAGGCCAGGCAGCAAAAGGTGTTGCACAGTCTACAGCCATGGCATTTAAGCAGAACACAAACCTGTTCTTTATTTGGCATCTTTATTCTGTTTTTAAAGTTTCATGACTAGTTTTTATTTTTTTGTGTGTGCGGTAGAAATTTCAAAACAATGTGTTAATATAGCTAGTGGGAAATGACTGGGGTTGTCATTTCTTTGCATTGGTAAAACTTTAATTAGAGATATTTGACTTTCTGAAAAAGGTATTTTAATATCTCTGAGGGCTTCCATCACAATGAACTAAGGGTAGGATTTCTTGGCTTTGTTTGTTGGGGGGGCAATGTGAGTGACAGTTTAACTCTGGAAGAATACCCAGTTTTCATAGTTTCGTAAGCGCTAACATGATTCTTGTGACTGC
Source organism: Anser brachyrhynchus (assembly GCF_964034855.1). Lineage (NCBI taxonomy): Eukaryota > Metazoa > Chordata > Aves > Anseriformes > Anatidae > Anser > Anser brachyrhynchus. The sequence goes on from NC_137696.1 coordinate 72,471,870, forward strand.
TTATGTGCAAAAGTAAAATTAAATTATATGTGCGTGTATGTCTGTGTCTCTAATGCTGTTTACAGTCTCAAAAATAAGGAAGAGACTCAGCACCTACTAAGTGTATTTGTACCTAACATTCGTGCTAATAATGTGCTTCTCTTATATGTCATTATTCATCCAGATGCTCAGGAGAGTTGCTTCTTTAGTCTATTCCTTTTTTTTTTTTAATTTTGTTTAAATAGCAGGGGGGTTCTTAACATTCTGAATATTGCTGCTGGAAATTTCAAGAGGAAAAAAAACCTTTTTTTTTAATGAAACTTTAACAAACTTTTTCTCCTGAATTTTAACCAGCATTAGTTCTAGTGGGGATTTAGCAATAAATGTGCTTTCATCTACTTTCAGCACAAAACCTAAGATTAATTTTACTGTGAAGTGTCTTTAGGTCTTAATTAAAAATGAAGTTATTCATCCTGCTAAGACTGCCCTGACAGACAATGCCTAAATATCCTTCTCCAGTTAAATTTTTGGGTATTAAGAAAGATATACTGCATATAATTTTAAATTAAAACTTGTCTTTTATACATGCAGCATTTTAAGACAGTAAACACTTGCACTGTAGAAGGATGACAGCAGTTAGGACTGGAACTTGTGCTAAATACAGAGAAAGCAGGTGAAGTCTGAGAATGTTTTCATTATGATTTATTTAAATGTGATATCATACTGTGAAATAATGATGCAGTGACGTGTAATGGAGCTATACGTGACCTAAAAGACTGGCTTCCTGCCAGAAGTGGCCTGACAAGCCTAGGCAGAGCCTGGGTTGAAGCATTTTGAGGTCCTGTTGTAAAGTCAGAAGATTGCTGAAAGCATGGTTTCTCACACAGATATTTATTATATTTTAAAATCATTATCTTCTTTTAATAACGGTATATCTATTAAACATTGTATTTTATTAGCACTGCATAAGATACTTATGTTTTCTGTTTTTCTCTTCCCTACCCCTGCCTAGTGGAATTGGTCGAAATTGGCCATGGGCATCTGGTGGCAGCAGCATTTTGGCAGAATTTGGAACTTTGCATCTGGAGTTCGTACACTTGAGCCACCTGTCTGGAAACCCTGTATTTGCTGAAAAGGTTAGATTGTTCAGTTAAAATCATGTTCTAAAAGATAAATCACATTTTAGGAGACTAATATCTCTACAGAGAGATTTGGATTTTCAAAATTGGATTTTTCCAATTGGATTTTTGGAGGAGGCATGGGCCAGAAACATCCAGAAACAAACTTACTGAGCAAATTAATTATCTTTTGAAATTTATGAAAATTTGATGATTAAAATTTCTTCTATTGAGAGACAACTAAAGCGAGATGAAAGTGTGCTTGTTAAAAATCCTAGCCTATGCTTCTCTTTCAAAGTGGAATCATGCTATAGCAGCAAGGAGCTGGAAATATGTTTATGTAAGCTGCTCCTAAAAGCCTTTATCAAGATAAGAATCAAGAATCAAGACATTGATTCCACAGCCTGCCAAGCCAAGCTGTTCAAGGTCTGGTACACTTGATAAAGAAGAAGAAACTGGAGTAAGCTTTGCATAGAGGTACTCAGAACTATTAATTAAGTTAGGTGTAGGACTCTTTTCAGTCTGCATTTAGACAATAACTGTTAGCAATGTAGCACCAAGATGCAGAAGGCAGTTTGTGTACCACAACAGAAATTCTTTTACTGCTTGATGTAAGCTTATTTCTCTTGTGTCTCAGCAGCTAGTTCTGATCTCTAAGCATACAAGATGTTTAAAATAAAGCTGTCAGTACCTTTTTTTTTTTTACTGCTTCTGGTCTGTGTTTGTCATGATCTTCATTCTCCCAAGTTGCTACCTTTGCTTTTTTTGTGAAAATTAAATTTCAGTTTAAATTATTTCATGTGCTCTGCAGTGAATTGTGCTACTGGATGACCCCATCTGCAGAGCATCTGTACTGTAATTGTTTCCCTGGGCCTCTCATTTGTGGCAAGCTCCTTAATCACGCTGGTGGAAAGCTCAGGGCTGAATTGGTTCCTGCTGGGCAAGTTGGTTGTACGAAGCTTGGTTCCAGCAGTGTTCTTCTTTCTAGGCAAAACAACCTTACAATTCACTTATGCTTCTAAACTAGGTGATGGGTTTAGTATGTAATAACATTTATGATTTGGGTATATGAGGAATATAATGTTGAAGTAGGTGAGCTTAGTTTAGGCAATTAGCGTCTGCGAATTTCAGAATACTATGGAGGGACAAAATATTCTGTATGGCAAGACCTTAACTTTAGAGCTTGCTTCTTTTGTGCTATTTCATGACCAGCACTTGTCACAGAAACTCCAGTTTTTTTGTAGCTTATTTACATGATGATGTCAGCCTAGAGGATCTTTTTAATAATAATATAATTGCACAGATGCATTCAGACACATAGTATATGTGCTGAAAAATACTATTTTTTATTTTATCGGGACACTTGCACTTTGAAACTTTTGTACTGATGCTGTTGTATTTTGGGGGAACAATGCATGAGTGCTCAGTGTTTTGTATCCTTCCAATAGGTAATGAACATTCGAAAAGTTCTAAATCGACTGGATAAACCAGAAGGCCTTTACCCCAACTATTTGAATCCCAGCAGCGGCCAATGGGGCCAACGTAAGTAGATCACTTCTTCAGTACTATGAACTGTCTTATCAGTATGCTGTTTGCAGTTGTTAGCTTCTTTCAGTCATTGTTACATGTTTTATTCATTCCTCATGTTATATCCAAGTTCTTATACAATGTAAAAAAAATAATGCACATTAAAATGCAGCAAGTAGAGTTATTATTTTGAAATGTTCTCTTATAAGGTCTTTCAATATGGCTTATGCAAGTGGGGAAACATTTAACTATGTAGCTTTGGAAAGGAATTTGTAGATTATAAAAGCCTTGTATTGAAAAGTCTAAAGTGCTCTCAGAAGTAGGTGCTTAAGGAAACATTATCAGCTCATCTGAATCAAATTTCATGTTTTTAGCCTGGTACAGCTCCACTGAAGATTAGAAAACTTTTTCCAGTTAATACCAGCTGTGATTCCTGTTGAAGTTTAATACTAACAATTAAGGAAGCAAACTAGACAGAACTGTCATGGTGTTAATCCTCTTGGAACCATTATTGGAGACACCAAAATTAGAAGGCAAAGAATATAAAAAAATGCTTGCAGTATTAGAACTTCTCAGCTCAAAAACTCAGGCTCAAGCTCAAGACTGAGCCTGTTCGTGTTATACATTGCCTTCTCTGATCTTTATTCCAGGTTCAAAGCCTAAGCAGTGTGCAAAAACACGTCTGGAGATCCTACTTCTTTCTCCACTTTTCCCATTTACTCGCAGTCCACAACCATCCCATTCATGTTTCCACTTTCAATGTTCCAATGTTCTCTTAAGAAAACAAGCAAGATAAGCTGGCTTAATCTTACAAGAAAAAGGTAGATGAGATGGTGTCTTTGATTATCAGTATTAGAGGTGGTTAGACCACACAAGACAGGGAAAGGACTGGAGAAATTCTTTAATATAACAGTTTGTCTGGTATGCAGCTAAGATGAAGTGAGGTCCTGAATTCTTCATGGGACTGGCTGCAGTCTGTATGGACAAGATAATTTTTGCATAGGCAAAGAACAAGCTTTGTAATTGAACAAAATATATTTTTGAATGTTTTTGTGTCACTCTGTGAACTAAAAAGATATCCAGAAAGGTTGTGATGCTCAGTTGTGTAGTTCCATCAAGACAAAGGCCATTTCCCTTTGTGCGTTAGAAGTATTCCCTTTGTTTTGGAAAGCCTCATAGTCTGCTACTCTGTGAGGCTTGTTTGAGGTTGTTCTGCCACTGGCCTGTGGCAGCTCAGTGTGTATAAGTGCCTGACTCCAGCTGGCACGTTTGTACAAACTCTCTGATGTCTGTGCCCACTTGTTGCACATGTTGGTTTAGCGTGGCTTTGTAAAACACTAAAGCTTCCCATTGATCCTAAAGCAGTAGGTACCAGGTTTGATTAGAAGGCCACCTCGGTAAAGCTGCGTTCAGCCAGCTTTAGTTACCTTGGCTTCCTTCCTTGGCTTCAGTCAGCCACAAAAATTCAGCTTTTTGGTGGTAGGCTAGATGACAATTTTCCTAATTTGCATCCAATTCCCTTATTTAGTGCAATAGCGCTGAGAGCTCACGTGAGCGGGGCTGAACGGGGACATCCTGGGCCTGGCTTAGTTACACAGTCCTGCAGTTACTCTTTTGGTGGGCTGAATGACAATACATCTTGCTAGTAGCTGACACCATTAGTGGCTCTGCCATGTTTATTTTAAGGCAGTCAAATACTGATGCTGCCTTGTGGCCTTTGACATTTCCCTATTTTTAATGTAATTCTGTCTTATGTACTCATCTTTCACACTAAATGCCAGTTTCTGTTGGCTTGCACAGTAGAGATTACAGTGTATACTGCCTTTGTTTTCTGTGTAGTATTGACATAGAAATTAGCTTTCTGCACGTGCAAATAATGAACACAATTGTTGATGTGGGTCAGTCCCTAGCATGCTGAACGGCAAAAGCAAATTTGATCTTTACTTGTTGCATCTCTTCCAATTCAATTGTCTCTGTTTGCAGACATTGATTTTTTTTTTTCCATAGTAGGAGATCAGAACATAAAACTTGAATGGTGTTTTATTCAAGATTGCTTTTCTAGTCTGTTTTCAGTTGATTACAACAGCAAAAGAAAGCCTAGACCCATAACTAGTTCAAGACAGAAGTACTCCCTTTCAAGTGTCGAGTGGGGAGGGGGAAGTAGTTTCTGAACATTTCTTCTTTAGCAATGCTGTAACTGTGAAGGACACTGCTGGATCACTGCCACTGTTCCTGTAAATTCATTTAGCCCTTGTTATTTTGACAGTAAACTGACAGTGATTTGCTGCAGCATGCGTCAATTGGATTTGTCTACTGCAATAATGTATATAATAACAGGGCTTATTATTGATGAAACTGTGCTTCTGCTATTTAGTTTGCAAATGTCAGAGGTTTCTATGGTAATTTATTTAGGAAACCGTAAAGGTCATTTAAATGCTGCTGTTCAAAGATCAGCCCTCCATCATAGAAAATGTTCTCATTTTTTTAAGAAGCCTCTTTTCCTTTTAGATCATGAACATTTAATTAAATAAATGGTATATTCTTTCCAGAAATTTAATATATCTCATTCAAAAGAATAGGGGAAAAAAAGCTGTTTATAATCCAGTTTTGATGGCACAATGTATCTGTTAGGCAAAAAGATGGGATACATTTGGAAAAGTAAATTATTTTTGGTATGTCACAGGCTTGAGGAGGAAAAAACACTGTTAATAAAGTTTGAATAGGAAAAAAGTCTATCTTCTGCAGATGCATGGCTTTCCAATTCAGTAGGCAAAAGGAAGTATTCCATGAAGAGAAGATACTAAGGAGTTTAAAAATAAATAGATTCTCTGTGTTCTTCTGAATTCCACAACACAGAGGCATAACTCTGAAGTTAAGATCAGTGAGGTGTTGAGAAACTTGAGGTCTGCACCACTAACCCTCCTGCTTCTTGCTTTGTGAGCCTGGATTACCCCAAATGTGTTCTGCTTTTCTCATGCCCAGAACTTTGTGGTATGACTCAACATCTTGCTGCGCAATGTATGTACCCACATCTCCATCCTCGATGTCTCGGATGGTATTATCAAACCCCTTCCGTGCTGTAAAATTGACGGATATAAATGAATAGTCCTGGTAAAGCATTTTGAAATCCTTCCACAGAAGACTCAATATGTGCCAAGTCCCTTAATGTTACCAGGCAGGATCAACTTCAAGAAGAAAACCTGGAGTTCTTAGTTTAATGGAGCTTAGAGGTTGTAGTGTTTTATGCTTTTAGTAGATAAAATGCCAAAATCATATGTTAGCCCATTAGAATTTTGCCAAGTATCTTCTCGGCTCCTGGACAGCAAGTTGATGCCACCTTGTGCAAGTAGCTAAGACCATCGGTACTTCCTACGTGGCTGGTGCAATGACATTGAATGTTCTGACTTGTTTGCAGTGCCAAGTCCTAGATGTGTGGAACTGAATAATCACAGCATTTGTAGTGCCACATTTTTTCATATAGTAAGCACAGGACAGAATAAATCAATGTGATAGCAATAATCTTCTGTAGATCTGTCAAAGCCTTTTTTTTTTTCCTTTAGAACCATTGCTGACTTCTGAGACCAGCTGGATATTAAAAAAATACCAAAAAATAAACAATGAAGTAAATTCATCTTTGTAGTAGTGAGCTTAAAACATTTTGATTTTTCTATGAATTTACTTAAATGGAGCACTAGTGAATAAAGAACAAATAAAAACAATACCTGCATGTTAAGAGGGGAAAGCATTTATCAAAGTACAGAGCATTTTCTACTTTTTTCTTGTTTTTAAGATAAAAAAGAACTTAGGTTAACGTGTTTTTGTATGAGATTGACTATAAACATGAATTAGATGTCAAACATTCAAGTTCTTGTTTCTTTTCTATGAACTCCTGAGACACTGTGTGGATGTTAAATAAGTATGGTGCATTAGCCTGATGAAAAAGCCAGCAATTAAAGAAATAATTTTCTTTATATACCAGCTAAAGTGTTTTTGAGGTTGCAGGCTTACACTTACTACAAGACTGTTACAGGGAGAGATGTTTAAATGTATTAAATCTACCACTGTGTCATACTATAATTGTATTTTATTGTCCATGCTGGAGGTGAAATTGCTGTTGAACTTCTTTATTCCTTTTTTAGATCACGTCTCCATTGGAGGGCTTGGGGATAGCTTTTATGAATATTTGCTCAAGGCATGGCTGATGTCGGACAAGACAGATGAAGAAGGCAAGAAAATGTATTATGATGCTGTTCAGGTAAATGAGATATTTAAATCTTCCTTGCCATAATAATCTAATCTCTAATAATTCTAACAATGTGAGGGATTTATGTGTTTGCCACCACAGAGTGCTTTTTGTTTTTAAAGAATTAGTTGGTTTTTTTAAAGCCTTCATCAAATATAAATGCTAAATGAATACAGACACTGTGAGAAGGGGGAGAGTCTTGAATTACAGCTAATTTTTTTCAACTGAAATACAGTCAATCCTCTCTAATACTGGAGGGGAAGAGCATAAAATATGCACAGAAATGCATCTACAAGTAGCTCTCATATTAAAGTTCAATTTTGCCCTCAGTTTTCTCTATATCAACTCTTTTTGCCTCCTTTCTTATAATCAGAAGGCAGTTCCTCTCTTGTATTTCAACCTCATATTTCATCCATTGCAGTGTTTTGACTGTGGTCAAAACAGGAATCAATATATTATGGCAGATAATTTACTCCCCCAAAATTATTTGTTACACAGGAACTCTGTTACATGAGGCATACATTTGTCAGACTCTGAAACAGCTAATTATTCAAATTAGACACAAGAGAAAATTTTCAAAAATCAGAATTGTTCATATTTATATTTTTACATTTTATTTTATTTATGATCCTTCTGGTCTGCATTTTGCTTTGTTATTGGTGGTGTTTCCTTAATGTACAGTTTTGGGAGAACTAATGGCTTTGTGACACTGGATTGAGACTTGTGAAGTATTAAGTTTAAATTCATATTTACAGGCTTTCCTTGCAGTCTGGGCAAATGACCTATTTCCTCTGTACTTTGCTTTCATATATATGTATAAAAGAGGATAATACTGCTACTTTTTTCCATCCTTTCATCTATTTTGACTGTAAGCTCTCTAGGGCCAGGACTTTTATCTCTTATTAACTGTATGTATGTACAGTGCCTCTGTAGACAAGGCTTCGAGATGCTAAGCAATATCTGCTTATTCTTTCATACACTTGGAAATGCACGGTCCTTAGAGAAGAGACATAAGTCTCTTTTTACTTCCCACACAGCAAAAAGTGGTGGCATTAGAAAATGCAACCCTGACTCACTGGAAATTTTCTTTTTTCATTAGAGAGAAAAGTCATATGTGAGGATTTGAGGGAGGGTGTGATCTCTGCTGGTCGTACATTTGACAACCAAGCATCCTCTGCTAAGAAAATCCTGCCTTTAATTTTGTAAGTGCAGGTTTGGATGTGGTCAGCCCCCTTTCCACCGATAACATGGTTTCAGCTTCAGAGCAAAAGGTGGATTTTAAATTAGGTTTGAGTAAATTTGAAGCTATAACATAAGAACAGTGATATTGTAATAGTTCAGTCACTAGGTTGGCAGCCAAAAAGAGAGAACAAAGCATCTGGTAATAGGATATCAATTCATCTTACCATGGAAGGCATTTTGAACCACCTCAAAGCTGCTTCTACTCTTCGACTTTCACTGGTTTAATAATATCATTTCTTTCTTTTAAACACATTCTCACACAGGGTAAGTGCTAGTGTGTAGACATGTGCAGTAAAAATGTGGTTTCCTGGTACATCTCTTCTGGAAACTGCTGCAGGCTAAGCATCCCTAACGTGGTGCAGTCCTGGCCCTTGGTGGCATGACCATGCTTGGCGCATCGCTCCCCATCCTGCCATGGACCACCAGAGGTAGCCAAGCGAAGCACCTCGATGGTCTTGGCTGCTTCTCCAAAGGCTGAAGGTCTGCCTTCTCCTGACTCCAGCACAGCTTTCGGGACGGTAATAAGGACTCAGCTGTGCCATGGATGCGTGCCTGGGTCACTCCTGAGCAAGGCGCTGTGGCTGGGGCAGGGGCTGTGTGCTCTTATCTGGCCAACGAGGGAAAGGGACAGGAGTGTACATGCAGCTGAAACCCACGCTGGGATAACAAACTCCTCGTGTACAGAAGTTGTAACCACCACCTCTGCAGGTGTCCCAAGGTCCCAGCAGGGAGCAGGAGCTGTCATTGGCGTCATCATTCAGCAGAAGCTAACTTCTCGGCCAGGATTTAGTGTCGGCAGCAGTCACTGAATGCAACAGTATCACTGACTGGGTTTGGGCTCTGCTGTATGGCAAGATTTAAAGTACTCATTATCTTAATATTTTGCAGTAATAACAGCTCTTAGGCAGTCCAACCATCAAATTTGTCCAAAATATCAGTGTATGAGAGGGTCAAATGATCACAAATTATGTGCTAGATTTAGCCATGCCGATGGTTGAATGTTTTCTACTGTTTTCTGAGCAATGTTCGTATTCTCCATTTTCTGTCCTGAGGTTTATCTGTATCAAACTGAAAGTGTACACGCAGCATGTAGAGGCATGGCTTGATGTTGTAATGTAGCTTGTTCAGATAACAGCAGCAGGGAAGTTGCAGTATCACAGAAATTGCAGACTGTTTGGGGCCCACTGACATGCTAGGTTCTTCACCCGAGTGACTAGCCTGTTTTGAAATCCATCCTGATATTGACTTTATTGCTATTGATCCCTTACTTATCTAAATTAAAGCTAATTTAAGTGTCTGCACAAGCTGCAGTCTTTCTTTATGACTAAGCCTACACATTTTGGGCATTCTTAGTCTGCTTCGTATTTTCTTAGATAAATTTCCCTCGATGCTTTCAGACTCTTTTTAAGACTACACCAAAGGGAACGGCATAATTATTCCTAGCTGTTCAGTCCTGCATATGCCCACCAAATTCTGAAAGTACAACATGAAGGTTTGATGCCTAATTCAATGTCTTTCACTATCCAGAAACCACAAATGAAAATATATGGTGAGTTATACTTCACTCTGTAAAGCTGAAATTTATTTAGCTAAAGCTTCAGGGTCGTTTCTTACACTGCTCAGTAACTTATATTAAAAACAAAAAGTTCTTTCTATTAGAATTTTTGAAGCATCTATAGTTTGTTTTATGGCTCAAGTGAAAAGTAATAACTAAGATGCCAAAATATATTTAAAAACTTTTTGTTTGCCATGAATGAGATGTATATTTGGCTGATGCTATTTTAGAGAAGAGTTTATTTCTAATGGGAAAAGGGACAGAGATATTCTTGTTTTGAATACCAGAGCATAATCTTAATAAGGCCATCAGAGGGATTCATAAATTCCAGAATTTGCGCAAAGACAAGTGAATGTATTTTTAATGTAAGTTATTTTTTTCTTCTGAAAAGCAATGCAGTATTTTATATCATGTCCTGCTTCGCATAATTCAGGAAGTAAGAAATCTTCTAAACTAGTTTAAATGGATATCATGCAACATTTTGTTACAGAACAAATGCGTATTGAGCTTTTAGTCATGTTACCGATCTTGAGGATTTAACTGGCTATAGAATAAATCATCAGTCTTTGCCAGCATCCAGTACAGGAAGCATTGCGCTCTTTTCAGTTAATCTCTGAGGGACAACTGAACAGGTTTAGTAAAAGAATATGGTAATTCAGAGCAAAAATGGACCTTCTGAGTTTACTTCAGTCTGGCAACAGCAGTGTCACAAGCAATTGCACTGAATCCTCCCCTTTTGAATGTGTCAGCCCTGATCTTAAAAGTTGAAAGGCAGTTTTCCCATTACTTCTGTTAATAGGTTGTTCCCGTATCTTTTCCTAATTTTCACATTACATTCGTTCATGGCCATTGCTGCCAGCTTTTTATGTCTTAAATATCCCTTCTCTCTGACACTGCTTTCGTCCCCTCCTCAGCGTATTTCTAGAGAAGCGGAGTATCTAAGGGCCCTAAAGAGGGAAGTACCTCCTCCCAGCAGAACTTCACAGGAAGAGGGGGAATCCCTCACCAGCAAGCTCCCAAGCAGCTTGGTTCACTTCATCCAACAGTGGTATCAGGGAGGTAAAGCAGCCGCATTCTGCAGAAGTGGTAGTTTACTTTTAGGCATTTAGATTTGCTAATTTTTCTCACTGGGAAACAACTGCTTGGAAGATTGTAACATAGGAGCTAGTAATCTCCAGACAACCTAGTATGTGGAAGTAGAAATGATGGAAATAGCAAAAATACTAGGTGGTGTGCAACATCATCACAGCCATTCTCTGCCAGATTGCAACAGCACTGCTGAAATTCAGCCTACTGCTAAGCTGGGTTGCATCATTAAGGAATTTGGTAAACCTTTGTGGGTATTAAACGGCAAAAATGTCATTTTTTGCCTCAGAATTTTGAGTATTCAGACAAAATATATTGGATCTCTTTGGTGGTGCTGGTGTTTTCTTTTGTCGCATTGCTAACAGTTGAGAGTAGCCTTGATATGCTTGCTTTGTACTTGGCTGAGGGAAGCTATGTGGGACGTTCTTTGTTTTGGGGCATTTTTTGGTATATTAAAGTGTCAGCATTAAGTAGTGAACATTTTTCAGAGCTGTCAAGGTTTCAGCCTTTTAGATAAATAAAAGATCCATGCAGACTCCTTTCTCATTGAAATGAGGGGGAGAGCAAAGTGTTAGGAAAATGAAAACAGGTTATTGGCCATCTTCAAGGTTTCATGAGGGTATATTTAACTGTGGTGACAGGCTGGTGGTGGGTCTGGATTGCCTGCAGTTTCTGCTAAGTTGCTTAAAGTGACTGATGTGGATAATGACAGAACTGCAACAACTCAGTTAGAGACTAGTTTGTCATGCTGTGTAAAGCCAAGAGTATGTTAATGAATTGGACACTCACTACTTTAACTTTACTTCTTGGCGTTCAAGGAAATAGGTAAGCCTGCGTGGCAGGCAGCGTGGTGCAATAGGAGCTGGCCTTCCCAGTGAAGCAGTTGGTGCAGCGGATTCAGCATTCGCACTGAATACATTTTGGGTATTGTCTATGACTTAAGCGTATAATAATGAATAAACATGTGGTTTATTTACATAGTTTGTCAGCTGTTGTGTTTAAAATATTTATCACACTGCTGCACTAGTGTTCTGCACATCCTGATAGTATAGCTGTATTATGTAGAAACACAAGATTCATTATGCTTAAGAGACAAGAACATCCAGAGGACTTGCTGCTCCTTTTTCTTCTTCTGGCTAGATTTCCTCTGTTGTCAGAAGTAGGAGAGGAGTTTCGAGGCTCTCTCCAACAGAAAGCATCAAGACTAAAGAAAGGCTTTTGCAGATTCTTAAGTTAATGGTTTACTTACAACTATGCAATCTCAATGTTTTGGACTATACAAAGTACACAATAAAATGTTTGCTCGTTTATGGACTGTCATGCGAACCAGCAAGCTGTGAAGTTGTTAAAACGCTTTCAGAAGGATTTAAACAAGAAAAATCTTGTAAGAGAAATTGTCACCATTTTGTGTGGGGCTTCGCTCTTGTCATCAGAAAGATCTTGTCTGAGCAGCCATATCCCTACTAATACAGCAAAAAGCTTGCCAGGAGGGATCTATATTTATTCTAGAACATTCAGAAAATACGTAATGTAACTTCCTGATAGGCTTGCTTTGATTTGTGCTATTCCATTAATACTCTTTTAAGAATATGAATAAATCTAACCTTCTGGTAGCAGACAGCCTTAACTACATTTAGTGTAAGAGCATTGGTGCTCTTAGAGACACTAATAGGTCTATACAGACAAAAATACATAAGTAGATTTTCAGGCAAAAGTAAATTATCAGCTTTCCTTTAGAACTTAATCATCTTTTAGTGATCGGATGGATAGGTATCATAGTAGTTAAATGCTTTCCAATATTTCCATTTTAAAATCTTAGGCATCTCCATTACAAGCATTCATATTTCATCACACACGAAAGCTTGTCTTTATAACAAGCTGTTAAGTCCAAAAGCAGTATGTGCTTTACAATGTTTATTATATCAAAATGTTATGTATTGTGTTTAAAGAAAGTTTGTGTTCACATTCCAGTTTTGATCTTTGAAAAGCAGAGTTAGTAAGGAGTTACAGTTTCAAGAGGAGATGATACCACTTCTCTTCAGCAGAAGTATTTGAATAAATTGTGGCAAAGGCTTGAACTTCCTTGTTTCATCCTAGCTTCTCAAACAGTATGCTTTCACGGGATTTCATGTCTTGTAATATGCATTTAAAACCTCTATGAAGGATGTTTAAAAAACAGAATTAACTTACAAGTATAAATTCATGTAAGTTTAGGGAAAAGCTTGTGCAATGTTTTTTCTGCAATCTCCAAAATAGCTGTAACAATGGAAAAATGCAAATTTTAAACTTTCCATAATAAACACATTGGAATTTTGGACAAAGGATAAATTTGATGAATTGTGAAGACTGCTGAAGAAAAGTACCTACTGCATTAGATCAACTTAATAGAGAAAGATGAGGAAAGGAATTCAAAGTCAACAGGACAGGCAATGGTTTATAAACTCAAAGTATGCAAAACTACAGTAATCCTGATCTGCCTGCTTTGTGCTGATTCAAAGCAATAAACTGAATTGGTGCAAGCCATAAATATTAAAATAAAAAAGTAAGAAATTGACATTTTTGAATTATTGGAAATATCACATAGTGGAATTCTTTCATGTTCGTTGCTTCAAATTGTCAAAATACTGTTTATGAAGATGATCCCTAAGGGAAGCAACACACATTAAAAGTGTGGTGTGGACTGAGATAATTTATTGTACTTTATTGTAAAGAAGCATGCAGAGTTGTAATTATCCCCAAAACAACCATTACAAACCCTGAAAATTTAGAACTAAGATCATATTTTTGAAGTTCCAAATTTATTACAGTAGGGAAATGTGTAACTGGTTTGCAAGAGTTTTATCTCCAGCTACAGTGACACCTTGAGGTAGGAAAGGAAATGCCTGCTTTTTGTTCTTAAAAGAGAAGTAGTGATTGAAATTACTCAATTGTAATTAAACAGTTATTGTAAAAGAAGAGTTAAAATTCATACATGCCAGAGGATGTAGAGCTGCAGTTTTCATTGCATTTTGAGGTTTGTAGTTGGTTATCCCCAGTCCTTTAGCAGAATTAACTTTTTCATGGCTCATATTTATTTTGAATTGAGCAACTTTCTGAGGTGCAGAACAACTTTTACTGAGAAGCCTACATCTGTGCTCTGTAAGCACCTTTGTTAATATTTTTATTCTTTGGTGGCATAATCCGCCAAGAGAATGCCCTCTACCAAAAAAATAAGCTTGTTGATTGTTTGCTCGCTTGTTTGTCTGAATTCATTTCAACACTGAGATGACTTCAGTTCTGTTTCCTCTGTTTGGTGTCCTAAACTCAAAGGATAAGTTTCAATCACAGGATCAAGTCAGGGGCTGAGGAAGGAGTGAGGTGAAGACAATATTTAAGCTTCTCTTTGTCCTCTGCAGTCCCTGGAGGTTAGGAAGAGCTGACTAGCTTAAGGGGGTCCTATCTCCATGAAACACAGATTCTGATGGAGATCCCTGTGCTGATACCAAGAGTGAAGAACTGAATGGAGGAAAATGGGTGTTCATTAGGAGGAACCAGTTCTGCTTGATTTTGCAATATAATGTCAAGGCTAAGAAACATGATGATAAGTGGAGAACACAAAAGATATCCCCTTAAAAAGTACAGGAGGGGAAAGAAATGAGCTTGGGGAAAAAATGGTCAGTTTCTCTTCTGTGCTGTGAGTTAACAGGGAGCAATTTGGAATCCTGTAACCTAAAAAAAAAAAAAAAATCCTACTTTTTCATTCACAACAATTCTTCCAATGTGACAGATAGGCAAGGGCATAATATTAACATGTGAACTCTTGAGAAAGATGCTGGAAGTAATACAAGGTACACTTGAGTCACAATTCAAAAAGTAAAAGGGACTGTTGGTGTTTGTAATTGAGTGCTTAGGCATTTTTACAGTTGTATAGAAAGGATAATGTCCCACAGGATTAAAAAAAAAAAAAAAAAGTAATTTAGCTAAAAGCTTTATTGAAGTGAGGACTGTAAGCAAAGCCTTACATAACAGCACGTACACACACAAAAACTATTTCCAGGAACTGTACTAGCCATAAAAGTTAGGCTGGCTAAACGAGCTTACAGGTACACGCCAAACCAAGGTACCGCTTTTACATGCAGTAGATTTATTTGCTTGAATATCTGGCAAATGTTGTTTATTTGTCTTTAGTCTCCCTTCCTTCCTCTCCTTTTTTGTCAACGAAAGTCTGGTTGTCTAAACTTTTTTTTAGTTACTGACAGGTAGCAGCATCTGCTATTGCTCCCTTTGGGATCCATTTGCAGCCACTTCTTTGCAACCTTTTATGTTGCACATTCTCTCTGCATTACCTTGATAGAAAAAAATCACTAATTGAATTGCAGAAATGCATTCTGTAAAATGGTAAAAATGAAATTTCCATTTACTTAAAAGGAAAACTGTACCAGTTCCAAACAATTATCCATCAATAATGTATTTTCAGCTAATCAAAGACCACATTCTTCTAGCGTTTTGGATTCCTTGCAGGTGTTGTATGTTGGTTTATAGGGAGCATATTCATTACAGTAAAATTAAATAATATTCCCTATAGTGATAAATATGACACCACCTGATCTGCAAGGACTCAGAAGGAATTATTTGTAGATAGGGACCAAGTTATAAAAGAGTAGCAATTAAAGTAAATATGTGCCTTTTTAAATTGTGTAGATAATTATTATGTCAAAATAAAAGTAAATTGATTGTAAATATGAAATTCAGAATTAATTCTGCCAAACAGAACTTTTCACTTGGTGGATCTTTATCACCATGCTACCTAATCTTCTTTTATAATAATTTGTTTTATTAACTTGATTTCCCTGCCAAAGCTTCCCCCACAGTACTGCAGATAGCAATTAGCATTCTACTGTGGGATTGTGAAACTAACTTTTCATCCTACTCCTCAAGTTCAGACAGTTGTTACATTTTTGTTTAAAATGATAGTATTTCTTCCTCATCCTACTACTTTCTTAACTTTGTGTTCAAATGTTTTAACATTTAAAACAATTGTCTCCATGTTCCAGCTAGCGAATTTAATCTTGTTCTGGACCACAAGCTTATTAAAAAAAAAAAAAAAATCTTTCAGAAAGTTCAGTCCAGCCTGATGGCATTTAAAACCTTTGTGAAATTCTCACTGAAAAATATTTTCATGTGTTGCTTACTAAGTGCATGGTATTATATGATAACCAGCAAAAATATTAAAAATCTGAGTTGAACTTTCATGAATATTCAATAGATGATAATAGAGGTCTTTGGTACTTTAGGTATAGATTCAGAATTGATAATTCAAAGATTACTGATTTTTGCTTATTTTTATAAAGTATTAATTATACCTATGTACAGGTATTATCTAGCAATCAGACCCTGAAATTGTATCAAGTATAAGAAGGCAAAAAATCCATAATATATCATACAAATACATAATAAAAATAACTTTAAATAAAAAGCTTACATGATAAAGATAATTTTAAATAGGTATATGTTCTATTTCTTAAAAGGTCCCATTTATAAAACCAATATAATTTTCTACACTAAATATGAATAACTAATTTGGAAATCTATTTTTATTTGCTGACATTTTTAACATCAGTTAACATCAGGTTATTCTTTACCACAAGTTTGTGAGATTAATTTTAAAACTGCCCAAGTGGGCATCATCTTTTTCAGTTTGGAATTTAATCTAGAGACAAAAAAAAAAAAAAAGAAAACAAAAAATTCTTTAAAGGTTTACTGGTATCTCAAAATCTATTTTCATGCTAAAAGAATCAAATCTGTTCTAGTTCCTGTAATTATGAAGGTACACAACCACCGTTATTTCTGTCAGGTACAGTAATGCTTCATTCTGCCATTCATTTAAATATATATATATATATATTTATATTTATTCACCAGTTATTTTTGTTTATTTTTAAAATAAATCCCAACTCAACAGCTAAGTGACAAGTAGAATTATCAAGTATTACCAGAATTGCTGATTTGGTTAGATGGAAACACTATCCTGAAAGGTTTAATGAAGAGTCCATAATTTAGAAGTTTTAATTTCTGAACTTGGTTTTAGGTAGTTCATTTTTGAGAATGCCTAAGTAGTCTGAAAGGGTTTTTTCCACAAAATTGCTGTGTTTTTTTTTTAATAATAAGATATCCTATTACAGTATATGAACTGCTTTATAAAAATGCGAACAACACTGAAAGATTCTGGAAGTTTTCCAATTATTTCTATTTTCTCATAAATTTCACCTGTCTATGCAGCAATACATTTTGCAGCAGGTTCTATGAACCCTGTTCATTTTATACCCAAATGAGCTACCTGAAAAAATATATATTTTAAAGAACATTATTTTCAAAACCAGTACCTAGGTATTCCAGTATCAGCTTCCCAAACTGACAGACAAGCTTCTTGATAATGCGCTTGGAATACATGACCAAATGAGCTCAACACCAACTCAGCCTCTGTAATGCTTTCATCTTCCACAGTAGGGTCTGTGGTTTGGCTGCTTAAGGAATCTTTTTTTTTTCCCACCCTTTCGCCCTTCATATGTAGTTCCCTTTTTATGGGTTAAAATATGCTGTATTGGTTTAAAATAAAGAAGCCTTCATTTTTTACTGCTGCTTTAAGATTTAGGTAAGTTTTTCAGTTGGTACCTGCTGCTAAAAATATATAATTGAGGAGGAAACAAAAGGATTGAGGAGCTTTCTGAGCCAATAATGGGCCTGGAGGTGGGCAGAAAACATCCTCACTAAGTGCTTTGCACTAATATTAGTGGAAAATAAAGTGTATTTTTCAATGTGACATTCTTGGCACAAAAAGCTACCTGGTAAGTAAACCTTATAGAATTATTCTGCTGATGTTTCTAGTTTACAGAAGAGTTTTTCTTGCTTATAAAAACAGCCTCTAAAGATGTCTAAATGGAAACAAATAACTACCATCAATACCTTCTTTTATAAGACGATATATTTTTTTAAATCCTGGCTTTTTTGTTAATAGCTCTCTCTATTGATACTTCATTTTTTTTTTCTTGTGTAAGGCATGGTCAGTACTGTTTCTGGATTGTATGATTTCAATAGAATAAACCTGAACACTGGCGGTTAATTCAATGTATGGTAGCATTCACTCTCCACAACCCTTTAAAGAGTAATAACTTACTTTCTGTATGCGTTTCTAATTAATGTGCATCAGGTCCATTGTTTTAATTCTCTTCGTCTGATAATGGATGGCTGTTTTCCTGGATTCTGTAATCAGTGACCATACATTGCTAACGGCACACACTTCTAATTCTCTCTAGCAGATTTGTCTATTTTTATTCTGCTCATTTTTTTTCCGGAAGTCTCTAAGAGACTCTATTCTTGATTGATGACTACAGAGGAATTCATCCTTGGGGATAAACTCGTCAGTCTTGGTTGGGTGTGCTACACAGACCCAAAAGCCTAGCATCATTCAGTACACTGAGTCAGATGTTTTGAACACGAATTATGCCTGCAACTGTTTATATTGATATAAACATGAGTTTATATCAATAACCAAATTATTTGTCACAGTTCAAATGGGAAGTATGGAACTGAAGTGGTGGCTAATCACCATTAAAAGTGAAATTATCTGAAATTGTTCAAAGTAGGATGGGAAAGAAATAAAAGATTTTTAAAATGGAATTTTATTTTTTTCTAATATTTTTGTAAAGTGTACTGTGTAAATTGCTGAAAGTTGTAGCAGAATTAATCATCATTACTGGCGTATGCTGATCTGTGTTGGTTGGCTATACTTTGAGGTTATACTAGCTCCTGTTATCGATTTCACTCTATGAGCAAAGGCAACACTGAGAAAAGCCAACTGACGTACAAGACGCTTTTCAGGCGGCTCTGTTTTTTGTCTTTGCACTTCACAATACGCAAACTGGTAACTTTCGGTTAAAAAAAATAAAATCATGTCTTCCTGCAGGCCATAGAGACCCACCTCATACGAAAATCAAGCGGGGGACTGACATACATCGCTGAGTGGAAGGGTGGACTGCTTGAACACAAGATGGGACATCTCACTTGTTTTGCTGGAGGCATGTTTGCTCTAGGAGCAGATGGAGCACCTAGTGACAAGACAGGCCATCACATAGAGCTTGGTGCTGAAATTGCTAGGACTTGCCATGAATCCTATGATCGTACAAGTAAGTACATCACAGCATTCATTTTCACAGTTTGGCTTTGTGAAGGCAGCCATCAGTATTATATGCATAATGGTGAATGAAAGTTGAGTCGTGGTGAAAACTCTTAATCTTTTCTGATTAAATGCTGGTTTACTCCATGAGTAACTCCAAGAATGGCTGCTCTGTTTTATAAATAATTGCTGTTCATCTGAATCATAGCCTACTCGCTGTAGTGATTTAAATGACAGCTTTTTTTTTTTCGTTTCCACTTTGTCAATTTCTGTGTAGCTAAAAACAAGCAAGGGAGGGAATCTGATCATCTATGCATCAAAATAGCTATTAATTATGCTTTATGCTCCAAAAAATATTTTATTCTCAGTGCTGTTGGTACAATGCTGCAAACAAAGAATTGCACAAAGAAAGTGGATTTTTGTGCAGGAAATTTCTTTGGATTCCTTTATCTTCTTACAAAAATAATCCTGGCAACATTTCAGGTCACAGAGTCTAATTTCAAGTTTGACATAGACAAGTAAATATCCTCATCTTTTAAACAAAATCTAATATGTTGTTAGTTATATGAAGCCTTCCAGAATGCAAATGTTAGCATCACTCTTCAGACTGGAACTGCTGTTTAAGGTATTGATGAAGACTAGCTCTTCAGTATTGTGAATTATTTATTGCAGCACCTCCTGTTAATATTTCATATCTTTCAGAAGTTATATACCTTTTGGGTACCTTTTGTGTATGCCTTGTGTCACGAAAGGCTAGTTGATTTGGCAGGTTATGTGATTTGAAACCTTTTTTAATGTATCTACTTTTATACTGACTAGGCATGAAACTGGGACCAGAAGCCTTCAGATTTGATGGTGGTGTTGAGGCCATTGCTACAAGACAAAATGAAAAATACTACATCCTGCGACCCGAAGTCATAGAGACCTACATGTACATGTGGCGGCTCACTCACGACCCAAAGTACAGGCAGTGGGCATGGGAAGCTGTAGAGGTAATGTTCTACAGTAGTTTTTTCTTATTAAATCCTAGTATCTTGTTAAGCGAGCTATTGCACAATATCTGGATTTCGTTTAGCAGTTTTAAATCAGTAATATCAACTCAAATTTCCAGAGATTCATTTACTGAATAGATTAAATAAGACAGTTTTGACTAAACCAAACCCTGCTGGTATTGTATATCAGAAAAAACCTTGGGATTTCTCTTTTTTAAATACTTCTCAGATCAGGATCATATTTGGATGTACTGCTCAAGATGCTGAGTATTGTTCCATATGAATAGAAACTGCAAATGTGTCAGATTTGAGCCTGGGACATGAAAATAAGTTCTATGAAATGTATTTTCTATAGTAAATGTACTTAGGTGTTTTTAATTAGGGTGATTAGGGCCAAGTATAAGTGTCTAGATAGTACCAAACCTTTTAAAATTGCATCATTTCCAAAAAGCATAGGTAATCTGGATTGAGCTCAATTAATGATAACAATCTCATCAAGGTTTAAATTTCTGTGTCCCACAACCTTTGAGCTTCAACCAGTTATGCTGAATCTATTTGTGTTTGTCTAACATGAACCTTCCAATTGGGCAACTAGTCTGCACTGCAAGAATTGGCTTGCCAAATCCATCATTTCCCTTATTGCAGTGTTTAATCACTCTTACTGTTAGATATGAATGCCATTGGATTTACCTTGTTTTGTCCTCCAGGCATGGGTTCATATTATGCTTCTAGAGTTCACTTATTTTCTCCTCACAGTGATGTTGCACTTGTTAAATTGTCTGCCTTTCAGTCTTCCTTTGGGATTTCTAAGCAGATTGAGCCCTTACAAGAAAAATAGAGGAGGCTGAAGAACATTATTTTTTTTGCTCTATATCCAGCTACCTGGATCCCTCTACAGCAACAAAAATCTGTAATTGTACTCCATATTCACCCTCTGAGATACTGAATGTATCTCAAATGTTGTACAAATGGTTTGGTAATTAGATATTCTTGAAGAATGAAATTTATGATAAAATCTGCTTTCCATAAAAGAATATGCAGTAGCACTAACTGTACTTCTGCTCTCCAACTCCTCATTGTTTGCATTTTCTGTGCAATTCCATATCTGCATTAACACTGTATTCAGCTTGGTAGACTGTGGTTATTTAGGACAATTTATTTGCCTTCCTCAGGTGTTGGCTGTATATGTCGTCAAATAATATGTTTGAGTTACCGAATCAAAAGCAATTTCTTTATAAAAACCTCTAATTTAGAGTGCTGCTCCCTTACTTTCTTCTTTGCTAACACCACCCATAGGCACACATTTTGCTACTGGACTCTTCCCAGGCAGATTATAGTAGGAATGTTTAAAATGACTCTTTATGGAAGTCATCCCACCAGGCTTCAGCAATGCCAAGTGTAGGATGTTCCTTCTCTAGGAGATGATTTTCCTGACTCATTGTTGCTGCCCACACTGATAACATTGTTATAAACAATTGAAATGCTTTCCTTATTATTGTTCTTTGCGCTGTTGGTACAGTTCGTTTGTGTTTATTTCAAGTTTGTACGCTCATTTACCTTCTCAGTGCTCTCCATGTGTTCCGTGTTTAACATTCTTGTGGTTGCTCTTGTTTGGCTCTAACGTAATGGGTTAGAGCCCATCTGTGGCAGATGCAGCTGGCCCCATTCGGTAAGGGCCCATCCTCCACTGTCCTACCATGCAGCTGAGTGTTTCACAAAAACAAATCTTGCAGCTTCACAGAAGTCATACAGTCGGTTGTAGGTTTCAAATATTTTCTTGTTTCTTCTCTCTACTTCCTTGATATTTATAGCCCCTACAGCTCCACCTGATACTATATTTTTTGTATCTCCAGTCTCTCCATTTTTGCTTTGGAGTTTGCTTTACTGCCTCAGTTTGAGTCCAATATCATTCTGTACATACTTCAGTGTCTGGAGAAAATGCAATTATGACAAACAGCAACATCCACCGTTACTGAGTCAGAAAGATTTTATCAGCTTAGCTCATGAAAGTCTCCCTTTCTGCATCATAAATGTGGCACATATTTTGAATTCACAGCACTTTGTTTTTTTCCTTTATGATACTTTGAGACTGACAGCCAGTGTTCACTTTACTTGATGTTTTCCATTACTAGCATAAATGATCTTAGCCACCCTCATTTTCAAAGGACTACTAATTTAAAATGTGTTTCGTTGTATCTCCCCACCCATTGCTACTCCACCCTAAGTGTGAATGTTGCTGTATTCTGAGGCAGAAGGTGTGGGCACAAAAGGACACCACTGCCAGGTAACGGGTGCTTACAACCAATAGACTTTTTATGGTGCTAATGTGAGATGCGAATGTTCTGTTCCTTTAGTTTAGTGCAAAGTAGCTTTGAGGGGTAAGATACTTCACCAAGTAGATACCACCAAAGAGCTAACATGGTGCAAGTTATCCTCTTAGTTTACATCACAGCAGTGTGTTCAGCTGCCCATATAGTATCTCCCTACAATTAACTCTGTTGATCTTTGTAACTACGTTAGTGTACAAAAAAAAACAAGGCAATTTGCTTTATTTTACCTCATCCTGATTAGAATGCAGATGTTTCCTTGAATAATAGCTTTATCATTCAAGTTCAAGTTCTCCTTCTGTTGTGCCTCAGAAAACATAATCTTGTGTTTGACATTGAAAATCCAGACACAGATTCAGCATTTTGAATTCACTGCAGATTCAAACAGATGAGAGAAAAGGACTACCAGCCAGGGGAAATTACTTGTTTAAACTTAAGTATATTTGTCACTTAGTAAAACTGTCCAAGAAAATTAAAGAACCTAAACACACACAAGAAAAGACAAATAGGCCTGTTATATTTTTAAAGGATCTCTCCTGGAGAAAAATTTGTTTTAAATATACAACAGGCAGCTTACTCTCCAGTGAAAGCTATGGAGAACCTGACATGCAAGCTAAATATATGCAGATAGCTAACCAGGACTCCAGCAAAAACAAGGAAATAGAGGATATCTACTCACAGCAAGACACAGATCTTTAACAGCTTTTAGAGCAGGTGGAGGTGATAGATACCTCAGTAATCATTAGTGACTTTTAGTCCCATCTTTCATCAGAAAACACTTATTCTGCCTGTTTGCTTGTTTTTGGACATATCTTCTGCCCTTTCATAGGTTTCTGCCATACGTCGTTTGAAATGCAGCATCCTTCTCTACAGAAAATCTATATGTCTTGTAGTCACTTCAGTGATATTCGTAATAACTTCAGAAATGGAGGAACTAGCTGTCGGATGGAGTTAGAACCTTTCATCTCCCCATCAGGGGTTTGATAAAGCTTCAGGTATTTCTGCCTGAAGGTCGTTGCTCCAATACCTACTTCCAGGGTGAGCACCATGTAAGAGTAGTGTGGTCCTGAGAAGGCACAGTAATCCATCGTGCTTACCGTCATTTGCCTTTTGACAAATTATTTAGGGCTAAAGACAATTTTCTGGATTTGTTTTTGAATAATGAGTTGTGTTTTAAATAAAATTATCATAGGCTCTCTTCAAGATTTTCTTCACTCCTTTATTTTACTGCATCCTACCAGAGATGTACAGTGTAAGAAAAATGAAGAGGCTAAAAATATTTTGACCTCGTTAAACAGGTCAATTAGAAATAAAGAGAAATGACTATTTTTAAACAAAGAGCAGTGATAAGAGAACTAATATTCAAATAAAGTATTATATAGCTGTCTCCATAAAGAATTTACAGCTCCTGTATAGGCATAGCTGTGACCTTTCTAATGCAAACACCTGTCGAAAATAAAGAAAAGCAGCAAAGTTTGTTAAACAGTACACCTTTCTATGCTTCCAGCACCAAGTATATGTGGTTTTGCCCTTCTGTACACACTCTCCCACTGATCTTTTTCCTCTTTCAAAATTAGCTGGTCATATAGAACATTTCTGTGGGCAGAAAAAAAATGGGATGTTTAAATGATCTGTGTGCTCTTTGTTATTCTAAAATAGGAATCGGTCATTGATTCACATCTTTTAGCTGAATACAGAGTTTCAAAACTAGTTAAAGGAAAACACATTCTTATTCTTACATCTAAAACACTGCATTAAATCGAGCCAGATACTAGCTTTCTGTCTACGTCTGTGTAGCAAAGATTTTTCAGAAAGGTATCAAAGAAAAATAAGACCTACCACAGAAAAGAAATCCAGTTACAGCCCAGTATCAGAGGTTTCCCAATTAAAATTTAAATGATTGCAAAGAAAACTCAGTCACACAGAAAACGGCTTCCCTTTTTCGAAACTCCTGACAGAAGGAAAAGACTGATCTTAATCATAGCATCCAATTCAATCACAATAATTTTTAAGCACTGAGATATGGCGAAGGAAGGTGTATGTGACAGGATCTCTGAAGGCTATATAGACAAGCCTGTGACAGAGGGGATACCCTATCAAAAACAGGAAAAAGAAAATAAGTTAATCCATTTATCTTTACATCCACACATCCCTATATCTTTCCTTCTGAAAACTGGTTTGTGTTCACCTCTTTTATTAATTTATCATTTTGATTCCCTTCCTAAATGTAAAACTAGATTGTCTGTGCTTATATTTTTAAAGAGATTTCTATCTAGAGCTCAATCTCATTTTCAACTATCTGAAAAAAAAAAAAATAGTAACAAGTCTGTCATACTACAGTGTTATTGTCAAACAAAGAAAAACCTGACAGGACTACTTTTGTTAAACTCAGTGTATGTTTTTTATTTTCTTCCTCACCTCTCTTTAGGCACTGGAAAAACACTGCAGAGTAGATGGTGGCTATTCTGGCATTAGAGATGTTTACAATAATCATGAAAGCCATGATGATGTGCAGCAAAGTTTCTTCCTTTCAGAGACACTCAAGTAAGTAAAGAAAGTTGATTTTCATTAATATGAAGTAGTACTATGTATCATCTTTACAGATAAGTATTTATCATTAGTACCCTTGACATTCACATAACAAAAATCTGACTGAAATAGTACAGCTTTTCTTAGGTGACAGGAAGCCAAAGTGCCTTTTTTTTCTTCTATATCAACAATATCAACTAAATTCTTTGACTTTTGGAAATTATCTTTACTTCTGTTAAAGTTACTTGATAGTCTTTGGTGAGATATTACATCTCCTAGCTTTGATAGGATCTAATTATATATGCCAACACTAGGGAAACAAATTGTATAGGCAGAAGACTTCTCAGGCTTGTATTGCATGCTTTTCATTTTAAAACTACAGACCAAGAAAAAAAGTGAAGTTGCATGGTAAGCTCACACAGCCTGTTAAGAGGAAAAAACAAAAGCCTTCATTCTCTATCACCATCTCCTAAGGTTTTAATTAAATAAAGGAAGTGCTGTCCTGGTCTCTTCACTTTTTTTCCTATATAAGAGTAAGTTGCAAAGACGAGAAATAAGCAATCACGTCATTTCAACAGAAAGTTGAAATTATGAAATACATTTATGTATATAGTAGCATTTCTTTTAGAGAGCGTACTGCCTCCGCTATACCTTTTAAATAGGCTGAACAGAATTAAACCAACGGCAGCCTTCAGGGAAGGATGGTGATTGAGAATAAACTTTCATTTGCTAAGCAGACTTTCATCCCTAAGCTGTCTTCAGTAATCATGCTATAATAGCCAATACAATGTACTGTGACACTGAATAAAACGATGAAATTTTTAATTCTTTACTGTTGGGTTTAATAGACCCTATCCTAGTAAATGGCTATCCAAGCTACCAGTCCTAGTGTTAAGACCTAGTTTTATTCTTTAAAAATACCGAGAGACAGATGTTGCTCTCAGAAGTCAACCAGGATTGGACTAAAGAATTTTCATTCCTACACCTTGATATATGTGGATATTCAGGAGGAAAAAGATATTATTGTTGTATATGATCAAAACAATATGTAATAAAATTACCAAAGATTAAGTGGAAGTGAAATGAACTGATATTTAACCTTGGTAACCTAAACTTCTTTGTCTCCTATCAGGATAGAGTTGTTGTTCCACTGGTCTCCAGTTGGTATTACCCTGGAGTCCAACCTGAATTGAGTAGCCCCGTGGCTTTGTGCTAACCATTATTATGCTAGGACTTAATGTTTTTGGTTTTGGTCAGCTGGTCCCATTGATAGATTCATCTATAGAAATCAGGTACTTGTTTGATTGAAAATGATTGTAGTTTCATTTTCCTGATGTAGTCACATTTCCTGCTTTTTTTTCTTGCCAGGTACTTATATTTGCTGTTTTCTGATGACGATATTCTCCCATTCGAACACTGGGTCTTCAACACAGAGGCTCATCCCCTCCCTATTCTTCATAAAGAGGATGGAAGTAAAGAAGAAAAACAGAAGTAGATCAAGATAAAGTTTTACTTTGTTTCATTCCTTAATGTTTTTTTCCAGGACTTGGGCACGTGATTTGATTTAAAGTTCTTGAGTTAGATTTTTAAATCAAGTGTTTTGCAGTCTGTTTTCTTTAACAGTAAATATTTATGAATGGATCTAAACTCTTAAAACTTCAGTCCTCTTACCCAGCTGAACCACTTCTTAGAAGAGAAATACAACATCTCTCCAGATTTTGTTAGGCTGCTATGTCATCTTGGCCAAAAAGAGCAGAGGGTCTGCATGTTACTTGTTTCCTGTTATGCTTTTAATTTGACTGCAAAATTCTTTTCTCCTCTATGAGGAGATGTCTGCTTTAAGCTGTAATATTTTGCCATGTTGCAAAAAGCCATATTGAATTAAGTATGAAGAGCTTTTTTTTTTTTTCTCTCTTATTTTGTTCTATGTTAATTTGTTTTGTGTGTCATCCAAGACAAATCTTGTGACTGTGACAGCCTCTTCTTATGCGGGTCTATCATTAGCTGGTAAAGTAAAGATGTATTTCATTGTCAATGAAGTCTACATAGGAATATTTTCATCTCATGCAGACACAACTCTGAAACTGCAATATATGTTGAAGTTAGTCTAAACTAGTTTTTATGGGTTTAGCACATTAGTTATCAGACCTTAGTTTTTCAGGTTCTGATTTAGAATATTGTGAAAGAATAAATTGTTCCTTCCCTTTTCTAAGTGGAATTATTCTCATGTCTTTAGTCAGGCTAATTTGGAGCAAAATAAGATAATTTCTTATTAAGAAAAGGAGTCTTACCACCTTTATATATTTCGTCCAGTAGCTTTCGTTGGGTTGGATGGTAAAAAGACAAAATAAAACTACTCCGTGAATTTCTCCTTGAAGCTGAGCTGAGAATTATACCAGAGGCAATTTGTTTGGTCGTCTTTGACTTTCTCAAACACTCAGATTGGTTCAGACCTGACACCAGCCTTGGTAGTTTATTGTCACAAAGCAATTTAATGTACCTGTGTGAATAAAATGAGACATTCAGATGCCTCGAAGAAAACTTGTCTCCTTCAGTGAGGAAATTATCCAGCATAGAACTAAAACTTTCTGAAAGCACCTAATTTCTCTTCTCTAAGTGGCAGAAATGCAGTGTATTGAAAAATATCCCTTAGATTAGAAACCTAGTTTACTAAGAAAAGTAACAGCTTTGCCAAAAATGTTTTACTTTGTGGTATCACCAAAGGGAAAAAAAAAATCAGGCACAATTAATTCCTTTTTCTACTTAAGTGTAGCTTGGAGTGGTTTACATCATTTTTAAGCCCACAAGTGTTCTCATTCAGTGACAGGATGACTTTTGTATGTTTTGGGTAGGGTACAACTCCTGGCTTCCCATTCTGAGAAAGCACGTTACCGACTGCAACAAAACAAATATGGTTCTGAACAGTCGTCATCTTTAAATGTAGTAAGCTATCTCACATGTCCAGCATAGCTGATCGGAGCTGAGGAAGCACATTTGCTGAGGCATTACAGAGTACATTTCACTACCTTTTTCTGTACTGATAGAGGTCTGCAGTGTCGGCTTTACTTATGTGGAAGCCAAGAGCAAAGATAACTGATGACATTTTTATATATATAGCACTGGAGGCTGACCCATAAACTTTACCCTCTGGAGAATGTAAAGACAGCGCTGCCTATCTGGTTCCACCACAGACAGAAGACAGCGTCTGCCACATGAGCTGCCAAAAACCTTTCTGTAGGGGGCAAGGCAAGAGCATCTCCAGTGATGCTGATCCTTCCATCAAAGGACTGGCAGCGCTCTGCAGTCATACATGAAAGTTAATAGAAGGACCCTGCTAAGCCTGTGCATCCCAGAGCAGGGAGAATGAACACAAATAACATCTGCCTAATATAAAGCCTGCTTTGATGGAATCAGCAACTTGGCTTGAGACTTTTTGCTTTAGTGCATTTTTTTTTTTTTTTAAGTATGGATTCTCTCATGTCACAGTAACAGCTTCAGAACAAGTGAGGATGAATCCTTGGCTCTCCTATGCTGAAAAGCAGAATTCCCACTTATTTTGATAATCCAGAATTTGTATCTTTGAAGTTCTATAGTATTTCATTGTATTTCTTCAGAAACTATATTTATAATGGACTTTTTTTTTTTCCTCCAGTTACCACAGGAAAATTATAGCTATCAAGTAAAACAGAATCCCCTTCCCTCTTTAACAAGTAATAGTAATTATTTTTGTCTTAGTTATCTTTATTAGGTCACCTGCTGCTGCCTACCACATGGTTATGCATGTGCTGCTATAGGCCTCATATCAGTTAAATAACTGCAATAGCTCAGACAAAAGTCTTTGACAAATGTGCTTTGTAAGCCTCTTTTTACATGTTTTTCTTAACCACGGTATGCTTCCCCCAGATGTGTCTAGTGATCTTGTGTTTATTTAACAAGCTTAACAGAAACAATGGAGAACCAAATAGCTCTTCTTGTTTCAAAAAGCAGGCATACAAACCTCTTGTATGCACTGGGTCCTATGTACTTAAATATATACATCATGACTGTTCACTTGTAATACAGACATTCAGTATGATTTTTATTTTTTAGCTTGGGAGTTAGGATGATTTGAAGGAGCACAAATTTGATGTGACTGGTATTGGTATTCAGGTTGTATGTACAAACTGCACTATACTGTACTTATTGTAAACAAATGTAAGTAGACAAGAAGATTGTACAATGTGTAGATCTGCCAAATGTAAGAAAAAAACTTTTCATAAATGGAGAATATATTGATTTTTTTTTAAATAACCCCAAAACACCAAAGCTAGAGCAATCATTTTGAAACAGCCAGTACTTACCAGCGGTTGTTAGATTACTAAGATAACATTCATTGTATTTCCCATTCACTTAACCAGCTGTGTGGAGTGGCTACTGATGGTCACTTCATGTTCCCAGTCATTCATAAGAGCAAAAGAAATTGCTTTATGGGGGGGGGGGTATTATCTTTGCCTAAACACACTTGCCTATACTTTTTCCATTTCTTTGTAGCAAAATAACGCATTTAAATCTGCATACGCTAAGTCATAAGAAATAAATCATTTTAAAAGGCACCCATGCTGTTTCATGAAAAAAAAAATTGTTTTGATAGTTTGTGAAATACGTATTGCATATGTGTTGGTTGTACACAGATTTTTGCAATGCACAATGGCTCACGGTTTCTATGGTGACTTCATCATACATATTCTCCATTTCTATGAGGCATTTAAATTGTTTTTGATTTGTACATACTCCATTTAGTCTTTTCATCTTTATATAAATCCTGAAATTATGGAATACATAATAGATCAAGATGCTTAATTTTTAAGAACTTATATTTGTAAAAATTTCTCTATTGTGAATAAAGTCTTTTAATATATCTGTTCAACTTGTTATAATTTTTCTTAAGTGCACTGCAGAAGTAACTACAGTACTCTGCTACCTAGCCTGCTTTGGCTGCTATACTCATGAATTTTTGTCAGGAGATTGGTTTGATGCACAGTAGTACTCTGTATGTGTTAAGATACTTTTGTTAATACTCAATTAATGTTAGTCAGTGCACAGAATTGCTACCACAAAAAATCAATTCCTAAAAATTGTTGCTAATAGAAACTTATTCTCCCAAATGTATTTTAGTAGAAAGTAAGCTTTCTAAGGAAAGTCAGGAAGCTTGGAAGTCAGAGGTGACAGGCAGTAAGCAAATTGAAGATCAAGTCACTCAAATTCACGTTCTGCACAGCACAAGCTGGCTTCAGCTAAATGCCATTTAGGAACAAACAGCGGAGCTGAGATGACAAGGCTGTCGCAGGGCCCAGTGCTACATGATCAGGTAATGAAATACTATCGTTAGCCCATGCTCCAGAGGAGAGAGGAATAGTTGTCATAGGAACTGTAACTACATTTTGTGTCAGAAAGCTGTGTCGTTAAGATCTCTGATCTAAACCTTGGAATAACAGCCACGCCTCACAGATAAGCTTATTTGTTTTCTCTGTCTAGTAGAAAGCATTACCCAAAGATGATAGTAAAATAAACTGCTGTGATTTCACAGAAGAGTCTCAGAAGCATCTATTTCTGTCAAAGGACTTACTCATTAGACCCGCTTAAGTAATTTTTGAGGGTAGCTATTAGATGTGGCGTTTCATTTTCCAGAATAGTTGCGGGTGCGCAGCTGTAGAGTGCAATCCTTGTGATGGTCAGAGTGCAGTCCCTGCCTGAAGCTGGCTTCAGGGCCACACAAAACGCTCAACAATTTAAACATGAGCAAACGCAAAGCTTAGTGCAGCATAAGAGATGTAAATACACACCTGGGTTTGAATTTAGACCCTTATGCACAGATTTGGTCTCTTGCTTGAGCAGTAATTGGATGGTTAGAGTGGTTTCTTTTCTGCCAGGAGAAAGGAGCTAGGACTGGGCGGACAATTAGTCAAGATAAACAGGATTTGCACCACTGTGTTGCCCTATGGCCTTGCTCTAGTACGAGAGTAACCCAGCACCATAGGACACCATCTGCTACGGAAACAGCCCTTCAGTTGATCTGCCTTAATCTTGGGATTAGTCTGTCCTGGTTGATCTCAAATGCAGGAGGAAAAATCATGCATCAAAAAAACATGCTGCCAAACCCAGGAAACAGTCCCCCAGACAGTTCATGCCTGACTACTACCTACTACACAGGTTTTTTTTGTTCCCTCTTGGGTTCATGCAGTCAAACATGCACACCGCAGTGGCTGCCACAAGTGACGCAGCTGCAGAACAGATCCAGTTAGTGACCAACATGCTGCTAGCATTCAACCATACTTTAAAAGCCAGTGCTTTGCCCCTTGTTTCTCAGGTATCAGCTCCGCATTTTGTACCAGCTCTCACTTACGTTCTAATTAAAGTCGCTGTAATCAACCTTCCCTTTGGAAGCCCCTCTCTAAAATACTCACATGCTCGCCAAACTTTCTGTGCACACTCTGTGGCCTATTCATGAAAGGTTCCTTGCCTTTCACAGTTCCCGCACTGACATTTTACAGGATGTTCCCTTGTTACTGACCTTTTGTCCCCACACTTCAGTTGTGCATTGCCTTCACACCATCACTCCGCATAGCACAGAGCTACTATTAGCCTTTAGTACCTCAAGTTAAAAAAATAAATAAATAATCATACTGATGATTTATTTTAATATTTATTATTTTATATTTATCATATTCTAGCCGTTAAACTGCCTACCCAGGAGCTTCATACTACAGCACAGGTGTTTGCTGGTACTACAGAAGCACCAAAATTTTATTATTTCAGCCATAGGGATAGTTAAAGGATTCTGGTGCTACAGACAGTGATCCTACAGTATATTAGCCAAACACATAATTAAATGGATGAACAATTGGCTGACAGGTTGGGCTCGAAGGATTATAGTAATGGGTTACACCAGTCTGGCGGTCAGTCAGTGGGATTTTGCAGGGCTCCATTTTAGAGCCAGTTCTCTTTAATGCTTTCTTGAATGATTTGGATGCAGAACTCACAGATATACTAAGTCTGCAGATACTACTAAATTGGGAGGAGCAGTCGACTCCCTTGAGGGTAGAAAGGACTTGCAAAGAGATCTCAAATTAGAGGGCTGGGAAACTGCCAACAAAATGAAGTTCAACATGAGCAAGTGCCAGATTCTGCACCTGGGACAGAGCAACCCTGGCTATACATACATGGGGGGGGGGGGGGGGGCCAAAAGGCTGGAGAGCAGCATGAAACTATTAGAGACATAAAACTATTAGATAGTGCCCAAAGGGCTATGAAGATGATGAAAGGTCTGGAGGGCAAGACATATGAGGAGTGCCTGAGATCTGAGGTCCCTTGGTTTGTTCAGCCCCGAGCAGAGCAGGCTGAGGGGAGGCCTCATGGCGGCCTGCAGCTCCCTCACGAGGGGAGCGGAGGGGCAGGCGCTGAGCTCTGCTCTCTGGGGATAGCGACAGGACCCGAGGGAATGGCATGGGGCTGGGACAGGGGAGGGTCAGGCTGGGGGTTAGAGAAAGGTTCTGCACCCAGAGGGTGGTCGGACACTGGGACAGGCTCCCCAGGGCAGTGATCATGGCCCCAGGCCTGTCAAGAAGCATTTGGACAATGCTCTCAGGCTAGGGTCTGATTTTTGTGTGTCCCTGTGCTGAGCCAGGAGTTGGACTTGATGATTCTTGTGGGTGCTTCCAACTCAGGATATTTTATGATTAGGGTATGTGATTTTAAAAAGTTCACCAGCACAAAGGAGCACAGAGGCAATAGCAGATGGGACACCAGGTATACCTCCTCCTGGCTGATCCCAGGCCCACAGAAGGAACCATCAGCCCATCAAAGGCCCATCTCCACATGCTTAGAGGAGTACAGGGGCACAAAGGCAGTCAGGAATTCAAGGAAAGGACTAAGTAAAGGAGTCCCTCAGCCCCATTGTCTAGGTATGCTGCTCATCAGGGTGAGTCAGTGGTGCTCCCACTGACTGCTCTCAGGAGCACCTTTTGGACTGGGGATGGGTTGGGGCAGCAGCACTGCCAAGGGGCATTCACACAAAGAACATTTTGGACTTAGAGTGAGCACAAACAAAGCAAAGCTTGCACAAGAACAACCCTCCCAGGAGCACAGACAGCCTAGGCACTGCTTGTACAACTCAGGAACCTGGTCTAGTCACTTGGTTCCTGTGTAACCAATGCCAGGAGAAAAATGGAAAGCAAAGGAGGATAAGAACTAGCAGGCTGAGAGCACAGGAACTTCAATGCAAGATGCTAGAGAAAACCTGGGAGCCTCTAAAGAAAAGGAAATTTCTTATTTCCTCCTTTTCTCACGAAGCACCTTTATGCACTAAGTGTCATCGCAAGAACACAGATAGACAGAAAACCAATTAAAATACACCATCATGGTCCAATGGGACAGATACAAGAAAAAGTGAGTTTATCATCTTATTGATCATCTCTCTTCTGACACCCACAGATGCAAACACAGGAGAGAAGATAAGGCAGGACCTACACGACGAGCAATTATCTGGGAGGCCTCTCCAGGGTCCCTGAGCCAGAAAGAAGTCAAGTAATGCAGAAGCGCGTCTTGCTGTTTCCGTAAGGGCCCTTGACTACTGAGGTAAAATTTCCACTGTGATACTAAGTTCTCGAGTGAAACCAGTTGGCGTTGCACCCTCATCTAAAGACATGAAAAACTACACTAAGTTACAGGAAATTGAGGGTACAGAGGAAAAACAATCCTGTTTTTCAACTTGGCATTCTTGTCTCACACTTCACTGACTGAATAACCAATGAAGTACTCCTCAGTTTTTCCTTAGATCAGCATTTTACTGGACAAATGTATTCAATTTATATTGTCCACATCTTACTTTAATTCAAAGACTGAACATTTCTCAATAAAAAAAAAAAGAGTACATGTAGGCTCTGTTATTGTTTTATAGCAAGGCATATTTACAGATCTAAGCAATCCTTGTAACTATCCACTTTCAAAGTAAGATTTGATAAAGTTTAACATAAATCTCATATAATTCTCATTTCCTTCTGTTCCAAGGCAAAAAGGAGGAGAAAGGAACAGCCTCACACTGGATGAACATTTTCTGACTGGGGAGTTAGTTGGTTGCCTCATGGTCACAACTTGTCTTGGGGCACTTCTCTCTTAATACCTACTATCAGAGTGTGCTGTGGAAATTTTCTTGCACCAGTGAGCATTTTTCTTTCTTAAAGTAACTTATACAACAAGAAAACCAGGCCCTTTTAAATCAACAGCCAACCTCCCATTTATTTTAGTGAAGTCAATTTTTCACCCAGACAAAACAATTTCATAGAATTTTGTATGGAGATTTATGAAGCAGATACAGCCTAAGGAAACTCCTTGAAAAGAAAGTATAGGTGCCCTGTCTTTTTTTTTTTCCTCCCCTTTTTTTTTTTTCCTCTTTTTAATATCCTATGGATGATCTATTTTTCAAATGTGGTTATTTCAGAAAATAACTGTGTGAATTTATTCTCTCTGAGAAAACTATCCATTTTCCATCATTCAGAGCTACGTTGTACTAGTTGAAAACATATCAGTGCCTTCAGTTCAACAGATGTTTGGCTTCTTTAATTAAAGCGTGCATGTCTTCACATGAATGGCTTCAAAAAGATTTGAAACTTTCTTTTCTCTATCACTCTCAAATGTTTTCATCCATCACCACATCTCCATCTCTTTTCTTCACCGTCTCCTATAGATGCCAACATCTATAAAGCAGAATCTCCACCTTCCACAATTTGCATACAAAATCCTACAGCCTCTTTGTATTTCTCAGCAAAGATTTAACCACCAGGCACAACACCGAGTTCGCATTTTGTGAGACTCCATTAATTTTATAAAATATGCTGCAGAACACTTATAAGCACACCATAAATATTATATATTAAAATAAAACTACACTTGTCAAATAAGAGACCCTTTTGAGATGCATTATTAATAACAACCATTTATACTCTATAATGCCATAAACGGAGAGCAAGTTATACAGACATTCTCCTCCTGAAAATTTTCACAATAGAAGATACGATAAATGTAAGTCACTGGGCAATTATTCAAACAAGAAAAGGGCATAGGGAGATTAATGGTGAAAAGAATTAAGGTAAAATGAGTTGCTGAAAGCATTGGGTTGGCGAGGAGACAACAATGTAGCTTCCACAAGCAGAAGCCACAAAGCAGAGCAAGGTGCACTTAAAAATCACCCTCAGACAGATCAAGTGAATTATGGTGGGAATGGTGCTACCACCTCAGAGGTGCCTCCTTCTCAGGGCCTGAGGATGGGCAAACTAAGCAGGAAGCTAGAGCCCCCCCGCAACATAGAAGGCAACCGTTGAAAACATGACCTGCTAACTACAGCCAGAAACAAACAAAAGATCATTACTCTGATCTGAGCTGGCATTGCAGGCTGCCTCCTGTCCTCTCACCATGCCAAAATTCACCTCCCTCTCTGTAGCGTGACCCTGGGTTTGGTGCTCCTCCATGGCACACGTGGGTGCTGCTAGCATGAAGGGACCCATCAGCCTAGGAAAGCTAAGAATATTCTTGCATAGCTTTCTTTCCCTGGCTTATTAAAATGCAGTACATGTTGTGTTCACTTTCTGTCTTACTCTGTGTTAAAACAACAAAAGAAACAAGCAAAACCCATGAGTTAATAATTCCCCCCAACCTCCCCACCCCGCTCCAGTGATGGCAGTCACGGGTTGTTGATTGCTCTTCAATGCAAACATCACTCAGCAGGTTTTACTGATCTCCCTGGCTCTCTGCGGAGCCTCAGACACTTCACAGCCTGCTCGAACCCCTCGCTGGATTTGCCCTTTTGCTGTTAGTTAGGTAGCTACAGACTTTCTTCAAGTGAATCTCCTAGAGAGATGCACACAGACCTTTTAAAGGTTAGGATGTATAGAGATTTCCCTAAGCTCATATGGCTCTTTCCTGCCTGCCCAGACCAGCCTCTGAGCATTTGTACAGCTAGCTGAGTCTGAATAGGCTTTTCCAGTCCCGGTGGTATTGCACAACCCAGCCCGCAAAGTGATAGGATTAGTGCTGGTCCAGAGTGATCACTGCAGATTTCAGCAAGTCCCAGGCCAGAGCTGTCTGTAGTGCTTAGTGATGAGCCAAAAACTGTTGTAAACATTATTTACAGATTTGCAGCATGATGAGCAGATTAAAAGCAGAGAAACAGAAGGGTACTATGGCCACATCAGCATCTTTTGGGTAACTTAGGGGAACGTTTTAAAGAGGCACGAGGCATTTTACTGTCTCCAGCTACCAGCAATAATGTGTGAATCATTCTTCTTTAAAGTGCAGTTTGCACATAATCACCAATCAGAGGAATGAGGAACCCCACAAAAAAAATGAAAATAGAACCATCGTTATATTAATTACTGATAATGTAAGGTTTAGCAACTCCATTATAGACTGTAATATCCCAGCTCCAAACAGACCAAGAGTAACAACTTCTTATGAACCAAAATAGAAATAGGTCAGTCTCAACATTTAGCATTCCTAAGAGGGTAAAAATGCTGAAAGCTACATAGTTATACAGAAAGTGGACATTTTTATTTTTTATTCAGTTCACACCATTGAACAAACATCATCTGCACTGTGGAAATACTAAATTTTAGATCCCACCGACTTTTAGATCCCACCAACTTTTATGAGGCACACACTCTTGACCCTTCTAAAAGGGGAGGCTGGGTCAGAGCCCATCCAGCTCACCCTCAAACCTCCTCTTTTCTCCCTCTGCCCGACCTTCAGAACAAAACCAAACACAAAACCACAACAAAACCCCTTGCCTTTATCCTTCACAGCGGGAAACAAATTGCTCCAAAGCCAATTTATGCAAAATCCTTAGCTCATTTCACACATTTTTCACATCCACCTCCTGCGCACCAGGTCTCTCCCATTTCAGGCCATGTGTAGGCCTCAACATGGAGCCTCTGGCCAGCCCGCACCACAGAGCGGCCTTGTCTGTCCTTTAACTCAGGGGCTTTGCCAACACTCTCATTAGTAACAAGGGGAATTTCTTCTTGCAGTTTTACTCAGTCTCCTCTTTATTGTTGTTGGTGGTGGGTTGTCGTTGAACCTCTCAGGCACACTTAATTTGTGCCTTCAGTCCAGCTTATTTGTCGAAGGAGGTACCTTAGAGGATCTTGTACTTCATCTTAGTCTCAGAACACCTAGTCCCATTGGCCCTAATCTTTTTATCTATAATATATCTTTAAAACCGAGGGATATTTGCTTTTCCGTCAGGATTACTTTCAAGCCTGTTTTCCACTCTCACCGTGCCCAGGACAGATCTGAAGGCTGAAAAGCACTTACGGAGCAAATGTATCAGCCACGGGAGCAGAAAAGAGAGGGAGGGAAAACTCTTATTAAAAGATGGCAATAGACTAGCACCACACTGGAGCCCTATTTTCTGGTGCTTCACACTGGGAACAACAAAACCCTCGAGGAACTCGCCAAGAATTAGATCTGTATTTACAAAAGGGAGCATTTACACCAGGCACACAAAATGACTCACCCGGGGTTATGCAGGCAGGCAATCCCCCTCAGCACAGCTGCCAATTCTTAACTCTGCGCGGCTTTCCAGCCGCTAAACAATATTCTTTCTCCCACCCCCATGTAAGACATGAGCCAATTTTACTTTTATGAGACTAAATTACCTCTATTCATCTCCTGTCATGGTAAATGAGTTACTAGTGAACTCTCATTTCTCAAAATTTTATTCACCAAGTCTTGTCTTTATAATTCCATTTACCTGTACGTGAAGAAATACATGCTGTTTATACAAGCATGAATAAATCAGGTGTGATTTCCTTTGCATTAAGTTGCTGTTTCTTTTACTGCAGGCAAAGAGATAAGCATAAGTAGTAGTAGAAGAAAGAAAGGAATTAATTTTAAAAGTTTAGAGATTATGGCTAATATTCCTTAAACAGGAAAAAAAATGTATTTTCAGTTTCAGCAGGCAGACTCAAAGAGATGCCATCATGAGGTAGCAGCCACAGCACACTTCTCAGCATTCAGGAGCAGGCTCAGGATGCCTCCTGCATCCTCCCTTTTTCTTCCCATTTTGAGAGAAGCAGGAAAACTCTAAAGCCATACAGATCGCTCCACAGGCAGTTGTGTGCAATCGAGAGTCTACACCACGAGAATGCAAGAATAACATTAAATAAATTAAAAGGTGCAAACAAATACCCAAAGAGATACCAGGAAATATTTGTATTCATCCTTCACTTGTTGTTAAAACTTTTTTTTTTAAATGCATCCAACAGCACTGCAACATTTCAGACCTGCCTCTACCACACACTATGAGATGTGTCTGCATGAAAAAGACCATGGCCTGGCAATGCTCCTGGAAGAAACAGAGTGAATTCCTACCTAAAATTCATTTCTAAACTGCCATTTAGTCAGCCTGTGTTAGTTTGTCCCTCTCCAAGGGCTTTCTAAACCCTGAGGCTGATTTCAACATTTTTTTCCCCAAAGATGGAACACTCAAGTCCCACTGACAATTATATGACCAAGTTCTTAAAAATACATAGGTACAAAAAGGGGAGACTATATATAGATAGCTATAAATAATTGATCCTACCAGAAAAATATTTTATAGTCAAATGCAGCGGGTGGGCTATCACTGCCCAGTACTTTACAGGAGGAAAACTGTGATGACAAAAAGAAATAGAGGTGGAAGATTCATAAAATAGATGTCATTAATTGCTGCATCCCTGAGCAAAATATTTACCCAACATGGTTAAAAACGTAACCTTGAGGCCAAAACCAGCTGACAGGACACTCCAGTTAGGGGAAAAAATGAAGAATAATTTAAAAAAGTAAATCAAAAATCACTTGGGAACTCAGCAAGAGAGACATGGGCAGAGAGGGGAGGCAGCTGCACCCCGTGGGAGCTGTGGTGCTTTGGGGGTGGCGAGAAGAGTGCTTGGCAAGGGTCAGGGCTGTGCTCTGCGAGGTTGTGTCTGGAGGGGAAGCAGCACCTTTGAGCAGAGATGCTCCTCTATATGCTACAGAGGGGGCAAGGAGCTCCTTAGCCTCTGTACACACAACCCAGGTATTTTCACCTGGTGGGAGTACCCACAGTGTGCCAGCTCCTTTTCCAAGCCAGAGGGAGGGGCAATTCCCTTCCATTAAGGGCTTATGATTTAGGGAAATAAAAATGAAATCTCAATTACTAAATAAGCACTTTGCATGTCTTTAAGAGTTTTGTCTTCCTGTATTGTGACCTTTTTCTGAAGGTAAGCAGTTTTTTTTCCTGGTGAGCTGGAAACTGTAGCCACATCAGCATTTCTGTAGCCAAGAATTGAAATGTGTGTCTTTATATATATTTAAAGATATATGTATATATCTTTTTGAGAACCTTGTAAAGGAGATACATATTTAATAACTTTCTCCTTCACTAAGCAGAAATAAGCAAGGCCTTGGGTTTGAGCTTTATTTTAGCGCAGGGATAAGAGGAAGAGAAGGGTCTGTTAGTAAAAAAAATAAATAAATAAAAACCATCTACTACAGTTCAACCGATTTTGAATTCCCAAGTTTTTAATTAAAATATGGATCAAAGTAACAAAGAATGCCAATCAGTAAGCCTGCATTTATCTGCAAACAGAGAGCAAACAGCCCAGAGTTTTCCAAAACCCTCACACTCAGTAGCCCCACAAGGGACAGAGGGGAGCAGCACAGACCTGCTCAGCCAGCTGGGCTGTCAAGTGGCTTTTATTTCCCCATGCAAAAGGTGTTGAGCAGACAGATGATGAGAAGATGGGGGGAGGAGGGCAGACATCAGAGGAAACAGATTCATAAGAATAATTTAATTTAGAACATAAAATTAATCCAACAAAATAGAGGAACAGATGCGAAGGGAGTTGAAACTCCGTCTTGGATCATATCCCCTTAACTTTACTATACCCAGAATCTGAATGCAATCTTATTTATTCATAATATTGAAACCATATTAATTAAGCAATAAAATACTCCAGACAGCTTATTGTTAGAATTATTTACATAATGTGTGTACTAAATGGGGAGGAGGAGAAATTAGTGGCTTCATCCTAAGAGGTGACTAAATGCTGGAGGAAACAATTTCTGGCTTCCTCTAGCTGTTGGAGCACTTACCACAGACAGTTTTTTCAAAGAACTTTGCTAATTAAGAGATGTACTCATACGAGCAAATATTTGGTTATCTCAGTGTTGCTGTTATCACCCCTGTGAAGCTGAGGAAACCAAGGCAAACAGAGAGGAATAAGGAGATCTGAAATATTTTTCCAGCTCTGACCCCATTAAGTAGGCTAAGTCAGTCATCTGCTTTAACCACAAGGTGATTACTGCAGCTATGACAAACGGATACAAATCTGGATCAACCCTCTGGGGAGCGTGCCAGTGAATGTATTGCTTTTCCAAGTGGAAGAGGTGCCCTTCTCTGCTGTGCCATGCAACTGGCGCCTGACCTTGGGCAGCTAACTGTAGGTATCAAGGACCCTGCTTTTGCCTCCAAGGTAGCAGAATCATGGTCTCATTGGTAGCCTGCTCCAGACTGCTAGCCTCTGCAAACCAGGTTTGTCTGTTATTACAGAGCTAGAGCATACAGGACCTGGCTGAATTTTGCCTGTAATTTCTATTTGACAAGCTTGTGTGTAATTGAAAGCAGAAATGAAAGAGTTCAACAAATGCGTACCTGAATATTTGGATCAGCAGTCAACATGAAAGTCATTTTCACTGTCCATGCAAGGAGCTCTCCTACTTTACAACCTCTGCTTCATCTTCAGGTTTCAGGGAGGTGGATCCACAATTTCTTTCAGTGTGGATTACATTGAGACCTGCTCACCTTAAAGCTAGGTTCAGCTTTGAGGGCCATCATTCACCTCCTAAGTACTTAACAAGCACAGGTCAGGCCATCATGGCCATGCATTCACTACTGAGACAGCTGTGTCTGTGCTCCAGGTGCCTTCACTATATCTTAGTCACTTTCTTTTGAAGAGAGGTCACAGAATCATCCAGGTCAGAAAAGACTTTCAAGATCATCAATTCCAACCAGCAACCTGACCTACCGAGTCCCATCACTAAACCATGTCCCTT
Organism: Anser brachyrhynchus; assembly: GCF_964034855.1. Classification (NCBI taxonomy): domain Eukaryota; kingdom Metazoa; phylum Chordata; class Aves; order Anseriformes; family Anatidae; genus Anser; species Anser brachyrhynchus. Next base: position 72,512,724 of record NC_137696.1, read on the forward strand.
AGTGCCACAGTGAATGTGCCATTTTCACCCGAGCTTTTCTTTCTAGTTTTAGTCTTCCTATTCCGGTGTGTAAGCCGTTCCTGGCTGAGCAATGAGGATCAAGACCTACCTGTTGCCTAAGCAAGTACACTCAGAGGATGAAGCTGGAATGTGATGTCTCGCATGGGCATGGGCTCCTGTTCATTGCAAAAAACAGCAGAACAATGCTTGGGAAAACTCAAGTTTTTATTAATTCCCATGTCTAATTTCACATAACTTTAGGGCTGAGTGAAAGTAAAACAATACACATGAATGGAGGAAAAAAAAAGAGTAAGTTTATTTTAAACACTGCCTTATTCCAAATATATAAATTTACCCCTATCTTGGGATTGGACGTTGTATAGTATTATAGCATTTCCCCCAATTCTTTAGTTTTGTTTTAAGAGAAAAGATTGGTTTTTGTGTAGATATAAGCACCTTGCACAAGTATGATCCAGACACATTGGATATATTATGGTAGTTAAGAGTGGAGATTTCATCATTCCTGCAGACAAACTATTACTTTATCCATTGTACAGTCTAGACACATCTTTACTCTTGGAAGAGAAAACTATTTTATTGATCTCCTTTCAGAGACTAATTGAAAGAAGAAGATTTCAAATGGTTGGTAAGAAAAGAATAAAAAAAGATTCAGCCACCAGGCTGTTACTGACAATACGCTAGGATGCTGCAATTATTCTATCTAGTTTTGATACAGCAGCTTATAAAGATTCTCCTTTCTTGAATCATTTCCAAAGATTTGGTTTTTCTCTCTCAACCCAAATTTTTATATTGAAAACTCTTCTAAATCGTCCTCAGATAAACATCTTGTCCATATGAAAAGCAACAAAGGAAAGTCTTAGATTACTGTACTGAAGCCCAGAAAACCTATGTTTGGTCAGTTACAAAAAGATGGCTCTCCGGGATGAATAGAAGACTTTCTGTCAAGAAGGGGATTGCTGCTGATCTAACCCAGTTACCTGGGAGGTCCAAGTCTCAAATGCTATTTTAAATTGTGTCATTAGACAATAAGGAAATTGAATTATTCAGTGTGTCTAACCTAACCTCATTACAGTCTCCACTGGGAATAATTATTTCAAAATGTTTCTTTCTCTTCAGAACCTGAGGGCACAATTTTGGAGTCTTCCTGAGCTTGGCTTAGGAAATCACTTCTCTAGATCCTGAGGAGCTGCTCTGGCTCCTGGCACAGACTGAGCCCACCTAAGAATTAATCTTGTCAGCAGCAAAGAAACACAGGTGGTGACTGCTGCTGCATTCATATCCATGCCCAGCCATGGCCAATGCCATCACACCGCAGCCCACGGCTGTGTCCCTTACGTCCCTTTCCATCACAAGGTGGGGGAACTCCACCTTTCAAGTCAGGGCAAGGTTACCGATACCAAATTGTTACAAAGCAAACCTGCTAAAGACCAAATATTTTCCTAGTTTCTATAGCCCTTTCCCCCAGAGATGGAAGTGGGTGTCATTAAATGCAATTCGCGGCTTTCTGTATGTTTTGGAGAAACACCCCGCATGCTGCGCCCAACCTCTGGCAGAGGAAACTTTTCTAAAACAGTGATTCATACAGGGCAGAACACTTCATTTGCAGCAAATGGTCCATCAGACATCTCTCTTTCAACATCTTGTCTAATTTGTGAAGATCAGAGTGTAATTAAGAAATGTGATGTAAGGGAAATAAACAATATAAAGTTCCGGCAATAATGTTAACACAACTGCAGGCAATTACCAAACTGCTGTTAAGAGAGGTAACTAAGAAGATTCTCTCAGTAATATTTCAGATTCTTTTTACAAAGTACAGTTCCAATGAAAATGTGTGCTGTGATTTCTGTCAGTCGTCTCTTGACCTGTCTAATACCACTTTCTTTTTTAATAGCATAAATTAGTCTGTTCAGAGCTGACCTTTGTCATCTCAAGGATTTTTAATGCCTTTATGAAAAGATAAGAGAGCTGACACGACACCCAAAAGGAGTTGAGGTGGAAGATGCTCTCCTCTTTTACACTCAAAAGCACTGTCAGCTGAAAAAAAGGCACTGAGGGGGGGAAAAAAAAAAAAGTGATGATGCTAGAAACAACTTCTAAAGGGTGACTGGAATCATAAATAGAAGTGTAAGTCAAGTAGAAAAGGCAATCTTCTTCCTCCATTCTTCTGAGTCATATTGGACTTCAGTGGGGTTAGACGACCAAGCTCTTCTACTGTTTAAGTGTGGGAATAATTCTTCCACACCTAATAAAATTTAAAAGTTTCCAGAATAGTACATCTTCAGCTCAGGAGTGTTCTTCTGTATTGTTCTTATCTAAAACCATGACTGATACGAAATAGGAATACACACTGGTCCTGTTTCCAAATCAGCTACTTAGCTTTCTGGAGACAATTCAGAACTGAAATAATATTTCCTGTGATTATCAGGCATAAAATAATTTCATCTGTACAAATAAAAAGATTGTGATTCATTTCCTGATTAGCCAAAAGAGCACAGCAAGACAAGATTGAGCTGACATAAAAGCAAAATCTAACATCTCATCTAAGTGAAGCGTTGAAGTACTAAACAAAATTAATGAGGAAAAAGTCATTTGTAAAGTCATTTGTAAAACTGGCCCATTGTTTGTATGTTCTTTTCTTTTTAACTAAGCTTTTGTTATAACACAAGTCATAAATAAATGATATTTCCACAGAGTTCCACCAAACACCATTTTGTACGCCTGTTACCTCAGACTTAAAGCAACTTTCAAGCTACATCACTAACGCATAACACAGGTCCATATCTCATCACCAACTTACAACAACATAAAACTAATAAACACAAAACTTTTCTGTTTGGGTTTTAATTAATGTGCTCCAGAAACTTGGGTGTGCCATCTGAAAGCCAAACTCATTCAAAACACGGGAGACAATCACAGGAGACATGGGAGACTATTTGTCTTCATGTAGGAAATGAGCAAGGCTTCTTTTCAAAACTAAGCTAACTTCTTTTGAAAAGCTAATTTTTGACACTCATTCAGGAAGCCTTTTGTTAATACTAAGATCTCTAGATGGTCCTTCAGTAATTCTACTTACCGTTTTTCTCTCCAAGAAGAAAGAACAGGGTTCATGAATGATGTTTTACACATGCATATCCTTATAGTATGCTACCAATAGCCTAGTACCTTCATTCACTTAGCTGGGAAGGTGAGAGAGAGATAAAGATTCTACCATTTTTCCAAATCTGGCTGTAGATGTAGATCTGGCTTTATTTTCAGGCTTTTGGAGGTTGGTGGCTTCTGTTCGTTTGTTTTTGCAAATTTCAGTCCTGCCCTCAGCACCATAAAATTCTGATAGGTTCCAGTAGCACACCAAGCAATTTGTTATCTCAGTTTCTCCATGGGAGGGAAATAAAATCTGGAGCATTGCAGGACTCCTGGAAACACGTCTCCTTCCACATTCCTGGTCACTTCCTCTCTGCAATGCTTTGCACCAGAGATTTGTCAATTGTTCCCCAAGTTAGAGCTGGCTATAGCCTCACTCCCATCTGCACTTGTTTACTTTTCCTTATGCTAAGAAATGGCCTTTTTGTTCATGTCAGAACAGGCAGCAATTTTATAGCATTTAATACATCAAAGATCCATGAGTGACGTCTTAGAGGCAAGTTTTGTCTCTGCACACATACGCTGCGTACATGATTCATGATTTCAAACTTCACCACCTAAGTCAAACAATAGGACAAAGTTAAAAAAAATACCAAAACACACCAGGCAAACAGAAGTTATTCTGCCCTGTTGTGAAACAAACCAAAAAATATGTACATTTAATTAGAAGCAATTGTGTGTGAAATGTTTTACACCCCCTCAGCACTGCCGTAGCCGCTGCAATTTGTGCGGGTGAGCTCCAGCAGCGCTGTACTGCCACCCGCTGTCCTTCCGAGCTCTCCTAAACATCAGCAATTAATACTGGGACAATATTAACTTCCCTTCAGTCCGGGGATCTCTGAAGGTTAAAATCTACATCATACAAGCAGCTGATGAGTTCTAAGAGCTCAAGAGAGATCCTGGTTTGCTTCCTGAGCACAGTAAGCCTTTTGAGCGCCCTGTGCTAACCATAGCGTTGTGGTTACTCACGACGCCGTCTGGGAAGGAAAGCCCTTGGCAAGTGTCTTGGCTTGGAGGAAGGGTCTTGGTGAAGCAGCTTGCACGTACCTGCAGCTGCGCATGGCACCTCGAGAAAGGAGCAAAACCCAAAGGTCACCAGCTCTGATTTATTAGTCTATATTTACTCTTTAGAAACAAGTAAAGGTAAACATTGTTACATATATAGGTTTCCTGCATTTCATGGTATGTTTATTCAGTATTACTTGTGTCTGAAACAACTGGAGGGATGTGCTTTCCCTTGGACATCCCAAAAAGGGCCCAAAGGGCCTTTCAAGTCTTGTTCATGTACAGAGGCCCAGGGTCTTCTGCAACACACTGATAGGCACTCACTGGCCCAGGATATTTTCTCCGAAGTCAAGAATTGGAATTATTTTGTCCACACAATCTTTTTCTATGACTGGACTTCTTTACACATTTCAGTTGAACATTTGCCACTTTATCGAAGTTGGCAGAGCACTTACTGTAGCCAGAGCACAGAGTAATGAACAACAGAGACCCTCAGAGGAGCGGTATCTTGCCAGTCAAGTAGAATGCAGTATTGGCCAAAAAAAACCTTCAACCTCACAGGCCAGAGTGAACCTGGCTCTAGTCCTTCACCTCAGTGCAAGTGACTGGCCCGGTCCCACATTCAGACAGGCTTCATCAAGAAATCAAGAGTTACGACAGAAGGACTCTTAATGAACTCTGAGCAGTAATTAGGTCGCATCTTTCTAGCCCAGCTATATATCAGTAAAGAAAGAAGCTATGGGGCTGGTGACATGGGAGACCTGCACAGAATGTGGACAGCCCAGGAGTGTCCTCGGTCTGTTATTCTCAGCTGTCCATAAGAACTGCCAATTTTGTTTTTGAGGACTTCTGTCCACTCTGAAAGGAAGACAAAGCAGAATGTGAAGCTGAAAACATGGATAAATGCCAGTAACACCTTTTCCTCTCTTTGCTTTTTCAACAGGAAGGGGAAAATGTAGGCTTTAATCTGCTAAAATGAGCTGGAGTTCAGAGAAAGCAGACTATTTCTCAAGAGGTTGCCAAGCATTAACAATATCTTACCGTACAGCAGCGAGCTTACACTGAAAGGATTTCACACAGTGTTAGCAGTACACCAACATTTTTTTAAGCCATTAGGCACACTTGAAATACAGCTGGGTCTTCAGGGTGAGGCAAAGTCATTCCAGGGCAGGTGGATATTTCTAGATGGCTTTGCACCATCTTGCTCACCCTTCAGCTTTCTGCTGTTTCTGTTCATTTGTAGATCATCTCCCCCACAGCACTGTTTTGCCTTACACTGTTTAGAAGTCAGAAGTGCCCTTTTGCACTCATTAAGCTCTCAGTAAAAGTTGCTGTAAGTGTAAAACAAGTCAGGATGTCAAAGTGTCTGCCAAGAAAAGCAAGCAGAAAGCACAGAAAGAGCACAAGGAAAACACAAGGGCATGTGTCAGCCCCTCCTTCTCAGGGCAGGGGAGGGTTCGTAAACATGCCAGGGGTCACTACACAATTGCTAATGCCAAACACCCTTCGGCGGGCTGCTCAGCTCTGTCTGGGCAAGCAGTGGAAGGGAGGGATAGAAAAGCAGACATTCCTCTTTTTTACTGTTACAGCTCCCAGACATGCCAAGCAGAGGGATAAAAACACTGTCATCTTCAATTTAGGAAGGTCACTTCTGCTGGTGCTTGTGGCTCTATCACAAGCTCTAAGAGCCACGGCAGAGCAGTAGACAGTTGTGTGCACACATGCATGCACCTGCCTAAGCAGGCAAATGTAAGACCTCCTAAATAAAGGCATGCTAGCCGTGAGAGGACTTCTGAGGCTGAAGAGACACCGCAGAAACTGTAATAGGTGTGAACCCACTTGGAGACCTTAGAATCAGTGTCCCTAGAAACCCCCCATGAGATGCGAGTGATGCACGTATTCACATGAATCCCCACTGGTACATATAATTTACTGCAGAAGAGAATCAGCAATTTCACTTACATCAATGACAGCCTTTTTCCTAGAGGAAAAAAGCACCCTTGTGTAAAAATAGCCTCTATTCATTGACCCTAAGAAAGAAGGCAAGCATTGCTTTTCTCCTCCTGTTGCTCAATAGCAGCTTCAAAATAGCTCTCAGAAGACAAGAACTTTCCTAGCCCTCTGACTCAGAGCTGCTCCTGTATTTCTCCTTCTTGCAAATATATTCATTTTCCAAATTAAACCAAAAAGTATACCACCAGCATAAAGACAGCCTCTTGACCTTACACTCCTTCCCCTCCAGCTCTCAACACAAGCCTGCCTGAGCCTACACTGTTCTCGAATATGTCTTACTGGAGACTAAACAGAAGGAAATTTCACCCTGCTTACCTCCTATGTGTAACTAGTATCTTAACTCCATTTTTCTATCACACTTGCTATCTAATTTTCTCCAGATGGGCTTTCAGCCTTTCCAGCACCAAAATCCCTCTTGAAATTCCAGATGGCATCATCCTTAGCAAAGTTTCTATTGTTATACTTTACCTTATTTTGTCCTGTCTCAATTATTTGATTCAATTATCTCATTTCACATATCTGGTCAAGACAATTGAATACATTGCTCCCTGTGGTTCAAAAATCTGTTCACGATGCCCTTGTATTTTCTGTGAGCATATAAAAAAAATGCACACATTTACAAACCTTGTACTTTTAGCATCTGCAACATCTGTAGCACTAAGCACTCCATCTGCACTGTGCGCTGTGTGAAAGATCCCTGTCTGCTCTGCCCCAAAGCTACCGCCTGAGTCTTACGGAGTGCCTCTTACTGCTGATGAAGATGACAGAGACACATTGGCGTGAGGAGCAGTTCACTACAGGGGATACACATACAGCCCGCAGATGCTGAAATTTTTAGAAGGACATTGCTCTATCTAACCAACTTTGGTAAGAGAGCCCTTTAATCACCAGTACTCGCAAGGCATTAAGCACCCATATTGCTTCAATACAGAAACGTGATGTTTCCCTCTCTCTTGACCCGCCATCCCATACTTTGCTGTTGTTTGGAGGGTATCTGTCACTGGCTGTAGCTCCTAAGACTGTTTCAGGACTTCAATTTTCTCCTAGCAGTCAGTGTTAGCTGGCAGAGAAGGTAAGAGCCTGACAGCCTTCTGCTAGTACTAAAGCACTGCCTAATGCACCTGCTATCAGAGGTAATTTTACGGAGAAGCCCAGAGATAATTTTTCAATTTGCTGTCTAGTGAATCAATTGCAGCTTAGTAATCAAGACAATGGCTGTAAAATGCAATGCGTGGAGTGTGTAAGTGGAGTGATGGCTTCACGCTGCAAATCTGAATCAGAGCTGAGTAATGGTATTTTCCCTCAAGCCTATGGAAAGCCCAGAAGGACATCTGAATTTAAATGGGGAGAAGCAAATTATGGCTGCTGATACTCTTAAAGATTCCTCTTACTTCTGAAGAAACCAGCAGGGAAATCGGTACAGGCAGGCTTCAGAAAAAGCAGTGTGCTGTGGAAAGCCATAGGTGAGATTACACCCTTCCTGTAGGAGGACTGAAGGAAAAGGTAGAACTGATGCAAACTGGGCAATGCCTCCAGTTCACAGAGATCACTGCTGCTCTTCACTTAAAAAAAAAAAAAAAAAAAATAGATCCTCAGAGGTGGCTCTGTCCTTGTCATTTCAGTCCCATGGGAGCAGTTTGTAACAAGGCTCCAGCTGGATTTTTGTTCTGATTTTTAACGTATATTTGATTGAGGAGGCAGGAAAAACAGGGAAACTATAACAAGAAAAGAAAAAAAGGCTAGGTACCCAATACTGTGACCTTAAAATGAAACTTTTTTTTTTTTTGGTGCAAAGTACTAATACATAGAAAGAGATTTCAGTAATAAGCAAAGGAAATATCTCCCATTTCCTTTGGTTGCTGAGAAATAAGGTTTTCTTGAAGACTGGCATACCTGCAAAAGACCACTTGCAAGGTCTCAAAGCTTGGCTGATCAAAATGTTTCAATTTCACATAAAATTAGAAGGCTCTATACGTTGCAATTCTAGAGATGGAGAGGTCCTCCTGCACGTTATCATTTTTAATTCAATAATCATGTATGTTTTTAAGTTTACAGTCAAAAAAATGTTTCTTTTATTCTGAATTACATAGGTAGGATAGAAAAAGAAGCATCTTTCTGAAGAAGAGATAATACATGAAATTACATGTCTTTCTAGAGAAAGTACAAGTAATGGAAAATAGTTCCCCTAGTATGAATAACTTCTCCCAGAGGCAAAGACCGTGCCACTACAGGGAAAACAAGGAAACCAACCAACCAACCAAAAAAACATGTAATTTTTTCACTGTTTGTACAGGTTTATCTTCTGGGCTTGGGCAACACAAGTCGTCACTGAAAAAGGAGCAATGCAGAGCAGAGACTGGTAGGAGAAAAAGATATGACAATGTGCCAACAGGCTACACTAGGACTATGCTTGAGATGTTTTACATAAGGATTTTTAAATGCCAAGCAGTTACAAAAACACAAGAAAAAGAATAGCAGCAGAAACAAGCTAGTGTGTAGCCTGGCTGGAAGCTGGCATCTGTGTATCTCGTACGGAACCTGTAAGAGATGGTCCCGGTCTCAAACAAGTTAGAGCCTACATGGAAAAGACAGAAAGGAAGCAATGTTACTGAAGTCCTAACTGGGAAAAAAAATAATAAATTGTTTAACCTGTTTAATTTTCTGTAGTAAGTAATACAGGAAGGTTAGGCCAAGTGAACAACTCTCTGGCCAGTGCCTTACCCACAAGCCTAGCCTTCCTTTTAGCCCCGAAAGGAGGCTAAACATCTAAAGGATGCTTAAATATTTTTCTTTTATGCCACTAAAGTGAAGTTGAAGAATTGTTTGCAATTTCTTGTAGAACAGTGAAAAAATCAGCAAGCCAGGATAGATGTAGATAATGCTACAGTTATACACAACTTATTTTGCCCATGAACATTTGCAAGAAAGAAACCAGATGTTTCACAGCTCCGGACAGATGCACCATTTTTAGAGGCAATAATTTAAATTCACTGTCAGAATAAGCATACTTGCACTTTAGCCTGGTAATTTATCTGTCTGGGAAAACAGCTTTCACATATGGAGCCCTGCCTACTTTGTTATCAAATGCTTAATAGAATTGACACTGCAGGCTGTTAAAGTCCAGTTCATGAACACACAAGATCAAGAAAAATAGTTTGGAGATTTTTCTTGTTTTGTTAGTACATTGATTTGTAGAACAGCTTTTAAATTCAGGTCTCTCTTCAAAGAGAAAAAGTAATAATATTTGATCTCTTTAAAAATATCGATAAGTTGGGATTGACCGAGCTATCTTAGTATTGGTAGATAAACCTGAAGATGAGCTGTGCATCCAATTTCAACATTTTGTTGGTTTTTTAAAATCATTTGTAAAGCAGCATGTGGGCCATCCATTTTTCTAAGGCCCAAGCCTAAATACATGTCTATGGCTTTGACTTACATCTTGGTTGGACAATGCTACCAGCCAATTACATTAAACATCTTAACATGGTGTTGGCCAGTACTTCCTAATTTTATTTTTTTTAAGGGACAAGGTAAGTTTGTCACAGGGCTTTAGTTGTAACAGGATTTGGAGATATTCAAGGATGTTATTTTGGAGTTTTCACCAGGGTCAAAGTACTTTCCACGTAGAGTCATTAGCTCTGGCCAATGCCATGTAGTCCACAGCACTTCTGTGTTTTCAGAGGCAGGAATCACTCCCGTAGCTGGCTCCCAGCAAAGAGACTGAAAATAAAGAGCACTTATGCTGCAAGCTATTTATGGTAGAAGGCTTTCACAAATTAATAAAAGCATTTCTTTGCACACAAAGGTTGTTTCGTAAGTCTCCCAAGACCTCCATTTTCTCACAGCCACTGTCTGCACCACGAGAAGTGCCAGTGCAGGGACTTGTGTGAGAAAATCCATGTGGCAGACACAAGCTGGGAATAATCAGTAGCACTTAAAATAGACATAAACAGAAGGAAAAAAAAGAAAAAAAAAAAAAGGCAAGATTGTGTGGGATAGCAATTCAGACCTGCACATGAGACATCATGAGTCAGCTCTGATCTAGTATTCCAGTATTTGTTCTCCAGGCCAGCCTAGCCTGTGCTTATTCACATACAATACTTAAAAATCTGAGTTCATAGCTTTTCTCTGCAGCAGGGATATGGACCTCAGCCTCTCACATCACAGGGAATGTCACCCTGTTGCTCCTGTTTATCCCTCTCTCATTCTCTCCCTTTATAAAGCTCAGCAATATGTACTGAGCCATATAGTTTGCTTACTTCAATCATACAAATCCATAAATGCAGAAGGCAGCTATCATCTGCTGAATGAGTTCACAGTATCTAGGAAATTCCTCTGGTAGGTTTCCTATACCATCAGGGAATGCTTTGGCCATTGCCAAATTTGCTGCAGTGAATCCTCATTTGCTCCTGCTGTGCTTTGAGAGACAAGCCAGCCTTCTCTCCAAGAGTCTGTAACTGGGATTTATATGGGGAATTGGTATCCATTTATCCTTGGCACTACCTGATGCTCTGCCTATCTGACTCTGACTCCACTGGTATCCAACAATCCCTTTCTGAACTGTCTAACCACCACGCACTACCTGGAAAGGTTGACCGTTCCTTTGTGTCAAAAGGTCACTAAAGCAACAGCAGCTCCTGAACAGCTTGGATTATCTGAGCAAAATCTCACTGGTGCTGTCAGCACAGCAACAGCAATCTGAGCATTTACCAATACTTCAGTTTTATCCCTGGAAATTAAGTTGAAGCACCTTATAGAGAAGATGCTGTTAAAAATGCACCCAGTTTGGAGTACAGGTGACTGATCTGTACAGTACCCATTCAATATTTCTGGATGTTTTAGCCTGATTAGATTTTACCCAGGAGGACTAATTAATATTGTATTGGGCCATGTTTTTCACTGTGTCAAGTTTTAACAGAAAGATTAAAATAAAATGCTTTCCTTGCTAGCATGTTTACTTTGCATTTTAAACAGAACTGCAAGCTGTTCTGCATGTAAAGCAACAGTTCAGATTATTTTGCACTTTGCTTGGTCAAAGTAAGAACCTCTAGAGCAAAACTTTTCAGGTACTTCTGTGCAGTAGCTTCATGGTCTTCATAGTGAAGACCAAATGCTCTTCTTTGCCAAGATTCCTTTCAGGAAATAACTTGGACTTCAGGGGCCCCTCTGGTTTCCACAGAGGAATTTCCACAAATCATTAAAGAGAAGACAATGGCATAACGGCAGGAGAAAATTTAATTCCTCTGTAAAGATTCAGTTTCAATGCAAAATAAATAATAATAAATGGTGGATAAGAACTCAGAAAAACATAGCCAAAGAGATCTCTAAATGGAAAGATTGGCTGGGAAGGAAGGCACACAATCTGCAAACTCTTCAACATTTTTTTTTAAGAGATACGAGAATCAAAAGATTAAAAAGTCATTCAGCACTTCCCTCCTCATCTGCAGAACAATACTTCAAAGAAGGCAAGAGTAAAGCACAAAGCACAGCAATGATCTAGTTGGACATTTCCTGGACAGCAGCACCCACAAAACATCCTCCAGGCACTTTCAAAGTTAGAGTGATCATTCAGATCTGGGGCCTCCAGCACAAGAAGGACATGGGCCTACTAGAACGAGGGCCGCAAAGATGATCAAGGGGCTGGAGCACCTCTCCTGTGAGGACAGGCTGACGGAGTTGGGGTTGTTCAGCCTGGAGAAGAGAAGGCTCCAGGGAGACCTTACAGAGGCCTTACAGTGCCTAAAGGGGGCCTGCAGGGAAGATAGGGAGGGACTCTTTCTCAGGGAGTGTGGTGACAGGACAAGTGGGAATGGTTTAAAACTGAAAGAGAGTAGGTTTAGATTAGATATAAGGAAGAAGTTTTTTACTCAGACAGTGGTGAGGCCCTGGCACAGGCTGCCCAGAGAAGCTGTGGATGCCCCATCCCTGGAGGTGTTCAAGGCCAGGCTGGATGGGGCCTTGGCCAACCTGGTCTGGTGGGAGGTGTCCCTGCCCATGGCGGGGGGTTGGAACTGGATGAGCTTTAAGGTCCCTTCCAACCCAAACCATTCTGTGATAGAAGAGAGAAAGCAGAAGACAGGAGAGATTAAAAAAAACACAGCACTACACCACTGCAGCGTTGTATGCGAATTGCTAAAGGAGGGTATAGAGAGGGGGCAAGGCAGGTACACTTTTTTCTTTGGTCCCTATATTATTCTGGGTATGAGCACTGTTTACCTTGGAGTACTTGATGTCTGAAAAGGCAGCAGCCATAAACAATCATTTCTCAACAGACAAGACTTCAAACTCCTGGCAGCGTCATACTAGAAGGGGGATTTGCCATAACAAATGACATCCACAATGCACTTGCTTATACGAATAACTCATGGATCTGTCTGTAGGCTGCCTGTATCCAGTTTGCTGCCCTAAATCATGTCACAGAATACTGAACTTTTAAACTGATGAATACAATCTTAGTCAGCACCCAGTAATTTCAGTCTCATTCTTCATCTTACCCCCCCAAGGCAATTTGTCAGGGTTAGATCCACAAATGTGAAAAAAATTATAAATCCTTGTTTCTCACTTTCCACAGAAGTACCTAATCACCATTGTAGGAGGATGCATGTAAAGACACGGTCCATTATTCCTGTTCAAGCTACGTTAATATATAATAAAGGGAAAGCAAGATTAATTGAGCCAGAAGAGCACAAAAGCATATGACTCTACATTAACTATAAGCTACATTTATGGTCTGTTTGGGGGAAGAATTCATTCTCTTTAACTTCTCCACTAATCATTTAATTTCAAGACAGAAACATCCTCAAAGCAAGGGCCAGAGACTAGAGCATTATGTTGCAGGTGGGTCACCTCATGGCTATACACACTAGGCAACTGCTAGTTTATTACTGCAATCAGCTTCAGCTTGTCTCTGGTCTTCTAAAAGAGTGCTCTGACCAGGGATGATGCCTATTCCTGCACAAAACCTGCACAAACCACTGAATAGTGCCAGAGCCTTTTCTCTGGCCCTGACACCAACTGCTATGGGCCAGCTTATCCTTTGCATTAAACCTCTTTACCTCCAGAATAGTTGTGTCACATTCATACTCTGTATTGGGAACAGTTGGCCTGTGCTGGAAGAGCACATTTGGACTCACCCAAGGAGCCAGGAACCATATTAAAAATTTAATGTCACAGTCATTAAAGTTCCAGGCATCATTCAGTTTGCTGGTACAGACACAATTTATGAATCCTGTTCACTTAATTGTCTGCCATTCAGCTACAAAGCAGCACTGAGCGATTCAGCACCACCTGCAACGAGGCATGCAAACACATGCTTCTGAGCTGTTGGAAGACTAAGTTTTTATTTTTTTACTTATTTCTACTGCTGAGTAACAACCCAAAAAACATTGTAAAGGTTCCTTACTGAGTCATTTGTGGTATTTATGTCTCTTTTTGGAGTGATTAGTAGAAATATACCTGGTTTGGCTGCTAACATCAACATAATTACTTAGCTTGTCCATGCAGCTCTTAATGGTTTTTTGTTTGTTTGTTTGTTTTCCCTTTGTTAGTTAGCTATCCAGAGCCTACTGAATATAAGCAAAAGATTACAGGCAAACATTATATTAAATTTGGTTGCTGGGAAATGTGTAAAGAAGACAGAGCAGGCTCTGTAAACAGGATTCCCTCTCCCCCATACCCAAACACTGAAAAGCATACACTACATGAAAGCTTGTCAGAGGGGATTCAGGAGCACTCAACCCACACAATCTTTTCTATTTTGCATCATTCTTCACAATCAGGCTTCAACATTAAAAGGCGAATAGTACATAATGGGTCACACAGAGAGGATTTAGTTGGTGGAATTCACCCTCAAAGCAGGGATCCAGCACACGAACTTTCAGCTGCAACTACTTCCTCTCTCTGTACTCTTCTATACTCCTCTACCTGCAAGGAAACAGCTAACCAAATATCACAGGAACAAACTACTTTGTCATTATCACATCCAGAGCATGAGCTTTGCAGCAGTATATAAAGCACTCTGACTGCAAGTGCTAGTAGCCATCACCAGTTCTTACCAACACCAGTACCTTTGGGGTTTCTAAGATAATGGTGTTCAGTTTTAATTAAGAGCCAAATAGTCTAGAGAAACAACCATAGAAAGTCCAGCATATCATAATTTCTACCTCAGAGAACCATTTCCAATTGCCTCAGGTCCCCCTGCCCCATGATTAGCTACTATACATTTGCACCACTGATGTTTCAGAAAAAAAAATAAATAAATAAAATAATAATTTGATTTTGATGAAGATACAGACAATTTAAAAAAAAAAAAGCCAGCAAAGTGGTTGGAAGTTACTTCAGCCTTAACCAAGACAACAGAAGACCTCTTCATAAAACAAAGCAGTAGACATCCTTGTTTTTATAACCTACTTAGGGACTCTTGACTCCTGAAGCATACCCTCTCTGCAAGGTGCCGGCTTGTTGCAGTCGTTTCCCTATTGATCTGTCTGCCATATCTCTGGAAAGGTCAAGAGGGATGAGGGCCCTTTCCAGTGCTCTTTCAAAGCACTTCATTCCCTTGCAGAAAGGGCGAAAGCTCTCAGGTGACAGGCTAATTAATTCAGTCTTTTCAGCTGTGCAGAACTGTGACATTTATAATTTATTCTGAAAGGAAAATAAATATAATTTAATCCTGTTAAATACATCACCACATCCCTTACCAAAATTTGGTAATACACTGTTTTATTCAGATGACACTTCAGATGTTAGTGTAAGATTAACACTTTGTACATATTTGTATTCTGTGCTTGCTTCTTTTAAAGATGGCTCAGATAAAAATAACGTGTTGAAAAAAAAAATACAGCATTTCACAGCAGGAGCTGCAAACTTGTAGGCAGAGCTTTTATAAATTATTTTAGGACTATTATTGTAGTATTTTCCATAAACCAATGTTTTTAATTTCTGACCTTGATACTGCAGCTTCAGAACCACCACAGTTACTTATTTGTCAGCCACGATGTAGGTCTGGTTTATTTTCTGTAAAGATACAAATTCTTTGTGTGTTCAGAAAAAGAACTAAGAACTGAGATTTTCCTTCAGGAAATGTGATGGTCATCCTCACAATTAGGAGATATATATAAGATCATGAGTACTTCAGAGCATTTTGGTAAAGTTTAGGGAAATTTTCAATGCAGTAAACATTTAGAATAATTTCTGATAGATGCCCAGAGTTTAGACTAAATGAAAACAAGCTAAATGCTTCTGTTGTTGTTTTACTCAACAGTCTCAAATCCTAAGACTTAAAAGACACGTGGAAAAGTACTCAGATAAGAGCACTGAAGCTCTGACAGGGTGAGCCAAGTGCTGGTGAAGGTGTGGCAGAGTAAACCAAAGTTATGCCTTTGCTTTCCTTAGATGCAGAAACACACAACAGATCTCACTGCCTCATTAGCAGGATGGGACTCTTGTAATAGCATGAAGTAGGCAAGGATGATTCAACTATTTAAACAATTTTTCTATTTCAGATGCAGTCTGTCCTTCAGATAAAGGGATTCCTGCAGACAGTCTGTCTTCTGTCAAAACCAGCAACCAGAGCAATTTTTCAACGGAAGGTAACCTTTCCCTTAGGCCAAGGCAGAGTATAACCATTTACTATGCAGCTCCTCAAAGCAGAAGGCCATGACAGCCATGTAGACTGGTGCAGACAGTTCTTGAGTCTACGTCTTCCTGATAATAAATACCTTTCACCTCTTTCGGTGTCTCAAGATGTCCTGGAACCTTTGGAGAAATAATAACCCGTTAATATTAATGGTATTTTAAAGAATGGGAGTGATTTACTGTAGTTTTTCAGCAAACTGCTTTGCTCTTATTCCTAGAAATACGTCTTTTCCAGTCTTATGTTCCAAACTTTTCTACTATTGCCTTCTGCTGTCCCCATAGCCATAACTCTTTTTAACAGCTGATCAAGCACCAACCAAGGCCTAGATAACTTTTAAGCCCCATTACTCCTGCTGGCAAGCTATCCCAGAACTTTAACGTTGTGGTGGTTTGTAACTTTCTTCAGTGTTCACTAACCTCATATTAAGTTGTTCTGGAGTTCGCATCTCATCCTGTACATTAGAGTCCTGATGTTTACTAACTTGATGTACTTAAAATGGCTAAACATTTTTCTTTTCAATCTTAAACTTCTTAAACTAAACAAGTCAAGTTCTTTCAGGTAAACAATCTCTCCATTCTATCAAATCCTGAATGGTTATAAAGGCTTATATATGTGTGGTAGTTTTACTCAGCTGGGTAGCTGAACTCCCCCACAACTGCTCTCTCACTCCCCCTCCTGAAAGGGAAGGGGGAAGAAAATACTATGAAAAGGACTCAAGGGCTGAGATAAGGACAGAGAGATCATTCAGCAATTATCGTCACGGGAAAAACAGACTCAGTGGAGGGAGACTAATGAAATGTATTGCCTATCACTAGCAGACTAGAACAGTGAGAAACTAGAAGTAAACTAAAAACACCTTCCTCCCCCCATCCGCCTTCTTCCACCTCCTCCCCCTCGAGCCGAGCAGGGGAACAGGGAATGGGGGCTGTGGTCAGTCCCCAACATTTCGCCTCCACCGCTCCTTCACGGTCCCTCTCTGCCCCTGCTCCACGCGGGGTCCCTCCCACGGGACGCCGTCCTTCCCGAACTGAGCCTGCGGGGGCTGCCCACAGGCAGCAGCTCTTCAAGCACTGCTCCCACACGGCTCCGTACCACGGGGTCCATCCCCCAGGAGCAAACTGCTCCAGCACGGGTCCCCCACGGGCGGCAGCTCCCCCCAGCCCCCTGCTCCTGCGTGGGCTCCTCTCCACGGGCTGCAGCTCCGGCCCGGGGCCTGCTCCTGCGGGGGCTCTCCATGGGCCGCAGCCTCCTCCAGGCCACATCCACCTGCTCCACCGGGGGCTCCTCCACGGGCTGCAGCGTGGAGATCTGCTCCGTGTGGGACCCACGGGCTGCAGGGGGACAGCCTGCTCCACCAGGGGCCTCTCCACAGGCCGCAGGGGAACTGCTGCTGCCTGCCTGGAGCACCTCCTGCCCTCCTGCTGCACTGACCTGGGGGGCTGCAGGGCTGCTTTTCTTAGAGGTTAGAAGGAAATTTTTCACTCAGAGGGTGGCGAGACACTGACACATGTTGCCCAGAGAGGTTGTGGATCCTCCATCCCTGGAGGTGTTCAAGACCAGGTTAGATGAGGCCCTGAGCAACCTCATCTAGTGGTTGGCATCCCTGTCTATGGCAGGGGGGTTGGAACTAGATGATCCTTGAGGCCCCTTCCAACCCAGGCCATTCTATGATTCTGTGATTCTATGTGCAATAGTTTTTCCCCTTTCTTAAATCTGCTCTCACAGAGGCACAAACAACATCGCTTATTGGTGATGAGATCCTCTGGCCAGTGGTGGGTCCCTTTTGGAGCTGACTGGAGCTGGCTGTGATCTGACACTGGGCAGCTGCTGGGCTCTGTTCACAGAGGGTCAGCCCTGCAGGGTCAACCCTGCTACCAAGCCCTTGCCATGTAAATCCAATAAAATATGTTGACAGCCAAACAGGTCTGTAGATATCTGGATCACTTTTGCTTTGTTTAGTAGCATTTTTACTTTCTTTAGCACTGGCACAGGTTGCCAGTGGATGCCCCATCCCTAGAGGTGTTCAAGGCCAGCTTGCTTTGGGCAACCTGGTTTGGTGGGAGGTGTCCCTGCCCATGGCAGGAATTTGGAATTAAATGACCTTTTAGGTCCCTTCCAACCCAAACCATTCTGTGATTCTATGACCCCTCATTCTTTTTATTTACTATTTCTTCAAAGCAAGTCAGCTACAGCAACTCTTGACCAACTGTCAGTCCACTAGCTGTTTACAGTTTAGGTTTAATCACTTTTACCTAGTTCATCTCTGCCCCTTCTTTTTACCCAGAATGTCCTGCAACTATTTTCAAACATAAAATACTTCCAAACACCCTCAGCTGCAAAGTCTACATCTTCACATCAACACACAACTCTCAAATAGTGTGCAAATTACTACCAAATCAAGCAAAACCCACATGGATAAATGAGTTTACCCTCTAGAAAACATAATTACCTCTTCAGCAGAAACTGGTTTCATCTAAACATCCTTATTTACTGCTTTCTATTCCTTTGTCACCTCAGTAACCACCAGCTGTTCAGCTTTTAAAGCTTTTCCCTCAGCTGGCTCTGCCCCATTTACCCTCTGCAGTTAGCTCTGAGCTATAATCAAAAGTAGGAAGTCTTATAATGTCAGCTGCAAGGTTATTAGTTTATTCATAACACAGCTCCCAGACGGGAACTAAATTGCAATGAAACCCACCATCATGCAACAAATGAGCAAATTCTCTTCACCCAGAGAAACCAGGATGGCTATTTCCTCATTGGGAACAAGCCTCAGGCTCCCAGGCTCACTCACAGCTTGTCTGCTGCATGCACTGACCCAGCCCAGGAAGCAGAAGGAGGCAACAATCAGGCAGGTAAGCCCAGTCCACTAGGAGGCCCACAAAGCCAGCAGGGCTACCAGAAGGCCACCCGAGGAGGTAGCAGGGAGCTGCTGGTGGGACAGGGCTGGAGGTGGCTCCAGCAGAATAAGACTTGGTTGCACATGACATGGCAGGACACTGCAGGGAGCTATGGGGGAGATGTGTGAGGAACAGATGGACTTCACAGAGAATTGGGAGAGGAGTAATGAGGATATTTTGTGGAGTATGATATTGCAAAGCCAACAGCCACATAGGTTGTTATTGTTACCAGTATTACCATAATTGCCACTACTTCTCCTTCCTAAATTTGCAAGGCAGATGACATTTCATTTCAGGATTTTTATTCCTTCCTTTCCTCCTTTTCCCTTATCAAGTACTATCGTGTTAAAGGAAACAGTAAACTCACCTTTCTCAAATGAGCTGGTAATCTTTTATTCCCTATGTCTCTCACTTCTTATGCACAAATGGCACCTGATCATAAAGGAAGTAAAGCAGAATTTTGCTTGATTTCTGTGGCAATCTTTAATGACAGCTTCCCTGAAGAAAAGCAAGCACAGTGAAACAGAAGCTCAGAGAGACCATGCCCCTTATTCCAGCCTCAGATTCCCAGGAGGAAGAGCTGCCAGCACCAGAATAAGACTAGTGCCAGTTTTGGGAAAGTCCTGCCACCTATTGCTTGCAAAGAGAAATTATTTCAGCTGGCAATACAGAAGTCTGCAAAGCCTGAAGTTTTCTAGAGACTTTCTATTCTAAGCTGCAAGTGGTGGCAGACATATTCTGATAGGCTTCAGTTTTAAGCTGCTGTTACATCTTCCACCTCTAACACTCAGGCCTACAGCACACTCTAATGCTATCTTAGCTGATGACTTGTTAATTGATGTTACTGTGTTTGACAGAATTTTTTTCCTATATGAACGAAAATTCACTGAGCTCTCCTTCAGGAGACATTTCCCCCCCCCCCCCCCCCCCCCCCCCCAAAAAAAAAAAGTTAGAGAACATGGCCAAAACCTGAACCTCGGATCTAAGTGAAGCTGAATTTCCAAAATACATATGTCAGGCTTATGGCAGATGTAGGAAACTGAAACAAGTCACAAATTAAAACTTTCGGATCTCAGAAAATTTGTAACTCAAAAGGTCAGCCTTAGTCACTAAGAAGTGTAAGACAGTATATAAGGTATTTCCTCATATTTTTCTTCTATTGATAGATTGTTGCAGTGCACTCTGAAGTATACCAGTAATTTAAGAAACAAGCAGACTAAAGTTTATTTCAGTATTTGTTTTGGTTATATTCTTTACTAATACAGTCTGGGGGGAATGGTTTGCACTATCCTTTCTCCAGATAAAATTTAAATGCACTATAATAATAAAAATTAACTTACTAGCATAGTTTTATAGAAAAAAATTTTTATAGCTATATCTTTTTATGAATTCTGAATCTGTTCATTAGTCAAATCACACAATGCATAATAAGAGCTTTTAAAGGACATGAAGTCAAAAGTCTCAGACCATTTTAATTAACTGAACCTCATAACACACTTGTCACCCAGGTATTACTGACCTTCTAGTCTGAACACCTAATATTAAATACTAAAAAGAATTTAAGTGGCTTGCTCAAGGTCCCATGGTAGATAATAGCACAGCCAAAAATAGAGCTCCATGATTCCCTGATGCTGAAAAGAAGTCTGTACACAATTGTGTATCCAAGTATTATAAAGTTCTCCCTTCTCCTGAACAGGAACAGGAGAAAACAAATGCCAACAAGATTACTTACAGCTCCCTAATGAACAGAAGCACTCCTGGATTCCCTGATGTGCCTTATGACAAATTCTAGACCAATGAATTCTACACCAACTTATGACAAACATGGACAATTCATTGAACCTGGATTGATAGTGGCTGCAATTTCTGACCTTCAACTCAGCACAGAAACAGTTTCTTATTATGTGAACTTTAGGATTGCTGTGTTAGGCATTTTTTTTTGAAGAAAAAAAAAAAAAAGCTTTCAAAATTTAACCACTCAACTATGCACCATCTGCATATGTAACAATCTCCATTTGTCGGAAGAAATTAAGACATTGCTTTTTGTGTGACTGCAAAAACAAGCTGGCAGCTCACTGAATGATTACTCTATAGTAATTTGATACACTTCCTCTGATCACTGTTATATTGTACTTTTATTATACTTGTTGATTCTTTAAGTACTCTAAATTGGGCTAAAGAGCATAAACTATAATATGTAGAAAGCAAACTATTATTTCAATCATCTTGTATGTTTCTCAGTTTGAGTGTTTACAAAACATTTAAAATCTTGGTCTAGATCCTCTGTTTCTACAAATCAGTGCTGCTCCTTTGTCTTCAGTGGAGAAACAATGATTTACAGACCTTGAGGATCAGACTTCAGAGGTCTGAAAATCAAAGGAGATTTTTATGGGAGATCTTCTCAAGTACAGAGGTTTTCAGCTTGTAGATGTGCTGTATTAGAGGAGCTAGAACCAATACATGTGTAACGGAATGCATTTCCTTTATGAGAGTACAAGAGGGACTTTCAAACATTATAGAAACGAATATCTTGCTATCTTACGCAGACAGTCAAAAATAATTTCTTGTCATAACACCCGTGTATTGTTTAACTAGATTTGTTTGAAAAGAAATAACAAACTATGCCACGCTTAGAACATGTACGTCACAATTTGACTATCTGTACACTCTTCCCTTGTACTTGTCTCATTCTTTTATGTATTTATTTACTTATTTCTGTATTTATTTGTAGAATATATGATGAACTACACTATGAAGTTCTTCTCTATGTTTTTGTACGCTTTATCTACTCAATAGTAAAAATATATAGAAATATTAACTGTAGTTTTTTGCAAATTATCCCAAACATCTTTTGATGAAAAGGATTTTTCTGGATATTTTGGCACCTAGAATGGTTACAGTACTGTAGAGGTATATCTTATTAAAATTACTTAGAGAAAGTTTTTCTTATCCTGTTCTTCACCAGCATGACACCTGCAGGCTTTAATGCCTTTTTGTTGTGTACTGGGATATATGCCCCATACACCATATACCTCAGTGAGAAACCCCAGTACAGTAGTACTGAAAGAGCTGGCTGTAGAGTACTGCCATCACTGTCTGTCCCCTCAATTTGTTTTAGGGATGAAACAAGGAGATAGTCCAGTTCAGAAAACGCAGATGCTCTTTTCTCATCCCCAGACCACACAAGCTTTGTGTTACAGCTGGGAAGTTTCTGAAACATTCCTGGCTCAAAGTTTGAACAGAGGGGTTGATTCATGAAGCACTGGAAGCAGAATAATCTGTCCAAAAAGAGCTGAAGAGAGAACTGAGAAGGTTTGCCATCTGACCTGCACAGACAGAAGAAGTTAAATACCTTTGTGTAACCACTTCTCCGTTCTGCCAGAAGAGGCACTTAGTTCAGGAGGCAGTGAGTCTCCTTGAAGCATGCCTTGTCACTCGTCTGAGATCTGAAAGTCTTTGAAGGTACTGGGGAGGAGGGATCACTCGTGTAAACTGTGATTAATGTTAGGTTTCAACTGTAGATGGCAGCAAACTCCCAAATATATCTGCGATCTCACACAGGTAATCTTTGATCCATATACAAAGACAAAAGAGCATGTTTCACCATATTCGAAATAAAGAGAGCTATATTTAAAAAATGACAACACAACTGCTAAATTAAAGGGTGGCATAGCCCACAGAAAAAAAAATGCAGGATAGATATTTTAGAAACATCCAAATGGCAGTGGATGATGAGAGATGACAAGCTGTCCAAGTGAAGGTGCCAATCACTTGCATAAAGTGCCCCAGAAAAAAATGACAGTGAGCATGGGATGTAGATTGTCCCTGCCCGCTGTCAGGCCCTGTAGCAGTCCCTGCAGTTCTGCAGTTAGCAGGAGGAGGGGGGAAGTCTGGTAGCAGAGACACTTGCGTGTCCTTGTCTCATAATTTAATTCAAAATAAACAAGGGGCACCCACTGAGGACACTGTTATTGCCACAGCTGACAGTTAAAATGGAGCTAGGAAAAGTCCCAGCCATGAGTCCAGCCTGAACACCTACACACTGACATATGCCAAAGGTAAGGGGTGGCTCAGTGAAAGGAAGAGAGCAAAAGAGAAAAACTATGAAAGGTAATCCACTCCTGCCTTCGCAGAGGAAACAGATGGTGTGGCAGAGTGCATGAACCCTACCGAGGGACGGGCTTATAACGTAGTTTCTGAATCACGGTTGTAATTCAAGTAGCACAAGCAGAAAACCCTGAAAACAGAGGGGGAGGAGGATTTTCTGAATGGATCTGAATCCAGTAGCTTAGTGGGTACATTGCAATGTACATTAGTACATTAGTAAAAAGTAAAAACATTAGTAAAAAGGTGATCTTGAAGAACATGGAAAAGATTCGCCCCAAGATACAGCCTAAATGGTGCTTTTCTAGACTGCATTTCCAGGAAGCCTGAAATTGTTTAATGGCTGTGGGCTCAGGAGACAAACTTGTCTCATCAGTAAAACATCTGGCTCTCTATTTCTGTGCTTTTCTGAAACAACTGTAGTAAAGGTACAACATTCAATTTGTAATTGAAACAAGGCGCAGATAGACAATGTATTTGTAGTCAGTGATCTGAGCAGGTCTTGTATCTTAACCCACAGAAGGGGAATTCAGGGCTCTTTTTTATTATCTTCTCACCTACTTTTACTCAGGCAGTAGGAGCACTGCCTGCTCTGTGCGTAGCCAGTGCTCAGTCCTAGACTAGGAGTGGTGGGAAGAGTGATTCAAAAATGTTTCTTTCAGAATTGTCAGGACTCTGAGGACACCCATAGCCCTTAATGGCTCTCATCAACCTCGCCTGGGGCCTGCCCCAGCCCTGCCCATGGGCCTAGGAGCCCACTTTCTGCTCAGCCTAGGCTACGTCCTGGTTTCAGCTGGGACGGAGTTAATTTTCTTCATGGTGGCTGGTATGTGCTGTGTTTTGGATTTAGGAGGAAAATAATGCTGGTACCAGAGGGATGTTTCAGTTGGTGCAGAGGCCTTTCCTGCTCCTGGTGCTGCCCGGCCAGCGAGGAGGCTGGGGGTGCCCCAGGAGCTCGGAGGGCACATGGCTAGGACAGCTGGCCCAGGCAGCTGGGCCATGTAGCATCATGCGGAACAATAATATTGGGGTCATTGGCCAGGGAGGGAGGGCACATTGTTCAGGGACTGGCTGGGCATCAGCCTGTTACAGCCCCCAGCTCTGCCCGCCGTGGTCAGACCCTGTGGGATGGGGCCTGTCGGTGAGGGCACGGCCTGCACTGCGGCCAGCCTCGGCTGCCAGAACAACCACCTCTCAATGAGACCTGACAAGAAAAAAGCAGGAATGCTATTCATGTTTGATCACAAAAAGCTAGCAATGTTCCTTCCTTACAAGCTCGTGGAAGAAAGGGAAGAGCTTACTCCAGAACTGGATTAACAAGACTGTTGTAAATAGGACTTTTAGGGATTAGGTAATGAGAAACAAGAATCTCCGAAGTCTCACTGGCATCTTTGTAGGCAACCTAGTCCTCAGTCACAACTGTTTGTCACGGTACATTCGAGGCACAACCTAATCTGCATCTTGAATAACATCTTCAGAGCTCATTGGGGAAAAAAATATTTTCATATGTAGAGTTGTACTAACTGGCTGAACTATAGAGAAGAGACAAATGACTGTTTGTACTCACTGGATGATACCGTGAGACTACAGCTTCTTGAGGATGATTCACACTGTTGTCTCTACGTCGAATTTGCACTATCTTGTCTTCCAGCCTTTAAGATCCTGCAAGTTAAAGACAAGCTTATGTGGTAAATATGCATGCCTCTTTTAGGAAGCAAAAACATGTTATATATCTTTTGTCAAACCTTTGCAGTAAATCATAATCATAGATACATCTAGGTTGGAAAAGGCCTTCAAGACCATCAAGTTCAACCGTCAACCTGACCTACCGAGTCCCATCACTCAACCATGTCCCTCGCTGCTACAGTGAATGATGGCAAATCTTCAGATATGTAGCTTTCCCACAGTCTATCACGGCATCATGACTTTTTTTTCCTTCTTTCCTTCCCTTCCCTTAGTATGTACTTTAGCAGCAATGACCTTTTCTGTTTCTCTAAATATTGCCTTCAAACAACCAGGTGTCAGTACGTGAAAGAATGTGGCTTTTTGGGTGCAGGACTCTTCCAGAGAGTATTCATTAGGTCGATGTGCTTTGCATTTTGAAAAGTAACTCTAAAACGCATTGTGCTGAGAATGCCTTTTCCTAAACTGAATTAGGTGAGCCAATAATAATATAAAGAATAATGCAACCCAAACATACATCACCATATTCCTTGGGAAAACTAAACAAAACCTCAATAAAAACTGTATTAAAAATGAGCAGAGCTGATGCAAGGTTTTTTGCTGCCCTAGGCAGATAAATATTGCTGTCTTCTTTCCTCAACAGTACTTGCTCTTTCAAAAATTTCCACCCAGCCCTGTGAAGCTGTAACCTCTTTGGGTGCTGACAGATGTCCCCTGGCAAATATTGTAGACGGATCTAAATCCTCAGGTGTCTGCAGCATCTCTGTGCCAGCAGCAGCGATGGCAGAAGGAAACGTGTACTTTGGTTTCTGCTGCCCTGACCCATAGTCTAAGGAAACAATTATGCCTCAGAAATGATAATGTACCTGAAACATTGTTAAAAGCTTGCTCTTACTAAGTCAGTCTTTGTCTCTTTAGTCTTTGACTCTCAGTCACCTTGTTTAGAGTGTACAGGACAATTTAGTACTCCTAGCTCTAGAGCTGATGAAATGAAAGGTTTCACGGCATACATAGGACACACAAAAAATTCAGCTCTTTGTCACATGTGTCACACACAAGATTCTGGATATACAAAGTAGGTTCCTACTACAGATTTGCAGTTCAAAATGCAATGATTTTTTTCTGAACAGCAACAGATTCCTGGGAAAAGTTCCCTGTAAACAGAATAGCTGGTTCCTTCTGGAGACTTCAAGGTATTCATCAGAGCCTCATTACAACACAAATTCATGGGTAAAACACAGATGTTTACTGCCTGTGAAGAGCAACACAAGGGCAGCACATGTCTTCCCCAGGAAACATGCAGGGCTCTGGGGGAAAAAAAAAAAAAGAAAGAAAGAATTCTGATACTCTCATGTTTGTAATTTCAGTATTATTTTACATTCTAAATACAGCCTGTGAGACTGAGTAGCTTAAACAGCAATTGCAGATTTTATTTTTATTTATTTCCTATAAAAATGACATTTTTTTTCATTATTCTTACTGCATCTTGCAATTTTTTCTGAGTAACTCTGTGGAAATTATTTATAAATATGAATTTATAAATAATACAGCCTTAGGGAAAGTTGTATTTTAGGATATGTAAGAAATACAAAGAATATATTGAATGTTGAAAGAAAATATATCTTAAATGCTTTTCCAGCAAAATGCACAACTCTCTTAGAGACAGATATACACACCAGATTCACTTTTCAGCATTATTATATACCAGAAATATACATAATGAGGAAGGATTTTCTCTTTCCCTTTCTTTCTATTTTATGCTTATTTACTGTTAACTTACTGTATATGTAATTTATTTTTGTCTTTTTAGCATAAGCATGTTTATACATATCTGCTGGCACTTTTTAAAAGGAAGCTTTACAGCAGCAGGGAGCCACATCGCTCGCAAGATAGATTTTCGGAAAAATCTGACTTATTTAAAGCTGTCAGCACAGTACGCTCAGGGCTGCATCTAGTTGTGCCCTACAGACAGTGAGTCAGAAATGTAGCTGGGCCTGCAGTCTCTATCAAGGTACACAGGTCACAGAACACTTTCCCTGCCAGGACAGCGAG
This sequence comes from Anser brachyrhynchus, assembly GCF_964034855.1. Lineage (NCBI taxonomy): Eukaryota > Metazoa > Chordata > Aves > Anseriformes > Anatidae > Anser > Anser brachyrhynchus. Next base: position 72,539,277 of record NC_137696.1, read on the forward strand.
ACCTCGTCTTTTCCTGTCACGTTGCTCGGTGGCTGACAGAATTAATGTCTCGCAAACCGGGATGATGGCACTCGGAAAGGCAGGAACACGCTGGGAGGTTTTGGTGTGAACGGTAACTCATGCACAGACCTCACTTCTCTTCTGCACATTTCAGTAGGCTACTGAGAAACACGCTTCTCTTGGGTTATCTTTCAGGCCCAGCAAACATTTATCAGAGGCCCACAAGCATTGCCTCTGGGAAGAGAAGGCACCCAGCAGAAGGAACAGAGCAATTCACCCATTGTAGGGCTCTGTGGCTGCTTTCACTTCAACAATTTGTCATGCAACAGAGAACATCCTTAGGTGAATAAACCACGTCACCCTGAAATGCAGTTCCTTAACAGCTTAAACCAACCTAAACTGGGTGCTTACATGACCAGACAGGGAACTGATGCAGAAACTGCTGGACCATTTGAAATCTAATCTTATTTAACAAAAAATAATGGTTAGTTTTTAGCTCATGCCCATACCAGCTTCCTGTGCAATCTCTATTGATGTGAATGCCTACAGGAAGAAGGTGCAGGAACGTGCAGCCAGGAGAGAAGACAGAATAGCAGCACCTTGGCCTAGGTGACATTTAACTGCCAGAAAACAGTTTTACTTCCCACGTAACTTAAGTCAACGTAAGTCAGCTGCCATCCAGCCCACAGCTGTGTTTTGCTCTCATACTGCTGCCCACGGTATTCATATTGACCTCCTGATGAGTCAGTTTGGAAGGCTTAACTGACAGAAAATTAAACCAGAAAGAAAAATGCACAGCTCTCTGCCACTTTCACTACCCAAACTAGCTCACCCTGAGTAAAAATCCTGTGGTAAAGCAAAGAAAATGAGAATGTGCACCCAAGGGAAGAAAGGGAGTACCATGGGACCATCACAGCACCAGCTTAGGAAGACTTAAGCCACTACGGATATGTATAACCAATCTGTCATTCAATGAACACCTTAAACCAGCAGAAACTGGCACTGCTACCAAAGGAAGCAGCTCTGCCCACCACCCACACCTCACCCTGGTGCTGGCACAGCCATTTGTGCTGCTGTCCAGGGAGTCTGATCAGAGAACTGATCCAGATTAAAAAAGCCATCTTTTCCTGGATGAGTTTTCATTTGGATCCATTCTCTGATCAGGCTTGCAAACAGAAAATTCATTTTATACTCAAGGTTAAAAGCACTTATGTTTGAAGAGGATGAGATATATTTTTCATAATAAAGTGCAAACTCAGCACTAAGCTGTGGAATTTCTGGTACTTCGCCGATTTTGCAATTTGCCTATGAAAAGTTGGTTGCTGGAAGTGTGTGCATTTAAACAGCCTCCACAGCAAAAACGTTGTGACTAAAGTTGATGATAAAACTAGATACAGAAGTATTACCTTACCATCATATGCAAGGAATATACTTTGAAGATTAACTCTATATGGTACAATTTAACAAAAGCAACAAAAATTATTTAATCCTGTGTATTTACACTAATTTCATTGTGCTAATGCAAGTGCAGTACTTCTCTTATTATTTAGCTGTTTATCTCAATTTCATTCCACAAGAATGTATTTAAATAACATTAAAGCATCCTACGTACCACGTGTTATTTTGTGCTAGCTGTACACCCTTCTTTAGGTAAAAAAGCAGGAGGTTAGGCAGTGAACCATGAAACTAACTTGCACAAATAGGTGACCTATATTTGCCTGCACATTTTTTGCTCTTCTTTTTCTACAGATAATTTTAACATGTTCTGCACTTTCCACCTATGTGACTTCCTTGAGCACTGTGTAGCTTACAGTCACACATGGTATTAGAAGACATTATATTTTCTGTCTAAGATGTGAGAAAATATATGAATAATAACACTTAATGGAATTTGAATAAATCAAAGGGTGCAAGATTATACACACTGACAATAAGATGTGCTCTTCTTGACATTTATGTATGTAAACATACATCCTTCTATTTACTGATGCAAAGGATTTTCTGATGGAACAATTTTTTTTCCCTGTTGGCAAAGGTATCTCTGAAAAGGAGCTATGTAAACTTCAAACTTGTATGCATGAACTCCGTATGGCTAGAGCTACCAGCTGCGTGCAGATACGAAACCACCTCAGCACACCCGACAGAAGAGCCCTGTGTCAGACACATCCGACGAGTCTGCCCTCGAGCAGCCCCCAAGGGAGCCACAAGCTGGTGGTCAGGCAGTTGCGTGGAGAGAAGGGCGGCTCAGCGCATGCTATCTTCAGCCACTTCAGAGACCACTCTTTCCGCAAAATAAAAAAGAATATAGATATTTTATAGATTAATATAGATCTTTATGTTGATATGGGTAGAAATACAGATATACAATTCTATAATTATAGAACTTCACTTCGAAGCTCTGTATCTCAATTCCTGCTACGTTCTTCCCAAAGTACTCAGAAAATTCTTCCAAGTCTCGTAACTCCTGTGATTTATAGCTGTATGTTTGCCCATTCTCTCTTTAAGCATCTGAACTCCAGACACATGACTAATGAATTCTTTTCTAATCTGTGTGCTATATTAGTTTGAATAATTAGTTAAACTGCTTAAGTAATGCCATTTTTGAAGTCTCATAGCATTACCAAATAGAAATTAATGTTCTTTTTAACAAGAAAAGACATTCATTAGAACACTCGTATGACACATTCTCCTTTGCAATTTGGGCATTTTAACCTCTTCTATACAGTGTGATTCACTTTTTAACTTTTAGATTTAAAAAGTTACAAGATTTGTGTTCTAAACTGTATTTTTCCATTTTTCATTTTAAAGTCAGTAATGCTGTCTTTTACTAAAATTATAATCATAATGTCTTTCAGTAGATAGCAAACTTTGGCCTCAGAACAGTTTATTAGAAAACTGCGATTGATATCAAACTACCTGAATTTAAAGAATATGCAAACTGAATTGCTAGATGTTAGGTCTCACATACAGACTAATCCATCAAAACATTCCTGAGGTGTCTATAGCAAGCCAAGAGTTCAGAATTTATTGAAAGAATCATTTAAAAGTATCACACTGCTTATATAAAATGGAAGTTCAGTAAAAAGATAGAGGATGAAAAGATGAAGGATCTTCCATCCTGCATCTTGCACACAATGTAAAACTAATATTTTCTTCCCAGTGTCCAATATGATTACTGATCCAAAGATGCATATTTTCAAAATTAACTTTTATCAAACCAATTAAAGACACCATAATAGAAAATTTAATGGTTTGCCCTCCCTCAAAAAACATAACTTTTTTAGCTGTAATAAATATAAATTACATAATTTATGACTTAAAAAGTCTTTTAAGGGGTGAATTCCTAACTGCAAGCACACATGCCACATAAATATCAGAGAAATTAATCATAAGAAAGTAAATACTATTAAAGTTGTTTCTAACACTTCACACCTAGGGAAAAAAGCTTCCATCTATATGTCAGCATAATCACATGACAAGCATAGCATGCATATCTCAAAATATAAAATCTCCTGAGTTAATTATGGGAGTTAATCTAAAAATGAACTTCAATTCAATTGCTTCATTCTACCATTGTAAGATACAGAATGTATACTACACTTTATAAATCCATTATGCAATCCCATCTCAACTGTTGTGTGTGCATCTCTACTATCTCCGCCTCAGAAAGTGTGCAGCAGAACTGGAGAAGATTCAGAGAAGGTCAACAAGGATGATCACCAGCATAAAGCAGATAAGCAACCAATTAAGCTAGGACTTTTCAGGAAAGGAAAGATACACACCTACATATAAAAGATTATAAAATGATGATACAGCAAGAGTGTGAATAGAGATTGATCATCTCTACCTTTTTCAGTACAACAAAGTCAGATGAAGCTGGAGGAGCAACAATCAGAAGCACACAGTTCTTACCACAGTGGGTTGTAGACCTATGGAACTGCTGTTGTGCACCCAAAAGTTGGCATGGATTTGAGGATAAAACAGACAAGAAAAGAAATCATGAATGCATAGGAACACCTGGCTCAGGACGTTCTGGCACGGAAAAGGCTGAAGACGGTAGGTAGGAAGATCATCTGTGCCTTCTCATGTTGTATAATTTAACTTAGTTATGGTCATAATCATTATACCTATGAATGTATACTTATGTCCATTTGATGCCATTTCAGCCAGTTATTAACTCAGAAAATTACTGACATGTTACTGACTAGTGCATCTGAAGCTTTCTGTTTATTTATTCATTATTCCAGCAAAACGTATGCAGACATAAATTTTAGGCATTGCCTCTTTTTTCCAATAGTATGTCAGGAAACAAGTTGAAGTACTCATCCATTATTTTCTTCTCTCTATGTATCAGACATGCAATTATCAGAAGACACCAATTATGTGCGTCAGTGGGAAAGGAAGTTATTTTCTATAAGAATAGCTGTAGGTGGGTGGATGCGTAACTAGAGTCATGACCGAACAAATTAATTTCTAGTATGGTAGAGCACTGAGAAATTGAAGTGCAAATCTGGGAAGCCTCCAATTGTTTGTGCTGAAATTGTGTGGGCTGCCTCAAACTGAGAAGTAGTCTTGAATTCATAAAAAATTGCTTCTCTTCTTTTCTCCTTTTGGACAGTTCTTTCAGGTTTTAGGTGGATCTGGTTGTTAGCAGGCCTGACATAAATACATTTCAGAAATAATGTGCTGGAAAAGACTGGCTGTAATCAGTTAGAATAACCCGGGGCGGGGGGGAAATGGGTTGAGGGGCGCGGGGTCAGCCTTGGGAGGGCACTGAGGTTTTGCCATGCTGCTGGAGAATTTCACATGAAGTTTCCTTTTAAGCTTGTGTGAGGACAGCTAATTGGTTCTCATGCTCACAAAAGCATCTCGTGAATATAAACACCTGGAAAATAAGGTCTGAAATCCCAGCACGTGGTTTCATAACAGAGGGCAGCACAAGGGACAGAGGACAGATAGAGAATGGAGAGATGCTTCATATCGGGCTGTTTCCTAAACTGATAGCCTCATGTACGGTGCAACACTGCAGTCCTGCTGGGAAATGACAATGCTTGCAGATGGAGTCAGGCCTGTGTCATGGGACGTCGTTATTTCTTCTAAAGAGACTACGAAATGCTTTTCCTAAGTGTCACACACAAAGAACTCATGGCTAAAATCTGTCTCTGTGTGTTTTCCTTTGCCCTCCTGGTAGCTCGCATACAGCCATCGGTCCTTAGGACGGATGGCCCCACATGCTGCTTCTGCTTCTGTGGTACTTGGGTTCAAGATCTTTCCACTTGCTCACCCCAAAATGATATAAAAGTAGATACTGAACACAACTAGAGCAAAGACTGCTCTTTCTGGGACTCTCCCAGGTAGTCTTTATTGTGAAATGCCAATTTGCTACTGTCTCCAAAATCTTAGGGGACTACGTATCAATATATAACCAGTCTAAAACAGGCATAAAATTTCCTAAAATAATTCATCCTATTGTCAGTCAAGGAAAGAAATAATTCATTCACCATGGCCCAACAATGTTCACTGAGACAGAGCAAAGACAGCCCCAGGTTACCGAAGTGACCTAGTTTCATCCTATATATTCACCACAGAGCGGCATTAAAAATTCTCTGACAAATCAAAGAAAGACTGAAATTTGAAAGTGGTAAATAGAAATTTTTATAGCACAAAAAGGCAGCCAAATAACAGTTTTTTATTTGTTTGTTTGTTTGTTTGTTTTAATGGTAATATTACCTTGAAAAATATTGAGTAGTTGTGAAAAACATTTGGAGCCCTCTGTTAGTTTTGTCCTGTGCTTTTCTGTTGCCAAGACAGAACAGAGCAAGTGACTTTCCCAGAACCTCTGGTGGAACAGATTGCTTAAAAGAGTGTTTTTGTAATGAAAAAGTATATATGTACGAAACCTTCATTTAAATGCCTGGTTTGGTTTTGCAGATTGTGGGCTTTCTAGCAAATATGAAGTGTTATGAAGCAAGAACTCTAGAAAAGAAAGTTCTTCCATCTTATATGTATGTAAGGAAAAGGGGTTACATTTTTGTGTTTGTGGTGTCTGTTGCTTTTCTTCGATGTTGATTACTTGGTATGTCTTTTGTAACTGATTTAAAGTGGTCCGGTTTATCACCTTCGTATGTTGATGTCAGAATGGGAAAATAATTGCTTCCTCTTGAAATTTGCTTCCTCTTCCTATTGAAAGATAAGGTTTACCTCTTCTTTAATATTTCTTTTGTTCAAGTGCACTTTTGGCAAGAAATTACTGCTTTGGAGACAGAAATTTTTACTAGGGAAAGTTAGGCCTTCTGGCTCTCCACTGCAGTTTATTCACCTCGTGACCTGGTTCTTCATAATTTCTTCATAATTCATAATAAATATGAGCTGAACATTTAAATTCTTTTTTCAAATCTTTTTGATGCTCATTTAAATGTATTACCTACTTCTACAGGAGATGACTGAAGAAGGAAATAATTAATTAAAAGGAATTAAGTAGGACAGCCTCTGTGTAATGATTTGTGGGCTAATTCTTAACCACCTTGGACAAATTTCACAGTTTTTATGGTTTGGCAGACAGGTCAGGTCATTGGGACTACTGATTTGCAGGTTAAAGTGGATGGAAGAACACTAACATAACCTTCTTCCATTTAGATAATGTTCTTTTTATCATTTAGAGAAGGTGAGATTTAAAACCATTTTCATGCCTAGTTCTATTTTTTCTTTTTTAAGAAACTGTTTCAGGAGAGACTTAATTGTATCATTGTATCACCAGTAAAGCAAAATTGAAATTTGAATATAAGGTTCATCAGAACTTCCATAAAGAAATTCAAGACTCGAACAATAGCAGTAATTGAAATCCTTCATTACGTGGAATTCCCATCTTCAGTGTAGTCTGTATTCAGGTTGGCAAATTATTATTTTAATTACACCTGTATTGGTGGCATGCTGCCAACCAATGCATTATCAGCCTTCCTCTCCCCATCAGGTTCATGCAGGCTTTTAACTAGCTGATTTTTCTTGGGAAGCCTAATAGACTCACAATATTCCATGTGCAAAGACTACAAATTATTTAACTGTTATTATCATGTCACATGTTTGCTGTATTGCTCTTCTTTTTCCTTTGATCATATTTTATGCCTCCTAATTCTCCATCTCTAGTTTGTAGACTCTGGTCTTGATTCATTAATTGGTGAGTATTAGGGTTTTTTTTGTTTTTTTTTTTACCCTTCTTTACAGTGAAGTGTCTGATAGGGAGGTAATTCAGTACAGGGCCCTATTGTCACACTATTTGCTTGCTTTCTTTTGCAAGTAATCTCATGGATTGCTATTTCACTTGGTGCTGTACTATGTTGAACATTTTTATCATTTCCTCCATTGTCTTTGCAGCAGGAGTGAAGTTTGTGATAATTGGAGAGTTACAAGATACAATCCTCTAGTACTTATTTACGTTAGTCAAAGTGGCACTAGAAAGTGGATATTATTTTTTACTTTGAATAAATTAAACTCCCCAATGTCATCCTGGAGTTCCATAAAATTTCCAAGCCTGTCCATTTCTAAGTTATTTTGTTGTATTTAATATTTCTGTTTCAAAGCATTTCTGCTGTCCTGTTCAGATTTCACTTTGGTGCCTTTCTGCATATCTGGAAGGGAAGCACTTATTTTTGTGTTATATAAAATTATTTTGTTACACATACAGTAAGAAATACATTTAAAAAAAGAACCCTTCCTGTTGTTTTTCCATCTTTCACACAGGTTGCACTTAAAGGAAAAAAAATTCCCATAGAACTTGATTTAATTGGAAGAAATCCATCTTGTCCTCTTTGCTTTCCTTCTCCACAAACCCTGGCAACAGAATTACCCCAATTCTTAAATTAGGAGAAGCAAAGGCACAGAAAAGTATCAGTATCCTTAAATAATGTGTTCTGTTAAATTATTTTAGGAATATCATTTTTTGTTTCAGATATTGTCCTTCGTGAGGAAAAGGGAATGTTTATCACTTATGAGGATGAGTCAGGTAGTACAAGATGTGCTAAAGGCTGCAGGATAAATACCGTCTATTCAGCTGCTTCACTTAATAGCAGCTTGCCAAAAGTGGGGTTCAACCAGCCCTAACAAAAGCAAGGAACCAGAGGGAGGCATACATGTCAGATAGCACTTTAATAAAACCAAACCAAACCCTATAAATAACGGGAGCTAGAGCCTGTTTCTAATGCTTCCTTTTGAGACTAGTCAGGATGGATTTGCAACAACGTTGTTGGAGCATGCTCAGCCTGGAGAAGAGAAGCTTTAGAAGGGGTCTAACAGCCACCTGCTAATACTTACAGGGCAGTTATCAAGAAGGTGGAGCTGGGCTCCTTGCAGTGGAGCACGGCAGGGCAGGAGGCAGTGGTACAAACTGAAACAAGAGAGGTTCAGACTGGATATAAGGAAAGACTTTCTCTCGATGAGGACTGTCGGGCAGTGTAGCAGGCTGCTCAGGGAAATTGCACAGCTTCCATCCCTGGAGGTTTTCCAGCCTCACCAGGGCAAAGCCTAACCTCACCTCTCAGTGTGCTTAGGGCAGGAGGTTGGACTAGAGACCTCCAAGGTCCCTCCTAACCTGAATTAATCTATTAATATTTAGAATTACAAGCCTGTCAGGGTATGATTACCTTGTGTGGTAACTACTTAGCAGGAACGTACTTGAAGTAGATTGTCCTTTGGCTTAACAAAGGAAATTTTAGCTACGTACAGATGTGGTCTACTGATTTAATGTCTAACGATAAAATTCCACAAAACACTGTAAGAGCTACTAGACAGCAGAATTGCCATCGGCCAAACAGAGTTGTGCTCTAACACCCAGTGCTCCATGTGAAACCCTGGCTTTCTTTTCTTTAAAAGAGGCACAGGGAAGTAAAATCCACAAAATGTTCATTCTTAGACACATTCATTGTGTTAAAACAGAACTGTGGTAGAGTTGGTTATGTTAAAATGAATTAACATAGACATATATCAATTATGTCTACGAGTGACATGTAATCCTGCTTTTCAGCAGCCATTTTACCAGAAAATGTTGCGAATATAATTTCTCACAGTCATTTGAAATATACCTTGGGATGCATTTCTTTAAAGCTGCTCTATGAATTTTAAGTTTAAATTTGTAGTGTTTTTGTAAAAGATGTTAGCTTTCAAGTAGAGACATTAGCCCTAAACAAGAAATATTGCAGAGAAGAAAAATAGCTTACGAAGAAAATGGTAATGAAAGAAATATCTGTAGAGGAACATGATGGAAGACTGGTTTGTTTAGAGGAAAAAAAAAAAAAAAGAATATAGGTGTACAAGACTGTAAAAGGAAAAGTGACATTCTGCAGAGCACTGTTGTACAGAGTCACTGGTCATACCTGAAGTGTTCAAGAAGTACAGAAAGCAACACAGAGAGAATGCAAGGATCCAAGAAAAGAGATGTCTTTGCTTCATTATACAATAGTGAGGTAGTCATTCTTCATTCTTGGTGAAAAAGTAACGTAAAATTATTATAGGGATTTCTCACTTGTTAAGATGTCAAATCTTGACTAAATTAATATTATGTAACTAGTCTCCTAGTGCTATTCTTCTTCTCTACATCTGTCTTAGGATCATAACATGAAACTGATCTCAGAAGGAACTTCTAACAGCATTGCAAAAATAGTTTTCTCTGGATGATACAGATTGAACTAAAGATCTGAAACTGTCTTTAAAAGAGAAGTGTGTTCAGTCCCACTAGCTACTCATATCCTGGCAAACAAAAAGTAACTGTGTTGCCTATATTCTAAATTAGCTCTGCACTATTAGATCTACTTATTCTTTGAAATATTACATGTAAGTTAGGAGGAGTTTGTCAGTGGTATTCTATATCAGCTCTGTATGTAAAACAATGCTAATAGACTATTTGTTCCTTCTTTAGGAAGAAATTACATTTTGGCTAAATTGGCATCTCTGGGTCTAGGACTACTGTGCTCACTGAGGAGGAATAAAATGGAGAAGCTGCAGGAATTCAAACAGAGGTTAATATTCTTCTTTTCAGTGATGTTAAACCCTTTTCATTTTTCGTATTTAGTTTCTCAAATATGGAAATAATTGGAGCTGCAGAAATAATCATCTCTCCTGAGTAAACATGCATCTTTTTTGCATATGGCTTTTTCCTCTCTCTTTTATTTTTATCAAAATGACTTGACAGAAGAACGTGTTTTCAACAGCACATTACATAAAATATTTAAAGTAATTTTTTATAAATGGATTTTAAAATTACTTGGTGTTTGGTGTAACATTCATTTCTTTTGCATGGATCCATGACACTGAGAAAGACAGAAGTGTGCTAGAGAGCACGAATTCTAAGGTAGATACGTAGAAATGAATTTGCATTTCTGCAGAGGTAAAAATGTATAGTCAGCTGTGTAAACGTTATTATTAAAAAAAAGAAAAAGAAAAAGAAAAAAGAAAAACAGGTAAATTATTAAAAAAAAAAAGAAAAAGAAAAAGAAAATGAAAAAGAAAAAGAAGTAAATTTAGTTCAACTCATACTGCAAGATATTGTTAGCCCTTTGAAGGCATGATAAAAACTTTGCTCTTTTCCAGCCATCATACTTTTAATAAGAGAAGTAGCTGAAAATAAGCATCTTAGTACTCTTTGCGGGATAAGTTCATCGATTCTTTTCCTAACTACTTGATCTGACAAGGCTAAGCAAGTTCTCTCAGCTGCAACGTGGAATTAGCTTTTTCTTTCTCTCAGGGGAAGTTTAGCATGGAAGAAAATAACATGATATAATCCCAGTGAAATGGAATTTTCTTTTTCTACCACAGAGGGGATGCTCCTCAACACTAATTTGGACTCTTAGTTATTAGGTCACTTGGAATTACATCAAGATATTTACAAACAATGAATTTATAATAAACGGCCAAGAAAGATCCAATTTAACAACCTATTTAGGGACTGGCTAAAGTAATTAGGGACTAGAATCAAAAATGGGCAGTGGTACAGTTTCCCTCATTCTTCGTTATTGAAAAGGAAAACAAATGTAAGGTAATTTACTAAGCAAACACAATGAGAAGTGCATGATAATCCTGTAACGCTGACTGATAATTCTGAAAGAACTGTTCTGTGATGAAAATTGAGTTTGAGTGGTGGGCACTATTTCTGAATCCAACACCTTTATCCCTGAGTGATGTTATATGAGAGTTAAGCAGCTGAATTATGTATTAGCATCAAATAAATATTAATTTCTTGCATGAAGAATTAAAACACTCTTTAAATTAAAAAACAAAATCTGTGTACGTCTTCCAGTAGTTTTCATACTTTGCATATCTACCAGATGACAACAATCGCTCTATATTCTTTCCCCAAATATGAATTACATCCTTTCTTAGACTTTGATGTTCCAGATTTCTCAAAGCTAGAACAAGGATTGTGCCTCAATCTCTCTTTACTGTAAGAAATTTATTTTAGGGTACAAGTCCAGCGCATGTCAACTGGATTGTAATGCAAATTGGAAATCAGCATTCATTTATGTATTTACCTCGTGTAGTTAAAAGCCATAATATAAATTACTCTTTTATTAAAGTGACCTTCCACTTGAGCAAAGACAAGTTAGTATTCTTCATATGTATTTATAAGTCACATGTTACATGTGGCCCTGAAGGTCTTCTGTAACAGGAGGGTATTATAGGGATTTATCTTTTAGAAGTAAGGCTTTTTCCACTATTCATGAAATAGTTGATCTGAGCCTATTTTTATTACAATTCCTGCTCCAGCAAATTTGACATCCCTCCAGAGTACACACTGTATGACAGCTACATGGAGTAGAATCAGTCCCTTACTACTCAATATCTACTTGGCCTTGCTCTCTCTTTTGGGTGGATGCCAAATTGAGAGCTACTTGCTTTTATGATGGACCCATTTGTGCTGCAGCAGAGGCTCTGGCTCAGAAAAAAAAGCATCTGAAAGGCGGATGCTTTTGCCCTGAGTTAAACCAAGTGTTAGAAATGTACGATGTCTTTATGAGGGTTGTTGTGGTTTATAATATAAGCTATCATACATCCTTTTTTTTCCCAGATAATTTCCCGAAATCCTCTCTAGGTAATCACTAAATAAGGAATTATAATCTGGCATCAAAAAGCTTCTGTGGCAAACAGGGAAGCAGCCAGCTGCGTAGTGGACAGAGCATAGAAGCTGCATAGAAGATGGAGCTTTCCATCATGGAGTTTATTTTATTATAGAAAATCTTTACAACAGTGATCTATTTTTAGCAAATGAGAAGTTATCCTCATTTCCTATTGCATGTGCACTATACTTGCAGTTTTAAAATCTTATGAGCAGAAACCTGGCCCTTGAAATTACATATAAATACTCACTGAAGTATTTAGAGACGTGAAGGAGTTTGAAATACAAAGTTTATGACAATAATGTCATAAACATTGTCATAAACTTCAGAATTACTAGATTTTCTTCAAAGTTGGGCTTAAATATTAAGTTTCAAAAAAATCTCTGGGTTTCTTTTTTGTTTCTTTTTTTTTTTTTTCTTCCAGATGCCTGGTTTTAGATTCCAAAAGATTGATGTGTAAATATTCCTAGTAGTTTTCTTGTGCCTTTTGTTTTTTCAATATAAAATAATTCATCTGTTTCTGTTAAGCCTGGTAAGGAAAATAAAACAAATAAATAAACAAACAAAAACACCACCTTTAAACGAAGTCCTATGAATGGCATACCTCTAACACCATGAATGATGAACGGCAAATTCTTTTTCTTGTCCTTCAGGTTTCCTGGAGATACCTCATCACATCATCACAATCTTTGGCTTTTATTCCATTTTACTGCTTTCCTTGCCAAGTGCTGTATGTGTTTTATTTAGTTTCATGTAGTTCTGATCTTACAGATCAGGAAACTTTTAATGTTCCAAACCTGGATTTATGTGAAAATTGATAAACTCTATTGTACAATAGAGTAACTGCCTTAGCATATAAAGAACAGTAATGATTTCAAAATTATTCTCTTAATATCTAAAAGCATAGTAAGCTATGCTTAAAAGCAAGTACGCTAGATATTATTATAGTTATTATGGGCACTTATAATTGAGGAGTAAAGTAATAAATTATTATATATCAGCCATCTTTTGAAATTCATAAATTTCAAAAGACGACTGATTGTTCTATATAATATATGTAGAAAAACATAACTCTCACTGACTTTGTCTAAGATGCCTGCTCCTAAACTTCATAAGCAATAATTTGTAAATATGAGGTCTATTCTGGTCATAGAAATCACCTGTATCATTTCTCTTATTCTCAAGAACATTTCCCAATAAATTAAAAACCTTTATCTATAATAATTAAAAATACTCATGTCTGTGCTTGTAGACTAGTCTGATTATGCACCAGACAAAATGCTAAGCTCTTGGGGAAATTGTATTGTCAACAAGTTGATGCTGACTTTAGGAAGAATGGATCAGAGCCCGTTCCCAAAGCAAATTTCTTCCCTCTGTCCAGAACAAGACCAACACTAATTCTGTTCCCTTCTGAATTTTTAAATATTGGTGAGTGAGTTGGGCTCCTGGTGAGATCCAGGAAGCCAATGTTCTGCTGAATGCAGGCTGTGTTGCCACTGCGTTGAGTCTGAGCATAGCAGCACATTTTCAGGCCTGATGCACTTCATCCAGATAGCTGACTGCCCTGTGGTCTTTGCTATTCGAGTCAAATCTGGATGTCTGGCAAGCTGGCCTCAAAGCATTATCTCTGCTAATAATAACAGTGCAGTTACTAGAACTAAAAATTATCTCAGGTTATATTGTTCAGGGCAGACAAACTTGGCTCTTTTCCCACCACCCGTGATATTTTTCATTACTGTATCAGTTTCAATAGGCTACATTATGTCAAAGTACAAGATTCTGACAGCTTAATTGGAGATCAGTAATGAACTCGGTGCTCTTCTTTATCTGCCCTTTAACAGAATTTTTGTGGAATGCTTTCACAAAATGGAACTTTCAGACAGCAACTTGCATATGCAAATTCATCTTAAAGTACTGCAGTTTTCAAAACATTTCATTTCAAAAGAAGCCTTCAACTATTTGAAGGCAAGAGAATATTTTACAAAAGACACTTTTTATTTGAATATTGACATTTGTACAAAGCTTTTGGGGCCCTGACACAATTTTAGCAAGACCGTAAATCCATCACTGTTCATTTTCTGGAAAGATGCCAGTCTATCTTTCTTCCTTCTTGAAACATAACCAAAATCCTCTCTAGTGTCCAAATTTGCATGCTCGAATCCCACAGAATACATTGGCAAGATGTTGTGATATGTGTCAGGGAACAGACCCGTGATAATTATGTGGACCAGAAAATCCTGAACCAATCTTGGAGATTAATTACCCACGTTGAAAGTAAAACCTTTTAGGCAACCAATCTTTCAGTTTCCAGTACCATCACGTGGTACAGTGAGAAATACAGCTTGCAAATGCTGTCGCTGTTGCTCTGCAGAATAACCCCGAGGGCAGGATCAGGGCTACACCAGCCATCTGTTTGAACTTTCCTAGCTTGGAACATTTCTGTGTCTGCTTCCAAATGGTCCCATTGGTAGTGAGGGAGTAGTCCTGTGGATTCTGGTGCCTCGCCTATGCTGTAGATAAGATTTCCCACCCAGCGCAGCCTTCAGCTATCCCATCCAAGCTTCCAGTAATGACCTCAAGACAAAAAGATCTGCATTTCATCCGTAATGCCTGTTGTGAGAGTGCATGAATTTTATAGGCATCCTGAAGTCTGAGTGACTACATGTATGGGGCAATATGGATGGCAGCATAGAAGGCAGTGAATGAAGTCCTTGCCTAGCTTAACTCCGTACCAACGCTCCTATAGGGAACAGGCATTTAATGTTAGATCAAACTGCCGAGAGCAGTGACACTTGAACTGGCTATTTTTCCCTACCAATGATTTTTTCCTGAAGACACATTACAGATGTGATAAATGCCAGCTAGCAATAACTATGCCAAAACCAAACGAACTTCATCAGCCAGACAGATTTTCTCAGGAAGGTCAGTGTTGTAAGTCTCATGCTCGATCACAACTGTTTAATACTGTTTACCAGATATTAATATTCTGAATAATATTTTTATCAGTCAGAATTATTTTTGTATTTTAGCCTATAAAGCTGCTTTTCCTCCAAAAAGAGAACAAGTGCATTACATGTCTGTGCAAACAAGTCTGGCATATTTAAATTATGTCAGGACTGAGCTAAACAAGTCATACTAACATACCAAAATAATCTTCACCAGTTACTACTAAAAGAACATAGCACATTTCCTTTAAATTGGCTTCTTTTTGACTGAATTGTACCATTTGCATTAAACACAACCCAGCCTCACCCACAGCACTCCCTTGAACTTAATTCTGTCCTTAGGGAAGCATTACAGAAGTCAGCGAGATTACTTAATGCATCCCTGGAAGAAGCTAAAATAATGTACCTGCAGTCACTGTTTCTTTCAATAATAAAGCTTTCATCCTAATGATGATAAATACAAATGTTTTAATTGAATTAACTGAAATGTATTAATTTTTGACTCCAAACAGTCTCCCATTGAGTTATTGCCAGAGAAGTATAAGAATGTAAAAGATCAAAAGTCCGTGATCAAGACCTTTAAATTCAAGTGGTACTTAATGCATCAACTTCTGTCCTATCTGCCATTTGGTCCATTATAAAAACAATTAAAAACAAAACAAAACAAAACAAAACAACTTTTTGACATACTTGGATAAAAATGTAATAGGCAGCTGATAAATTTGCAATCCATTGCAGAAAGCAAGATTGGATCCCTCATCTGCAGTAGAAAATCAACATAATAGGAACTATGCTAAATTTAGCATATATTGATAAAATTGTATTTTTACATTCAGAAATGTGCCTACAACTTGGATTGAACAGAGAAATTAAGTGAAGCTTTATTTGCATCCCTAAATTTATCTGTATCTTCATAAATCTAGAGAGTGATTTGAAACATTAAGATTGGGATTTGGTCTGCTTTGGTATTTCAGGGAGTGGAAAACAAATCTGATTTACACAGGTTGTGCAGGAAGGGATGGCCGTTCTTTTAATATCTGCCAAATTCCCTGTGACGGTCCTGCTTAGCAGACTTATTCAAAATGAAAGTTCCGTGGCTTCCTATTCCTCACCACAAAGGCCAAATCTGCCCCTGAGGACCCAAGCTTACACGACTAGAACTCTGTGTCCCCATCCTCCTGTCCATTCACCATTCCTCTAAGGTATTCTCTCCCAGCTGAGCTGCCTATTTTCCTGTTTTAGGTTTAACTTCTACCTGAAAAAAATAATAAATAAATTAAAAAAAAAATAGCCTGGATAATTTAAAAAAGCAGAACAACATAAAATGAAAAAAAAAAGTTATTAAAAAGAAACTTGAAGGGATAGCTAAAATTTTAAATCTTTGCAGGTGATGTGAAAGACTGTAAGAGTTATTATATCCTCTTTAAGGACTATATTGGTGTCTCAAAGGAAAGGCATATATCTTATCGAGTAAAAAAAATCCTTGAGAAGAGGCAAAATGAAACATTATTTAAAGTGAGAATGCTTACTTCAGAAGACATATTTTGTCAGCCAAAATGTGGTTTCTAACCCTGAAATGAAATCACTAATTACTAAACCCGTACCGCACAGGTTCCGTAGGGCTGCATGCTGCATCTTGATGCAGATGGCTGGCACAAAATATCCTGTAAGCCTGCTAACACTTACATGAATTTTCAGCATGAGCTCTGGCTTTGTAACGACCAGTTGTCTTATTAATTTTCTGTCCAGTGGCAAGCACTGATAGGTTTAGTTCTCTCCTTTGACAGTAAATCACAAGAGTTGTGTTTTTTTACATGTCTGGGTGCTTTCTCAATGTCGGCAAATGCCTTTCTGTCATGGTAAATTAGCAAGGGACAAGAATGAAATAGACCTTTACAAAGAAAAAACTTGTGAACTAATAGAAACACTAAGACTCATGCTTAAATAATGATTCCTCCCGTTTTCCCCATCTGTGCAGCTAAAGAGATGAGAAATGTACTGCATAATCTTTTCTAAAGCAAGAGAAAAAAATGTTTTATACTAGGTAGACTCTTGTAGCATCTTTTACCAGGTTGTATCTCGGCAACTTCCAGAAAAGCAGTAAGTGATAGGACCAACGTTTACTTTGTGTGACTCCCAACTCTAAAAGACAGCCCTGTGTAAGCAGGGGAATGTTTGGTCAAGACATCTAATTTTTCTTTGTTTCTGTTTCTCCTGCTGATTTTTTTTTTTGTCTGTAAAATGAAGATTTGTGTTTTCTCAGAATTTTCATATTCACAAGTTGCAGCAAAAACTCTTCCACCTTATCTCAACAGTAGTTCCTGTTTCGACACATTTGTGAGGTGGCATTCCTGTTATGTACCGGGGACCTAAACTATCTTCCACACACTAAACACAACAGTTTCTGAGATGGGCAGCTAGACACAAGGGACAAAACAACTTCATCTGTATCAGGTGAACGTTCACCATTTTCTGCTTGGTTATTTGAAATATTCACCTTATGCCAGGTTCCGCATATACATTAGTTCAGGACTTGCAGGAGTTGAGTCTTTCAAGCTTTGAAGGCCAAGGCAGCGTGTGGCCATAAAATTTTAAGATCCAGAGGAGGCAAGTACCTAAGATCAACCAGGCTGACTCTGAAACCCTGTGCCGCTGACTCAATATTGACTGACAGCTTACTTGCACTCATAGAGACCAGAGGATTGACTGAATTGACTGAGTTAGTCAGATGAGTTTCCTGCAATGTTGAGCTGATTGTGGACCTTACATAGATCACAGTCTTGCTAATCCTCAAATTAAAAGCTCGTGAGGTTATTTCAAAGGTATTAGGACATTTAGCTTTGATTTTTGTTTGGATCTTCACCTCCCCCCTGCATATCCTTCATGATTATATTTGCAGCCATAGCAAGGCTGTTCTTTGCCCTTCATAGATCTGAAAGTAAATACACCCCTCTTTGTACCAGCATATGCAGCTAACAGAAGAGGCCCTTGATAACTGTAGACTTTCAAAAATAAATTTTTTTTTGTGATTTCTTACACAGATATCTCAGCATATTATATCTCAGCATAATAGATTAACCTCAGCCTTAGCAATGAGGTCTTTATGTTAAAGTAGGACATCGTGGGTTTATTCAGTTATTGTATTCCACCAGGTTTATTTGGGCCAGGAAATTAAAGCGGGAATGACAGATAGGTTTAAGCTGTATTGTTATTATGAGTATTTTACCCTATTCTCCTAAATGGTGAATTATTATTTTATGTAAATAGCTAAACCTGTACATAAATTTAAGCTGTGTGTATAACACACATAAATTTAAGCTGTGTGTATATGGTTTAGCATTCAGGTAAAAATAAAGAGACTTTTTTTTTGAGAGAGAGGGAGTCTCCATATTTAAGTATTTATCTACTAAACACTTGCATATATCAACCATTAAATGAAAATGAGAATTGTGATAAAAACACCTATATTCATACACATTTGCAGAAAAAACAAACAAACAAACAAACAAACAAACAAAAAAACCCACCACCAACAAAAAGAAAACTCATTGTTCAGAGTTGTGGCTGCAAGCTTACAAACTAAACAGCAGAAACCTGCAAACACCACCAGGTCTAATTTCTCGTTAACTGTCCTTTCGGTAAAAGCTGCTGACTTTCTGACATCTTCAGAGTTGTCAAAAGACATTATCACAAAGCAAGCTTAGTCTTTGTAATGCTTTCTGTCTATGAAGAATCAGAGAGGGAGTTTTGTGCCTATGGCTTGAAACTAAGGCATACAGTGATTGCACATATTTATCTTAGTCAAAGCTCTGATGAGATAAACAAAGTTTTTTGTACACATGGAAATTGTAATCCATAATATTCCCAGCAGATTAAATGTAAACGAAATTCTTTCCTAGTCTGAAAGCCTTGGTAATGTTATTTCATAATTTTAGAAAACAGACACGCATACCGGAACATATGAACATCAAAGAGGCAGATGGCGATAAATAGTTATGCAGTAAAATACAAAACAACAACAACAACAAAAATAACAGAGGTAGATTTCCACATCAGCAGAGTTGTTGATTTTACATCAGAAAAAGCAAAACTATAAAGCCATGGTATGTCTTGCACGTATGCTGATATATATAGAGGGCAGATGCATAAAAATGTAATCTTAAGTCATAATTTTACTAAATGTATTTTCAAATTAAAAAAAAAAATCTTCTATATCCATATACCAAGACCACTCCTGCACAGCACCTATACTTACTTAGAGACAAGGGATAGATACAAACTCTGTGTCACCCACATAAGCTCCTGGTAAAAGAGATAGCAGATTTCACTTTACAGCTTTCACAGCAGTGATATACACTAAAAGAGCCCAGCCTCATTCCATTGTGTTCTCCACCCTTCAGGAAACCCCAAGTGCTGTCTCCCCATTTGCCTCTGTATGGTGTCAGCCCAAACCCCAAGAGACCTCTGGACCCAAAAATCCCAATATAATGACAGACATGAAATCCTACCAAGGGAAAAAAGCACTAGGGTCCTGCCTGTTTAGCTGCACAAAGCCTCTTTTCAGCAGTAACCTTGCAGAAAACAGGCTCTGTGCTACCAGCTCAGACCTTAGTGGGAAAGAGGTTCTGAGCAGTCAACTCTGAGCTCTAAAGGCACAAAATGGGGAAAGAGGTGCTTGAAACATTTTAAATAAGAAAAATACTGCTAAAAGACACACTAAATAAAGAGAAAGCGTATTTAATCACCTTCTGAATTTAAAAGCACCTAGACAAAATTTAATATTTAGCAACTCAATACAAGAGGCAGAAATTTTTTTGTCAAACCTATTTGACTGTTTTCTCCTAGCAGCTATAAATCACTTCAAAATGGTTCAAAACAATGATTTGGGGCCAATATGAATCACAGCAAATGTATATACTTCTCAGAAGAAAATGAAAAATAAAAGTGAAGCTTGTTGTCTCAGAAGAAAATTTGATAAATCCAAACCACACTATTTGAAAAACAACTCTATCCAAAATATTCAAAATGTGCAGATAAAATTAAAATGTTGAAAGTTTCTGTAACATTGGAGATTTCTAAGAGCAATAATAAATTCAGCCAGCCGTTGCTTAATACCACAGGCATTATTAGGCACAGTAGAGAAAGTGTCCATTTGCACAGGAGTTAAGGAGCTTGCTTAAGGTCAAACAATCACCCAGACAAAACAATTAACTGAAACCAAGTCTTCAGAGTCAGTCTCCTGCTTTAATTAGCAGTTTGACCTTCTTACAAATGAAAAACCACAGTCTTCTTGGCCACTGAATTATTTTTAATTTGATAAAACTGCATTAACAGTATGTGCTATTCATGGATGTCATATATGGACACAGATTTGATACAGATGCTCCTACTATTCTTTCTTCCCCTTCTGTATGAATCATTGCCTGGGTAGGCACCATCTGTCCTTTGTTCTCTGTTGCCAGAATTGGACACTTCACAATTAAAAAATAAAGAAATAAAAATAATAAAAATCAGTGTCAGAATTTCCCAAGCAATGCAAATTCTGAACTCAAGGCAACACAGCAACTTAAAGACTGAGATTAAATCACTTTTTAGACTCCTCACTCTTCAAAACAGTGGGGGTTAATGAATCCTTCAATAGAAGATTCTTATTCCAGACTCTCTGAAGTTCTTCTTGCCCTTTTTTTGAACACTTTTCCAGTGCATAGACACATGGAAGTTATAGACCCCAGACCTCAATGCAGGTATTTCAATTGTACACTCACAAACACTCCATATGCAAAAGCAGCAACTTTTGCAAAAGTGTCTAATTGTACATTCTGGTTAGTGGCCTGGTATACATCAGAGAATCTGCACCATGACCTCAGGCTTGCATGAGCCCATTCACATTGTGTTGTTTGAGGCCCTGAAGCATGTCCAGAGAAGGGCTATGAAGCTGGTGAAGGGCCTGGAACAGAAGTCCTACAAGGAGTGTCTGAGGGAGCTGGGGTTGTTTAGTGTGGAGAAGAGGAGGCTCAGGGGAGACCTTATTGCTCTCTACAACTACCTGAAAGGAAGCTGTGGGGAGCTGGGGGTCGGCCTCTTCTCACAGGTAACTAGTGATAGGACTAGAGGGAATGGCCTCAAGTTGCGCCACGGGCGGTTTAGGTTGGAAATTAGGAGACATTTCTTAGACAGAGTAGTGAGGCATTGGAACGGGTTGCCCAGGGAAGCGGTTGAGTCACCGTCCCTGGGGGTGTTCAAGGAAAGGTTGGACGTGGTGCTTAGGGACATGGTTCAGTGGGTGACATTGGTGGTAGGGGGATGGTTGGGCCAGATGATCTCGGAGGTCTTTTCCAACCCGAATGATCCTATGGTTCTATTTATTATACCACGTAAGCATGAATCTCTATGAGCAAGTGAGACACATTGCTCTGTAACATGGATTTCCTCATACTCCTTACCCTTCCACTGATTTATGTCGTTTTTGAATTCTAAACACTACTTTTCTCCACACCCTTGTAAAGAAGGAAGGATTTAGCTTCATATTTTTATAGTTTACTACTTCGATATTTCTGTCTGCCTACAAAGAATCCATGTGAAGAAGAGATTTTTAGAGCACGGGAAAAAAATAAAAAGGCAGCAAAAAGATAAACTACCCAACAGAGAATATCAAGGGCTTTTAAAAGAGCAGTGCAGAGGCTGCTAATCAGGAAATCAAACGTGTCCAACCCCATTAAGATATATATATATGTTCTCCCAAGGCTGGAGCCTAGCAAAGAGGCATTAAATTGTTAAAGATGGTGGCTCTTCTCCAGAGGTGCACAGAGTAGAAATGGAAGAGAGCAGCCAAACCCAGGCTAAAACATGCACTAAATTTGGCTGTGAATTCCTTCTGGCAGGGACTTTTGTTCTGTGGTCATCCCATCAGATCACGGGGCCGTAACCACGGTTTGCAGCGGCTGTGTCCGCAGGATAAGCGGCTGACCAGCTCAAGTGCATGACCAGCTGGGTCTGTGAGAACCTGAAGTAATTGCGCGGCCACCTACTTATCGAATTCACCTCAGTTTTAAGATGCTTTGAGATTTTTTTTTTTTTTTAACGTGCTCTAGGTGGCCCTGCTCGGCAGGGGGTCGGACTAGGTGATGTCCCTTCCAACCTCGGCCATTCCGTGGCTGTGTCAGCGGTGACAAGATGGCACTCGCTCCCGCACGGAGCACTCCGTGCCCGGGGGCTACCCAGTGTGCCCTCACGCCTAACGGCTAACTAACGGCTGACTGACGGCCGCGGCTGAGGGGCGGTGAGCCGCGCGCGCGCCCGCCCTCCCGCCCGCCTCCGGGAGCGCGCACGGCGGCTGCCGCTCCGCCCGGCGCTGGCGGGCTGCGGGAGGGGCCGCGCGGCGCCAGCGGCCGGGCGGCGGCGGCGGTTGCGGGGCTAACGGCTCGGCTCCGATCGGCTCGGCTCGCCCGCCTCCCCTCACGGCCCGGCGGCGGCGGCACGGAGCGCCCCCGAGGCCGGCCCCGGGCCGGGAGGAGCCTCCCGGGGCTGCGGTCCGCGGCCGGGGAGCCCCCGGCGCCGCTCGCCGGCAGCGCGGGGGGCGGCGGCGGAGCCCGAGCGGGGGCCGGGCGCTGAAGATGGCGACCCCGGGGATGAGCTGGCAGCAGCAGCACGGCTACGGCGGCGGCTCCGCGCCCGCCGCCGCCGGGAAATTCGGCGCCGGCCCCGGCCCGGGCGCCGAGCACAGCCCCGAGCTGCATTTCAAAATGAGCAAGAAGATCGCCCAGCTCACCAAGGTGAGGCTCGCTGCCCGGCCGGGGGTGCCTCGTGCTTTACGTGGCCAGCGGGGAGGGCGAGAAGCCCGTCCGTCGGTCTCGTAGCGCTGAGTGAACGGCCTCCGTGCTAGCACCGCCAGTATGGGATCTCGTTAACGGCTGTGCTCAAACTAGATGGTTTTAAAAGTGTGTTGCTTAAGGCTGGTAGGCCCCACGCTGCAGGCTTGATCGTAGCAGTAATTTACTTCGGATAACTTAAAAACAACACCGCGGTGCTATAATCTCTCTTGCATGATGCTCAAGGCACAAGTGAATGGCATCAGGAGATGAAAGGCATGTGTTTCTTCTGCTTCCTCTTTAACGAACGTGACGCTAACAATTTCTGCCAAGAATTGCATAGTTAAAACATTTGAAGGTAACTTAAAGGCACAGTGGGGGAACGGTGTCGTTCCTCAACTGTATGCCAAAATGGATGAAGGTGACATTTCGTTGGAAATGTGAGTGAAGAGAAGGAAGGCTGCTGGCAGGCTCACAGGGGAGATACAGTTTGTATTTATGCACAGCTGAAGTGATTGGCTACAAATAGTATTTACAGTGAAATGCCATGCACCTTGCTTTATTGGAAAACCAATGGCTGAGGGGTATTCTGGCTTGGTTTTTAATTCAGAACCCATTTTTTTTGTGTGTGTTAACTTCAGTCAAATTAAAATTGTACTTTCATAGAGAAAACTAGGATTAAAATCACCTAAAGAATCACTGTGATGTTACTCCATATGAAATACAAATGATGAATTGAAATATTAAAGGTATTACTACAGACCTGTGCTCCTTGAAAGGTGCAAAAAGCACCAGGAGACCATAAATGTATTTTAGATTTACCTTAAGGCCAGTTGTATGTGCAAAGCAATACTTTCAAAGAGCAGTTCTTACTTGTGTGTGGACTCTTGTATATTTCCCTTTCTTTCTTTAGGAATCTCCCGGCAGTTTATAGTTGGTTTCACAAACAGTCTTCTGTCTCTGTTGTGAAATTGTGTGTGTGTACCCATGAGTTCCGCATCACTGCATGTGTGCCCTGTGTTTTGTGAGTTACGGTGTGTCAGCTGTCTTGAGGCAGGCGTGACTTAAATGTGGATTTATATGGATAGTGCTGGAGTACCTTGAACTTCTCTTTTGGAAGACTTGGAGTCTTTATTAATAAACACTGTGCTTTACTCATAGGATCTTTTATGATCCATAATAGAGTTCTTTGAAGATTCTTCGAAGATAATGTGCATGCCTGTCCTGCCAAAGATTTCAGGATACTGCAAATAAAAGCTGCCAATTGCTTTCTGGTTGTTGTATTTCAATAACTGTAAATAGCTGTGATTGTACAAGGATTTTACATGTGAATTAGACATTTGCAGGATGGGAATCTCATATCTGTTTCCCTGACTTGGAGATTCTGGTGATATTTTGCTTTGTGTGTTAGTGCTGTTTTCAAGTTTGAGGGAGAAAACTTGGGAAATTAGCTGATCCTGCTGAACTGAAGGTCTGGACTGAAGAACAAACTTAAAATGGGATGCATAATAAACATACTTGTACCTAATGCAACAGTAAAATTAATGATATATAGATCAAGATGAAATGTATTCTATAGCATTCATTTCATTGAGGTAGAGGTGCAAATGTTGACAGTTGTGTAGTTGGAGAGTTCAGGTCCCATATTTCTGTTTGTTATTTGACCTTTCAGAGAAGGATGCTAAAAAAAAAAAAAAAAAGAAAGAAGCCTTAGCTTATAGTTTACCCTGAAGAATTCTCTAACCTGCTCTGGGATCTGAAGCCTGATTTGGTAGATGCCTGAAGCAGTTACTCCTTGAGAAAGCAATCAAGCTGCAGGAGGGAAAAATAAACAAGATACTTAATTTCTGTAAACAAGAGTTAACTGTCAGAAGAATTAACATTGCAGATTTGTGGAAATAAGCTATCCAAATTGAATGGCTGATTTAAATATATATATTTCTGTGAAGGTCTTTCGACCAAATTCTGCTATTTGGTCTCCGTCAGATGCTTACTAACTTGTGTATAGAACTCCTCTTCAGTAATCTAGGAACTTCATATTGGGAATAAGAAGTGTCTTTTATATAAAGTGTCTAATCATGTCTTTTATATAAAACAGTCCTCTCATACCTTCTGACTGTTCCTCCCCCTGTGCCTCTCTCCCCTCACCCCCCCCCCCCTTTTTTTTTTGTCTTTGTACTTTTCTCTACTTTTCTCTAAAACTGTCTTAAGAACTAGGAAGTCTCTCAGGGGATTTAGAACTGGAGTCAGATGTTTCATCAGGTCAAAACAAACACAACAATACAGTATCATGAAAGGGAATCTAAGTACACAGGGGGTGTAGTTAGGTTACCTGGAAGCTTGTGTCTTCTGACAAAAGAAATGTGACTCAGTAGTTTATTTTTTCCTGTCCTTGTACAGCTTGTACTACGAACTCTGAATAGCACCAGAAGAAAATGCTTTCCCCATAGGAAATAAAGATCATTCATGAAGTAAATCTAACATTTCAAAATTAGAATTCCTGTGTCATGTTTTCACATTACTTATACAGAATCTAATGTTTTGGTCAAAGCAATAAAGCAATACAGGAACATAAAGACAAGATTTGATTTAATTTTTTTTTTCTTTTTAGTCTTTAATCAGTAATTCAGAGGCAAACTAAGATACAAATCTGGTCCGCTAAGCACAACGCTTCTGAAGAGCTTAACTATATTTTTACTCTTGAAAAAAATATAAGTTGATATAACTTTAATATGCTTTAACTCACAGGGGAAGGTAAAACATGCCAGTAGTTAGAAATGCAGCTTTAAAAACTAACATGATACTCCGTGTCATGTTTAAAGACTGCAGAAGTGGTAGCTGAAGCAATTTTGGGTCCTCTTCTTCAGCATAAGCTCCTTATTTTAGGCGTTTCGGAAGATTGGTGTACCAGTTTGGGGATAAAGTAGCATCTGACACCAAAGATTAAAGCCAAAAAGAAATAAGCTGTGATTATGAGATTGCATATATGTTTGTACTACTACATGCTGGAGTGCTAATGCACTGTTGAATTATGCTTGCTGCAGATGAAAATATGCATATATATTTTATTAGTTTGCATAAGACAACTGGAATAGAAAACAAAAAGCAAGTTGCTGCTCTGCTTACATCAGTGGGGGAGAGTGGGACTTGTTTTCACAATTGCTAGAGGAAGGCAAGTTCAAGGGGTTGGTTGGTTTGTTTTGTTCTGCCCCCCCCCCCCCCATTTTTTGTGCTGTAGTTTTCAGCTTGAGCATTCGTAATTGAGAAATTCATGTCCTACATTTGTTTACGGAATATGTTGTGGAAGTTCTGTGACATCAATATAAATCTTTGACTTCTATGGATTAATTAGATGATCCACACTGGCGTTACGTGATGAGAATCTGAAGTGTTGATTTGGTTGCATGGTCCTAGTTGCAGAAATCCTATGTCAAGTGGAAGAGCCTGTAAGTGCCATGCAGGTGGTATGTGCACTACAGCAATAGTTTCTATCAGCTCGATCAATTTCGTAATAAGAAAAACAACCACAAAACCCCTCAACAATACCAGTGATTTCCCTTGGTAGGTGCCTAGAGCTGGATAGTTCAATTCTGGAAAGATTCCAAAAATGCTGAGGGGGTTCAAAGACTAAGGCAACAAGGTTGTCCAAGGCACAACATAATTCACTAAACAAGAAACTGAGTTCTGGGGCTCCCGAGGCTGGAGTTCAGTTCTGAGTTCTGCCATCAGCTTGCTGTATAAAGTCAGGAAGTTCCCCCCAACCCTTTTCTTTGTTTTCCTCTCTCTTCCTGGTTTAAAGAGAGGTTCCTAGACAGTAGACTGTAATACTTACCACATTGAATGGTTTGGGGTTTTAATAGTAAAGTTGTTTCAAAGAATAAATAGCAAATCTAATAATCCTTAATTCGCATGTTTATGCTCCTCATTGTGTGGCCTTTTTTGCTGGGAAGGTTAAAGGTCTTGCTCAAGCATCACAGAATGCAGTGCTATGTGTGTAACTGTAGGGTTTAACTTATTAATCATAATACTTAAAATGTTACATTTCTACTGAAACTTTGTCAGTTTTTATTTGAGAGTGTTCTGCCTCAATGAACAAAATAACTAAATCTCTTTCAGAAAGAAGCTTCCTTGTGTATAGGCTTATAGGAGAATGTAAGAGCCCTTAAAAGCAGGGAAGAAATGAGAATCTAAAAAACCTTTTAGAACTGTTTTGACATTAGCTGTCATCAAGTGGTAGCTGATGCCATTAACAGTTTTGGAAAAACTTGGTTTTTATTTTTTAAGCAACCTTATGTCATCTCTCCAATGTTTGTGAACATTGGCAGCAGGCCACTGTTTGCTTACGGCTCTAGCATTGCATGAAAACGGCTGGAATTTCAAAGAGGGTGTGACTTCAGTACAGATTTGAATGTCAAAATTTGTGCATGTATTTCCTACTGGTAACGTGGGAATAAATGTTGTGGCTTTCTTATTACAGCGAGAATACTTTTCAAGGACTTGAAGACCTGAACATGTAATAATGGATATAGAATTCTTCTGCATTTCTTTAGAGAGATTTAATTCTGGTTTGTGTTAGTTATTCCGGAGATAGCTGGAGTAAGCCCTCTGTGAAGGGATCAACTGAAGGTAGCAATTGGAAAAGTAACAGAGACAATATTTCTGAAGTATGTGTTTTTCTTTTTTAACCATGCTAATATACTCTCTCTGCCTTCCCTTTCTGACTCTCTTCATGTGGTTTTCTGACTGTCAGCCTGCAGTAGTTGCGGTCTTAGCAAGGGTTATTCACAAAAGAGAAGTTTTCTGTAGCTGTGATGGCTTAAGGACGAAGATGGGACTGTGTAAAAAATGGTTCACACTGTAGTTCAGTGTTAAAGATAATAAAACTTACAAATTTATTAAAAATAAATTGAGTTTTTAGGTTCACAGACTCTTCTACAGGTCTTAAATAAAAGCAGCAGTTATTAGCTTTAGCTTAATATTTGCTAATTGAAGCACTTAAAATTGCTTTAAAGCTGCTGTGGCTTCTGTTGCAGACCAGAAGAGGTCTTTCTAACCTTCTGTGTTTTGTAGGACAGAAGTCATGGAACTGAGTGTTTTGGACTGATGGTCCTTGGGCTTCCCTCGTGGATTTTTAGTATGAACTTGTATAATCTGCAGGCAGAATGGTGACAGTGAAATGCAAAAATGTTCTTATTAACAATGTGATCAACATGTGCTGTAGGGATCTTGTCACTTTCCAAAAAGTTTGTATGCTTTTTGGCTCTGAAAGGAGAGATCAAGGGACTAGGGGGAGGGAAGTTTGACAGTCCTGATGTGGAGAAACTATTACTTGATGCTGGTTTTCCCCCAGTCAGGACTAGTTGAAAAAAATTATTTTGATGCCTTGAAGACCTTGTGACCATATATCACTGGAATGGTTCTTCCACCTATTATCACTGTATGCGTGTTGGGTGAGACTGCAGGGATGGTGTATGGACCTGATACAGCTATGCTTCAGTTGTGGTATTTGTGAAGTAGGTCACTGACTTTACAGCCTTTTGTCATAAGGCATCAAAAAGCAGTAGAGTAGGACAAGAATGATAACTTTTCTTTTTTATATAATAAAAATATGCTCAAATAAAATATCTTTGTGCTGCCTGGTTTTAACATTTGACCCTTGCCTGGGAGTTCATCTGAGACCACTGATGCCTGAATATTCTAAATTCTTCATGTGTATAATTAAAACTGTGATTTTGTTGGGAAAGCTGTGATTGTACGTTCACATAAAACGCTTCTTCAGTATGCTTAGGTATATATTAACTTCTTTGAGATTATAAGATTTGGAAACGTCTATCCAAAATAATAATCGAAATGAACAGAGAAGGTGAAAGAGAGGACAAATAATATGCGTCCTTTTACTCTGTGCTTATGCTCACTTCTTGGTGTATTTAAATAATGTAGCATTACAAGGAGATGAATAACTTGTTGATGTTAATCTTGCTGGAATGTACTTCAGCTGCTATATGCAATACATCAGTACATTAAAGATATTTAAAAAACAGTGAAAGACTGACATTGAAATTTGTACTTAAATCCTATCAACATGTCAAAATAAAAAAAAAAAAGAGAACATGCAGGCCGCAAATAAATCCTGGTCTGACAACAGCCATAAAGTTTAAAATCTGTCAATCTTTATCTACTTTTTATATATGATTTATCTTTCCATAAATCCCATGGAAAGAATAAGAAATACTTGAAGTTTAGTTTGATTTTGTTGTTATTGTTACAGTTTCAGATAAGTTCCGCATTCTAAAAAAAATCACCCCAAAACAACAAAACAAAAAAAAGGTTTATGCTAATATCATCTGCTTTAGATAAAATCAAGGAAGTGCCAGTTCAGTGTTAAGAACATAATATTGAAATGCTTTGCTCCAAATACAGCAGTTGTAAACAGGAGAGTCTTTTATCTATATTTGAAAAAGAAAGTCAGGGGTAGAACCCTATGTAATTTTACACTTTACGTATAATTTTACTTATATGCTGATCTGTTTGCAGCATTTTAAAGTGCTGTGTCCATGCCGATTCATAAGTACTCAATCCTGCCAGAAGCTCTGATTTATGAGGTCTTATAAAAATGTATAGGCAGAAGACAGTTTTTTGTTTGTTTGTTTTCTGGAGTACCATGAAAGTACAAAGAAGTTATTTCAAAATGAGGAGTCTTTCATTCTTGCTTTATAGCATTTCTTTAGAACAAGTCATATAAGTCAAGGTGGTTCTATACTTTCTTGAAACACTGTAAAACTCTACCCAGTAACAGCATTGTTTGTGTTCAGATATTTGTGTTGTCATGCACAAAAACCTTATCAGTCTCACTTTTTTTTTGTGCACACTGCATCTAAAGCATGTATAGTAATGTTACTTGTCGTCAGTCGTTGTATTTACACATTAACTTCTAGCCATGAGGAACTTCTAATCACAGTCATTCTTTCAATATCTCCTTTTCTAAACTCAGGCTTTGACTTTATCAGAAATAGTAATTTTGTTAGTGATTCTACTGTTCACCTCACCCTGATTTCACCTCCAAGTCACTTGTGAAAAACCTACACTGAAAGCTTTATTCTCCTGCAGTTAACTCTGTGGAGGGGAGGAGGGAGTTTCATTGCCTTAGATAGTCACCAGCTTTTTTTATATTATTTTCAGACTTACTGTTACATACATCCAGTAAATCTCTACATAGTGGTATGAAATCAGATGAGTGTGTCTCTTGGCTGATACAAGGCTGGCAGTGGTAAGCCAGGCTTCTATGTATTCTTCTAATGACTGATGTCATACCAGTAACCGAAGGCATTGCATTCCAAAAATAACCAGAAGAAACAAAAACACTCTAAAGCTGTTCACCATCTTGTCCTACTTAATGCATTACCTGGCTCTGTTTCTGTGGGCAAGCTTTTTAAACTGCATACAGAAGCCTATGAGAGAGAACAGCTTTTTACTGAGGTTGTCACTTGGTTAGGCTCAAAATGACAGCCCTTAAAAATAGTTACTGTTAAAAAGTTCATGAAGTCCTTGTTTAAGATGCTCCTGTTGAATGAAAGATAGCCTTTTAGCTAAAAGAAGCATGAGGTGATTGCAAAAATGTGTATTTCTTAATTTCCTTTTAATGCGATGAAATAAATTGTTCCAGCCAGTTTCCTAAAATTTAATTTCTAGAAACCTGAATTGTACTGTCTTCAGAAAACAGGTGTGCTGTAATCTAGAGATCATTAATTGAATGATGTTTTTGCTCGTGATGTGACTGAAAGCTATAACTTTTAGCTAAGGGTTTGTCTAGGACTGCCTTCTCAGATCTCGTATTTTGCATTATGAAAGCTGATAGGTTTGGATAGCTTGTACTAAAATGCATTGCAGTAATCTCCTGTGACTGTCTTTGTCCTTTCGAAATTTGAGCCATGAAAATGGTGGTAAGCCATTTTTGTAATAAAGAATAGATAAAAGAACTTAAAATAGATTTTTTTTTCTGCTTTGTGTAATAATAAATGTAGGGTTTCTACTTTAAAAAATGAATTTTATTTATACCTTGTAGTAATAAGCAATGTAAGACATGATTCTAGCTAAAAAAAAAATTTCAAAACACCTTGAAAATCTGTCTTTCCAACATTAACCTGTATTGCCAGTCCAGTAATATATGCTACATATATTACTTATTTTAGTATATATCTATTTGTGTTGTGCCACTGAGTGGTGAAACTTTATATGAAAATTTTGAGCTATATTTTGAGTTGGTTCAGTAGTTTTCCCATCCTGTATCTAACTTTATATTATTAATTTATAGACCATTAAGTGCCTGTGCCATACAAATCAGTCAGTCCTTTTCTCTTTTTAAAAGCATATGGCTGTTTGTTTTATGCTGAGATAGAAGTTGCACGTATTTAAATGCAAAAATATATCCTAAAAGAGGGACTGGAATCTGACATGATGTTTGGTTTGCGTGTTCTTTGAGCTGGGCTGGGGAACATTTGTGGCCGTTCCCTGTACTCTCAGAATTCTTGTCTTATGTTTATTTTCATGCTCCGCTTCATACTTTGTCATGTGTATTTCTACAGTGTAGGCCATTCATCATTTGGTGTATGAGGCACATTCTGCTTCACCTCTTACCTCTGAGTATCTAATATATAACATTGTGCTTCGTTCATATTTGGGCAGACCTTGCTGTTTTCTTTATTTTCGCATATCCTGCATAAACAAAGAGCCTGAAGCAAATGTAGCTTTTAGTGGTTGGTGTTGTTTTCATAGAATTGCAGAGAATTGCAAGGTGGTTCGGGTCGGAAGAGACCTTAGAGTTCCAACCCCCTGCCATGGGCAGGGACACCTCCCACTAGACCAGGTTGCCCAAAGCCCCATCCAGCCTGGCCTTGAACACCTCCAGGGATGGGGCATCCAAAGCTTCTCTGGGCAACCTGTGCCAGGGCCTCACCACCCTCTGAGTGAAGAAGTTCTTCCTTATCTCATCTAAATCTCCCGTCTTTCAGTTTAAAGCCATTCCCCCTTGTCCTATCACTACACTCTGACTGAGAGCGCTTCTCCTGGAAGTTGATACTCCAGAAGAAACCACATTTCAAACTGTAGATTATTCTTTTTAGATACCTGTTCAGTAGACTTCTTTTTGCTCTAATGGCAATTATTTTTCAGACACACACATGATTATGTATACATATATAACTTTTTTTTTTCTTATGGGCCTATGTTCCTGACCCTGAGGGAAACTTAATTTCCTGCTTCCAGAAAACTCTTAGCTTGGCAAAGTTGAAGACAGAAGTAACATGTTCTCTCACCGGACAATATCAAAATATCAAATTTGCACCAGGGTAGGTTTAGATTGGAAATTTCTTCTGAGGAAGAGCAGTCAGGCATTGGAATGGGTTGCCCAGGGAGGTGGTGGAGTCACCGTCCCTGGGGGTGTTCAAGGAAAGGTTGGATGTGGTGCTTAGGGACATGGTTTAGTGGGTGACATTGGTGGTAGAGGATGGCTGGACCAGATGGTCTTGGAGGCCGTTTCCAACCTTAATGAGTCTATGATTGTTTGGCTCTATGATTCCGTGAAAAAACTTAAATGCTGATCATAAATTATAGCTTTTGTATGTGCCCATATCCAATTTTTGTAAATGTGACCTCTTAAATAAAATCATACTGGAGTCCTGACTTGCATGCCTTACTGGGCTCTAGGTTAGCTAGTAATTCTTGAGCCTCCTCTGTTCTCATCTGTAGAAAATGGATTCTTGGAGGTTCTTGCAGAAAAGGTAAAACGTTAAATGTACGGAAAGAAATAGTGTTCTAGTGAGTGGGAAGCATGCAAACCAGTGCCTCCTCAGGGAATTGAGAGTAGTCTCAAGTTCATCTAGAAGAACAGACTTTCTCAACACACTCTACATTTTATTGAAGTCTGAGGCTGTGCGTGCTTCTCTTGGAAGCTGTGCAGGCAGAGTCTTGTGCGAGGCTCGGCCCGTCGGTCGCGGTGGCAATGCGGGCCGGGCCCTGCTCGGTGCCCTGCCCCCGGGGGCCCCAGGGGCCGCTCGCCGTGGTGCTGAGCGGGGCCGCGACCGCCGGCCGGCCGCTCGCCGTGGTGCTGAAGCGGAGGGAGGCTGCCGGCCGGCTGCTCTCCGCGGGGCTGAGCCTGAGCCGGCTCAACGTGGTGAGCCGCGCCGCTGAGTGCCTGGAGTGCTGCGAAGGTACGCGCAGGGCATTATTTCCCCGAGTGTGTGTGCCTCGTCGCTTGGTATTGACTTCCCAAAAGAGCGACAGGAGGATGGAGAAGTGAGACTGGAAACATCACTAGTACTTCTCAGGAAGCTCTGCCGGTTAGCATATTGAGATATGTTAGCGAATATTTAAGTGAGCAGCAGCAGTATTTTATTCATATTGTCAGCATTCTAAAAAATGGGTTCAAGTTTGATTGCCTAAAGCTAACTTAGGGAATATACCACACAAAACTTAGTGATTTCTTTCGGGATTTATACTTAGTTTAAGTCTGTTCGGAAAGAATTGCACTCTTACCTTTTAAAGGACTTTAGAAAGTTGGAAACAAAGTTGTCTTGCCATCAAATTCGTTAAAGGAATGTGTGCTATTTCTGAAAGTTGCATAAAGTCTGTTAGATTCAAAAGCCCTCATAGCTCTTAAAAGATGAGGAAATTGCTTCTTGAGATTATATAAAGCTTTAAAACAATTATTTTGATGATTAATGAAAAAAAGGTGGTACAAGTCTGTAACATGACTACTTTTTTCACCCTGTTTCTCCAATTAGGTGTTGTTACTCTCTGTTTTGGGAAGGTTTGAACTTAATAATATCACTCTGCTGAGAGAAAATTCTGCTGTGTGGGTTGTTTGCCAAGGGCAAACTAGCGTTATCTCTTGAATGCCAAGTCAGTTGCTCAGCTCTGAGAACTTCCCTGTGCATTGCTTTGGAGTCCAAATACCCACAAAGAGATGCAATATAGACATACTCGCTTAAATTTCTCTGGGGCTTTCTGTGCCCCAGTCCCCAATCAAATATGCAAATATTAAATAATTAAGTCTGTAAGACAATGCAGCTCAGTGACTAAAGCAGAACTTGGAGTAGTCCTTTGGCCTGTCCTGTTTTCCTTGAAGTGATCTAAGGTCTAATCATCTAGCAAATGTGTCAACTGTATTCTGATTTGATGATTAGAGGGCAAATGGGTTTCTTACTCACCAGGAGGCAAATTGTGGAATTTGTACATCTGTCACTAAATCTTTTTTGTTGTTGTTGTTGCAGTCTGCTTCTCAAGATTTAACTGTCTTAGCAAATTGCCTGAAGCTAATTGTGCTACAGATTTGTAATGGTTGTTTCTGACATAACTTGATTGGTAGAGGTTAACATTCCAGAACCAAAACGGGATTATGATTGGGTGCTGTTGGGAATACTTCCATGCCTTGCCCAGCCCAAGGGCATTGAGATGCATTTGCAAATATGTGCTAAACTAGTCTGTAACAGGAGAAAACAGTTGATTCCAGTTGCATGCAAAATGGATACCTAAATTAATCCTGCTCATTAGAGGGCTGTGAAAGACTATTTTTGCAATTCCACCTTTATCATGATGGAATTGTCAATTGTACGTCCTTGCTGGTCAACTCTTTTATGTGTGCTTAGCTGTGAAAATAAGCATGCTTGAAAATGATCTGATTAGTTCGGCTTTCTAATTTGTGTTCAACTTACTGCATTACAACCTGAGGATTAACACATACCTGATCTTTCTTGTACTCTTGTGTTTAACTTCAGAAGTGGTGAGTTACCTGCTCTCTAAGAGTGCCAGGAGGCTGTAGCAGATGTTGACACAGATTAATCTCCTGGCAGTTACACCTTCATGTAATTTATACCTTCCTTGCACTTCCTTTCTAAAGAAAGCTACATTGATTTCAAACAGAAATCATGTAGTACAGTAGATTGCTTAGCTTTTTTTTTTTTTAGCTTAATTTTCTCTATTCTTAGGCAAGTGGAAAAGGGAGGAAGCTGCAGCTACAGCGCAATTTCACTGCTCAGTGTGTCCTGTATAGGATTTTGGGACAGGGTATGGTTTAGCAGGCAAATTAGGGCCGTGAGGATGATCAGAGGGCAGGAGCACCTGTCCTATGAAGAAAGGTTGAGAAAGCTGGGGCTGTTAAGCCTGGAGAAGAGAAGGCTCTGGGGTGACCTCATTGTAGCTTTTCAGTGCTTAAAGGGGGTTTATAAAAAAGATGGAGAGCAACTTTTGCTTAGTCAGATAATGACAGGACAAGGGGAAATGGTTTTAAACTGAAAGAGGGTAGTTTTAGATTAGAGGTTAGGAGGAAATTCTTCACTGTGAGGGTGGTGAGGCCCTGGCACAGGCTGCCCAGAGAAGCTGTGGATGCCCCATCCCTGGAGGTGTTCAAGGCCAGGCTGGATGGGGCTTTGGGCAGCCTGGTCTGGTGGGAGGTGTCCCTGCCCATGGCAGGGGGTTGGAACTGGATGGGTCTTTAAGGTACCTTCCAACCCAAGCTGTTCTATGGTCCTATGGCATCAGTTAATTTCACCAAGCTATATTATACACAGTCTTTCTAACCTTTAAACTGTAGGTAGAAAGCAACATAAGTTCTTTTTAAATATATATTAGATTTAGTGAGAAGACGTGCCAAAAAACAAAACAAAATGGAAAGCTAGGTATCAAAGTTTTTCCTTCTTATTAGAACCTTTCCTGACTGTGTTAGGGGAAGAAGTGAATTAATTGCTGGAGATACTTGTGCTTAATGTTTTTAAGAGTGCTATTAAAAAATAACATCTGTGTATTGTTTACTTAATTATTTGATAGCTGTTTGAAACTGAACTTTGAAAAATATTAAACAAATTTATTGTCTGCTGCTAAATGTTTTACTCTGCAAAGCAAATCTATTCTTTATTGTTTCTTAAAAGTTAAGACATCATTCATAATTCTGCGGAACAAGAGCGGGTGTTCTAGAATTTGCATTGTACTATGAATAGTCTTTGAAAGTGCTTCAGAATAATTTCTTGATATTCTATGAAGGTGACCTTTATATGTGGTTTATTTTGATCATTCTCAGGTCTTCTGTTAGCCAATGGTGTATTTTGAAATATACTACCAATTTAGTGTGCTTTTTGTTTCCTCTTTCTTATAAAAATGGAGAGTTTTACAATAGTAGTTAGAACTGGGCATTTTAATTTGAGAGACTAAATATATATAAACTGACATGTGCATGATACAGACCTGTACGTGCCTCAAGGCACAAGGCCTTAAGCTAATTATTTAATGTGAAGTTGCACGCAAGTATTTAACATAAAAATAAATAAATAAATAATATTTGTGTGTGTTCCTTGATTTAAGATTTCCAATATTTTCTCAACTCCTTCATTTTATGTATATATTTGTGTGTGTGTGTATGCTGAAGAAAGAAGATTTCTTGGTTTTCCTTTAATCATCCTTCTTTATCGTGCTAGCTATTAAAGATTTTCTTTGCTTCCTAGAATAGTTCCTGGTGCCCAAAACTTGAGGCCTTGATGAAAAGCCTTATTTGACTTGACCTGTCAGGTATTAGGGATATTTACGGGAGGTGAGAAACTCTGAACAGATCTACTTTTGTATGATGAATTGCTGGAACAAGAGGAGTTAATGCCTTCCTTTTAATGTAGAATGAAATACTGTAAAAGTGCAAATCCAGATAATTGTTACAATTTAAGTACTCTTAATCGTTTAAGAACTCGGAATCATGTTGCATTCCAGATGCCGAACAAAAGCATTAGTAAAAATCTTTATTGCAGATGCATAGGACAGCTTTTGAAGAACATTCGCTAGTGTAGCTCTTGAGAAAACTGTATCACTGGTAGAGTTTAGATTCAATTAGGTAACCATAAAAAGAAAATACAGATGTTGGACTGGTGACTTAGTATTCGGGTTGAGCAGCCATGGGATTCACCTTACTATATTGAATAGGAGGAATGGAAAAGAGATTATTTTGAACAAAACAACATAGCTGTAAGCTGCCACCAGGATATCAGTCTTCCTGTAGGTCTTTAATGGAGATACTTCAATTTTCCTACTTAAGTATGCATTTACTGACTTTATTCAGTTGAATGGTTCAGATAACCTGGGGTAGAGGGAACTGCAAAAACTTGAAGTATTTTGATAGACGTACACTCTCTAGATAGATTAAAGACTTAAAAAAAAAAAAGTCTATTTAGAGCCATATTTTTTGCAGGATTGCTTTTAGGAAATTTAACACTAAGTGTGTCTTCACCGCTGTTTGTCGTGTGCCAGTTTGGTTTTTCCAGGGGAGTGCTAGACAAATAAACATTGAGATAGCATGAAGACTGTCTGAACTGCTGGGCTCAAAGGGTTGTGGTCATTAACATGTGCTGCCCCGAGATGTTGAGGTGTCTCTATCCTTAGAGATATTCAAAACACACTTCAAAAGGGCCCTGCATGACCTTTTTAAGCTGACCCTGCTTTGAGCAGGGTGGTTGGACCAGATGACCTCCAGAGGGGCCTTCCAGCCTCAGTCATTCCGCGATTCTGTGCATATGTTGTTTCTGTAATAGTTAATAAAAATTACGTGTTGAACATTTAAGCTGTTACTGTGAAATGACAAAAATAATAGCCAGTATTGTGCAAATACTGAGAGGTCGCTTGGAACTGTAAGTGTTTTTCACTGTACGATAGATCTCTGTAGGTTGCTGGAAAGTTTATCACTGGGCCATTGCAAACTTGTCCTAGATATTATTCTCAAAGTTCAGCCTGAGGTGAAACTTGGAATGGCAAGTGGTGTGATTTGAGCAAAAGTGACCGTGCCAACTTCTTTCCTTATTATTTATTTGTTTTTAAGGTTTTAGGAGAAAAACTGTAAAAAGGAGCGGAAGCTTATTGATCAGCTCTTAGTTTGAACATCGATTTTTGTTTATTAAAATCTTGGTAACTTTTCCAGAGAAAGGAAGAGAAATTACTTCAAGGCAGTATGGTATGTCTGGGTAAGTGGCTCAAATTCTTCTATAGCTATAACAGTTTCATGAGTAAAGTTTCTGGTTGGGATTTCCTTTTTGCATTCTGAAAAATCGGCATTTACCCTTAATCTTTCAGAGATCTGTTGTAGTTAAGGCTTCCATAAAATGAAAAAATGCTGTAGCTGAAAATACTGAGTTGGAAGTCCTGCAGTGTGTGCTTTTTGCTCTGATTTTTTTTCCTGAATAACCATTTAGACCACTGGTACATAATTCCTCCTTGCTCCTTAGAGACTGTGTGGTATGTTCTCTTACACGTTTGTGTAAGAGAGCTTTCTTTA
Organism: Anser brachyrhynchus; assembly: GCF_964034855.1. Lineage (NCBI taxonomy): Eukaryota > Metazoa > Chordata > Aves > Anseriformes > Anatidae > Anser > Anser brachyrhynchus. The sequence goes on from NC_137696.1 coordinate 72,577,429, forward strand.
TCAATTAAGCAAATAAGTGGTTTAGGATTCTAGTTTGATTTACAGGTATCATCTGAGTTGAAAAATAAGAACTAATTTCCAAGGAGGAATTACTTTCTCACTCTGACTAAGCACTCTAACTTTTGAAACTTTTTTAAAACACCTTTTTTTAATCTTTCATGACAGTCTTTCTGCAGTGTGTACTTGGGCCATACTGAAATATGTCATCATGAAAATGCAAATTTAAATTTTGTTCTGACATCAAAAATATTAAACTTTTTACTCTGACTTATCCTGCAAGTCGGTTTTATACTTTACAACTGAAAACAACTCTATACACAGTTAACAAACAAAGTGTCTTTTAATCATGCAGGTAATATACTGCCTAGAAATAGCTGTGGTTGAGAACAGCGTAACACGAATGTACAGAACTGGATTGCTGTGTAGCGTGGACTTGCATGACTCTCTTAGAGCCAGCAACACAAGGCTAGAACAGCTGAGCATTTCTCTCGGCAATAGATGTCGTGACATGGCAGGTCATGCAAAGCAGTAGCAGCGATGCACGTATCCATCTCTCTTGTAATGGGGAAGTCCTCATGTCTATTTTGATTTATAGTAAAGAGGTGCACTTCACTTGTATCCAAATGCTTCTCATCGTTATGTCAAGGTCTTCAAGTCTACTTTTTCTCCTGTAAGTGGTGTTTTGGTTCAAGATTCTGCAGATCATTTTTGGATGTTTTACTCCTGAAAATCAGTTCACTAGAATCTGGCCAGCAGGCACGCCATCTGCAGCTTTCTTTAACATGCATCTTACACACTGCTTCCAGTCAGTGGCTAATGTTATTCAACTGAATATTCAACCACTCTCATAGGACTATACTGTATCTTCAAATAGCTCTTGCCATTTCATCTGTATTTCTTGTTTGTGTGACATCACATCTGCTTGCCTTGCTTAGTTGTTAGTGAACAGTGTATGTCCCCAGACTTATCAAGACTTCTCTTTTAAAAGAAAATTAAGTGTAAATGTTTCACAACAAATGTGAAAGTGACCCCCTCCCCATAATTTGTTTTCATTCAAAGGTTAGGTAGAAGTGGAAATCTGTTGATGTGTTCTGCCTGGAAATAAATTATGCTGAACTTCATGTCACCATCCTCTAAACAATTCATTTTACACAGAAGGCATTAGAGATTGCTACAGCAACAAACATTCCCAAGTAAAAATAAGTTGGTATTTGTTTTCAGAGTTTCTAAGAGAAATAAGTAATGAATTTTAATTAGGCATAAATTTGGTTAATGTACAAAGACTGTACTGAACAGCAGAAGGACGTTTTATAGTAAATTTCCTGTGGCAATACACTTCAAGGATGGGGGGAAATGTCAAGTTCTTGCCCTAGTTGGATTTTAGCACAAAGGAATACTGGTGCAGTACTTTGACTGGCTGTTTTGGGCAGAAGCTGTTGGAGGGAGACACTGCTTTTACAGCTGCAGACCAGAAATTTGTCTAGTAAAGACAAACTTTTTCAGGATTTGGATTGGTTATCTTATGTCTTTTGTCTTCACTTGACATTTCATTGGTCATAATACATACATTTTAAGTACTTATATATAGCATACCTACTTGTGAACAGACAGAAAGAAAAGGAGGAAATGTAACAAAGTGTGTGATTGTTCTGGACTGTAGTAGATATTACTACTTAAAATTAATTCCTGGAGGATCTTTTGATGTCTCTTGTCAATGTTGTAGGCTTAGTTTTCTGTTTGCATCCCGCTGTATCTGTGGGGTGTGACTTGCCCCTACAAAAGCCTTGTTAATGTTTCCCAGTATATTTTACTGCTTTCTGTGTGAAGCAGCTCAATTCTTGTTTATCCACTGCTAGAAGGGGTAGGTCAGGCTCGTTGGTTTGCGTGTTCCAAATCATGAATAAGTTATGCATGAGCAATTCGTCGTTGGCACTGTAGTTTTTTTGCAGCTCACGAAAAAGGGATGTAGCACAGACCGAGTCTTGGGGTGTCTCTAGAGTCTCTGGTGGTTCGGGCTGGTGGATGCAGCACCAACACTCTCTGGCAGCAGCACCCACATGCTAACTGGGGACAAGGCTCTTCACCTGGACTGGGCTGAATACAACACTCTGCCCCTGGGATCCACCTGTTAAGTCCAAAATGAAGGTTTACCAGAGATGTAAGGTTCATCTTTGCATTTTTTTTCTAATAGGTATCAGTTCCTGTTTCCATGTAAACTGGAAGAAAATGAACCACAGTCATTTTTGGTGATTTTTTTTTTGTGCTACAAAATATATTTGGCACCTAATACTAGTGTTAAGGTGAGATACCCATTTTTAATTGGAAAAGCATTCATTCCATCACGATGAAATTGCTGGCAGGAGCAGATGACCCAAGTGCAGCTGACTATGCAAGAGTATAACATCTGTTTTGGAGCCAAAAATGATTCTCAGCCAAGTAGTCAAACTTCATCTTTCAGCTGAAAGTATTGAATGCTGTTTGTATTCCATGTGGTGCAAGACACCAACGCAGCAAAAGACTTGCTGAATGTTACCGCACGAAGTACAACTAAAAGTACCAGTGCCCAGCCCTTGCTATAAAAAAGTCATTACTGTTTTTGTCACTAATTCTGTTGTGGTTCTTCAGACCAAAACATGTAGTGTTTCATTGGATTCTTATTAGTTACATTATTGTTTTGTATAAAAAGTGTTAAGACTTTTAGCTGATAGTCCCATAGTATTCTTGGAGAGTGTTTGGTCTGTACTTCTGGAATAATATACTAACTGAAAATACAGTCTACCTTTTTCATGTCATCTGATAAGGACTGCAATGTGTATGATGCATTTAGAGTGGAGCTGGGGAAAACATGAGCAATTTATAATTCTTGGCAATATGCAGTTGAACTAGGGTATTTTAAAATTTTAATTTTAAAAAATAACAAGCATGCTTAGGAAATGGCTAATCCTTTGATTCATAAATGAAGACTGCAAAAACTTGTTTTATCTGTGCACCTCCAATTTTTGCAACCTTTCTACCTCTGAATCTTCAGAAACTTACTCTAGTATTCTACTTTTTTATTTGCATACTATACACCTTGTTTACCTTAGCTGCAGTTTTTTACTTCTATTTTGTGTATACCGGATTCTGGGAGTCTTAATAGTCTACTGAAAAAATGAGGAATATAGCAGTTAGTGTGAAAACAGTCCAAGTTCTGTGGCAGGGTATGAAGAAAATCCAGTGTTGTGTGGTAGGTTTGTCAGAACTTAAGGTCATCCATTTTACGGTAAGCCTTCTAACTTGAGTGGCTGATGAGGGAGAAATAAAGGAGGTGACCTTCTAAAGAGACAAGTAAGGGCCCTGCTTTGTGCTGTAAGAGTCTGAGGTCCTGTGGAAAAGTTGTGTATGGTAACTGTAAGCCCAGTAAAGACAATAAGTAGGATTTGGAAGAAAGCTTACTGCTGTTAATGGGTGGCATCTCAAAGTTTATGTGCTTAGGTTTATACAGAGAGGCAGATTTTACCTGTTAAGAAGAGCTAATGTCTTTCACATTCATGTCAGGTGCACTCTGCCACGTGTGCCTCAAGTCTGTGGTCATGAGGCAGGTCCAAGGTGAAGCCCAGGACTTAAATCAGTAAATCAGGACAAGGTCCAGACCGGGGCCCTTGCACCTGTGTGGTTTTGTGCATGTGCACACGTGGTACTCGCTTTTGTGACTGGTTGGACAAATGATGTGTCTTGACCCTCCAGTAATGGAGAAATTTGAGTGTATGCTGGTGACAGGAGAAAGAGGAGAGCTTTGCACTCAGAAGTTCCTGTTGGCATCACCAAAACCAATGAGAGTATAACAGGTTGAAAACCCTTGGGTGCCAGGCATTGCAACAATAGCTATGATTCTGTTAATGGAATTGCATGTCACTTAGTGTCATTTTTTTTGGTAATGTATTAGAGGAAATTTTTGAGTCTCTGAGCTACAAAGCTCATTTGCACTAGGAAAACTATTTTTTTTCTAGGGAAATCCGAAAGACTACCTGCTGCCAACAGAGATATTAGCAGTGTTGAGCACAGTCACCAAAAGCATGGCAGAGCCATTTTTTCTCTTTCACTAAATAATATTTGTATAGGTTGGAAAAAAAATGAATAATGCCAGGTCAACTTTTAGAAAGTTATTTCCTTGCTATATAAAGTTGAGTGAGGCAGCTTAGGTATTTTTTCCATTTGTATCTGATGATGTTTCAGAACTTTCTTTTTGTTTTCTATTAAAAAAAAAAAAAAAAAGACCGCCCTTTTAGTGTAGTTTTTGAGCTGCATAGCTTCCTGGGCTCCCAAACTGTTGGCTGCTTCGCCAGTTACCCTTCTGTTCAGCTGACTTGCTAGCGGAGAAGTTGGCAAGCTCGCATAGCCAGGGACCTCAGACCTTAGGAGACTAACATGCACAGGTTGTCTCCCAGATAAGCTGTCAAAAAAACCCCACACTTGTATCCAAGCAACCCCCAGGCCTTTAAACCAGAGCAATCAATGTTGGCATTTGAGGTTTGTTTAAAATAAAATATTTAAGAACAGTCAGCATTTGGAAAGAAGGAATTTGAGTTTTAGACTTCATTACAACATGAAAGGAAATTGGAACTTATACTGTTTCGTGTGTGTTTGTTTTCTGATAGAAAACTTCTGTTCAAATTTCTTTTTAGGCTATGCTTTTAATTCTTTTAAATAAATGTTTTGTTTTTCAGATGTTGAGTGTGTTTTTTTTTCTTTTCCTCCAGTGGTGTTTACAGCAACAGCATGCTTATAAAGGCAAAACTTTGATCAGGAAAAGTATAGGTTAAAAAGCATAAAAGCCCATTCTACAAAATGTGTAAGATTGTAATTACTAATACAGAGTTTATACAGTCAAATTGATAAGACCATTTGGTGACTTACTTGTATCAGGAAAACAGGCCAGATTGTCAAAGTAGCAAAGTATCTAGGCTCTTTTTTTATTTTATATTTTTTTATTAGGCAGATAAAACAGAATGCCTTTTCTCAATATATCGTTATTTCATACTTGCAGGTAATATATGCACTGAACACTAAAAATGACGAACACGAAGCTGCCATCCAAGCCCTTAAGGATGCCCATGAAGAAGAAATTCAGCAAATTCTTGCAGAGACCAGGGAGAAGATCTTGCAGTATAAAAGTAAAGTTGCGGAAGAAATGGATCTTAAGAGAAAGATCCAGGTTTTGGAAGAGTCACTGGAAGATCATAAAAAGATGAAACATCAGGCCTTGACAGAATTTGAAGCATATAAGGATAGAGTTGAGGATATGCAGCTTTGTGCAGAAGCCCAGCATGTCCAACGTGTAGTGACCATGTCAAGAGAAGTAGAAGAGATTAGAAAGAAATTTGAGGAAAGGCTACGAAGTTTCATACAGTTGCAAGTGCAGTATGAGAAGGACAAGCGTTCAGCTCTGGAAGACTTGAGAGCTGCACATAGGCTTGAGATTCAAGAACTTCTGAAGACTCAACAGAGTCAGAATGCTACCTTGAGTAAGGGGCAAGAAAAGCTAGAGGAATTGCACAGACTGGAGCTGGAAGACTTGAACAATAAAGTTGAGGAGTTAAGACTGGAAAGAAAAAAACTCATTGAGGATTACGAAGGCAAACTCAGCAAAGCACAGACCTTCTATGAACATGAACTTGATTCTTTGAAAAGATCTCAGCTTTTTACAGCTGAAAGTCTGCATGCTTGCAAAGAGAAAGAGGTGGAGCTAAGAAAAGAATTTCAAAACCAAGAAAGTATTTTACGGAAGAATCTGGGAAAGCTTAAAACTGAGTTGCAAATGGTCCAGGATGAAGCTGCCAGTCTACGGGAGAAATGCCAAAAACTTCAAGTGGCTCTTAGTACAGCAGAAAACAATGTTCAGGTGGGGCCAATAATATGTTGTGTCAAAGACTGATTTGTTTTTTCTTTTCTTATTTAGGCTGTCTTTCTGCCAGACTGTTAGGTTGAGGTGCTTGGAACATGTAAAATGAATTTTCTGCTATTCATAATTGATTTTGATCCATTTCTAGATGTTATTTATTTATTTATATTATTTTATTTAATTTTCCCAGACTGGATTAATATTTGTTTATATTCCAGTAGAATCTAGAAGCCCCAGCCCAGGGAATAGTTTTAGTCTCTTTATACAGGGAAAGTGTCTTGCTTTCAGCTGCACATGACCAGAACTTGGTTGATCCAGCCATATTACCCAAAGGGCAGAAAGTACTCAACAGATTACTCAAAACCATTACCACTTAGGAATACACACGTGCATGCAACAGTGCTGAATCTTTGCATCAGGTCTTCCCATAAATTCATCCCTACCTCCCAAAACAAAAGGTTCAGTGTAGGAAGGAGGATGGTGACTGGTAATGACTGAGATGTTATGCTGGTAAACTGGAACACTTGCTAGAAAAACCACTTATCTGGGCTGCAGAAATGTATTGTACAGGAATGTCATAGAACAGTCAAGATAAATATAATGAATATTCTTTATTCAGTGCAGTTGTGCTTATAGAGTTCAATAATGACTACCTGGCCTAAACATCCTGGGTATTGAGAACAGGAGGTTTGTGGGAGGCAAGGAAAAACAAAATAAAACAAAACTTTCTGTATTTTAACTTTATAATAAAAAGTCTCCGGTGATGTTTTTACAAGCAGTAACTAAAGTGTTGCATATATTTTCAGTATTATTTAGATACTGAAGTTTTTGTTCAATACTAACGTTTTTTTCCATAAAGAAGGAAAAAACATCCCAGAAATATGAAGACTGATTATTTTTTTTTGGTCATCAGAAAGGAAGGACAGGGTATGTTGGACATGAAGGAAAAGATTCTGTGAAATACTGCTTGTGTTTTGGTAACTGTGCTGAGGTCTAAGGGTACTGAAGATCAGTAATCTCTGTGAGGAAACTTAAGTATCTTGACTTTAGCAGTTTTAGTAACTCTCAAGTTTCCAAGTACCTTAAACGTGATGGTTTTAGTAGTTCTGGAAGCATCCAGGACATCATTGGTTAGAGCTGAGGTGGACTATTAGCTTTTTCCATTTATAATCTAATTCCAGCCAATCTTTTGCAATATTTTGCTGCTTTCTTGTGTAAAGGCTACAGGGTACAGTGAAAGAAGGCTACCTTCTTGATGTATCAGAAGATGAATACAGAATACCTTTTTGCAGTTTCCCAAGGAATCTTCCAAAAGTCCCTTTTCAACTCTGTTTAATTAAGGAAAATGAAAACTGCTCAGCATGTATAATGTATTCTTCAATTTGAAGAACTCTGAGACACCTGAAAACAAGCATCTCAAATTGGTCCCCAAAATCTGTGGACCACATTACCACTTTTATTTTTCATATATCCTTTTGAATATTGTCACACTTCTCTTTATGCATCCTTGTCATGCCACATATCCAGTATCTTATGGTGCTTCAATGATGTTTTTGGAAAAACACATAGAACAAAATGAGTATGGTGACAATATTGCAAGATTTCAGCTTTTGTTTGAATAACGCTTGCTTTACATTTTCACCTAAAGCTCATTTAAATTTAAACATGATTCTATATAATAACAGACATTATACCATGCTTCCTCTAGGTTCTTCAGAAACAGCTAGATGATGTGAAGGAGGAGGAGATGTCATTGCTAAGCAAACACAAAGAAGTGGAAAGTGAGCTAGCAGCTGCTAGAGAACGCTTACAGCAGCAGGCCACGGATCTCGTTCTCAAAGCCAGTATGTATGTTAGTAACATAATTTAGAAATCAACTTCATTTATTAATTCTAGCCTTTCTTTTTTCTTTCAGCCTTGTGCAGGTTTAGAGTGCTTAAAAACTGTTTAATGCTGTGCAGAGAAGTTTGACAAGTTTTTTATAGACTGTTTTGATATTGCATGCATTGTACTTAAAATTCTTTTTTATGTACTTGTATAAATGTTGTATTTGTATGCCATGTATGTATCTTGCAGGCCTTGAAATGTCTTGCCTTAACTATACTTGTACAAAATGCTTCTGTCTTGTATTTCTTTGTTCTCCATGTAACCACTGAAACATGCATCCTGTTTCTTCATCCTTTTTCTGTTGCTCTGTGGTTTTGCTGAGACTGTGGTAATTTGCTTTACACCTATTTTCAGAAGATAAGCGGCTTTTTGGCTTATAAATTTGTTCAGGTTTTCTTTATAGCTATTTTCTTGACTTCTCTGTGCATTTTGGCCTAAGGAAAGGCATAGAAAATTGTTTGAGTTGGCTATACATGTGTGGATTTGGATTTTACCTCATTAGTGCTGTGTCTCTGGCAAACTGTTTAGTGATAGGACATGGGCATGGACTTTAACCTGGTTAACTGTGCTGCAGGTAGGTTAAAAATAAGTACCTGGCTTATCTTTGGTGTTTCTCAACTAGACCAATCGTAGAAATACCTGATTATTTTCCAGAAGTTAGCACAAGCCCCAGGGCCCATCCCAAGAGTCAGTTTGGATAAGATCACTTCCTTTTGAAGGCTGAGATGCTGCCAGGCTAGACCAGTCAGCCTTAGGGACAGAAATTGCTTCCCAGAATTAACACGTTAATACTGCAAGTGTGCTAGCACAGATAGCTATATGTGGCCTAGCCCTCGAATTGTGAATGTGGCCCGTGTCACGGTTTTATTTCTGTCCCTCAAATAATGAGGCAGCTCTACAGAAGGACTGAGTGTGTCTGCTTTATGTCTAGGATAAGTGCATACACGAGCTAGCTAAGGTAGGGGCTTGGAGTACTCTAGGCTATATGTTTTGACAGTATAGAGACCAACTAGGACACAAGACTGGATGTAAATAGATAAAAGGAATAGGTTTCCTGGTAAGAGAATCTGAAATCACCAATCATTACCATGTGAGGTAATTGGATACCACCTTGTCTAGGAATGGTTTCTCTTGTCAGCTCAAATGTGGAAGTCAAAAATCTTGTCCCAAAGAAACTGAGTTCTCGTACTTAATTACCATATGAAGTATTTACTCATATTGCGATTTGAGAAAACTGCCAAGTCTATTATGGGAAATTAGTGTATTGTTCTTCTGTTTATCTTTAGCAATGGCTGAACTTCTGTAACTGTTGTGGTTTAACCTGGCAGGCAGCTAAACAGTATGCAAGCTATTTGCTTGCTCCCCACGCTCAGTGGAATGGCAGAGAGAATTGAAAAGTACAGGAGCTTTTGGGCTGAGATAAGGACAGTTTAATAATAAAGTGAGAAGGAAAAAAAAGGGGGGGGGGGAGGGGGGAGGAGGAGGAGTAAAACAAGTGATGCACAATGCAATTGCTCACCACCTGCTGACTCTTTTGCCCAGCCCATCCCCAGCAGCGGCAGCACCTCCCCAGCCAGCTCCCCCCGTTTTATTCTTCAGCAGGACACCATATGGTAGGGCACATCCCTTTGGTCAGTTGGGGTCAGCTGTGTTGGCTGGTGTCTCCTCCCAGCTCCTGGGGCACCCCCAGCCTCCTTGCTGGCAGGGCAGCACCAGGAGCCCGGAAGGCCTGACTCAACAACAACTAGAACATCTCTGTGTTATCAACATTATTTTCCTTCTAAATCCAAAGTGCAGCACCATACTAGCCACTATGAAGAGAATTAACCCTACCTCCTCAGCCCAAACCAGGACAGACATTAAAAGCAAGCCTCTGACCCACAGAGATTTAGCTCATGCCCTGCTATAGAGAAAATGAGTTCTGTTGCAGCTTTTAGTCATATCCTTATAGCAAAATGTAGTATAATTCTACGTTTTACATAGCTTTAGCTGCTATACCTAGTACGGTGGTGAAATTACGAGTTTGATAACACTAACATCTTTACCATTAGACTTCAGTGTTCATCTCTGTTTTACCCTGCAACAAGCTACACAAAAATGTGCAGTTTTAGGTGAGGTTCTCTGAGTTTTTGAGACATACTGTGCATGTTCATACTCTTGCCTACCTCTACTTTCTCTTGGAGTCAATATGCAACTTTGAACCAGAAAAACTGAAACTAAAGGAGCCCTAGCACCAAGTCCTCAACAGCTGTGGGATGTTTTATGATAAAACTAAAAAGGGGCAAAATGGAAGGGAATGTAAACATTGCAGTAAAGATAATATATTGAGATCAACATGTAAGCTTCCACTAACTTCTTGAAATTGCCAGAGTATTAATTAATTTGTACTTCAATTACGGGAACAGTGACACAAGGTTTTAAAGAGTTATGTTGTTTCTAGGTCATATTGGAATGCTTCAAGCTACCCAAATGACTCAAGAAGTTACAATCAGAGATTTGGAATCAGAAAAGTCTAGATTAAAGGAAAAACTGTCCCAACTGGAAGAGGAAAGAAATTTACTACAAAGCAAAACACAGAGTCTGGATGAGCGACAAAGACAGCAGATTCTGGCCTTGGAGAAGGTTAGACATCCTACTGGCTTTAGCTGAATAAAAGCATAAGACTTAGAATTGTAAGGGGGAAAAAATGAATATGTTTTCATTTTTAAGTTTGGTAAGACTGGACTAGGACCTGTATTAGTATGTTCCAAATGTACTTCATGTTTTAACATAGAACAACTAACATAGGGTTTAAAGTGAGAGCAGAGGGAGATCAGATTAGATATTGTTCAGACTGCTTTGGACATCTTTTAAGCAACCTCATATAACTTACGGTGATATGCATAGATGCTAGTATCAAAAGTGTCTTGGTAAGAAAAAAGGTGAAATGGTTAAATAATAAATTAAAAAATAAAGTCTCTGAAAAGTGCTGCACATGTTTGAAACCAATGAGCTGAAATTTTCTATAGACTTGATACCTGATGGCTGTTTCCCCAGATTAAATAGTGGGGGGAAAAAAAAGAAAAAAAAAAGATTTTAAAATGAATATATTGTTTTGCATGGATATATTTAAACTAGTTTTTGGTTACATACAGGTTTAATCAGTGCTTAGTGTTCACTCAATTTGCTTTATATGAAAGTTAATTTTTGTTGGTTTATGTCATCAGTAATGTTTTGTATCTTTTCGTCTTATTGGAATGGTGCTAGGATTTTGTTACCCTTGAATAGAAGTATTTTTTTTTTCTCTTCATCTTTTGTAGAAAGTAAATGAAGCAAGGGAGACACAACGTGAATATTATGAGAAGGAGTTGGTAAAACTGCAAGCAAGATTAGAAGGAGAGGCTGCACAGCTGAAGGAGGCTCATTCAAAGACTTTAGAAGAATTGACCTGGAAACACCATACTGCAATCGAGGCTGCACACAGTAATGCTAATAAAGATAAGAAAAAACTGCAGATGGTAGGTTTGATTTTTCTGAATAATCAAATGTATTCCAAAAAAACAAGTATTATGATTTGAGCCTTGTACTGCATGGTTTTGTTGTATGGCAAGTCTTATTTGGAGCTACCTGCAGATTTGCTGGGCCTTTCTGAAGAAACTACTCAGCCTTTAATAAAGTAACACATGCCTTACCAAAAAAAAGTGCTCTTATTTTTCTGCATACAGAAGAAATATTTTCAGCTCAAAACAACTTTCTTTGTGACGAAGGCTACCACTTTTGAGTGTAGTAAGCGTGTTTTTCCAGTTTTGTGATCCATATGCAGAATGGTTGGAATATCGCTCAAGATTAGTTTTTCTGAAGGAGGCTAAAGGTTATTTACAATCCCCATAAACAGTCCAGAAATATAAAAAGATAATATATTAGTACTTTATGGATGCTCAGAAGACAACAGGTGTACCTAACATATCATAAAATTATGCTAATTGTATGTAGACTATTAATTTACCTTTGACTAGAATACTGAAATATAAAGGCTTTTCACTTTCACAGAATTTGCCTTTTGGGATGAGAGGACAAATTTTGACGTATTATTTCATAGTCTGATTGTATATGTGTTATACACAAGTTTTGCCGTATAAAAAAGATACGGGATAAATGTTAATCATTGAATGTAAGGCTTTGTTGTGCTCTTCTGGTCAGTGTCCACAAGAAATATAACAAGAAACACAGTTGTAGGCAGTGGTGTGGGTCTTGGACTGATTTTATTTCCCAAATTATTTTACTAACGTGTTGCTTCTTAATCTTATTTTGAATAAATCACAAAGATTTTTTCCGTGTCTCCCAGTAATGGAAGTAGTTCTGTGAGAGAGATATGCATCTGATCTTTCACGTTTACTTTGTTTGTAACTTCAAAAATGCCTTTTATTAAAACAATGTATTGTAAAGGTGTCTGGGAATATTTACGTTCACTTCAGTAAGATGGTGGGTTTTTTTTGGGGGGGTAGGGCAGGGTCAATTTTGTTTGTGGCTTCATTTGCCTTCTTTGAAAAGATACTGAGGTTTTCTTATTCCTAGGTTTACTCTTATACAGAAGAAAACTTATCTGTAGGAACATTAATTGTAGGTTCAGTAAACACAAAGACTTATCTGCAAAAGAACTGCAGTTTTTAACTGTAATTTAACTAGTATTCCCCGTTTTTCTTAAGGGGGAATAAATTCTTTATGGTAAAGTACGAAAGGAATTCTCTCTGCTACTCCAGGCAGTACTTACTGGTATCAATTGTTTGATTTCTCCACGTTTCAGGACCAAATACATAAAAATTCTTATTGATGCACTCCTAAGCATTTAACTCTTAGACTCTTACTAGTGAGTCATATGTGGAACACTGGAAATGATCCAGAGTGGGTTAGAGAGCAAAGAATAATTGCATTAACTGCTGAAGCTATCCTCACGCTGAAGAATTCCCTCTGGAAGATTGCCAAATGAAGATGTGTCGCTCATACTTAAAGAAATCTTTGTGATGAATGTTTTCATTTTTCGAACTTTATAAAATAGCTAAGCTTACAGTTTTAAACCAGAAAAAATCTGTTGCTTATGTGTAAACTCTTTTTTACTACCTGAAAATCAGACTGTTTCCAGTTGAGGTAGTTATTGTTTCTAGTTTGTTGAACATGGAAGGTTTCAAAACGTTTTAAAGTTGGTCTTGTGCAGCAAAAGGTAGAAATCTGCTCATATCATATCCATTACCGACCAAAAAAAAAAGGTCCATGCCTTAAAGTTACTTTTTAGAGGGTACAGAGAAGAAGGAAAAAAAAAAAGGAAGAAAAAGACATTTTGAAAATTTCAGTTTAAAATTAAAACTGTGATTCATTCTGCTCTGTATGTAATTGGATGGTTCCACAGGGACTTTTCACTTTCAGTTCAAGAATTTGATTGCTATGGGAATAATAATATTGGGATACTAATGGATACAGTAAAACTTTGAGGTTACAGGTACAAGAAATTTTAGATTTTACAGATGTTATTTAATTGCAGTTCTTGTTGATTCATGATTACTATAAAAGATTTCAGAATATTGTTAATTATTTCTCTTTGCTGTTGTTTTACATGTTTACATTTACGTTTGGGATATAAAGTAGAGGAAACTGCAGTTCTGTGGAGCTGTGCAGCTTGCAACCTGTAAGCAAGGTACGAGCAAGCTGAGGCACTAGGCAAAACCAAGAAGGTGGTTGTGGAAGAGGAAATCAGATCTGTGATACAGGAGCATTACCCATTTTCCTCTGAGGTTTGACACAGACTTGATTCCAGCACTGCTCTCTCATAAATAAGTGCTGTCAGGAAAACTGAAAGTGTTTTGTCCTAGATCAGCTTCCTGTACCTGTGCTGAGGTACCCGTACTGCGTATCTGTAAAGGTCTAGAGCGGTAGGTACCTGAAAGCTGAGTTTAGAATTTCAAAATAAGCCAGGTTGGAAGGGACCTCAGAAGATCGAAGTATATAGCAGCATATAGCGGGGACCTGTTGAAGCTGCCATTGATCCTGGTATTTAGGCAAACTGAACTTGGGAATTCTGTTAAAGTTCACTGAAGTTAGCAGGATTGTTCTGGGGCCTGGTGAGTCTCTTATACTGACTACAGGGGAAAAAGAGTTCTGTGACAGGCAGAGTCACAGCCAGTTGGACTTGAAACTACAGAGATCTTTTGTTGTTGTTACATTGTAGCTTTTTTCTTTTTTTTCCTTATAGTATCTTTTTTGTTACATTATTGTTTTATTAAAATATTTCTGCTGTAGTCACTGATGCTTAGGAAGAGTAATTTACTAGGGGACACTGTTGCCTTCTGTAAGTATTTTCATTGCTTTTCAATATGTAATAGTCTTTCTGTACACCTGATGAAAATATTTAAATCTTTTTACATCTGTTATTTTAGAACATGTTTGCGTCAGCAGTGTTTTTATCTTATGTTCTGGCTACCTTACAAAAATTGTTTTTTAAAAAAATAGTTATTAAAAGTAACATAGAGAATAAAAGGGAGGTATCATAAGATAGTTGTTCTTAAATCATTAAATTAGTTAAAAAAAATCTTTAAATTAGTTAAAATAGGGAATGCCTATAAATGTGAGAATTGTGAAACTTGATTCTAGTCAGGGGAAGTTAACTATCAAAAGATGTCAGGGTCTAGATCTCAGTATTTCTTAATCGGTATACTATCTCCTCTGTGAAATATGTCACTTTTTTTGTTTGTTTGTTTTCTGAGTAATTCAAGGAAGACACGGATGGTCTCAGATGCTGAGAGGAGTTGAGTCTTAATCTGAGGAAGGAGCATAGTACAAGAAGCCTTTGGGTAGACAACATGAGGATTTCTTTGGGACTGAAAGACTGGGAAAGTCATCATGGGTTTAGTAGTCTGGAAAAAATGGGACATGAGTTCTCTAAAGAATGAGAATAGGACTCTGAAGAAATGGCTTTAAATATTTCTTTGCTTCAATTTTTCCATCTATAAAATGAACTGAAGCCATTTTTACAGCTTATAGAAGGATTATGAAAATAGAGTTGCTAATAATTTTTCAGAACTGCACAGCTGTACTGACAAGTGTCATAAAAGAACTAATTACTCAGTTATCAGAATAGGGTCTGACTAGTGCCAATGAAATTTTGCAAAGAGCATATTTCATAGTGCAAACAGAAAGATTGAACAAGTCTCACTTAAGCATCATTTGTTGCAGTAATTCATCAGGTCCTCCGAAAACAACAGAATTTGGCTGTTACTCTACAGCAATTGAAGGAAAACAGTGTTATCTTATTCCTTCCATATAGCTGAACTTGAGGACAAATTGTTGATTAGTTTGGATTCCATATAAAATTTATATGTATGACATGTGACTATTTAGATATCTATTTTTAATTGTAACAGCATGAAAAACTTCTTAAAGCTCAGTCTGGATTTTAAGTTTTGCTATTGTCTTTCAGATATGTGTAGCAGGTAAATGGTTAAAAGCCAACAGATAAGCATTATCAGTGTAATTTTATACAAAGTGAAAATTTTTCAGTTGTTGATGGAATGCAGAAGCATGAAAGTAGATGTAGTTTTAATGATTTTGCTAATTAAATGCAAAGTAAACTAATCATTGAGAAGGAAGTCCTGTATGTCTTTATTTTGTGATTAATCAAGGATGTTAGATGACAAAATAAGCTGAAAAACTAATACCTCTATTATAAATGGAAGTAAATGTTCATGTTTTATCACTTTAAGGAAAGGACAATTCTTGCTTGAGATCAGGAATATTATTTATGCAAAGACGAAGAATTTTCATGTGGTATACCTGTACTTTTTGATAACCTTATCACAGATCCTTAACATTTCTTCTTATTTCTGAAGGAGCTGGAGCAGCAGTTTGAGAAGGAGAAACTGCATTTGGAGGATGATAAGAATCAGCTTCGACAACAGCTGGAAAATCTGAAAGAAGAATTGACGACAAAACTAACTTCTGCCAATCAGGAGGCAAGGGTTAACTTAATTGTATCAGCTAATAGTCCTGTGTATTAGATCACATTTAATCAATAATGAGCTTGTACTCAGTTTGTGCTTAGATTCCAGTGCAAAGCAAGGACTACACTGTTCAGTCTGTGCAGAGTATTATTTCTATTTAAAGTGGAATATTCTTCAGGCATAAGTTACTCGACTCCTGAGAAATGATTTTATAGTCTTCTACAAAATTAACAAAAAAAAAGTACAAAAATTTGACATAAACAGCTGTGCTTGTTTTTACTCTGCTTAACTTCGCTTAAGCTACTAAGATCTCTCTACACAAGTATGTTGAGAGAAAGAGGGGAAAGAATAACTTGTAATTAAACCCATATTTGTTTGTAATTAACATACTGTGAATTTTAGTCAGCTTCCTAACTTGCAGATCGTCTTCATATATTTCCAGCAAAAGATGACATGCAACACTTTCCTATAATGAGCCAAATTATTTAAAACATATTGGTATATGCAGTCTGTGTTAATCGCATCTGAATAAATACGCTTTTATTTTTGAGTTTATAATATTGACAATTGAGAATAGTTTCTCAGTGTGTTCACTGACCTGGAAGAAACTTGTCTGTGAAATGTCTGGCACATCTTTAGCTTATTTCTTATGTTTCTGCTTCTTCTTCCTTTTTTGTTTGTTTTTAAGTTAAAGACTTCATTTAACAGTAGGCATATATTTATGGCTTTCTGCAGACATTAACTCAGCATCTCTGCTGAGAAGGCTGTTTTTAAACCTATGCCATCCTGTTTTCTTTGTTGACAGAATTTTTTTTACAGCAACTGTCTTAGCCAAAGGACAAGGAAGATTCAAGCCTCATTAAGCCTATTCCTAGCATCAAGCTACTTAAGAAGGGCGTCATCTTAAATACTTGCCAGAAATTTCTTTGAGTGTTCTGATTAAGTCGATACCAACTTTTTCACATATCTTAGGATGAAGTTGCCTTTTTACTCTTTAGATTCCTAGGTGAATTCCTCTTTTATTTTTATTTTATTTTTATTTCTCCTCATTTCACCTTTGACCAATCAAGATTTTTTAGAAAGTCTGTCTGTGTCTCTGATAGGGCCAGTTCTTAGACTGCCCTCTCCATGCAAAGGATTTCTGATGACTTTACTAAAGACCATTTTAAACAGCTTTCAGTACTTGCATATAATTATGCTAACAAACAGAAGCAGTAGTTAATGTTACCCAGAAACCCAAAGATAATATTTTAAGACGCTTATCCCTTGATATTTATATCAACATGAAGAGGCAATGAGATAGACTGTTAATTCTGAAAAAAACTTCACTTCCCTTTAGCTGCTCTTCTTTGGTCTCCTCTGCCTGCCATTACTCCATTTTTCCAGCCTACGTATGAAAAAAAGTTTTTCCGTTTAATGTACAATGTTTAGTTTCTAATGTTCTTACTTAAAGCAAAAGAAGTATAGTACTGTTTTACAAATGGGGAACTGAAGTACAAACAGGCACACATAAATGTATTGTTATGTAGCAGTTAGGGAAATAATCACATTATAAGTTACAGATACTATATACCATACAGACTAATCTATGGACAGGTAGCAATCTGAAGACAAAGAAACATACCCTGGTACAAGTTAATTTATCCATTAGATTAAAGCTTACGTATTTAGAAATAGTGTTTCTCATTATTTTAATTTGCATAAAATGTGCTTTCTCATAGTAAAATTACAAGTATTTTCAGAACTTTTGTGTAACCTCTTTCCTTGCAAAATGCTTCAAATATAGGTTGGATTTTTTTCTTGTAAAAAATTCTTTAATCTGAATCTTTGTTTGCTTTTCCAGTATTACAGGATTTTGTTTCTTAATACGCAAACATTAAGTGATATTAAAGGAGAACAGGTTGTGCAAAGGAAAAAAAAAGATTGGAATTAGAAATAGAAGAAAATGAAACGAAGCTGACTAGGCTGTTGTTAGTAATAATTATATAAATTACCTTTTTTAAAAAACAAAATTATATGTTGTAGGTGTGTCGTCTGCAAGACCTTGTACGAAAAAGTGAACAAGGCCTTGGTACTGCAGAAGGGCATATCTCCAGTCTTCAGGAAGCTCAGGAAATACTCCAGAAAGAACTAGAGTTAACAAGAGCAAGACTGCGTGAAACTACAGATTCATTGTATAATGTTGAGGTAACCGTAGTATTGGAAAATAAATTGTGCAAAGTACCGTCACTGTGATTTCAGTCTTATTATTAAAATGGCAAGACATGTTATAATGTATACATTATTGAAGGAGCTATGTGAACTGTACCTGTCATAGTATGTCTGTACAAACTATATCCAGAGTCAGACTTCTCAGATGCCTGAGTTAACAGAATTTCGTGAAAAAAGGGTATGTTACACCACTGCTGTTCTAGACAGTTTCATGTCTTGATGATAAACATGACCCAGAACAGTATTGGCTCTAGAATTCATTGAAACATGCACCTAAGACAGTTTTGTGGGTAAGCTCAGCATTCTGAACTCCAGGTAGTATGGCTACCATCACCTACTGTATACCTCATTAAAATCACATTAGAATGAGATATAAGATTACACTGAGAGGTTTTTTGTTTGTTTGTTTTTATTATTTTTATAAAATTTTAAGAAAGAAAAGCTTTGATATGAATGTAAAATTCTAGAACTGCAAGTTAATCTGTCAGTAGGTCATCTACTGACAGGAGGCGGGCCACAAAGATGATCAGAGGGCTGGAGCACCTCTCCTGTGAAGAAAGGCTGGGAGAGCTGGGGATGTTCAGCCTGGAGAAAGAGAAGGCTCTGGGGAGACCTCGTTGCAGCCTTTCGGTACTTAAAGGGGGCTTATAAAAAGGATGGAGAAGGACTCTTTACTTGGGTAGATAATGATAGGACAAGGGGGAATGGCCTTAAACTAAAAGAAGATAGATTTAGATTAGACATTAGGAGGGAATTCTTCACTGTAAGGGTAGTGAGGCACTGGCATGCGTTGCCCAGAGAAGCTGTGGATGCCCCATCCCTGGAGGTGTTGAAGGCCAGGCTGGATGGGGCTTTGGGTAACCTGGTCTAGTGGGTTGCATCCCTGCCATGGCAGGGGGGTTGGAGTTAGATGATCTTTAAGGTCCCTTCCAACCTAAGCCATTCTACGATACTTTAATACTGAGCATAACTTTTTTTTCCTCTTTCCTCAATAAACAAAGCACATTTACAAGATTACAGCAGATATTTGAAGTAGAGCAAAAGAAAAAATATCCCTGAATCTGATTTCATACTGGTGTAATTTTCTTAAAAGGAGCAGCTTGAAGCAGGATATTGTTATTCTTATTTTTTTTAATCTATGGTCATTAGATGTGCAACCTATTACAGTTTATAACTTGCTCTGTGTTTTTTGTAATTTAAGTATGCATATGAACTACCACATTCTTCTCTCTTCACTTATTCACATTTAAATATTCATATATAGCAGACTACTGGCAATAACATTTATCTTAGATTATTTCCAAAATGACTTATTAGCAAATTCCTTTTTAAAGCTTTTTAGAGGAGTACAGAATTATGTTCCACAGGTATGAAATGTCAGTGGAAGTATAGGTATTAATAGGTGAAATCAGAAACAACACAGTGAAAAAGTTATAGTCCAAGGCTTATAAGCCAATTATAACAGATGTTTGGGGTATAAATACATAAATTTAAGGTTTGAAATACTTTTTTGCTGCTGATCAGTCTCTATTGTAAAGCTTGTGTTTGCAGGGAGAACTAGATCAGGAGAGACAACAGCACGAAGCAATGATTGCTGCCATGAGAGAAGAAGAAAAGTTCAAAGTTGACAGAATGGCTCGTGACTTGGAAATCAAATGGACAGAAAATCTTCGGCAAGTATTAATTTTTGTCTTTGTTTTCTTTAAATAAGAAATAAAGTAAGTATTATGTACAAATATAATAGCAAATGAAAAGTAAACAAAGGGGTTTTTTTGGTATTATCTAAGCTTTTCCAGTTATTGCTGAGTTTTTATTTCTTTTTAACTTCTTGCATTTTAATTATTTGACCTTTATTTTTAGACAGGAATGTAATAAGCTTCGTGAAGAGCTGAGGCTTCAACATGAAGAGGATAAGAAAGCAGCTATGACTCAACTATTGCAGCTGAAAGAACGTGAAAAAAATGCGGCCAGGGATGGATGGCAAAAAAAAGTTGAAGATCTTTTAGACCAGGTAATTATAGTCTCTCTGAGAATTTGAAGGCCATTACAATTTGGTTGTTGATGCTTTATTACCAATTAGCTACATGAAATTGTGACATCTGTCTTTGAAATGAAATTTGTTAATGTTTTTTTAAGCCTAATCATTAATGAACATTTGAGTAATCCATGAAGATATCTTAACATGATATGAATGTTCTTCATGCTGAATGCAAATAAAACTTTTTGCAGATTTTCTGGAGGCAGTGGGAGTCTCACAGCTTCACTGAAAGATTTTCTGATTCTCTCTGCTCACCTACTCTATTGTAAATATTTACCCAAGCTAATTGTTTGAAGTTGGAGTTATATCTTTACAGTACAGACACTGTACAATTCACTGAAAAGTCAAAACATCCCTCAGTTTCTACAACGTATTTCTTACAACTATGTCTTCTCTTAAGTAATTTTGGACATTATTTTTGTTTGGACATAATTTTTTATAAATACTGACTTTGTAATTGCAGCTCATTTTATCAACTCAGTTATGTTAGGTAATTCACAGAAAATACTTGCTTTGTACTTTTTCCAAACCATAAATGCCATAGTGCTGGTTTTGTTGGCTACAGTTTGAAAGAATAGCTGACAATGAACAAATACATTTTAAAGAAAAAAAAATAAAATAGATTTTGGAACTCATTAGATGACTGTGATTTCAGGGTACTATTTTGGGATGGCTTTAAATTTGTTGTCTAATTTGAGAAGTTAATAACTGAACGTGCACTTGATTACAGAGCTTCTTATATGAACACATAACAGTGTGTTTTGGTGCCACGGAAATTTAAGCTTTTAAAATCTTGTAGTCTAGGCTCATAAAGGCTGAAGGTTTTGAAGGTTCTTGGTCTGATGCTTTTTACAACATGAATGTAATAAAGGAATTGAACTCATTTAATTTCAAGTTTCGCTTACTTGTCTTTAACCAAGCTTCATTTATTCTATTTACTTGAACCTGTAAACAGCATTTTCTCCATGAGAGTACAAATTGAGAGTAGTATGTTAAGCTTTCAGTAGTTTTAACATGCTTCTCTTTTCCTTTTAAAAATAACATAATAAATCTAACCTACAGTTTTAGAAAACCCATTTGACGAGCACAAGGCCCATGAAATTACTGGGAGGAGAGCAAAGTTCCAACTCGTTTTTCTGCAGTTCAAACTTGCTCTGGTCTATACCAGCAGTACTATACAATGCTTTATCAAAATAAAACAAGAGCAAGGTCTACTGCTGTCTGCAAAATCATTTGTAAACTCTTAACTTCGCAGAAAATGTGGTCTGCCTATGCTCTTTATGTTTAGAAAGTGTCTGGAGCTTGACCTTTAGTTGTATAAATGCTGTTCAGAAAGGTTGAAGTCACAAATTAATTGCTCATCAGTATATTGCAGTATAGCGCATTCCAGAAAGTTCTAAAGAACATTTGGGGGGGGGGGGGCAAGGGGAGCACTTTTTTCTAAAAAAAAAAAGTGCAATAATATATATTTGACAGATATAATTTAAGTTAAAGGACATGAGTATCATTTTTTGCAGCTTGATAAAGTATGATGTGAAACAGTGATAGTAATCTGCTTTTTAATTTAGATACTGAATTTCTTGATAAATTTATTATGTACTTTCATTCTTACGGGTACACTGTTTTCTAATATGTATTGATGCATCTCATACTTGACTAAAAATGAGTTACAAAAAGGTATAATACCTAAATTGAAGTATTGGAATGGTTATGTAAGCAAGGTTTTGAAAAAGCTTGTTTTAGTGAATGGAGAGAAGTGACACAGTGTAGTTATTTAAACTGTAGAAAATGTTATAGAATACTGTGTTATACACACGGTATGCCTATTTTGGGGTACTGCAGATTGGTGCGATAATAAATGAATGGAGACAGCTATAAATGGCAACAATATTAAAACAAAACAAAAAAAACCAGTTGAATCCAACAGTTTATGTCCATAAAACATGCTAAGACATTTTTAATGTTATACTAATTGCCAAATTTCTGTCATATACTATTTGTTGCATGTTTGATAGATGAGATCTAGCTTTTAAATGAAGCAAGGTAATATTTTTGCTTTTATGCCAGTACTGCTAAGTAGTCTTTTATAGAATTGCATGAAGGATTATTGATTTTGTAACAGTAGAGTTTTGTTATGAGTAAAATAATTCCCTTGAGAGAAAATGCTTTTCAGCTGATCAGAAGTTTAAATGCCTTATTGCTGGTTGTAAAGCATCACTTACCATCTACAGTTAAATTTGTGGTTGGTAGGTTAATTGGATCAGTGTCTAGAGACCAAGTGTGTAGCTCTTTTTTTCTGATATGAGAAATGGTTGTAGAAGACATAAAAAAGAAAGTGCTTTTCCTTTTTCTTTTTCCCCTGTAAATTTTACCAAGTACTTCTGTATCAGTCCATGAGGGAGTTTCTTCATGAAATATGCAGCAAAATCAGATGTGCTAGCTCTTTTCCATTTCTCTTAGCTGTGGAATGCACTTTTAATGTTTTTTCTTAAAAACATTTTACTGCTGAGAAGGCTTCACCAAGAGCAAAATGGAAGAAATTTTCTTTTTTAAAGCATGAGTGTGTTCTCTGTTCTGCGGATTCATGTTTTGCAACCTTCAATTTTGAGAACTTCTGCTCAGTTTGACATGCATGTTCCTATCTATTTATTTTTATATTCTATACAGAATTTCTATATTTCTATTTCTGTAAACTGAACCAGGTAATATGATTGTGATGAACTTTACTGTGTTTTAGCAAATATTGGTTCTCCTGTCTTCCTTACTTACCAGTAATACAAGTTCCAGTAAGTTGAAAGAAATTTTTGTCAGTTTTTCCCCAATTCTTATGTATTTTCATACTATTATGTGACCAAGCATTAGCATAACATTATTTCTAACTTTGTTAACTTTTTGCATACAAAAGTACCATCTTCTATTAATGGAAATAGTACAGTGAGGACGGACAAAAGTATGCTGCATGCACTTGGTAGCCCTTTATTGTTTGTCCTGCTGCAAAGGTTTGCTACTGTTTTGAAAAAGCTTACGGAAACTTCTTATTTGGAGTTTGTTTCTATTATGATTTTTTCCTTTTTAAATGGTCTCAAAAATAAACATGAGAAATTTTTATTTATATCAAAGTATAAATATTTCATTCTGATGTAGACTATTCAAATTGCAGTTTTTAGAAAATTTCAAACTCATTCACAGAGTCTTAAAAACAAGTTCTGGCCACTGAACTTCTTGTTCACGAAACTGAGTGCTGTGGAAAAGTCGTAGAGTTCCTATGCACATCTGTAAATGACTGTTGTCCAGTCTGCTACCTGAGGACATTTATTGATAGGTCTTTATTTGCCTGTTATGCAGAACTGACATGCGTCCACGTAAGGAAAATCAGGAAATGCTACTTTCTTTCCTTAGCACAAGGATTAATGGCCTGTTCTACAGTCTTGGTAATCCTAGGCTTAGAAGATTTGCTGTTGAATGTATGCTGGAAATTTCTGCTAGAGAAAACCTGCGTATACTATATATCTGTTTCCTGAAGGAAGGAGGATTAACTCTGAGCACAGAATCATTTCATTCCTTTCACTTGATCTTCTCATGAACGCACTGTATTGTGTTTGTCTGTCAGAATTGGGCAGGATGTAAATTTCAAGCAACTTCTTTAACTCTGGTCATTCTTGTATTCAGTAGTATTAGTAAGGTTAATATGACATCTAGTGGATGGTAAGTGTCTCCCCATAAGGATTTGGGGCAAAACTTAAAATGTACTTACAAATATGAAATGCAGAAATTCAAGAGAATAAAAAGAAAAATCATACCAAGGAGGGGACCTGGAATGCAGTTCAGGATAAAGTTCTATGCCTCTTCTTTAATCTGTAGATATTTATGTTATTTGCTTTTTTGTTGTTGTTTGTTTTTCAAAGGGGTACCACTACCTGCAGCTCTTGGAAACTTTTCACAAGTGACTATAGCTCTTATACTGTGGTAATAGGAGTCCCAGAGAATCAGGGGAGCTTTGGGAGTTTCTACCTAGGACCTCTGGTCCAGTTTCCGTAAGCACCCTGCCACTTCGCACTGACTCTCAGGAATCAGTACTCCTGTAATCTGAGTGGGAAAGCTATGCTTTAAGCAAATCAAAATTTATTGTATGTGAGCATATGAATAATAATGCAAGCCAGAGTCAATGCAGCCTTCAGAGAACTCTCTCTTGAGAGTATTTCCCCTTGTTTAGCAATTGTCTGTACTCTTTAATAACAAAGCCTTGTTCCAGGATCCATATTCCATGCAGAGATGTGATCCTGGAGTTTAGTTGGTGTATTTATCGTATCCAGATTGGTCATTATAGTTCTGTTTGAAGCTTGAACGTGAAAACAAATGCATGAGATCCAGCCAGCTGTACTATCTCTTTTTCTGAGCTTTTAGCTATGGTGGTGATTTTACTCTTTTATAGATTTTTTTAATAGATTCTGAATTTAACAGAGGAAATTCATTAAAGACAATTTAAAACTAAGAGCTACCCAGCAACACAGACCAAAAAATCCCAGAACAAATCTGAGTTTTCAAAGTATTTTCACTGGGATATGATAAGAATACTAATAAATGTTTGCTTTGTTTCTCTGTTTAAGAATAAATGTGTTACTGGAATTCATTTTCATCTCTCTTTTGGTCTCATCTTCTTTTAATTTTTTCTCCCATGGTATTGTGTTTAGCTAAATTAAAAAGTACATCTAGTTTGTTTGAAATTGTGATATCTTCATATCTAAAGAATCTTGTCTTTCTCATCATAAACTTTTAATTGGAATTTAATGATATCGGTTTTTGTTTGGAAGTATTTCAGTTAGTAAATCTGAAGGAGACTGAAAGACTTTTTAATTTTACCTGTCAGTGGATGAAAAGAACATTAAATTCTTAGTACAATATGTAATTAATGATGCATGAGTCATAAAGGAATTTAGCTTGATGTTTGGAGCTAACACTTCCAAAACTCGTAAATAGAAATCTAAACCAAATCCAATGGTAATACCATTCTCCAAATAAAATTCTAATCTCATTTGCATATTTTTTCCCCTCAATATAAGACCAAGACTCTGGCAAGAATCTAGTTTTAAAGCATTACTCTTAGCCTGTTTGCTCCAGAAGATAATTGCTCATATATTCCCAGGTAAGTATTAACCATCTCCATGCTTTTGCATAGCCCAGGAATAGTAAAAATAGACACTGGAATTAATGAGAAAGAACTTAATGGGTAAGACAACATTTGTTTGAGATTAGTAGGTGTATAAAACTCTAGGTAAAGGGCCTTTCTTAACAGATACCTCTGTGGTCTAGGAAATGCTAACAAAGACGCATGAATAATCTTTAAAATCCTGAAAGCATTATGATAAATAAGTAAAATGAAATGAAGCTCTAGTACCATTCAAAAAATGTTTTAAAAAAAATGTCCGTAGATGCAAATGATCTCTCTATTCAAAACTTTTTTTCCCTTGACCATTGAGCCTGCAGTTCGTCAGATAAAACGATCATAATCCAAAATTTAACAGGTAAAAATATGTCAAAATACCTAAGCATTTTGCTTATCAGTTTGATAGAATCCTACAACTAGAAAAGAGAAGAGCTTAATCGTTTTAAAACAACAGGATGCTCACTACCTTGTGTTGCCTGGACACAGCATCTTCACTCAGGGTTGCAGCAAAACCAGGAGGGAATCAGGACCTATTAGATCTCAGAGATATTTATGCATTTTAGAATGCCTCATATATACTTCATTTTTCTCAGTAGAAAACTGTTGGGTTTTGACAGAGAGGAAGGGGAAGGGTCTCTAAATGCTGCTTTTTCTGATCAGCCAGACCAGGCAAACTTCGATGCAGTTTTTCCATTCCTAGTATGTCTACAAAATACTGAAGTAGGAAACATCTGCTTTCTAAATCTCTGCAGTCACCTGTCTTGTAAGCAGCAGGCAGCCAGAGACAGTAAATCAGTTTTAAAATCAGTTTTTCTCTTCAAACCAAAGAAGTATCTCAAGAGAGTTTTGTGTATTATCATTATTTTTAGCTGAATAAAATGGACTTACGCCAAAGGTCCCTTCAGCTTCCTCAACAGGCCCCTCAAAATAGTTTCTTTTACTAACATCAGATGGGCGCGTATAGGTTTTCCTCCTCAGGAAGATTAGCAACATCAAAGGTCATTCTTAAAATGAGGCAATGATCTAGTAGTCTAGATCTGCTTTGATACAACAAGTAAAGTTGGATCTTTCCCCACTTAGGGTTTCAGGCTTCAGCACAACAATTTCTGTTGCTGATGCCAATTTTGAAAACTCAGTAAACCATATACTGAAGTCAGGTCTTGGCACAGTATGACATTAAAATATCTTCAATAGGTACAGTGAGAAAGTTACATAACTCATCTTTGAGTGACATGAAGACTGATTCTGAACTTCAGTGTCAAGCCTCTGTAATGCAGTTGAGGGTTATTTTTATCCAAGAGAAACAACGAAAAGAGAGAACTTCCACACATCCAATAAACTAAGGTCTTGCAGGAAATAGTGCAACTGAATGAAAAGAGAAAATATCAGTGGTTCAGTAAAACTCCCTTCTTGAGGAAAGTACAATGATACGATCACTTGGTATAACTTCATGGAAATCTCAGCTCAGAGAGATGGTGAAACAGAGGTGGGAATACAAGTCTTCCATGTCTTGCATAAAAGGTCTTTCAGTCCTATTCTTTAGCTTGCAGTGATCGGAGGGTTCTAGAGATGCAGCAACCTCTATTCTGTTCCTCTGGGTCACTGAAGTTCTTCTCTTGGTTATATCTGAGGATTAGTTGTGTGTCTGCTGAGAAGACGATGCTTCTGCTAAAAAAAAAAAAAAAAAGGACAGCAAAATACATGAAAGCAAGATAGCTAATACATAGATATCAAATCATTGTATGTATATCTGTGAAGCCTGACAGTTGAGCAAGTTTTTCTTATATTACAATCATTTTTAATTATCTTATTTTCTTATATTACAATCATATCACAAACCTTAAATTCCAACATGTAGAAATAAGGAGGGTGATAGTTAAATCCACATTCTCTCTTTGCCCAGAGAAGCTGTGGATGCCCCATCCCTGGAGGTGTTCAAGGCCAGGCTGGATGGGGCTATGGGCAACCTGCTCTGGTGGGAGGTGTCCCTGCCCATGGCAGGGGGTTGGAACTTGGATGGTCTTTTAGGTCCTTTCCAACCCAAAGCATTCTATGATTTATTTCTCATCATTTTCTGATTACTTTTCTCTATTGTGAAGAGAGTTAATAAGTACACCTCCATTCTTTTTGCTTCTCATAACTTTTTCCCCAGGTTATGGGCCACGCTGTAGAAGCAGTCACAATGATGTTTGAATTTTTATGGAATTTCTTAATATTTACACTGGACTTATTTTGGTGTTCTCCATTCTAAATGTGTCCTGAATCCTTTTCAATACAGAGCTGCATATCGTTTTATTGCTACACATTTTGCTGGATTCAATCCCGATACCTACATAACTATAATTTATTACTCTATCATGTATGTATTTTATGAAAATTATTTACTTGCTAATAAAGGATGAAAACAATAAATGGCTATCAGATTTAGTGTTAATCCTAGTGCATCCCTGTTTGATTTCAGTGATGATTCACCTCTACCAGTTTTTGAGATCTATCATAGAATCATTAAGGTTGGAAAAGGCCTCCAAGATCATCTGGTCCAACCATCCCCCTACCACCACTGTCACCCACTGAACCATGTCCCTAAGCACCAGGTCCAACCTTTCCCTAAACACCCCCAGGGACGGTGACTCCACCACCTCCCTGGGCAACCTGTTCCAATGCCTGACTGCTCTTTCTGAAAATAAATGTCTCCTAATTTCCAAACTGAACCTCCCCTGGCACAACTTGAGGCCGTTCCCTCTAGTCCTATCACTAGTTATCTGTGAGAAGAGGCCGACCCCCAGCTCCCCACAACTTCCTACAACTTCCTTTCAGGTAGCCGTAGAGAGCAATAAGGTCTCCCCTGAGCCTCCTCTTCTCCACACTAAACAAGCCCAGTTCCCTCAGCCGCTCCGCACAGGACTTTTGTTCCAGGCCCTTCACCAGCTTCAGAGCCCTTCTCTGGACATGCTCCAGAGCCTCGATGTCCTTCTTGTAGTAAGGGGCCAAAAACTGAACACAGTACTTGAGGTCTGGCCTCATCTTTTCCTTCACTAAGATTGTATGAACATACTTTTTTGGGGGAATTGAAATCTAATGTGATAATAACTTGAATAACATTAAAAAAAGAAGTCCTCAAGAATTGCTTCTGTGCAATAGCATTTATTGCGCAAGTTTGTAATCTTGTTGAAGAAAGAAATCATGTTTTCTTTAGCAGGGCTTTTTCCATTGTTATGTTGTCTGAAACTCACCTTATTTTCACACTTGAAGTCTTTCTTGATTGACTCTTATATCATCTTTTCCAGTCTTTTTCTTTTTTTCCAAGATTGATCTTTAGTTAGCTACCTATAATTAAATGCTTTTGAGTAGTGCTATGGTATTTAGAGATGTGAAGTACTTCAAGATTTGTGAAATACTTATGTGTTTGGGGTTTTGTTAAAAAGTAATAAGCTATACATTGAATGTTCCTGCATGTCTTTTTGAAAACCTAGGAATGTCAAGTATAAAAGCTCAACTTTACAAATATATTAAAATTATGTATATAGGTTTGTGCATGGTCTTCTTTCCACCCCTATAATCTTTGAATATATCATACTTGCATAAGACTATTACTGTTCTCATTTCACAATCTGCAATGTGGGCTGCAGAAAGATTGCTTTGAGTCTCAGGTAGAAAGAAATCTATAACAAATCTAAGTACTGAGCTTAACTAGAGAGTGTTAGTCCAAAACCTTCACCAAAAATTCATTTTTCTTCTGTCTGTTTTCCAGATCTAAAACTTCTAAACTTGGTGAAATCACATATATTAAAATGGTTAAAAATTGAAAATTAAAATTTTTAAAAATTAAAAGCCCTCTTTATTCTGTTAGCCATAAGGCCAGTTTGACAGCAAAGAAAGACCATTTTTTTTCTTGGAAAAGAAATCTATTATTGTGTGAGCAGCAGGGGGCAACTCTCACTCTCTTAAATGTTCTTATTCATAGGGTAGAACTCAGAATATAGCTTCCAAAATATATTTTTACTTGCACTTTATTTTCAGTGTAGAACACAACTGAGGTTTCTACTTCTACTTAATTATCAAGAAATAATTCCTGCTCTTAATAGCTTCCAACCTAAATTAGTGAGACAGATGGGAAAGGAAGCACAGAAAAATTTGTGGGTTTGCTCAGGTTAGCACTGGCAAAATTATCTGTTGAAGTCAGAACTGTTACATGGCAGTCCGTTGTCTGGTTCACTGGAGTGTGATGCCTCCTAGTGCTACAGTCTTGATTGTAACTTGACTTTAACAATTTTAATAAGGCAATGTTGGATTTTTCCACTATAATGTATTTTTATATTACTCCTTTTTGTAGATTCAGGAGAAGGAAAATATCTTCATTTTATATCTCGACAAAGTATTACGTAAAAGTTCCCAAGTTAAGTCTTCCAAGCTGGTGTAAAAATACATGCTGTCTCCTTGAGAAAGCCGTCTTCTTGACCAACCTGTGCCAAAAGGAGAAATCGGTCATGCTGGATTTAAAAACGTTTTCGCTTCATTTCTGATGATTCTGTTGCGTGTGTCTCTTTCTGTGTAATTCATATATATATAAACATGCAGGCATTTTATATATTTATATATGAGTGATATATAAGATTTGTATAACGAGTAATATTTTATATTGAACATTTATTAGTGATATATTTCTATTTTTGTTTTTCATTAGTAATCAACACCAATATAAGGTGGTACAACAAGGAATTTTGAAAAAGCTTTCAGAAAAAGTCTTTTATTTGCCCATCTGTTTCTGAATTTTAAGAAAAAATACTTAAATATTAATATTTGTCTTCATTACAGACTAAAATTGTTTTCTGCCTTCCAGCAGTGAAATCCGATCTTTGCATTCAATATGCTTGTGCTTTCAGAGACACAGCTGACTGTTGATTGAGTCCTTATATAACACACTTTCTAACAGTAATGCAAATTGGTGCACTTAATGGTCTCTCCCCAGAATTGCTTCCATAAAGGAGAAGAGAAAGCAGCTGGATAATTTCCAAAATGTTCAGCTCTATAATATAGGAGTATATTGCAGCATTATGTTGAAGAGATAATGCTATCCTGTATGTTCAAAGCATAATGCAGGAAAATTCATCATTCTGTTAGGTGTTAGGTAGTTTATATGTGAAGTCAAAGCAACGTATTCATTTAAATTTTTTCCAAATGGTTTTCAACTTATTTTTTCCCTGGTCATATTATAATTAATGTTCTATGTTTTACTCTCCCTTCTTTATCCTTTTTCTTTTACTTAGTTGATTTCTGAATGTTTCCCTTTATTCCTGTGATCTTTTCTTCATAGCGGCACTGTCTCGGTGAAGCTTTGCATAAATCTATCAGCAATGTAAGTGATTTGCACTTACAGCTTGTAAATAGGGCATGTTTGCACTAATAAATTTGCATAACCTGTAATATTGCTTTAAAGCTTTAGCCTGTGAAGTAGAATACATAACAACATTTGAGAGGAGAACATGTTTGCCGCTAGTTATCAAAAGCTTGCGTACTGCATCCATTCATCTGTGTAAATGTATATATCACTGGACATCAAACATTATGTACATATTCATAATATAAGCAATATTTTTATGTCATCATTAAAGCAAGCAAGCTTGTGGGCAGCGCAAATGTGTATTGCAGAGCTTTCTACAAAGCATGAGGTTGATGCTGTATTATAATTTGCAGTTTTGCAGTGCAAGTTATAATTGTAGCCAGAATATTCTTTCTTTCTATTTTTTTATTTTTATTTTTTAAATTCTTAACAATATTTTTAATCTGCTGAAAACCTTAGATAGAAGTATCGGAAGTTCAGAGAACAGTGTTCAGAGCTGTTTTCTTTTGAGTCTTCAATACAGTAATAAGTAGAGGCAAAGCTCCAAAGACATGTAAAGGGATGCACTTAAGAATATCTGAATATGTATTATATAATCAAAACAGCACTTAAAATTATGTACCTTTTACTTTTTAAAAAGAGTTTTTAAAAATAACTCTTTTTAAACTATTGTATATATTTTCAACAACAAAAAAAGAAATCCTTATTATCCATTAGAGTAGTAGACTAATCTGACTTGGTTGTTAGTCATTAACTCTCACTGTCCTGTGTTTTATAGCCTATTGATGCAAATAGGCATCTCCAGAGATTAACTCATTTCAGTCTGTGGTTTTGCAGTCACTTTAATCTGGTGGAAGTCTGAACTGTTCTTGAGAAGGGTGTTCCTGATTTCTTCTAAGACGGCTTCCTGACCAGATGTTGGACTTCTCCCAGACATTTCAGTTAAAATGTTTCATGTATTTCCAAGAAATAAATTAAAGAAAATTGCTTTGATCTTGCTTAAAATGTTTATAAATGGTACAGTGTTAATTATGAGAATGTGGGTAAGGGACTTAAGTAGGAGAGAGATTTATCTTGAAGCCCAAAATATGCTTTTTCTTGGCATCTTCATAAAAATCCATATGAATTTGACTAAGATACCAAACTCCAGTCAATTCCATTTGAATGTTATCCTGAAAGGCTTTTTAGAAGGTAATATTTTATTACCTGAGGTACTGCAGGACTGATCTGGACTTTCCCTAGAACTCTACTTCCTGGTAGCCCTGGTGAAAGGGACAGAGCAATGGTGAGAAACCCGAGGTACAGAAATGAGACAAGGACAAGTAAGACTGGACAGAATATCTGTCTAGTATCTCAGTGTTTCTGTCACAGGTACTCAGAGGAGGGCTGTCTAAGTAAAAATTGTGGATTTTCCTTTATATCAGTTTTTAAGCAGTTATTTGTATACAGTGTTCCCAAGCAAGTTCAGAGAATTGGACTGAATAATCTCTTAAGACTATCCTAACTTACACATTTCTATGATTCTAAAAACAGTTAGGAAGAAGAAAATGAGCAAAAGAAGGGAAGAAGCAGGGGGAGAGATACTGGAGTACTGAATGGATTGAAGACAAGGAGTAGCTAGAGCCAAGTTGCCATAGTGACCTTAGTGACGTTGGGGAAACAAGCAAACAAAAATACATCCTGAGAGTTTATGGATGGTGGTTAAATAGGAACAGAGATAATCAAAAGAAGTGCAGGAGTTACCTAAAGGCTCAGAGAGAAAAACAGACCTCCAGTCAGGGTGTGTTTTTTGCTAGGTGGTAGTGTTGCAGAGAAAGAGTAAATAAAGGCTTACAGATGGAAAGAAGGACCAAAGTAAAAAAAAAAAAAAAAAAAAACAGCAAAAAAAAAAAAACACAGAAAGGACCCCAGAAAGATGAGAGAAGAGACAGAGGCCCAACAGTGAATAAGAACAGATGGGGATGTGAGGAGATCAATGGAGAGTTTAGATAAGGTGTCTGGATTATTTTTTTTTTCCTGGAGGAAAAAGACAATCATAGAATGGAATCATAGAATGGCCTGGATTGAAAAGGACCTTAAAGATCATCTAGTTTCAACCCCCTTGCTCTAGGCAGGGTTGCCAACCACTAGAGCAGGCTGCCCAGAGCCCCATCCAGCCTGGCCTTGAATGCCTCCAGGGATGGGGCATCCACAGCCTCTCTGAGCAACCTAATAGTACGATACATGAAAATAGCACATACATGAAAAATCAGAGTTGACTGTACTGCCAGTGGTATGGTGCAAATCGATCTCATCAGTGGAGTGGAATTCTGGGGTTGAAAAGAAAGAATACCACATGTAGTTGCATTACTGGCTTGTTTGACCAGCATGGCAACCCTAGCCACGGTATGCTGAAAGGGATCAGCTGAGTAGTGGTGAGGATGTTGAGCAAGTTGGAACGCCATGACACAAGAGAGAATTTTTTTTGCATAGATAAGTAACAGATTGAAAGATAGGAATTAAATGCAATATTACCACAGTGAAGTTAGATGATCAGTTGAGTTCTACAGATGTGCAATATACTTTCTTTTCCAGATTGCTTATAAAAAAAAGGTGGGAAAGTTTGCAGCTAATACAGAGTTATTCAGGGTAGGAAGGACAAAGATGGTTGAAGACTTGTAGAAGATTTGTAAAAAGCCAAAGGGACTCAACAACAAAATGACAGATGAAATTTGGTGTAGTGATGCATAAGGAAAAAACAAATTCTAACTTACTGCATTAAATGATGAACCTTGACTTGACTGTTACAACTAAAGAGAGTAGATTTGGGGATACTGATATATAATTCCATAAAAATATCACCTCAGTGCTTAGTAGCAGTCATACAAGCCAATAGAACGTTAGGAATATAGTAGAGAAAAAGAGAACAAAGTTTGTAAAATCATGCCACTATATAAAAGCGGAGTTCACCTTCATCTTAAATAGCTTACCTTCTGGCCACCTAATCTGAAAAAGAAATAGTAGAAAAGAGGCAAAAGTAGGACAAATATGACAGTAGCTATGAAATAGCTTTCATACAGGGTGTGACTCAGTAAGCCAAAACTGTTCTGTCTAGAAAAGAAAGTAAGGAGGAATATGATGGAGATCTACAGAAAGATGAGTAAAATAAGTGAAAAAGAAAAAACTTTCCATTACAGGTGTAATAGGCATGTCTACTGAAATGTGAGAATTACCACAGGATTTTGTAGTTCCTAAAAACTTACATGGATTCAGATAGCAGTTGTATTTAATGGATCTTTCTGCCATGAATTTGTCCAAAAATACGTCTTGAGGTTTAAGAAATAGTATCTAGTAGATGCTAGTAGATTTCAGAGTTATGATCCCTACATCTATGCCTTAGCCTGGGTAACAAGGGTTGGCCATTTCTGGAGTAGTAGTAGATTAGACAAACCTCTGACTGTGCGGTTTGTATGTAGCATTTATATTTAATGTAGCCAGTAAAAGGTTTTGCATGTATAGTTCAGATTACAGAATGCAGTATAGGCCTTTGCATACTCCTTCAATTATAGTAAATTTCTTTCAGAGTTGTTTGAAGTAAAATGCTGTTGATATAGGTTGCATGGAAGCTAGTGTATATATCCCCAGACACAAAGACCTGGTGAATTTTAAGTGCAACTAGCCATGGTCATTTCATTCAAATTAATTTGCTTGTTTTGTTTTAGTGCTAATTTTACTTTAAATGTAGCTTCTTTCTTTCAAATCTGCTTAAGCTATGTCCTTCTGAAAAAAAAACATGTTCAACAACAATGTTCATGCTGCAAGTTGTTCCTGGTATGCTGCTATTAATTTTATGTTAAGTGGTGGGTTTTAATGTTCTGTAAATCAATAAATTGATGTGCAATGTCTTAATTAATTTGTCAAAATTAACTGTAAGATGCTGAATCAAATGACACTATCAGACTTTTAAATTCTCATTAAATTCTATGTAATGCTCTGAGGCTTGTAAAATATCCTTATTAATTCAAATCTTTTGTCATGTGACAATTTTATTTTTCCTTCCTTTGAGTCACTGCAACAAAATTCTTTTTTTGTAAAACATTGTTTTCAGAATTGGAGAGTGTATCTCTGTTGTTTGCCTCCAAAGGAAGTAGAGGTTTAGTATTTTCAGTCTGAAAAGTTGCTCTCTGATGTGAAGAACCAAGTATATAACATTATTATAAAGAGAAAATGGAACTTTTTCAACGAGTGCAGTGTATTCTAATGTATTAAGACACTTGGTGGGTGAAAAGCGTCATTTGTAATATCAGGTATTTCTAAGAAGATGAGTATTTTTGACTCAAACTGCTTTGGTATTAGTTGAAAACCAGCAGAAAAATCACTCTCATATCATTACTGAGCCAACAACAACAATGGAAAAAGGATCTATCAAGTGCAACATTTTACTTATCATGTACTAGTCATATGCTACCATTTCTTTTTAAATCAGAAAACTACCTACAGGATAGATAGGACCATACCATATCAAAAGATATAAAAATCCATCAATCTCGATGGCACAGGCTATACTCCCCTATCAACTGCAGGATTTTCCATACAGAATTGATGTGATCTTCATCTGAAGAGTAGCTTATTTTAACAATCAAACATTTGATCTCGGACCTTGATAGTGTCATATTTATTGATCTTTGCACAAAACCTAGAAGTAAATTTTGATGATTCAGCCATGAACAATCATGTAGCTGGAGCTGTAGTATCAACTTAACAAATGTGAGAACCCTTACAAAGCTATTTACGTGTAATGATTACATTCCTGAGGCATAACTTTAACAAGAAATTCAACGGATGGATGACATTGCTTGTCCCTCTTAGTGTTCTGTTTAACTTTCAAGTGTTTTCTTCTTTTGAATGTTTCTGGGAATTTGTTTTATTATTAATGACTAATTAGTATTTGCTGTTCTGTGGGTTAGATCTCCTTGCTGAAGCAGAATCTGGAGATGCAGCTTTCCCAGTCACAGAGCTCTTTGCAACAGCTACAAGCCCAGTTCAGTCAGGAGCGACAGAGGATGACTCAGGAGATGCAGGAATTAGAAGAAGAGCATCAGCAAAGGCATAAGTCACTTCAGGAGGCCCATATCCTTGCCTTTCAAAATATGGAAGAAACAAAAGAGCAAGAACAGAAGGCATGTTCATATGGGTATTCTCTATTATGTAGAGAATGTTATGTACTCAGAGGGAAATAGTAAAGACTAAAAACTAGTCTAGTAAAACTATTTGCATAACTACTGAATTTCCTTTTCAGATGTTGTATCTTATAGTAACACTTTTATGTAGTTAAATCTGATTAAGACATTGAAAGTCATCTCTTATACTAGCATTATTTCACATCTTGCTTTATACTCTAGCAGCATGTTGGTATTTGTGTATATATATGTGCTTATACATACTTATGTATGCAGTCACATATATATATGTATTGTGTGTGTGTGTGTGTATATATGTGTATATATATATATATATAAAATCATTACCGACACACATTTCTTAACAGTAGTTTGAGATGGTCATCTATAAGATTATATTCCAGGTTTGATTTGGAAGAGGTTTCTTTTTCCCATTATATTTACCCAATTTTATGTGTTTTCTGATATCTCCTGTTGATTTACTCCTTTTGTAATGTATTCTAAATTTTCATTGTGTTAAAAATTTGTATAAACTGTTTTGCAACTTGTAAGGTAGTTCTTACATCCAGAATAATGTCATGCCTAAGATACTTTGTTCAAACCCCGACTAAACCTGCTTTAAAATTGAAGTGTTGACCGGGCATTGCACTTAAATAGGGTTTGTGTCTTTATGGTTTTGTTTTTTTCAGTTCAGATCTGAGGTGTACCTTTGCAATGAATATATCAGTTGTCCCCACATACTTGGTTCACATCATAGAATGGTCTTGGAGCACTTGTTGCATTCGCTTTGTTCAAAATGAAACAAGATGATGTACTCCAGGAGCATTATGCTTAATACACGTTAATGGGAAGTAAAAATGGGTGTCACTGGGGAGCAAACACCCCCAAAAGTCTTATGTGTACAGTAGACCCATCTATGGATCTGTTTAGTCTCATTGTTTGCTAATGTAAACATGTAAACTTAGTTTAAAAACAAACATAGTTTTTGTTTGTTTGTTTTTTAAGTTTTCTAACTGTGAGCAGAACAGTTGTTTTGAACTCAGGCAATCCTGATAACCAGCAGACCTTGAAAAATTACAGTAGCAGAACAATGTAGTAAGAGAAGAAACTATAAGCAATATCTGTGCATTTTTTTAGTAATTTCTAGAGTATGCCAGTGCCTGATTTTTGGTGGTGGTGGTGGTTTTTTTTGCTGCCAGTTGTTTAATATTTTATAATTCCCTAGGCTGCTATAGAATTAATCTTGTCCATTTGTATTTCATAGGAATTAGAAGAACGTTTACAACAAAAGCATTCAGAAGAACTTCAGGCACTCAAAGAAACACACAAACAAGCCATGGAAGGTTTCAAATTGGAGATGGAACAGGAACTTCAGACTCTACGATTTGAGCTGGAGGATGAAGGAAAAGCTATGTTAGGTACACTGTCTTCAAATTTGCAGATGGGTCCAAAAACATTATTTCTACTCAAACAAGTATACATGTGCGTGTACACACGCACACAAACACACACATATATATATGTGTGTATTGTAACACTAGTGTATCTGGGTGTCGTTCAATTTTGACCTAATTGTTCCTCTTAAAATCAGTATAAGCTTTAACAGGTAAGTCAAAATTGTTTACTTTCAAAAATCATACTCTTAATTTTTTTGAAAGGAGTAAGCAATGAAATTTCATGATGAATATTTTGGAAATTAACTGAGTATAGAATAGAAGCAGCAGGGTAGTGGCTTAGATTTCTATGTGTATTGATTTTAGGAGTATGAGCCCTAGCACTCTGTCTCTATAAGAAAGAAATGTTTGAGTCACTGATACATTGAATTACAAATAAGATTGTATTTTGTACTGCAGGAAGGGTTCAAGCTGTGTTTAAGAAGACGCAATGCTTCAGCCAGTTTAAGGAATGTGAAACAACAAATAAGACAAAACATAAGAAAACAGAGATGGTTCCTTGTTTATTTTCTTAATAATGTAGATGAAATGTATTTTTTTTGTGTTTGAAAAAGGAACCATTTTTTTCACAAGCAAATTATGATCTTTGAACACATAATCTCAATCTAGCGTATGCAAGATAGATGCATATAAATAGATGAGATAATGTGACAATTAGAGAAAGGACAGAGATAACAAGCTTCTACTCCACAACACTTGAATACTTCATAGTTTTGTGTTTTTGCTGGATCTAAAATTTAAGTAATCCCCCCCCCACACACTTTTTTCTGCTGACAAAAGAGCACAAGTCAGTTTTGGAAGGGAATTGGAATGAGGCAAGCAAGATGTCATGGTAGACTTCAAGAATTTCACATGTAAAAGAAGGTTTTATGGAGGAAAACAGATGTCTGTGAATGGTAAGGTTTAAAGAATACCGACAGTGGTATAACACAAAATGGTGAGGATTGAGAAAGTCCAGAAAGAAACTTCACAGAAGTAGAAAGGGTGGCCTGATACCTGGCATTGATGTCAAAGACAAAAAGACTGCAGTGCAAGGTAGTAAAGAAGCAGGAAATGCAGAAGAGAAGAAAAGGAGGATGTCTGTTGTGGCATTTTGGAAGTCTGGAATGTAGAAATTACAAGGGTAGCATAAAAAAAAAAAGTAAAGATAGATTGCATCACTCCAAGCAGGAGATACGTACACAGAAGGGATTTTCTTTTCAGACAGGAAGGAAAAGTCAAATTTTAGAAATACTGCAGAGAAAAAGCTACAACAAAAAAGACATGCATGTCTTTTTTATTTGTTAACAGCAGCCAAAACCAGTAGATATAAGCCTTAAAACAAATAGTTAAATATATGTAGAAATAATGTTTCTACATTAATGTAGAAATAATTGTTTTTCTAAGGGCTGTGACATTTCACTGATGTTTTCTGTCTAACCCCTGCTTTCTTTGTCCATGTTATGTGTCAGGAAGTTATCACTGGGAATGCAGTGGGTTTTTTTGTGGTTAGGTATGAACATAGCTCCTCTGAGAAAATGAACATCTTATCTCGTACAATGCACATCTGAACAAAATTTCACTCATGTCAGTGTCTCTGTTCCCAGAACTCTATCTTCTTGTACCACCTGAGCATCTGTTCCACTTCATTTAGCTCAGTCTTTCTACCAGAAAAAAATAAAGGAGACATCCTGTAGTTAGAAAAGCTTCAGCTAGACGTTGCAACTCATCAAAGTTGGACACTTGTCTATTTTTGTTTGCAGTCCCTGGCCCAGTATTTGGAGTGGACTTATACTGTGGTTAGTTTTGACCAGTTAACATCATTTTACTGGCTGGAGAAGATTTCTGAAGAATCTATTTTGGAGATCTCCCACCAAATAGGAGTAACTGTTTTGTCTGGATGGTATTTAGTTTCTTCATCAGTATTTCTACCACTGTCCTTTGTAGCCACAGAAGCATAACTTTGTATCCTCTGTCACATTATTACTTTCAGTCTCCTCTCACAGATAAGTCCTTTGTAAATGTAGGTCTGTAGTCACGAAGCGTATAAAGATTTGAAGCTTAATTTAAGTGAAACTGTGAGACACAGAAATCCAGCACTACAGTCCCCAAAAGTATAGTCTCCAGAACACTAAACTCTTCTCCATCTCTCGAGGGGGAACGTAAAAAACAAAACAAAACAAAATGTTTCAGGTTGATTTTTAAAGTTTAGTTGGTGCCAAAAATGCTGTTCGTACATGTATTTGTAGAAGTGCTTTCCATCTGAGCAGAGCTGAGCAGCTCAATGACTGTTACCTGCCCAAGCCTACCTACAAACCAGATTCTCACACTCAAGGATCTCTGAGACGGCCCTCCACTCCCCAGTATTGACAGACAAGCTCCTGTTATAATTTACTTGAATAGGTATTGCTCAGAAAGCACAGAAGCCGCAGGCAGTGCTGTTCAGGATGATGGTGCTGGTGCCCATCTCTTGTATAACAGATTACTGGGCAGAGCATGCCCTTTCCCAGTTAAAGCAGCACCGGGTGGCTACACACATTGTTTCTGTTCTGTGGAGCTGAAACCAATTTTCAGTGAGTAAATGAAGAGTGATCATTCTGTTAAATTTTTTGGTTCTCCAATTGAGAAGTGGAGCTATTCAATAAACCTAGCAAAAAATTAATACAAAATAATGTGCTTTTTTCACACAATGTGGAATGGACCTGTGGAATTCTGTACCAGAGGACATTTTAACGTGCTTTCAAAATGAACTGGACAAGTTTGTGGGGAAAAAAATACATTGAGGGCTATTAAAACTAAGACAAACCTTTGATTCAGAAAGGTCCCTGAGATTTAAATTGTTGATGACTAGAAATGTATTATCAGGCGGTATCATCACTTGCTTGCCTATGCTCGAGCTTTTCTTTAGGCATCTGCCTTTGTATTCAGGACAAGGTAGACCTTTGGTCTAGGACAGTATGGTGATTGTTATGCTCTGTCTTTCAAAGCTTTTCATATTCTGAGATGCCTCATAGTCACGCTCATGTAGGGATTTAGATGGAGTCTGAATATGCATCCTCCATGTCTGTGAATTGTTGGAATGCTGCTCAACTCAAAATGTTTTTAAAAAATAGCTGACGTATCATAGCAGCAAAATGATAATTTAATAAATAAGAGATTTTATAAATACAGGAATTTTAAAAATACGTGAACTGAATGGGAAAGTTGAGTTGAGGATTCTATCAAAATTACGTAAAGTGCATAAGTAGAAAGGCAAGTGTTACAGCTGAGAAACATCATTTCATCCTTGCTTCCAATTGACAGTAAAAGCTTAGCATGCATCTAGCCAAGGATGTCACTTAAGGTAGAGGAAATAATTCTCTTAAAATCTAGAAAAAGCCTAAATCTCGCTTTTCATCTGGTTTAATCTGTGATGGAGAAAAATGCAAATCACAAAATCTGGTAAACAAGAAC
The DNA here is from genome assembly GCF_964034855.1 of Anser brachyrhynchus. Taxonomy (NCBI): domain Eukaryota; kingdom Metazoa; phylum Chordata; class Aves; order Anseriformes; family Anatidae; genus Anser; species Anser brachyrhynchus. Next base: position 72,617,963 of record NC_137696.1, read on the forward strand.
ATTGAAAATGTAAAAAGAAGCAGAGAGTAACTATGAAGGTATAAGAAAATATACAAGAATCATGAAATATTTGAAAGATATAAATTATTGACAAGGAACATGTAACACAAGAGTAAATGACATCAGGAAAAATTTAATGCAGAAGTAGTAATAATGTGACATGGAATGTCAGTGACAGCTAATTAAAATATAAGTGGAGAAAAGTTCTTTTCTCTTAATACTGACAAACTTGTTATCATAATCAGTGATGATATTTGTATTTAATAACTAGTTCTCACCCAAAATTAAAAGGATAAGTATTAGAAGAAAAATATAAGTGAAATATAGTGCAAAGGACAAATAATCTAATGGGAAAGGTCTTGACTGTGCCTGAACAAATGTAAGGGGAATTCCTGTTCTACAACAGACTTCTTCTAAGGGAAGACACTTCATCTCTTTTTCTTTCCCCTCTGTAAAACTGGAGTAAGAATGAATCATTCCCCACCTTCAGTAGTATCAGGAGAGCAAACATAGTTAAGATCATGAGGTGCCCAAGACACTGTAGTTAGGGAGTTTGTATGAAAATACCAGAAGGAACAGTGGCACACACAAATAAGAATTCATTATAGATTCCATTTAGAGACTTGTTCTTTAAAATGTTCTCATCAGTTTCCTTTTGCAGAAGCTTCCAACGTGTGTATGTATAGATGGTTGAATATGCACATATAAAACCCATTTGCAAAAATGAATATTTGTTCTGTTACCTATGGCCAAGTAATAGCAAATACTCAAGTATTTGCATTTGGAAAAGTTGATCCCATTTTCAAATCTGGCTATAAATACTTTTACATAATAGGCCATGCTTTTGAAGAAGGGATAGAGAAACCATCATTCTAAGGTATCTTCTAGTAGCTTGTATTTTAATATTGAATGAATCTGAGTCTGTCTAAACCTTTGTGGCTGTAGAGCTCGAATGAATTCAACCTATTCAACAGAAATTTCATGTGGCTAATATAAGCAGCGTGTGTTAGGTCAGCGACAATGTTTGAAGGAGCTGGACTGTTATTGTTAATTAATAGTAAACATTTGCAAAATAAGCTTTTCTTTTTGTTCATGGTAACTAGCTTCCTTGCGCTCAGAGCTAAATCATCAACATGCAGCAGCAATTGACCAACTAAGGCACAACCATCAACAGGAACTGGTAGCTGCCAAAATGGAGCTTGAAAGAAGCATAGAACTTGGCAGAAGACAGGTAGGAGGCATTGCTGGCAACTTGTTGGAAAATAATCAGTATTTGTTTTCTATTAGCTGGAGGCAATAACTGTTGTGGAAATGTAAGGAGGAATTTACTGTTTGAAAGTCAGCCAGCACCAGCAGGTAATGCATCCCTACCAGTTAACCTAAATTTTTTTGCTTAGCTTTTTCTTCCTTCAGCAAACTTCTTTAGATGCTTAGTAAAGGCTGTCATATCAAGGCAGTTTCCTTTTAGAGTTGTGCAGCCATCTTGGAGCACACTGACTTGCCTTGGGGGGAAAGTGCTGATTCCTGCAAAATTTTACTTGTCAGCAGGACTTAAAAAGAAAAAAAACAAACACTATTTCTCTCCAACACTAAGTGATATGGTGTCAAATTATTGCTTCAAACTTAAAATGTAGCTTAGTATCTTTTATTTTTAGGCGCCAAACTGGAAAAGATAAATTAGCTTTTAAAGAAAGTAGAGAAGACCTAACAACTTCCAAGTTTTTCATATATAAAAGCAAAACCCCCAAAGCTAGTATGGACTACTATTGTTTTCAGCAACCAAGTGATTCATTCACTTATATTTATAATTTTTCACGTTATACAGAATCAGTTTTTCCACTAGTAACTAAAATTTAAAGCTTCATCTCTATTTGAAAGGAAGCCAGACTCTTGAAAAGAAGAAAACAAAGAAATTTCTTCATTTGCATATAGAATAGGCTTTTCAGGATTCACTTACTAATAGTCCAGTACCAGAGAAGTGGAGTGCTTTTACAAGTAGGTTAATAGAGGAAACGTTTAATCGGATATAGCCTTTACAGCATGACATTCAAAGACAAGCCCTTTTTATTTATTTATTTTTTCCCTCCCCTGTTCTTTGTGTCCTTGTGGGTTTGAAAGCATGAGCAATACAGGCAAAAATGTGGTGCTGTCAGCAACAATGAAAGAAAACATGGAGAATTTAATAGGATGTAGTTTCAATGTCCTGTTTAAGCTTAGAGACACCCAAGTAAGATGTAAGAAACCAAGTTAAAATTTAAGAGCATGTGTTTGATCCAACCAAATGCCTTGTACTTTTGACTTCAGCACAATAAGCTGCTAAGTACATGTTTCAGTTATACTGAAGGCAAAGCAATCGCTTGATTGGGATGCCTATCACTTTAGAGGAACAGAGATGAACAAGATACAGAGAAATGAGAATGGGATGATTTTATTTGCTAATTTTTGAAATATTTAAATATGTGGACTTAAAATTTTTCTTAAATAACTTTTCATAACTTTTTTCTTTTCCATGTTTTTTTCTTATAGCTTTAATATAGGCTTCCTATGGGGAGGAAGAAAGTTATTTTTAAAACTGTTTTTAAGGATATACAATAATATTTGTGCATTAGGATATGTTTGTATTTCCTGGGTGCATAAAGGCACAAGACACAATTATACATAAAACTACTTTGAAATCTTTGCTTTTTTTCTATTTGTGCAAACCGTACGTTTTTAATTATTATATTAATTATTGTGAAACTGTAAGAAGTGGGAGATAGATGGAAATGGAAAACCTTGAAAAAGGTTGATTTTATTCTTTGTAAACTGGTTGTAAACATTATCAAAACCATTGGAATTGGATCCTGATAAGTTTTCCAGATGCTAACTGCGTTGGAATTTCTTATGTGAAAAGAATGACTTTTATTGATTTATTGGACACAATGTAAATATTATATAAACTAAAACCACACATTAAGGGCATTTTAAGTGATATTTTTTACTAAGAAATTACAACAAACCAAAAAACAACACATGTAAACGCAAACATCTTACATAGATGGGCTCTTCAACATGTATTGTGCTGTGAGATATTTCTGACCCTGGTATTTATATGTGCATTAGAGAAGAGACTTCTGAATTATAGTGTTTGTGGGCACAGGGCATACATTTTACACTATTTCATCCCATTGTATGGGGTTGTGAGGGGAAAAACAGCTATGATTGTCCTTCAGCTTCCCCGCATTGTATGTTCAAGAGGTAGAAATTCCTAAATTCCCAGTCCCATAGTTCTTTGTAGTATTTGTTTTTGTTGTTGTATGTATGGGCAAAAGGAAAACGTAATGAAATGCACAAACTTTAACAGACAGTGACAATGTTTTAAATTCTCCCACGAATGTTTACTTGTTACATAACTTTGATTTCATTGTTATTTGTACTTGCACACAAGAAAAAAAATCTCTTAAGTTTTAATTGTAATTTGTGTCAGCATTAAAAAAAAAAGGAAAGAAAAAAATCTATTGAACGGAAAATTCTGTTCAGCTGTTGTCATCTGAAAACAAGTATTGTGCTTTTGAGATACAAGTCTAAATAGTTTTTGCTGCTGCTACTTATGTCACAGGAGAAAGAATTTTTATGCCGAATATCAGACCTCCAAGATGAACTGAGACATCGAGACCATCATATAGCTGAACTAGACAAAGAGATTCTGCATCTTCATGACAATATAAGTGCATTGACCAAGGAACTAGAGTTTAAAGGGAAAGAAGTTCTTAGAATACGCAGTGAATCTAACCAACAGATCAGGTATGAATTTTTCCATTCTAAACTCAAACGCGTATTGCCTCACGTATTGTTTTACTTAAGATATTTTATCATTTGCAGCTTTTAATTTATCCTTTTAATCAAGTGGCAGTATATACCATTAAGGCTTCCTCATAAAAAGCTGTGCCCATTACTGGTACAGTTAGTGAATATTACCATACAGTTAATCTGCATTTCATTTACACACTTTGGCATATTTTAATAACAGTCTGCTGAAGTGTGTTTTTTTTTTTTAATTCATTATGTTTGTTTATTAAAAAATAAAAAAGCATTAAAGGAGATGCATTTTCAATGAAATAAGCTAGAAGATTGGAGGACAGTAAGTAGTGGGTTTTGAAGAATAATTCCTTTCTGTGTTGTCATTGTGTAAAAGCTGTGAAAAGCATGGCAGAAATTCATGATGAACAAATCAGTTGATTTTAGAATAATTCTTTTTTTAACAAAAATAAATTAAACAGGATGTATGAGCAAGATTTAAGCAAGAAACATGAGAAAGAGCTGGATGTCTTGGCAGCAGATCACATCAGAGAGAAACAAAGCATGCTGGCAGATTTTAATAAGACCCAAGAGCTGCTCAAGGAAATTAATTCAGCTTTACAAGTTTCGTAAGTTTTGTTACATTAAAAAAGTTTGTATGTAGCTGTGTTTGAGTCAACATTAGTTCATTCTGGTGTCCATAAGTCACTGAAGATACTGCAGAGGTGCAAAGGTACAAAAACCTTACTCAAATATGAGGCCTATTGGACAACACAATTGTTGTAAGCCTTAGGGAAATTAACCAAGATAATTGTTAGTGATTTGAGACCAAAAATTTTCAAGGAGGAAAGATATTAAATATGTGCTGTTCACAATAAGTACAATATTAGCTATTTAGAAGTGTGATTATACCAAATGAGTGATGCAAACAGCTTCAGGTTTGCTAGGAAGCCTAGGAAAATTAGTGTCTGAAATGGATTATACAAGTTTAATAGAATACTTAGGATGCTTCTGAGTCAAAATGTCACCTGGGGTTAGACTACATCATGGCAGGAGTGGTGTAGTAATATGTTGTCTAGCCAGAGTTTTCTTGTCTTCCACAATCTTCATTCTTTATCCCTGTCTGTGATGTAGCCCATTTGGTCTGTAACCCAATGTTTCTTGCTAACGCTCCATAGGGCATTGAGAGCTTCCTGACACAACGTGGTCACTGAGGGATTTGTATGTGCAGCACAAGTTGTATGGCGGAGAGAATAACTGGTTCTAAGTATATGATAGAAAAATTCTCTAAGAAAATAACAACTAATAATGGACAGTAAAACCTAAATGCATCTAATTCTGTATTAACAATATGAGCACTCAAAAACTGTCGATAATCGAGTATAAAATTCTAGTTCTTACTCCTTCATAATCATACGCATGCACAGTTCTCTGAATATCTGAAAGTAAAATGACAGCTGTGCGTAACTATGTATTATACTCTGGGGATCTGTATACAGTAGCTTAACCTAGCATAAAATGTATACATGGAAATCAAGCCAGCTGAGCATATTGCTGTTCTGCTGAGTCAAATGCATTTTCTGCAAATAAAAACAGTCATGTTGTTCACATTCGTAATGTTTTATATAAATAGATTACATAATCTCCTCAAGTTATTTACAGGTTGTTTGAAGGCTATAATTCAATATGCACTGTTTTTTCAGTTCCAACTCAAAGTCAAAATTACTTGTGGAATTAAGTTTGAGCTGACTGACGCCTTAAATTAATAGTTTTTTTCTTAGGAATATTTTTTTCACCTGAATATCTTCTGAAACTTGGTACACTGATCTATATGAATGCTGAATATGTGAGACAAGTATTTTAGTAGTTTCCTTTAGAACTATGTTTAGCATCATGAACATTATGTCTGTTTCAGAGATATACAGACATTTGAAATTACTGTGTGTCTTCAAAACTTGTTCTTTAAAAAGAAACAAGGAGATTTATGCAGTTACTTGTGCAATTCCCCTCTCAGTTGGCTTATTTCACTTCTCTCCTTTAATGCTTTCCCACTAGGCATTTCAGATTTCTTCCTGTTTCTTTTTTTTCAAGCATTTATCAATTGTGGCATTTCTTTTTAATTCACATATCCTAATATCCAGGTTTTATTGCTTTTCTTTTGCAGCGTATTCCTTTATTTCAACACTAATGGTACTAAGTTGCTTTTGCGGAGAGGAATTAGTTACCTGTTAGTCTTCGGTGTTCTTGGATATCTTTGTCCCATTATGTTCCACTTGAACTGAGGAAGATGGTGCCAGTATCCAGTATCATAAGCATGCATCTTTATTCAGAGTAGTCACCTATTAAGAGAAAAATGATATTGTTTGGTTTCTTCACCAAGAAAGTCAATTGCCAGCTTTTAAAACTTACATTACCATTAAATATAATGCAATGTAGTTCTTTTATTATATGTTATAAACAGCCTCAGCTATGTCTGCTGTAGTTCTACTGTCCACTTTTTTTTTTTTTTGGAGTGCCTTGTTTTCAGTTTGGCTTCCAAGAGGCCTTTTTTCAAAGAACTAATACTGCATGTACAAGAGGGATGTTAAGATTTTAGAATTTTGCACAAAATTTCAGTTAACTGTAGCAAAGATTTGTTTTGTTTGTTTGTTTGTTTTTTAACTACACAAAGCTCAGTGATAAATATAGAATTAACTAACTTCAGGGAGAAAAGAAAATGATCTTCTGTTTTTATTCCTTGAAATCTCTTTTATACAAATCAAAGTTTTGACTTTATTCACTCATCATTTAACGCTGGATCAGACTAAAGCAGGTATTTTTCTTTCCTATAAAGTTTAGAAGAAATGGAAGAAAAATATAAAAACAGAGAATCAAGACCAGAAGACTTGCAGCTTATCTCAGAACTGAAAGACCTAATTGCAGAGCGGGACCAACTCATAAAGAAATTGATTGTAAGACTTTTATGCTCTCCTGGTTTAATATCTTGACAGACATAAATGTTAATCTAATAAGAAGTGTACAAAATTCGTTAAAGAGCCAATGCTGATAGCATGTATTTGTATTCTTTAATACGTTATTCCTGTGGTTCCAGTGTCTCATAATAGTAAAACTAATTAGATGCAAAGAGTGTACAATCAAGCATAATACATTATTACAAAAAGTATTGCAGTATGACCTTGATCAGACATATCCTATTTGCAATCTTGGAATAAGAAGTGAGCCATGTAAGCCATATAAGAAATGGTCTCTTCTATGAGCTTTCTAAGAAGGTTTCCAATTTCCTGATGCACGGAGTTTTGCAAACTCACACTTCAGCAGCCTTGCTCAGATTAGTCTGATTAGATCCTAATTCAGAAGCAAGAAGGAATGAGGAAAGTTCAAAGTAACTGGAGATCGGAAGTTAACTATACTGAATCCTTACCAGTGCATAATCCATTGAGCTATACTCACTCTTATACAACATATACAACAGAACTGCATAAATAGAAATTATGTAGTATTTGCATATAATAATATACAAAACATGAAATGTAGTTTTTAGAAATATCAGTTTCTTTAAAACATGTAAGCATAAATTTATTTGAGATCACTTTCTAGGCAGATTTGGCCACTAACTGATTGAGAATGCATAAAAAGAAGTTTCTATTTGTTCTTCTTTTTAGGAAGACAAAAAGTTCTATCAGCTGGAGCTAGTTAACAGGGAGACTAACTACAACAAAGTGTTTAATGCAAGCCCAAATGTTGGTGTTATTAATCCATTGGTGAAGGTATGTTCCATGGGCTTCACTGACTGCTAAAGTGAAAAATGAGAAATCTAAAGTTAGCATGTAGTAAAAAGAAGAAATGTTTGTGTGCGTATGTACATATATCATTTTTTACTATTTTAGTAAAAAAATATTTTACTATTTTATATCATTTTTTACTATTTACTATTTTTTTTACTTAGTGACATGTTCAAAACAAGGAACATCACGTTTCCATTTGTCTCTCCTGATTTTTGTGTACATATTTGTTTCTTATGTACATGTATGTATAACATAAAACAGTTCCTTCTCACAAAACTCTGAAGTCAAAACAGAAAAGCGACCCTACAGAGGACAGGACTGTAGCATATATATAATAGAGAACAGTGACATCCTCAATCAGCTTTATTTTCAAATGATTTTTCTTGGTTATTATGGAAAATGCGAGGACAAATTTATTTTGCAGATGGTGCTCAGGATATAAGACCACTAGAAACACAGAGGAAGCGGGGACACTAAATAAAAGGAATAGGGGTAAAAAGAGGAAGAAGAAAAGTATGAGGAGAGCGTAGAATGAGTCTGAGTAGAAAAAGACAGACTAATAATGGAGAATTGGAGTGACAAACTGGGTATAGAGTGTAAGGGCAGTAGGAGATAGAAATCAGCCTCTAACCTTCTTAGTTATTGTTGCATCCTGTATAAGCAAAAACACTTCAGTAGCAGGCTTTTCCAATTCTCTCCGTCCTGGTGAACAGCAGCCAATGGAGGCTACTGTACAAACAGGCATAGTAGCCTCCCTGTCACTTAAAAAGCCAGCAACATTCCTACATGAAGAATAGTCTGCAGTTGGGTACCTTCGTTCTGTCTCTTTCCACCACTTCAGCAGTAAGAATGAGTCCTCAGACATTTCCTTCTTCCTTGTAATAATCCATAGGTTATTTCACCTGCATGGAAAGGGAAGGGATTTTTCCCAGCTGTGAGGTCCGCTTTGGAGATAAACAAGTTCACGTGGGTGTCAGAGAACAGCTGGAGTCAAAACATCCTTTATGCGTTTGGGAAATGGGTAACAAAAAAATTTTGGTCAAGATTCAGTTCCATATTGATGCCTTAATTTAAATGTCTGCATACTAGTATCTACATGTGCACTGTGTGTCTAAATTCCTGTTAGAGTCAAGGGATATCTCATCAATGAAGCTTGCAACAGACTTGAGCATGGAGTAGGTATCTAGTATAGGGTGAGCAGAATCACTCTCATAAGTTCTCTAGGCTATGTTGTTCACAACCATTTCAGTTATGAAGATTATATGTAGACACTCAGATTGACACAAGTACAGGCAGTAAGGGAAAAAATAAAGATATACCAAATAAAGCAACATAGTTCTTGCACAATTCAGGGTTCTTTGACATTGGAATATTTTTACCTAAGATCCAGTTGTTTGGTTATCAAGTAAGCAGGTTGGGCAGAACGAATAGGATGTCACTGTGTAAAAGAAGGTCTGTCTCTGTCATTTAAGAGATCAGGCTATGTTATTTAGCTAATCTTACGGTTTCACATCAGATCAGAGTATTTCCCACTTCTCCACAAACTCTGCTGTAAATTGTCAACACTCTCCGACATTTTTCAGGAGTCCAGCAGCTCTGGCAAGCTTACCGGCTGTTACCTAACTCTTATGAATGCCTGCATAAAGGAACTTAGCCATCCTGGTGTTGTTTCTGCTAGGCCCAAACTAATTTGAATGCTTTGTCTTTGTGTGAAAGGTTGTTTGAAAATTTTGGAAGTTTGTCTGAACCATTTTGTTTTAAAGATGTAACATTTGACCCTTGAGTATGTAAGTTTGTGTTTTGTGTGAAGTCTGAATTGTTTGGGAAAAGTACTTCAACATCAGATTTCCATAGAGAAAATTCATATACTTTTATCATATGTTTCTCTCTCTTAAAATCCGTAAGACTTTAAAACAGTCTTGTATTCCAGAACATTTTGATCTCTCATCTCATGAATTGTGGGACATGTTACTTTATCAAAGCACATGCTGTGTTATTGGGGAATGAATTACAAACAAACTGAAAATTTCATTCTCTTTGAAATAAAAAAATGACAGAATTTATGAGTTACTACATGCTTTGCACATTAATACAAAATTACAACCATTGCAGTATTTATTAGAGCTTTTCAAATTTATGCAGTGGATCTGTTTAGCCTTACATTGGTAGATCTGCAGTTTCGTAATATTTTGCATGAATTCCATAGAAACAATACACACAATTTAGTTTCTCCAGATTTGACTGCTTCAGAAGTGTAGAGTTTTATAGAAAATAAGATACGAACTACAGTATTTTCAAAGCATTTATATAGATAAATACACTTTCCAGAAATGAGCCAGTTGTGAAGCGCAGATTTAACTACAGTGTGTTTTGTACACGGTTTTAATTACAGTGTATATTACCTTGCAGGTGTGTTCTACATATATTTGGTTACTTTTACCAAACTATTTTTCCATTCTTGCCTCTTCAGCCTGAGGAAGTAAAGTGTTCGGGATGACTTTAGTTTAATCTTTTACAGCTAGTGGTCTTCCTATGTGATAATTTAAAAAAAAAAAACAAAAAACTAGTATAGCTTTCTGTTCACTATATTATCTTTCAATCTTGGTTTGACAAGCACATGCACCACTGGCCTACAGAGCAGTATTTGCAATTTTCAACTTTGAAGAGGTCAAGTAGTGAAATCAGATAGCAGGGAGCTAAACAGAAGAGTATAAACAAACAAATAGTAAGACTGTCTCCATTTGAACTCTAGGCCACCCATGAATAGAGCAGCTTTTCTGTTGGAAGTTTTTATTATATACTCAATTAATAGATCATTCCTGAGAATAAATTAATCTTATTTTTGTAAATAGGGTGGTTTTTTAATAATTTTGTTGTTGACATGGAATATTGAATAGAAGTCAGAAAACACACGTGGCATTCTGTCACAGTTATTTTTGAAGACCTAGAGAACTATTTGAAGCATTTTTCTACATTAAAATATATAAGAGCACAGAGGATAAATACTGATTCCTTTGTATGATGTGTTAGGAGAGTAAAACAGTGATATCAAAATAAAGTTCTTCAGTATTTTGTGTCCCCTGAATATTATCGGTAGTATTAAGAAAGGAAGAAGGTTCACTTGTGCCATCTGGTGTTTGGAAGTGTTAGCTGTAGTAGCTTTAGCAGCCTGGCTTTTTTTGAGCAAGAAACTGAACTCTCACACAGTATTATTTTCATCTTCGGCAGGATTGCTATAATGCTTACTATAAGGGCATAACTGCATTTAAAGAAATGTAGCTGCTTTTCTAGGTTCCAAGTTTTACTGACCAAAATGTGCCTCAGTAATGGGGTGAAAACTGTTGCAGAGATTTACTTTTTTCATCACTGAAATTTTTCTGTAATTATATTTGACAGTAGAGCTGTTTCACTAATACCAAGAAAAGAACTAAGGAAAGATGGAAGGTTTAACAAGACCTTGGTGGAAAACTTACTTATCTTCAATGTTTTAGAATAGAGCAAAATGTTATACTGGAAGATATTTAAAAATCATGTACTCGTTGGTTATTACACTAAGTGTTAATAACTTAATCAACGTGATTAGAAATGTGAGAAATTTGTGGTGATCAGTTCTGGTCAAAGCAAATAATAAAACTACAATTAGAAAAAAAAGTCCAGTCTGTCCCAATTGCTCTCCTTCCTATCCTGCCCCCTACCCCCAAAAAAATAACGCCACAAAAAAAAAACTCCTAAATTTGCAAATCTCCTCATCTGTCCTGGCGCCTTCCTTACATTTGTTATTTTTAATGCAGCAAAAGAAGAAGAACGATAAATCAACAAACAGGTTTGTGAGTGTCCCCAATCTAAGTGCTCTGGAATCTAGCGGAGTGGGCAATGGACATCCTAACCGCCTGGACCCCATTCCTAACTCACCCATCCACGATATTGAGTTCAACAGCAGCAAACCACTGCCACAGCCAATACCACCCAAAGAGCCCAAGACGTTTTTGAGGTGAGCACTGCCTCACCAATCTTTTTTTCTTTTTCGTTTCTTAACTCAGGAAAATTTTGCTTTTGTATCGAGCCGAATCCCACTTGCTTTACGAACCTTTCAGAGGTATAAGTGCTGTTATGAATTTTCAATTTTTATATAATATTTGTAACCTCTTTATAGTATTCCTTTTTATGGTAGACCTTGTTGAAACATGAAGTATTCTCTCACTTTTTCATAAATCCTGAACTTTGAAAACCTCTCTAGATACCTTAACAGAATTCATGTGCTTCCAATTGTTTACATATATGAACAATTGTTTTAAATGTTTGTGTTATTTGCTGATTGTCATTTAGGAAGTGATACCAGCACAGAATTTCTTTTATTCAGTATTGTGTGATGATGGTTTTATGTAAGAAAACTCTTTTCTGTGCTACATGAATGTTTTGTGTTTCCCCTTTCCCCACCAATATCAAACTGTTTCATAGGCATAATTTTACTACAGAAACAGGAAACGTACACGCTTGGGGGCTTAATGCTGAGCTTCTGGTAGTTAAAATCAGCATTGAAGTCTAAAGTAATTCTCTCATAAATTTATATAGTGAATTATTAACTTAAAAATGGTTTCTTAGAGGTAAATCTTTTTGCTTTATGTGGCTACATATTAAAGGCACTGAAGAAGTGCTGTATGCTATATTTAATAGGTACTGATCTCTTGCCTCCAAGCTGGCAGCTTAAAGTGATGTACAAGATTACCAGTTCGCACCTGCCTGTTGATGCTTTCTTTTGGTTTAATGTGAAAGGCCACATACCTAGCAATTACTTAGTATAAAAGGAAACAAATAATAGAATGTAAAATAGATAAGTAAAAACAGTTTATGGCAAGAAAACCATCTTTAAAAAGCCATCTTTAAAAAATAAGTAAGTTTACTTTTTCCTGTGCATGTGATGTGCATGACTGCAGTCAGGTATCTGTAATATGCATGTGCATGAACTCGTGGACTGTGATGCTGGAGTTTCCACTCCAAAATGTTTTGTGCTTTGCATTATCCAGTAATACAGTAGGGATTTTTTTATTACAGATTTTTATTGATAAAGTAACTTAATTGTATAATTAGATCTAAATCAAATTAATTTTTCTCTTGATTATTTAATGAGGATTTTAATGGTTCAAGCGAGAATCAAATCTTGTTTGCAGTGAAGCAGTTTTTCCTAGTTTATTATCAAATATTAAATGTGTGCATGAACAACAATGCAAGTGATACTTGTGATCAGTGTAAAGTATTAAAATAGTCTGTATTTTTGTTCAGTTGCCAACCAGTCTCTGTGAGCACATGTCTATGAATATGATGCTTGCATCATATTTCCAAAAATTAACTTTGCCACAGGAAAAGGATGCTAAAAGAGGACCTTGTACAGTCACACTTTTCCAAGAAAACCTTTTTATTCTTCTGAAAACACACATCTGTTTATGAGATTTTAAATTCCATTTCCCAAAGTATTATTTGCCCACCCTGTAATGTGGCTGCTGAACTGACTTGTCTGTGCTGCTGATGCTCTCCAATGGAGTGGATGATCACAGATTCTGTAGGGAGACATTAAATCATATCCAGAGGCACACTGATGAGTAATCCAAGGAAAACCAGGCTATTCTTCACTCTTTTTTTCTGTGTGTTGTTTTTTTTCCTCGTAACTTTGGTACTCTGTTTAGTTGTGGGTTAATTTTTTTTTCTTTCTATGAATTTAGCCCTCCTCAGACTGACGCTTCACCAGTGGCTTCACCAGATCCACAACGCCAGGAGTGGTTTGCCCGATACTTCACATTCTGAGAGATGATTTGTTCTTGTGGCACAGCGTGATGTGGACTGTTTATCAGAGCATGACCTTAAGTAAACCCTCATGTGAACAAGCTTTCCTGTAATTTGTCAAACACTGTGAATGAGAAAGTATTTGTCTTTCTGATTTGAAAATGCACTGTATTTCATGTGATATTTGTTGGAATCACTTGACATGGTACTATATAATGTGTGTAATTATAACTATTATTTTTATTTAAAATGGAAGAACCTTTAAACTTTGTAAGTACAACATAATAAATTTTGGTAGAACAAACATAATGCTTTCCCCCTTTTTCCTATAAATGTTTTCTTTGATTTCAGGTAAGGCTTTCCCCCCTAGAAAATCGCATGGTTGTTACAAATACAATTTAAATTGTAAAAGGAAAAAATATATATATACCACTCTCTCTCCAATTTGGGCAAGGTATGTTTAATCCATCCCAATTCTATTATGTTAGCATTTTAAAAACTGTCCTCTTTCTAAGATTTCAAAGGAAGAATGTGAAATAAATCAAAAACAGTGTAGCTGCTAGCCTTCAGAGCAGAGTGATTTTGACAAGACCATAAAAAAAAACAACAGACACTGTTCATTGGGGCAGGGATTTGACTTCTTAACTGCTGCCTCTGAGACTTTGCCCTCTAGTTATAATCTAAAACTTTATCACTGAATTTAAGCAGAAACTGTATTCACAGATTATGTATTTATTTTATTAATATTAACAAAGACAAATGCTTGAAACCTTTAGAATACTATGTACTAAGTATCTCTGCATAAATCAAGAATCTACATTTTGAGCATGAAGTCCTGCTTTGGATAAAAATCATGTCTGAAATTAAAAAAGAAAAAAAAAAAAACCTACAAAAAACCACAACTTTTTCCCAGTTCTACATATTACACATATAGATCTTGAAAACTAAATTACCTTCAATTGTCTATATTAAAGGGTTTTCTTGTCTTAATCTAATCTATGAACATGTTTTTTCAGCTAGTGAGCATGATTCTCCAATCTACACCTTTTATGATGCCAGTGTTGTTCCAGAAATTTGCTGCAGTATATTGAAAAAGCCCGTTGTCTCTTTTGTATTTTTTCATTCAAAGATTACCACAAAGTAATTCACACTGGTAGTCTCAGGGAGAAAATTGTCTCTTTGTTTTATGAATGTATTTTTAAGCTGAATCTCTTATCTTTTAAAAGCAGGAAAATTTGAGTTGTTTGAATAACGTTTTAGTTAGCATATACAAAGGTCTTGAACTTTAATATTCATCTGAAGCCCTAACTACATACTTTTTTTCCTTGTATGCACAAAGGTAAATACCCAGATGAAGATACTTGCTAATTACAATGAGTTTTATATGTAGTATATGTATAAATGAAAAAATTTGTATGTTTTCATATAAACAATATAAAATATTCTAAATGAACATTTTAAAACTTCTTATAATTCTGCTTGAAAACTCCACTGGAAGCTGTATTCTGGTGATGCTGCTGTGGATTAAAGATGCATACAGCAAATTTTCGGTAGCTGGTGGACTCAACTGTAGGTATATGCAACTTTTTAATTTTAGAAGAAAGCCATATTGGGCAAAATGTCAGATTTCTTGGCTCTTACCCGAAATAAAATACACTAGCTCATTTTGTTATAATGTTCTGACGTGAGTGTTGCGTATTTTTTCTTGCATGCTTTGCAAAGTTTATAAGGGGCTCAGCCTTTACCTGCCATCCTCCATGTGTAAATTTCTATGTATGGAATTAATAGCTGTGAACAATAATTGGATGGTAATGTGTGCGTTCACTTTACCTGCTCATATTTTTAGACTTCAGTAAAGGGTTGGGTATTTTTGCTAGCACAGGGATTTGTCTTTTTACAGGGAGAAGAAAGTTAAGAAGTTACCACATCTGCCAAAGTCAGCAGCTGTTCCACTGCCAAATCAGTCTCTTAAAAAACAACCTGAAGAGACTAGGAGAAAAATGAGTTTCTACCAAATGGCATTGAGAGCACTGTAATATGTATTCCCAAAAAGTTAGTTAACGACTGGCATTTTGGATTAATAGAGGAACTTGCATTATCACAATACCATTGTTTTCTTGATCTTTGCAGTATCTGGTGCCCAGTTCTGCAGTCTGCAACGTCTCTGCTCACATACACAGTCTCAGCTCTTGGGCGTTTTTTTGCCTAAGCCCTCCTACTTGTTAACAGACAACTCCAAGGTAAGGAGGTGCAGAATTAATATGAAATTGCATCATGTTATTTAAAATGCCGGAAAAAAAACTTTAGGCTCTTAGGAGCTGTCTCTGCATTCTGAGACATGAAATCTGATTAGCAGCACTTAGTATAATTGTTTCCCCTCTGACCCTTTAGAGTTTTATCCAGAAAGAAATTAAAAAAGTCAAAGAGCAAACACAAAAGAATACAGTCGTTTAATCCTTACTGGGCTTTCCTATGGAAGAGGAAAGTAACAAGCTATACTTGGCACTGGGGCAAAATGCAGCAGAATTCTACATTTAATCAGAACACCAACAATCAGCCTTCAGGCAAAGTTTGGCTTTCAGCCTGGATTGCTCAATTTACTTTTGTGATGAGTGAATGCCAGTGAATTTTCCAGGTTAGCAGGAAAATGCTTTGGCTGTCCCATTTTACACCTCATAGCATAAGGAAGAATTACGTCACAAGATCTGCATGGCTCTTTTCTGCAGCAGGAATTGTACACAGAAGGTATACTTGAGGAAAAAAATAGTGCTAACATAGACATTGCTTCATCAGATTGACTCCTTCCTTCCATGTTTTTTCAGTTACTTCAACACGTTTACTATATTTACTTGAGACTTCAAGGAAAATATTACTCCTATGAGAAGTACTGACAGTAAGTTACATCGGTCAATATTACAGATTTTTTAATTAGAATTTTTTAAAAGAATCCTCTTTTTGTGATCTGCTACTTCAAAAGGAAAAACTTGGATTATTTTCAAATTGGCTAGAGTAGCTTTACATTTGATATGTACATGTTTAATAAATCAATAAATTTGTAATAAACTTTTATCACTTTAAATAACAAGACTAGGTATTGTAAATCTGGAGAATATATAATATTTAGCCTTTTTATTTTTTAGGATATGCATATCTTATTTTTTCTAAATGTTTTATACAGTGCTGTGAGAATCTCTATTTTCATTCTTAAAACATAATGCCATTTTTTCCACTCTTGATGTTCCAGCTACTCTCTGGAACTACACCTTCCTGCTTTTTGAGACGAGAATACCCTTTCCAAGAGGGACCTCCTTGGATGAGTTACACTTCAAAACTGAAAGCAGCAGTCTTTGTGGGAAAAATATTTCTGCTCATGTAAGTGAAGGTGGATGGATTCTGAGCTGTAACATATTTTGCAGCACTTGCCCTTCTGGTTTGGCAGCTGAAAAAAATGGCATCTGGCTGTCCTTTCTTTTCACTAAATTGTTAACAAACACAATATTCCAGTAACCATGGCTAGAAAATCCCAATATCAGCTTTTGACTAATGGTCATTCACTTTTTTCCAGTTTTATTCTTGCTCTGAAACTCTGTTAAAAAACTATAGGATGCAATTCCTAAAGAATATCAGGATTCCCTTTTAACATTAGAAACCAGACCTGTTCAGTGTGTCAGAGCAACCCCTTATTTTAAGTTACATGTGAATGTTGTTACTTGATCTCAGTGCTATTCACAGATAAATTTTAATGATTCTGCATTGAGAAAATGACCTCCTTTGCTGTTATTTACTTCCCTTAGAATGAAGCTGACTGAGTCACCTAGCTTAAAAAATAGCAATCTTCAACCTCCTCTGCAGTCAACAGGCAGCTTCAGGGGTGAATCAGCCCACTTATCTCTTTTGATTGTACAAAAAGTGTAGAGCAACAACCAATTTATGTGTCTCCAATTTAGGTGTGAGGAACCCTAGCCTTTTTTAATAGCATTTGCAAAAACAACAGCTTTGAAAGACACTAACTTTCCTCTTACAGGAGCCACATTGCCTTTTTTCTGGTATGTCCGTTGTAATTCAATACGGAACTGTTACTACTCTTCCTAGGCAAATGATAGCCTGTTTTTTACTACAGTGAAAGGGAATCTCTAATTTCTTGTACTGTTGTTTAGCTACCTTCTGGAGTAGGGCACTGTGTCAGTTCTATTGATCTATACATTCCCTGGCAAAATTTCCAGGCATAATTACATAGAGAAATCACCTTGTAGTTCTACAATTTACGTTAGAGTGTATTTTGGTTGGTGACATAAAGAAACATCCATTTTGTAATTGGAAGTACCTGTAGATAGCACTGGGATCAGGTAACAAAACCAGGCAGCCAAGCTGAAGCTGGACTTTTCAGCCTGACTGCTTAGCTCCATTTCTGCTAACGCTGCAATTTATCTGTCTGCCTTACCATTCATTCACTGGGCTCCGTTACTGCACTACCATGTTTATGCTTATCCTTTTCAAGCACATAAACAATTAGCCAACTCAAGCTTTATTGACTGTACAAATTGTACTGTAAGGTCCTAAGTTAATGATAAGACCTGTGAGGTGAACTACTGATCCTTTCTGGAGTCTAACCAAAGCATTTAGGGAGCAACCTGAAGTCTTTAACTACAGCTACAGCCATAGCCCTTCAACTCTAATGACAGGCACAGATCAACAGCTGTGATGGCTGGGCACAGAGAAAAATGCCTGAGCATACTTCAGCCTGTAAATACCACACACAGCTGCAGTGGCACCTGGCAATGGAAATGGAAGGTAGAGAGTTCAGCCCAAGTTTTATCCTGCTTAATCTAAATCATCACCTCATCCATGGGATCCATGAGCTCCTCTCAGCACCTGTGCAGCCTTGCTTGCAGTGTCCCAGCTGCACGTCGGAGCAGGATGTGTACCACTGACCCCTGCGTTAACTGACAGGTCTTGTACTCCTGGGGTATTACCAGATCAAGGGTACGCTCTATATTCTGTAGAACTGAAAAACAGTGGAGTTTTCAATCTTTATTTTATTTGCTTATAAATTTCAGAAGTGACCTGAAAGCAAAAAGCAGTTATATTGGCTTATGTAGAGAGCCATTAAAAGTGGAAAGCAGAGATGAACTAGGAAAGTATTCTGAGCACAGCAAAAGGCATTTTTTCAGGCCAGTAACTGAGAGCACTATATCCATCCACTTGTTTAAGATAGTTTTTCTTGCCCCATTTTGCACCAAGATTTCTAAAGGGGATACCGTGTGGATTTTCAAATGAGCATGACCATAGTTTTTGATGGGATCTTCTTTGTTGAGTAAATATTTCTGTATCACTCAACTAAGTACATAACTGTTACTAGGTATCATTCAATAATAAGCTGATAAATACAGGGTTTTTCTGTAGGAACCACTACCTAATTGCAACCTTCACACACCAAGGTCAGTTACTTGCTCTGTAGCTGGAATTAGCTCCTCCAGTTGCTGGCTGCTGCATCCTTTTCCCTCCTGTTGCTCCTCCAGCTTCCTAGGGTACAAAACGCCAGGGTTGAGGAAGCACAGGAAGACACCTGCAGGACATCACAAAGATTACAGCTCTGCTGTGCAAGCAACCAGGTAACTGTGCTGAACCAACAAATGTGTACAAATATGTCTCGTCCTTAAAAAGAGAAGCCTGGTTTGGGTACCTTGCAAGACAGCACCACAAACTGAGTAAAGCTGGCACTGGAAGCACACTGTGGAGGCAGGGTCAGCCTGACACTGCACCTAGAATCATTGCCAGAAGTAGTTTTGAATTTTCAGTGAACAATTGACGTATTAGCTGCAGATCTCAGCAGTGCTTTTTCAGCCATGCTAACCAATTGAATGGATATAAGACCATTTTATAAAGAGCCCAGACTTTTGCCTCTGGAGATACACCTAAGGGTCAGAAAATTTTGTCTTTATAGGCACCTGCAGCAGTCCTAGGCTTATGCTGTAAACACCCTTTCCTTCAGGTTTGGAAACATCTTAATCCTTAGGATTTAGGCAACATCTACAAATACTTTAAAGTTTGTATTTCCAAACAACACAGGACAGGTAATTGAAGTTCTGTCCGCTGAGTTACCAGACACGAGTCTGCGGTAGCTTGTGGAGCATCAATTCAGAGAAAGCCACGCAGACAAATTCTGGGCCTTTATTTACAGCATCTGTGGTCCCACTGAGATGCTTTTGTCCAGGCATTCCCAGACTCTCTCCTTTTCTGCTGAGCAAACTTTCCTCATATAATCTCATGGATGGTGAGATAGTCAAGAGGATTACGAGAGGTGGAGTAATCACTTTAACTTTCCTATCTACTATAATCACTGTATTCTTTCAACTGGGAAAACAAAAACAAAACAAAACACAGACATTCAAATTATATTAGTTTAATTAAGGCAGGTAATGCACTTATTTTACATATCAAAGCTATATATCATAACTTGAAAATAAAAGATGTTTTTTGTTTGAAAAGTGTTGAGTTTCCCCACTGCGAACTCTTGTGTTTTAGTATGACAAGTTCTTATTACAGAACTATTGGTACATTTCTGATACCTTGGCAATAGTATGCTACACTTTCTAGGTAAGATCTTACACGGGCAGTCATTTCTGCTTTGTTTGTGAATCAGTGACTTACTGTTAATACAAGCCAACAACGGGAGGTCCTGAGAATGAGGAGCTCAATAAAGAAGTTTTAACTTCAGACACCTTGAAGGGAGCTGAAAGTTTTTCTCTGTGATAGCACAGACTTGAATGGCTATAGGAAACAAATACAGTGTCACACATACCGGGAAGATAACGTGTAGCAGCTCAGAAGACAGCCTCCTTCCAGGGCAGTCCCTGCGAGCAGGGCTCAGAGGTGCCCTAGCACTGCACGCTCCAGGAGAGCGCACCCGGGCTGGATGGCGGCGAAAGGGCCGGGAAGCAGGCAGGCTGCTGGGGTTCACTGGCACTCCTTACACCTGGAACTCAATTTTAAAACAGAAATAACTTTAGAAGATTAAATATTTCAAAGATAAGATGCCACTGGGTGTGAGGAAAAAGACCACATTCAGATGCTAAACTCTTCAAAGCAATACACCGTACATTTTGGGCTAAAGCGAAAGTTTCAGAGCCCCCCCCGCCCCTACTTTCCGGCTGTACTAAAAGCCCAAACCCCCCAGAGCCGCCACGGACGCGCCTTTACGGAGGAGGAGCCGCCTGGCTTGCAGCTGCCTTCAGGGGAGCCGGGCTTGGAGCTGAGGGGACCCGCAGGCGGGGGGAGCAGCACCACAGACAGACACGCGGACAGACAGGCCGCGGCCGGCGGGTCTGCAGTTCACAGCAGCGCGGCCGATATTGTTCTTTTTTTCCTTTTTTTTTTTTTTTTTTTTGGCTTGGGGCGGCGTTTCGCCAGCAGCGGGGCAGCCCCGGCGCGGCGCTGAGGCACCGAGGGGACACCCCCATGGCCCCCGGCCGGGCCCGGGCCGCGGGGCGGCGCAGGGGGCGGGGACGGCGCCGCTTCCCCTGCCGGGTGAGGGAGCGGCGGCGGGGCCCGGCTGGCGGTGGCCGTGGTGGCGGCGGCCGTGGTGGCGGCGTTGGGGCGGCCTCGGGCAGCGCCCAGCGCCGCGGCTGCCCGCGGGGCCGAGGCGGGCTCGGGCCGCGGAGCGGAGCGGGGGCGGCCCCGCCGCCATCTCCCGTCTGGCCGCACGGCGCCGCCGCGTTCAAAACTTGCGCGCGCCTGCCGCCATCTGGGACCGGACGGACCGACCGACCGACTGACAGACAGACAGACAGACAGACAGACAGACAGGCAGGCAGGCAGGCAGGCAGGAGGGCCGCCTGCCTGCCTGGGGTCGTCTCGCCCGGCGGTGCGGAGGTGCCGCTGCCTCTCACCGCCCACCCCCGCAGCCCCTCCGGGCTCCTTCGCAGCTGCCAAGTTTTGCCCCGACGCCTCACTTTTCCCCCTGTTTTTATTTTTAAATTTTTATTTATTTTGCCCCCGCGTTCCCGGCCGCGGACCGGGCATGGCGCTGCGGGCGGAGCAGGTGGGCTTCATCGGGCAGGTGTTCGAGTCCTACGTGCTGCAGCACCACCGGGACGAGCTGCTGGGCATCCTGAGGGAGCAGGACGCCGAGGCGCACTACGCCGTCGTCGTCGACGCCTTGACGCTCTTCGAGACCAACATGGAGATCGGGGAGTACTTCAACGCCTTCCCCGCGCAGGTGCTCCCCATCTTCGACAGCGCCCTGCGCCGGGCGGCCGTCACAGCCCTGCAGGCCGCCGAGCCCTCGCCGGAGCTCTGCGTGAAGACCAACCTCCACGCCAGGATTTCGGGTGAGTGCTGCAATGGGGAAGGCAGCCCGGAGCCTTCCCACAGCGCTTCTGACTCTCCTCGTGCTGTGCCAGCGAGCGGGATGTCCAGGGAAGGGCTGGGAGCGTGGCTGGTCACGCTCTTGCAGTGTTGGTGGCGCCTGTTGAACAGGAACCAGCAAAGAAACCCCAGAAGTTGCAGGTACACACAGTTCTGTAGGGCAGTCCAGCTGGCATCCCCGATGGGGTGCGTGCAGTGGCTGGAGGCTTGTCACAGCGTCTTTCCGTGGGAAAAGTTGCTCCCCAAACCGGCGTTTGGTCTCGGGTTATTTCTCTTGTCAGCCAGAAGGTCTAATAAAAAAAATTTTAGAGGAAGATCTGTACTTCCTAGCTTTTCTTGCTGGTTGACTTCCTTAAAGTCTAAATTGGCTCATATTCATTAGCTCCAGCTGCCTCCCAGGGCAGGCAAAGTCTAAATTTTGAGTTGTCTTGTGATAGTTTTATCCGATGTGGTTAAAATGTTTGCTGAACTAGTTGTGATAAAGTTACCTGTTACAAAACTGGAATGGGTTATCAGCAGGAACGGTCATCGATAAAGGCTTTGGTCCTTTTTTCACTGCAAGCTGCTACGCTATTACTCCTCACTATTGGGAAGTGTTTAGTGGCGTTGAGGTGTGGTAGGTGTGGAGCACAGGTTCTGGGGTTAAAATGCCAGTTGTACAGAACTAGGCTCGGTGGTGGCACGGTCTCGTCTGGTCATTTCTGGTCGTAACCATTTGGAGCTGTCTAGTTTGCAAAGCCAAGAGCTGGTGACCTGTGTTTCCCTCCTTTGCTCCATGTTTGAGTGGCTTCTTTATGATCATTTAGTCTTCTGGCAGCTTGAAGATAGATGATTCACAGTTGTTAAAGCAGACATCTGTTTTGTCCCGGTACATTTCATTAAAATATTGACATTAAAATAGATACATCAGGAATATAATTACCCCGTGGCTCTGATAATGCTATTTTGTCTGAGTTTTTAGGGAAAATGCCAAACAGCTTGCTACCTGGTTGGATGTTACGCAGTTGGTAACTGCTGACTTTGTGGCATACGAGGACAGCCTCTGTGTTGTACTGAATTGTGCAGCCTTATGCATCTCACTGTGCTGATAAAGTCAGAGCAAATAAAACTTTATTCACAGTGCTCTGCATTTACATTATTCAGGGCTCCAGCATGAGAGTAGGGTGATTTGTACTCCAAGTGTGATCCTTCTCTAAGCTACCAGGAAGCACCAGAAGGAGCAAACCAATGGGCAGATGCTTGCTGCATGAGTGGCTGCATCTTTAAGACATTCCTGCTCCTGATACCAGCCTGTTGCTGGAGTCTTCCCACAGCGATGTTTTGTTTGAATATTCCCTAATCAACCTCAGGCAAAATTAGCTAGATTTGATCAAATAATTTTAATACATGATAAAGGTACATCTGACCGATCATTAATGGAAGAAAATAATCAGCAGTCTCACAATGTTCTCCATCACTAAACTGGAGGGAAAATGAAGAGCAGGGGAGGGTTATCCTCGTGTGGTCCAGCTGGGTCAAAGGAACCACAAAATCTGGTTTATGTTCTGTACCACCAAAAGGCCGGCTCCTGAAGAAACAAAAGTAATCAAAATGATACGCAGGCACTTTTTTTTTCTGCCCAAATTTGCCCTTAAGTATACGCTGAGTTCTTGTTTGATGGCACAACCTCTCCTTTTCCTGGAAATCCATTGAAAGACTTTTCCTTACTGTTAACTGATTGCGTGGTGCTCAGGCTATTGATGGCCAAGCTGCTGCTGGTAGCTCAGTTTTACACATCGTTACTCATATAGTAATGTGTGTGCTTACTCAGAGAGGCACATACTCAGATAAAAAGTTTGTCAGTCTGATACAAGCAGCCTGCAGGCTCTCTTTTTCCCTGTGGAGGCTCTCATCTCTTTGATACTCAGGGAGGCGATGATAGCTTGTATCTGCTAACGGTGCTGCAGCTCTCTCTAGCGTGAGATGTGTTGTTTTCTGCAAAGGCTGTTGAGCTGCACGAACACTGGGTTGGGAAAAGATGCCAAAACAGTTGGAAATACTGCATTGGTTTTGTTTGTTTGTTTGTTTTTCTTTGCCTAAGCTGAATAAAAATGCAAACCCAGGGGAGAATAAGAATTTTTGACAGGTTTGGTGGAAGATATAGATGGCTTTGTTACAGCCAACCACAAAATTAATTTGTTTCTAGTTCTACATAATAGTTCATTTCTTTTCCAAATTACTTCCTTTCTACTTTACTTTTTTTTTACCTTTACTCTTTTAAAATGAGCTTAGTGTTTAATAATATTTTCTTTAAACAGAAGCAAAAAGTCAAACGCTTTGCTTAAATGCATCGAAGCAGCATGTTTCAGCATGTCTGAAATGAAAGATTCGATTTTGAAAATACTGAAATAAGTATATGATGCCTTGTCATTTTTTTTACCAGCCAAAGCTACTGAGCAGATCTGACCTAAATGCACAAATAGCCTTGGTCCCCTTAGAAACACCGGACAGATTTATTATTTACATCCCCATTTCCTAGCTCTATTTCGTAACTAAAACTGTAAGAAAGTGTTTTAAGAGAAGGTAACTTCTGTTTAAGTCGATACTTGTTAACTTCTACATTTTCCTCTGAAATAGCTTCCAGAGGGGCAGTATTTTGATGCTGTCCTCAGCTGTGCATTCCGGAGGCTGCTTATTTTTGTAAGGACTCTGTAGGGGACTGAGTTAGAGTCATCTTCCCAAGGTTTCCAGCAGCTGTGCTGCTGAGCGGTGCCCGTACAGGTGAAGGCAGGGGTGGGATCCGTGCAGCACGCACCTGGCTCGTGGCGTGGGTGGAGGTGAAGGAGAGCAAGTGCCACAACAGCCTTGTCACTGTTCGTTTGGGCATGTGAGTGGTTTTGCTCTTGTGGTGTTCTTCCCTCTTCCATTCCTTTTCCAGCACCTTCCTTGTGCTGGAGGTTTACTGGCACACAACCTGGAATTAAGGTCCAGTGCTCACAGACAATGCATTTAAAATTTGCTGAGACTCGAGAATTCACACAGGGTGAGGAGTTATGCTCGTTTAACCCTGCGAATAACACTGGACCACAATTAAGTAGCATAGCTAAAGTTTTGAAATTCAGACAAACCAGTTGAGAATAAGTGGCATTTCCAGACGATCATTTGAATTAATAAGTAGATCTACGAACATCGGGATCTTTCTTCATGGATGGAAACTGCTCATGACTATTCATGACTCTTGGCAAAAATAGGAGAGTAAAATGGCTCCATTTTCTGTTCGTGATCAGCATCTGGTGTTTTTCACTGTCTGAGACCAATGAATTGGATTTATGACGTGACAGATGAATTGGTAAATTACACTTACAAAACATTAAAAGCAGTAGTTACTGTTAATAGGTCTGACTTTTTTTATAGAATCACAGAATGGTTTGGGTTGGGAGGGACCTTAAAGCCCACCCAGTCCCAACCCCCCTGCCATGGGCAGGGACACCTCCCACCAGAGCAGGTTGCCCAAAGCCCCATCCAGCCTGGCCTTGAGCACCTCCAGGGATGGGGCATCCACAGCTTCTCTGGGCATCCTGTGCCAGGGCCTCGCCACCCTCTAAGTGAAGAATTTCTTCCTAATATCTAATCTAAATCTCACCTCTTCTAGTTTAAAGACATTACTCCTTGTCCTGTCTCCACACTCACTGACAGAGTCCCTCCCCAGCTTTCCTGTAGGCTCAGTAAGGCCTCTGTAAGGTCTCCCTGGAGCCTTCTCTTCTCCAGGCTGAACAACCCCATCTCCCTCAGCCTTCTTCTAGTCTTGCTGCTTAACTGCACTGTAAGGATATGTTTTATATGCTTGGTCTTATGCTGCACATATTCTCATTTAACAGGTTTGCCCGTGTGCCCAGAGCTGACCCGAGAGCACATTCCTAAAACCAGGGATGTGGGTCACTTCTTGTCTGTTACTGGGACTGTCATACGTACCAGTCTGGTGAAAGTCCTGGAGTTTGAACGGAGTTACATCTGTGATAAGTGCAAGCACGTGTTTGTCGTCAAGGCTGACTTTGAGCAGTACTATGCCTTCTGTCGGCCATCAGCCTGCCTGAATGAAGAAGGCTGCAACTCAACCAAGTTCACCTGCCTCTCCGGAACAACCTCTTCTCCCACCAGCTGCAGAGACTATCAGGAAATCAAAATCCAGGAACAGGTGAAAAAAAAGATGGAGAAAAGGGAGGAGGGTGTTATGGTGTAGATGTCTAGATGTAAATTGGATCTGCAAATGTCTTCTTCCTTCAGCCAACAGTTGCATCACCAATTACTGGAGATGTGCTCCTCACAGAATTTGCATTTGCCTCTGAGTGAGGCCTCAAGTCCAGTTAAGGTGGAGGAGGAGTAACAATCGGGCCTCTTTTTACAGTAGCACATAACTCAGACAAAACAAGCACAAGGAAACTACACTGTATAAAAACTGAGAATAAGTAGGGTATATTGTAGCCAATGTTTGTTTATACTTTCGGTGTCTTTGTCATAAATCCTTTTTAAGATCTCCACAGTTGTTTCAGGGGGTTGGTTTTGTAAGTTAAGAAGGTAGTGGTGCCAGTCTGTGTGCTGCATGTATGAAAACTGAAATTTACGAAACAGAAATCATGCACCTCAAAGTTCAGAATAGCAAAAAAGTAAGGGAATCAAACTATTTATAGGAAATAAGCCCTGTGTTGCATGATTATTTCTGACATAGTTTCTGCTACATTCGTTTTACTGTGTGGCACAAAGATCCCTGTGATGGGAAAGGAGCTTGGGCCTATTAAACACTGTAGCGTTAAACCAAAAATGAAAGGAGCTTGGGCTTATTAAACACCATAGAGTTAAACCAAGAATCAGCTTCACTCGTGTTTCCTACTCAGCACTGCAAGTAACAGTGTGTGTGCCACCAGTGCTGACAGTGATGTGAGCTGCCCGTGGCCATTTAGATAATACACAAGGGTGAATTAACCTTCCCAGCCACTAGAGAATGAATAAATCTGGAGTTCTAGTTTGTACGATCCTGTGCTGCATAATGAAAACCTACTTATGATTCTTGCTCTTGCACAGTGGATATTTTAACAACTGTTGCAAGCTTTAACTGTAAATGGAAAGATTTCTGGTTGGAAATAGACTGTGACAAGATTGCGTAGACTTTGCCCTGGAGAAAAGAAAAAGATTGCAACAGTCAGTGGCACATTTGTCAATAGACATTCACCCGGTTGTGTGCGATTTTAATCCTTGACAATTAAATCTCAATCTGTCAAATTTTGGCTATGTACAAGAAAAATACAGAGAATAACCTTTCAGTATGTAGTTCAATGAAGGGTTATCTAACCCATGGACATGCTTTATTACCCAAAGTAAACTTTGCTTACTGAAGAAGTGTCTGAAAATAACTCAAATTATAACAACAGCAACAAAAAATCATTTATTTCAAATGACATCTTTGAGTGAGCTTTTCAGCAAGATACTGAAATCACACAGCACCTGCCAGGATTGAGCACCTTCAGCTAATTTAATACCCAGATCCGTTTCCATTAACATCAGCATTAAATTATTAAGCTCTTGACAGCAGTGGCTTGTTTACTGTGTAAGCTCTGTGAGAAAAAGCAAGCACTGACCTCACTTCCAGGAAGGGATAACAGGTCCTTAAGCCAGAGCAACAATAAATGGTTTTTGAATGGTGTTTTCTGAAGTGCTCTTCCTTCCTGTCTCCCAGGTCCAACGACTGTCTGTTGGAAGCATCCCGCGTTGCATGGTGGTTGTTCTGGAAGACGACTTAGTGGACAGTTGCAAGTCTGGTGAGGATACAGCGTATATCACATATATTTGTACCATAAATGTTTTTACTCTTCATTTGAGATGAATCTCTGCCGAGGGGTCTGTCAGTGCCGAGGGTCTGTTTAATGAGATATGTTTACCTGCCACGCTGTTTCAGCTCTGAAGTGAGCACGGCAGTCAAAGATCAGTCTAGAAAATGTTGTACATCCACACGTTACATCGTGATTGTTGGACAGATCAGTTTGAATAAGTAATCCGTTGCGATGTACAGAAAGTGTATGAAGTCTTGTCAGCGTAAGAACATCAAGCCTCTAGTGATCTCACACTGCACGTGAGTGTGGTGTCCTTCTGTGGCTCTGAAAGCTGTGTAACCTGACCTCCTGTCTGAGGAGTGCTCCGGGTGGAAAGAGCTACTTGGCTTACTATAGGAAGCTAACTGGCGGGAGGATGAATAAGAATGGACTAAAAATTCTCAAACAGTTGCATCCCTACAAGAAACTCAGTGCTCGTTACTGGTTGCACTGCCTCAGAAGAGCACAGTGGCCAGCATTTTCATGAAGGATACTGGAATTCTTCATAAAAGTTATCAGAAGTCAGATAAGCTTTGGCTAAATTTTTGTTTAGTAAACCTGATTGAAAGAAGAGATTTCACAGTTTACCATGAATTTGTCTTTTCTAGAAGAGGAAACATAGATAGGTATAACTAAGAGTTCACCTACCTTAAAGAGAGAGAGATGCACATAGCAACTTCCTACCACAGCCATAAGCAAGCTAGGTGATGTTTGTTTCAGACTTCAAACTGCAGGAGGATTGTTTTTTGTTGCTGTTTTTTGTTTAAAAAAAAAATCAGTAACTGTAACACAGGATTTAAATTGCACTTTTATCCATCACAGCTGACACATCTGCATGTCTCAGGTCAGATGTTATTTTACTAATTTTTGTCGTTACCCCCAGGAGATGACATCACAGTGTATGGAGTGGTAATGCAGAGGTGGAAACCTTTCCACCAGGATGCACGCTGTGACTTGGAGCTTGTTCTGAAAGCCAACTATGTTAAAGTAAATAATGAGCAGCTAGCAGGGGTTATAATTGATGAAGAAGTCCGCAAGGAATTTGAAGACTTCTGGGAAAAGCATAGGAACGATCCCTTAGCAGGTTAGTAGTTGACAGCTTTAAAATAGGATACGTGATTGGAAATTGATGAAATCAGGAGTGAACATACAGCGACTGAACACATACTTATTTCCCCATATATTCCCACTACCAACTCCTCCAAAAATACATTTTTTTTCCAGTAGAAGAATATAAAATACTTACTTTAATGAAAAAATAGTATCAAACATCTTGCATTGATTTTCCTTCTTTTGAGAAGTGTTTTCTGGAACGTATATTAACAAGAAATGAGAAGTAATATAAAGAAAAAAAAAAGTAACATGCTTTATAATCAAGAAAGAAAAAGTATACCCCTTAGAAGAAATAGTGTAGACCAGATATGCCTTTAGCCAACATAGCTGTTGACTCTGGGGCTAAAGATCTGTCTCATTGTCTCTGCATCCCCAGTTAAGCTCTGAATCTTTGCCACAGAGCTCAGTGTATACTGCCTTGATTCTAACTCTTAGGTGCCTGGCTCTGTGATTTAGGTGTTGCAGAACCTCATATCATATATGGAGAGAGCTTCCCAGTTCTTGGGGGCTTCCATCAGCCAGAGCGTTCAGCATGCTTGATCCTAAACTTACCACGGTCTTCAGTCAGCCATCTAACAGTTACCAGGAGCCGTGTCTGGAACTCTGTCCCTCTCCAGAATCAAGCGTCTCCTCCTGAACCACAAGGAATCTCAATGGACTTTTTAGGGTCTGTGTCATTGAACTGTCTCAGAACAGCACTCTGTCTTTTAAAACCCTGGAAAGGTCTTAGTCTTTCCTCTTAAAAGGCAAATGGGAGGAAAAGCAGGTAGCAATGTTGCGCGTATTAGCTTCAAAATCAGAGAGCTCACATAAGAAATTAGAGATCTTATCAATGACAAAGATTCTTCAGAACCGCATTTCCTGGAAAGCAGTTTAATTGCTAGCCACCTGCTGTTTGGAAAGAGAACGTTTCTTATCACCCTGTTCTGAAAATGTTCAGAAAGTAATTCAGGATCCACTTTAAAGGCCCCAATTAATTTTTCATTCTCGGGACAGTTTTCGGAAGCCTGCAGGGAGCAATGTGGTTTTATGCAATATTACCCATTCAAAATAAATGGACATGAAGTGGCTACAAGCAAATTGGGATGGAAATTAGAAGAACCCTGGCCACCCAAGATGTTCCTTCCAGGCTGTTTCTCTGAAGTAGAGTCTTCTCTGGGGAGGGCAGAGATCAAGCCTAACTAATGAGTCTAAGGAATAGGCCATTCCACAACAGGATGTACGTGCACGTTTACTGTTTTTCAAGAGATTATGGTAGTTACTGCACTTCTTGTCAGTCAGTTCCTGATTCTGTGTGCTAGGTGTGTTCTGAGAAGGTCTACCATGGCAGGCCTCCAAGAGAACTTAAGTGACCTTACTTTTTCTGGATAGTATCTAGGAGGAAGCACAAGTGCTGAGCTGCTCAGCATTGACAAGGCAAACGAATCGGAAGTCAAACAGAGGCAACTGTGGAGTTAAATCCCAAGTTACGCTGTGGCTGACCAAAGTTTTGAAATTTTCATTTTTGAACACAGATGTGTTAATTCCCTCAAAAGACCCCCAAAAGAGACACATATGCCCCAACACATCTGTTATGTGCCTACATATTTTGCCAGTACTATGTATTTCCAGGCAAATTTAAAATATTATGTTAAGAACTCAAAATTGGTTACTTTGTTCTATGCCCTAGCAATGAAAGTAATGTATGGCATTAAGCCTGTGATCCCTGTGCTGTTAGTATCAGGCTTTCAAAGGACAGAATTAATTCTGTTACACACCTTCCAAGCCAATGAAATTATCATAGCAGACTCTTTTGCTGGAAAGAGACTATGGAAGGGAGGAGGAGAAGGGGGAACACACAGAAGGGTTGAAGGAGAAGTAGAGTCAAGACGATGAGGGGAAAAAAGTCCATGGGAAAGCAAGTTTTACTCTTAGGGCAGTGCTGAATGCCACTTTTTTGCTCCTGTTCTAGGGAGGAATGAAATTTTGGCTAGCTTATGCCCTCAAGTGTTTGGATTGTACCTGGTGAAGTTGGCTGTAGCCATGGTGCTTGCTGGTGGTGTGCAGAGGATCGATGCTACTGGAACTCGAATCAGAGGTTAGTATTGTTTCTGATAGTATCTGACCCTTGTCTAACAGTTGTTCCCATTCCTGTCTTCACCCCACACCCCAAAATCAAGCCAGTAAGGTTTCAGAAGCATAATAATCTCATTTTCGTGACTGAAAGTAATTTTTGATTAATGCTGAGTATTCTTCCAGAATCTCAGACAAATTAAGTGGGTGTCTAGGCTTCCTCTTTTTATTTTAGCTTTTCCCAAATAAAATCCGGTAAAAACATGTGTTCAGGATTCCATTAGGTAGAATATTAACAGCGATTGTTATAGATCAAACATAAACTCACTTTTCATTGTATAAGTGACATTTTAAAATGATTTCTGGTAGAATATTCCCAGCAGTATTTGGCATCAAAGGATGGAATATTTAATGTTTCCTTAATAAGGATCACTATAGTACATTGAAAGGAAAATTTAAAGGATTCAATTTACTTCCTAATGCCAGACTTTTCCATCTGTGATTGTCAGCACTTCTCACTTAGATCTGTTACTGTAAGTTATCCCCCTGCTGATTCTCCTTCTGTTGTTATTAGATGGCAAATATGCCATGTGCCAGGTGGTACACAGGTCATAATCTATGTAGGTCATAATAATTCTAAAGTAATACGTGCGTATGTACAAATACAGGATTTTCTTCATGCTCCAGCAGCTAAATAAGTTATAGACTTTGTATCTGAATTGAAGTTGTATTCATGTTTTCCAAATGACAGTCTCACTGAGTATCCAAATTATTTACCTGTGTTGTTTTGAAATTTCTAAATTGTGTAACTGTTGTCGATATAACAACATCAGTTAAGAAAAACAAACTGATGATTTTATTAGACCATTTTGCAGTAATTTAAGTAACTGAATAGTGGAATCGTAACTGCGCCCTCACATTCAAGAGTGAGCTGAATCTGAGAAATGAGTATTCTCAAATGTAAGAACTCACGTTATGGAAAGTTTTTAAATGTTTTTAATTTAATTCATTATAAATATTTGATTTGGGTGCAGCAATATGACCGTATGCTTTAATAAACAATAATTCATCACACCCAGTAAATAGTGCAGTGTTATATGGAATTACACCTTATGATGTACGTGTAGTGCTAAATGTGAGGCGAAAAATTAAAAGCATTTTTGAATTCAGAGCATGTTGTGTGTATCTTTCTCTGTATATGTACCGTGTACTCCTATGTCAACGTTTTCCTCCAAGGTGAATCGCATCTTTTGTTGGTTGGAGACCCAGGTACAGGGAAATCTCAGTTTCTCAAGTACGCAGTAAAGATTACACCCCGGTCTGTGCTCACTGCAGGAATTGGATCTACAAGTGCAGGTATGTGCTTCTTTGGTTGGAACTCTTTATAATATACTTCAGTGAAAAAAGGGCATAGAAGCCTTTTACGTACAGGAACAAGAACTGGATTTCAGGTTGTGTGAGCACAGTTTAAGCAAGAACTGATGTGGAGACATGGAGGCTTGACATGACTGCAGAAGGGCAGTCCTGCCCCTTCTGTATCAGTGGAGCAGTGTGATGAGCTTCTAACAGGGAACCGTACAAGCCCCACCCAGAGGTACCTCTCACTGATTTGCTGTCAGAGGATGATCTGGACCTGTATTTTTAGTGTTCTTCCCTGCTGTGACAATTATGACATCCTTCCAGAGCTCACACTGTGTGATGGGCTAGAATCGTTTGGTTTCTCCTGAACATACATTCTCCTCTCTTCTGTTCTTTTCCGTATTCCGGCTGGGTGCCAGTTTGACTTCTGCTTATTTTCTGGAAGGGCAACCCTGTGTTGAGGAATTATTTCTGCCTCATAAAGATGGTTTCAGAGAGAAAGCTTCCCTCCCTCCCTGCCCCCCCCCCCCCCCCCCCCAAAAAAAAAAACACAACCAACCAACCAAAAAAAAACTACCACCAAAAAAACCTTTTAAGTATGTCC
The DNA here is from genome assembly GCF_964034855.1 of Anser brachyrhynchus. Taxonomy (NCBI): domain Eukaryota; kingdom Metazoa; phylum Chordata; class Aves; order Anseriformes; family Anatidae; genus Anser; species Anser brachyrhynchus. The sequence goes on from NC_137696.1 coordinate 72,650,641, forward strand.
CAGCTGGCTCTGAATGCTGGGTATCTTTACAAACTCTTCTGGGGACAATATGCAAGCTCAGATTACTTCTGCAAATTACTTCATTTGCGCAAATGACTGTGTTGGTAGTACATTCAAAATCGTGAAATAATTAAGGACAAAAACTGAAGGGTCTCAGTTAGTATGTGCAGCGTGGATGCTTCTCAGATAGTGCAGCTGTTCATTTTATGTCTGGGAAACAGCATTGTTTATACATGGGAAAAACAGAGAATAAATCTTTACCAGTTCTACAGCTATGTGTACTGGGTCCTCTGGCTGTGGAAATGCAACAGCTACTTCAGTGGTAGTGGCATGTAACACTGAACATACACACTCCTGTGTGCGGGGAACTTGCTATGCCTCTGGTTTTCCACTCAAACTGTTCACAGATACATCTGGAGAGAAACCAGAGAGAACGTTTTGGCTCAGCATGCCCTTATCCCTACCTTTTGTTGGGTGTTAAGAACTGAGAACAGGCTGGATAATTAAAAATTTGCCAGGGAGCTGGCAGTGACCTGGAGTGAAATTCTGCCGTGAGTTTCAATGTGATCTTGCCCACTTTTTATTGGGAGTAATTTTGTGTCAGCTGCTTTGGGCCTCTAATGTTGCCATTGCCTTCTTCACCATGTTTCCCACCTCACCTTCATTTTCTCTGTAATCTGGTTTACAATTCCATCGTCACAGCTGCATTCAAAGATGTTTCCCTGAAAACCAACATTGCAGGTTACAAACTTACTGTGGTATATGTGCCATGTAATCAGCTTAATGATGTGTAGAGATTGAGCTTCATCTTGTGAAAGGATCGTTTTGGGTCTTTAGATCATCTACATTCCACTTAAATATTCTTTATATTTTAAAATAGCACTCTCTTTCTTTCGTCTTCCTGAAATCTTACAGCAAGTGTGCCGAATTTCTACCTTGAGATTCTTAAAGACCCTCATCATAAGTGAAACTTGAATCCCTAGCAAGAAATCTTATTAACCCTAGTTTAACTTCAGAATACCTTTCCACGATTAGAACTGCTGGACTAAAGCATTAATCTCTAGCCCAAGAATTTGGGTGCAGCTTGAATTATTTTCTTTGCCCTCCCTGTACAAGGAGCGTCTTATTTGTGAATATGTTTGGAGCTGTACCTAACACTGAATTTGTCAACTTGCTGTTCATGCAGAAGCTCCAAGTGATGCGTTTTGAGAACTATGAAATTGTTTTACATCCCATCTGCATGCTTCAGATTACCAATTTATTCTTTCTCCTGAGAGGAAACTCCTAATGGACATTTCTCCCTAAAAGTAAAAAGACTAAATCCATAAGTTCCAGTTTCAACTAGTTCCTTAGATTATATAAAAAGTAGTCTGGATTGCAGTTTAACTACTTACTCTAGGATTACAGTAGCCATATACTAAAAGATGCACTTGTACATTGGTAATACCTTGGAGAAGTGCTAAAAGCTGTCTTATATTTGGATTTTTCTCTCTGAGAAATTTGTCAATAACTTATCTGCAAACCGTGGTTTGCATCTTTTGTATTAACGCATCTTTTACCCTTTGCCCATCTGGTACTCTTTTAGGACACTAGCAATTTGTCAGCTGTGGAATCGGAATTCTGCTTCCAAAACTGTCTACTCTTTTTCCTCGTAGGCATTTAATGGTACCAGGATAGTGTGTTAGATAATTAACGTTGTTCTTGTTTTGCCTAAATTCCCTTTCTTTCCCACTCTGTCTTAGGAATCATCTGCTTTTAGACCCATTATGACATTATGATCCCTTTTTTCTTTAAGTGAATCAGTCAGTATTTGAGGAGTTTCATCTTTTTTACTTCACTGACAGGCTTAAATTGACTGCTTGCTGCAGATAGCCTTTACAAGGGCCTGGGATCCATTCTGTGTTGTGGGTAAAACCAGAACTTTTCTTCCAGTCTCTAGATAGCATGCTGAGTTTACTTGCTTTATGAGGTTGCCTTTGTTGCTAACACGTAGTAGAGGTTTTCTGTTGAGAGTTCTCTGCATGTTTCTTACTTTTATGAGGAACCAGGCTTCGTTCTTCCTACATCTCTTTTGTTAAAGTTGTCAGCCACAAGGCGAAAACAAGTTCAGCAACTCAATGGCAAAAAATTCTTTGACCACAATAGGACTTTCTGATTTCTAAATAAAAGATGGGAACCATCCGTCCTGCAGGTTCAGTCTACACAGTGCTCATTTTTTGCAAAGGCCTGGTTCATTCTTCCCACTTCTTGTCTGAGAATGACAGGTAGGCATTCACATACCTCTAATTTTTAGAAATTGATACATAGTTTTCCAGAAAGAAAGAGACTTACTAAAGTTTAACAAAATCCCTCTGTGGGTTCCCACTTTACTACTGAGTTCAACCAACTGTCCCTGTAGCAGTAGTGCTGCTTGTGCATATTTGGATGAGATAATCACTGATAAGAAAATATTTCCTTTTCCCCTGGAGTTTGAGAAGTGCAGCAATCATTTGAATGGTGTGTTTGATTCCATAGGGACTGGAACTAACACATGCCTGCTGCTGGTGGGTCTGGAGGCATCCAGGCCAGTCATCCTGACACTTTCTGGTGCGTATCTGGCTGTAGAGATTTGTGCAAAGTTTTGTTCAGTGTTGTGTCCCTGTACAGATGGACTGCGTAAAGAATTTTGTGAACTGTGCTCAGAACAGCTTGTCTAAAAATCTGGGAGACTATAAGCTGTTTCTCCTACTCTCCAGTCCTGTACAATATGCCTTCCTGAGCTGTAAGAAATGCAGCCTTCTGGCCTCTCCTCTTAGAGTCTCTACCGAGCCCTGAGAGTACTGTGCTTTTGCTGACACTTTGCAAAGTTTAACATTGTCCTTATCGATGCCAACAGCATTTTGCTACTGTATTATTTTTCTCCTCATTGAAAGTAACTAACTCAAGGGTGAACAGCCATTTTTTCATTTTCATAGTAAGCCTCTCTCTGCTGCACAGGCTTCAGATGCTAACCATTGTCTCTTTTCTGATCTACTAGAAACCAGTTCTATGTCTGATGTGAGCCCTCCAGCTCTGGTTATGATAGAGTACGTCAGTATCCTGAGATATGCAGGACACTGAAACTAGGGACATTTTTCCCTCTTTGTAGATCCCAAAATTGTTTCTGGGTATTCCTTAGTAGATCCAGGTCATTCTTAATCGATACAGATCAAGGCAGTGCTGGGGAACATGCTAAACAACCTAGCACTGGGGGCAATAGCATAGCAGTGCTTGGATCCATACCATGGCCCTGATCAGGTTATTAATTGAGATGCAGCCTTTAGGCTAGTCTTTTCGGATCTTTACTTCTGCCACAGGATTCTTCACTGTCTTTGCGAATATTCATAATTGTAGATGAACTTGTAGTATTTTCTGTCAGCATTTAACTCAAAAATACTTTCCTGATAGTATGACTTTACTGGCTGTTTCCTAAGCAGTTTGGCTTCAAGTTGAGAAGGCCTTAACTCCCTAAGAAGTCTGCTAAACTTATTGAAGGAATGAATTTTGAAGTTCTGATCAAAGCTCCTAGAGATATGCCACGTCTCTAGTAATGTCTCATCTCTTGGAGATCCATAAATTCCCTTAATTTCCTCTCACTAATGCTGTTCCAAGATGGCCTTGCCCTGAGACTTATCTTGACTACATGCAACAGATTATTTAGCCAAGTAGGTATCTGTCTTCACAAATTTCAGTTGGTTCACACATCTGTATCTGAACACCTCTAGTTAGGATGGACAGGAAATAATGCAGGAGGGAACATCTTTGTCATGCTGGCTGGAGGCTTCAGTTCTTACACAGTTCTGGCATAATATATTCAGGCAGGCCTTCCTAAGAATATTTCCTCCTGCTATCGAAATGGCAGGCATTTCATTCAGCTGATTTTTGTTACATGTCTTCAGGATTCCCTTTGCTGTACCACAAAGCACTGAGTTACTGCAGTGTTGGTACACCACACTTTCCTGGAGAGACAGGACAAGCTGGAGGACCCTTCATGTGGAAAGGCAGGCCTCACTATCATCCTGTGGCCCAAGGGGTTTTTGGAGGAAAACCCATGAACTCCTTAAAAGTTCCTGACATTTCAGCCAGTTCTTAAAGTTGCTGTTAACACATAGCTGTTGTATAGCCCTTCTGCAGCACAAAGACCCCCTGCCTCTGATTATCTGCTGGAGGCCAGTCACATCACTTACACTACGGACAATGAGTACCCCACCATGCCTCCAAAACAGCATTACCAAAATTTGGAAATGTTGAAGCGTGTCTTCCTTCCACCCCACCTTTGCTTCCTAGGGGCCTTCACGTTCTAGGTTCTAGCTACAAACTTTGGTTTTAACTTGAACATAGCCTCCCTAGTGACTCCAGCTGGTTCCTTTCTCTTACACATTCTTCCTTGCTAAGACTAAAAAATCAAGAAAAACCATCTCCACCTGTTTTCTGCAGCCCACGTCTAACCTCACACATGATGAGACCAGCTCTTAAGAAGCAGAACTTCAACTAGAAACATAAATAGAAACGGCAAAGCCTGGCACGAGCAGTCCCCACACACACAGCCTGTCCTTGTAGGTAGCTGCACTAACCTTGTGGGTAGATGTTTTGTCTTCCCTGTTGGCCCTGAGCAGAGCCCTCCAGCTAGCAACAATAGCAATGCATCTTCTCCAGACCAAACTTCCGTGGCTCTCAACAAAACAAGAGAATCTGGCCCAGCAAGCTTGCAGTCCACTGTATGTGTTATGGTTAAGAGGCGGGGTAGTTAAGCAAGGGAAAGATCTCCTGCAGTTGCCCAGACAGAGATCAAGATGTAGGAACTTTGCTCTTTTTCTGTCTCTTGTAAATGAGGATTTGACTGGAGTGCGCAAGCATGTATTTTTTTTTCCTTCTTTTTCCTTCCCTACCACCAGTTTCAGATGGCAGTGAGCAATCTTTGTATAGATGCAACTGGGCTAGCCTCCAGTCAGAGCTGACTTCTGGAAAATCAGCAGTTGAGGCCCTAAAAAGAAAAATACCGGATTGTGAGATTGGTCTTTTTGACATGGTGACTTGCATCTCGGGAGCACAAACTGTTTGACAGACTGTACACTAAGTTACTGTGGTTATTGTAGCCATGTTCTGAGGTACTGCAGTCTTGAAGATCATAAATAAGAGTTGGTGTTTTCAGTGGAGTTCGTAGAGCCGCTGGAGAGGTTACATTTCACCAGTCTCTGGTACAATGGAGCTGGAGTCTTTTTGCCCCCTTCAAACGCAGCATGTCATAGCAATTCTGATCGGAGGTGATTCATGAATAAATCACAATGACTGTAAGGTGAGGAGACGAGGTTTTTTTCAAGCTAGACATAGAAAAACAACCTTGTTTTTCATCAGTAATGGTGCTTTGTCCGATCCAAGAGGCATGAATAAAGGGCATGAAAAACCCCTGATGAGCATTATGGCAGTCTTCTAATAGAATTTAGGTTGGATATTAGGAGAAATTGCTTTACTGAATGGGTTGCGCAGCATTGGAACAGGCTGCCCAGGGAAGTGGCTGAGTCACCATCCCTGGAGGTCTTCAGGAAACATGTAGATGTAGAACTTAGTGGTATGGTTTAGTGGTGGACTTTACGACTAGGTTAAAGGTTGGACTAGATGATCTTGGAGGTCTTTTCCAACCTGAATGATTCTATGATTCTACAGCTCTATGAATTGAGTCTACCTATCCATCTGCGGTAAAAACACGGTGAGATGCCTCACTAGTCCTGTTAACAGAATCTGTAGCATTTCCTTGCACCTTGATGGCCTCTGCAAGATGAGGTTTGTTGGAAGGGGAGCTTGCCTTTGGCACTGAAATTGTACTGCTATGCTGTCAGCACTAGCTGTCTACGTTAGTTATACAGCCCTGCTGCCAGGCCAAAGACAAGTCTTTATAAAGATGCTTTATAGTCACTGTATCTCTTAATACTGCTAACTTTTGTGCTGTGATGTTGCCTGATGATGAGACCTGAAGCCTTTGGAATACTGGAATTTGCTTTCTCAAATTCCTTCTCTCTGAGCTGTGATTTTTGCCAGGAGACAAGATGGTCAGAATACAACTTGTATGGACTTCTAAGATCTGGACAAGCTTGTAGATGACCTGCGAAGCATCCAGTCTTTCAAAGAGCATAGAAAGAATTCCGCTCCCAAAGATCATGAGGTCCTCTCATAGTGGGTATAGCTGTTCTTTTGCAGTTGTCACCTAGGACTGTATGGTCATTCTCCTTCCAGTAGCTGGCGGGTCAGCTACACACATAGTATGTCTCATCAGGTAAGGTGGTGCCGTAGTCTGTTTCAGCATCACGCCATCTGGTCTAGCTGGAAGTTTATTGCACCCCTGAGTTCACCTGTGCAGTTGGCCTTTTCTTCTGCTAAACAGAACAATAAATCTTCTCTTTCTCGTTTCTTGGACTTAATTGGCTTGCTGGGTGATGTACTTTGGCTGACTGTATGTTGCAGTGGATTCTGCAATGGCAATAATATGGTTTGTTTCCATCACTTTGTAGCACATGCTTCTAAGAAGTGTTTGTGCTACTTGTGGATGGATTCTAGTTATAGCTTGTACTTGATCATGCTTTCATGTGAATCATCAGCAGGTACAAGTATTTGAAATAGTATTACGATAGCTTTAGCTCAAGTCAGACTTCAGTAGCTTGCCACCCTTTCAACAGATGACTAAGTTATTTATATGTTTACATTTAAGAGATAACTTAAGCAGTTTTATAAATAGAACAATAAAGGCGCTTGACAATCTCAAAAAGTCACTGGAGACCTTGTTATGATTTTTTTTTAAAAAAAGACCTTTTTAAAATGTTCACATAATTTCACAGAATCTATAATTTCATAGTATCAAGAATGTTGCCCAAAGCCCCATCCAGCCTGGCCTTGAATACCTCCAGGGACTGGGGCATCCACAGCTTCTCTGGGCAACCTGTGCCAGGGCCTCACCACCACTGAAGAATTTCTTCCTAACATCTAATCTAAATCAACCTTCTTTTAGTTTAAAGCCACTCCTCCTTGTCCTGCCACCACGCTCCCTGACAAAGAGTCCTTCCCCAGCTTTCCTGTAGGCCCCCCTTTAGGCACTGGAAGGCCACTATCTCCGTCCTTGGAGCCCTCTCTTCTCCAGGCTGAACAACCCCAGCTTCCTCAGCCTGTCTTTGTAGGAGACATGCTCTGGATCTTTGATCACCTTTGTGGCCCTCTTCTAGACTCATTCTAATACACCCACGTCCTTGTTCTGGGGGCCCCAGATCTGAACGCCGCACTCCAAGTGGGGGCTCATGAAACCAGAGCAGACGGGGAGAATCCCTTCCCTTGCTGGCCATGCTACTTTTTGATTTCAACCCTGAAGTTGAAACAACTGCTGGTTTTGGAGACCAGTTTTTTGAGTTGTCATACAAATATCGGTGTTAACATTTGGTGATTGTTAAAATGTGTGGTAATGTAATCAAAATATGATTGCTAATCATATTTTTAAACAATGAGAGAGACTTTCAAGAGCACACTTTAGACTTAAGGTTCCAAAGGCTTTCAGTACAACTTGGTCATTTGGCTACCATATGTTCTGCTGAGTTCCCACATAAGAGAGGAACAGGTGCATGTACATTCACATCAGGTCCTTCCTTTGCAATTTAAAAATATACAATATAAATGAAGACAATTTCACTAATGATTTGGAAAGACAGAAATACTAACTGCTTGGGACGTCTTCATCCCTATTAGGGAATGGTGGAAGTGAAGAGAAAGTACTCTATTTTTATTCAAGGCTGTGCAGTCAAGTCATCATGAAATGTACTTTTTTTTTAAGGGCCTGGAACCTACAGTGGTTCACAGTTTGGGCAGTTACCAGTAACTAGCAGAACAATGTTCTTGTAATCTGACATGACAGATTACAATTTTAAATGCATATCTAGTCACAGTAAACATATAAGGCTGACAAGGATTGGAAGGAACAACTGAATTGTTAGTGTCATAACAGCGTCTTAAGTTTTTACAATTTACTGCCTCATTCTTGTTATCTTCAAAGATGCCTCAGGTAATAGGGAACGTCTCACTACAAGCCCTTCAGGGCAGGCCATGAGTTCTCGAGTATGCAGTGCCTGTGCCTGCCACAGCAGAGTTTGAATCTTCATTTTATACCAGTGCATAGTGTTGCCTTAAAGGGCAGAGAGAAAACTCAAGTGTTTTAAATTCCAGATGTTTCAGAAAACTGAAAGAAAACATCTAAACTCCTTATCAGCTGAAAAGGCTACAAGAATATAGCATACTTGCAAAATCACTGTATGAACCAGCATTGTACATAACAATATTGCAGAAGTACAGTTCGGAGGGTTACTTATGCTATTCCTTTTGACACTTAAATTTTCTAATAATTGCTTTAATCTTTCCACCCAATTGTGCACAGCTGACTGTGGAAAAAAAAAGTTGTTTGCTGAAATACCCACCTAAATCCACATAAAACACTGTCCTTAACAAACCAGTCTAACTAGCAGCAAGAGATTAAAAAAGAAAAAAAAATCCTAAAATCTGAGATAGCAGATGGTAAATTTCAAACTGCATGCTTTAAGTAACAAGTATGTGCTTTGAAATGAAAAAAACCAACTTGCACCTAAAATTATACTGTGCTGTCTGCTTTCACAGAAAGAGGACTTTTTTTTTTAAGAGCACTTTTTTCTTTGCACTTCATCTAATGACAGCTTTGTTCTTCAGCTGCTATTAAAGGGCACTTTATATTTGGCAATCTGGATATCACAGATGAGGACACTGCATTATTGCTTCATTTTGCCTGAATATTTTAACTTTCAGTTTTTTAGCTTTCAACAGTGCTAACGAAGTAAAGGGGGAAGGGGGAAGAATACGTATACTTTAATCAGGTTTGGGTTAGACCAAACAGAATACCACATTAGAGGAAAAAAGCAATTACTTAAAAATAGTTGTATTTATATTCCACAATTTGCTCAAATACTGTGTTTTTTTATAAACTTTCTACAGGATGTTTTAAAACAAGTTCTTCACATTGCTCGTCAACTATGTACTTATGGAATTTGAGGGAAATAGTTCTGGTTGTTTTTACAGTTTAACACATGTACAGTACCAAAATGATGGTGGTTAGTCACATGCAGTCCATATGAGATTCTAACATAACATTTAATGAGTTTTCTGATGTTGACCACCCCTTTGATGCTGAAGGTAACGCATCTGTAGAAAGCAGGGACTGTAGATTTGGGTTACTGCTCTCTGCATCTTCCAGTTTTTCAGTGTTGTCCTCCCAATTAATGTGGAATCTTGTGACTCGGGGATTTGATGCCAAAATATTCCTTTGAAGCTGGGTGGGAAGAAAAGGTATGAATTATGTAGTATACATATCAAACTGGACTTCACGTGCATATGGATTTCTTTCCTTTTACTCCTGTAGCTGTGTACATCTAAAATAACTTTAAAAAGTAATCCATGTGATTGTGAATCTATAGCTATTACATATGGATCAGAAATATGCTTACAGGAACACACCACTAGTTCATTTACTTTAATATCCTATTCAGCAGAACAAAAACATCCTCTCTAGAAAGCAGTTAACTGTCCTATGCATTCAAGACTATACTAGAACTTTGCAAGTAAAGTGCAAGGGTTTTACCTTAGCCAGCACTTCACAAAGCAAATGACTATCCCCAGAGCAATTTTGCAAGCTACAGGAGTTCATAAAATTCTGCATCAATTTCATGGTGCTAGCAACAATTCTACCATTTCCCTCAACTGTCTGTCCTTATGTAAGATTAAAACGTTTCCTTATATTAAATGATTATGCTTTAGGTTCATTTTACTATCTGAATTTTAATTTGTCTACTTCAAATATCAAAATGAAAACATTACTTTGATTTGGCAGTTGGCATGCCTAGACACTAGTCATGTATTTTATTCTTCAGACTGACCATCATTTTCCTTGAAATGAGTGTTACATCCGCTTATGTGTGTGGCAAAAAAGAAGATGCTCATTTTTTCTGAAGTTGTCACCATTTCACAATAATGCACAGTTAACTCTGGAGGATGGCAAATTATTGCTACTGGCCACTTGTCATGAAAGTTGAGACTGGTCACAGGAAAGGTCTGCCTCAGTAGAAATGCTGATTTCATTCCCCGAGGAAGTATGCCCTCATTAAATATTTTCCCACCCCTTACGCAAACTAAAAATCTAACAAGATCACTTTTTTGAGCCTAGTAGGTCTGTTTCCCATCAATTACAATTAAACATTTAATAACCTTATATTCTGCTTGCACATTCTGCTCCGAAGTCAAATTAAGAACTTCTTGTACAAACACATTATCACTGTTGCTGTTCTTTTTCATAGAAGCAGTTTATATAAAAACAAAACAGAATTATGACAAGTAGTTCTAGGCGTTCTAAATTCAACTGCGTAAAGAAAGTTAACATTTTGGCACTCACACCAAAAATAACAAGATAGAGTTCAACAACATAAGAAAAAAAGAAAGGAACAGATTATAATTCTAAGAGTCCTCAAAAGTTAAACATAATTTTGAATTTTGAGAACATACTAAGCATCTGACTCCTGAAAATTAAGTTAGGCATAGTAAAAATAGCAACTTTAAAAAAACAATATATATATCAATTCAGTTTAGTTACATTTGAAGATTAGTTTCAGGGACTATGGGGATCATCTCTGTACTAGTCATTACAGTACAAGTATTATTCCACTCAGTTCTTCATGTATCTAGTTATATAATTCATGCAAACTTGAGAAATAACCAATTTTTACCATCATAAAACTCTGGAAGATGAGCATGTACACATACTTCTCATAAAGAGAACACCCCAAATCCACAAGACCTTCCATGAAAGCAAACCAGGATGCTGTATGGAAGCTTGTTGGTTTGTCCAGGAGTCTCCCTGCATGCACTGTTTCACAGGATTTTGACTGACTAGTTTTTGTTGTTTAATTCATCTTTCTCCTCAGAAAGATTTGGAACCTAATACTTTATTTCATGTCTCCTTTTAGCTCTACACCTGGTTCATTTTTTTATTTTTATTTTTTTTTACCATAAGAGGTGTATGTCTTTAAACTTTAAATACAAACTTCCGCGATCAAGTTGTCCATTGACTGGATCCAGTCGTCTGGCCTGCTCTAACAAGGCTTCCCATCTTCTCTCCTTTGATGGAGAAGTTGTTCTTCACTTTCTGTTTTGCACGAACTTTCTTAAAAACCCCTTTGTATCAAAGGTATGCTTATACATGACTAGAACAGGAGGTGCCTTACCTTAGAAAAGTCTGGCTTTACTGGTGGATTCTCTCTCAGTTCTGTTTCAGTATATTCATTGTTTACATAGTAGCCGACTCTAATAAATTCTTGACCTCGATAAGTGCACGTAATTAGCACAACTGTTACACCTACTGCATCTGCATCTGGAATAAGCCCTGGGTTAGGTGCATCAGCCTAAACATGAAAGGGAAAGATTGATTAAAATAAAATCGATACCTCATACCTATCTGGCAGAGGAATCTTAAATAGCTTGTCCTAGCAGCTGTGAGTAGTGACTATATGCAAATTTGAAAGGTTAACCAGAAAACATACCTGCTTTAACCAGAAAACATACCTGCTTTTACAGAAACATCATCCCTGAATTTAGGACACCATCTTCTAAAGGCTGAATTACTTAGAACACGGTAATATTGTGTGCTGACATCTCTCCTGGGCAATCAGACAGCTTTGATCCCAAACTGCTTTTAAATACATGATTAGCTGAACAAGTGTGCCAACACCTCTCCAGTTCTATGGTGCCGCTGTTCTCCAGCCCCTCGTAGTAATTGAGTAAAACTTTTCATACCTCCTTGGTTGAATTGATCTGTATGTTTTTAACAAGACTAAACCTTTAAAAATACAGACTAATTTAGACTTCAGCAAGAAGAGCAGGGACAGGCTACAGTGACATTTGAGCTGTCTAGGAAAGGAATAAACCACTCTGTCTCTTGTCTGCTGCCATGTGCCTGTATTTCTTAAAATGCATGCAATTAAATGCATCATCACTGAGAGACATTTGACATTTTCAGCCAGTATGCAATCCTAATTAATAGGAAACTCTTACGATCTTCCTTATCTCCTTACTTACTGTGGCACTGCAATTATTAATAATCAATAGAATTTGCCTCACAAAACGTGGCTCACATCAGTCTCTTATAACATTTTATAACTCAACATTTGTTGATGAAACACGATGCCTCATTCTGCTCTCAAAGTAGAAGCGATCTAAACATCAATGAAACAGCCTCATATTTACAACTTTGCATGAAAAAAATGAAGCCGATAACAAACACCTTTGATCTGAGCATAAATTAGTATTAGCAATAGAGTGGTTCAGATTTATTGAATCCTGTCTTAGGACAGAGAGTGAATGGGATTAATTCTCGCTGTCCCTCTTATCCCTGTTTTTCTCCAGTATTAATATGCTCTAGCACTATAAAATTCAGGAGCTAGTAGTCATGCATCATTGACTTCTGCTCCTTGCTACTTCAATTCTGAGCCTTCAAACCACTCTAGCTTTTTATAAGAAGCTGTAGGCACTTCGCAGAACTATTAAGTGAATCAGACCTCTCAGGTCTGATATATAGCGGGGGGGGGGGGGGGGAAGCAACCAGGGAATCAGGTAGAACACTCCTTCCTCCAGCCCTGAAGGGAAGAGAAAATGACCAAATAGCTTCGCAGCTTGTACAAAGGAATGGAAAATATGGCCAAGGAACCGGAGAAGTATAGAAGCTCCAAGAAAATACAAGAACTGCCAATACATGAAATCACTATTTCAGATCAGCAGTCTTGTTCTAACAGTGCCCAGGGCTATGTGATTACTTAAAATTCCAGTGGGCAGTTAGAGTAATATTTTGCAGAAGGACATCCTTCCATTTAACTCCCTGTGAAACACAGCTCACACCCTAATGTGGGATTTTAGCTCTCCCAGGCTTCTTCCACTGTCATTTCATGTCCTGTATTATGCTATGATACAGCTGTGAACCTGCAGAAATCCTCTGTTTTAATCCTACTTAGCTGTTGAGCAGCAAAGACATTGAACATGGTTTCAAAAAAATTTTCTTTTCTCAGAATTTTAACTTGCTGTCTTAGATGTAAAACCTCCTGATTCCCCAGGAAACTGGTGAACGTGCACAGGTTAGGGGGGGAAGAGAGGACATTGATATGACCAAGCGATAAGCGAGGAGTTGCAAACATACATTGCAAACATATACCATGGTAGGCAAAAAGAGACAGCAGAATTAACTTCTGCGTAAACACCACCATCTTCGTATGCCAAAATTACTTCAGGAATTTATGAAAACAATGTATACGTTGTTTGAATTATCTTGCTTTTCTACATAACACATATACACATATAGCTATTACTGCAGAGTAGCTAAATTAGTGTAAGGTCATATCCCCACTCAAAAATAGTAAATTATTTATGTGCCTATATTCTCAAAAAGAAGCTCCTGAGAATTTATTACAAATCCCCAAGAGCACAGAGAAAAAGAATCAGGTTTCATTACTTATATATTGGTGTTTAGATCCAAATAGGCCAGGATGTAGGACTTTAATATTGAAATCTTTAAAAACAAGAATAATAAAAAGAAGATTATTGTGCAAGTCTGATAAGCACAACGCTTTTCCATCTTTCTGTACATAAGGCTGACTTCCCAACCTGATGCGCAGCCTTTTTCACAGAGATAGTTGTATCTTCCTCAGAATTTTATCTGTGTGGCACTCCATTTTATTTGCTGTTTCAGCCATTTCCATAGAAAGAAAGTTCTACAGCATAATACTAACTGAAAGTTTTATACATCTCTACAAGAAGTTCTTCTGCATGTTCCCTGGTGAACACGGTATCTTTTCTTTCCATTATACACCTCCTGCAGTTCTGCACTTTGCCCCACCCTGGCATTCCCCTGCTAATTCCCTCCACCTGCCAGGCAGTTTCAGTTTGGCAAATAAAGTAGCATTAGCTGTCAGCAAAGGGTTATTACAGCACTTTGGTTTTTGGTAGTCTCTTACACAAGTGTTACCCAGGTCCTACCCTCACTTGAAATCCAGGGCTTTTGAAGTTTAATGTACTTAGACCAACAGCACATCCATAAGAAATAACAAGGATGGTTTATTATAATGCAGTAAGAGTACTCAGTCTAAGCAAAATCTCTACATACCTACTCCTAATTTAGCTGCAATGTCATCTGTAACTATGAAATAATGGATACGAGTCCATCCTGCAGAAACTGCAAGCCTAGTGAATTTCATTTTCAAGGTCTTCTGTATCACACAACCAAAACATGCTTTTTGAGGCACCTGCCTTCTGCTCCTTCCCATTACTATCAGCAATGAATCTTTGTAACTAGATTGAGAATAGTGCGTCATTTAGAGATGTAAATGCCAGCTGGTATCTCTGGATCTACCGCTACAAGGTAGCCCATTTTAAGGGTAATAGAGGATCGCCTAGTTCTGACCAATTAATGCTACAAGATAAAATTGCTCGATAACGGAAGTACTGTTAATAAATGATGCATTTGTTATATATCTGTTTCATTTTTAGCATGGGAAAAATTAAGCCCAGCTCCAAAAGCAGAGTGAAATATTTCAAACCCGATTTGAACATGTGGTTAATAAACATAACCTCCAGCCTGACCTTATGCCTTTAGCCTGTCCTGTGAGGAAAGAAAGGAAGTTTTATTCAAAAGTTTCAAATGTTTTCTGAACCTTTTAAACACTTGGGACTTACAGTAATAATTAGGTTGCCTAACAAACTTTGGTATCATTTTAAAAAGAGTTATATTAACTCTGATAAGTAAGAAAATGTATTCATTGGAGTTCTTCTTTTTGAAGAAAACGCTCATACTTCAGTATGTATTTACCATTAATTAGCTGAGCGAATTTATAGTGTTTGGGAAAGTAGCAAGGTTATAAACAAAAAGCTGTTCTCATTTTCCATCTGATTTTTCTGTGGATGGATTTTGCTCTCAGTTTACAAGACAAACACTAGTATTTGATAAACAGAGGAAAAAAGTGAGCTAAATCAGAGTTTTGATCAAAAATAATTTCCATAAAGATTTAGGCAAGTTTAGTTTAGTTTTCCCCCCTCTCATTGATCTAACCAGAAAAGAATATTAAGCCATCTTCGTGCCCCTCTTTCCCTGTTTTCCTTCCCTCAAGTATTCCTTCTTAGTAACTTGTGGCTTTAACAGCAGTGTATTACAGGATTGCCACATGCTCCAGAGTTTCTGGGACAGTCTTTATCTAGCCACTCGCGTCCCAAATGTCTGCTATCTACAACTGGAATTCTGTCTTATTTTACAAATTGCTGTACTGTGTTGTGACTTAACATGCATAGCCAAACATCGTGGCTGAACATTTATCCTGCCAAACAGAAATGAACTCTTGACTACTCTGACAGAGGTTCACAATGAATTTGTTGGCCTTCTTCTGTAGATGTTGTCTACATTAACCTAGTGCCCTGATTGTCTGAAACTGTCACCGATGGCCATAGAGTTAAGCCTGATGATGCCAGCATAAGCCAGGTAACTGACAGTCCCAGTTAGGGAGTGGTCCGGAATAGATTTATAAACTAGACTTGTCAAAATTATCAGTAGCTACAGGAGCCATGCTTATATCACTCTCTCTAATTATTGATAGCACAAGTGAAAATATTACCATGGAAATACCAGGGGCAAAAAGAGAAAAAACAACTAATGAAAAGTAAGGTGTATCATACATGAAGAGCTGACTGAAATTTCTTCTAGCTTAGCATTATTTTTTAAGTGCCTCTTTGTATGATACAGTCATCATTAAACATCAGATTAGCACAGCTCTTTTAGGAACAGTTAACTGAAGCTTACCTGAAATACAAACATGTGTCTGCCCGCAGGAACAGGTCCTACTAAAACAGAGTCTAACACTTGGTCATACTCTTCACTTTCAGCTGAACCCACATAAATTATTTTCCATTCCAAATCTGCAGTAAAACAAAAATAAAACAAAACAAAAAATGTTGTTTATCATTACAGTTAAGTATCTTTCACTCTTGACTGTATAGAGTTTTGCTTAACCTAGAATTGCTTCTTTGGCAACTAGCGTAAAGGGATAGGGACCAACCTTCACTGGGGAGATTTACTGATGCTTGCCCCAATCCTCATGATCTGGATCACCCCACTGTCTTTCTCTATTCAGTCAATACTGCAGGATTGCCTCTATTTTCATAGCCACGTTTATTTTCAAATTTCATACAAAGGACAGGGCCATTTACTTGTTGGCAGCTGTGTTCAGAATTCCCTTGGTCTGTCTCCAGAGGCCTGTGGGATGGGATGATGCCTATATAGCCCTATTCAGCAGGGCACACCTTGAATATTGACTCAACTCCTCCTCAAAAGTTCCCACCTTCCACATATATACTTCACAGCTGTTACACCAATCACGTAAAACAGTTAATTGAATAATGAAATCCTTGAGTAAGCACCAGCCACACTAACTTTGTGCCTCCATTCTTTCACATGTGTGTCAGTTGTAACATGAGAAGTATATAAAATCTTAATAGCATGAATAGATCAAATTCTCATTGATGATATTGGCATTAGAATTTTATCCTGGAATAGGATCACAGGGGGGAACAGCAAACAACCACAAACCCACACACAAAATGTAGGATTTTGCTTCTTAAAATGATGCACCAAAATCAAATTTTGTACAACTGATATGTATTTTTTCTAACACACCCTCGCCACCACAGCTGTTTGAAGGATGAAGCTGAATTCATTAGTTCTTCCTGTGCCAGCTTTTCACTTTTTGATTTAAAACTTTTTGATTTAAAAACACATGCATAACCACACCCATATAAAACTAACCTTAGAATAGAGATTATTGTTTTTAAACAAGAGGAAAAGAAAAGAAGGTCATCATTATGGAATTCTGTAACTAAAGTTACTGTTTGTTTGGGTAATTAAACTGTTGCTTAAAACAGTGCCTTAAAATTGATACATTTCATTTTTTTTCCTTACGAGCAATGCCCTGATTGTGTATGCAAAAGCACTACCCTGTAGACTATTACCTTTATGTTTTTAGTATTCTCTGCAAAATTTGAAGGACTACTTTAGGGTTTCTTGATGCAGGACAGGAACTTAAGCAAAGGAAGAACTAGCACGTTAACAAAACTTGGCTGCTTTAGGATTGCAGTTGTTTTTCCTCTTTAATGAAATCTTACCGTGTTCCACATGAATGCAGGTTTTGGGGTTCTAAGTAGCACAAATTAACAGGGCCCAGGAAGTGGTTTTATTCCTTGTACAGCACAGCACAACTGGCCAGGTACTGTATCAGAGGTCTTACCTTGTAAGCACCTAGTGCTAGCTCCTGCGGGTACTGCAGGCTGCTTGTCCAGGTCAATTAATGACCGCTTTTGTCCTATCTGTCCAAGGCACCACGTACAAGCACTGAGGACTTTTAGGCTAGATGACTTAAGATTATCACACCATCACATGCTATCATTCCAGGAGAACAACATGAAACTCATTCTAAACCAGCAGTACTTAATACTGAAATACAGACTTATAAAAATATACACTTAATAGGTTGTTCTGATGCTGTTTAAGGAATTCTGATGCAGAATGATAACTTTAAAGGGGGGGGGGGCTAAACTAGGGAAATTCAAGACCGATGGTACACAGGACTGGCTGAAAACAGAACAGACTATCAGCATGCAAAGGCTAAGGGAATGGTAGCAATTTTTTCATCTAGCAAGGCCACTTAATCTTATTTGTAAATGTGAAGGATAGCCTCGTGCCAGGCCCTGCTAAGGGCACTGCGCGGCACAGGAGGGGTCTGATGGTGTAGCTTAAATGAGCCCAGGCTGGCAGGAGGGAGGGAGGCACAGCCAGCGGCCTCCCGACGGGCGCAGCCGCCCGAACACAGCTCGGGCCGGCAGGCCGGTCACTCTTACCCCAGGCGGCGCAGCAAGCTCCCGGCAGAGGCCTGGAGGAAGCCCCAGACGCCGGCCGGGATTTGCTCCAAGCTCCCGCCAGCCCCGCACGGCGGCGGCCCCGCCGCCCCCTTCCCCCCTCAGGCAGCCGGGGCCGGGCCTCGCCCCGCGCCCGCCGCCGTTCGAAACTCCCGCCCGGGGGGCGACGCGCGGCCTCTCGGGGCGGCTGGGCCCGGCCTGCCGGCGGGCGGCGCTGCGGAGCCCCGCCGAGCCGAGCCGAGCCGAGCCGAGGGCGGTTCGCGGCCCGCCCGGCGGAGGGAAGGCGGGAGCCCGGTGCCGGTGGCGGCGCGGGGAGCACGGCCGGGGGCTGCCCCCCCCCGGAGCCGGGCCGGGCCCCCCGCGGGGCGCTGGGCAGGAGGGCGCCGCCGGGGCCGCCCCCCCCCCCCCCCCCCTCCGGCGGCGGCCGGTAACTTTGGAGCGACTTCCAAAAATAGGGGTGCCGCCGACCCCCCCCGCCGCCCCCCCTGCACCCCCGAGCCCCGGGGCGCCCCGCGGCCAGCCCGCCCCGCCTCCCCGCCGCTCATCCCATTTTTTTTTATCCAAGTATCCAAATTGAGCGTGAGGCCACCCGCCGCCCGCTCCCCAGCGCTCTCGGCGCCTCGGGTGACGCCCGGGCGGCGCGGGGCCGGCCCGGCAGCGGCTCGGACCCCCGAGGGGGCTCAGGGGGTGCGGGGCCGCCCAGCCCCGCCGCCCCCCCGGCGCCCGCCGCCCGCCCCGCGCCGCCCCCCCGCTCCCCGCACAGGCACACAAAGCTGGCAACATGGCTACCTCCACTCAAACAAGTTCCTCGCAACTTGCAGCCGGCCTCGGCGGCCTCGGGCGGCCCCGGCGCGGCGGCCAGGGGCGGGCTGAGCCCGCAACTTTGCCCGTTGGGCTCGGCCGCGGCGGCCGGAGGGGGCCCGGCCGCCGGGGAGCGCATCCCCCGGGCCGGGCTCGGCGCTGCGGCTCGGCAGGAGCCGTGCGGCTGGGGACGCAGGGCCTGGCCGAAGTTGAAGCCTGGGAAGCCCCGCAGCTGCCGGCCCGGGGGCACGAAACCCGCGTCGGGGAGAGAGCTACTCACCTTCCGACAGGTCCTCTATGCACTCAAA
Source organism: Anser brachyrhynchus (assembly GCF_964034855.1). Classification (NCBI taxonomy): domain Eukaryota; kingdom Metazoa; phylum Chordata; class Aves; order Anseriformes; family Anatidae; genus Anser; species Anser brachyrhynchus. Next base: position 72,669,756 of record NC_137696.1, read on the forward strand.
TGTGATTTCGAACTGGAAAGGGTTGTAGAAAGGAGAAGGGTTGTCCAACACCACTACATTGTTCACCTGAACCTTTGCCATATTTTGAAAAAAAGAACACACAAACAATAGGCAGAGCGTGTCAGCGCCGCGCCACAAAGTCCAGCGTGTCGGGGCTCCGCCGCGCACCGAGCCCGGCGCCCCCGTCCGCGCGAGGCTGCAGAGCCGCGACTTGAGGAAACTTTTTCTTCCCCCCCCCGCTTTTATTTACACCGGGAGCACTCCACACTGTTCGCAGCTTTCCTATTCCACTAAACTACAGCCCATTCTGCCCTGCTCGCCGCCAGCGCCCGCCCCGATTGGCCGCACGCTGGGCTAGGGCCCTCCTCCCCGCGCCCGGCCGCCGAGCGGCACCAAGATGGGCTCCGCCGCTCCCGACCGGCCCCGCGCCGCTCCCCGCGGCGCCCCCGCCCGGCCAGCGGCCGCAACCGCCCGCCGCCGGCCTGCCAACCGCCCAGCCGGGCGGGGCCGGGCCGGGCACAGCCGTGCCGGGCGGAGCCGAGCCCCGCCGAGCCGAGCCGAGCCGGGCGGAGCCGAGCCGCGCCGAGCCCCGCCGGCCCCCCGCCCGCCTCGCTCATGGGCATCCGCCGTGTGCTGCGGGCTTGGGTCGTGCGCGTGTGGTTTTGTGCTCTTCAAGGGTTCAGTCTGTTCGGTGGGTTTCGGTTATGATCCCCAAGGTGTTCAGGCGTTGGGTCCCGGGGGCTCCACAGTGGGTTCACCCACAAGCGGCTGACCCCGCCGCAGCACGGTGCCGGGGCATCAGCGTCGCTTCGGTTTTGGATTCATTTCGGGTGCCCCCTGGGCTAAGGCGGGTGCCAGGCTGCCATCCTGCTGCGAGCCCCGCTGGCCGCTGGCCAGGCGCAGGCCTCCGAGCGAGGCTTCCAGGCAGCGGTGCTGCCCAGAAGCCGCCCCGTGCCCACGCTTGCGAGGAAGGCCTCTGGCAGAAGGGCGAAGCAGGAAGCCATGCACGTCCCCGAGCAGCAGGAGGCCTGTGGAGGAGGCCATCTTGTGGCTGCGTGCCCAGGGGATGGGAGAAGCGACATGTCACCGCTTCGGGTGCCTCCTGCCTCTGTGGGCCGGGAGAGCAGGCAGTGCCCCAAGCTGGGGGGGGCGGGGGGCTAGGTGTTTTTCCTCATCCCGAGAGGAGATTCTGTGTGGAAATAAAAATATCAGACTCTACGAATGTCTGCAGGGAGCCTTTGAGTGTGGTGGAATACGCGCAGCAGGAGGGTCTGAAGGAGACATCTGCTTGCCTGCCTGGAAAAGCTGAGCCTCGCAGGCAAGGAGCAGAGCGCTGCCACGGCTGCGGTGGGCGAGAGCAGCGCTGAGGCACAGAGGCCCTTGGCCTTCAGCAACTCTCCAAGCCGAGGTTTGGAAAGGAGCTGACACTTTTGTGTTTACAAACATGTATTTGCGGAGAAATGTCATTATACTTGCCTGGTCTGTTGCTCGCTATACATTTTTATAACATTCTCTACACATCTTAACACAAGGCTACCCTGGACAGCGGAAGAGATCCCTCACACCAAGCTAAAATACATGTTATCAGGAAACACATTTCCAGTAACTTTTGGCTGACCGTTTGGGAACAAACAGCGGCTGTGGTGATCTGCACGGAGATGAGAAAGCAGCAGCGCTCACCCCTGGGCTGCCTGGGCCAGGGGCGGTTTTGGGTGGTGGGATCCTTCCTTGGGCAAGTTTTGCTGTAGCATTGCGGGAAATTTTAGGCTGGTCGCAGCTTGTCAACTGCTAGGATATTTTGAGCTGAGCACTGTGGAGTGAAAAAGGAGGGCTAAAGATAGAGAAAAGGCTGGGGAAGAGGGAAGAGAAAGATTGAAAAGAGCTGCACGTACTTGATAAAAAGTGGCCGTTCTCACAGTTGTGAGATGTTCCTGACCTGCCGTGCTCCCGTTGTTGAGTCACATGTAGATTTGCTAATGCCCGCTGGGAACTTTTTTTTTTAATTTCATCTTTGAATTTTCATTTTAGCGTAGTGTGAAATCTCAAAAAGAAATTAATTGCCTTAAAGTGAGAATCTGTCTCATATTCCTGGGGAGTTAAAAGATATTTTGAAATATTTTTTTTTTCACAAGCTTTGTTTTGTGGCTCCAGAATATTTATTTTGACAGTTGATGGGGAAGGACGGTCTATTCCGTAATTTAACAGTCTCCGCATTTGCCCAGTTTTCAATTTGATTTAGCAGATTTGGTTTTCATCCCCTAATCACTTTTGTTCATTTATCAATGCCCTAAAATAAGTAATCACTAAATTTGGAAGGCTTAACAGAATCTGCTCCACAGATCCAGGCTAGCTTGCTTAACACTAGTGGGATTTCTTACCAGTAGGTGTGAAGCGAGATGCATGGTAGAGGTATGTGGTGGAGCTAACCTGCTGTTTTGCCTTCTGCCTGTGGCACAAGCCAGTGTGCCGAGTCCCGTTCTTTCACTCAAGCGCACTCCTGCAGTTTAAGGAAAAGACTGACCGGAGCAATTGATTCTTCAGGTTTGACAGTGACTGCTGTGAAGGACTTTGGGGAGTGGAACTTGGAAGCTGGTGCGCTGGTGCTTGCAGATGGCGGCCTTTGTTGCATTGATGAGTTCAACAGTATCAAAGAACATGACAGAACCAGTATCCATGAAGCAATGGAGCAACAAACCATCAGTGTAGCAAAGGCAGGGTAAGTGGCATGTTAAGGTGTGTGGCAACATAACATGTTTCTCTTGCACTTACAAGTTGGTGGGAGGCTTGTCATGCTGACTAAATACAGATGGTTTCTTTGTTGTGCTGCATAGTTTTGTTCTCAACGGTATTTGTAAACTAGGTGAGCCAGCATTTCAAAGGACAGTGCAATGGACCTGAGGTTGCAAGCAACCAGAATGAAGACATACCCTGCTCACTACTGGGTTTTCAGTCTACCACTGCCCTTAGGCAAGGGTACTTTCCTAAGAATCATAGAATCATTAAGGTTAGAAAAGACCTCCGAGATCATCTGGTCCAAGCATCCCCCTACCACCACTGTCACCCACTGAACCATGTCCCTAAGCACCACGTCCAACCTTTCCTTAAACACCCCCAGGGACGGTGACTCCAGCACCTCCCTGGGCAACCCATTCCAATGCCTGACTGCTCTTTCCAAAAAGAAATGTCTCCTAATTTCCGACCTGAACCTCCTCTTTGTGTTCTTTTTCTTGACACTTGGTGGTAGCCACCATACTAATTGTATGTGAAATGACGAATTTCACAAGGAACTCAGAAAGCAGGACTTCATTTCTCCAAATTCCAGTAATACTGGATGGTAACAAAATAAGACCAAATGATTTCTAGGCTGCTCAATCTTATATGTTGGGCATGGCATGACCATAAATTCCTGCTTACTTTCACGTCCTTTCCTTCTTTCTGTACTAGACTGTATTCAAATCTCTCATTTTTTTTCCCCTGCCAGTTTGATCTCTGAGCTCTAATGTCACTCTCTCAGTCACATGCAGCTCTTGTCCAGGCCCAAATCATATCCTGGCTGGTATTACTGAAGTCTCTGCTACCCAAAAGGCATCATCCTTTCCACATTCCTCCTTGTCGCCTTCAACTCTGGTCTTGCTCCCATCACATTTTCTTCCTCTCAGTTACAGAACAACTTTGGACGGGAGGCAGCAGTTACTCTGGAGCTGACTAGAAATAGCTTGGTGACAAACCAAAGTTAGAATACGGCTGCTGCCTTAACTGAAGCAATTGCGTTTGGACTACTAGAATAAAAATAATCTCCGCACATCTAAAAACACACACCGGGATAGCATAATTAAGAGGGAAAAATGTCAGTTTCCCTGAGAAACAGATGATATGGCTGCCATCATTGGATGGTTGGGCTAATATGGGCAATATGACTCTACACAGGAATAAAACATACCTGTATGTTACATTTTATTTTACTTTCTGAAAATGTGAATTAAGCTAAAATGTTACTTTTCATCGTGAAAAAAAATCTATTTATACTGTATGAATCAGCAAAGCAACATTTGTTTCTGAAAAGCTAGATTAGTTTTAATCAGCTAAGGACGTACCTGTATATAGAGATTACTTGTGGAAATATTACCTAGCTACTTTTGGTGTCCTGAGTGCTGTCTTTCTGTCTAGTTGCTATTCTGTGACTGAGAAATGCTTGATATATAATATCTATTAATAAAATAAATATGTGTATAGTTTAGCTCGTATACTCTTTAAATGTAAGATGTGCTGTTTATAACATAAAAAAATGATAATTGTTGTTAACACTTCGGAAGCATTTCCTCTGTCCAGCTCAATTCATCTGTAATGTTCATCATATTTTTCTCTAGCTTGGTATGCAAGCTTAATACAAGGACAACTATACTGGCAGCAACAAACCCAAAAGGTCATTATGACCCTAACGAGTCTGTCTCCGTCAACATAGCCCTTGGCAGTCCCCTGCTGAGCAGATTTGACCTGGTCTTAGTATTGTTAGATACAAAGAATGAGGAGTGGGACCGCATCATTTCATCTTTCATCTTGCAAAATAAAGGTAAGAGTATTCTTTTTTTTTCTAATTTCCCCACCTTTCTGTTTAGTTTGTTATTTTTCAGCCTTTCACATTAATCAGTGTTTGCATGTTTACTGTGATAGTTGCCTGTGGTATGGTTGCCTTTCTAGTAGGAATAAGATAGAGATCATTGATTAATTAATAGGGGTGAGCTGTGAACACCATACCTTTACCTTTACTCTATGATCATTTGCAAGAGATTTCAGCCCAGACTGCTTAGGCTTCCATGTCATGCCTTTGCATCACTTGATGAGCAGATCCTGCACACGGTACCATTACATGCTGTTAATGAGAAACTTAATTCAGACAGAACAAATTTGAGCTGTGTATGCTGCAGGGCCTGAAGAGTGCGTATTAGCGTTCCGTACGTGGAGCTGTGTGCTCTGGAATTAGGGAAGGCAGAGTGATTTGATTTTAACCTGCTTTAGGAACACGACTTTGATCCCCATTAGAGAGGTGGTTAGAGGAGACTCCTTCAGCTAACTTCCTTAGTTTTCTTCCCTTCCCAAAATGTTTCCCTGTAAAAAAGTGTTCAGAATATGGCAGGTAGCCTTTGGCTTCTGCAGAGTAGATAAAGACAGCCAGAGGAAGTACATACGTTCGAGTGGCATTTTGTACTTCACACAGTATCAGAGCACTCAGTACTGGCTGTACCATCTGGTGGGCAGCGAGTCTGACAGCACTTCTGTTCAAACTACTGGAGGCTTTGCTGTGGATTTTGCTAGAGGAGGGATTGGATGTCATGTAACATTCCACACTGGAATTTGACCAAGTCCCTGAGGACTAATGTACAGTCACTCCAGTACGCCCCAGAAATACGGTAGGAGGTATTTACATTCACCCATCTATTTAACAGGAATTATTAGGAAAAAGCTTGATGTCTGTTGTTATAAAATTACTGACTAGGCAGTTGTTACGCAGGTTGCCCTAGCAAGTCAGAAAAGCTCTGGAGCATGGAAAAGATGAAAACCTACTTCTGCCTTATAAAAAGTATACAGCCAAAACTGTCTGATGAGAGCAACCTGATCCTCGTACGCTATTATCAAATGCAGCGTCAGAGTGACTGCCGAAATGCTGCCCGAACTACCATTCGCTTATTGGAGAGTTTGATACGCCTTGCAGAAGGTAAGGCCGGGACAACTTTATTTTTAGGCTAACAATTAACCTCTATGAAATGAATAGATCAGGAGTATAATTATAACCAGTAAGCAGAGTATAGCGGTTTTCTCCATAGAGGTATGGATAGATGAACCTTGCATTGTTTGATCTTTATAATGTAAAAAGACTTGGGGTTGGAGATTTGAATGTGGGAAAGGGTTTTATGTTTAGATGATCAAAAACAGTTTTAATTTTGCCATTCTCACATTCATAATAAAAACTAAAGCCACTGGAAGAAATTACATTTGAGGAAAAAATCTCGGAAGTTACATGCCTTTATGAAAAGCAAATCTCAGGATTCGTTTTACTTTATTGGAGTCCTGGGTTGCCATTCTACTCAGCCTGAGGAAAGGTGTCAAGTATTTTATTCTATCCTAAAATTAATATAACATCAAATACAACACATTTTTGTTCAAGTCTCTGTCTTACAATAGGTACTGCAACATTTCCAACTCTAAATTCAAATCCTATTTTACCTAAAAGAACAAAATCAAAGGAATTAGTAGGTCTCTCTCTTAAAATGATTTTGTTTTCTACAATGGCATATCAAGTATTTTCGGGATGAATTTAAAAGAAAATCTTTTTTTTCTTTTTCTTTTTTTTCCCCCTTTTTTATGCCAATCAGTAAGATAGTGCTTTCTGCATCAGATGTTTATATTTTGGTCTCCATTTGGGGGTGAAAATTATTTAGGTGAAAGACATTATCAGCCTTTAGGGATTCACATATTATTTATATGTTCAAGGTTTCTTCCATTCTTGTGTGTCACATGGTTGGACTTTCAGTAGCACTTTGTTCTTTCAAACTATTACATAGATGGTATTAATTAAAGCACCTTTCTCTTGCTGGGTAAGAACTGTGTTTGCACAGCCAGTTAGAATGGCTTCATGCAGTAAATTATTTGCATTACATCCGTTTCATCTTAAGAAATGGAAGCAAGAAAAAATAAACTATTGTAGAGAAAAGTATGTTTTAGACCACTTAGAAGAAATCAAATCTTTTCTGACCTACGATGAAAGTTATGCTTAATTTTTTACTTTTGATGATGACATCTACCTATTTAGATAGGGATGTTTTACATCACACTCTCTGTGATACCCAGCACTTTACATTTTTTAACTCTAGCATTTTGTGTATCTTTATTCAAACTGTCACAGTTACTGTAATCCAGAAGTCACATTCTTTACTAGTAAAGGTGAGCCTTCCAATTCCTCTTGAAATTGACATGAAAATCAAAAGGATTATATTAATGTTTAAGTTAGACCCATATACAAGCTTTTGAAGAGCTAAAGAAATTTGAAGAAATATCATCTCCCTTGTAGTAAAAACCAAACCAAACCAAACCAAACAAACTAACCTTTTTGACCTTATTTGCACTTGCACTTACTTTCAATGTCCATCTGTTTTTTCTAGCTCATGCCCGGTTGATGTTTAGGGATACTGTGACTTTGGAAGATGCTGTAACTGTGGTATCAGTGATGGAATCTTCTATGCAGGTACAGTTTCTTGCAGAGATTGCTGTAATAAGGGATTTATCATGTTGGTGTGTTGCCAACTCGCTTCATCTCTTTGGGAAAGATTTCATGCAATCATGGAAAGTAGGTAATCAGAGACTTCAACAAGTAATTTTTAGTCCATCTTGATAATTAAAATACTTAAAAACGGGTTATAATGAAAAGTCTGGATTGATCTTAAAGGAATAGCACTTTTTTTTAATAGACTTTGCAGTCTAAGTGGAGTTTTGGTATACTATTCGCTCTTAATAATCTACATTTTAAAGACCTCTTGAGCCAGAAACTGTGTTTATATCACTGTGTTTAATAACTTCTGACAATTTTTTCTTTTATGATGTTACCTTTTCACCCATTAACTAGGTATGAGAGAACCAAACAATTTTTATTGTTTCTGAGAAAGTTTCAAGTAGTTGCCAAGAGCTATACTTTATTTTGCCATTAGTTGATTTTAAAACATGCTCTTGGTGATACTGAAAATCACAGAACTTTTAGGAGACTAATTTTACTCTGGAAACCTTAAAAACTTGGTTGCTGTATGCTGAAAATTGTGTATACCAGTTATCACACAGATTTGTGTAGTGTTTCCATGTAAAAAAGGCATTGAAAAAAGGCTGAAGCCTAGATTTTTGTTTACTGTAGCGCCATTAGGATACTGAATATAAGGAAAAGCAGCACATTTATAACAAGAAAAGGAATATGAATCTGGTACAGGCTTTTTTAAATGGAAATGTGGAAAATAATGTAGATGACTATTACTTCAGATGGAATATTTTTAAGAGAAATGAATCTTAATGCTTTGAAATAGAAAATAAAAATTACCATAAGCAGATTATCCAAAGTTTTGCATGTTGAGGTTCTTAGCGCTTCTGAATTACTTGGTTTTGGCTCTGTCAGAGACAGTGTACTCTACTGCACAGATGACTGGTCTGATCCAGACTGTCATATCCTATGTTTCTGTATGGTTTGATACGAATATATTCAGGTTAAAGCAATTTTATGCAGTACCCACTAGCTCAAAGTATGTTAAAGACTTTTGCAGGAGTATGCGCATTTTTCTCAGATAAAGAGCGTCAGGATAGACGTACAAAGTCACACGTGGCAGGTAGGCACTTGTGATCTACCTTTTACTTTCAGTGGAAGTTGAGAGACTAGTTGCAGTCAGTGCCACAAATAATCTACTGCACAGTGTTGCACATGGAATTTGTCTCAAAAATACTACAGGGTCTGACCTTATTAAGTAGCAGAAGATTATTTTTCTGTCTGCTGCAATTCATTTTGCACTGTTTTGAAGAGCTCAGCTTTTCAGTGAGAGCACTGCATCTAAGTTAAAGTAAGAAGCTCTAACTCTCTGTCCCATTGAAACAGCAGAAGATATTACATAAGTGTTCATTAACTGTAATTAAAACTGTAATTACCTAGACTGGAATTTGATGGGACATCATTTTCAAAGCAGTATGAGTTTGGGACATAAGAAACCCAAAATACTCAGATATTTTTTTCATAACAGGTCAAAAAGTGGAGACTAATGAATGTATATTGTCATCTGTATATTGCTACGTCATCAGCAATAATAAATGTAAAAGAATTGTTTTAACTGTGGATCATTTTCTCCTATTTATTCAGCCCTCAAGGGCTGCAGTTTGCATAACAAGCATCTGTCTAATCAGTGTCAGTGAGAACTTTGCCTGAATTATGACTGTAGAAGACTAGCTGGGAGCAGTTGATATGTTCATCATATTTGCTCCATTCTTCACTTTTTATGAGGGAATAGGTAAATGTCTTAATTTTTTCTAAGAATCTGCAAACTTGAGATCTGCTATTTAAGGCCAAATTTCACTTTCAACCTGGAAAGTATAAAAGAATCGCTGAAATTATTTTTGAAGGCAGTAACTTATTTGTTTAAAAAAAAAAAAAAGAAGCAATATGCAAAAGTTTATTTTCAGAAAGTGTTTCCTTCTCTAGAAGAAAATTGTTTTTATCTATAGATTACATCCTGTGTTTCCTGCCTAATTGTAGATTGAGGTTGGAAATGAGGGAGAACCAGTGTTATTCTTGAAGGACTGGCTGCTACCTTTCAGCTTAGCAAACACTGTCTTAAATGCTGTCTTTCCAAACTAGCTTCTACCAAAAAAATCGTATTCTTGCCAGTGTAAAATCAAAGTTCACAGTTCTCAGGCCAGTATTCAGATACTTTATGTGAGCCCTCTTGGGAAGGAAGACTACCCATTTTTATCACTGACCTCGTTCGTTGTTTTTTTGTTTGTTTGTTTGTTTTGTACTCCAATTCACCCTTATTTTTCTCAGGGAGAAAAAGGTCAGGGAGGGCATGACATAATTGTATCCCGTGAGCATATGCCTTGAGATATATGTTCCTTTTTTTTTTTTTTTCCATTGGATTCGTATATCAAAAGTTGACGGTACTCAAGCCAAAAGCAGCTACCCCTTGTCAATGTTTGCATCAGTGTTTTATTATTTACTGTTCAAGTGCTGTTCTAAATACAGAATTCTCAATTTCTTCATGTACTTTTCTGTGGAATTCATTTCCCATCTATTTTAGTATTTCAGAAATACTAATTTATTTATCTTCATGCAGTCATTGTGAAGTGACAGGCCGGTACTACTCCTGTTCTATGATCTGGAGCTGGCGTATGCAAGATCCTGAAGACATTATCCGTTGGAGCACGTCCCATGAGAAATGGTTAGGGCCTTGGTTTCAGAGCAGGAGAACTTTGAGTGTTTGAGCACATTCCCTGTTGATAGCAGTTTCCTTCTGTGAACACACTCTAGGCTCCCAGTTACGAGTTTATTGCCTTTCAAAACCTTTGCTTAACTGGCTCTGTCAAAATCACAAGAACTGGAACTTTGCGTAGAGATAGAATCCAGTTTTCCATGGCAGCTTTTAGCTGTCCTAACCAAGAGACCAGGCTTTCCTTTCTACAGTCCCTGCCTCATTAACTATGCGCTTCCCAGTGGTTGAAACAAATAAAGCAAAAATCACAATAAAAATAAATAAATATTGAAACAAATAAGGGTCCTACAAGAATGTTCTCCATTACTACCGATCAGTGCTTCGATGTGGAACAAATTTGTCACGTTTCTGAGTCATCAGTGAAAAATAAAACAAGTGATAACTTAAATGCGATGTGTTAGTGGTCGCACAGCCAGCCATTGTTACAGCACTATGTGGTTTTAGAGAGCTTGAATTAGCCACCTGAATGATGTTCTTTCAATTTGATTATTTTTTTAATGTGAAATTTTTAAATTACAAAATGGAAAAAACAGAAAAATGCCAACATACGGCATCACATGGGCTGCATGTTTTTGACAGGGTCTAGACTCAAGAGTCTCTATGTGTCTATATAAGAGTCTCTGTAGATAGAGTCTCTAGGCAATTTCTGGTTTTAGAGGCTGTCAACTTTTGCTATTGCTCTCATGGTGCTTGATAAGCATATCGTTCATTAGTTGTATTGAACTTTATAGATTAGATAGGAGTTGTAAATGATAGCTAATCTGTGGCAAAATAGAGGGTTGTTATGTTTTGTTTTGGTTTTAAAGAGTGGTAATGGAATATTTGGTGTGGAACAAGTCAGTTCGTGTAGATATTCTGTTCCAAATAAACACTACTTCATTTCTTACAAAGCACAGCTCAATTGTTCCAGATTAAAAACACTTGTTTTCTGGAATTACTCCTAAATAGCCGGTTACCCTTAAAGATCTATTCGGAAATATTTTTGCAGTTTGATTTCTGACATGTTGACCAGCCTTAATACCCAGATCTTTCCTTGTAAATAAGTAGGAAAAGCTAATTTAAAAAAAAAAAAAAAGTCAAAATATCTTTTATTATAATAGAATGGGTAATATCATGGGTAGAATTTTTGAATTTTTACAAGGCTTTTGGAAGACTACTTTTTATTCCTAACGTCCATTTTTAATAATGATGTTCTCAGGCCTTACATGGACTTTCTATTTTTGTATAAATCGAATAAAATCAACACCCAGCAAGAGTAAATGGCAGGCTTGATCGTAAAATAGCTTTACGTGTGTAAGCAACCTTGCCTGTGTGAGCAAATCTAACAGGATTACTTGTGTGAATAGAGTTACTCAGTAAATATTTGCTACCTTAAGCTTTAAAATATCTGAGGGAGAACTTTGTAGTAAATGGTCTCTGCTACTTAAATCTGATACTGAATAAAAAAGATTACTTCCTTTTTTTTTTATAATCTCTTCTGGTGATATAGGGGGGTGCACTTCTTGGAGCCATCAATGCCTTGCACACCTCCTTCCCCGAGAACCCGATGGCGCAGTACCGAATGCAGTGTGAACTCATACTGGAGCGACTGGAGCTGCAAGATCTTCTGCACAAGGAGCTGCAAAGACTTGACAGGTTAGAATATGCAGAGTAACAAAACAATCCAATAGAGAAAAATAATTGTTTGACAATAATACCTGGGGAGTGTCTAAAAATAGAATCTGACATTGGGAAAGGACTTGTTTTTTAGAGGACATGAATAAGCAAGGAGATTGGTTTAAAGTAATACGCAGAGATCATCACAAGATCATTTCTCTGGGTTATGGAATGTACAAAGAGTTTAACAGTTTAATCAGATCCCAACATATATCTCAAATTTATACTCGGGTATATTTCAACTGAACTTATTAGGGTAAAAATGAAAGATTTTGTAGCTGAGCAAATAATTTTATATAACTTTGCATTACTTGCTTGGTAAAATACAGCAGGTTTGCCTCATATTTTTAAGCCTTCCTTTGTGTTGGGCTTGTCACGATTCTTGCCTTTCTTTTAATGGAAAATACAATCCTGAATCAGAGTTCTGTTCTTCTGGGTGATTTTCGTTTTTACACACTGGAATTTTCACTATCTTTTCTCTAGTTTTCAGCTCACTACAATAATATGTGGAAAGTCTATTTGCTGTTATTAATAGAAAACTTTTAACTTCCTGCGGCTGAGAGGAGAACACTAGGATTGGCAGGAAATGAAATACATACAAACAAACAAACAAAACACCACATTTGTTTCCTGAAATGAGATTAGGCTTTAGAGAAACTTGTACTGCCCTATTGTTAAAAGGAAGGTAAAAGATTAATGTTATTGAAGATAAAGGAATAAGAACAGCTGGGAAAATATGCTTTTTCCTTCAAGCATTTTTCAGACTTTGTTTTGCAATTTATAGTAAGGACATCTTAAATAAGCACTAAGGCAATAAAAGCAGATGAAAGTGGGGTATCTCCAACAGGCAGACAAAGACTACCTTTAGAAAACAGAAGTGTTCATAAAGGGTTATAGAAATATAGTGTGGGGTGGGAGATCAAATACAAAAACGGGATCAGGTCTGTCTCACCTTCCTGGCAGGGGCTTGTGTTATCTGCTCCTAAGGCCCCCTAATGAAAGGGATTTCCCATTGCCATTGGGTAGCCTGTTCCATTATTGCTCCATCCTAGCACTCATGAAGGTTTCCTCCACATCCCACTGAATCCCCTGTGCTGTAAATTGAGCTGATTTCTTCTTCTCCCCTCATAACCAGCTGAGAGAATACTTAATGAATGTCCTCTTTAAATACTAAATGAATGTCTTCTTCTGTATTAGAAGACTTGTCTCATGCGTTCCCCTTAGACTGCATTTTGATAAAACAAGCATTCATCTTTCAGCCCGTCTTGATGAATCAGATCATTTCTGTTACTTTCCATGAAAATTTTAAGTGTGTTCTATCAGAATAAGATTATTAGTAAATAATGATAAAGAAGGCTTTAAAAGGTATGTGTCAACATAGTGTGCTCTCTCATATAGTAGAGGAGCTGTTCATAACACATAGGAATCATTGCACCTACACTGATGCAGTTACTCATGGTTACAGTCACTATTTAGCAAACACAGAAGCGTGCGGTCTCCCTAGGAGATTATACGGTTAGGTATAATAGAGTATCAGCTATACTGGGATTGGAGGGAACCCTCCTTCTAGTACCTCTGTTGTTTTGGAGAACCCTGAGAATACAGCTGCAGACAGTGATAATTCAGTTTTGTAGGTGACCTGAGGTGCTTTCAGTTTGTCCCAGAGTTTTTGACATGTTGGCTCCATAGTGATTGTGAGAGAAAGCTAAGGGGCAACCACTATGTGAAGTAACACCTGGGTTCTCCACTCTCGTAACTCATTGGAGGCATTGCCTTTCTCAGGGTAAAATCTGGTTGAGGTTCTTCTTCTAGAAGATGTCCTTACAGAATTTGTAATCCTTAAGGGGCTCTAGCAATGGCAATTTGTTGTGCAAACCTGTTTTGGTTTAGTGAGATTTCCCAAGGAAATGAAGTTTATGTGGTTGCTTTCTCTGTCCATCTGCTTATCATCTGTTGGGGACACTAAATTCTGTCACTTAATGTAGAAGTTGCTGAGAGATCAAAATGTCAGACTGCAACACCAGCTTCTGAAGCTATATATAGAACTTAGTAATTCAGTTACTTAACCCAAATCCTTTGTAGTTTTTCATCATTCGTACATACTAAGCAGCACTAAGGCAAATAACTAAATAAATAAAAATAACTGACTACTTCTTAATCTTTTTCATTCCATAGATTACAAAAAGAAAATTCTTGCCAGCTACAACCTGAAGAAATAAGTTTTGGTACTCCTACAGGATGCTTGGACAAGGATACATTTGAGTCAGAGCAAATGTCTCAGTCAGAGCCTTCAAATCAACAAAGGAATAGCTCCAAGCCACAGCCCTCTTTACCCAAAGGCAATGGTGACGGGGAAATACATCTAGAACCCTTAGGCAAGCCAGCACCTGATAATAACAAAGGTACAAACCACTTGATTAAACACAGTAAAAGAGCTGATGGCAGCCTGGCATGGTTTGACAGCCTGGAAGACAGCAACACTGATGCTGAAGAAACTTTTCAGAAAAAGTCTCCGCTGCCCAAGATAATCCCAGATAAGTTGGCTTCAAAAGCCTCGTGCAATACCTCCTGTTCAGAAGGAGGAAGTTCTTCAATCCTAAGGAAGGGAAATGGAGCGAGAGAATCACAAACAACTGTGAATCTACATGCTCCTTTGGAACAGGACAAGGCTTCCAAGGTAAGCAGGAAAAGGACTGAAGAACATGAATGTTTTTCTTCAGAAGCAAATACTCGAGACCCAGCATCACCAAGTGCTGATGTGCAGGATTCAGTTGTTACACAACGCGTTTCTAAAAGGTGGCAGAGACTGCACACAGAGAGATCACATGGATTCTTTACCAGCACACAGGACCCTGAGGCAAAGGCCCTTCCCCCAGCATTACCTGCATCTGGCCTGCTAGATCTTTCAAGTGATACAGACTCTGTGTTGGGGGAGGAAAAAAGCAGTGTAGCTGCAGCAGCCAAAAATGCAACAATTTCCATAAGGAAACGAAGTAAAGGTCAAGTAGAGAAGGAAGCAAAGGCAGTAAGTTCCCATGAGCCAGAAATCATTGACAGTGAAAGTCCTCCAGCAGCTAAACTAGCTAAATTTTCTTTCAGACCAAGGACAAAACTTGATCATTCTTCCGAGAAGAAAAATGCAGAATTTTCTCTTTTTCAGAGTGAAAATATTACTAAGCCTGGAGAGCAGCAGCCAGAAGAGTGCTGCCCCCCTGAGAAACGCAAGATGACATTGACCCGCTTAGGAAGAAAGAGTATGGAAAAGCGACCAACCGATAATAAAGGGAATGAAGAGCAGCAGAGTCAGGCCTTAGAGAAAGAGATCAGAGGAAATGCAGCGGTACGCTCTGATGTCAGCTTTAGTGCTGTGTCATGTCCACCCACTGAAAAGGGAAGGGAGGGAGAGGAAAAGCTTGGTGGCCCAAGCACAGAGAGGGTGTGCTCAGGCACATTAGAAAAACTGTCCAGGTTCTGCTTTGCATCACGTCCTGACTCAAAATCAGAAACTCCACCTACTGTTAAGAATGACACTAGCAACAAGGGAAGTCACAGCCCGTTGCTGCAGGTGCATGTGAGCAATCCGAGCAAAAGGAAGAGTTTTGCACTGGGAAATGCTAGTAAAGCACGTGTGGTTGCCCAGAAACCCCTCTTCTCGATAGCAGAGCTAGATGATGCTGCATTAGATTTTGATTGGGATGAAGAGGTTAGGAAAAATCCAAGCTCGTAACATGTATATCCTCCACATTTCTGAAGATATGGCTGTTCTGACTCTCCATCCTTCTATCAATTGTATCAGCAGCACCTGAAGTTTACAAAGCATTTAAAAATAATCATTCTGGACCTCTGTGGATGCCAATGAACATACATCCTTTAAGGGCTGCATACTTCACATCAGCTAAAGGCTGCATATGCTGCAGGCCTGATGTGACTTTCGGTTTTTCTAAACTTCCCAAGACTGCTTATGTCAGCTGATTTTTCTGATTAAGCTGAAGACTCACACGGTTATGTTCATGTGTACAGAGTACAGCAACACTTGCAGAAGAGCAGGTTTAATTGACTGTTGTCCTTTATTTTGTGTAACAGTTGGAACTATATATGTGACTCAGATTGTCCTTGTAAATGACCATGCCACTTTAGAAAAATTACGATGCTAAAGCTACGCTATTATGTTTTGTTTATCTATATATAAGGTTTGTTTTCAGTGTAGGTAGCAATGCTGTAATTTCTCATCATGCTCTGGTGAGTATTCCTATATTATCAGTATCATGACAATTTTGCTACGTCTGGTTACTGCGCTCCTTGTCACACTGCTGATGTTGAAGACGTATCTAGGGCTTTTTGTTTCTCTTTTTTTTTTTCCTTTTTAATTTCAGTTTTAAATACATTGGTTGAGGTATCTGTGTCTGTATTCTGGGTCATTTTATCAAAACCCATCTCTGTAATAAACATACAGAAGATATTTCAGGTGACTGGGAACCCTCAGTAACCAGGGTAACTTCAAGGCAGGCCTTAAGCCCTGGCATCTAAGCTACACTGCAAACGTAACTGCACAGTGAACAGCTACCCTAATGTGGCTTCATTCTACCTCAGATAATGTTTAGTTGACTATTTTAATTATGATTAGTGTTTTAGTACATCTGATACGCATTTCATTGTCAGCATGCTATGTTCTCTGCCATTCATTTGTCTAATGGGAAATTAATCTCCTAATGCATTACATGCTTACAGAGAAAGGTAAGCGTTAAATTTCGTTCAGTGACTTGTCTGGTATGATTCTTTTGTGCTTGAATTCTCCACAGAATATTCTTGCTATTACCTGCAAGGTAAACAGAGAGTGGAATGGTTGCTTATGGCACAGTAAATCCTTAGATAGGCTTGCTAGCACAAGGAAGGTCTCATTCCCTCTTGATTTGTTTAAAATTAGAAGTAGCTCCCTGAAACCAGGTGAGTTAAAATACTGTAAAGTGTCTGGAAAGGGGGGAGTGATAAGGCCCAAGGTACTTCAGTGTGGTACAGGGAAGTCATGAGAACGGGAATTGTAGCAGTTGGCTTACTGTTAAGAGTTCAGGAAAAGGGCAGAGACAATATTGCCCAGGGTGGTTGCATAGTAAGTAGCTCCTCCAACACAAATGCAACATCAGTCAAAAGAAGTGGACTTTACCCACGTCTCTCCCAGAGCACAGAGCCCCCCAGTCCTGTTGCTTTTCACAGAGACCTATGCCAGGGTGAGGGTGACCTGCGCTCAAGGTCCTTCTGCCATTGAAAACCAAATGCTTCCTACTGGATGCTGTGTCTACACTGCAGCTTGATCAAGAATCCAGGGTCAGGAATCCCGGAGCTGTCAATGTTAATGATGGTCTTCTTACTTTTCAGAGGCCAGCTAAAGGTGCAGTTTTTCATCACCACTGCAGATGCATCAGGCCTTTGCATGGTGGTCTCATTTACATGTGGTGGACATTAACAGCTGGACAGCGCAAAGCCAGAACATAGCTACTGGATCGCAATAGTGAAGCACCGCAAGTTTTATTTTTCAGGCATGCAAGATGATAAAAAAAAAAAAAATCAATCCACTCATGCAGGTTTTACTCATCACTTTCCTATAAATCAGTAGCTAGGACCTCATCTAGTGTACTTTGCTATGTAAAATTAGATGACCAGCTGCCCTCAAGAACTGCAAGATCTTTTCTTAAACAAACTTCTGTGGGAGGCTGGTTGACTTTTCTTCTCTCTGTCCAGTGGAAATCAGAACTCCGTTGAAAAAAAGTAGAGTCACAGTGGCAAAAAACGGAGCCTAAAGTCAAGCTTAAAATTTTCTTCTTATTCTCTATGCTTACGTTGTGTTTGAGAATGTTCTGTTCTTTATTTTCTTCTTGTCTCAAAGTTGTTGCACTGTAAGGTCTGCCTGAGGGCCAGGAAAACTCCACAGTGCATGAGAGCAGCTGTGTTTCAGGGATGCTGAAATGCCTTGTACTGCAGGCAGATACCTTCCTTACTAGTGAAACGCAGTCCCGTGAAGCCAGGGAACGCTCAGTTAGCAACAACTGTGAGACCTGGGCATCCAGATTTCCTTGGTATCCTCAGACCTCTGCACAGATCATTGCGATTGATTGAACAGAAGATAAACCAAGTTTATTTTTCACAGATGCCAAATGTTTCCTCTAATTCAGTGGGACTCAGCCTGGAATACTGAGGTGCTGTATGTCAATTTTTCCAGTCACTAATCACACTTGCGGTCCAGTTCAGCAGTCTGGCTGACAAAATACTGCTAAATCCTTTTTTTCATTACTCTTTTTTGAATTGAAAACTGCAGATTATGTCTTTTAAAGCACAACGAGCAGAGCCACGAACAGCTGGCAGCCTGTTGGCTAGATCCCTTCGGATAGTGTGGCAGAGGTGCCTGGTGCCTGATGGGCTCAGCCTGCTCAGCACACTGCCAGGCTTTGGGAAACACCTTAGAGCAGTCCAGCCAAGCAAGGTGTGTGCACTGAGGTGTTTGATTTTGGAGGAGGCTAAATGACTGAGCTCTTCAGAAGGCCTGCTGAAATTCCCTGCTAACAAAACGTAGTGTGGCTAGAAAGGGCCTCTGATACTTATTAGAGGACAAAACCAAGAAGGATAAAGAAATTCCTTGGCATCTCAGCTCCTGCTTAATGTGGGCAAATTAGCCCACTTAAGTCAAGGTTTTCACTAGTGGGTGCAATCTCTGTACGTTCATTCTTTTGTGGTGCCGTTTGTAAGGCCTGATTTGCAGATGTCCTGAGTACTCGCAGCTGAAGCTTAAATCAAGGAGATGTGGGAGGTGGAATGTGATTGTAATTCTGCTCCTCTGTCTTCAGCTCTCTCATGTTCTTAGCTGTGAGATGGTCCCTTCAAGAAGCGGCAGTGAATGCTGTCACTTAAGATACTCTGTGTCAATGAGACAAAGCCAATGGCTGGGTTGCTGTCTACCATTTAGATGAGTTTTAGGTATCTAAATCCAAACACACACTGCAGTATTGAGGCAAACTGAATCATATCATTCTTTGTAGTACATTAATGGTTAATCATTTCTGAGGGATAATACTTTAAAGAATAAATCGGTAAGAAGATAGTTGTCTCTTCAGGTTCCCCTCATTAGAAGTAGTCAGTGTATTACTTTATGAAATGGAACCATGCTTCTTTCTTGAGCAGAGTGTTTTGAAGTCTGAGGGATCTGCTTCTCCCTCAATATGATGTGAGAAACTGGGAAAGCAAGCCAAAATGAATTACGAAAGGATAGTACAAACACCAGTCGCTCTGAGGTCACCCTGGAACACCACTTTGGCAGCTCTGTTTTCCAGTTTGAAGCAAGGAAGAGGCACAGGGACGTTCCAGTCAGCGTGGAGAAAAGGCCACCTTTTCTATCTTAGCAGGAAAAAAAAACACAACTGTTGCCCATTCAAACTCTGTCTGCAAAGAGGTCACGCAAGTGTTGGGTAAGTAACCAACGAATAAATTTGGAAGAGCAGGTACTGCTGAGATCTTTCTCTACCAGGCCGGTTGAAATACTACTGTTGCTTCTGAAATACTAGTACTGCTTCTGACTCATAGCGTGAACTCTGAGCATTGAAGGTAAATGAGAAACACGTAGTAAGAAGAAAATGATACCTGCTGTGGATTTACGCTCTCCCTCACTGTTGCCATTGCTACAGAGCATATTTATCGTTGCCTTGGCAGGACACATTGCTAACTCCTTTCCTTTCCCTTTTTAAACCAAATTCCCTCACAAACAATCGTGTTCTAATGTTTTTGAGCTACGAGAGGCCTGTGATGGGAGGATTTAATCCATTACAGCAGTGACAGTCTGCTGGGCTAAACGAAAGATGAATTTCCTCTGAGCATGTTGTGCAGTCAATGGGCAGATGAGTCACGTCTCGTCACCTGCCTTCCTGGAGAGGCACAGAGCCCTTATCTCCTTCACATTTTAACACTTGCCTCTCTTGGTATGCGATGCAAGCCTTTAAAAACACATCCAGTATGTCTTCTCAGAGTGACTATATACTGATACATATTAAACCAATTATTAGTGTTGAATACACTGGTATTTTATTAAATTGGGTTTTATCTTTGTGAGTCTGATGCATTAAATGTGAATAGATGTTGCTGTCTTAAAATCCAGCTGAACAAAGCCTTACAAGTCACGGATTCTAGCAGCATGTTGATCAGGTCCTTGTTTGTGAGCAGCATGAAGTGCTGGTGCTAGATATTAAGTGGCCAGACTCCATTGCCTCCGCTGAAACCAGATTACGTCACGTTAGCACGGGGCAGGATCGAGTTTTTACTGGCAGCTGTCCCATAAATAGGGTTCTCCCGCGTGGCCCACGCAGACATGCTGGCGAGTCAAAGGGAGGAAGAAAATGACAAGCTCAGCAATTTAATTGTATTTTTATATTATTTAACTCTACTTTTGTGATGGGAAAAAAAATCGCTTCATCATAGTTCTCTTAATCCTCCTGCACGGCGCTGTTGCTGGGGAAGGCACTTTGTTACCTACACATGGGAACTCAGTGCCAGGTGAGACAGGTGAGGGTGTACAAGATGTCAGCACAGCCTTGACTAATATAAAACAGGACTTAAGTGGGACCCATGACCCTCTGGAGCTGGAGCCGAGACAGGATGTTCTGGACTGCCATCAGGTGGCTCTGCTTGGTGCCTGAATCACCCCCTGTTTGTCAGTACTTGGGAAGGGAGAGCCGTGAGTAATTATGCTCTGTTCTTACCAACATCGCTGGTCGTATTACGATCTCTCTGAGATCTGTCTCCTGCACGAGGAGGCAGTATGAGAGAAAGCAGTTGTTTTTCAATCCGATTTCCTTATAATGATTTTGCCTTCTTTATCTTAAAGAGTTACGCTATTAAATTGCATTTAATAGTCAGTTCCAATCCTTCAGGGTTACCTGGAATTCTTCCTACAGACAGCAGGATACGTGGGCATTTGTAACCGTTCAGGATCTTACAGCACTTAGAAGCACCAAGCTGTGGTTCGTGACCTTCTCGTAGTCCGGTGCTGCTGGAGGTGGTTGGCGATGCTCTATCAGGTACGGCCTGTGGTTGCTGCCACTGGTTCCTCACCCTCGCCTTGATTACTTGCCACTGATGTAGCCTCCTCCTCGCCTCATCCTCTTCCTTTCAGGTCCTTGTTGCCTACTGTCTCTGCAGCTCAGGACTGTCACTGCCTGGTCCTGCAGTGCCAGTGGGGTCCTCCTTAATACTCCCCTGAGAGTGCTACCCACGTTATTTAGAGCACTTCTGGGGCTGATACTCAGTTCCTAAGCTTGTAAAACAACCTGTAATATAATAAGAATCACTTGACGCGTAAACATCTTACAAAACCAGCCTTGAGTTCCTTCCCAGCATTATGAAAACATCAGACATGACACAAAAAATGTGGCAGGAGACAAACTGAAAAAGATAACATGTGCCGTGTGTATCAACTACTCTGCTAACACATTCTTGTGCTGCCAGCTAGTCTTATTCCAGTTTATGTGCCGTTTTTAGTTCTAAATAGCTAGTAAGCAGAAAAAAACCACAACGCTGTATGGCTGAGTTTGCTTGTTGCTCATGTTGTTCTCAGGACAGTTGTCTGAACGTCACGATTCTTGTAAAATATGTACATTAATGTGTTAAATATCATAATTAGACATGTACCACTATTATAAAACTAAGTGAACTAAAGCCCAAAGGCAAAGCAAAGTCAGTATAAGCAGAACTGAAACTTCTAATTAATGGATTCAATGTGAACAGATCTCCCAAGTGAAGACATATAACACCACGTTCTAGAGGGAATGTATTTATTGATGGGGAGATGAGGTAAACAGAGTATTAAGTGCTCAGTATTTCATGTGAATGAGGCAATAGCTTCATTAATAATGAATGCTAATTATGTCATCTCCCGTAGGTATCTGATATTCCCTGGCTTATCAATACTTTCCTTCCTGTTAGGCAGAAGAATGTTAATAGCTCCAAGGGATAACATTGTCCTTTACTGAGTAAAGAGCACAGCCATTTTAGAAAAGACTATCAAAATATGTCTATCAAACTTGATTCTTCTGAACAAATATGCGGTATTACAATTGCTCACGATAATTTGTGCAATATAGACCATATGCATATTGCACAATATTGTAAATATTGTTGTACGAATAAAATATATTCCCTCAATGCAACTTAGGAAGAGATAACCTTTGGAGCAATGACATTTCAATCAGTAACATTTCCTAATTTGAACTCAGTAGTCATGAGGCAGTTACAATAGGGTTATGTGAAAATGCAAGTGAAGTGTAAGAAGTCCCCAGCAGAGAAGCTCGTACAAGCAAAGCCTACATGACTGCAGTTGCTCACAGTGTTTGGCACATTCTGACTAGCATGTACCAGGTCCCAAATCACTCCGTTGGCACTGTCAACAACATAATTCCGTACTTATTGGCAATTGGAAGGGGTCAAGAGCAGTGGAAGCTGCAAATTCCCAGATAGAGCTACCTCCCATGTTCAGTGGCATCCTTATGTTGCCCGTCCTCACTGCCAGATACCAGGTGAGCACAGCACGTATTTCCAGAAGTGTCACTGGCCTTTGTCCTGAAGTGTTCTCCATCTCCATTCAGTGTCCTTTATTTGCAAGGCACCTACTTCCATAGTTCATCCATCTAAGCAAAATGCCACACAGAAGAGTAACACCACCTTCGTGCCCTCAGCATGAGAGCGATGAGTCAGCCGCTCACACAGCTGCATCTGCTGCTCTGCTTCCAGCCCGGCTTGGTGGTCTGCAGGCAAGGGTTGAGGTCAAGGAAGCTTCACTCCCACTGTGTACTACTGAAGGCCAGCAGCTTTCCTCCACTCCTCCCCTCCGTGGACATGTGGAGGCATAAGAGTGCCTGTCTTTGCGCGGGAAGGTGTAAGTGGTGTCCGCACACCAGAGCTGTGTTTTTTGAAGAGGATCTTGCAGGTCACAGACTGACCTCAGAAGGCCAGCTGCTAGGAGAGACAGCCACCCACTAACAGCTCCGAAATCCTACAGGGGGAGCGCCCTGCAGTGGAGAGGAACCCAGAGCAATGTGAGATGCCGGTTGACACAGCCCCTCGCACATCGCTGTCGGCATTAAGTGATGTGCTTCAGCACAGCCCGTGGAGCTGGACCGACATTGTCCTGCCAAGACAGCCGATGTGCGCAGAGCCTCTGCTCTGAGGCTCATGGCAGTACAGCCTCGCTGCAGCTGGTGCTCTTCTCTCAAAGTCATAAATACTGGATTTACACAACCAGGCTCAGCTTTCAGTCTTAGCAACACCCAGAGATAATTATGCCAATGGGAAAACTCAAAAATATTAAACATGAAGGCTAAAAACTGGAAAGTAAATAAAAAGTTAAATAAATTCTTGCACCAGAGGAAATGCTGAGAGTCATCTAGTCTGTGTTTGTAGCCAGAGGTAGGATAAGCTACACCTAAACTTTGGCAAGTTAACATATTTTTTTTGGTAAAAAATATTTTGTATAGTATTTGGCTTACAATTTCTGAATACTTATGATTGACAGCTCTGCTCTATAGCTAGTGATCAGCAACATGACTGAAAAGTCTTTTCCTTCTTTAAATAAATAGCAAAGATCTAAGCCAAAATTTTAAATACACCATAAAATCTTAGGAAGATTGAAAACTTTAAAGTCACTACTGGGTCATTCCAATTCCTGTAAGAATTGTAAGGAGTGTTTCCAATGACTTTAGCAGGATCATTTTCTAATGCCTTTCACTGGATTCAGCTCAGCAGCATGTAGTTATGAGTCCATTATCCAGTTACCAACATTCAGAACTAAGTAGCCTTCTAGTCTTTGGCAGTAAACCTTTTATTCCGGCAAACTGGAATTAAAAACATACCATTCTCTCAGTGAACATAGAGAAAATATAAGGGATTTTTTTTTTACTACTTTAGTGATTTAAAAATGTAAGTTAAATTTCTCACAAGTTTAAAAGTTCCATCTCTAATTACCTCTAAGAGGTGTCACTGAAAAGATGATATAATCTTGTGTACTTGTATCTGAAATGATGTTGTTTCGTTAAGTGCTATCTTGATTTAATCAGCCGCTCCTGTAATTACATTGTGGTTCTCCCATTAGTATTTTTCCAGTCTCATTGAGGGGTGTACACCTCCACTATTTGCATTTTTATAGGCTTAAGTTTGACGGGCAAACTTCAGGTTGGTTGGATTTTTTTATTTTTTATTTTTTTAGCTTAACTTGAAAATAGCGTGTTAGCCACAAGAATGGAGGTAGAAAAGTTCCAGCATCTATTTTCAGACACTTTTAATCCGTTCTGCAGATCCTTGAACAACATGAAATCTTACATTTTAAAGCTAAAGCTTTAATTTTTTTTTTATATTAATTCTAAAACACTTGAAGTAGAAAACCATAATTTTTGCAGGGGAGATTGTTGCATGCAGAACAAATGCATATCCCAGAAATGCTTTAGTCTCAGATTTGTTGCCATGGCCTTTGGAGGCTATTCTGTAAGACCCCTGTAATAGCGTACCTGCTGCAAGCCACGAGCCTATCAAAATGGAGAGGTTTGCTTTATTCTCAGAGAATTTGGATTAACAGCCCCAATCTTAAAGGCAAAGTGAGCCAATGTATACAACCCTCTCCCCCTCAAATTCTCTTTGAAGATCATGAGGATAATGAAGCTTGAACAACACCTTGGATGTACGCTGTTCCTTGTGTCTGACTGTATTCTCTGTCATCTGTTTGGTTGGATTTTAGCACACACATTGCTAAATTGTGTCGTGTGGCACCTTGAGCCTGGCTGCAGCTTCGAAGGGCAGGCGTGGAGCTCTGCGGTGCCGTTTACATGCAGGACGATAAGAAACTACTCTGAGTAAAAACGAGGGAGGTTCTAGGTCACATAACACTTAAATAGGGTATATAAAGGAAAAGTGTAAAAAGTTGTACTTAATTCCTTGGTATTGTGTGCGTGCGATTTTGCAGAGCATTTTCACAGTGTCTTCTTCACATTCACGTTGTTTATACTTGGTGAGGCAGCCTAATGCATATCAGAGTAGGCACAGAGCATGAATGCACATATATTAGCAATTCATGGAAGAATGGGGTAATAGGGGCACGTTTCTAGTAAATATTTGTCTGCACACACTACGCATTTGCAAGTCCAGTAAACTAGACTTAGAAGAAGCCTTTCCTCTCCTTTTTAGAGGAATGGCATCAAACATCACAGACGTGCTCTGAGAAGCAATGTATTCACTTTTCCCTTTTTCCACACAGCACATGAAATAAATTATGTGATAACCAGCAGCTGGGGAGAAGGGAGAGCGAGCCCTTTGGAGTGAAAGTCGATCCTGAACCAGCAGAGGGAGCTCCACAATGCGAATTCTTTCTTTTGCAGAGGACAAGGGCCTTGGGAGATGGATGCTGTGAGAAATCCTCGCCGGCCACTGAACGCCCTGGCCGTCTGTGCTGCTTCTTCCCAGGTCCCAGGAATCACAACAGCAACCTGACATCACGTTTCTTTGGGTAGGAGTGCTTTTCTGACATGCCTATCATGTAATTTAAAAGGTCTCCCTAGTCCGACTGTTTGCTGAAGAACTAATCCTGGTATAACTGTAAGGTCTTCTACCTATAAAATGATGCGCTAAGCTTTTTTTAACATACTGTGCAGCTGCACTGTTGCCCTTGTTACCTGAATCCCTTGCTCTTAACAAAGACGCCACAATTAAGAGCCAGACTGCGACATTAAATGGTCTCTTCCAAGCTAAGAGGTATGATATCTCAACAAGGTGCCTGGCTTGGGTCACGACATGTTCTATTATTTTTAGAATTAGTTCCAATGCGATGGGTGCCAGGACACTGAAGGGACCTGGAACTTAGGGTCAGCTACGGAGCGCTTCCTTCACGAGCAGGCCAGCTTTGAGCAATGTGCCTCCACAGCCCTCCCTGGCAGGGACTCCCAGACTTGGACCCTTTGGGCGTTTCACTTTCCTCAGCTCAGGGGTCCTGAAAACCAGCACGGTTGTGGAATGAGCTGCTTGGTCTCTCTGGATCACTTTGCTAAAAGTAGTCATGGACTGCTTCTGCCTCTAATTCCTTCTCTCTACACAAGGAGCTAGAGAGAAATTAAATACCCTCTTAGCGCAATGTATTATCATGGAGAGCCGCACAACTGCAAGTTTCTTGTCATTAGTGTTGAAGGCAGGGATGGCTTCGGTATCTCTCGTCCTTTCCTCAATAACACACTTATACATTAGCATAAGCATTAAGCTGATTAGCATTGGCTTAATTGGTAGAAAACCAGGTTTGAGCTGAATGTGCTTGAAAACTCTTGCTTCTTGAGTACTGTTGTGAGAGGCTCTCTCTGTGAAACAGGGAAAAGTGTTTTATTCTCATTCTCTTTTACTGTAGCAATGCCCAAATCTTTCTGAATTATAAACAAGCAAACAGCTTTGATCAATACTATAACACCAGCGATTACCATTATCTGCTAAGGAGACCTTTTGGAGACTGTGGTCTCTTCAGTTTCCCTGCTCTTTAGAGTGACTTTGCCAACTTCCCTGCATCACATGCATTTACTAACTCCCTTTTTCTGTAAGACAATAGTAACATGCTTTCCAGAACTGGCCACGTTTGCGTTTCTTTACTCCTGGTTTATGATGAAGTGTCTCCAATTCCCCAGCTTTCTCCAGTGGCCCATGAATGTTTTGGCTAAGGAGACTGTTACTTAAACCTGGTGCTTCTCTGCCTTTTAAACACTTGTTTGGTGGGTGATTAAAACTCCCCAGAACGCAGCCACTTTGCTCCTGCCCTCACCCATCCAACTCACCTGGCGCTGATGACAGCCAGCTCGTCAGTGACACCAGGCTCGCACCTCTGGGATTTGGGGATAGAACTATCGAGGCTTTTATCATGCCCTGATGTTAGGCTTAAATTGAAACTCCCGCATCTATCTGTGTACAGTCCTTGTCTGCTTTTCACAACAGTCTGCAGTTTCTTAACCAGTAGGCTTTCACAGCCTTGGCTGTGAATTAAACAAACATTAGCCTGCCTTGGGGCAGAACAGTGATCGCTCTTGTGATTCCCTTCTTCTGGTACTGTGATATGTACAGAAAGCATACATTTCACAGAGCTGTATAAATACAGAGCTAAGCCAGCGCAGATATAACCACAAGCCTCTCCCATTGTGCTGCACATTCGCCAGCAATGTGCCTCACATAAAGTAAAGACGTGGACGTTGTGAGAATCCAGTCGCAGATTTTAAATGGTTCATTGATCATACACTGAAAAAAAAAACCACTCTAAGTCAAGGTATTCTGCTTCTGTTCACTGTTCGGGACTCAAGATAGCATGGTTACTTTTGAGGATGTTAATAAAATAAAGTCCTTTAAAATTATGTTTCCAAAAGGCTTAGTTATTAGAAGAAGCTAACATTGATAAATGATAGATTTGTTCACTTAAGACTCTAACTAATTTTAAAAGATGAATTCTAGAGAACACCTTATCTGATTTGTTAAGAAACTTCAGGGCTTTAACTGAAACATAATACAGCTGCTTTTAAAAAAATAATCCAGATACAATAGCTATTCTTACTCCTAATATGCTCAACTTGTATCAGTTAACCTTAAATTAAGTAAAAACATTTGCTTCACGAACCCAGGATTCCTAAACTTATATTGCTGGCAGACTCTTTGTCCATTTTCATTCTACCTCTTCATCCAAACTATCGCTGTCGGAGCCTCTTAACAGTTGTATTTGAGATGTCTAAAGCAGGCAAACAATATAAGAACTATCTGGTTCCTATTACTGTCACAGAACAGCCACCCTCCCTAGGCTGGGGAGTGTTTGTGATGCCAGAAAGCTAATTAGGTCAGTGTGTCAGTTTAAATTGTGCAGGAGATGAACATTAAATGTTTACTAAATTTAGCTTTCTGTTTCTGGATCTGGAACGTCTGTTTTCCACGATGGAGCAGGAGCAGAGACGCAGGGCTTTAAATTAATCAAAACCAGTATAGTTAAATGCATACAGAAAATGAAGTGGCAGACAGACTTACAGTAATTATTGCATTATCTAAATTATAAGACCGAGCCAAAGCTGAAAAAAGAGAGGGCTTTCAGAAAGTACATCCTGCAAGCCCTGAGATGACTTGTTCTGGCTGCAGTTTGGTGCAACTGCCTAGACAAATCATCAAAAAAGTGATGGGCAGGAACATTTTTGAAAAGCATGCAACACAAAGTTGCAGATGTGAATTAGGTACCTACAGCTGTGTTTAAATTTTGGGACATGGGAGCACTGTCTGGGTCCTGGGTCTAGAAGCATGCCCCAAAGGCATCTCATCTTTGTTCTGATTAGATTTCAACATGCACCGCCCTCTCCTGAGGCCATATGCTTACTGCCGTGGAAGAAATCTGGGTGCACACCCCAGGAGGCAGCACTGCAAGATCCTGCCTGGCAGGAAGTCAGCTGTGAAATCAGGACAGCAGGATATGCTGGAGAGTGTACCAGCCCAGAGCCTAGGTACATCCTCTTTGCCATAGGGGTTTTTAGGTTTTTAGGTTATTGGTATGAGCACAGGGCACCAGCTCACCTTTCTGCCAAAAGGCGGACAGAAGAGTTATGTGCTGTTTTTGCAACATAGGGATTAAAGCGCTCCCTCATAACGTGAGATTTTGGTTAATGATTTTCATCCTTAAGATGGTTCTTATTCTTATACAACCACTGACAAATCCACCATCATTTATTGCTTTTGGGAGAGGGAAGTTTGACAGTTAACAGTGACATGCTTTTCCTCCTTGGTCTTTCTGGTTCATGAAATTGTAAGGGGAGGCCATAGGCACCCTGTTTCCTTCACTGCAACCCTTAATATCATGGGATGTGAAAAGTTCATGCCTTCACTGTTGGGTCAGGTTGCAGAACATTCTGCTGACAAAGCTGATGATTTGAGACAATTCCTGGGAGAAGAGAGGAGAACTTGTGATAAATGGACTAAGAAGGAAAAGTACCTCAAAACCAGCTAAGTTTAGTTTTAAAGCTTGACAGAATGATTAAGAGGACCACTTGATACGCTTTTCCTGCACTAAATGAATAGATTTATTTTCTGGTACTAAAAATTGTATATGTGCTTATTTTTAGATGGCATTGTGTAGCTTATGCTCACTCAAACAATAAGCACTGGGGAGTTGATGTGAAAATACGGCTGGAGTAAAAATAGATGTTTGCTCTATATTCTTTCAGCTTCTTAGACTGGATGTTTCTTAAAGTATCTGTGTGAAAACAAACACTGTCAAAATGAAGAGGGCAAGTATCGTCTCTGTTCCATGTAACCTAATAACCTGCCCAAGACAAACTCTGTTTTATGTTCTTCCAAAACATATTCCAGACTGTGTAGTCACTCGAGACTTGTAATCAAACAGAAGCTGCTGAACCATCAGCAGCCAAAGTCTACTTCCTAAAAGAGCTGTTGTCATATACATTGTCACAGTCGTTCTGTATAATCCTTATTTCTGTTAGTCAATAGTTGGTGTGCAAGTAGGCACCCTTTGCCTCCAAGTGTCTACAAAGCAGAAAGGGAACTCACTAATGGTAAGAAGGAAATCAACTTTAATTGTTTTTATCTAATATGACTACCAAGAACGTACCTCTGAGGCACGGTAACCATAATATCTACCATTGAACTGTGCAATCTCCATTTGCCTCAATTTACCTGTTACGAATTTGCACAGATAACAGTATCAGCAGAACTTGAAAATGAGGCATCCTTCCTGTGTCATGGCAGCTCTGATGAGATAGTAGCTGTTAAGAATCTCCCTCTACCTCCAACTTTTTTTTTTTTAAGTGCCAAAAGCAAAGGAGAATAATATATACCCACAAACTAGCTATGGGATGGGTTTAAAGGCTGGGCAAGGCCGTATCAATTTCCTGTACTATCCCACACACAGGCTTGAATGAACAGGGCAAAGTAAGCACCAAAGCCAGATGCAATGTGAATGGTTATGCAACAAATGAAGAGGCAGCAACAGAAAAAAAACGTAGTTTCCAAGCAAATCTCTCTGAACCAAGTTTGTATGTTGGAAATTAAACTAGGAGATCAGAAAAAAACTCTTTGAGAACAGTGGTCCCCTGTTCCTCAGGGGGTGCTCCTGGCCGTAGAGCAGTGCTCAAGCTGCCCAGGCAGCTGCTGACAACTGCAGCCACCAGCTGAATCCAAGTGGCTCCCTAGCATGGACCCAGCTCAGCAGCCATGAAAATAATACCCTGAAGACATGAAGCAATTGTTGGTCAGTAAGCCATCAAACTCCAGGCAGAATAGGTACTGAATAAAGAGAAATAATCTCTTCTCCTTTGGCCCCGTCCATCCATCCTGTTCTCCCTATTAGATCTCTCACTTCTCCTGTACCATGGTATTTTTAATAGTTATGTATCTCATTTGCATTTTATACTTAAAATAAAGAGGGAGGAAGGATGAGAGGATAAAATTCTTAGAATTAATGGCTGTTGACCCCTAACCTTAAACAGTGATGTTACCCTTCTGCAAGTTCCTCCTCTGTCAAGTAACTGTACCCAGGAAACGAATATTAGTTTCTTAACAGCTGTCCTGGAAACTACATCCCTATTACTACTCTTTTTGAACACAGTAAACTAAATAAAGTTAAATGAAGTTATCAGACATGATCTCATATTGAAAGAACTGATGTCACTAAAATAACATTCTAAATTCAACAGCCTGATGTGATTATTAAAGAGGAATGTGGTCTATTTAGTACTGTACTGATCTAAGCAAGTCTCTTTATTTGCAGCAATGGTACTCCCGCTAGCATCAGGTTAGCCCTGCTGATATCATTGCATCTTGGACAATATTTACAATATAGCAGTGGATAATTGTAATGGCCAAGATTTATCATATAGAGCTTAAGATTTTCAGTAAAGTATTTAAACCTAACAAAAGGAGAGCTTGCACTTACGGGATTGAAAGATGAA
Source organism: Anser brachyrhynchus (assembly GCF_964034855.1). NCBI lineage: Eukaryota > Metazoa > Chordata > Aves > Anseriformes > Anatidae > Anser > Anser brachyrhynchus. Next base: position 72,700,396 of record NC_137696.1, read on the forward strand.
AAGTAACAAGAAGCCAGAAAGATCAGCCAGGCATCTTTTGCCTTTCTAGAAAAAAGATAAAAAGTGACTTCTAATGTTCCTTTCTGTGTAGGTTGATGCTGGGGGTGAGGGGAAGTTCTCGGAAAAGAAAATGTCAGACATGGTTGTACTCTTCCTTTGTCCCTAGTACAGTGACCTTCTTCTCCCCAGCCTGTGATGTTGAGCCATCATGCCTCCTTTTGCTCTTCTACCACTTATTCCTTCTCAGTGGCCCCATTCCTTCTCATTTTTCACTTTCTTCAGTGCTGACCTCACAACCTCAATCTCTTATTTTTATATAGCTCTTTTCACTGGCATATCTGTCTCCTGAAAGCACCCACATACCCACCCACACACAGATCCCAAAGAACGCGCTTTCACTTCTTGTGTTTTCTACCATGAGTTTATAGCCAACATGTATGAACACAACGCATACAAATATATGTATATAAATGGCCCTATATGCAACTTGTGAATGCTGGGTCTGGAACTAGGAACACATCTTTTTTTTTTCTTTTTTTTTTTTTTTTAAATATCTCTGTGAAGGCGTGTATATCCAGGCTTGCCAATAAGCTGTGCCAAGTATTCTCCACATAAGCAGTCGCTGAACTAAATGATGGTACTATGAGCAGGAGAGCTGATACACTGGAGTAGCTGAAGCCAGCAGCCTTGCCTGTTAGAAGATGAAAAGATTGAAGAATAAAGGAGCAGAGGTGATAAAAACTGACAAAAGACTTGCTTGAGGAAGGTATTTTATGGTTGTTGGAGAAAGAAATTTCCTTCTAAAGCGTGCTTCATCCCATCCTCAGGTGGCTGTTTAGAGCAGCACCCTGCATGACCTGACATGTATCATGAATTCTGGTGTGCCCCAAGCTCTCTTCACAAAGTGTCAGTCGTGCAGGGCACCAAGAACTAAACTAGGCATTTGGGGCAGTGCCCAGTTACACTTACAGATACATTTTTAGGTGCAAATTTATCATAACTGAGTCGGCCCTGCTGCATGTGTCATGAGCAATACGGTATTTGGCACTACTCTTAAGGCCTGTTCCTGCAGCAGCATTGCTGAGAATGCCCTCTTTTATTTTTTAAACAGTAATTTATTAACAGATGATTTGGTAAGGGAAAAAAAAAAAAAAAAGAGAAAAGGGAGAAAAATAAAAAAGCCTTATCTGTGTAGATATGGATTCTCATGCTTGAAAAAGAGAGGAAAAATAGCAAAAGAAATCCCATTGGTAGTACAGGCAATCTTTGAACCCCAGTGGTGATTTTTCTAGAATTGTAGAGCCAGTGGTACTGCCTTAAATTCATTTGTTCTTCATTTGTAGGGTAAAAAAGTATCTTCCTTGCTGTAACATGTGCGTGTGAAATATGCAGCTAATTACTGAAAAGGCTGTGTGTTTTTTAAAGTTTCTTCAGTAAATGAGTGTACGGAAAGCAAAACTAAAAGTAAATGCATCCAGCAGAGGGAGCTCCAAAATCTGTTGGTTTTTTTTTTTGTGTGGGGTGTGGGGGGGTGACAGATGGCTCTTTGCTTTGAAATAGATGATCTCTGGTAGAATACTGGTTGCTAACATATAAATCCTTTGATGATTTTCATCCCCTTCTGTTAGGAATTCCCATCTTTCATTGCTCACAATCCTCAACACTAAAGTCATACCAGAATTTTTTCTGTGCATGGGAGTATATTTAAGGCTTTCCTCACATTCTAAAACAATTTTTATACATTTAAATTAATTTCAACTTAAATTTTAAGGCAGCATATAGCATATTTTTTTCAGAGTATTTATTTAAAATACTTCTGTTCATCTTTATTAGAAAAAAAAAACATAGCATAGGAATTAGTGAAAACTATCTTCACTCAGCAAATGAGCAAAGATATTTCCATTATATGAAATCTATATATGTGAATGTCAATATGCTTTATCTCGTGGTCCAATCAGCCAGTCTGAGATGAGGCAGATAGATGGCAACTGATATGAGTTTTAAGCTCTCACCTTTCTCTACCATCAACACCTCTCTTCCCTAATTTTTCAGATTCATCAAAGAATGGCTGCAGATCCTGAGACCACTTTGTTGCCCAGATAATATGTTAATTACTTATCTAATAGATATTCATCTCATTTGAAGTATGAATGGTAATCTCCATATGCCCTTCATTAATATGACATCTAGTCAAATAAGCATGATATAAACATAGACAAATAAACGACTTACAGTAAGTATGCTTTATTTTAGTTAACTTGAAAAAAAAAAACCTCTGTCTCTTGTTCAGAGTACTTAAACATTTTTCTCTATAGAGAAGCAGATCCTAACCTTCACAGGCCCAGTGGCAGAAATGTAGAGCAAGTGAAGTATGTAAAGAAATACCATGCTAGCTCTCCCTTTTGGCCTCTTTTCAATTTTTAAAAATTTCCTAAGGTTCTTGAGCCTCAGTAACTTGTAACAAACCATGTCTGCTGCCCTTGACTTTTATTCTTACAATGAAGACAGAAAACATATGGCATTTAGCTCCTGGTCATGTCATGCCACTAAAATTTCCAGTCTGTTGAGGCTTTTTATCTTTCTCTGGCTTAGAGGAGGAAGAGGCATGATGGGTGCAAGCTGAAGAGGAATAACTGTACAGTTCTTTAGCAGCTGCTGTGTGTACATGAAGCATCCATAGGCTTGTGTGTGGGATGAAGGTCCATCTGAAACACTGTGTAGCATTGCCCTTGATACAGCCTCTTGTTCTGCCAAAGAATTAATGTCATGATGTACTCCTTCTCATCTCAGCAGCCCCCAGATGCAGAAGAGAGCATTGTTCATTTTGCAGACAAGAAAGTGGTAAATGTTTGCTTGCTGCTGGCTGCTTGACTTGTGTACTCTGCTCTATGGATAAAAGAGAGCTGGAAGCCATTTGTGCAGTTCAGAGCTTCCTGTAACCAACTTCTGGGTATGTTGTGGCTGTGTTGGGCTCAAATAATCAGAAATCAGAATCTGGCTCCACAATCTGTTTTCTTCCTCTCTTCCCTCCTCTTTTTGATCTGCTTCCAAGACCTTCCTGTGGAGTCAGTGATGATGGCTGGGCATTCTGGATGTCTGAAAAGCCAGTGACTAATTTAGGTGCAAAAATAGTGCTTGAAGCTTATTTTTGGAGAAGTTTACTGATGTCTGATATAGTTTACTGTATACAAATATTGAAACACTATTTGTCATACTGCAAAGAATAGTTACTAAACAGGTTCATATTTATTCGTGCATTTTGAATGTGCTAAAGTTTTGTCACAAGCTATTGCTTATAAATACAGTGCTTTCCCAAGTCAGCCAACCTCAAAGAGGTTGGAGAAGAAAAACTTCCATTTGATACCAGCAGCCCAAAGGCTCCTCTCTCTCTGACTCGGTGCCAAGCAGAGCTGGGAGATCAAATTAATTCCTGGAAGTCCTCATGCTCTCAAACTACAGCTGAATTTACTCTTAAAGTACTTTTATACAAGGCTAATTTCAGGGACCCTGAGGAATATTCTCTTTCTTAAGAATTAAAGTGTTTTTAAAACACATTTTTCTGTAATATTTACCTCTCTCCTGCTTCCACCATGCACAGTATAGCGTCAGTCAAAGATCAGTGCTCTTTTCCAGCAGCTCAGAGCTTTGCACCTGATGCCCTCTCTTCCTTGATTTGTAGCTGTGCAACAACCAGTGTTGTTACTTTCCAGCACACTGTCTGAAATATATACTTTATTCAAGCTATATCCAACAAGCTTGCCCTCTGAGCATGAAATCTGAGAGAGAAACAAACAGAAGAAATCCAGCTTTTGATCTGGCTTCTCATCTTTTACGCTCCCACGGCCTGACCTCAGCGTGTGACAGATGCGGTGTAACGTGCAGCCTGTGCTCGTGCACGCAGCATGGAGCCCTCTGTCTCCAACAGCCACCACGCTGCCGAGCGCAGCCCCGGCCTGCTCTCCACCTCGAGCACCTTGTCCTTGCTGGGTCCCGACGGCTGCTGGTGCCCTGGGCAAGGTGCCGCCATTGCCCCCACCTCAGCCTTGTCTGGGTAAGAGGGGCAGTTGGCAGGTGCTATGGAAATGCTGGGAGGACTTGACTCATTTTCCTGGACAAAGGAGAATGCCTCAATCATTTTAACCAAATCACTTTGCTTATCTATCTCCAGCATCCTTTCCCAATACAGAAGATCCTCTGTGTGTTTTGACCCCTGAGGACGACGGAAGGCTGTGCAGCCCCCTCGCCTATTGCCCATCAGCCAAGATGGCTGCCATGTCGTGCCAGCACCCATCTGGCCCACACGAAATGGCCGCCCCACGGTGCTGCAGTGCCCAGCAGTCAGCCTCCTGCCCACAAAGGTGGCTGCCGTCTCCCTGCAGAGCAGCCAAACGGCATGTGCGAGGCTACGGGCTGTCAGCTGGAGGAGGGCTGGCAGGGGTGCGGGGTGTGAGGAGCAGAGGAAACCTCGTGCACGGTGGGGAGGAGGAGGAGGAAGAGAAGGAGGCCAAGTGCCGAGAGGATGTCAGGGACGGCCTGAGCGGGTGTGGAGGTGAGTGCTGGGTCACGCTAGCGAACAGAGATCTCTGTGGCAGGAATTGGTATCTGTAGGTTATCAGGGCTACAGGAAATTTAATTCCAATTGATGTTGGTGCTCTATGTGCATGAGAAGGATTCTTTTCTGATTTTTTTTAACTCCTTCTCCCATGCAGACCCTTTTACTCTGGATCTGTGTGACTCAAAAGCTTTCAGCAATCCACAAACCATTGTGCTAATGTGCATCAGATCTCTCAATGGAGGAGTGGTTGCACTTCCTGGGGGAATACAGGTTATGCCTGTGGCCTTGGTATTGCTATTGTCAAGTCCTAATCGAATTGTACATCTCTTTCCAAGGGAAATCAAAAAGTAGATTTAAAACTGAGCTGCTCCTTAATAAATGCAATCTGACAGATAGTTTTTCTATTCTTGTTCTCTATCTTTTTAAGCTTTAAGTCAAAGAAGCTCAAAGCTTCACACATGAGGTTTTCAAAGTGTGCATGTCAATAGTTCGGTCTCTGAGGCCATTTTCTTTGTATTGAAGCTCTTTTTAACTCAGTGAGTTTTGGATCCAGTCTGAAATACATATGTTAGCAATAAAACCAGGGGAATAAGAAAAGTGTGTTTTATACATACTTATTTCTGGTCTGGAGAAGCACAGAAAGCTGAAAATTAAGAAATATTTCATGTGTTGTTCTATTGTTTGTTTTGGTTTGTGTATATCTTTTTATGCATTATAGGACTCTGCTGTCACAGCCGGTAATAAAAAAACACATGCACAACAACTTCAGAGCATTTGTCCTCAAGATTACAAGCAGCATTACCTAATATTGTGGAGAGAGAATCTGTCCCATGTTAAACAAAATGTTATTGGCACATTTTTTTCCATCAAAAATCCAAAACACGACAGCATATGAGCCTCTACAAAGACAATTAACTCTCCCAGCCAGGGACATAAGCTTCTATTAAGTTCCTTGGTAGTGCTGTATTTATGTTCAGTCAGGCTGGCAAAGGTATTCTCCAGGTAGAAATAGCAAGTCTGCAGACAACAATGCAGACGTCATGTTTTGTTCCAGAAACATCTGCCTATATTGAGTTGGTTTGCTCTTGTTGCTTGCCGCAGCTTTACCAAAAATCAGGCTAGTCTGTTAAATAGTGTATACTAGTACAACACCATTCTCTACTCGCTTGTCTTTCCCAACTGATATTTCTGCTTTGTGAATTCTGGCCTCCCTATAGCTAGGCTAATAGGATAGCTTCACTCTCCTTTCAGGGCCTTATAGGGCATGAATATCTGAGATGCTGTCGACTGGCGGTTTACTTTTTAGGAGAGAGATGTCCAACAGGTACTGTTTGGCAGAGAAGCGTTTCCTTCTCTGTTCTGGACTCCGCATCCTGTCACATGGTTATGGCCCTTGCTGGAGGCCTCAGCAGTGATAAAAGAAGTTTAAGACAGGGTTTTTCAGCCTTGCCCAGCCATGCTCCTTGGCACACATCCCTGCTTCCTGGGGGAGAGCAGCCAGCTGGATGCTCCACAAAAGCACCACTTCCACCGAGGGTTATAGGAGCGTCAAAGAGAAGGATAGCTGATGAAAAAGGAGACTGATGAAAAAAAGACCCAACTTTCTGTACACTTTCTTTTCATTTTTTAACTCCTTGCAGTTATACAGATTCTGGGGAGGATGAAGGGACATGGAATGACCAGGACAAATATGCGTAAAAATACCATGATATATGATCTGACAGAAGGCCTACCCAGCCCAGGTTTTGAATATCACTGAGCTGAACAAGGCTATTACAACATGAGTAGATGCTGCAGGAAACTGGCAAAAAAGGGAGGAGGGGAAAATGTGTCAGCACATCAAGGCCAAGGAAATCTGTGAGGCAGCAGTGAGAGGTCTTGGTGCAAGTGCTTGTTCTGGCATAGAGAGACAGAGACTAAGGTGATGTGGAGGAGTGGAAAAGGGCAGGACCCCACAATGGATGCTGCTTAGTCCAGGAGAGAGACCTGCTATGGCAGGGAGTGAATAAACTGGGGATATTTCTCGGGAGAGAAGCAGATGAGACGTTCGTGAGTTCTCAAACCACGGACAGGACCAAGTGTGAATGCTGCAGCAAAGGCTCCCACAGATGTTGAGTATGCCAAAGACACATGAGGAAATGCAGGAGAAGGTCGGAAAGGATGTGCCGAGCAACCTTGACATGGTGGCAGCCAGCTCCAAGGAGCTCCAGGGCACACCTGGAGCTGAAGCCTGCTGGTGGCAGAGATTTGTGTGGTGGAGTCCATGTCACGTGTAAGTTCCTGCTAATTGTGTAATTATTTATTTAGTAAAGATAGGTAGCTTGGTAAAAAGGGAAGAAATAGCTGCTGAGGGAAGGGCATGGCAACAGGTGTGACAGTTCTTGCTAATGCTCCCCCAGACTCCTTGTCTACTTGATGACTTGTTGATTTTCTGGCCATTAACTTGCTCTTGTGCATGTGTAGATGCAAAAAGAGGGAAGGGCACACAACTGTAATGTGGAACTGGTGGTAGGAAGAGTTAGGGATGACTACAGGAGCAGGATGTGAAGGTGATTAACGTGATGAGATGTGAGTAGCTGGGAGCCCTTGTCACCAGCAGCAACACCCAAAGCGCACCATGTGCTGGCTGAGGAGGTCTTCCAGGGAGAGCCTTGTGAAAGACGCGTGGACATTAAAAAGGAGATGCTCTAATTGTCTTGCACTCATGAGCAGCTGTGATGTGTGGGTGGAGAAGATCTAACACTAGACGGCACACCAAACACATCAACTTGCTCCGGCTTAAATGCCATCGTTTGGTGCTTACCTCAGTGTTTCGGAGGCGTGGGCTGACTCAAATTGACAATAATCTCCTGAAAAGTCAGACTACAGTAGAAACGAAACAGCAGTTGGCCGCTTTTCATTTCTTTGCCTAAGCAGAGCGATTTATTTATTTATTTATTCATTTATTTTGGAGGGAGGGATTCAGAATTTCTAGCCCCCTACACTTGTAATGTTGGTGGGAATGAATAATTAGATAATTAGATAATACTCATTTTAAAACCGTAGACGTGCTTTTGGCAATGATATGTTTTGAAAGCATTTTTTAATTTGAACTCAGTGATGGCCTTGTTAATCACCGCCTTTTAGAAATCCCTTGCATTTGGAATCTCTGCAAGAAATATAATTGCTCTTGTGATTAAATGAAGCCTTGGAGCACGGATAAAAAAACATGATGTGTGGAAAAAAATTCTACCTAACATCTCTTGGCATTTATTTGTAGTGGCATAATGACCATCTGCTTCCCAGAACCTGGAAAAAAAAAAAAAAAAGATTTCTGTGCACCTGTTTTTATTGCAACGAATGTCAATACGTTGTCTTTCCTGTTATCACAGCACTGGGCTCTATTATCTCTTACTAATGCAAAACAGTTTATTCCTAATAGCAGAAAATGGGTCATAAATGAGTGTCCTAGTTTTCTGCTGAATTGGGGCCCAAAAAAGTGGAGCAAATTTAAAGAGGTTTATATACTGTAGGGAAAGATGGTGATTATTATTTTTCAGACCAAAGCCTTCTTAATTTGCCTGTGAGTGTGAGATGGTTTCAGTGCTACTAATAAATGGGTAATCCCCCCACCCCCCTCCATTTAATGTAAAGAAATGAAGTGAAAAGTAGTTCAATTTCTGCGTTGCTTGTATGGCTGTACTCGCCGGGCTGTCAGCAAAGTTTAAGTTATTTCACAGACTTCGGGAACTAATTGTCATACAGCAAAGCAGCAGCTTCTGAAGCCCAGTCGAGTTCAATTTTTGTACATGAAGAAGCACTGAATTGTTCAAGACTTTGCTGTCCCTCACTACTGACTCTGGATTGATGACAAATAGTAGACCACTGCTCATCAAGGGGTTTGTTCAACATTATCATTATTTTTTTTTACAATGTGGAAGTCTGCTCTTTACAAAACCAATAACGGGCATTCTCAGTGCTTCAGGCTCGCCTTCCCTTGGAAAGTGACAGAGAATGTGCAAAGGCAAAGAGGAAGCAAAGTAACAACAGCTGAAGCCCAGTCAAAGTATTTGTAAGTGAACTACCAGTCTTCAGTAAATTGAGAGTCTGTTTCCAACTCCATTTAAAATTACAGTGCAGAGACAACGTTTCTGTTCCTGTCAGTGCCCACAGCCACAGAGTATGGTGGAGATGCCCATGGAGAGCCAGGAGGCTGCTGGAGTACAGTTTGTGTTGAAGTTCAGCACGAGGCCCTTGCTGGTTTGGTACATCCACTTCGAAACGGGATCCGGGATGAATGGTGTCTTTTTCACAAGACCCTTTCCCTGCCCGTATTTCACAGGCAGGCTTTTCAAGCTGTTTGCATTACTCTGAAGCTGCTTTCTTGCTTCTTGGTGATCTTCCAGCTATAATTCTGTCGAAGCTCTTCACTAGCTTGCATTTGCAGGCTGTGAAAAGCATGGTAGGTAGCAAGGAAAACAGGAAGTTTCACTGCAGTTCCCAGAGGTTATGTGCAGGATTGAAACCAAAAACTATCTTGTGTTTGTTTTGGCCCATGTAGCTGGAACCTAGCGCTGTGTAGTTATTAATGCTCAGCAAAACATTCCAGTGGGTACGTACCCACGGACCTGCTGACTTCTTGTTGCTGTATTTAAAGAGATGCTGTAGAAAATAAAACCTAGCTTATCCAGTGAACTTTAACAGCAGTGCATCTGTTCAGATGACGTGGTTTCTAAGAATATGTTTTTTTTAGAGCACCCGTTACTTTTCTGATCGTTCCTTGGGCCAGGGCAGCAGAACTGTTCACGCAAATAATGCCTGTCTCCTACATGCCCTGCGACTTGTTTATCTGGGAGGAGGAAAAGGAAGAGAAACAACTCCTACACCACGAGAGCACGCTGAAGGTTTTCCTCCGTGGAGTCCTTCATGGTGTTACCTCCTGCAGTGCAGTACAGACTGCTCAATAGCACAGGTGGAATTTTTTGCATGTCCCCCATCCATTTTCCTCCTCTTTTTGTAAATACTTATGGTTGTTTCACCTTCCCTTGACCTAAACACTAATGTCTGGCTTTGGTTAGAGTATAATTCTAAACCAGGAAATAGGAATCAGTATCGCACGTCTGATCAGTCATCAACTCTGGCCAGTACAAGAAAAAGACTTAAACAAATTTTACAATAACCAAAACCAAAAGCAAAACTCATGCTGATCTATAAAGAAATCATCTCTGGGAGTTCCCTCTGTCCCCAGAATGTAGAGGTTGGACTGTTTTTAAAAGAATGAGAAGACCAAGATTTTATCTTAAAATTGTTACCATGTTTGGTGATTTAGGGTCCACCTGGAATTGCACAGTGCGTTTCAAACAGTTTACTCCCCTGGGAGAATGGCAATGATTTTCGCATGTAAAAAGGAACTTCTGGTACTAAAGCCTCCTACCAGATTTAATTAATGCTCTCACTGGCCTGCATTAACTTCTCAGAAAGTGCTTCTCATCTGGGTCTCGTGATGGTATCTCAGGGTATCCGTAAACACTGCGTGCTGTGGAATGCTGCTGTCGCATGGCTGTTTGCCCTGCTCGCTGCAATACATCTTTCTCTCATAACACAAGGCAAGTGTAATGATAACATTAAAAACAAGATTGTTGAAACAAGATTTCAGGTCATGCTTTTGGCTACTGAATTGGAAACAACCAGTTACAAGCAAAACAGATCTAAAAACAATCACTATCTACTTAGCATCTAAATACTCTGTAGCTGCCTGACCTCCCTGTTTATTTTATCACTTTTAAAGGCATTTGTTTCTGTTTCACATGCCGACCACTTTCTCTTGTACAATGCAACAGGAGAAACAGCAACACTTCAGTGCCTTTTGTGATGGCTCTAATCATCGCCTGTAATAATTCTTTTAGCCGTGATCACATGGAACTGCATCCATTGTGGATACAGTCACTTGCACTGATTTTTCTCCCCCCGGTGCATTTAGGGCTGGGAGATCACACTAGAACTTACTAACCCAGTTGGGGATGACACCAGCGCATTTTGCAAGGACGCGTTTCCATGTTTGTTTTTTTCCCTACTAATACCCTTGGAAGGTGTAGGAGATTGTTTTTGTTGGGGGGGAAGCTAGAAATGTTGGTGGTGTGTGTGGGGTCATCTCCTCTGTGCACTGAACAGATACAGCTAGTCATTTGTATAAGTAGTTGAAACTAAAAAAAGATATGCGCTGCCACAGTTTAAATCAAGGTTTTTACCTGCTAATTGGAATTTATCATCCACTTAACTGCCTTTCAAAGTCATTAGCATTGTTCAGCTGGGGAGATAGCTAAATTGTAACTGAGGCTGGTGGGCATAAGAGGCAAACAAAAGAAGCAATCAAGCTCTTTTTAGTAACTGAATACCCTAGGCACAAAGCAAAGTTTAAATAAGTGCTGGGCTATGTCGTCCAGTGCTGGCTGATGAGGATGTCTAATGTTACTCTGATTCCTGCTCTGTAAAGGGCAACAGGACTAGTTATGTTCTGAGTAAATGAGCAGTATACTGTCTAAAGGTAAATAACCAGAACTATGATAAAATATGTTGTTATTACAATTAACGTAGACATACCAAAGAGATGTTAAAGCTAAGTGCTTGACAACCTACCGAGTGTCTCAGGTAGACATTGCAACACACTGATTTCTTCACTTCCACAGCTGTCCTCCTAATTGCATGCAAGTACCTAATTTAAAACCAGCTCTGTTGCAGCCGTGCAACTCAAACTTGGAGTACAAACACAGTGCTAGCTTCCCCAGATAACATTAAACCTTCAAGACTGGCTCACAGGTCGGGACAGAAAGGTGCTACTGTCCATGTGCACAACGACTGCGGGCTCTCTTCCTGCTCCCACCGAAAGTGGGAGCTCTATACCAAATGAACTAAGTCTTCCCTTCTAGCATTACTAGGTATTTTTAAGAAGGAAATCCACCCTGAAGCTTGCCAAAGTCCCAGAATGTCATAGCCACTGGGCACGCTGGACACAGTGCTGATATGGCACCTCTTTATCCCCGTCTCAGGCCTGGGCCCAGCTAAGACAGCTCGTCCTGTCTTAGTCTTCTGTGGTAATGAGACCCAACTTCCTCACGTGGATCTTCAGGGAATCCAGTCCAGAGGTGGGCCCACTCTACAGCATTCCTCAGCGTCTCCAGTTCCACTCTCTGCTCTTCTAGTTTAACGAGTCCAACCTCGGAGCGCCCTTCATTTCTAAAAGTCATAAAATACTTGTTCACGGACGTGCAAGGGCTTCACTCCAGGACAGGAAACCAAGCTTTTCTCTGTAGTCTGCTTCCATTCAGTTGGCCTTGCTGCTGTCCTCATCTTATTGCAGGCTCATCTAAAAAAATAAAACTCTTTCCCGTGTCAGGTATTTCCTGATGGTTACTGCCACCTGTCACGTCTCAGGGTGTAGCCACAGTGGAAGCCTCAGCAGAGACAGAATGCAGGCCCTGGAGACGTTTTAAATCCACGCTCATCGCACTACGCACCGAGACGATTAGCCAGTGCTTTCACCACAGCCCCCACCAATGGGTCTGAACAGCAGTGCTCAGCTGCATCACTGACATATAGTCCTGCTTGTGGCTTGTTTCCCCTTCTCTCCTTCCTTTCTCTTTTGTTCATATTCTCCTTCTTTTGTTCATACTTTTATACTTGCCTCAGGCATGCCAGCATAGTAACAATCTACACGGAGGAATTGTCACGCTGTGAACTCACTAAATATGACAGATATTAGCAGTGATAAGTCATCTGAAAACTCCCTTTTTAAATCTGTATGCCCTAAGAAACCCACAACAAATGCTGGAAAGTTTTGCTGCAACATGCATGCTTCAGTGAGACCCGTCTGGGAGTTCTCTATTAAAAATATATGGGTTATTAAAACACTTAACTGCTCCAACACTTATAAAAATATGTTTAGGATGATAGCTGATAATGGTCTTTGCTTGGCCGATGAATTGGAGGATCAAGTGAAAGAGCAGAAAGTGAGTAATTTGTGAGGGTTCAGATTACTTACAGCAGTTCCCTTGAATAATCCGGGCTCATGGATGCTTCCATAGTAACACTTTGTGCTCCATCCCACTGAACTGAACAGAAGAAAAAGTGCAATTCTGAAATAAAATTACCAATAACGGATTGAGAGCAGCCCTGAGGAGAAGGGCCTGGGGGTGTTGGTTGATGAGAGACCTGACATGAGTCGGCAATCTGTGCTTGCAGCCCAGAAAGCCAACCGTATCCTGGGCTGCATCAACAGAAGCGTGGCCAGCAGGCCGAGGGAGGTGATTCTCCCTCTCTGCTCTGCTCACATGAGCCCCACCTGGAGCACTGTGTTCAGCTCTGGGGCCCCCAGCACAAGAAGGACATGGACGTATTCGAATGAGTCCAGAGAAGGTCCACAAAGATGATCGAGGGGCTGGAGCACCTCTCCTATAAGGACAGGCTGAGGGAGTTGGGGTTGTTCAGCCTGGAGAAGAGAAGGCTCCGGGGAGACCTTATAGAGGCCTTACAGTGCCTAAAGGGGGCCTGCAGGAAGGCTGGGGAGGGACTCTTTGTCAGGGAGTGTGGTGACAGGACAAGGGGGATTGGCTTTAAACTAAAAGAGGGTTGATTTAGATTAGATATAAGGAAGAAATCCTTCACTCAGAGGGTGGTGAGGCCCCGGCACAGGCTGCCCAGAGAAGCTGTGGATGCCCCATCCCTGGAGGTGTTCAAGGCCAGGCTGGATGGGGCTTTGGGCAACCTGGTCTGGTGGGAGGTGTCCCTGCCCATGGCAGGGGGTTGGAACTAGATGGGCTTTAAGGTCCCTTCCAACCCAAACCATTCTGTGATTCTATGAATATGTGGTTGAGTCATAAAGAATTAAAGTTGCCATAAAGTTGACATCACTTGTATCTTTTTATCTGAGGAACAGAGTCTATTTATACAGCCTTATTTGCAAAACCTGCTCATCCCTACGTAGAAAGAAAAAAAAAAGGAAAACAAACCACTTTTAGTTTCTGTAGATTGCATACATAGTGCTCATAGAGGAACTTTTAAAGTGTGCACCACATTCAGCTCCTATGTAAATACGCATGACTCCTTCCAAAGTACCAAGAGTGGATTTACCTGCTGGTAAACCCTGCCCCTATAGGACTGAATTTGGCCTGAGATTTCTGTATCTGTCATCTTATTAGTCCTGGGCGCGCAGAGCCTTTTGGAGATCACTCCAGTGAGGTGTGAGCAGCAGCATCCGATTCCATGCTCCAGTTTTACACAAACACAAGGCAGCAGGGAAAGCAAAGATGACAGGTCACACTTCCCGTCACTGCAGTGAAAAGATGAGTATTAATGGCTTAGAAATCAAATTAGCCGTTCCTCCTCTTCTAGTAAAAGCTGGTGTGTCAAAGGTTGCTGTCTCTCAGGAGAATAGCGGGGCACAGATGGCTGAAAATCTTGTTATGCTTTGATGCAGAATAAAATTTTGGCCCCATTTTCTTTCAGATCCTGGAACTCCTGTGGAAGCCACCCTGTCGCTGGCTGGCTGGGCTCCCTCCCATCCAACCACTTCCATCTGTAGCCATCTTTCTGCTCTAATTGAACAGATTTCCTACCCAGACTGGTAGCTGTTTGCCAGACAGTGTTACGTGGCTGTCAACAAATGGGCTGCAAATCACTTTTATATTTGTTTAAATGAAGTTTCTTCCCTTGTCTTTCATTTGTCTTCAGTGAAGCTCAAGGTCAGCAGTTAGAACCTTTTTAAAATGAAAAAAGATACTGTTTCTTTTCCAGTTAATGTCTGTTTGTAGGAATTTATTGCTTTTTATCAAACGTGTTTTAGTGCTGGATTTATTTCAATATTAGATCCTTCACATAGCAGTGTTACCTGTTCATCTTTTCTGCGAATCCACTTGCACCCTTCAGTGAGGCATTCAGAAGCCTTTGCATTTTAAAAGCCGTTAGATAAATTGTTAAATTCCTACTTGTTAGACCAATAACGACCAGAAAATCTGTGGAATTCCAAGATATTAATCCAGCCTCTGCTTGGCTTTGCAGCAGTTGCAGACGTGTTTGTCAAAGTAGGTTAGTGCTTTAGTCCATCTTACATTGTGCCCTTGGCATTTTGGTAGTCCAGAGGAGGATGGTCATTTCTTGCGTGTTGGGGATCAAGTCCTGTTCCACAAAACGCCCAGTCTATTGTAGGCTTTTCTTCAGGGATTAAGGGTGCCCAGCAATTCGAGTGGTGGTGGTAGAGAGGAGGCTTGCTTCCTCCCTCCCACACACCGCTTGTCTTCCCCCTCTTACACGCACTGTCTGCACACTACAGAACTCTGCAGGGTATTCACCCAGATTTGCTAGCAGTTGCCAAACCACTTTGAATCACAGTTTTTGTGACATTTCTGATACATTGGGGAACAGAAAGCAAACTAGAGAAATCGAGATGACTGCTTTTTATCCCCTCTAGTCCTCTACAATGAAGGAAACTCATGGAGGCACTGTCCAGGAGTGTCCAAGAGGGAACTGCAGGCGTATCACACTAGCACTTCGTTGGAAAAAAGCATCCCAAACTTGCCATGGAAGACCACCAAGTATTTACTGTTACTTTAACCTGAGATTCAGGTGTGGAATAAAGTCTGTAGCACTGCCATTCCCGATGACTGCCAGCTGATAACACAGCTCACCAAGGTGATCAGCTTTCAGATTCTCTGAGTGATCTTTTTTTACATGCAGCTTTTTGCTTCCTGAAGAATTTAGGTCGATGTATAATTCAGTCCTTATTTGAGAGCAAAGATGATTAAGTTGTGCAGACTGAATGGAGAGGGATAGATATAACCTTTTTTTAAAAAAAAGTCTGTGAGGTGGCAATTTGGTTTAATTCACAAAACATACTGCTTTTCTGAAGAGTAAGAAGAGTCTCATCATTTCCCCTGGCTCTTCGTGTAGCTTGCTGCAAATGGTTGCTCCTTGAAAGCAAGTTTTTGCCAGTTATAGGGATGGCTTATTTTGCGAGGTGTTTTCAGGAGCAGGCAGGCTAGGTTTGAAATATTAAATTGAAATTAACAAATGCCCCCAGCTCCATCATTTTCATTTTTTTCTGGTACTCCCCTCTTCATGGCATCCTGCCAGTCAAGCTGCAGGAGCCTGAAGTACCCTCCAGACAGCCTCTTCTGCCCCATCTTCATCCCCGCTCTTCCTCCCTGTAGCCCAGGGCCACCTTGCTCGTATCAGCGAGCAGGCCACCAGACTCCAGCTCCCCCATGTTAGGCCGTAGCCATCTTCTCCTGCAGTAACGCTCGTCTCACTCTTAAAGCTTCCCGTCCTGCAGCACTTGCCCACATGTCCCCATGCCCCTTGCCTCCTCCCACCCCCACCTGGGGGACCGGCCCCCCAGCTCACCGAGGGCTCTGGCGCAGCTGCAGGGCAGCCAAGGCCTGGCCAGTCAGTGGGCAGGGCCACGGGCTGCCCCTTCCCCAGACCCAGCGGCCGAGCTGTTCCTGCCCTGCCTTCTGCCATCTTTCTCTGTGTTCAGCCCCGTTGCCCTAGGGTGTAAGAAGGACGCCCCCCGGGGTCTTGCTTGTGCACTTTGGCTGGACTCTTTTCTCCTCTTCACCAGAAGATGGAAGGAGAGAGTTTCTAGGCTTTCAGGCTTGCATCAACAATGGGAACAGCAGTTACGTGCCTCACAGCAGAACTTTAAAGGGAGAATCCATTATTTTTAACACAGAATGACTCAAATTATTTCAGTTTAAATAGAAACCATCACTATAAAAATAAAAAGTAAAGCAACTGACAGAGAAATGCCAAGCTCCCAATTGAAAGGATCACTCATTTCAACACCTCAGCTGGCCTTAGCAGTGTGAATAAAGCTCTAGTCAACATCCATAATTTATCACAATACCTTCCTAAGCTTTGGAGGTTTAACACCTTAGTAGAGAGCTGATTTTTTTATCGTAACTCAAATTACGGAAGGACAAGAGAACTTCAAGAAAAGCGTGTGGTACAGAATGTTTGTGTGGGGTAGGACAGAATAGGATCGAATTCTTGTTTAGCCTGGATGGAAAGCCATGTCAGAGGGCACTGTTCTTGGGAGCAGTCACATTCTGCTCCTTTATTCTCTTTCCAGTTTCTCAGTCTCAGAGGACGAACATTTAACACTGAAAACTGAATCTTCTGAATGTGTCCTTTGTTTGACGATACTGTGATAAAAGGTTTAGGAAATACTCAGGTCTGACCAGTCCTCTTCCTCGACCTAATATAGATACTAACACTGACTTCTGTGGAAGCAGGTCCACGATGCTGTTGGGCTCCCTCAAAATGCAATAAATGTAATGCCATTAAAAGGAAAGCTATTATGTTAATCGAAAAGGGATCAATTTCCTAAATACTAGGTATCCATATATTCCAGAAAGATCTATACCTGTGATGGAAGTGCTACAGAGCAGAACAGAATACCTGCAAGTTGTGCTGCCTGGAGCTTCCTAGGCCCTGCTCATCAGCACCTGGATGTCTAAGGATGGCTCTTTCCCAATGGTCGTGACCAAGGACAGTCCATCATATTGTAAAACTGGCAGGAAAATAAATTATTGCAACACCTGGAAACATTTAAGCAGCCCCTCTGAGGTATTTAAAAATGAAAAGCAATAAACAAAGTGAGTTAGGATGAAGGATAATATTTTACACCATTTTCTCCTTTCCTGTTTCAATTAAATAAACTGTGCTGTAAATTCGAGAAATTCTACGTTCATCAGCCAGCATATCCTTCTTACAGTCTCTAATAAGGATGTAATTACATATTCTTGTAATTATAATTTGATATACACTATCTTTGTACAACACAGACAAGAAATAAATAATGTATATTTCAAGCCTAATTTAATTTTCAGTGATTAAAAAGTAATTAACAGCAGTTCGGGCAATCTGCACGGTCACATTCCTTGCCATCACTTTAATTTTCTTGGAGCTGAAAAAACTAACAGCTTTTAAAATAAAACAAAACAAATGTTGTTTCAGCCTTTCCAGGCTGTTCACAGCAAATCCTGCTACCCTCATGCCTGTAAGGAGTTGCAATAATTTCAGTGAAATCCCTCGCTCAATATTTAAGTGGAAATGAAGCTCAGCCCTTGGTTTCCAAACCGCTGCTGGGTCTGGCACAGCTTGGTGCTGCTGCCACCTGCTCTGCCCTGGGCCCCCAGCAGCAAGGCCTCCCCCCCCCCAACCTCTAAATATTTATCTATTTATCTATCTCACTGTTAATGTATCTATATAACAATATATGTAATTAGTGGGTTCTGGCAGTTCTTTAAAACTTAAGTTGCCACTTGTTCTGTAGAGTTTTAAAAGGGAGTAGGGAGTATACTAATATAAAAAGATCATTAAAGAGGGAGTTGTAAATATTCATTCACCAATTCATGAAGTGATATCAATTGCTCTACAAGCAAATATCTTTGGTAATAAGTCTTTCTGTTCATGTGCTCTAGGAAACAGACAAGGAAAGGAACTGGCGGAATTGATTGCTGTCACAGTTGTTTTAATCACTGCCATGCTAAATCATCTGTGGTAAGTTATTTTAGAGATCTTTCATGACCAATTTTTTGTTAGTATAGAACAAGAGATCTCAAATGCCACTGTTTTGCTTGTTATACTGCTAGAACATTTTTTTTTTTACAGAGAAGGTCCTCAAGCCTGTCCAATTTGTTAAGCAGTAAGTATGGCTTTTACAGCTAATAGGAATGGGCTTTTTATCCTCTGGCTATTAACCCTGATGATAAAAGTAAAAAGAATTTAGCAATGTGTCTCTTTTTAGGAGTTACTTGCATTTTGGTTTGGTGTTCTTCCTTGGCCTAATACATAACACGTAAATGGGCCTGTTTGGAAATGCCCAAAGTGGATATATTGTAGCAAAATGACTACCAAAACCAAGAGCAAAAGCCCATTTAGTTGTATCAGATATGCAGAAGGCAGTTAATTTTCCTGTCTTTCTTTATATCTGTAATTAGGCTTTGAGGGCTTTTTTGTCCAATCTTGGGCAAAGCATCTGGTCTCAAGCAGTTGCATACACACATTTCTTACTGTTTTCATATCCTACACTTTCCATTTTCTTTTCATTGCCATTTGCTTAGGAATTGATTTTACTTCCCACAGAGAATTCTCCATGAATAAAAATGTGGGAATAACATTTTAACTTATACAGTCAATTTTTGTAATTCTCAGTTGATTGGCTTAATCAATAGCTTACAGATAGTAAAAAAAATACATTGGCTCTGACATGGTGGGAAATTTATGCACTTCCAACCTGCGTCCTTTCACACCAGTTGCATAAAGAGCCTACAGCAAAGTATTACTAATAGGAGTTGGTGGTGGACGTCACAGCACCCTGTTTCTAAATGAATAATTTCTACATAAGAACATCAACTGAAAGGCCCAGAGTGAGTTTGCCTGGATAGGTGTTTCTGTATTCATGTATATTTATACCATGGAAATAATCATTTCAAAAGTCAGTCTCCTATTTTTGCAAAAGTAACATAGTAAGCAATACTGGCATAGCACAGACTGAGGTGCTGGCAAGGAGAAGCTGCCCCAGTCTGCAGCAAGATTGCTTTTAAAGTTAATTGCTTCATCTTTGTCATTGCAGGATCATGCACACCCATAGCAATCTATACAGTCACTTTGTGTTGGTTATTTTTAATAAAACCTTTTGTCATTTTAATTAATAACAACTTTCACTGCTTTGAAAGAAAATGTTAATGAGTCTGAAATGCAAAGTGTACCTTTAAAAATCAGAAATTACTGTCACTGATTGCTAGTGGATGGGGGAGGCAGGCTATTAATGCCAACATTCCAGCAAGCTGTGCTTTAAATACATGGTGTGATCACTTGTTAGTGTTCAAAATACCATACCCAGTGCTGAAGTATTGTCCAATGCTAGGCAGGCTGTCAGGAACCACTGATTAAAAGATTGTGACTGAGAAGCTGGGACTAAAGATAAAAAAGATGTCTTTATAAGAGGCATCTTTGTAAGTGTATCATTTAGGTGAGGTAATTTTATCTGATGCTGTTAACTTGTAAATAGGTTGTCGTTGAACAAGTCAGAATGGGAATTTGGAGATGATTCATATACCCTAAGAACAGAATCATTTTCTAAGAAAGCCTCTTTAAAGTTCATGAGTGAACAGTTTATGAATAAACAGTTTCTGAATGTAGAAGTTATTTTCCTGAAGGACTAAATTCTTGTCCCATTAAGAGAACATTATTAGTGACTTCAGTGGAAGATGGCTTGGCCTGTCGATATGAATTAATTAAAGGGAAGTGTCAGTGACTGATACTGGTATCTGAAGCCCTCATACCCCAAAGGCCATGTAATCTTCAAATAGAAAAGAGATATACAGAATATGCTTGTATTTAGAAAAATGAATTGCATTTTTTGAAGTTTGACATAAGGCTTGGTGTTTAGGTTCTGTACAGCTGTAAACGTTCTTGGTTCTCTTCAGTGACCTGAATTCTGATAAAAAGAGGTGGACTGAGAGATGATTTAACAAGAGGCTAAGCTTTTCACATTAAATTCACATTTCACATTGCATTCTACTTTCCACAGAAATATTTATATATGATAATAGACTCTATGTCTATATTTTCATGGGGTGTCCTGCACTGTAAGGGAATTCCAGCACCTAGATACGTGTTACGGCTAACATTTTGTTATTAACTGAAGTGGGTATGTATGCATGATGAAACAAATTTGATGTCAATGCATGATGTTATTTTTACTATATCAATGCAATACCATTTAAAAAGTCTTTAAAGAGACCCATCTTTAAAAAAATCACTTATACAAGTAAAAGAACACTGCTCAAAATGAATTTCTGCTCAGAATCATTTCTTTAAACATTTAGGTTCTACATTTGCATCCCACTAAAACCAAGTTCCTTCTAGTCAATCAGATACTCTATGTTTACATACAATAAGAAAAATGAGGTTGGGCAGCCAAACTTGTAAAATCAATTTTGTTACCTGAATTTTAACTGAGTTTTTACAAATTGCCTATAACCAACAACAAATGTCTTTCAAGTGAAATTACACTCAAAAGAAATATGTGGAATGCCATGGCTTGTGCTGGTTTCTATAAATTGGAAGTAAATAAGGCCAAATTAAAGATTTTTTCATCGTAAACAATGTACAGTAGGATTGAGAGTTCCTTCTGTATAGAGTGCCATCTCTACAGGTCTCAAGAATTAACAGAAACAGAGAAACCTGCATTGCCAGTGAAAACAGTGAACTTAACAGAGAGTCTGCAAAAAGCAAACCACAGAAGTGTAAGGTTTCGTGTTCACTTTCTGAGCAAAGGCACGCTTTAAATTAATGGATTTTGAACTTGTACATAGGTCAATGGATACGGAGATGGCAAAGTGAAATAAAAGAAATGTATTCTACCCGTAGTCTACAGGTAAGTAATTGCTCTGAGTGCTAATGGGAATTCCAGCCATGTGGGATCACAGCTGGAGGTGCTGGAAATGCAGCAGTTTGACAGGGATTCCACTTTTTGTGCACTTGCTGAGGTAAATGAAAGAAATGAGATTGATTATGCTTGTATTGTATACATTTTTGCAGTATGAAGTTGGTATTGCCACATGTCTAAAACTTGCCTAAGACTGCTGACCTTTCCTTTACAATGGTGTGAAACAATCCAGTGGGTCAGAAAGATTCTTTCTTTGTTTCATGTTTTCTTTAAGATGCACTGTGGGGATTCCTGCAATGGGTGATTATTTCCAGCTGTATTAATAAATTTTCTGAAAAGATGACGAGGAATTGTTTGGATATTGTCTTTTAACTGGCTAAAATCAATCACCATTTTGAATTTGAAAAGGATGTGTCCAGTATTGATTTCAGATTTATTGTTTGCAAATAACTAGTAAATATACTGTGGGGAACAAATCTTTACAAGGAGTAGAGGAGAATTATCCCTGAAACATTTCATTGATTCAGATATTTTTTAGAGGTTCTTCCTTAAAAAGGGAGCTTGAAATGAAAATGCTTCCCTTTTTAAAAAAGAGGATTTGATGTCATGCTTGGTTTTAATCTTATGCTTGTCTATTCCCACACCATGAAGCCACATAATTTGAACTGAAGAAGCAATTTGAGAAAGAATAACCATTTTTTATAAATGTTACTCAATAATGTGTCCATTAATGAGAATAGATAAAGTGAAGAAAGCTTTGCATAACAAAGACCGAATTCCCAGATAGCTCCTTATTAATTAAAAAAACTTGCATAAACATCTATTTACTATAGATGGTATTATCACCACAGTTTTAACAATTTTAATAGTTACTGTGGCTTCTTTTTCCATGCAGTCTGTATCAAAACAGGGATCAATTGTTTAGCCCACAGATATTTGTCTCTCAGCCCAGCAAACCTCTACAGTCTTCATTTTCAGGCCTAAATTACAGACCTAAATGACAGGCCTGAATACTGTTACAATTTGTGGCAAAGAGGAAATGGCTGTATGTGCAGTTACCTTTGTTTGGGTGAGGACAGGAAGGTGTGTCACCAAACTAAAATAGTTAGATAAATGCAATGGAGGGATTTGGCCATTGGCAGATAATGGCGTAACATTATCCAGACAGTCAGTGGTAGCAAGAATCTGCCTCACCATTATTTATTTGAACATTTGCCTTGATCCCAAGAGAAAATAAAATGGCTGTAGGTAAACCCCATTAATCCCATGAGGAAATATATCTCTTACCAAGCAAAAATGTTTCAGAGTTTCATTTAGCCTCAAGAGTATTACAGCAGGAAAAGCAAAGACTTGGGCAGCCGAATTAAAAATTCATATCCTCAGAAGCCTGCAGTACTTCTGCTCAACCCAAATGGGAGTTTCTGTTTGCCAAGTTTCCAGCACTGAAATTCCCTCAGGAGTTAAATGCGTGTTTTGTGTATAGTTTGTTGCTAACTTGTACGTAGCTAAGCTACGCTGAGATCTTTATTTAAGCAAATATCTACTGAGCTCATTGGTAAGATTAGGTCCATTTGGTATTCAGTTAATCTGGTTTATTATACAAGAAAATCTTCTCCATTAAAGAGAACTTCAAGCACTTGTCCATGTTCAAGTTCATCTTCTGTTTGCAAATTTTTGAACTCACCTCTCATAGGGATGTTTAAATTAGGTATAGGATGTTATGGGATGAGATAGTTTTAATCTTTTTTTCTATTGCCAAATGGAACAGCTTTACAAAATAGAGAAAGATAGTAACTTCATGACTAGACCACTTGTGTAGATTGGGGAAGGGAAAGAAGACTTTCCTCTTTTGTGAATACTTAGCATTAAATATCCTACCAATAAATGGCTTTCCTCAAACCTAGGTGAATACTTAAACTTCACGGCTATGGAGAAACTCAGTGAATGTGTAAATATTCAATGCAAAGAGCAACACTTTCAACAGGAGGAATCAAGAGAACCCCATCCCTTCAGATGTTAGAAAAGTAGCCAGTTTGTGAATCCTAAGCCATAGGAAGCTCATTAAGTACAAACAGAGCCCCCAGGTCACTTAACATAGCTGCGATATGTATCTGCAGAAGCGCAATGACATCGGGAACGCTGGGTAATATGCTGCTGGACAAAGGGAAGAGTCAGCTGAGACTGAGGCCAAAGCTGATAGCTCTTTCAGGGCTATGCTGGCATCTCTTCCCTGTGAACTGCTTCCAGGGAAGTTCTTGATATACGACTTGTGGCTCTCAGTCAAATGAAAATGTTAATGCACATTTAAAGTCAGCAATGTTGACCACTTCTCTCCCAGAATCTGAACATAATAGTGTCTAGATAGGAAGACATGGGTTTGCAATGTTTTGTAAGGAGGTAAGAATTGAATTGGACCTTCCATATACTGCTCCAAGGAGTGCATTATTAAGAGTCAGATATCTGCTGGAGGTAGCAACTGTGACGATGCTCATGAATAGGGACTGGCACAGGTGCCTAGGCTCAGGACAGAGTTCATATCTGTGAGTACAGAGAAGATGGAAGTGCTTGCTTAGGGTGAACAGTTAGGTGCATGAGACCCAGCTCCTCAAATGGACCTTGCAGGTAATCAACCAAATAACCATCAAAACTTGCGTTTAACACTCAGCAGAGCTCAGGCTGGAAATGTTTCCTGCTAGTTCAGGTGCCTCTCTTCTTTACCTGTTGTGGGTTCCATGCAAGGATTAGGGCTCTGGAGTCAGATTTAAAGCCAGTCACTTAAAAGACAGGTATTGCAGCACACACACTCTTTGGTGAAGCTGGTCACCAGCATGTAGCAGCTGGGCCTTCTTCTCCCCCTCATCCTGCTGTTCAGCTACAGCTGTGCAGTACGGCTGAAAATACTGGGTGCTTCTTGGGCAGAGTGATGGGCTAAGAGAGAGATGACAGTAAGGCTGGATGAAGTTCAGCAAAGGATTTAGCAATATTCAGCTGAGGAAACAGAAATGGTGGTTATACCTGAAAAAGTAGTGAGGAGAAAAAACAAAGGTAGAGAGAGCGACCCCAAAGGGTTGCATAAAATAGTCTGCCTTGAAGGGAAGAAGAGGGAGAGAAAAGGAAGCAGTTATGACACAAAAAGGCCTTTGATTTTGTTTTCATTTATATCACTACTTACTAGCTACCATCCTAGTAAGAGGAGTAGGAGAGAAGTTAGGAAGCAAGGAAGTGAAGAGCCAGCTGAAAAGGAAATAGTGAAAGGGTTAAGGCAATGAGAGGACCCCAGAGAGGAAATAAAAGATGAAACTCAAGGGCAAAAGGGCCTTTTGCTCTGGATCAATTGCAGAAGGATTTCTGATGTGCCAGGGGACAGCCTTTTCACTTCATACAGACCGATCTTGTCAGATCTCCTGTTGCAGTTGTAACCCCCTCCTCCCTCTTACGGTCCTGCATCCACATCCACACATCCACTCACACAACCATCAAGGACATCTGCATTCATCATCCTTCCCTCCTGTCCTGGTTCCAGTTAGGACAGAGTTAAGTAGCTCATAGTAGCTGGTAGGGTGCTATGTTTTGGATTAGGATGAGAAGAGCGCTGATAACATGCTGATGTTTTAATTGTTGCAGAGCAGTGTTTACACCAGGCCAAGGACTTTTCGGCTTCTTGCTCTGTCCTGCCAGCGAGCAGGCTGGGGGTGCAGCAGGAGCTGGGAGGGGACAGACCCAGGACAGCTGACCCAAACTGGCCAAAGGGGTATTCCATACCATCTGACGTCATGCTAAACAATATATAGGGGTGGCTGGCCGGGGTGGGGGGGCCGGCTGCTCGGGAATAGGCTGGGCATCGGTCAGCGGGTGGTGAGCAATTGCATTGTGCATCACTTGTTTTCTTACACATTATTATTGTTAATACTATTACCATTATCACTATTATTATTATTATTGTTATTATTATTTTCCTGTCTTAATAAACTGTCTTTATCTCAACTCACAGGCTTCACTTTCCCGTTTCTCTCCCCCCATCCCAGAGAGGGAGGGGGGAGGGTGAGCGAACGGCTGTGTGGTGTTTAGCTGCCAGCCGGGTTAAACCACAACAGTCTTTTTTGGCGCCCAACGTGGGGCCCGAAGGGTTGAGATATCGACAAATCTGACCAGAGTGTGTTAAACTAAAATTGGTATAAGTATTGGACCTGCTTAATAGTTGCTAGTCACGATGTTGATTGCCTTAATCTCCAGTCTGCTGTACCTGTATTCCAAATTGAGTTTTATGGTGCGTTACTTTCTGTATGTGCTCCCTGTTGCACTGTTTATCCTTTCCGGGCCCTGGTTTAAGATTGTTATGGTACTGTGCGGTGTAACAATGGCTTATGAAATGATGAAATATCTGGTCACGACTTTAACCTGGTATTTGTACTCAGCACTGACGTCGACTCTATACTTTGGAACCCATATCTCGGAAACTATTAGCAATTACACCTATTGCCTGTTTTCGTTAGGGAGCCAATCTGTGAAGGGGACAGGGGAAGACATGTTTCCCTACCTGTTCACTCTCCCTTTCTCCTTCACCACCACCCTCTTATCCCCCGAGTTAGTTACGGTGGTTCTCCGAGATGTTGAATATCCTTGGGATACTCAGACCAGCCTGCTCTTGTTGTTATGTCTCCTGAATGCGCTTCAGATTTTGTGGAGGGTTAAACAACTACTTAGGAATCTCATCCGGAGATCTGTCTTGAGGCGGGATAGTTGCGAGTGGCAGGGAGTGTGGGAGGATATGGGCAGGTTTCTAGAGCAGTGGTCACCTCCAGTGTTTTGGACATTCACCCCTGAACAACTGCAAAATCCTAAAAAGCTGGCAGAATGCTTGAAAAAAAGGTGTCATGACTCTGGCAGTTCCAAAGTGACACAAATCACTGTAGCGTGCTGGGGTCTGGCTTGTGCTTATCGAGCTGCAATTGATGTTATTAGCAACCTAGCTCCAGCTCCTGCAGCCGCTCCAGTTCCAGCTCCTGCAGCTACTCCAGCTGCAGCTCCTGCAGCCGCTCCAGTTCCAGCTCCTGCAGCTACTCCAGCTGCAGCTCCTGCAGCCGCTCCAGTTCCAGCTCCTGCAGCTACTCCAGCTCCAGCTCCTGCAGCCGCTCCAGCTCCAGCTCCAGCTCCTGCAGCCGCTCCAGCTCCTGCAGCCGCTCCAGTTCCAGCTCCTGCAGCTACTCCAGCTCCAGCTCCTGCAGCCGCTCCAGCTCCAGCTCCAGCTCCTGCAGCCGCTCCAGTTCCAGCTCCTGCAGCTACTCCAGCTCCAGCTCCTGCAGCCGCTCCAGCTCCTGCAGCCGCTCCAGCTCCTGCAGCCGCTCCAGTTCCAGCTCCTGCAGCTACTCCAGCTCCAGCTCCTGCAGCCGTTCCAGTTCCAGCTCCTGCAGCCGCTCCAGCTCCTGCAGCCGCTCCAGCTCCAGCTCCTGCAGCTACTCCAGCTCCAGCTCCTGCAGCCGCTCCAGCTCCTGCAGCTGCTCCAGCTCCAGCTCCTGCAGCCGTTCCGGCTCCTGCAGCCGCTCCAGCTCCAGCTCCTGCAGCCGCTCCAGCTCCAGCCCCTGCAGCTGCTCCAGCTCCTGCAGCTGCCCCAGCTCCTGCAGCCGCTCCCACCCCTGTGTCTGGGTCAGAGAAACGAGCTGTAGCAGTGCAAGTTGACCCCGCAGAGTGTATTCCAAGCCCTGTGGCAGACCCTGTGTCTGGGTCAGAGAAACGAGCTGTAGCAGTGCAAGTTGACCCCGCAGAGTGTATTCCAAGCCCTGTGGCAGACCCTGTGTCTGGGTCAGAGAAACGAGCTGTAGCAGTGCAAGTTGACCCCGCAGAGGGTATTCCAACCCCTGTGGCAGACCCTGTGGCTGGGTCAGAGAAACGAGCTGTAGCAGTGCAAGTTGCCCCTGTAGACAAGGTGAAAAAATGGTATAGAGGCTCAGGTCGTTTAAAACGCAGACAGTCTTCTGCTAAGTCTGGGCGAAGTGAAGACGAGGCTGGGCCATCAAAGGTGCAGGAGACTGAAGATGAGGATGAGGATGGCGAAAAATCAACAGTAACTACCCGGACTCCATACCAGCCATCAAAGGTGCAGGAGACTGAAGATGAGGATGAGGATGTCGGAAAATCAACAGTAATTACCCGGACTCTATACCAGCGTGAGCTACGAGATGTGCGAAAAGATTTTGGTCGCTGTATAGGCGAGCAGCTTGTCACCTGGCTGCTCCGGTGCTGGGACACGGGAGCCAATTATGTGGAATTGGAGGGCAAGGAAGCCAGGCGGCTGGGATCCCTTGCTAGGGACGCATGCATTGACAAAGCAATTGGAGATGGAGCACAATCTCGCAGCCTCTGGAGGCGTCTCCTGTCAGCTGTGAAGGAAAGGTATCTCTTCAAGGAAGAACTTGTATGTTTACCAAGCAAATGGACCACCATGGAGAAGGGAATTCAGTACCTGAGGGAATTGGCCGTACGGGAAGTAATTTATAAGGACCTAGATGACGCACAAACATCCACAGATCCAGATGCAGTCCAGTGTACACCACCCATGTGGCGGAAGTTTGTACGGAGTGCCCCATCATCATATGCCAACTCATTGGCAATACTAACCTGGAAAACGGAGGAGAATCCCACAGTGAATGAAGTGACTAAAATACTCCGGCAGTACGAAGGAAATCTCTCCTCTTCCCTAAAGGCCTGTGTCTCAGCTGTGGAGAAACTCTCTGAAGAGGTCCACCAACTTAAAGAGAATTTATCTTCCCCTCCACCTGAACGAACCAGTGTCCACCAGCTAAAAGAGAATGCTTTAGAGAAACTTTCTGAAAAGATCCACCAACTTGAAGAAAGATTATCTTCCCCTTCACCTGAACGAACCAGTGTCCACCAGCTAAAAGAGAATGCTTTAGAGAAACTTTCTGAAAAGATCCACCAACTTGAAGAAAGATTATCTTCCCCTTCACCTGAACGAACCAGTGTCCACCAGCTAAAAGAGAATGCTTTGGAGAAACTTTCTGAAAAGATCCACCAACTTGAAGAAAGATTATCTTCCCCTTCACCTGAACGAACCAGTGTCCACCAGCTAAAAGAGAATGCTTTGGAGAAACTTTCTGAAAAGATCCACCAACTTGAAGAAAGATTATCTTCCCCTTCACCTGAACGAACCAGTGTCCACCAGCTAAAAGAGAATGCTTTGGAGAAACTTTCTGAAAAGATCCACCAACTTGAAGAAAGATTATCTTCCCCTTCACCTGAACGAACTAGTGTTCACCAGCTAAAAGAGAATACCTTGGAGAAACTTTCTGAAGAGATCCACCAACTTAAAGAGAGTTTATTTTCCTCCCCACCTGTACAAACCAGTGTCTCAGCTATTAGGGGTAAACGTTCATCTATGCAAGGAAGACAATATGGTGGGCACACACACCGCGCCACCCTGTGGTTTTACCTACGTGACCATGGAGAGGACATGAGAAAATGGGATGGAAAATCTACTGCGACCCTAGAGGCACGGGTACGTGAATTGCAAAGGAAAACAATTGGGAAAAAGGAGTTCTCTGAAAGGTTTGCTGCTCCAACTTCCAGCAGGCAGTCCTTTAAACACAGAAATGAAGATTCTGACCAGGACTAGAGGGGCCCTGCCTCCAGCCAGGGGGAGGAAAGGGACAATCGAGTTTATTGGACTGTGTGGATTCGATGGCCTGGCACGTCAGACGCACAGAAGTATAAGGCTTTGGTAGACACCGGTGCACAATGTACTCTAATGCCATCAAGCTATAAAGGGCCAGAGCCCATCTGTATTTATGGTGTGACGGGGGGATCCCAGCAGTTAACTGTATTGGAGGCTGAAGTGAGTCTAACCGGTAATGAGTGGCAAAAGCACCGTATTGTGACTGGCCCAGATGCTCCGTGCATCCTTGGCATAGACTATCTTAGAAGAGGATATTTCAAGGACCCAAAAGGGTTCCGCTGGGCTTTTGGCATAGCTGCTTTGGAGACAGAGGACATTAAACAGTTGTCTACCTTGCCTGGTCTCTCAGAGGACCCTTCTGTTGTGGGGTTGCTGAGGGTTGAAGAACAGCAAGTGCCGATCGCTACCACAACTGTGCACCGGCGGCAATATCGCACCAACCGAGACTCCCTGAGTCCCATCCATAAGCTAATTCGTCAACTGGAGAGCCAAGGAGTGATCAGCAAGACTCATTCACCTTTTAATAGTCCCATATGGCCAGTGCGAAAGTCTAATGGTGAGTGGAGACTAACAGTGGACTATCGTGGCCTGAACGAAGTCACGCCATCACTGAGTGCTGCAGTGCCGGACATGCTAGAACTCCAGTATGAACTGGAATCAAAGGCAGCCAAGTGGTATGCCACAATTGATATCGCTAATGCATTTTTCTCCATCCCTCTAGCAGCACAGTGCAGGCCACAGTTTGCTTTCACTTGGAGGGGAGTCCAATATACTTGGAATCGGCTGCCCCAGGGGTGGAAACACAGCCCTACCATTTGCCATGGACTGATCCAGTCTGCGCTGGAGCAGGGGGAAGCTCCTGAACACCTGCAGTACATCGATGACATCATTGTGTGGGGTGACACTGCAGAAGAAGTTTTCGAGAAAGGGAAGAAAATAGTCCAAATCCTTCTGAAGGCCGGTTTTGCCATAAAACAGAATAAAGTTAAAGGACCTGCACGAGAGATCCAGTTTTTAGGAATAAAATGGCAAGATGGACGCCGTCAAATCCCAATGGATGTGATCAACAAAATAACAGCTATGTCTCCACCAACTAGCAAAAAAGAAACACAAACTTTCCTAGGTGTCGTGGGGTTTTGGAGAATGCATATTCCAAATTACAGTCTGATTGTAAACCCGCTCTACCAAGTAACCCGTAAGAAGAATGCTTTTGAATGGGGCCCTGAGCAACGACAAGCCTTTGAACAAATTAAGCAGGAAATAGTTCATGCAGTAGCCCTCGGGCCAGTCCGAACAGGACCAGATGTAAAGAATGTGCTCTACACCGCAGCCGGAGAGAATGGTCCCACCTGGAGCCTCTGGCAGAAAGAACCTGGGGAAACTCGAGGTCGACCCCTGGGGTTTTGGAGTCGGGGATACAGAGGATCTGAAGCCCGCTATACTCCAACTGAAAAGGAGATATTGGCAGCATATGAAGGAGTTCGATCTGCTTCGGAAGTGGTCGGTACTGAAGCGCAGCTCCTCCTGGCACCCCGACTGCCGGTACTAGGCTGGATGTTCAAAGGAAGGGTCCCCTCTACGCATCATGCAACTGATGCTACATGGAGCAAGTGGGTTGCACTGATTACTCAGCGGGCTCGAATAGGAAACCCCAGTCGCCCAGGAATCTTGGAGGTGATTATGGACTGGCCAGAAGGCAAATACTTTGGGATATCACCAGAGGAGGAGGTGGTTCGTGCTGAAGAAGCCCCCCTGTACAACAAGCTACCGGAAAATGAGAAGAAATATGCCTTGTTCACTGACGGGTCCTGTCGTATTGTGGGAAAGCATCGGAGATGGAAAGCTGCTGTATGGAGTCCTACACGACGAGTTGCAGAAGCTGCTGAGGGAGAAGGTGAATCAAGTCAGTTTGCAGAAGTAAAAGCCATTCAGCTGGCTTTAGATATTGCTGAACGAGAAAAGTGGCCAGTTCTCTATCTCTATACTGATTCATGGATGGTAGCAAATGCCCTGTGGGGGTGGTTACAGCAATGGAAGCAGAACAACTGGCAGCGCAGGGGCAAGCCCATCTGGGCTGCGGCATTGTGGCAAGATATTGCTGCCCGGGTAGAGAACCTGGTTGTAAAGGTACGCCATGTAGATGCTCATGTGCCCAAGAATCGGGCTACTGAAGAACACCAAAACAACCAGCAGGTGGATCAGGCTGCTAAGATTGAAGTGGCTCAGGTGGACCTGGACTGGCAACATAAAGGTGAATTATTTATAGCCCGATGGGCCCATGACACCTCAGGCCATCAAGGTAGAGATGCAACCTACAGATGGGCTCGTGATCGAGGGGTGGACCTGACCATGGACACTATAGCACAGGTTATTCATGACTGTGAAACATGTGCTGCAATCAAGCAAGCCAAACGGTCAAAACCTCTTTGGTATGGAGGACGATGGCTGAAATATAAATATGGAGAGGCCTGGCAGATTGATTACATCACACTCCCTCAAACCCGCAACGGCAAGCGCCACGTACTTACAATGGTGGAAGCAACCACCGGATGGCTGGAAACATATCCTGTGCCCCATGCCACCGCCCGGAACACTATCCTGGGCCTTGAAAAGCAAGTCTTATGGCGACATGGCACCCCAGAGAGAATTGAGTCAGACAACGGGACTCATTTCCGAAACAACCTTATAGACACTTGGGCCAAAGAACATGGTATTGAGTGGGTGTATCACATCCCCTATCATGCACCAGCCTCTGGAAAAGTTGAACGATACAATGGACTGTTGAAGACTACACTGAAAGCAATGGGTGCTGGGACATTCAAAAATTGGGATACACATTTGGCAAAGGCCACCTGGTTAGTCAATACCAGGGGATCTGCCAACCGAGCTGGACCTGCCCAATCAAACCTGTTACGCACTGTAGAAGGGGATAAAGTTCCTGTAGTGCACGTAAGAAACATGCTGGGTAAAACAGTCTGGGCTACTCCTGCCTCAGGAAAAGGCAAACCCATTCGTGGAATTGCTTTTGCTCAGGGACCTGGATGCACTTGGTGGGTAATGCAAAAGAATGGGGAGGTCCGGTGTGTACCTCAAGGGGATTTGATACTGGGTGAGAATAGCCCATGAGTTGAATTGTAGTATGTTAATTATTATATAATAATGTATGTCATCACTACCATGATTGCTATATATCATAGATGAAAATGGTGATTAATTAGAATGTATTGGACAGAGTGTAACCTGAGCATGACATAAATGGTATGGAATAAGGGGTGGATATCTGTCCTGGTTCCAGTTAGGACAGAGTTAAGTAGCTCATAGTAGCTGGTAGGGTGCTATGTTTTGGATTAGGATGAGAAGAGCGCTGATAACATGCTGATGTTTTAATTGTTGCAGAGCAGTGTTTACACCAGGCCAAGGACTTTTCGGCTTCTTGCTCTGTCCTGCCAGCGAGCAGGCTGGGGGTGCAGCAGGAGCTGGGAGGGGACAGACCCAGGACAGCTGACCCAAACTGGCCAAAGGGGTATTCCATACCATCTGACGTCATGCTAAACAATATATAGGGGTGGCTGGCCGGGGTGGGGGGGCCGGCTGCTCGGGAATAGGCTGGGCATCGGTCAGCGGGTGGTGAGCAATTGCATTGTGCATCACTTGTTTTCTTACACATTATTATTGTTAATACTATTACCATTATCACTATTATTATTATTATTGTTATTATTATTTTCCTGTCTTAATAAACTGTCTTTATCTCAACTCACAGGCTTCACTTTCCCGTTTCTCTCCCCCCATCCCAGAGAGGGAGGGGGGAGGGTGAGCGAACGGCTGTGTGGTGTTTAGCTGCCAGCCGGGTTAAACCACAACACCTCCCCTGAGAAAACAGTGTCTGAATCTCATATATCTGCTGATAGGATGATAGCAGGGAACGGCGGGCTGGAGATGCCGCTGTGTCTACATCCACAGGTACCTCAGAAAGCGGCAGAGTTACATACGGTATCAATGAACCTGCGTGGCAGGTGCATTTCCTGGAGCCAAGTCTTCTACAGAAGTTCAAACTATGTTTTTCCAGACACTCAGCGCTGCTCAGACTATCTGCAAATGCAATGAGGAAACACTGGGTATGTTTAACGGGGGAAAATGCAAAGAAACCAGATGTAGTTTCACTGAAGCTAGGTAAAACTTTTCCTTCAGGGAGTC
This sequence comes from Anser brachyrhynchus, assembly GCF_964034855.1. Lineage (NCBI taxonomy): Eukaryota > Metazoa > Chordata > Aves > Anseriformes > Anatidae > Anser > Anser brachyrhynchus. The sequence goes on from NC_137696.1 coordinate 72,733,267, forward strand.
TCTGCATCCTTTTGCTTGTGTTATGCAACAGAGCATTGCTAACTTGCTTGAGCTGCTGGAACAGATGTTTCCTTTTACATGCGCATCTCCAGTGATTTTTCAGTCTGATATGTAGCTGCATAAGCAGGACCTCCTGCAGTCTATGTCATGGAGCTGACTCAGATTGCAAACAAATACTTTTCCGTAATCGCTAACCCTGCAAAGTCAGGCTGCAATCCTAGGGGTGTTCTGTGAGTTGCTTGAGTCATGCCCAGAAACACAGATTCTGCAGGCTAGATCTGCCCGTCAGCAATCACGTACAGCTGCTCTTTTCTGTAATTCTGCTGTCTTTTACAACCTCACCGTCCCTGCAAGGCTGTTCAGGTGTCACAGCAGTCAGAATTTGGTTTTTACAGCTATGACGTTGTTAGCAGCATTGCATCCACTTGCGTTACTGTTTCATTGCTCTGCCACTAGTCTCTACCTTATCTAATCATCCAATGGGATTACTAAGTGACTTTGACAAAAATGCAGATTTGGAAGTATAAACTTTGGTGAAGCAATCCGGTTAGAAAGGATGTGCCAAACCGCCTGCAGTATCAGATGCTATCAGAGCTTTTCCATGGGTTCACAGCCTTACATGCATATTTCTGTAAGCTGGATATTAATGGCAGCCTTCTGCATCTGTCAGATGCTAATTCGGAAACAAAAAAGAGATTGTAGTTCCTGCCTTGAAGGCTGTGGAAGCTGGCAGGGTTTCAGCTAGCAGTCTCCCTACCACGAAACCTCGTTGCAAGAAGGTAGGAGCCGGGTCGTGGTTCACTGCGGGCAGCCTTCTGCCTCAGCCTGCTTCTCTGCATCTGTTCACCTTCATCCCTGTATGACCACAATGCAGTAAAGGGTCGATATTGCCTTTAATAAAGACAAGGAACACGTCTCCAGATAAAATCAATAATAAATGATAAGACATCCAGGATGCTTTTCATCTGTGGGTCTCAGCATTATCACTGTTCCGAGCATGGAGTAATAAAGCCTTTCGCAGACATATTTCACGTGGATCTTTGTTAAAGCAGCTTCTCTCCACACGGTGTCTGTTTAAGATGTACATGTGAAGTGCGAGAAGAAGGGGAGGTGGCTGTCAGCTGCAGCTCACCAATCCAGCGCTGGCTGCCTCTGCACTTTGCAGCCGGTGGTTTGAGCTGCAGGCGCGTTGCTCACCCGTAATTACCACAATTTCCTGCTGCACTCATTTGAAAAGACAGGGTTCCTGAGGAAGTTATGAAGACGGCAAGTAAGTTGCTGCCTTAATTTCTGTGCGTATGATGAAGAGTGCTGTCCTATTTATGCCAGTTACAGCTTGCTTACAGTGCTTCTCAGAGCGCGGTATCTGCTGGAGGGATGAGGAGGCTCATGATGCTGTATAACGTGGGTAAATTTGGGGAGTCGGCAGTCCTAGCAGCGTGGTGTTCAGAGACAGCTGCACCAGGTTCAAGGCAACTCTTGAACTTACTGGTGCTGAAACTGTGAGGAAGGTGGCTTAGATGTTCACTTGCAAGATGCTGCCGCAGGTGGGATGGTGGATAAGAAAATGCAGCCATTAGTTACTCCAGCGTGTGATTGTAAATGTTCCTTAAAGGCAGAAACCGGAAAAACAATTCCACGTGCTCAAAGCAGCATGTTTTTTTTAAGTTACTGAATTATTTATGCCTTCAGACAGACTCTCCCAACTGTTGTGGAGTGTAAGCTAGGGACCTCTCTTACTGCTCAGAGAAAGGGCTTTCAATAGGAAGGATATCTGTACCTTTTTGCTAACAGTCATGGCTTCCTGCCTTTGTTTGGGGAAATATGGTGGAGGGAAGCAGCGAGTTTGCTGTCTGTCCGATACACAGATAACCTGTCCAGGCGCAGAGTTGCTGCACAGCTTGCAGCACAGACAGGGCCGGTTTGACTCTGCCTGCAACGCCTGTCACGACAGCAACTGCCCCGTTACTTAGACCTCAAATGCGTGCGGAGAACTAAACATAGCTCTCAAATAAGGGGATTATCCGGAGAGAATATTAGGTGCTATACTTTCTTCTGGGCTCGCAGTGTGTGTGAGGAAATGTTGTGGGAAATTCTGGGTTGCTAGGCAGTTGTTTTGCTGGGAGCACGGGAACTTCGCCAAAGCAGAGCAAGTCATAAAGGCTGTTCCTTTCAGGCCACAGAACAGCAGAGAGCCGCAGTAGCTTCTTTGCCCCCAGTTTTCCTCAGTGTCTGAATATTTAGGAACCCACTGATGCCGCATATCACTGCTCCTTGGAGCTGATGAAATGCCTGCTGCGTGTTTCCCTCCACTCACCCCAAAAGTTTTCATTGTTTAACACATTTCTGATCTTTAGTTTTTAAATTCCAGTTTACTCAAGCAAACTTCCGTTATCACCTCTTGGAAGAGTGAGGTTTAAGAAATGAAGGAAAGCTGCTAACTTGAAAAGTAGAAAATGAAAAAAAAAGCCAAAATTTTTACAGTTTAGTGTGTGAAATGAGTAATAGAGAGATTAATTTATTTTGCTGTATGCTGATCAGTGACACTTTAGGTTTCTTTGTCTGCATCTTCACTTTAAAGATTCATTCTGCCTAAAGTTAAGCAAACCAGAATACGATACTCCCCTATACAGGGACTACTGTATAGTACACTCTACTTAGTATATATTTGCACTAACTTAAAATGTCATTAACTGGATGTGAAGTGGCATGTGAAGGCCCAAAAAGATTCCTGTACTTTATATGAAGAACTGCAAGATGACGGCAGCCTCAGTAACAGGGACTAATTTCCATTTCTGAGTTAGAGAGAAAAGTATAGCCCGTGGGCATTACTCTGCATTTCAGTGAACTGTGCAATGCAATCTTAGGTACTTCAGTTACAGGGTTAGAAATTCAACTCCAGACAGTGGGAAGCCAGAGAGCTGCTCTCCAGGAGAGTCACTGGTACTGTACCAACACTCTGACTCTGATTTAAAGAAGAGAAAGGGTATTTTTCGGCCCCGTTATTCAGTGTGTCCCCGTTGCCTGCCATGAGTCTGCAAAAGGTTTGGTGTCAGAGAAACTACTGCTAGAGCTGGCGCTAATGGACATCACCACAGGCACTGCCAGCAGGGCCTGAAGACCAGACAAGTGCGGAGAACAGGATCTTGCTTTCTGAGTCACCTTCCTGGTGTCTGGCGACAAATCTTGATTTAAAGGATTATTTTAGCTTAGCGTTGGCTGTGCCAACCCCTATCTCTGTCAGTGCCCAGCTTGGTGGTGGTGTGAATGGTTGGCCATGAGTGCTCAGGAGGAGGAGGAGTCTCTTGCAAAGCGGAGCTCTCACTGCTGCTGTCTGCAACGCGCAAGCTCTCCGGTTGCTTGAGAGACCAGAAGCTGGGGGTCATCTTTCACAGTCAGTATATGCGCCTTCCTCCATTTGTTTTGACGTATTTACGGTAATATTTCCCAAGATGTGGATAGAACGTTATGGCATCTTTTCGGCTCGTATTTGTTGGTTTCAATATTAGCCTGAATATTAGCTGAATACAGAGCCTTATTTTGTTCATACGCTAACTCGGTGCCTTTCTTACTGCGCTTCATAAATAAGTCAATGTACAGAATTGTATTACAGAAGCTCTACTAAATAATAAATTATGCATTTAGTTAGCCATATGATTCTGTACTTGTCTGTCTGCACAGTTCTCATCTAATTAACAAAATGTTTTTTTAATGATAGGGTATGTAAGTTAAGATTAGATTTTTTGTTGTACCTTTCATGAAACCCATGCCTCTTCTGAAATAGATGCTTCTGCAAAGTATTTATACAAAGTAATATTATACAGAGCAAAAATCTTTAGTTCTTTATTGTATAATGTCTCCTTATGAAGTTTAGTTTTGCTTTTTTATTATTCTTTTTTTTTTGCTATGAGCTAGTGAAGTTTGGAGTTGTTCCCCTAAATCCAGGTGACTCTGTCACATACAGATTCTCTTTTTAAAGACCTTCAGAAGGCATTAGGGGCGCTCAGGGGCTAGCTATTCTGTGTCTATCATGTACTTCACATGCATGAAATCCTCTCATGTTGTCTACATGCTTCCGGAAATCAAATGGTTGTGTTATGAGGGCAGGAAATCTGTGTGCCTGTGTATTGACTGGTGGCTGTCATAGCCAGACCGCTGGTAGCTTGCAGGAGAGTTTGTCAGGAGTAAGTACAGATGCAGAGCTAGAAACTGAGTAGTGTGTGATTGTAGCTCTTCACAAGCTTCTACTACAGCACCTATATGTGCATTACGATGTTCCAGTTAAGCAGAAAATCGTACTAAGATATTCCACCTAGAATCGACACTATCAAGATTGATTCTTCCCTGAGAAGTCACTCACTGTTTGTTTCAGTGGTGGTTTTCAGCAAATCTTCGGTTGCTTCATAGTTGCATGAGCACTGAAGGCAAATGAAAATCATAGAATCATAGAATCATAGAATATCCCGAGTTGGAAGGGACCCATAAGGATCATCAAGTCCAATTCCTGGCACCGCACAGGTCTGCCCAGAATTTTAGACCAAGTGACTAAGTGCACAGTCCAATCGCTTCTTAAATTCACACAGGGTTGGTGCAGTGACTACATCCCTGGGGAGCCTGTTCCAGTGTGCGACCACCCTCTCGGTGAAGAACCTCTTCCTGATGTCCAGCCTAAACCTCCCCTGCAATATTAATTAAATATAAAATATTAATGAATATTAATTAATATTAAAATATTAACAGAAGATGACAGAAAGTCATCTGATAAAACTAAACTGTGGAAAGATGGTGAGCCACAAGTTTTTGGGACCAGCCTAGGGCAAAGTGCTGAGGAATACCTGCAGGCAATTAAATTAGTCCTGAAAAATTCTGCCTTGCATAGGCAAGGAAGGTGCTTAAGATACCCTTGATAGTAGAAGATATCTTGGCCAGTGAAAAGGCAGAGACAGTAGGGCACTGTGAGTGGGGAAACCATCAAAAATGTTGCAGAAAACTCAGCAGGGAAAGTGGAAATAAACCAGTCTGTCGGGAACTTTGAAATTGCACAGTTATCTTCAGATATCCAAGCTGAGAGAGATATTCAAATTAATAAGAACCAAGAAAGAAGTACTACCAGGCGGGCTTGAGATCACAGCTGGCGAGTCTTTGATGGTCTCGGGAAAATATTCAAAATCTTAAAAATTCATCCAATATTCAAAACATAGACCTTTATATGCAGGATGATGAGGAGGATTGTATCTTACTAGAGGAAGTTATGAGTACAGGCCAGAAGTCTCAGGAAAACAAGGCCTATAGCGTAGATGGCTCTGATCAAGATGACCCAGAGGAGGAGGAGTTGATCTGCTCAGGAAGTCACACATGCTATATAATACATGGAAATTTGATGAATAAATAAATAAAGATTCTTAAATAAAGAAGGAGGAAAGTCAATTCTGCAGGTAGTGCCTAAGAAAGGTGAGCTGCTAAGCTGCACAAGTCACCGTAAAATGGCTGCTCAGTGAAATTAAATCCTTCTCAAAAGATTCACAGTACAGAGAAGTCTATCTGAGGAGCAGGCTGCTGCTCAGGACTTGGAAGCTGAGAGCTGTTTGGTCTGCGTTAGTAAAGCACTTCCCTCCGGGGCTCACAGGGCACTGTTCTGGGACCCCTGGAGGTAGGCAAGGCTGGCTCCTAAAAACATCTCGGGCGTGGTGAGATCAGTGGTCTTGGTAGCAGGATGGGCTACGCAACCGGTACGAGGTAAAACTGTCACTAGAGATCTGTTATCTCCCAGCACTTTCCTGGCCTTCCTGGAGAAACTCGTAAATGGAGTTACAGTGTCAGAAAGGGTCACTTGTGCAAAAACAGAGAGCGTAGGTTTGAACAGAGAACGTAACCTAGTGCATTACTTGAACTGCTTGTGTGTGTGCACAAGGCATGGCAAAAACAGCGGCCTTCTGCAAAGGGGAGGAAGAGAATTACATGGATATTAACACGGCAGTGGCAGGGCGGATGGGCATCAACTTCTGTGTTAAGGGAGCTTCATCACATACGATAGCAACTGTTTAAGGAAACCACGATGAATTGTGAAGCAGAGGAGGTCTTGTCTCAGGCAAGTTCTCTACAGAGGGAGGTGTTATTAATTTTCAACCTGTGGTTTACAAGTCCCTGGGGATATATGGACCACGTAGTCCATGAAGGACCATGTAGGACAGCAAGTTTTGCCGTCAGTGGACTACTGAACATTTGTGAACAGGGTTGAGAGGGCAGAGGAGAGGATTAAAGAAAGGACAGAAAACATGTCATATGTTGCAATTTAGGCCCACCTTTGATAGGTGATAAACGACAGGACCATGCCTGTTAAATCTTTCAGTTCTCCACGGCGCTGTAAATAAAGTTGCTATACTAAAACAGACCTGTCATTTAACTTGAATCTAAAATGTTGCTACTAAAGCTTTTAAAGAGAAGATATTTTCCAATGTGCATCACCAGTACCTAAATTGAGGCTGGACTACGCAGTGCCTTCATCATCCTCTCAGTTACCTCAGGCACTGGTCATGCAGGAGGCAGAGGAATTTATCTGAAGATCATTACATATACTACTGCTGACTGATGGAAATATGATAGCATTATTTTTAAAGTATTTCTGGGCTGTGTGGCAGGAAGGCATTTGTTAAAAGATTCCTCCGCATTGTTTCATTAATTTGTATTGCTTAGAGTCTCCACCGTTTAATTTTTCCAAATGTTTTCTTTAGATTTATGGGCAACAGAGTGATGTCACCCCACAAGTACTCCTTGGAAGAGTTTATACAGTGGTGTCTTGTGAGGAAGAGGGATGCAGGGTGCTGTAGTCTTAGTAGACCTCACATAAGCCGAAGTCTTTTCTGAGAGGTTCTTAAAAGCGTGTCAATACAGCGTCCATAAAGGATATTGATAGGAGGAGGGTATACTGAAACAAAATGCACCGGGGACAAAAGTTTGTAAGGCAAAGATGCCAGTAGAAGCTGTAGGTACTAAGTAGACATAACTACCTTCCTTTTAGGCTCTTCTCTTTTTTAAAGCTCTCTGCTAGCACAGGTTGAGTTTTGCCCACTTCGTCCATTACCACATACGTTCTGAGCTGCTTCCTGGTTAGGAGCCCGGAACCATACTTTTCAAATGCTGATTACGCATTTCTGCTCTCATTTCCTCCTCTGCACATGTCTGCACCACACAAATACCATGAAGTTGTATTCCGGTGAGTCCTCTGAGATAAAAGTAATAGGACTTACCCAAGGGAAGGGATGAAATAGATGGCTCAGAGGACCGGAGTCGAAAGTTTTAAACAACAAGAAGAATTAAGAAACTGATGTTACAGGGAAGTGAAAACATTTTAGAAAATGAAAAACCGAACCTTGATTTCTCACTGCAGCTTTCAAAGAAATAATCGTTTCCTTCCCCCCGTCCTCCCAGCACATATGCACATCTTTCCCTCAAAATAGAAAATTGCGATGACTACAGTACAGAGAGGGAGCCAAAGGACTTGCTAATATATATTCTACACATACCAGTGGTATCTATGTCATACAGAAAAAATGCATGGGATTTTTTTTTTCTTTTCTGTTTTTAATAGCAATACCCAACAGAGGTCAGGGCATTTCCTAAGGATTTATTGACTGTTTCGAGTTAATATCCTTCACCTTACTTATGGACCAGCATTTACTCCCATCCAGCCATTAATCTGCAGGAAACACCCTGCACTCTAGACACCATTTCCTACATAACAGCAAAGCAAATCAGTAGAAACGGTGTTTGAAGAGTGGGTAGAAGCACTGCACTCCACATAAAATGCATGTCGTGTACAAGAATAAGAACTTGGATCAAAACCCTCCTCTGCACAGGACCAGACCGATTCTTGTGGGATGCAATGCTGTTCTTCCTTGGACGTTCAGGGAGAAAGGTTTAGCTGTTCTGCCCCTCTTCTACACGCTAGCCTCATTGCCCACAGCCAAGCTCGAGCAGGTAACATTACCTAATACAGCAGTACCTCAGGGCGTTATAGCATAAGCATGGGGTCTTTTGTGTCACTGTTGACTTCTTCTGCATTTTTTCCCCTTTCTGATATCCGGTGTTACAGTGTGTTAGCGAAATGTGTCATCTTGGATGACTGACATTTCTTCGTATTTGCCCTCTGCTCCGCCTATGAATGAAGTTATACTTCCTTAATCTCCGAAAAATTACAGACAGAGCCTAAGTGCAGCGTAAGAAGGACTGTCTCGGGGAGAGCACAGATGGAGTCTGACAGAGCAGAACCATGGAAACTACATAAATAAAAGCAGAATTGTTTATAAATGTTTTCCTTTTTTGGGTGTGGGTGTGAGCAATTGCATTATCTGAATGCACTTTTCTCTCACGACATGTTTTTATCCTCGGCGCTGCAGTAGGTTTCCAGGGGAATAGGCAGCAGTAAGTAGGATCACCAGGTGCACACAGGAGGGGAGCGCAGCGCTGCTGGGGTGCCCGCAAACCCCTCGGGTAAACCTGCAGTGGGAACCAGGCCGCGGGCAGAGCTCTGCCTCGCTGGGTACGCTCTCGGACAGCCCCTCTGCTAACATGACTTGCACCCAGCGACCAAAATAGTCCTCTCACCGCTGCCAGCTCACTTTGTAGTTAGCCCATCCTGTCGCTCAAGTGGTTGCAATTGGAGCTTTCAGCACATAATTCAAAGCTTGTGTGATGAGGAGGGTGTTATTTCACATAATAGATTTTTTTTTTTACTTGAATTTACAAAACAAAGCATTACAAGCAGTTAGGCACAATAAACTCTCTTAAAAGAGCTTTGCTCACAGGCTGAGAAGTGCCTTTATTCCCGCGGTGGCTTAAATGCTTTACAAGCACATCTTTGGATTTTATATGAACTGCCTTGCACCTTTCAAAATTACGCACGTTCAGTAATTCAGCTTCCCAAAGCTGAGACCTGGAGAGGGCAGGAGGCAAGCTGGGTGCTGAGCGGGGCATGCAGGGCCAGGCAGCACAGCATGGCAGGGCACAGCACGGTATGGCACGGCACAGCATGGCATGGCACAGCACGGCACAGCACGGCACAGCACGGTATGGCACAGCACAGCATGGCATGGCACAGCATGGCACAGCACGGCACAGCATGGCAGGGCACAGCATGGCAGGGCACAGCACGGCACAGCACGGTATGGCACAGCACAGCATGGCATGGCACAGCACGGCACAGCACGGCACAGCACGGCACAGCACGGCACAGCACGGTATGGCACAGCACAGCATGGCATGGCACAGCACGGCACAGCATGGCACAGCACGGCACAGCACGGCACAGCACGGTGTGGCACAGCACAGCATGGCATGGCACAGCACGGTATGGCACAGCACAACATGGCATGGCACAGCACGGCACAGCACGGCACAGCACGGCACAGCACGGCATGGCAGAGCAGAGCACCAGCACGGAGGTCACATAGCAACAGGAAGCTTCAGCAAAGGGAGTTCTCCTCAGAGCAACCACCAGCACAAGACCGGCGGCGAGAAGGTGAGCCAGAAGGAGAAGGAATGACCCTGAAGAGGATGTAAAAGTAGTAGGAGGAGGAAGGTGAGAGGTGACTGCGATTATCTGGAGAAGGAGATGACGTGGGGAAACAACAGTGAGGTTCATGAGAGAAAGTGAGCAGAAAAACTGTGAGCAAAGGGTTAGTCTACAGAAAACATGAGATATGTGCCCAGTGACAGGACTGCTGGTATGTGTGTGAATATTTCTAGCAGTTATTTCTGACAGTTTTTAATAGATATTTCTAAAGGCATAGTAGTATGATTGTACTATATTACGTTATTATTTAGAAGGCTTTTCTTCATCTGTACAGTGTTAAAATAAGAATAGCAGTCTGTGTTTGGATAATTTGTTTTGGAAATCTGTTTTACGCATGTGAAAGAAACACTTCTCTGGTGAGCGTTATTGCTAGAGATAAGGATGGGTAATGCTATATTGGTACCCTGCGACTGCGATGTGGAGAGCCCCAGCCAAGAGGTTTTACAGGCACAGAGTAGCAGAAGGGTTCTGCTTTGAAAAACATGCCGGGCAAATAAACATGGCACAGTCTGGGAGACAACTGTAGTGCTTACCACTGTCCTTCTGCTTTTTATTCTCCTCCTATTCTCTGCTTTTAAATTTGGGAAGCAGCACTGATGTCTCGAGGGCCACACATACCATGTTGGGCCCCGTGGGCTCGGGCTCGCAGTGGTGTGGGCAGGGAACACCTTGCCTGGAGGCCAGGCAATGCAGAACAGCGCGTGGAGGAGTGGAGGAGCTCTGTGTCTTGGCCCGGGGCACCCGTCTCATCCTCCTTCCACAGAGCCAGGAACTGCTGAGACGCCGTGACTCGGAGAGGCAGGAAAACTGCATATCCTGAACTAAAATCTGGGGAAAAATAGTGTTCTGAAAACTCGGAGCAACATCCTTGCAGTGTTTTCCAGGACTGTCTTGCAATATCTGTGTCTCCAGCCAGAGCAAACGTCCACTCGGACTTTCCTCAGTTTTAACAGATGATTTCCTGGAATTTTCCATTAGATACGTCAGGAGGAAGAAGCATTTGACAAGACTTACCTCAGAGATAATTAACTTTTCTAAACTGGAAATTCCTTTATTTGTCTAATTGCAGTGATCATGGGGCAATTCTGGGGGAAATCAGGAAGCAGGCAGAAAACAGGCTGCTGTGCTGGGGCTGGGGCCAGGGCCAGGGCAGTCACTGGGCTGCAGTAGGCTCGGATGAAGCAGGAAAGTGTGTGACCAAACTGGGGAGCAGGGCTTGACACCAGAACCACGGGGCAGGACACGCAGTCTTTGTGCAGAGGGGAGCGGGGTGGAGAGTCCAAGCCTTAGTTTCTAACATAAATAAGTAATTGAAATGGAGTAAATTAGTCCTGTCATTGTAAGCATGCTGTCAGTTGAGGTAAAGAATTCCCTAATTTGTGAGTTGTTAAATGGAAATGCTCAAAGTCCTAGTTCTTTACATCTCAACTCATCTGTGGGAGAATGGTTGCATTTCTTTTATTTCAAACCTGTCACATAGGAGGTACAGTTCTTCCATGGTGTTCAGGGAATATTTTCTGTTTTGCCATTTATGTTTCCTAAACCCTGCTTGCTTATTGTATGTCAGGGAGCTTTTGGCTCACACCACTGGGAGCTGAGGAAGTAAATGGGAAGCCAAATGATGAGATGAGAGGCATCTTTCTTCAGTCTATTCTTTGTTCAGCCCAGACTCATGTGTTTGCAGGACTTGGAGAGCTGTTTGCAAATCCAGGCAATGAGAAGTCAGGAATGCTGCTGTGAAGGCAGCCAGTCCCTTTCCCCAAGCTATGAGAGGCAAAGCTTGGAGGCATTGTTCAGATGGAGAAGTTCTAATGGAATAAACAAAGCAGTGCCCAAAACACAGTTCCTGGTGTTGGCAATGGAAGAGACATAAAGGTCAACTTGTTGTCATTAGTCAAGGCTATAGAGGCAAAGATAATGAATTCTATGTTTAATTAGGAAATAATATGTTTGAAAAGGGGTGTTCTATGGGTTAACAGTTTCCTGGGGTGTACAAAGGCCAAAAACCAAATTAGGTAGTTGGTAAGAGTGAATGCAGAGGTGAAGGGGTAAAAACACACATGATGTACACAGCCTTGTAGCAGCATGATTTTAATTTGTCATAGAAAAAACTAAAAGGGTCTGAATATTATTATCAGAGCCTGTTAAGTGTCACTTGACCACCCTATCATTAATCAAACACCACATTTTGACTTCTCTATAAACAGGCTATTTATTTCTCTATAGCCTAACAATCAGAAAAGTCTCCTTTTTTATTCAAGAGTCAGCTGGTCTTAAAAGAACATTGCTTGCAATGGTAGCTCTCTAGCAGCCAGCCAGCCAGGAAAGCACTCTGGTTGGTATCATGCAAGGCATCATTTGCAAGCTTATGTCAGAGAAATGGGCCTTTTCACAGGGTAACGGTCCTGCTGATGCATAAATAATTCGACATTTATGGAAAAATATACATCAAGACAAAGGAAGCATGCTCATGTTTTCAGCAAATAACCAAATAGTTTCTATAGTAATGTACAATTGGTTGCTTTTGGGGGAAGGTCTCGTTTATGCCAAGTCTCCTTCCTTCTGAATGACCTCATTGCAAAGGAAGGTGAGGCCTTTTACACAGTAGCTGCTGTGAAGCTGTGAGGGGGGTTGCTTTCTGTGCCACTACAAACCATCTGCCTTCTGAATGATGCTCTGGCAAAAAAACCCCATCAAGTTACCTAGAGAAATAAAGATGCTGTAGTACTCAGGGGATGTTACCTCACCTAATCTATAGCTGTCCTTATCACACTCCTTATCTGTAGCTGGAACAACTGGAGAGAAAAGGCTTCCTGCTACCGCTGTCCCTAACAGGGTATCTGCCACCATGTCTCCCCCTGATGTGTACGTTGGTGTATCTGCCCTGTTGGCTTCCCATCATACTTTATATCAGTGTTGGAAATGCATCTGTATTTGACCTAGTCCTTTTCAACAGCCTGCTCAGCTTGCTGTGGGCTTTATCATTTAACTTCACGGAAGGGACTGAGGCATGTTTTATATGGTTTTCAAATAAAAAGCATTTATAGCTACTATTTTTAGTTCTCTGTAGTTCCTTTCTTTTATTTGCCTATAATTTTACATATGATATGTGGTAATGCAGTGCATCCCAACTGCATTTTTATTCCAGCTGGTAATATGAAATACATTGCACAGAAGCAGTTTTGACGAGCTGTGGGTTAAGAGGAGGCCTGAACTTTGCAAGATAAGGTTTACAAGGTGGCTTGTTCTTCAGCTGCAGGACTGCTAGTCACAGCTCTTCAGGGTGAAAATAAGAATACCGAGGGTGGGTGGGATGTCTGGGGAAGGGCCTCAGTTGCCCTGCATGGAAGAGGCACGCTGAGGCGGTATCTAAGCAGCGGGACCCGAGGTGAGGTTAAATCTGGGCACCTTTCCTGCTGTATGCCCCATGCGCCTTTGGTTCTCACGACAGCAGATGTGAGGGTGTTCAGGCCATATTCCTTACAGGGGAAATGTGACTGAAACGTGCATTACAGAGTCTGCCGGCCCACTGCCAGATGAGAAATGGATGTATTCCTACCCGCTCGTTCCCTTCCTCGATCCGAAGCTGCATGACAGCTCACTGAGAGCAGACTCAGCCTTAGCAGAAGTGGAAGAAGAAAATACTTAGACATGACCTTTTAAAGTCTGTTCTTATCTTCTTATGAACTGATCTTGAACTTCACAGGGCTTTTTTGGAGGATGAATCTTGGCATTCTCTCAAATGTGTGTCAGCCTCACTGTTGTGGTGAGGACATGGATTCTTGTTCCGTGACTCTGTAAACACAGTACAGGAAATGGCAAGGTTTTATTACAATCCTACAAAGTCCTGCAAAATTTTATGGGCGTGAAACCAGAGTAGCACTGTATTAGAAAGGAGTGGTTTGGTAGATGCTACAGTAAACAGGGCCATCCTGCTCTATTCTTACTTATATCCAGACAAAGTGCGTGCGAAACATGAATAAGAAAATATGAATGCAAATATGTGAAATTCACATTTTCAAATTTTAAGTTTGAAATATAAAGATTTGAAAATAAATTCGAAAATAAAGATTAAATCAGGAAACAATGGTGTAGGTACAGCAAATTGTGAATGAGTGCCATAGAACATAATTGGGTTATATTTTTTTAAAATAGAAAGGTACATCTGTCTCACAAAAATATCTGGGTGCTTACACTTATTAAATACAACTAATGCTCTTCTATTTGTTTTTTAGAGGAACTACCTTTTAATGGAAGACCTCTTGTTAGTGTTACTCTAGTAAGAATAATAAATAGACTAATGGAAACTTAACAAAGGCAGTAATTCCTTTTCCATGCAGACAGAGGGATTTAATAAGTTCAAAACATGTTCCATGTAGATTAGAAAATTGCAACCGGTAAGTGACCAGAAAGAGAGCAGAAAATCAGAATTTACAGTACGTTTTTACGTGCATGAATCCATGGTCTTTTTTGTCTCCACTCGGTATACCCTTGTTAGAAATCCTGTATGTATTATGGTTCTCATCTTTTTGAGTGCAGAACGCCAGTTCAATTATGCTGATATTGCAACCCCTAACATCACAAGTGCTCCCAGTTGTGAATGATTTGTAGCATCAAAAATAAGCCATCAGGTTTCAGGAGCCATCTTTTGTGTTAGGAATGTTGTGCTGGATGGTAACATCACCGAGTGAAGCTGTGAGAGGGGTATATTTTCCCAGACAGAGACTACAAAGAGTGCTTTCCAGAGAGATAACGTTTGGGGTAGTGCAAAGCGATAAGATTTCTGAGGTGTTTGGTTGCATTGTCTCTGGTACGTGTCTAGAGCGTGGTCTAGGTTTAGATATTTTTGTTTTATTTCCATTCCTACTGGTTTTCTAAGCACATCAGATGCTGCTCTGGACTAAGCTGTTATTTGACACTCCCAAGGACAGCATACTTATTTTGCCTGAGATCGTGGCAAGAATGTAGAATGGTTTCCTGAGAAGTGGTAGAGGCTGTATTCTTTGGGACATTTTGCAGGATGCTAGTGAAAATAGTGTTAAATAAAGAAAAAATCTGGTATTTTGCAGGGAGATGAACCATGACGTACAATAAGTTTCTTCTAGATGTACCTTTTATGATTCTTCGAGATAGAGAATGGCATCAGTAACCAAAATAATATCGTGTAGCTTATAAAAAAGAAAATCTGCCTTTTGGTCCCAGCAATATTAAAGAAGATTGAAGAAGAAAAAACTGTAGTTGTTGCCATCCTGGGTTTTTAACTGGAGCCACATAATATTGCTAGCAACATACTTATGTAACACTGTCTGAAATGCCTTTGTACTCAGAAAAGGTCATAAGTAAATGACTTTGAAGCTTAATCAGGGGAAGTACAGGACAATTTCTGTATTTCATTATAAATCCAGTTTAAACCCACTGAGGTCAGCAGAGTTACTTGGGATTTACAGTAAACTAAGTGTGTGCAGAACGTGGCTCAATGATTTTAATTGTTCTCCACTTCCAGTATGCAGATATTGTATGTTTGTCTGCAATTTGCACTAAATAAATAAATAAATAAATAAATAAATAAAGAGAAGACTTGGTATGCAAAAGCATAAAATAGTAGCTATAGGACAAAAAATGAAAAATCTAACATTGCTTAATATACAAGATGTTTTTTAATGTTTCCTTTCTTAAAGCAGTCTTTACAAGTAGTGAATTCTTTATGTAGGGATTACAGTGACTGTTTTTTTATGTAGGACATTTTAGAATAGGATTTACAAGGATTTACAACCTTGCTGTCTTTCGTGGTATTTATCTTCTTGATCTGTTTTATCTTCTTGTGATCTGTTGGCAAGGCCTCTGGAGAATCAGGATTTCTCCAGAGAAGTCTAATTTGTTAAGTTTCTATTGGACTAGTTTAGATCCCAGAGTTTGTTGGGTCTTTCTTTTGTCACTTAGACAACGGAGAGCAATTTCACAATCTCAGGTCACACAGAGGAACTGGTAGGGCCCTTTGCTTCAGAATGAAAATGTGCCTTCATGATGCTGAGGAAGCAACGGCAGCAGGAGGAAGAGATGAATGAAGGCAATGAATGAGGAAGAGATATTCAGCATGGGTGGTCCCATCTTCTGAAGCAGTTGAAAGTGGTCAAGTGAAATATTTGAACCTATAAAGCAAATCCTGCATTGCTGCATTACTGTTTAGAGGAGTTATGGGAAAGGTGAGATACTTCATCTGAGAAGAAAAATTTTAAAAAATGAAGTAATAGAAATCACGTTTGGATTTGCAAGGCTCATATGCAGGTCTGGTTCAAAACTTTCCAGAAGTGCCTGGATTTTGAACCTCGAGCCTTAAGTCAATTCACTACTAAGAAGAATGATGTAGAATGAAGAGGGAGAAGAAAAACAGAAAGCTACTGATGGAAGGTAGACATAGCCCAGCTAAACCAATGCATCTCTCCTGAGATTCCTGTATGGCTTTTTCGAGACAGAACTTAGAGACACTTACTGGTACTGAGTAGACTGCAGACATTGTCTGCTGCTGGAGCCAGTGCACATTCTGCAGTTGGGACTCCTCTCATTGATTTGTGCACCAAAAGTGCTCTGAATCTGGCCCCGCAAGGAAAAGGTAAAATGACAGGAAGGCTTTGTTCCGCGCTCTTATTTTGGGGAATGCACTAATCAGTGCAAAATTAAAAGGGGTGGGTTTTCCTGTTTCTGTTGTAGTGATAATTTTTACAGTGTGCAAATATGGGAGGTGCACACACCTCTGGTCATTTTTCCTGTAGAAGCCCCATGGACCTGATAAGGAAAATGATACAGCTAATTTACTTAGGAGTGTTATTTAAAGGTAAAGAGTTGAACAACACAAGTGACTGTTAAATTCATTGCCAAACACAACAGCTTTTATGGGTGCTCTAGAAAAATAATTGTAAACATGTTTGTATCACATCTCTTTTCTTTGTATGTTTTACTATCTTGCTACAGAGAAAAGATTTACTTCTGAGTATTTCCCATTTGTTCTCTAAGCTTGACATAAGTCAATGCACAGATCAATCTTTCTGCTTTTTCTTCCCAGTGCTTAAAGCAACCAACAATAAAAAATGCCCTTCATCCTGGGAAAATTTACTGTGATAATCAATTTTTGGGCCAGACTGTGTCTGGTTTGGAGGACAACGTGCAGCTGCATTTTCTCAGGAGGAAAGGACAGTGTGCCTGGGCACTTCCTGGCCCCTGGGGGCTGTATCTCCCTTCAGAAAGCCTGCTGCTCTCTCCGGGGGTAAATCTTGTGCCTCTTTTGGCTAGACACCTTACTCCTTCAGAGCGGCCCTCTGCCAGTTGGCAGGATCAGTGCTTGCATGTTTTCTGGCAGGACTTTCAGGCAGAAAACTGCTCGATGCACCGGAATCGAGGCCTACCGCAGCAGTACGTCCATTTTGCTCAGGGTTCGGCAGAGCAGCAGGCAGAGAGGCAGCCTGGCTCAGAGGTGACTCCAGAGACGGCCTGGCTCACCGCCTGCCGCCTGGGGAGCTGCCAGCCCGCCCCAGCTCCTTGGGGTCCATGGGGGCCTGGGGGAGGCCTCGGGGCCAGGGACGTTGCCAGGAAAGGCCCTGGGGAGCCAGGCTTCCTGGGACACAAGGTGCAACTCAGTTGTTTGGAGACCCAGGGAGCTGCCTATCTCAGCCAAGAACTAGCCCACATCTAAGCTGTGCTTGATTTATTCCTCCCATGAAAAAAAATCATTGTTTTCCCACTGACTCTGGGCACTAATAAGGGCACTAATAGCTCCAGTCTAAGAATGGGAGTGTGATATTCATACCTCTCTTCTCTAAATTTAGTCTAGTCCTGTGCATGCAACGCTTTCTATCAGGTGCTTGATAACCAGTCGTGAATTACCCAGCGCTTTGTTGATTTGGGATGTATGATCCCTCTGGTAAAGCAAGCCAAAATAATTTGTTTGACAAGTTTTTGAACAGCTAGAGGTGGAGTGTCATTAGAGGTGTATTCAGCATTGTAAAATCTGTATTCAAACTGAAATGGGCAGATAAATTTTTAAAAATCATTTCATTTTCCTAGGCTTAACACTGTTCTGGCAATGCTGTTTGTGGAAATCAGTTAACATTTCATGTCAATGCCTGAAAGAAAGAGATTTGTTGATTTCGGTTCTTTGCTTAATTGCAAGAACGTCAGTCTAAATAGTACATTAATTTTACTGAAACCAAAAATCATAAAACCATCAGACACTTGGGTCCTGTCTGCATGTTCTGGTGGCATGGTTGGGTATAGTGTGAAGCAAATGAAATGGCCAGCTGGTTTACATCAAATGGCTTCATGATTCCATACAGGATTGTAAACTGGGCCTAACTGACCCTATTGCTTATGCTTGGTAGGTCACCTGATGTAATTTTCTCTGATGGATCTCTGCCCTCACTGTAGTGTCCTGGAGAGCTGCACTGCAGATGCCTATTCATGCTGCACTTGATGGAGAGCTAAGTGAATAGAGGCACGCTACCCAAAAAAGCAATTTCTAATGGCTTTGCATTAATATTCCTTTCTGTCTTTTTGGAGAGTTCTAGGGGTAAAAATATCATTAAGTCTGGAATCTGTTACCTATTAAGTAGTTGTTACCTTACAGGCACGTCAGTGTTGGTGTAAGGTACTGTGATGCAATGCATTTTGCAAAATAATGTCATCTTGCTACTGGAAATCGGACTAAGATAATATACATCACCCTTTGTAGGCCAGTGGCTATGTGTCAATGGCAACAGCTTTTGTTCAGTGACCTGGAACCTGATTTGTAAATGCATTTGTCTGGTTTTATGTTCGTGTGCATCCTTTGTGTTTTTAGTATACTAGTGCTCATGCGAACATATTTCATGAAGCAAGCACCTTGATTAGATTTGGGCTTCTTTAAATATTTCACTTTATCTATCCTAAGTTGCTTCTTCCAGATAACTTCATTTTATTGCTTGTCCAGTATAAAAAACTTGCCAAGTGCCTCACACTCCAGTGCTGTGACACCAGATTACTACAGCTGAACTCTCCCACAGAAACATTTGTGTGCAGTCTTATTTTTATGCACGTTTTAAAATTTCATTGTGTTCTAAATACACTGTTGAGTGACAACTAGAATTGATTTAGTAAAGATGTAATGGAAAAATACAGGTGCTGGAAGTAACATTTATAATGGCTGGTACTGCAAAAAGAGCAAAACTCAGAGAGCCACCTTAGCTGGCTGGTTGCATTCTCCATTTTTCAATATATAAACATGAAGAAAATAAGGAAATGCAGGGCATAAATGCCTGACAGGTCTTCTAGGCAGCAGCTTTCAATTTGATTTCATGAAGAGGGGTATGCAAATGATCATTACACAATGATTTTCAGTGAGAAGAGTGTCACCCTCATTGCACAGTGAAGGCTACAAAGATTACAACAACCACCTTGTGCCTTGGCCAATTTCTCTCTTCTTTTGGCTTGAAAGAAGTACAAATTCTAGATTAGAAATCTAATTCATTACATGATTTTGTGAGTTTTCTGTGATTTGTGTTCTATGGCTCATTCATGTTCTGTATATCACCAGAAGATTATCAATAGAGCCATTTCAAGAAGAAGAGCTGTAGACCCCTACGCACTTGTCAGATGGTGATGGAGCCTGTGGCAGGCAGAGATAGGAGTTGGCTCCAGTCCCCCCGCAGTGCCAGGCTGCAAGCACAGGGGCTGGGCACACACACAGCATTTTGGATGTGAAGTGGTCTGTGAATTACATTCAAAATGGTTGTTGTATGGTGCTTCAGCTGCGAAAGGCTTCTCTCTGTCTCTAGAGAGGGCACTGATAAAGAGAGAGCTTTTTTTTTTTCCTGGTGAGGTCTGTAAGTGATATAAATACTGGTAAAATAATAAGTGATTCAAGGAATATATTAACTGCTCAGTCTAATAAGAATTACTTGGTGATTTGGTCACAATAAATACCATTCATTTTATTCCAGTGGTGTACAATTTAACATAACTGGAAAAAATATCCTGGTTAGACCTATACGTTGGGATACTACATCTTAAAAAATTAAGACTCTAAGAAAGATTATGAAGTCTTTGCAGTACAGAGAATACTTTCAATGTATGTTTCCAGCTCAGTTTTCAATCAGTAAAAGAGGCTAACACAAGTTTTAGTTGCACAGAAGGGGCAGTTCTCATGGCATCGGAAACACTGGGTGCACTGACAGTGTCCGGGCAACAAGAAACGTGTGAGTACAGGAGGCAGGTTAAAGAAGGGCCAGAGATATGTCCAAGAGCTGGAAATCAGGCCTTGCAATGTTCAGCTTTAGGTATTCAACACTATTGGTTAACAGTGGTTGAACGGATTTGGCTCTCTACTGTGTACAAATGCATCCATAGCAGAAATGTACCTGACAAGAGGAGTCATTTCATGCGGTCCATTGCCTGGAAGCTGTTGTTAAACAAATCCAACATTGAAATAAGAGGCATTTCCTAGCAATGAGGGTAATTAAACACCAGAACAACTTATTAAGAAGGGTGGTAAATGCACAATTACTTAGATTTGTCAGGACAAGGCTAGACCTCTGTTAGGAACAGAAACGATGATTCAGTTTGAACCTTTTTAGTTTCCTATACCTATAATCGTCTTTTCTGGTCTTGAAATCTTTGAATCTAAATTTCCTTGTCCAGCCCTTTCTGTAACAGGCCATGAGGAAAGCAGGGCTGCTTGCACCTTAGCCACTTAGTACAATACATACAGTTTGGAATAAAATCTTAGTTAACTGATAATTAACTGATCGTATCTTGGGCTTTGGCCAGCCATATGCTGGTGTCAGGAAGGATTTATTTTCTCCACCCACGCACAGGCGATTGGTTAGATCCCTGATGGATCCTTTTTCATCTTCCAGTCTTGAGCCGCAGACATGATCCTAGACAGAGAGGGCTGCTGCTCCGGGCTGGCTCTGGGATGTGCCTTCCTCAGGCGCTTGCTTGTGCGTCTTGCTGACACTCCCCAAATCAAATCCATATGCAACAGTTTGAGAACTTGGGTAGGAATTATTTCTGAGGCCAGATTAAGAGGGATCATGGTTTTTTTCTGCCTCTTATGTAGCATAAGGCATGCCTGGGATATCTTACAGCACTTGAGATCACCCCTGTGCCTAACCAATTCAGTGCCTTTGACTCAGTTGTTGCTGGTGCCAGGGTTTCTCCTGCTCAGTTTGTAGGGTGCACAACTCAGTCTTTTGAGGACTGAGAAATTTGAGTGTAAGAGAAACCCAGAAACTATCTGGATGAAATTCTATGTCCTGCAGAATGGAAGAACTGAAACTAGAGAAATGGATAATGATTCTTGCATTTAACCTTCACAAAAAACATTCTTATTGATCAACTAGTGTAATGATGACCATCCCGTAATACCTTAGTTACTTAACCAAGTTCTTACATGGACAAAATGATAAAAGCAGAAACAAAACCAATGTATCCTTTTTTCTAAAGCTGTTTTCCATGGTCTGAGCCAAGAGGTAAGTCTCGCTGGTGAATGTAAACACGTTAGAGCTGCGCCTGCGCAAAGAGCCTGTGTTGACTCCTTGGGATCCAATCAGACATAAAACCCAGACACTACTCTCAAGTGAGGTTACAAAAAGTTGGGGAAGCTCTGGTCTGGTTGGCGCTCTGCTTTCTAGATTGTAGACTCTGCCTTCCTTCCTTCTGCAGACTACAAATCTTCATCTCCACACAAATCCCTCAGAGCTGTTAGATTTTTCCTTACAACCTGAAAACAAGCATCCAACTTGCTCTCCTATATGGAAAATGGTGTGTTTCCCAAATCAGTCCCAGCTGGCTTGCTGGGACTTCCTTTGCTGTCAGGAAGTTTTTAATTGGCATGCACTGAAAATCTGGGGCCTGTCACACTCAGTGCCCATACTCAGTTTTAGCCCCTTTTTTTTGTTGTTGTTTTCAGCAAGAGCTGAGAACACTGACATTCACCCAGCGTGTTTCCTCTGTACTGAATTCCTCTACGTTGAATGACTAACAAGAGACCAAGGAACACTGTGAAGATATCTTTTCATTGCTTGTGCTCAGATTTTCCATTCATTGCCAAGACACAGCATCCATTTCCAGCAGTAAATGTCATGCACACAATAGCTCTGCTGTCGGTGTGAAAACCTAGCTTAACTAGAAGAGGAGGCATAAAAGATCAGATCACATCCTCTGTGTGCGAAACTGTATGATCCAGAACAAGTCTCATACAGGCAGTTCAAAATAGATTAATTAGCGTTGTATCCTAAGGCTTCATTGTCTGCCTGCATCACATGTATTTTTTTTATTTGAACTGTCTTAACATGTCTAGGCACTAAAAGTGATTATGGTCCTTACTTGACCAAAAGAAGGCAGCATTTGAAAGAAGATTTCCAGACTAGAGACTTGACTACGTATAAGTCTTCACGTGGGTGAACTGTGGTTGAGTGAACACAAGGACATAGTGGGGCTGCTCGTCCTTACCCGTCTTGGAGCAGACAATATTCCAGATGCCACGTTTAAGCAAGGTGGGCTGTGGCTTTATCTCACCATTTGCATGCGAGGGGCTGCAAATGAAGATCGTACGGGACAACAGAAAGTAGAGCCAGCCAAGTCCCAGCGCAAGGCAGTGTTGGAAAGCAAACACTAGAGAAAGTGTGTGAGGTCAGTCACTGAACCAGGAGCGGGACGCAGAGCAAAATCTGAATCTTCTGCCTTGTAGTTTGACCTTCACTGCATAGTACGCAAATTGACTTAAAAACTGTGTAAATGCCTTAGTGCAGAAGTGAATCATGTATGAGAATATTTCTCCAGCTTTATATAGTCTGATTTGAAAAATAATATAGCATGTAATGAATAAATGATATGCCCTGGCATTTGGTGGTGTTTGTGAGATATAAGTCTATTTCTAGTGCAGTGTAGGCTTAAATAGCCGAGTGGTGTTTATAGGAGATAGGCTGCTGCATTCCTTTACAGTTTGCTAATATGCACTAGTCTACTGAACTACGCCAGCCCTGCACTGGATAAACACATGGGACTCTGTTCATCTATAGGATGATGTGAATAAACCATTGTGCCTTCATGGGAGATCTGTGCATGCATCATGTCTTAAATTATGAAAAAAAGAAAACAGAATTTAACCTAATTGACTGTGTTCGTTGGATGCAGTCCCAGGCTCTGTATATGCCTTAGTTTACCTGCTTGTAGCTTGGAATAAAAATAATCTATAGCTGGAAGATCTTTGTGATGGACACTAAAATTCCATCAAGATGGTTGTGAAGTTTACTTTATTCTTGTAAAACTCTTCAGGATCTTTGTTTTAAATGTGCTTAAACCAGAAATGCTATCTACTATGAGCTTATTTTACTGCTGTTCAATGCTTTCAATGTTGCATCATCACATTAAGAGATACATAAACGAAGCCATGACATTTTGACTGGATTATCGCAGAAGACGTTGTTCTGTACAGTTCTTCAGCTGGAGAACAGAAGCATCGGTTCTCTTTGTATTGGCAAGTATATTAGAGAGATGGGGATACATAGCTGTGTAGTGCCACCACAAAGTAGAATAGGAAGGGAAAAATCATTTTTTATGGCTGGATTGACATTCAGTCAGTGGAAAAAAAATAAAGCTAAGACAATAGGGCAAATGTTCATGATTGTTCCTTCTCAAGATAATTTTGACTTATTACGAAGTGACTCTAAATCCAAATTTACAGTGGTTGTCTTTCTCTGCAGTGACCTGAAAACAATGTCTGAACTTTTCTAGATGCAGCATTAGAAGTATCAGACTTTATTCAGAATCCTGCCTTCAGTCTCCAAAAATTCAAATCCCATCCAGCTTAGAAAGGTGCTGAGCCAAAGCCCCTGATCCTTTCTTGGATCTTGCTTGGGTAGCAGCTAAGGGAAAAGCTTCATCCAGTTCTGCTCATGCAGCTCCTTCTTATCTCATTCCCACTCTTTCACTGAGAACCATTTCAGCTGAGATTATGGCTGTGATCAGTTAATTAAGCCAATGTGGAACAGTTTAGACAGAAGCATGCAGAGAGCCACGGCATGATTTTCACTTGTAGAATCTAGATCTTTAGAAGGAAAACAAACATGTGGAACTATCTAGCCACCTGGAAATTAATAGTATATATGGTGCTTGAATGCTGTTTAACTCCAGAGGGGGTCTCTGTGACTGGAACTGCAAAGCTCTGGAAGTGGCTTCCTAATGGGGACAAGGACAGGTCATGAACGAGGTAACTGAAGTAGCTGCTTGAATGGTTATATTAATGCCCAGAAGGAAATGTCCATTACTTTTTTTTTTCCGGGGCTTTCTATTGTATCTTTCTCCTTTACCAACAATCCCTGTATACGAGGAAGGGCATTTTGGGGGAGGGAAATAATTCTTTCAGCAACGTCCTTTTGCTTTCAGACTAGCTGAGATTGTTTTCGTCTTTCTTAGAAACCCTGATGAGCCAGTGAGCAGCGTCGGCTGCTTGGTTGGAATTTCTCTTTGTGTGTTTACTGTGACCAAAAAGGTCTCAGCTCGTAAGCAAACTGCAAAGCATTGAGCAAGGATGTGTTTTGAAAGACAAGAACAGCTGAGCGTTTCTGGAGGCTGTGCAGTTTGCTGATTATTGTGGTCTCCAGGCTGATTTTGCTTACAGTTACATGTGTGGGATTTGTCTGCATATCCAGTGTTATAAATTATTCCAAACAGGAATTGGTATAAAGCTACTCCACAAACTACCCTTTCTCTCTATCCAAAATAAAAGAATTTTTCTCCAAATCTGCATGTTGTCAGAGATGTCTATTCATGCTCTCTCCTTTCCTTCCTTTCTCTTCCTTCCCTCCTTGCTTCTTTTCTTTTTTCTTTTTTTCTTTTTCTTTTTCTTTTTCTTTTTCTTTTTCTTTTTCTTTTTCTTTTTCTTTTTCTTTTTCTTTTTCTTTTTCTTTTTCTTTTTCTTTTTCTTTTTCTTTTTCTTTTTCTTTTTCTTTTTCTTTTTCTTTTTCTTTTTCTTTTTCTTTTTCTTTTTCTTTTTCTTTTTCTTTCTTTTTTCTTTCTCCTTTTTCTTTTTCTTTTTTTCTTTTTCTTTTTCTTTTTTTCTTTTTCCTTTTTTTCTTTTTCTTTTTTTTCTCCTCTTCCTCTTCCTCTCTTTTTTTTTTCTTTCTTTTTCTTGTTCTACTTCTTTCTTTCTCTTTCACTTCCATTTTCTGTTTCTTTCTGTTTCTTTCTGAAGTGACGACATTCTTTTGGAGGGAACAAATAACCTTTATGCTTTGTTTATTGCTTTCTGAAACATTTTGTATGAAGAGAGCTCATGATGCGTATCTTGGAGGTGGTCCCTCTGACCCCTGTGAGCCTAGCAGTTTTCCTGGTTTTGGAACAGGATTGGGCCCCTCACATGGATTTCAGTACTGACTGCCCAGACTGCCTGAAAGCAAGCAAGAAGAGAAGGACTAATCAATCTACTTGTTTATTTTCCTAAAGCTTTTACCTCAAAAAAGCTTGCTCAGTTTCTGAACTGTTGACTTCATGAAGAGACCACGAAAACTCAAGAAACTGATACTAACAATCGTCTAAAAAGGCATTACTTGATAGTACTCATATATGTTTCTTTGTAGCATCCAGAAAATTATATTTGACTGTTGCTATTTGGTAAGAACCAGCAGTGCACGTCCTGCTGTTTGAGAGGCAAATGAAAATTCAGGGCCTCCCACCAGGAGCCTGTTTCTTATTTCTGAGAAGCTAACTATGCTTTAATTGTGGTTTAGAAGTTAATGTTATTTCAGAATTGTCTTCTTAATTCCCATAACTCCTATTCTGCAGATGTGGAAAATCGCCCTCTTTGCTATCTTGCCCATGACTCTCTTCGTTACAATCTGCTAAGGGTCCAAATTCTCTTATGAACTGACTACGGACTTCAACTTGCTTTTCTTTTTCTGGGGAATAGGGTAGGGGGAACCATAGCAGAAAACAACCCATCTGTACTGCTACTGAACAACTTACCCTGCTGTAATAAAGAACTCCTTTCAGCATTATCAGCCAGGACTTCTGTTTAGGTCAGCCGAGAGGAATTGTAATTTCTTGGGTACATCTTATACCCTTCTCTTCTTCCCGAGGGAAAACATAGTGTTCATGAGGGAAGTCGATACTCTGCCGGGCAAGAAAAACACGTGGCATTTGAAAAATTAAAGCTGTCCTAGCCTCTTTTCTAATGTAACCGTTCTTTCTCTATTAGCCAACTGTGTATACCTAGCATGAAAGTGTTCATAACATAGTATTTAAAAGTGTTATGAAAACAGTCATTTTCTAAAAAGTGCTTTTGTTGTAAATTTTACTCATTCTTCACTACTTTTTCTGACAGCTGTGCACAGCGTAGTTAGTAATTGGATTGGTTTTGTTCTCCCTGTAAATATTTAAAAGTGTTTAGTTTAAATGATAGACTTGAAACTGGTCAGTAATAACGGCATCACTGTTAGAACACAATACATTTTTAACAAAAACTCGGCTTACTAAACCATGAATAAACAGGTAATAAGTACCTTTAGCAAAGCCCATAGGCAGGACTTACAACTGAAGGGCCCTGAGCTGTCTCCCCAGCTCCATGTGGGCTGTTGTGTGCCTGGCCTTTATGGTCTTTGAAATGGATGCAGCTGTACTCATTCAGCTCATTTGGAAATGGTGTCTGAAAGTGCAGGGCAGAATGAAAGAGCATGAGGGCCTGGACAGATGAATATTTTTTACCTGCTCTGTGAAATCCTCAGCACACACATGTACACACACGCACGTGTACACACACAAACACACTTCTTATCATGAACATCTCTTATGAAGCATTAGCTGGTTTCTTCTGCAGGTGCTAGTAACCCACTCAAGGAGTTGGCTTTTTATTTGCTGTAGCTGAAAAGGACTGAAGGGATTGGCAGTGCCTTATTGAAGACAAAATATGACAAAAGGATTTGTGCTGTGCTTAATGATCTGGAGCAGACCTGCATCACACTCATTTCCCACCCAAAAGTGCTACTGTCCGACACTGTGACTTGTTTATAGGGACAGTTCTCTCTTTTCTGTGCTGAGACCTAAGCAGAATCAAGTCTGCCACTCTTCTGTTAAAACTAATCGTGTGACTGACTGTCAAATATCAGGAAATTATATGGAGCGAGTACTCCATATACTTAAAAATAGTATTATTAACTAAAAACTCTTATTTAAAACTCTTTATTAACTTAAAAACTCTTGTACTTAAAAATAGAACCGACGAGGGAGGGGGAAGAGCACATTCGGAAATCTGGCTTTTTATTCTTTGCCAAACCGTCCCTCTCTCAGGCAGATTTTGCAAGAAGCTCACACCATATGGGAAGATGAGAGCTTGGGAAAACCTGACCCTGAGTTCCTTCGAAAATGTCGTCTTTCTGGGATGGTAAACAGTCTGATTAAACTGCAGAAGTAATTGGATAATTTATTCTGTGGTCTAATGTGTTTATTCTTCCTTGCACATAATCAGTTGTGTTGGTACTGAGGTCCATTCAAGCAACAGGTTACTTTTCAAGTTTTTTCAAGTGAGCCGGAGACGCTGCAGATGATGCATCAGGCAGAGCTTCCCTGCAGACCAGAGCCACGGGGACTCCAGGACTTTGTCTTCTTTGGCACTGAACTGGTAACTCTGGTCTCTGCCCTTTTTTTGGTAAATCAGGCCACAGTACTTCATGGAGCTTGTGAGTCCATATTGTGCTGCTCCATATGGACTTACCGTCATGCAGGGAGGACCCTGTACTGCAGCTGGGGGAATGTTTGCAGTCGCTGAGGTTCAGGGCAGTGAAAACCTGTATGGCAATCACTACTTGGAATGGGCAAAAGGATTTCTGTAGCTAGCTGTAGGTAAGGTTGATTGGGACTCTTTGCAGTACCATGCAGGAGAGTCCAGTTCAGTGACTGCTCACGGGTATTTTAAACGAATGAGTTTTTAGCAAACTAATCTCTAACCATATGGTCCAGTTTGAGTCTCCGTATATAGTTCATGTAAAAATATACTTAAAAGTAATACAAAAGATTATGCTAAAAAAAAAAGAGGGAAAGTTAGGGACTTTACTAGATGAGGAAACAGTTCACAGCCTCTCAAACAACACGGTTGGACCTGCTTGATTCAACTTGGCTTACAAATTGACTTGCCAGCCCAGTGCAGCTACTGTATTTAATAACTCCTGTATTTTTTTCCAAGAAGAAACTAAACTGTGAACATTTTCTTCCCATCTGTGTTCATCCAGCCACACTTGAATTTGCAGTATATCATGTTTTGTTTGTCAGGGTGAGCTTCTAGAGGATTAGCCGGGAGGAACAAAATGTTGATCATTTGAATTCTGGAACTTCTTGGTGCTTCAGAACTGATCTGGAAATCTTGCAAGGGAAGGCCTTCTTCTGAACATTTAATGTGCCTCATGATGAAAATACACAATCTTTGGTAGTGATAATTTAATGCTTCCGTAGAGGCAGTTTCAGAAATTAAAGCACAATGCAGCAAATGCTGAATATAGACCTAAGTAAATGGTTGGTAGCTTTTCTTACTCTGTGCAAATGACTTTATGTTCAAATATATAAGCTCAAGGATAAATAACACTTATAGTATCACAGGAAATGTTATTGTTTGATTAAGTTCTGCTTTTAGAGTTTGCCACAGACTTCTAGGGTTTTAGATCTTTGCAATTATTTTAGAGGTCTGTTATATTCAACTTTCAGAGGTGATACATTATCTTCAAACATACAAATGAAAGACAAGTAATATTTGCATGTCTTTAAAGATACTTATTACAATTGTCTGTTTCCTTTTCATTTCTTTCTTATTTTTCTACTCTATTTTTTAACTGTAGTGGCTGTGCTAAGTTAAGTTCCCGTCACGGTGACCACTGTGGGTGCATTCCAGCAGGGCCATGGTCATGAAAGTCTCATGTAATGAAAGCTCACTAAGAACTAAATAATAAAGTATAAAGCATATTTTACAGTAATGTACTGTATTAACCAACAAATTGGAATTATGATTCTACAATTTATTTTTAACAGATGTAACCACGTAACCTTATTTGAGACACTAGAATGGCAAATGGGTGCATTACCTGGTGCAATTCTTAAACCACAGGATTCCTAAAGTAGTGGGACAGCCCAGGAAATTTAAGCAGCAACACTTATGCTTTTATGCTTCTTTTGAAGCTTATGTACTTTAAAGCAACATGTTCATTTACAAGCTCAATTTCTTGTTGTTTTCTCCGTGACCAAAGATCAAGCTGCATGTTTACTACGTCGCTTCCGATACCAATTTTGTCACTCGAGCAATGCGTTATAAGTAGGATACTAGAGAAAGTGCTTGCAGCCAAGCCTGAGTCTCAAAGTTACTTTTAATAAACATTCTAGTCTGTGTTAATTTTAAATCAAAAGCAAAATAGTCTAAGGGTACTGCTGTGGAATCACAGTATATCATACACTAACCTTGAGGTTCTGTGGAGAAAATCTGATGGGCATCGTGGCCAGTGCAAATTAGCACAGTCCACTTCTGTGCATTTCAGTAATTTTCTACTTGTTTTGGTGACCTGGATTTGTCTAAAGAAGTGTATACTAATGTATAAATTTATCAGTTTAATGTCAGAATGCTATTAAAATAATGATGGATATGTGCACTGCTCAAGGAGTGGGCTGCTGCTGGGACATCTACAAGTGGTGTGCTGTGTGGGCTTACTAATGTCTTTTTAGACTGGATTTTCATTATAGTACATAGTACCAAATTATGGTAGAATCAGTGGCGGTGATCATTGCAGAATCAAAGACAACTTACAAAAAAAAAATGAGGTGGAGGGGAGCTTCACGAAGTTATCATATTTATAGTTAAAGCATGAAATAAATTTTTCCATCTGACTATTACATATGGGCATCTGACAACACTGAGCTGACTAAACTGAGCAGTGGCATGGTGCTTTCTTTCACTTTACTGAAATTTCATCCCTTTGCAGTAATACTGGGTTGGCTCAAACACAAGCGAGCAGATTTTTTTTGACTGGTCATGTTTGTAGGTTATATTTCTGACTCAGAGTAAACAAATCCTGTGTTTCGGGCTATAAGCAGACAGTGATGGGCATTTGGAAGAACTTTCCATTTGCAAGTACTCATATAATGTTGCACTGCTGGCTGGTTGTGCTCTAGGATGTTTGGCCTTCTGTTACAGCATCACCTGTAGTTTTAAGCTCTCTATTTATCAAAAGTTAGAGAATTCAGTGGGGGTGTTTGTTGCAAAAGGAAAGTGGGATTTATTTCTTCTGCACAGAGGTCGGGATGGAGCAGATAAACTCACTGCATGCTCTGATCCTTTCTTTGTTTCAGTGACTGAATACAAAGGGCATGTTCTCTGATTAACCTTTAAAGTAGGTAGGTTTTAAACAGATCAAGCTAAATGCTGTTTTCTGCTTCTAATATGGCAGTTATTTCACTTTTGTGGTGGAGGTTAATCTGCATAAAGCAGCTTAAAAAATCTGCAAGTCACTGAATAGCAATATCGTCCATTGCTTTATCCGCCTGCACTCATTTATCTATGTATAACATCAAGTCAAGCAAGACTGCCTTGAAGTAAAATGTCAACTGCAAAAGCTCAAACATTGCCAGTGGCAGTTGGATTGAAAACCTGCCCTGCAGCACTGCTGAAGCTTCTTAGGCTTCAGCATAAGCTAAAGCACAGAAAAGTAAATACAAAAAATTTTAGTATTTTGATCATTCTGAATTGAAAGGGTTTGGAATAGCCATTTTGAAACTGCATCATGCCTGCCTAATCCGATGACTGGTAGTGCAGTTATCTCATGGCTACATTTTCTTCATTTTGCTGGCCTTGTTCTCTGAAGAACGCCAAAGAAATACCAAAGAATACCAAATCATTTTTTGATTAACTGTTATCAGATATGTCTCTTGACTACAACAGGTCTCAAATATGACCTTCATTGGTTGCTCCAGCATCAGAACAGATGCAGAATATCACCAAGAGATCTCATTCCTCCCTCTAAAGTGGCTTTACAGCCTGTTATTTCTTTTTATCTTGGACCTACTGGGAAAAAAAAAAAAGGATGGGTGCTCCTAAAATCAGGCAGTGTGTTCTGAGAAGAGAAGGTGACTAGGGTGGGCTCAAGAACAAGAGAACTGTAGAAACTGTAAAAAAGTCACGCAACAGGAGTAGGAGAAACATTTTTATTTATTTATTTATTTATTGAAATGTACTTTGTCTAAATGCTATGTCCTGAAGTTGGGTAAGGTAGTGAGTCCCACCAGGACGAGGGGAAGAGGCCGGCTGCTCCAGCACAGGCAGTGTGCTCTTGAATGTGTTAGGAGCCAACCCTGGATGCTGCCAGGAAGCTGCTGAGGCCTGTAGGTTTTTAAATATTCTCTCCATCCCCTCCTAAGTTCCTTATATTTCCCTTTCTTGCCCAATGCCTTTTGGAGAGGAGGCGATGGAGGTGAGGAATAACAGAACTAAAAAATTTCCCCGTGAGAAGAACACATCTGGGAAATTCCCGGTTGTTTTTACACGTTACTGGTTAAATGCCACTGGATTCCACACCTGAGATGTGTTCTTCCAGTGGTATCAGAGTTAATGACTGTGGGATTATTGTTTTAAATCTCTTAGATTTATTTTTAAATCATATGACCAAAAAAAAAAAAAAAGTCTTTGTCCTGCCCACCAGTAATGAATCATGTAAAATCCCCGAGTCCCAAGGGTTTTCTAGCAATGATGTAAACTAAAACGTTTTCAGGCTGAGATTCTCAGGTGAAAATCTGGTTCTGAAATGTTGAGAAGAATCTGAAATTTCAGGAGGCTTGTAATAAACCATAGCTATGGTAACATTAAGCTTCTTGGTTTTATTCTGTCTCGTGGTTTAAGCTGTTACTGAAAGTGCAGGGCTAAGCAGATTCAAAGCCGTATCAGTTTGTGTTCCTTTGTGGACGGCATGCTTTCTAATTTGCTCACAGGAAAAGGCAAAAAGAAAAGCGTCGCATACACCATGTTATTTCATGATGCCTGCTTTGCAGATATCAGCTGACACAGTTTATTGTTACTGCTATACAGTGCATGCAATGTACTTTTAGTGGAACATTTCAGTCTTTTATAGACCAACCTGCTCCTACCAGCAGGGTGCAATTTGTCAGGTAAGCTAAGCTGGTGTTAGCTACAGTCCCACCCCATGCAGTTTCACATCTCGCTTTGTAACACACGTAGCTGCTTTTTGGCAAAGCAAGGCTTCTTGCCTTCTAAGGCTTCTTAAAGGTTGCTTAGACTTTGCCAGGACACAGTGTTCAACCGAAAAAGTAGTGGGTGGAGGAAAATGGTTTCTGTACTTCGTGAAATAACTCAATAGCTGAAAACCTGTGATTTTAATTTCCAAGTCATTTACGAGGTGTGTTTGCAGGAATGCTGCTGTTGATTTTTGATAGAATGCATACATCTTTGATGTCTTAATTAGTGGAAATAGTCTGCATCTTCTTGGAACAACGCTTAGCTATTTAGTATTAGGGTTTTCTTAAAATAATCTTTTAATTCTCTTTTAATTCTATTAAATGTGAAAGCAAGTGTGTAGTTTAAATATTGAACACATTTCTGCCTTTAATCAAAGAAAAAGGCTGCTTTCAGAGGTTACGTTTCAGCTTAATTCCATTTAGAGCATTATGTTTTTATTCAGGGAAGGAAAAAAAAAGAAGATACGTGATTTCTGAACGGAGAGATAGATCACAAATCCTTGGGTAAGATGGGCTGTAATTGACATTAATGGGACAGCATCTGCTTAGTACCAACACTTAAGCTATTACTTTCCATTGTTGTTTTCCTTTGTTGACCCTGCCAAGAGGGTGGAGTCTGTGTCATGAGGAAAGAGGTGGGGAAAAGGCCTTTCAGACAATAGGAACTTGAGTCCATTCATTGTCTGGAGCACCACATTTCACAATAATTATACTGGGGTGCAGGCTGTTTCCACTTACTGCTGACTTTCGTGCAAGGTTACGAGGTTTCCCTGGCACCACACTGCCACTTTCTATGAGTATCCTCAACTTTATACCCCTCTGGAGGGGGGCAGTGTTGGAACACAGATTTCCATGCTCCTAATTCTTACCAACCCGCAAGATTTAAAAGGTGATAAACTAGCCTGAGTGGTCTTAGTGTAAGCAGGCACCGCTAGGTGCCAAGGCACAAATGCAGGCACAGTGGACCAGAGCCAGCAGTACCCATCCGCTCTGCTCAGCTGGGCCACGTAGATGGAAGAACATGGACTTGTTGCAAAGGGGGGCCCGGGATGTCCTCAAGGCCCCCTGCATTTCCAAGCTGAGATCTGTGTAAAGGAACTGCTTGCTTCAGCAGCAATAAATAGCACAAACTCATCTTTGCTGGAGGTCCAATCCAGCTAACACAGTGTTTTGTTTTTTTTTTAATAGGTTTTTGAGAATCTGAAACAGATTCTGCTCCCTATCTAGAACTGTGTGCTCAGGCAGACTGCAGATGTAAAATGTATCTGGGCAGTGAATACAGCATTAGCAAGCTAAGTTTATTCATAGAGTGAAGCTACTGCCTTCAGTTTGGCCCAGTTTCCAGGCAGATACACTGAGGCTATTTGCTTTACTACGTCCATTCAGTTGCTATAAAAATAACTTAAAATCCAATCAAAACAATGGCCGTGTCTGAGGTTCGGCTATCTGACTGCTTAGATTAAAGTACTTTTTTTTTTTTTTTTTTGGTCTGAGCAGTAACACTAAAAGCCCAGAAGGACCAGCTCACACACCCTGGAAGACACAAAGCTGCTGAGTCAACCTCCCCCTGCAAGCAGTGTGACGGAAATGATTCAGCCCAAACAACTGCTGGTGCTCTGCCACGCCGATCCCCTCCTTTCTCCCTGCTTTTTTTCCTCTGCAGCATTGTTCATGAGTAGATGAGAGACACATGAAACTGTAAAGCCCTCCACGAAGGGCAGTGCCGAGACACATAACAGCACTGCAGTGACGTGTAGTAGGAGACGAAAGAACCATTAACACATGGTTTGCGGGCACGCAGCTTTCTGGTGTCATGATACGCCGTGGGATTCTCGTAGCTTCACTATAGGGCAGCATTACAGACACCACAGTTCTGCACTGATGGGGGAAGTTTTCTGCTCACTTGATCTTAGAAGCCTTCCCCTTCTTGATACTCAGCTTCCTCACAGATCCCTGTGCGCCCTTCTGAATATGCTAGCTACACAACACTCACCCAAGGTTTAGCAAACTCAACAAAACAGCATGCAACAAATGTTATAAGCAGGCAGGCTCT
Source organism: Anser brachyrhynchus (assembly GCF_964034855.1). Classification (NCBI taxonomy): domain Eukaryota; kingdom Metazoa; phylum Chordata; class Aves; order Anseriformes; family Anatidae; genus Anser; species Anser brachyrhynchus. Next base: position 72,767,136 of record NC_137696.1, read on the forward strand.
TTAAAGAGGTCTTGGACTAAGCTGTTTACTCGTTTCTTGGTGCTGGGGGCATTGCAAGATAGACCAGCTTTTATTCCCCCTTCTTAGATTCATGTTTACCTGCCGTGTTCTCGCTGACATTCTTCAGTATCGAAGCTGCCTTCGGGGCTGGCAGGCAGCACGTTTTCACTGGGATGTTTTCAGCGGCAGCTTAGTCTCTCCCATTGCTATTTGTGGTGTCTTGAAAGTGCACCCAACCTTCCGGCACTCGGAGGACCTCTAGAATCATTCTGATGGTCTTGACAGGATCTTCTGGAGCAGGCAAGCATCCCTTCTAGTACATGTGGTTTTTTTATTCAGGATTTACTAACTTTTTGAAGCCTGTTTCTACAGCTTTACCTAGAAAAGTGATAGTTTTGCCCCCTAGGTACAATGAGCTGGTGAGGAGTGCACGCCATGTCAGGTCTTTGCTGAGAACGTAAGGACTTTTTGTGGATAAGAAGGAAGACAAAACAATATGCAAGCATTCCTACCTGCTCATTGCTGTGTTTCTGAGGCCTCTTTTTTACTGAGTACATTCTGAATACCTAGCTAGGCATAAATAAAATATGACTTGTGCTGAAATCTAACCTATAATTTCCCAAAGAGATAAAAGCTATTCCGTGATAATCAGCTACTATTAAAAATGCATTTGGTCAGCAGGAAGTATTTGAACACAGATTTCATTTATTGATTGCGTGCGTTCCCACATGAAGTGCTCCTGTTCCACCTCACCTCTCTATGCCTATGTCCATCGTACTTCGCAGTAAGAACTAAAGCCTTGTTTTCCTATCTTGGTAGTGGTGGGTTCTGTGATTTTGGGATGGTCACACTAAAGTTAGAAGCTATCTCGAGTATTTTCTCCTTCACTTTATGATGGGATGGGCAATGTGGATTGCTGGTAGGTTCAGAAGGTAGCTTCCAACGGGGACCGCTGGGCTCCAGTTGCAAACCAACAACAGTAACACGAACGCTGCTACTGCAGAATCCTCTCTCCAAGTATTTGGAGCGGGCTCAAAGCGGCTTGGGTTGGAAGCCTCTTACTGGTTTTGAATTATTGCTGACAGGAGTATTTTGTTTCCAGTCCTGTGGCTTAAACTTGATCGTGACACTTAGAGTCCTGCGGTGGAATTGATCACTGAAGTGAAAGCTGCGCTCCTTCTTTCTTTTCACTTCTTAGGCAGACAAGAAAGCACCGGAGAATTGTGAATCCCCTCTGACCCCCAGCGAGTCCGCTTGAAGCGGAGTCACTCCGGAACGGGGCATTTCGGGGGTGGTCTCGGCCCCGGACCCCCTCGGGCACAGCAGGGGGAGGCCTGGCGGGGCGCCGGCCCCCTCCGGGCCTGCCTCGGCGGGGCAGTTCCCAAACGGCGGCAGCCGGCAGCGGGCACCGCCGCGCTCCGAGCCCCCCAACCGCCTGCGCGGGGCCTCAGCGGGGCCGGCCCGGGCGAGGCGAGGCGAGGCGAGGCGAGGCGAGGCCCGTCCCCCGCAGCCCCCTCCCCGCGGCCGGCTCCCCCCGAGCCGCAGCCGCAGCCGCAGCCGCGGGGCTCCCGCCCCTGTCCCCGCCCCGCTCGCAGCTCCGGAGGGCCGGGAGGCGGCGGCGGGGCGGCAGCGCGGCTCGTGGCGGCGGCGGGGGGCGGCCAGCTCCCGCCGCCAGCAGCCCGGCACCATGGCTGCGGCGGCCCCGCGGCGGCGAGACCCCCGCTAACCCCCCCCCCGGCTCCGGCTCCGGCTCCGTCCCCGTCCCCGTCCCCGTCCCCGCTCGGCGGCCGGCAGCATGTGGGGCGGGCTGCACCCCCAGCTCGGCGGCAGCCTGCGAGGCTACAGGGCCGGTAAGCGGCGGGGGGGCTCGGCGGGACCCCCGGGACCCCCGGGGAAGGGACGGGACGGGACGGGACGGGACGTGGCGGTGGGGGCACCCCGCCGGGCTCCGCGCTAACGCCGCCGGGCTGCGGCCGCCTTCAGGGCCGCCCGGCGTGCTTGGAGGGGGGGGAGGGGGGGAAGGTTTTATATTTTTTAAATTTTTATTTGTTTTAATTTTTAAATCTGTGGCTAAACCTCATGGTGGGGCCGGGGGCCTGCCCGGGGCCGTGCTCCGCCGCGTCTCGAGGCGCGGGGTAAAGCTGGCTTCGCCGACCTAATCCGCTTCCGTGGCTTGGCTTTTTTTTTTTTTGGCTTGTTTTGTTAATATACCCTTGGGCGGCGGATCTAAGCAGGCTTGCTTCCCTTCTTCTTTTCTTTTTTTTTTTCTGTTTTGTTTTGTGTGACTTAGACCGCGAGCAATCCCCTCCACACCCGGGATTTGTTGAGCCCTGTTTTTTTCTGCGTCGCTTTTCTGTCCGCGTCCGGACTAAGGAGAGTCTGGTTCCCGCAGTCTGGCAGGGGGAGCTTAAACTCAGTGTCTGGTTTAAATTCTGTTTAAATTCGGAATTAGGGAAGCCAGGCGGTCACCTCCAGCCGGGGGCCTCTCGGCCGGCGGGGCTGTCGGGGCTGGCATCTCCTCGGCAGCGAGAGGGCAAGCGGCTGCAGTGGCACGGCCATCGCTTCTGCATAGGCGAGCCGATGAGCAAAGTTTTTCTGGATGCCTTTTTTTCAGGATTTGGGAGTATTACGGGCTCGTTTCACCTAGCAGAGTTCCTGTGAATATTTTGTGATTTTTAACTCCTTGAAGTAATAGATCATGGTGAAGGTCTGTGGCTTGGCTGCACGGTTACAAGTGCAAAGTAGCGCTATTGGATTTGTTTTTTTCCCTTCAGAATTTCATGTTTTAATTCTGGAATTGCAAAATATGACTGCATAATGCACACACGGTAGGTTGACGTATTTAAATGGAAGGATTGTTTTGGTTTCAGTTGACAGGGTTTTTCTTGCAAATACAAGAGCTGCTAAGACATTCTCAGCAGCTGCCTGAATCTCTGCAAATAGTCTAATGTTCGTTCCCTGTGATGTGAAAGAAGGCATTGTTCCTTTTTTCTTCACTACTATTATTAATTTCTATGTGTAACACATTTGCCCTGCTGAAGTGTGGATTTTTTTAACGCTTCCTGTAAAAGAATGAAGTTACATTATCTTCGTGTTGCAGCTTGCAGAGGCACTGGGTATTCTGAACTAGGTGCACAGATTTCAGTTACTTTGGTAGAAACTGCAGGAATTCGGTGTTTCAGTTCCTGATTATTTGTGTTCGGGGCAGGAACACTGGAAGGCTCCCCCACATGTGTGCACTGGTTGTTCCAGTCACTGGCTTCAGGCTGTTACAGAGGTTGTCGATGTTCATTTTTACATTTGCTTCAGAAAACTCTGGATTGGGCCATTCATTAGTTTGTCCTCCCTTGGTTTGTTTGGGGTCAAATAACGTGTTCTAGTACGGCAGTTCTGATCGGTAAGGAACTGGATGAATGTTTTCCTCCTGCTTGCTTGTCAGAATTTATTTCTCAGAAGTGGCTGTGAGATTTGAGAACGCATCGTGCTTGTTGTTTTTCTTTACTCCCCATCCCTCCATTCCTTCAATACCCAGAGTTAATGTGAAGTTCAAAATATATGTTTATGCATGACTTTGGTAAAAGAAACAATGTAGCAAAACTGTTGTAGATAAACCTCTAATTTGAGATGAGAGGTTCATCAGAAAGCAAGTGCGTAAAGACGAAGTTTAACCTTGAAATACAATGTCTGCATTGGAGTTTCCAACACAGTAGTTCCTTCCTTCGTCAGTCTTGCGTTGAAATAGTTGACAAGCTGTTTTGTGAGGTTCTCTAACTCCTCTAAAGAAGTGGAAGTTAATTAGCTCCATGCAGGTATTGTAACGAAGGGTTAATGGCTGCTGAGATCCTGTGCTATTATATTATTGACAGGTTAGGTTTATTTATTTATTCATATTTGGAGAGAAGCTATCTGTGGGAAAAGTGTATTGGTGACAGAACAGTAGTGTCCTACTAGGACGCAGGAGTTTAAGCATTTATTTTGAAAATGGAGGAATATTTCTTCTGACAGAATATGTTTAATTCTTTAACAGCAACTCTTTAATAGGGATTCTGATCATATTGTCTGTTAAATATTGGTGCAGGAGCATAACAACTAAGGACTATGTTTCCTTGTTAAACTGTGTTTATTACCGAAAAGCATTATATTTTGGTAGCTGTATGTTAGTCATCCATGGATATGGGTGTTTAGAAGTTCTGTTTTTGTTGAAAGTCTTACAATTCACTTAAAAAGCTAGGTGTAGGTGCCCACTGAAGAACTCTATAACTGTTTATATAGGGCAATTATCACATTTTCAGTAATAGATGCAAATTCATTCTGATTTTTCTTAAGATGTAGCAGGCAAGGTCACTTCTTGGACTATTTCGGTTTTGGCTTTCATTTTTATTCCCTCTTGTCATTCCCAGATTTTTCTTGCTTTTCAGTTTAATAGGAGCACACTCTCTGAAAAGATGTGCTGTCTTGTTCGCACATCTCCGAGATTTTTTTTAGGTAGGTGCTTGTTGTTTAAACAGCATGTTTAACAACAAATTCTGCTGCCTATGCAAAATAGATTCGCTCTTAACACTTTCGGTACCTGTCCTGAAAAATGAAATTTCTATTTTTGGAACGTATACGATTGACTCTAGTTTTCCAGTCTTCTTGTAAACGTTTAATTGTTCATGAAAACCCTGCAGCATAGTTTATCCCTCTATAAAGGCAACAGCTACCCGCTGTGCTGCAGGAGTTTGAATAACTGTGGTGAAGGACATGCAGGGCTTCAAGCCCTCTGCTTACTCATCGACACCGTCCTTTGAAGTGTGCAGTTGGTTCCGAAGTTGTTTAAGACTGTGAAAGTGTTCATCTGGACGCGGCGTTTCTCTGGGGGCGGCAGCCGGTCAGTCAGGCTGCGCGTGTTCAACAGATGCCAGTGGAAAGTGGAATCCGTCCACTTTCGAAGGAAAAAAACAAATGCTCGCTGCTTTCATTAAACTGTACTGCCTCCACTGAGACTTCCTTCTGCCGACCGGTACCGCCAGCAGCTGACCACCAAAATTTGGTGGTAAGCGCTGGTTAGGTGACAGAAGTGAGGGGTGGCCAAGTGCGTGAAGCAAGGCGCTCCGAAGGACGCGACTGGCACCATAAAAGCAGCCACGTGGTGCCCTCTGCTCCTCGGGCCCTGGCCACAGGGCTTGTCCCTGCGGCACTCCCAGAGGTCTGCCTCAGTGGGCTTGGCAGGGGTGAGCCTGACCCCCGTGTGACACGCTGCTTAATGATGTCACAACCAAAATGAAGGTCACGGCACATTGTGAGGCCGCGGGGCGCTGCCTCCTGGGCACCATGGGCTTCACAGGCAGCTTCGCAACAGAGCAGTGGGAAGGGGGGGGCTCCTCTAACTTGGGCTGGGGAAGGGGGGCAGAAATCCCATGGCTTCCTTTCTGTAAAGGGTTTCACTGGTATGTTGGAAACCTGTGGCTGAAGAAGTGGCAGTGCTTGGGACGTCCGAGAAGGCAGGCTTATCTTGGCAGGCTGGCCACGGCGGTAAATGGTGAGTTAGCATCACCAGGGCGGGCTTGGGGTTGTTTACCAGTTACAAACGTACGCATATGCATAAGTATATAGCGTGTTGTAAAATTGATTTCCTGAGCTTAGAAGTCTAGTGCTAATCTACTGCTAAAAATCTACGAGTTCTAGTGTTAGAAATCTAGTGTTAAAAATCTACAAGCCTGGCTGGTAGAATGGCCTTTGCTATCTTGCACGGGCCGTGTGGATGTGAAATGACATCCTGCCTTCGAGTGGTGGTGGTGAACAAACAGGCGTTAGTTACATCCCTTCAGAACAATGCGTTTTGTCCCTCCCTCCAGGCAATTCGCTTTTATGGACCTAGCATCAGCTCTTTTAACGTGTACAAAACACAAATGTCTCAATTGCCCAGCTGCAAAGACAGCAATAGATTTTCAAACTGTAAAGATGTAAGATTATATTATTACGTATTATATGCTAGTTCTTAGGGGTTAGCAAGACTTCTCATCTCTCGTCTGTTAAACGTTTACCGAAAAATCAGCTTGTGGTTTCACACCACAAAAGGATAATTTTGTCCTTTTAAAACTTCCTTTTAAAGGAAGTAGTAATTCGTCTAATGATTTTGAGAAGAATGCATTAATTTTAAACAGTTGTGCGGAGTAAGCGCCTAGTAAAAGGCAGCCAGAGCCATCATGTCTGTGCTGGGGGTGGAGGTGAAGGAAGTGCTAGCTGGATAAGAGCACCTGCAGTTTCTCCACTGAACACCCAGGATTTATGTCTGCCTAATTAATATTACTTGTTACAGTTACGTGCTAAGGCTTTAGCAGCAGGCATTTAAGGACAGTTAAAAGACCCATGCCTCTCAAAGTATGGACAAGTTGCCAAATGCAGTGATGATATGCAGTGGTAAGAAGAGTTGAAAGCCTCCTGTGACTTGAGGTTGTATCAGGAGATGATCATCTGCCCTTGCTGGAAGCAAACATAGCTTGCTTGCTGTAGGCAGGTTGGTTAAGGGAAGGAGCACATCTACAGCACTACCCCCGCTACCAACTGCTCTGCCTTGCGTATTCTTGGGGTGCCTGTTTTTATCGTATGACTTGCCCGTGGCTCAATAGTAAGAGAGTTCAAGTAATCCAACTCCTGTGCTAGTTGCTTTTTGGCTGAAAAAGTGCTGACATGGTTGTAGTTGTCAGTTGTTTGTCAGATGCCCAAATGTGCTCTGAAACTGTACACCGACAATAAAACAGTCTCATTGTGGCCGTAATTAGCTTTAAGACATGTTCAGTGCATTTGCTACGTGGTTCAAAAAGCGTCCTCCTAATTGACTTTGGGGGGATCGGCCTTGTCTGGCCGCCAGGCTCCCACCCGGCCGCCCCCCGCTGACAGGGCCGGGGCGCAAACATGGACCAGCTCGCGGGCCTAGGTGGGGACGAGGGGATCCCTCTCCACCAGCCCGGGCAAAACAGGCTGTGTGCGGGCAGGTGGATTTAATTTACTGACAATTAAAGTACACTTCTGTAGTGAGAAACAAAGACAAAAAAAGCACACGCAAAGAACACCATGACGAAAACCACTCTCCTCCCCCACCCGCCTTCACCAAGGCTCGGTTTCGCTCCGGACACCCCCCTGTCTACCCCGGTCAGCACAGGGGGGTCTGGGCACGGGGGCTTGTGGTCAGTCCATTCCAGTTGGTCTCTGCCGCTCCTTCCTCCTCTCACTCCTCCCCTGTTCCAGTGTGGGCCCCCCCCACAGGCTGCAGTCCTTTGGGAGAGCCTGCTCCAGCACCGTCCTCCCTGTCAGCTGCCCTGCGGGTTTCTGCTCTGCTGCAGTGACACCTCGGTGTCTGTGGGGCTGTTTCTTGCTCGTTGCTCCTGGGCAGTGCTTTTAGGCCTTTCCTTGCATGTCCTTCCAGAGGTGCCACCAGCTGTCTGGCATGGGACAGCCGCTGGCCTCTCCTCAAGGCCCCCGCTGCCAGCACCTTGACACCCACACCTCGTACAGCTTGGGGAGAGGAGAGCCCTCCTGAGTCCCTTTTGGTACACCCAGAATAATGCTGTATGCAGCCCTGAAGTTTGTTCCTGCCGGCGCTAAGGGAGGGTGTTGGAAGGGACGCTGAAGTCTGCGAAAATTTTGGGTTCTGTCCTAGCCTCCCACGTGGGAGTTTCTTGCTGCGTGGGGGAAGCCGAGGAGATGCACAGTGCATGGGAGCCTGCAGACCAGCTGCAGAGGCCCGGGGGTGGATGGCTAGAGAAGACGTAATAGGGAATAATTTATGTAAGTATATTCACAAGTACGCCTAGGCTTGTATTAGTCCTGACTTTTCCCTCGTTCCCCCTGAAACTGCTGACTGCGGTGGAATTACTGCTGTTCTCTCGGGCAGCGTGCTCCACGACATCTGGCGCTGGTGCCCGGCTCGAGCGTCCCGTTGCCTGCCCAGCTGTGCACAGTGACCTGTTTCTGCACGGCCGGCCTTGCTGTGAGTGGCACTGCCTCCTTCTGTTCCCATTCCCCGGTGACCTTTGCTGTTTCTTGAGAATCGGACGGCCACTGTGAAAGGAGGCGGTAACTCAAATAAAAGGGGAAGGGCAAGTGCCGAGAAAGTCTTTTTGTTTAGTTTCAAGGTATAATAGTTGGTGAAATTTGGAACATGTGGCAGAGAGACACCTTCTTTGCCTGAGGTGGTGTACGTGAGTGAATTGCAGGGCATGATTTCATTTTACAGCTAAAATGATCTGCTGGGTAGCTGTTCCTACCCTTCTAGAGGGGCCAGCCCTGGCACGCAGTCAACCTTATGGCAAGCTCATCTGAGGATCTGGACCAAGGATACTAATGGTAAATAAACGATAAAGGAGGGATTTACAGTTGCCTGACCCCAAGGTGAGCCACTGCAGCAGAAGCCGTCTGTGCTGGTCTCAGGCGCGTGCAGAAAACCTGGTGTCAAATGGGCTGGCTCTTAAGTCAGCTAACAGATAGTGGAAAAATCTCCCAGCGCAGCCTTGCTTGGCCACGGCGGTACTGCTGCTGACATCAGGAAGTATATACTTAATCCTCAGACTTACCGTGAAGGCCAAGGAAGATTAAGGGAGAGGATCAGGAAAAAGTGACATTGATTATACTGGACATTGTAGCTTCAGCCCTTTAGTGGAGTTGCATTCAGGTTGAAGCTGGCCTGGGATAGTGGGTGATGACTGAGGAGGTGGTAGGAGACCGTCTGTCTTGCTGAGGAAGCACAGTGCAAGTAGTGTCAAGGAAGACTCATGCTGCCTCTTTATGGATTAAAATACCTGAAATGGGCTTTCAGCAAATGATGCTTTTCAGACTTTCAACTTCCTAATATGTTAAGAGACTCATGGTGTAGTATTCAGGCAGGAAACATTCTTGAATCGTCCTGGAGTCAGATCTGAGATTCCTTATAAGGTATCCGTATGTTTTTAATGTCTGCTTTATTCCTTTTGTAGCATAGTTTCCAGATGGTGTGGAAAGCTGCAACTTTTTCAAGGTTTCAGAATATACAAGGCTTTTTTTATTTTAAGTCTGTATTTCTTTAAAAGATGGTATCTTCTCTCCTGAGTGCCCACTCTACGGCAAAACTATTTGTTCATAATTTTGAACCTTTTGAGACAATCTTATATTTGAGAATTAACGCATGTGAAAATGCTTTGTAGAAAAGCTCGGTAACTTGTATTGATCAAAGGCTGGAGGTGGGGGTACAGTGACCTAACTAGAAACGCTAAAATGCACCGACAATACCATTACTTAAAACTTTATCAATTCTGCTAAAGACTGTGGAAAACACAGCTAACAGTTGCAATTTTAATATCTTCCTGTTCACTTCATCATACTAAATGCCACATTGATTGAGCAGGGGCTCATGTGTGGTCAGTAGAATGATTGTAATGAATGGTTTTACATCAAAAGTGATTGTAGCTGTGAAGATGGAAACACATAAATTACTGGTTTTGGCTGGAAATATCCTAATAAGTACTACTAAGTCATATAGACTATGATAATTATTTTTTTTAAACTACTGTGTTTTCTTTTTAAATTCCATATTCTCTCTCCTTGCTTATATATTGAATAGGCATAAGTGGAAGGAAGAATTTTTAACAGGGAAACTGGATGTTGTACCTCGTGACCGAAGCACTGAAAGCGACTACAATCAGTCTCCTAATGACTTGCATGAAGTCAGAATTTCACCCTTTTAACACAGATGTAGGAACTCCCTTACATGTTGTGCATGCTTCTATAAGTGTGTACTGAAAACATAGCCTGAAGGCGCTGTCTGTCTCTGGCACATCCATATTAAAGTGGATTCTACTGTGTGTATAATGCACATTAGACCTCTTTGAAGAAAGATGGGAAAATGCTATCATTGCTGTGATTAGCAAACTGGTTCAGTGAAATGGTTTTATTTTTGGTCTCTGTCTTTACCAGTTATTTTAGTGTTGTGGATATCTTTAGATCTGATTTCAAGGAGAAGAGAGAAATTACACTTCTTTCTGAAAAAAAAAAGAAACTGTTAGACTCTTTTATTTGATCCATTTTGCTAAGTGTGGGAACTGCATAAAATCATTTAAGTTTTTTTTGACTTGTTGTAGCAGCTGTGATTACTTCACTTTTCCCCATGCATAGAGGAGATGGAATTAGCTCTTTAAACAGAGTGAGGACAAAGGTAATTCTGGAAGAAAAATGTTGGAACGGCAGAGAACTCAGAGAAAAACGTAACGATTATGGTTTTGAATTCCAATATAGCTAAACTCCAAGAGAGGCTTAAACACAGATGATAATTTGCGATCATTGGCTGCTTTATTTTATTTTTTTTTGATAGAAAGAAGATTTAGCTGCTCACCTACAGCGCACACAGCCTTTTAACAGACTCCAGGAACTGACTGCATGTCCTGAGGTTTAGCTGTTTGTATTAACTTTAAGCATAACAATGTGTTTATTTTGCTAGACATTCCCCTCTTCGTATTGCGACAAACTTAGCAGATATAAAAGGTAGGCTAGCAATTACCACGTGGAAGTGAATGGAGGCTAAGAACATCATTTCGTGTTTCTGTGGGGTGAATAGTGCATTGAGTCCAAAGACAAAGAGGCAAGCCAGCATAGCAGGCATGAGGTAATATATGTGGTCCGTGTGCCAAGCTGGAAATAAGAAACATCTGCAGTTTGTATTTTGAAGTCCTGTTTTATGCAAATGGGCTCTATCTGGAAGAGGAGAACTCGCAGGGGTGCTATCAACAGTTGGGCTGAATTCCTGGTCTTGCCCCTGTCAGTGATGAAATGGAAGCAAACCCTTCGCTCTCCTGACAACGGTAGGAATTTCGTTGGGTTGATATTAAATAAATGCAGCTAAATGCTGTCTGTATAAAAGTTACAAAGTGTTACGAATTGAGTCCTTGTTCTGCATACTTCCTAGACTAGAAATCAGAGGCGGAGTCTATTGTTACACCCTGTCAGTGCAAGGATTTTGCTACCTTTTTAGCTAGCGAAGTGCTGCGGTGAGCACAGCTTTCCGCTCGCTGAACAGATTTTGCCCTGCATAGTGAAGCCTGCAGAAATTTATGCCAGTCTTGCTCCAGTTTAGAGTCTGCCTTAATGTGCGATTTGGCAGTAGGGTTATTCGGCCAGGCGGTTTGGCCTGGTGGTGAGCTAGTTGCTGTTGGGCATCCCAGTGTTCCTCTACATTCCCACTCCCTGCTTGGCACTGCTGTTAGTAAGACCTTGCTTTCTGTTCGCTCCTCTGGGCGGGTTCGGTGACGAGTGAGGTAGCTGGTTGTGCCTGTCTTTAGCTACCATGGCAAGGTTCTGAATTCATTCTTCTTAGTTCCCATTCTTCCTTCTAGATTGAGTGCTTCCCTGCATGAGAGACCTTGGCATGGGTTGGCCTAGTATTGTACAGTGTCATACACATTTGTAAAGTCATAAATATTTGTAGCTTGCGAAAAGTTCACAGAGATACTGTTTTGCATAGAAGTCAGTTTTCATAGCTGTAATTATCTATGAAGAGAGATCGTATATTTAGCTATTTCTATTTAAAAAAAGATTTAACCTTTTATCAAGGAATTCCTGAGGCATAAAAAAACAGAGGTTTGGTGTCACAATCTACTTAAAATGTGGATCTCTTAGGAAATTACAGTTTGAGTATGCACTCCTTAAAATATGACTCTAGGCAAATTCTGATACCGCCAATCAAGTGTATGCTCACATTGAGGACTGTGCTTTGAGGATTTGCACCTTTGGGTTTCTCTCCTCTCATTTTTCTCCTCTATTTTGTGATGTTTTTATCTCTCCCCAGTGAGTTCTTTTGTGGATGATGAGTGCAGAGCACAGCTATCGGCCTTTGTGTACTGCGTTGTGTGTTATCAGGCTGTACAAGGAAAAATACAAGTAAAAAGGCCTCTCTTTCAATATCCTTTTGCTTAAGCTCACGCATTTTGTTCCCACTCTATTTGTACATTTTTATCTTTCTTCATGTCTAGGATTGTTCTATTCAGTTTCCAACTGAAAAACCAGGAGAACTCAGTTAAATAGTTTGCAAGCTCTGTCAAGAAAGCCCACTAATAAAGGATGCGAGTCCTCAGGATGAATCATATTTCAGCTAGCTGACACTGTAAAGTGGTTTCAAGCACTGAAATGTACAGATTCAGTAGTTCGGGCTGTCACTTCATCCCACCTCACTCTGCTCACTCGTGCGCTGAGATGAAGCTGTGTCATCCACCTACTCTCAGCTGCCTTTGGGAGGAGGAGGGACTGGGACCTGCTGGCACCTCAGTTCACAGCTGGTGGGGCTGTGAGCTTCCACCGCCTCCAGAGCGTGGGGAGAAGGGTCCTGACGCTGCCGTCTGGCCGCCTTCCCTGAAAACATCAGAAACCCCCTCTTTCCAGACCACTGCTCATCTTAAGCGTAGGATTTTAGAAGAGCAGGGGTTGTGTTGTAGACCTGGAACTTGTTTGAGGTATTTGTATTAATAAAAGTTGCAGTTCATTTTACAGAAGGATCATAGGGATGAGGTGCGTGCCAGGTTTTTTATTACTGTTTTCAAGAGTATTTATTTGTTCATGTAAATTTTTTTGGCCTTTGTCTGGAAGGAGCACTTACATGTGTGGCTCTTTGTACTGTGTCAGGATGTCAGATTGAATGAATCCAGTTTATCTCTTGCCTCATCTTTGATCGAAGGAGGCTGCTGTTAAATCATTATCAGACTATCAAGTTTCTTTTCAGACTATATAAATGAGTTAAAGTACAACATCTGCTCTTGTGTCTACTTATTGGATAGGGTTTTCTTGTATTTTAAGTTCCGCTGCCCCCTTTTCCTTTCCTTGCTCTTTGTGTCGTCTTTTCAGCATTGGATAAAAATAGAATATTTATTGGCAAAGAATTGTCATGCACAAAACACGCACTGAAGTGAGGTTTTCTTTACTTTTTCAACAACAGTGATTTTGCAGTTATGACGAGGAAAACACAGACATTTCCCAACAGAAGTTAATTTTTTTTGTTTGAAACTTCTGTCTGCACCTTTTATTCCTACGAGGCAGCAAACAGCTCACTGGGATTCCCTTTGCGGTGGTGGTTGCACACGCTTGCTTTTGGGAAGATGCGTGGCTACTTGTCGCTGCGGGACAAGGAGAGACACAAAAGAGGGACTCTGAAACCTGGAGGGATTCCCTGAGAGCGTCTGAAGGGGAAACTGCAGGGGAAAGCTGGCATGGAGGGGGTGACTTCTTTCAAAATACCAGTGTCAGCTTCTTCCAGCGTAAGTTGTGGGGTGGTGGTGTTCTCCCACCCCGTCAGTTCCGTGGTAGAGGTGTGTTGTAGTCAGGTGCAGAACCTGACCGCAGCATAATGGGAGTCACATCCTTGTCTCTGTTCTTTTTTTTTTTAACAACTTTCTGTTTGGTACCAGGCCGTTATTTAAAATACATATGTATTTATTTATTTGGAAGATCATCCTTTTGGATGAAAACTCCTTAGATTGGAGAGGGAGGTGGAAGGGAGATGTCTGTGAGCGTTCTTGGTGACAGTGCATTGGTGTCGCCTTGTTGTCACCAGATGTCACAGCCTTTTTGCTGTGTTTGGATGATCTCTGGATTATTTTGTATAAAAAAACACCCAAACTTGTAAGATGGTGCATGAAGAATGATGTGGCACCTCATCTTGGAGGTGGGCCATGCATTGGTTAGTGTATTATGGGACTGTTCTGGTGTCCATAGCTGTTCACGTGGCTTGGTAAAATTTTCGTTTACTTGAAAGTAAAGCTGTTGATGGTGAGGGTGAACTCATTGACTTTGGCTGATTGGTCTGAAATGCTGACTCTGTCCTTGAGAGAGCTTCAGGCAGGCTCTAATGTCATCCTGGTGTGAAATATTGTTGTACTAGAGTGAGCTTTGCAGAGCTGTCAGCTTTTGATAGCACTGTAGTAAAATCTCCCCGTCAGGATCCTTTGGTTGTGTAAACTTACGCTGGCTGTCGCTGATGATTCATTTCTGGTCACAATCCATGTCAAAGGCATGGTGTGGAATAGAAAAATGGGCAAGCTTTGGTAAGGATGCATCTGCTGTGAAACCCAGTTAAGTCTGGTGCCGCTGCTTTTTGTTCTGCATCTAGGTAGAGTAGCAGTGTCATAGCTGTCACTTAAATAAGCCTTTGTACATTCAGGCAAGTTAGAGGTATTTTAGGAACCAAATATAAAGATGGTGGTGCTGTTACTTTGTATATGTACGTCATGTGGGATCTGTGCATGCCACCGAAATTAGGGGTGGTAATGATCCAGATTTAACTAGCTGCCTTCCTGCCAGCAGTAGCTGGCAGCAGTCTGTAATACACAGAAAAAGATGGATGTTTTTGTGGAGTGAAATTTCAACAACTGCTGTCCTTTAATAAATAGGCTACTTCCTGCACTTCATATACTTTGTTGTTAGCTGATCTGCTTGTAATGCCTTGGCTGGAGGCACAGCACCATGGCAGTGTATTCAAGTGGCCAAATTCAAGGACGCAGTCAACTGCTCATATGAACAAGGCTCTTTTTCAGATTTGTTTGGGATCTTGGATGTAGTTTATTTGTCACATTGCTTGATATCATGGCCAGGTAGGGTGCCCCTTTTTACTTTTCTTTCTCTTCCATTAAATTCTGCGGAAGGTAGATTTTTTCCTGATGTAATAAGCAGTGCTCGTAGTCAAACTATGATATACAGTCAAGCAGCACAGGTATCTACAAGAAACTTGGGCTTGCTCCTCTTGTCCCACTCTGTATTTTGGGCAGACGGACCCTGGCTGGTGATGGGTAGGTCTGAGACTACAGCAGCAGGGTAAAGCAGGTGTGCTAGCTGAGCAGCGAGGGCCTTGCGTATCTTTTTCTCCTCTTAGGCTTGGTTTGTTTAGTGTAAGCTGTCTGCTGCATGAGAGGTCACGTATTTACAGAGAGCTGTTCAAAAGGAGATAGGGAGCGTAAAATGGGGAGCACAGCGATGGGTGGTTCTTCAGGACTTGGCTCTGAAAGCCTGTGTCAAATAGTGAAACTAGTAGATTTATTTTTTAAATATTGTCTTGGTCTAATGGGACCTATAACGTTTCATAATTACCTTCCCTCAGTGATGGGTGGGTTAATCTGCTCTCTGGGACTTTGATGCAGGTACCCTTAACTTACTGTTGGGACTTCTTAACGAGCGTATTTCTGCTATCTTGCTGCCTTTTTTTTTTTTTTTTTTTTTCCTTTTAAGGGACTGGGTTCAATTAGCTTTGAAAAGCTCTTTTTCATATAAACAGTTTATTTTCATAATAGTTGTGTGTTGTGGAGAATCACCATTAGGTCAGCGAGGTGAAAAGATACAGATGCACCATGAAAAGTAAAAAGTTTGGACTCCTGGAATATGTGGTTAGTTGTCTTTTTTAAAGGATGCAACAGGTTTAATGTCAGGACGTCCGTGCTGGGCAAAGAGAAGGTGTTCCTTGAAGTGTCCAAGCACAAACATGATCTCTTGGCACGTCTGAAATAGGGAAATGGTATGCGTTTTTCAATCTGTTCCAGTTTTAAGACTATTCTCTTCCTACTAAACAGAGATCTCCTAAACAGAGAAAGCATGCAGCTCTTCAGGACCGCCAGCTCGAGGGTCAGGCTCTGAGTTAACTTGGAAATGCTCTGTGGCCCCCCGGTGCAGAGGGAGGGGTGTGCGCCTTCCCCGCTGTGCTGGCTGGTCCCGCTGGACCGTGCTTCAGCACCACGCCTGGGGCTCGGTGTGTCCAGAACCTGCATGAGATTACAATAGGGTGTTTTGGGATGCTTTTCTATTTCCTCTACTTACAATAACTAAAGAGATCCCAGCGGGGATGACTGCCTACCCCACAGTATGTTTGCACTCTTTGTAGGGTCCAGCTGCGGTGTACCGTTCCGTCTTCTGGGATGTGTTGCATCGCATGCTCATGAGGTGTTAGGGGAACCTTCTTTGTGGCGAAGGTGGTTAAATGCTGGAACAGGTTGTCCAGAGAGATCGTGGCATCTGTCCCCAGAGGTGTTCAAGACTCGGCTGGACGTGGCCCTGAGCAGTCCGATCCAATTAGCCGTGCTTTGAGCAGGGGGCTGGACTAGATGACCTCTGAACGTCCTTTTCTACCTACATTATTCTGTCCTTCTGTGCTGTTTTAAGCTTTTATTACTCAAAGGAATAACTTTATTACCCGACCCCTTTTGAGGGGCTGTGTTCGGATGATCATGGGTCCAAATACTGTGCATCCCTGTGACCGAGAGGTCGGAAGGGTTTGACACTTAGTGCTGTGTTGATTTAATGTGCAGGAGTGGTAGCATTATTTGCTGCGTTTCATTTGGTGCTTGTTTAATGCCATAAAAGTTGGAATTACACCGAAGAGGTGTACTGTGGAGAAGAACGTAAAAGGGTAAATGAAACTAAAGTTCCTCTTCTATAAATGTATTTTAAATGTCTCCTAAATCAGAACTGCCTCAGGCTTAATTAGCTTGGGCTCCCACAGGTCACCCCGACTCTTGCTGGAATAGCTAGCTGCCGCTTCAGAGCGCGGCCTGCAACTGCTGCCGAGAGCAGAGCTATTCAGGGAGAGGCGGAGAACGACCGACTGCTGCTCCCAAAGCAGCCAGAGCGTTCGGTGAAAGCTGTGCCGGGTGGCAGGCGGGGAAGAAGCGTCCCAGTTTCCCACCGGGCCTGTGCGAGCTACCGCACTGCAGTACGCTCGGTGGTGAGGCAGAGGTGGCACCGGTGGTGGCGCTGCGAGGGGACCGCGGCTGGGCCTCGTCACAGGCTGCTGTCGGTGGCTCACCAGCCCTCGTGCCTGGTGCCTCTGGCTTTAGGTTCAGCCACCCGATCCTGGGGCTTTTGAAAGCTGCTCTGTGGAATAACTATGAGCTAAGAGGCTTTTAGGAGGAAAGGCAAAACGTTTGAGGAAGAGAAGGAAATACATTGCACAAGGCATGGGTACAACAGAACGAAGGGGAAGGAGAACCGAGTGAGATACTGAAGACGGGGAGAAAAGACAGAAGAATATGTCAGAGGAAAGAAGAGGCAGTAACCTCAATAGGGAGTGAAATTGAGAAAAACGGGAGGTAGACAGGCAAATCTAAAACCTCCGAGAACCTACTTACGTGAAGGCGACTTAGATGTCGTGTTATGGTTAAGTGCAGTGTACAGTAAGGACGTGTACTGTATTCCTCAGTTTCCAGGTGGCTTGCTGAGCAGCTGTTGCTGCTCTGGCTAGTAGGTTTAGTGGTTTGGCTGCTAAATGGAGACTATGCACATGCTTATATTTGTATAGATAAATGTGTGTGGGGTGCTTTTTATATATATATATATATATATATATATATATATATATATATATATATACATTTTTACATCCTTTTCTAAACTACTTCCTTGTCGGTCCCTTCCAACTCGGGATGCTGTACGATTCTGTGTAATTTTCTGTGAAACAAGTACAGCTGGAGCTAGGAATGAGCTGCAGATGTCATTGCAGAGGTAAATTGCTCTCACGACTTTGGATGGACGCTGTTGAAAATATTTTAATGACCTAAAAATATCCACATGTAGCCTGAGAGACGTTATATGTGAACTGATGCTTCTTCATGAGTCACTTCCTGCTGCAAGCGTTATGCAAAGCTTGCTGCTGGAGGGGGTGGACTTGTGTGATTATATAGAAAGCCAAGCGCGGGCTGTGCTTGTCTCCAGGGTTGTCTTTGTGCCTCTGCTGATTTGGAGCCCAAGTACAGCAATCGGTGTTCTGCCTGTAAACGACGCTCAGGTTTAGACGCTGGTTGTTGGAAGCTGTGATGGTCCTCTCGGGTGGTACTCTGTCGTGTATTTTCACTCGAGTCTGACGATAAAATAGGCACATATTGAGAAAAATTCCTTGAACAGAGGACTTACTTGCTGCTCTGAATTGTGCTTAAACCTTTTAACCATTATTAAAAAGAAAAAAAGAAAAAAAGCAAAATGAAACTAACCCTAGATGGATAGGTGTCTCACAAAGCCAGCTTGTGTGCAGCCACTATGTCCCGGCTTGAGGAGGTAGTCCCTCTTGTGATAACTGACAGCTTTTGACAACACTGAAACAGAAGGAAGGGCTCTAGACACCAGTGTTAACCACTTCATTGCTGGTTTTTATCACCTCTGTCATGTGGGTTTTGTACAGTTGGAATGACTATTTCAGCAGCAAAATCTTCAGCTGGTTTCTGTTGCTGGAACACCTTCATTCCTCTGCTTGTAGTTAAGTGCTTGCAATGCAAAATCCTGCTGTGAGCTGAGAATCAGTTCTAGGACAGAAAATAAGTGATATGAATCTTGGTAAAGTTAGCTCAAGAACAGCTGGAGGGCTGTGTTTTTAAATAGTAAAAGTGTATTTACTTGAATTTCTTGGGAAGATTCCACCTAGCAAAAGGACCTTAATTTAAAAAAACAAACACATTGGCACAGAACCTCTTTCAGACCTGAACTATGAAACACAGGGCTCGCTTTTCACTGTGACCAGTATTTTGTTGTTGATTTCTGTACTGTATCTGTAATGACAGACTTCTGGCTTCCTTCTTTGTAGGCTCAGATTATTCCTCAGTGGGATGGTTACCTGGTACTGAATCCCTGTGGCAGTCCGCAGCCATTGCGTCAAGCAGTCAAAGCAATCCTGTCAGAAGACACAGTATAGCTTCCGACAGCGGGGACACTGGGATTGGTACCTCCTGTTCTGATAGTGTGGAAGGTGAGTTGACACTGTTAAATTTTGGATGTTTCTGAGAGAGAAACGATCCAAAACGTTTTAAAGGTATGTTTTCTAAAATAATGGTGCTTTTCCAAAGCTGCGAGCATGCAGTTCTGCATTTTGCTGATGGTACCAAGTCATTATTTTGGTGAGGTTTAATTAATTTACTTCTGCATGAGTTGTGTGCATTCACTTACATTTCTGCCACAGCGCCTGTACTTGTGTTCCATCTTGTGAGAACTGCAGTTACAAGTGCCAGATTTAAACAGAGAAATAATACCTCATACAACAGCACTTGGTAAACAACTGGTAAAAACAGAAAAAAAGGCAGTTGCTGAAAGGGCAGTGCTTTCTGGTATTTATTGTGTGCTTCAGCAGAAAAAGCTTACTCATTGGACTGGGAGGAAAATGGGGTTGTTGTCCTCTCCTGTTGGGAAATACGTTTACGTTTTATTGCATGGCTTTTTACACATCACCAAAGATCTCTGAGGCATATCAATGGCATGTAAAGGTTGTCAAAACTCAATTTGGACTAAATCATCATTACTCAAAGTTGCTCTTGTCAGGGAGGGGTTCAGCCTTTAAGTTAGCAGCATCTCCATAATAATGCTACCCTCTCCACAGGCATGTGGGAGTAGGAAATAAGGCTGAATGAGAAGGAAATGAGGCAGTAATAAGGCTTGAGGTTGCCTTCTTGGAGACTTACATTCCAGTAAGATTTTAAAGAGTAAGCTAAATCAAAATGGGGCTGTAGCATACTTCTCTCCTGTGCATTTCTATGTCAGGGAGTTGGCAGCTGAAATGAGGAAGAACGGGGAGAACTAGTAGAAGTGAATTAAGGGATGCTCTACATTTTAAGAGGCAGAAGTCTCTATGGAAGGGCTGGGCGAACACTAAAGGGAGGTCCAAATGATGCCAAGTTAAGTCTGTTAGTCTTTGTAGATCAGGATCCTTTCCCCCTTCCTGTTGTATCTGTCAGTTGAAAAGGCTCTTTGTAGGAAACTCCTCACAACTTTCTTTACACATACTTTTATTTTTAATCCATTACTGGGTTTGGTAAAACAAAATTTTACTCAAATACTCAAGGTCTTTGATGTAAAATTCAAATATTCAATGGTTATTAATGAAGAAGTCTTACGGCTTTTTTGCTTTTTTTTTGGGGGGGGAATGTAAGGGGAATGAAGCTCTCTCATATACACTGTATGTGTACAAGCTGACTCACCCAAGTGTTGCAGAATAGCATTTTAAGATGCAGTATTTGAGTTAAAACCATGCCTTTTTTTTTCCCCTTCTTTTCTCTTAAGGGCTTGCTTCCCCATTTGAGGGGTGGGAGGAAGGAGAGGAAATGAAACAGCACCTTTTCATCAGATGTTCTCCTGGCTGAAGAGAACAGCACAACTGTTCTTGGGGGTGGGTGGGAAGAGGGATGACACACTGATGCAATCACAAGTTTGATAGTCATTTGTTACCATTTAACTAATAGCTCTGTCCATTTGCATGCTCTCAGCAGAGCGGTGTTACAATCTGCGTTTGGAGTTTCTCAACAGAAGGAAGGAAAAAATTTGCAGCAGCAACTAGTTCATGATGTTTGTGCATCTGGCAATACTTCAACAATGGTCAATTTTTCTGTATCTTTAATATTATCAGTTTCCTGTCACCTTCTTTGAGAAGCTTCAAGTAGTAGAAAAGAAAATGTTAAAGGAGAAAAGAGGGAAATGTAAAGTGAAAGTTAATGGAAGGAGCGTATGCCAGGCTTGGATATTGAATGTACGTACATTTCTAGTGGAAAGTGCTGTTGCCTAAGATACCTAGCTGTCTGCATCTCAAGCTGCTCCCTCCCTGCTTCCACAAAAAGAAAAGAATATTGTTGCGATCTGTGGGACTGCCAGGCCAGTAATTGCAGGCTTGATGCTGGCCATCTGCTCTCAATGTGGGGCTTGGGAAGACGCCCTTGGGGATTTTGCAGAGGGAATTTTTTTCACAAGTCAGCAGATCATTACAATTTGTAACAACGCTCAGAGAATGAAATGTGGCCTTGCTATTTCCTTTCTACTACGCCTACTAAAAATCGAAAACTTAATTTCAGAATTAACGCTAATATCTTTAATTATGGAAATTGCAGGTGAATTAATTTGTGCAGACATGTGGTTACTTGTAAATACACTGGTGCAGGGAATGGAGCTCCAGTGCATTTAAAATTGGATCTTAAATATCCCTTCAAATTAATCTATTTAGTCATGCTTTATCTGAGGAGCATTCATTCTTTTTGAAAGTACAGGGTTTAAAAAATAATGCAAAGTGACTCTTGTGTTCTGCTCACACCTATATGGTTTGGGGGAGAGATGGGTTTTGACAAAGGCAAGATAAAATTTATTCCACTGGTTGTTTTTATGTTATGTTGTGCAAAGGTAGAAAAATTAGGAAATTAAATGACTAATTGAGTTTCATTATTGAAGTCGAGCAATGTTCATGTGGGCTGGAGGAAGCTGAGGAAAAAATTTAGAAACTATAAATGCAGGGATGTTAGTTTGGGTAGAACTGTCCTATATTTCTAATTCAATGTGTGCTTAATTTAAGGATTAATGTAAAAAGGTGTTTTATCTTTGTGTCAATGACAGCATGGTGTTCAGTGTTGTTTCCTGTCAGTAACCGATTCTGGATTCGGATCAGCTTTTGAGTGAGGAGGAAAAAACACACAAACAAAAAACATATTGTGTGGAGCAGGAGGAAAATATTTTGAAACTATCTTTTCCAGACCCTTTCCTTTTTCAACTTTTCTCTACTTGTAAGCATAGTGTTATTGCTATTTTCATCTTGTCCTGTGAGTAGTTTGCTCTTGGACATTGAATGCAGCGAATCTTCAGAAAAACGTCGTATTCTTTGTTAGGAAAGATGTTGGAAGTGAAATATAGAGCACTATGAAACCGCTGTTTCGTGTTGAAAAACTCCTTTATTTCTGGTAGAGTAGGAGGTTGTGTTCAGGAAGAAACGTGTGGAAGAAAACCTTTTAATTGGTGGCTAATAGTTGATCAACTACCAGTGAAGCCTATCTGAACTGTCTTACTCTGCTTTTTGTTCTCACTACCAACTCTGAAATCAGCAAGATACCACCCAACATCAAACATCTAGCAGCTATGCTATTTGTAGGTCTTCAGATATAATAGGTTGTCTCTTAAACTTCAGACTGAAAAAGTTGTCATTAATGTTTTCTCTCTTAGCTTGAGTTCTGGAATAAGGTTAGGGGGAGGTGGGTGGCTGGAAAAAGCCTCTCTTGTAGTGAAAAACTGCAGGTATAAAGTTCTGAAAACATCCCATTACAGGATGTTGTGCCTTATCTTTGTGCAACTCAGAAGTCTTCCAAATGGAAGCAGATTTCAGAGAGTTATAAAACAAATATTTAGAAGCCTTTTGATGTAGGAAATGTGGTGGTAAACTCGACAGTTAGAAATCCTTTGCTCTTCTGTTTACTTAAAATGCATGTTCTAGATTAAAGTGCTTCTTTGCAATTTTCAATATCTATTAAGAAATAGATGTGGGATACTACATGGAAATGTGCCATGCACTCATGAAACACAGCTTCCTATTCTCCATCAGCAGTAATAGCATTTCTACAGTGTTTAATAACCATTGTGACACGTATGCAAGTCATCCTGCAGTCGCTGAATTCGATACAGTTCTTTCAGTACCATGCACGTAGGAAATGTGAAGTCTACATTTTAAGTGTTTTTGAGACTGTTTTTATTTGGTTTACTTAATCGGAGAATCAAGGTTTTATCAGAAATTAAATGGAGTGTAAACCTCAGCAGAGCTCTTTCTTCTGTGTATTTTGAGTTTTGCTTTTTGGATAGGAGGGATAAGAACTAGATACTGAAGTGGCAAGATACAGGGAACACTGCTCTTGCAGGCCAAAGCATTTGCCTGTGGAAACATCCTTATAAAGCAGATCCCTTTCTCTCTCTCTATTAAATTGCAACCACAAATGACAGGTCAAGGTTCCTAATTAATAAGCATAAAATTCATAACACGGTGCTTTTCTGGAAGAGAGTGAGAATACAGAAGATCAGAGCGACAGCTATTTCACTGGGGAGTTGATGTTCTGCTAGGTAAACTGGTTTTTAATAAATATAAATAGATTTTAATAAAATTTTAATAAATAATAAATAGAAATGCTGGTATAAGATGGGTGGGTAACCGTGTTTCTTTTCATATCTAAAGCTGAATAAGCTTTATTTTTGAATAAGCTTTATTTAAATTGTTCACAATTTAAAACATTATTCTGTAGTTATAGAGAGGTTGCCTTTGGGAGAGAAGTTTCACAAGTGGTGATTTAGGGAGTGTTACAGATTAGATGCAACATGCTGGATATATTATCAGTGCATTTTGGATAGGCAGGGCTTTGCTGGGATACTTGAATGATAGAGTAGGAACTTGTTTTAATATCATGAGGCCCAGAGGAGCTTCTCGTCTGTCATTTTTACTGAGTATGTTACCTTGCTAACGGATCAAAAATATCTAATTAGTCCAATTTAATTGTAGTGTTTCTTTATACACCAGGGAACATAGTGCAGCCAGCTCTGAAGTTATTAAATTTTGCTATTTCTAGCCACCTTCTTCCAGCAGGTCCTGAGCATTGTATTGTAATGCTCTTTCTTTTTACGGAGAGGAAAAATGAAAAGCTAATAAATGTAGCTACTGAATATAACTTAGTGAAAGGCAGAATTGAATTTCAGGAGGCAAAATCTACTTACGAGTAACTTGGAGGCATTCTTCTTTGTTTAGTTCAGCATGCTGCTAAAGATAATGGGATTGAGAACGCATACAGTCAAATATTAGTGTGCACTATCTGTGCTGATGTTGGCCAGGAAGGTGCAGTAGCAGAAGGATCCCAGGTCCTGAGAGCTGGCAAGTATACTCCGTGTTCATTGTCTGCTGTGCTCAGTGGCTTTGGAAGATGATCATTTAAAGGGAGTTCTCTGAAAATCTATCTGAGTATTGATCAGTCTTTCAGCGTTTGAATCCTGGAAAGTTGTGGTGTAAGTATGGCGAAGTTGCTTGATTATTTGGAGGGAAGAAAATAATTAAGTTGGAGCTGTTTTTCCTCTGTTTCCTGCCTCTGTACTTGCCAAGTCGCATGTTCTGCAATGCTGTCCTGCTCTCTGTGAGTCAGCCTTGTTGTGTTACTTGGATATTATCTGTCGTGACGATCAGAAATGTGCACTTTGCTTAAGCCTGTATTAAACTCTGTTCCTTGTAGGAGAGGTACTGTCATTCCTTGCTACAAGTAAAATGTCTGTATTTCTGAGGGGAATATAAATATTTAATGCTCAGAGGTTGGCTGTTTATTTTCTGAGTTTTTTTGGTAGGATTTGAACAAAATTTAAACCTGCTTTATCTCAGAAGTCTAGTAACATATTTCTAGGAGTTGATGGAAAAAATTATGCCATTAACTTTCCACTAAAGTCATGGGGAAATTGCCTGTAGTGTACTTCGTTTGGGGATCTGTGTACTCTGAATTTAAAATTGGCTCGAAGGCACTCGCTAGTTCCACATGTGAATATGTTCTGCAGAGATAAATACACGCTGCTTTAACTTTATACTTTGCCTTCTTTTGTGGTAGTTTGTCCATATAAACAAACTCCAGGGATGGGCATGCTCAGTTTACCTCATGTAAAAATTATTGGCAGGGTTTTTCTCCAGCTAGTGGGAGTGTTTCTGCCCATTCCGCTTGGTGAGTTTTGCCTTCAGCTCACATCAGTACGTGATCCTCAGAAAGACCACTTCTGTTTGTTCTCACCAGAAATAACTCGGTGAAAATAAATAGTGCTTATTTAGGATTTGGCAGCATTCACTTTGATACTGTGCAAAAAGTTATTTCTGTCATATATAACTTGGAAGTTTATGTGCCTTCTTGGGTTGTGTCAGAATGAGCATGGGTAAGATGGTGTGCTGGGGTGACCTGGGCAGGCAGGTAAGCCCCCATGCAGTCTCTTGCTTGCTCCCCACCGCTGTGGGATGGGGGAGAGGATCAGAGGGGCAAAAGCAAAGAGAAGAAAAAAAAAAAAAAAAAAAAAAAAAAAGTGGTTCAAGATAAAGGTAGTTTAACAAGTGAAGAAAAAAAAGAAATCCACAAAAATCTCAAATGATGCAAAAGCACCACCAGCAGAGCCCTGAGCAACAGCTACTTTGGAAAAAAGTACCTCCAGTTTTATGGCAGAGCATGACATTAAATGTTACAGAATACCTTACCGGACACCCGCGTAAAACACGGCACTGTAGGGATGGCTGTGAAGAAAATTTAACTCAATCCCAGGCACACCCAGTACAATCTCCACCCTTTAGTCCGTACAGTGTTCAAGATGCTCAGGCCCTACAATAGTCAGCGTATTTTCATCAACCACCACCACCCCCTTTCCTGTCCTTTGGCATACACACAGATATTATTCCAGTAGCCCATGGGCCATTCCCATTTGAATACCCATTCAGGGCAGCTATTCAGTTCTATTTGAATAAATAGACAGAAATACTCTTTTTGAAAAATTGAGGGTGGTAAAGCCCAGGAGCAGGTTTCCCAGAGAGGTTGTGGAGAGTCTCCATCATTGAAGGTGCTTGAAACCTGCCTGGGCATGGTCCTGGGCAGCCTGCTGTAGGTGACCCTGCATGAGCAGGGGCATTGGGCTGGGTGATCTCCAGAGGTGCCTTCCTGCCTCAGCTGTTCTGTGAAATTATGTGGGATTTTTCCTCTTAAGAAGGAAAAAAGGATCTTTTTTCTCCATTTCTTGCCTCCTATTGCCTTCCCCTGAGGTATTTTTTGTCTTCTGAGAAAATAAGTCAGTCAGTGTATAGTCATATCTTCATATTTACAGTGCAACTTCTGCTACCAAAAGGTGGGTCTCAAAAGCTAAATCTTTGTAAGCATTACAAAGAACAGAATTTCTAAGTAGGTGGTCATATGAAACTCCAATTTATACAGTCATTTATAGAATAATACCAGGCAAGGTGTAATCTAGGGGAGTTTTTTAATATGTGCTGTAGTCTGTATTTTTAGACTATGGTGGATATCTGGCATCCTGATAGGAGAACAAGGAGAATCATACAATGATCTTGTCTATGTTTAGGTTAGTATCATGGGACCTGGGCATGCCAAGCTTTATACATTTTGAGAGGTTTCATGGAGGAATTTGCACTTTTCCTTGCTACTGTTAGTTTAAAGAAAGCAAAGTTCTTGGGTCTGCATTCATCAGCTCTGTAACTCGAGGTCTCAGGATGCAAACAGGAGTCAGATTAGAGACTGGTTTCAGAGAACAGCAAAAGAGAGGAACATTTTGAGCCATAAACTACCATTGCATGAACACTGGAAGCATATTCAGTTACTATTCAATATTTAATGTACATATTCAAGCAGCATTTGTAGCCCTACCTGGAAAAAAAAAATCACGTGAGTCCTCTTTAAACATTTCCACTATAGACAAAGTAGTGTCCTTAGTGGGTAGCCTGCAGTCATTTGGATGTAGGCAGTGAGTTGCTTCTAGCCTCCTGCTGAGCACGAGACCTGTTGATGCTGCCAGGAGTTCAGTTTGGGACTTGGCAGAGAAGATTGGTCCTATCCCCTGTAGAAAGGTTTGTAAATCCTTTTTTATCAGTTTTATACTACTGCCTGGTTCTAGAGGGCTTTTTCTTTGCTTTTAGTCTTCATTCAACAGACCTGTTTCATGCAAGCACTGATAACACCTTTTTTTAATGTAAAGTCTAGTTAGTGTGTTCAACATCACCCTTTATATTAACTGTAATTTCAGTACTGATGATAAAGAATTGTTGTAAAACGCTTTGAAGTAGAATGTGAAAGCTCCCTTAAAGAGAACCTTCAAGGCCTCGCTTGCGTTTCTGTGTGCTTCTGTGGTGAGGTGGATTGCTGACAGCAATTCTGGCACTGTAACGACAGCAGCAACAAAGAACAGGGTGCAGAGACCACGCTGGGATGAAGTGTATTTACCCCCTTCGTCTCACTTCCTTCTTCACTGACTTCCTTCAGGTTAAGGGAAGTGAGAGTGTGTGAGTGTGTGGAACCGTGACCATTTTGTTTTTGAAGTTGTTTTTTTTTCTTTTCACTGTTTTAAATACTTCTTACCCAATCATATTTAGAAGGAAAACCAGTGGTCCCCTGCCCTCCAGTGGAAATGTGATTAGAAAATCTTTTTTTTCCCCCCCTCTTCTTTCCCTTTAAAGTGCTGAGAGAGAAGATTTTGTTGTAATAATGATCACACTTGTCAGCTGCAGCCATGGGAATCTGCGCCATAGAAGTATAGTCAGCTATATGGGGTCACGTCTTTACCACTGAAAGGAAACAACCCTTCGTTCCAGAGACTTTCTTTTAGATGTGCCCCTGGCTAATTTGAATTTATGAAAACTACGAATTGAGGTGATGATGGAGGTAATCCGTATTTCTTTACATTATATAGAGCTATCAACGGCTATCAGCTGTCTTTCAGTTAATTGCATTAGAAAGTTATACACATGTATTTTCATTCAAACTGAAGAGATCACTAGAACACGTAATTTGATGTGAACAGAGGTTGCAGCAAACCTGGGAAAACAAAGGCTAAGTAGCTTAAAAGGATTCGTTAATCTAAAGGAATAAACTTGGTTTATTTTTTGTAATGAGTCATTTCAGTTTTAGATAGTATTACAGTAATGAGAAGTTCTCCTAAATATTTTTTATTTAAATGTAGGTGTTCATTTCAGTGATTACTGTAGTCCTCAGAAAATGAAATCTCATCTTCAGCTGTGTTGAAATGAAGTTGCAGATGAGACCTCCATCACTTACGTGCTGTGGTAAATAATTTCTCTGCTGTGCAGTTTTGTTGTCCCTAGACATTTTTAAAGCTCTGGGAGCTGATGTTGATATTCTCAAGCCGTCACATTGTGGTCTTGTGGTGCTCATAGAGGTTGCATCTGCTGTGTCCTGGAGTGGTGACCTGTGGTACTCCAGTGTAGTTTTACTGAAGTTTTGGAGACCTTGAGGATTTATGTCTTGTTTTAGGTATGCTTACTTACCTGTAATTGCTGATTTACCCAAGTATAAGATTTTTAATATTTTCAGCTAGAAATGCAAATATAAAAGTAGCGTGTCATTAATTCATTGCAAATGGAAGTATTTGAAGAAAACTGAGCAATGACTAGGTGCTAAAAATGAATTGGTCATTAATGGGTCGTAATGGGAGAGAACAGGCTTTTTATTGGTACTGTTGCAGAAGTGAGTGAATTTAATTCCTTTTCCTGATAGCTCATAGTTTTGCTGTTCTGTGTTTTCACCAGTAGTGAGGTTTTAGGGATGAAGTGTAAGAGGCAGGTTCTTATCTCAAAATCTACTTGTGTTTAAGAGGAATCTGAATGAAATACGTCAGGAGAATGGAGCTGAGAACATCTCCAAAGTAGATGTTGCTACATCTGAAACTTGGCTTTATAGCTGTGTACAGAACATAATATTCTAGATGCTATTTTAAAATAATCTGTAAGAAGTCAGTAGTATGTAGTCAGAAGAATAGTCTTTATTATACAAAATGCAGGGACAAGGCATTCTTGTCCAGTTTTTGCTACTAACTACGTTCGTTAAGATGTGCCAGGTAGCTCCAAGTGACCTGTTCTGAGGATCAGCAGTTTTTAGCCAAGTTCAGAGCTGTGCTGAATTCAGTACCGGGCTGAAATGAACTTGTTGCTTAAGCTTTTTTCTTTTTTCTTTTTGTGTGGCTCTGTTATTAAGAACTAGACAGTATCGGTAGTGTTGGTACTGCCAGGAATAAAGAAAGAAACAGCAAAAGAACTTGGAGGCCCTGCATTTCCTCCTGGCTGCAGAATGGCCCTTGAGATAGAGCCTTTTGATTTTGGAGTGAGATGTGGGACCCTTGTCTGCTTCTTCTTGTTCCAGTGGGTTACTTGCTCTGTAACTTCACAGTAAAAGAGTGGAAGGATGTTGCTTACAGATAGGACATCTGAGTATGTCCGAATTTAAGCCAGTTGCTAAGAAAACCATAGGTTATGTCCCAATTCAGAAGGTACCTTTTTTGCTCTGTCTTGATGATTTGGCAGTGCTACTGAAGAAAGAATGTTCAACTTCAAGAGTGGATTTTAAAGGCATATATATATATATATATGTATAAAATATATATATATATTTATTTATTTGTTAAGTGAGTCGTATGTGCTGCTCTTCAAAACTCCTGCTGTGATGCTCTTTTGTTTTACTTAAAATATGGCTTAAAGTTATATCTCTTCTGAATCTTTCCTGAAGGCAATTGCCTTAGAAAGTAGAAATTGAGTCTCATCCCTTGGATGGCAGAATATTGGCCCTGGTGAGAGGAAACTTTTCTCTTGGTTTGGCTTAGTTTCATTTTTATTGTTAGTTAGTTTTCTTTTTTGAAACAACCCCTAAGCAAAAAACACAACTTTGCTTTCCTGTGAAATCCTCAAATAAGCTCCCCCTACTGATAGCAAGTCCTCTCACAAAGTGACCACAAGGACGCTTTGTGAACGTGTGCTGCTTCATTTTAGGACCCTCTATGGGTAATAAATATCCTAATATCTATTAACCTGCCTTTGGACTATTTTTGAGATTGTTGGAGGGGGAAAAACCTCCATTAAAGATGGTTTATTCCTTTGCAATTTTATTTTCTTTTATAGTAGCTTTCTTGAGAAATTTGTTGAAAAGTTTATGCTTCATTCTGCTTACGGAAATAAATGCAACTTCATTAATGAATAGCTTTTCAGTGAATATGCAAGCTTTTTCTACAGAGAAACACTTAAAGGCAACCTCAGACAGAAATACTAGTTGTGTAGATCTGAAGAACATCTTCTGCATGTGTGTATTGTTTTTGTTTCTGATCTTGTTAGTTATTTTATAAACAAAACAAGGCAATTCAGATGTGTAGGTTAGAATAAAATTATGCCTATGCTTGGGGAAGGATGATTGGTAAAAGAACAAATGTTTTATTGTTTCTAATGCAAAAACATACTCCCAGCTGAGAGTGCAGCTCTGTGCAGCTTTTTCCACGTTTCTTCTAATACTGTAGTGCAGAATGAAGCTTTTCAGAGATGGTATATTAGTTCTTGGTTTGATAAAGAAGATTGTTTTTGTTGTTGGTGTTGTGTTTTTTTTTAATTTCATGCAGAATAGATGTATTGTACTTTTAAAGGGAAATGAGTTTGGTTTTGTAAACTGGATAACACCATTATGGTGGTGGGGGGGAGGATCAGACAAAAGACCATAAGAGTTGTCTGTTTCTGTTGGATTAATAGGAACCTTAATGTTCTTGTAAAAGATGCAGGAGTAAATTTTTAACTTCTAGATCAATTTCTTCCTGCTTACTGTATGTCTAGTATCACGGTGAGGTTCAGGATTTGCAGCCACTCTCTGCTGCTGTTCCTTCAGACACTCAACCCTTGGAACAGAAAAAACAGTAAAACTGAACATACAGTTTGCCATGTGTTAATAACTTTTTGTATTTATGGATTACATATTAAAAAGAAATGTATTTCCCTCCTCGTTATCCTTACATGACAATATTTTTCCTCAAGATGATGGGATGGATTTCTATTATTTTTCTGATCTTATTTTTTACTCTTGTGGCATTGACCAGAAAGTTTGTAAGGACGTTGGTAACAGATCCAAGGGAATGCAGGCAACCTTTTTCTTTCCCGATTAACTTCCTGTTCTGGAAGAAATCACTTTCTGATTTTGAGATCATAACATCCTTGAGAGGATGGCTTGGAAAGGAGATGTAAGTGGAAGATGTTCTGCTTGCATGATGCCCACCAGGTAAGGTAGCTGTGACATGGCCATCACCTCTTAAATGTATGTCACACCTGGCACTGAATGCCTGTGACAGATCTGACCTGAACCCTGCTTTGCGTCTGTCCTGTGACCTGGGGCAGACATGAAGTTTTTGGCTGCTGGCCCTTATTTTGTCTGCTACAACCTCAGGAAGTGTGGCCAATAAATTTAAAGTATCCACCATTCACGTACATGTTTCTGATTATTTTTTTGCCAAAACTGTGTATTGTGTTTTTAGCAAGCCTAGGTGTTACAAATCAGAGTTTAAGAATAAATAATAATATATATGTATACACAAACACAGATTTTTTATTATATATAAAATATTATATATAATATTGCTATATGATTACACAATATTTTATATATATGTGTGTTTATGTATATGCATAAATGGATCTTGCTTTGAAGAACAAAGCATGCCTCCCTGTGTTTGGGCTGCTACTCTTAAGTGTACAGGATGATTTTATTCTAGATGTGGGTCTGTGAATCAGAAGACGGAACATCCTGTGCATGTTTCTGAAGTTGTATGAGCTATGATAAACTCTTAGTGGCACATCCTTTTCCATCAGAGTTTAGCCTATCACTGTCAAAGGCTAAAAATACCTTGTATTTTCAAAAATAGAACAATCTTTCTAGGCTAATTTAAACAATGACCTTTTTTTGTATGAAGCTACAGGAGGTTTTCAGTTTTCCCACTTACAAGTTTTACTGCAGGAGCACCTAGAGATTCTGTGAGGAATTATAGTTACTGTTCTAGCTTATACATAAGTGCTGCCAGGGAGCCATGTAAATTTTAGCTGGATGAGAGATGCTTTTGGAATAAGGTTTTCCTTTGAGAAGTGGTATGGTTAGAAGTATTCCCTTCTTTCTCACTGTGTTAGCTATCTCTCTGCAGTCATTCTTCGCTGCTGACGATGACTGCAAGATTCTAATTAGCTGAACTCAGAAAGTGAATTAAAAATCTGTTCAGAGTGCCTGGAAGAGAAGGGATTCACTGGGGCCCATAATCATTAGCTGCTGTTATCCTGGAGTGATAGGTAAATCTTAATGGCCAAAGAAGTCTAGTTGAAATGTTTTTAGAGAATATTAAAAATTCAAATGAGATGGGATGTATTTTTGTTTTAATTCAGGCAGTAATAAACTAAGGTCTGGCAAATCCATGGTGCAGGTATTTAGTAAAAGGAGCATGCAGATAAGATTGACTAACATGGCATAATGATCTTGAGATCTGACATTTGTTTTCTAGCAGCCTGCTTCAAAGCAAGAATCTTAAACATCAGCTTTTATTACTGCACCAAATGTGTGCTTGTAATGCACACTAGTGGTTTGTGTAGACCTTCTAAGTTTCATTATGTAAAAGTAACTTGAGTAGATAATACTCTGAGTTAGGATGTTTAAACTCTATATAACTTTCTGTATTTATGTACAGGAAAGCCCTGTTGGCATACAGCGTGACTGTGCTCCATCTGGGGGGAGAGCTGCAAAACCAAGTAACATTACTAAATTCAGGGTAAAAAGATCAGCTCCAAAAAACATGTGGTTATTGTCATGCATATGTGAGTCTGATGTCACGTCTAAGAAGGGTCGTTCTGCATTGGAACTGAAGAGAAGGCTGGTTTTTATTTTTGTTTTTCATCGAATGTTAGAAATCATGGCCTTTCTGTAAGCTTGCAAGTTACACTAGGAGTTTTCTTCTGTTGGGTGGTACTGCTTGGGCAAGAACTCTTTTGCCCTGTGTAGAGGAGGAGAAAAAATACTTGGGAATAAATATTCATTGTGAATAAAACAATACCAGTTCTTGTGGAGGTTGCTCCTGTTATTTATGTTGTACCTGCTCTGTAATATAGCCTCCTGAAAATCGTTAGTGAAGTGATTTGTGGCTTCTGTAGGACTGGAAATGTGCTGTCCCTGTGGCATATGGTCCAGCCATTATCTTATGTTACTTCTTCTCTCCTTTCAACTCTCATC
Source organism: Anser brachyrhynchus (assembly GCF_964034855.1). Taxonomy (NCBI): domain Eukaryota; kingdom Metazoa; phylum Chordata; class Aves; order Anseriformes; family Anatidae; genus Anser; species Anser brachyrhynchus. Next base: position 72,799,643 of record NC_137696.1, read on the forward strand.
AGTGTCACCAGCGTCAGCACTCCTGGTAGTGCTTCTCATGACTGCCCCATCTTTTCTTTCCCGATGGTGTTGAGGGAGAAGAGGGAGAAAACCAGTCTGATTTGAAGGAGCCTGCAAGATAGATGTGCTTTCCACAACCTTTCAGACAGGTTCAGACCTTTCCACAAAACCTGTCTAATCTTCACCAGACATTCAAATTACCTTACTCCCTGATGCCGAGGGGACTATGGTAAAGGACTTCTGTACAGGATGCTCAGCTTTACGTTGAGTCCACAGTTAGCACAACTGCTCCAGTTTGTTGCTTTGCCAATCCTTCACTAGCTATTTGTTAAAGAAAAGACATGAAAGGTTGGTTCCAGCCAGACTTCCTGGTTTATCGTCTTTGCCATATCTTCTCATGTTAGTTATGGCTCATTTCACCATGTCAAAGTTTGGTCTTTACTGTTGGCTTAAAAAGAGTCGTATGTGATACAAATAAGAGAAGCAACAGACCTTGATTTGTACTTGAGGGATTTCTGCTTTTAGAATATCTTCACGAGATGGTGCTGGAACACTTTGCTTCTTTTTGTACTGATTTTTTTTTCCCGTGTAAAATGAGGTCTGGGAGAATTGCATTGTTTTTCTAAACGTTAAGACTAATATCAGTAAGTGATATAATCAAACTCTTGCAGGATGGGAATAGGCCACATATATGTAGATGCAAGGAATTAATAGAAAAAACTTGCAGATTTTATGTGTACCCATGACATGGGTACCATGAAACATGTACCATGTTTCAGAACAGTTTTTCATTGAAAATTGGGAGGGAATATTATGGAAAGAGTGGAGGAATGTGAAAAATGCAGAAGCTCTTAAATACATATTTCTAATGTTTTGAATCACAGAATGGTTTGGGTTGGAAGGGATCTGAAAGCCCATCCAGTTCCAACCCCCTGCCATGGGCGGGGACACCTCCCACTAGACCAGGTTGCTCAAAGCCCCATCCAATCTGGCCATAAAAACCTTTCCTAACCTTTTAAACCTTTCCTGGATGGAAATGGGAATTCAGAGTAGGTAGAAATATTAGGAATATATATGAATATTTAGTTAGTTCTGGCAGGTCGAGTTGTCTGGCAGAATTAATAAACGTGACTTACTGCCAAGAGTTCTTGTTTACAGGAATCCTCTGAGAGCTGTATACTTCCATGAGAGTAGTATACCCTTAATTTACTGTAAAAGTTGAAAAACATTAATTAGACTTGCTTAAATGAGTGGCTGTTATTCCTGCTGCTGGGGTGTGGGTGTGGAGACTTGATGGAGAGTGTGGCAAATGCAGTGGCGTTCTGTGTTTCAGAGGTCTCATAGGAGGACTTAGGTTTTCTTATTATTATTTTTTTTTTTCCTCTGAAAACTTGTGAATTTCAGGTTGGTTGTCACATCATTTCTCTTTTGTATGGGCTTGTGTATTTACCATCATAAATATGCATGAGGAGAGCTTGTATGCATGCATGTATATAACTTGTTTTTTCACGGGATCACTAATCTTTTTGGCCTACAATAAGTAAGAATATCAATCAAAGTTTAAAAACAATGTGCGGTACAGAAACAAGGATAATTACTTTCTGCTTTTTGTTAACAATCTGTTCTTGCATTCAGTATTTACAGCTGTTACCAATACAGTTCTGCTGTTTCCACTGCTCCGTCATTTCAATATTGTAATCGCGCCTGTCTGCCTACAAACACTAGCCCGATGTGAAAGGGAATTGAGCCACGGTTAATTTTTACAAGTATTTTATGGAATGGGAAGCATGCTAGTTCTGATTTCTCAAAAATCATTTGTGTCAACCTCTCTTCTAAAGCTGAAGAGCATTAATAGCCTTCTACCACTTGAGTGATGATGGGAAGATCTGTACGTAGCTTCTAAAATTGCTACCCTTTGCAGAGTTTCAAATTTCATCCTGGTAGCTTGGATGTGGGATGAATGCCATTACAATTTGCTATGTTAGGGATTTGCTGGTACTATTAGGTAACGCTAGAAAACATGCTAGATACTGCATTGCGCAAAATGGCTCACTTGCGTTTCTCTGGGGTGAAAGAAGACTTTAATTATTAACATCATTAGACAGAAATTATATATAATTTTTGAAATAGTTGTCGTAAGTAGACAATTTAGAACTAGTTTAGAGCTAGTGGTTATGGAGCTGGTTCTATTTCAGAGTCAGAAAGCAGGTCCCAGCAGTAAGCCATTTCCCCAAGCCTGCTTTTATGATGTACTTTGTTCCCTGCTTGTTTTCATCAAAAAGCAAAATCTGAAATTGAGTCTAGCTTTTTAAGGGTTCTGTTTTTAATTTTTATAACGTGCTGTGCTAGTAATACCAAAACTGAGGTGTTTCCTAATAGATTGGAGAGCAGAGAAGCAGCAGCCTTTTATTGTTTAGCAAGGGTCAAAGCACTGCTAATGTGCTTGGATACCATAGTGACGAGTACTATAAATACCCAAATACGTGAGCCAGCAACTGGAAATAAATTTATAAACACTAAATTCTTTCCATTATCAAAGGCAGCAATTGAAACATTCTCCGCTCTCCCACCTCTGTCTCTGCACTCACAACTGTGCACATTGAAAAACAAACCCGACATACAAGCCCTCCGCCTGATAATTTTCCTGGCCTACTGAGAGAAGTGATCAGCAAACTTTTAAAAGAAAAGTTTAATTCTGATTGTTCTTGTTCAAGGTTGTTGGTTGTTCGTAGGCAGTGTACCCCTCTTACGTTTTAATACTGCATTTCATAGGCATTAGCGCTCAGAAGACCGTGAGCAGTATAGGTAGCAGCACTTGGAACACCTTTGCAATTCTCCTGTCATATGATACGCTTGTTGAAACGTGAAAGCTGTCCTCAGTAATGCTGGAGATGCAGTGGGTACGTGGGGAGGAGTGCAGGCATTGAACCAGCATCCCATTCAGGTGCTGGGTAATCCATCCTGGCAGGACTTGCAATGGCAAACTGATTTCTGGGATTTGATCACCATCACTCCAAAACTTTTCTGAGGAAGGAGAAGTTTGTGTCTGTGTGTTGTCTTCTCTTTGTTTTGAATGCTTTAGCATTTTCGCATCTTGAATGACTATAGAAACGTCTCAAATATACAAGCTGGGGTTTGGTTACAGTTCTGTTCTCTGCAGGGGACCAGGTCTTTTAATGTGAGACTGTTCATGGCATGTGGAGTGAGTGTTGTGTTTCATACCAGGGAAGATGGATTTGGTGGACCAAATGGTGCCTGACACGTATACAAGTTGGCAAAAGAACTTCTGATCTTTCAGGATGAGATACGTTATTTTAAAACTCTTATTGGATTTAATGATGTACGCTTTCTTGCCCTTGTGGTTTAGCTGGATTTGTCACTTTCATTTAATTAGTGTGCTTATGCGTTATATTTTCTAAAACGTGTCAGGGCAGTCAACTTCGTCTTCTCATTGGTATAGGCAGTAGGGAAAAGAAAGCAATTTAAAAGCGACATTTTTTTGTTTTTGTTTTATAACGAATTGCCAGTGAAAGAATGGGAAAGTAATAAATTGCTGTTAATTTTTCTTTATTTTTTACTTTATTTATTTATTTACTTATTTTAGAAATGATTGTGAAACTAAGTATTTTGTTTAGGAAAAGCCAGGATAAAAGACTGTACTGGGCATTACGCAGTTCTCTCCTAATTTGGTATCTGTTTATAGTTAAAAGCAGATCTTTCAGCTGGTCTTTTTCCTTTCAAAGAACACAAATGGCTCTCAGTTTCCAGAATATTTCTAAAAAAGAGGCTTACAGGTCCAGATGGATCGTAGGTAACCACTGTTACATAACTATCATTGCTTTGCAGACAGGCTGCTGCTAGCAGGTGAAAAAAAGCTGCTAAGCATGAAGATATGCATATATATTCTTATATCCAGGAAAAATTCAGAGTGCCAGTATTCAGATGGCAACATTTACGAGGTTGGTTTTTTTCCCTCTTGCCTCTAAAATTGTATTTTGTGACTTCTTTGCTGGTGGACATAGAAAAGGAAGTATAGTCTCTCTCTGGAGAGGAGGCTTGTCTTCTACAGAGCAGAAATCCTCCTAAGAGTGTAAGATTTAGTTCTAAATATAGCCACTGAATTAACACAGCTAATTTTATCAGTGTATTATTCACATTTGCTCAAACTGTCAACTGTCCTCTAAGAAAAGCCAAATTAAGTCCTCAGAGTGCATGTGGGGAAGGTGGAGGTCTTGGATGGAGGGTTGTTAACGGGCATTACAGAAATCTGAATTCCTCTTCTTCACTTTATGTTGTAGGCAAATTAGGAATTATAAATTGAACAATGTTCAGTTATTGTCAATCCTAGAATCATGGCTTCACAAAAGAAAAAAGAAAATATTAAAAGCTAGAGTCAAAATGGTGAAAGCCAGATATTTCATGAAACAAAGGTGCAAGAAAATTGAGATTATTCCACATCAGTTTATTATATTGTAATAGGTTTTGTAAGGTAGATTTCAGTGGCTTTTCCATTTGTCTTGCCACTGTCATTTTCAGAAACATTTCTGTTAGTAGTAGGAGTGTCAAATTCTCTTGGCAATGTCAAGTTTTTCATTGCTGTAAGGTAATGCTGAGAATTGCTGGTGCCTGTGTTTTGCCCGCCACCCTCCAGTTCCTTCCTTCTGCTCTGCTTGAACCTGCTCGGTTGGGAAAGTGTGCAGTACACCAGGGCTGCCAGTATTGCTCAGTGTAGAGAGCAGTGGGTGCAAACAGCTCCATTTCACTGAGAGATGTCAGGCGAATTGTAACGCTCTGCCTCCCGTTGTTCATACGGGGAATGAGGACAGCGAGGCTTCATTTTTTGAAGTATAAAATGTGAATTCATCTTTAGGATGTAGAGTTATGCTCAAATCCAATTTAAGGTTAATCCTGTGTGAATGAAGAGCTAGTTCAATGTCACATTCTGCTCTTTTGTGTATTTATTTTATGATTTTATTTTCTTTAATATCTTGCTTTTTCCCCAAACTTGGTAAGTAATTACATAGACCGAGACTGCTGGGTCCATATCCAGTCCAGTCACTATGAACGTGCTACTCCATCACCATTTGGGGACCAGCATCAGAAGGGGAGAGACTTTCCCAGAGAGTTAAATTATCCTTGAGGCAACGGGGGAATTTTTGGGATTCCTGGGGATGATTTCGGGCCCTTGGAAGGGATTACTGCTCCATGCGGGCATTCCCAAACCACGTGAAGTAAATTGCTTGCGGGACACGCACAGAGCGGTGGCAGCGCTGCGATGGGAGGGCTGTGTGAGGAGGCCCGGCCTGACCCGTGCCTGCGGCGGGGAGGAGGGGGCGATGGACTGGGATATATCGCACCAAGCGGTGCGGGGCAGTGCCTAGCACCTGCTTCTGCCTCGGGAAGGATGTCTTCTTCCATCGGCTTTAAAGCTCGGGCACCTGCACTCGGGTCATGCAGGCGCCTGTGTGGTGTTCGGAGGGTCAGCCGTGAGGAGCTGGGGCTCGGGGCCCCAGAGTGAGCGCACAGAGGTAAGCTGGGAGCACGACTACTGCGTGTAGGGCTTATTTGGGGGAGATAGTAGAGGAAATGGTGCTGAGTATGAGGCTGGGAGAGAGACTGAAGATGAAGGTATGTCTCCATTTCCACACCTGCACAGCCTGGCGTAACGCTGAAAGCTGCTGCTCCTGTTGGACAGAGCTGTTCTCGGTGGCCTGTGAGCCCAGAGAAGGGGTCTGTTGCTTACTGGTGAGCCCGATGGGTATCAGACCAACCCGAATATGATATTCTCAAGGTAAAGACCATTTTAGCAAGAACACAGATTAAATTTACAGTAACAAATAGTCTCGAAAACGTAGCCAGGAACTCCAGTCTCCTTGGAGGTTGAAAGTCCTAAATAGAGTTGACATTAAGTTGTAGACTCTGCTCCTGGTTGTACTTACAAATAAAACGTAAGGGCACACTAAACACTGTGGTCAAGAGCAACAGTTTTAACTGCATGGAATTACTGTGGTTTGTGGGAACCCTCAGCCTTGGCTCTGGTCCCTTGAGCTAGAGGGAGGAGTCTGCCTGTTCATCACACATGCATCTCCCTTCCCTTCATGTCTTAGGTGAGGTGGTTTTGGTGCTGAAAGGCATCAGGTAGGCTGACGGGGGAGTGCTGGTGTTGGAGATGGGACCTGGAGTAAGTTAGAGAGGTGCAATATTATAAATAAGTTTCCTTTGGAGCTTGAGAAAGTACAACTTCGTCTCTGTTGGTATGGTGAAGTGGAATGGTAGGCACGTTCCCATTGCTGGATGTTGCTGAAAAATACCTGGGATTTTACCTTTCTGGAGCGCAGGGATGGATTTGTTCAGACGGGCCAGGTTACTCCATTTTTTTTGGACAGTCATCCCCAAGTGGGGATGAAGAAGTAATGCCAGCGAAGGCAGGATCTGGTGGCCATTGAAGTGGTATTTGTGGCTTGGATATGTGGCTGATTGGGAAGTAAATATATATTGTGACATCTGTATTATCTTTTTTACCTTTTACCATTACTTTTAATGAAGTTTCCTAGGGGCGTATTTGATTTCTGCATGTCTTCACTGTTAAGTGCTTGTTGTTGAGGAAAATGGTATTGGAAGCTATAGGCAACCTTCACAGAAAGGCAAAAGCAAGTTGAGATCTAGACTTTAAGTTTAAAAATAAATAAAATAAATCCCTGCAGCAGTATAAGTTCTCACTCATTCTTTCATTTCAGCAAAATGAAGTTGCCTGATTACGTGATTGCTGTGCTGGAACATGGCTTTATCCTCTTATCTGGGGGGAAAAATAGAACCTGTTAATCTAAAAATCATTCTACTTAGTTATGTAACTAGTGCTTAAAAATAGTTCCAGATTGCTGGAAAAGAAAGATTTGATGATACGGGGTAGAATATTTCTCTTTTGTTCAGTATATATAGAACGTCTACATTTTTTATATAATGTTTAGTCCTGTTTTGTGGTGGCCAGTTGCTTGTCACTCACACGTACTCCCACAGCAGCGTCCTGTAGCCCAGCTCTCTCAGATACTGCGTAGATGCTGCTATAAAATAGCACCAAAGCTGAATGCTGAGGAGTTGGAAGGCAGAGAGGTACATGGAGAGAAAGCACCGGGGATGGGGCGTCTGTTCATGTAGGGAGGCAGACGCTGCTTGCTGCGAGAGCTGACTTTGAAACCGATTTGTTCAGAAGCTTTAGAGCATCCTTTATTGTGTTGTGTCTATAGACGTCATAGTTATATTTGACTGTGGTTGCGTGATACCCTTGGGATAGGGAAGCAAAAGATGTAAATTAAGATATCTATAGTGTTTCTGGTAAAAATAAGTTCATTCTTTTAATGCTTACTTCTATTTCTATTTCTATTTTCTCATTTTAAAAGTCTTTATGTAGGTTAGGTTAGCCTTCGTCTTTGCAGATGAGCTTAGCAGACAAATCTGATTCAGAAACCCAGTTTTCATTTTGGATTGCCATTGCAAACTTGTACCCATGGTGTAGTTACTTACACCTTGTTTCCAGTGCTTGAGGTGCAGTGAAACTTGCACTTGGTCTTAGCTTCCATTTCCTTTAACCTCTTTATGTCTGCGAAATCTCTTGTGTTTCAGTTAAAAAAAAAAAAAAAATATTTTATTTGCCTGTTTTCATCACATGCTTCCAGTGGATCTGTAATTCCACATTTCTTTGACACTGACAGCTAGAATAATTGGCTACAGTAAGGAAAACAAAATAGTCTTGCAGTAACTGACTCTGCTGTAATTTTTTCCCTCTGCTGAATAATCTCCTGGCTAACACACTTCACCTGCAGCTTTATGAGTTATGTGGCCCTTTGTTAAAGCTGTCCTTGCAGCACAGGTGTGATACCTGACTTCATTTTGGAGGGGCAGCATGACACTTCTGTACAGTGCTTCTCCTTTACATTCAAACGTTAAATCATCTTCTGTACGCGGGCATCACGTGAGTGGGCTTTTTGACCCAGATCTGGCTCAAAAAGAGGTACATTTGTTTGAAGATGTCTGTCTTCTGGAGTTGTGGACTCCTCAGCTGAGTATTATTAGCCTAGGTATTGCTGGGCAAATTGTCACCTGACAGAGATGTTGGTAGGCAGTACTATCTTGTGTTGAGTCCTAAAATATCAGTTATGTTAAGATTCCTTCAGGAGCCTGGCTGTGCTTGGTGTGTATGGGATGTGTTGAGGGCTGAGGTTTTTCTTCTGTTATCTTTTCTGCCTGCATGTGTATATCTAGTGCATGTTAAAACTTCCGTTCTACTATAGGAGATCCCGGGATTTTTCCTGTACAGCTCATATCTGTTTGCCTTTCCTTTGTTAATTTGTGAAGTTTGTCTTTGTTTTACCCTGCACATTCTTTCTGTTGCATTGGTTTGGTATGGTCTCTCTGAAATAAACTGCTACAAAACACAAACAAGTTTTTGTTAAGATTTATTTGTGGAAATACACAGGAAGTTTTAATACATAAGACCTGTGACAATTCGTTATGGCCAAACAGCTAGCTTAGACAATTTTACAAGCAGGATGGCAATCATTTCACCTGGTGTTGTCTTACATGAAGTAATCATATACTTCAAGGGAACGTGTGTTAATTTGTAATGAGGGGCGGTTTGGATGACACGTTGTTCTACCAAGTGTCTTTTAAGTTAATTGGGACCTTTAACCTCAAACCTTACTGCAGCAGAACATAGGAGAAAATAAACAATTTCTGCTGTGCATGCCTCTCTTAATTTAAGAACCACTAAGCCGAAATGTATGATCTTAAAAAAAAAAAAAAAAAAAAGGCAAATCTCCATCCTGTGCTTGTTTTTGGCACTGATTCTAGTTTGATTACCTATATGCAAGTCTGTGGGAAGGTATTCAGGTTGCCTCTCTTGTCGTCTAGTGACAAAAGTGATGAAATTAGGGAATTTGGCTCTTCAAATGGCCACTGGAAACTGAGAGACTGAGTTGTGGTACTGAAATGAGATTATATGAATATGCTGGCCTTCTCTGTGGCCCGTTGCATCATTTAATTGCTTGTCCTTGCTGCTGGAATCCTAACAGCTTCACTAATGAGGGTTTGCCAAGACTACATCTCAGAAGGTGAGGTGGAAACCTGACGTGGTATACACAGGTGACTTCTCAAGTATGGGACAGCATTTTTCAGATAAACCAAAGCTGAAGAGGGTCTATGTTGTCCTGTTAGTCAAAGAGCAGGCTTCCCAAAGTATTTCAGTACCCTAACTACTACAATTGAATGCACTTTTAGGGTAAAAAGCGAAGTAACTTTTACAGAGCCGGTTCCTTGTCCATGCTGTGACCTGGGGAGAGGTATGTAAATCGGAACGAGGCTGGGTGACCTTTTCTGTGGTATGCTGAAAACAGGACTTTCCTGGTATGAAAGTAGCGAAGTGTGAATAAAAAATTCTCATTACAAGTAAATAATTTTCTTCTGCTCAGTGACAAGGTGTAATTTCAGTTTGCTCAGTGACAATCAGTTACTATGTTAAGCTTTGTTAACTAACGCTGGAACATCCTTGTCTCCCACTCGCCCTGTTTTCAAATCGTTTGAAAGGTAAGGGTGTTACCCTCACTTCTTGCACCCAGTGGGATCCTTGCTATCTTACCTTCCCTGCTGCTTGCCAAAGGGGTTATGGAAATAGTGAGATGTGGCAAATGGAAACAAGGTAAGTTTAATTGAAGAGGAGGAGGGTAGTGAAGATACACCAAATGGCCAGTCCACAAGGAGTTAGGTGGGACATGTTAGGCAAGTTTCTGTTAAGTATTTTACATACATATTTAATATTCCTTTTGTATGTAAGGGTGTCAGAGAAGCTTTCTACTGTTTGCTGGAACTCGGTGTTGCCTCTGTATTTCCTTCCGAGGGCAGGTGTGCGTACTGCCCTTGTACGTGTGCGTACAGCTTCAGTGCTCCTGCCAGCACTGCTTCCTGCTCTGTCTGCTGAAAATTCTTTAAACTCCTCTTGTACAATTTCTTGTTTTCTGTAGGTTGTAGGAGGCCCATAAGGGTGGCCTACCATTTATTCCTTCTGTGTTCTCTCTGTAATAACTTGCTCAGGGGTAGTGGCTTTGCTAGTGTTTCATCGCACATCTTACTCTGTGATGATGCTGTTTGAAGGGAAATAATAAAAGCAACAAAATTTCTTCAGTTTTTGAAAATCCTGTCTCAGCTGCAGCGTGTTAAGTTTGTATTTGTATTATTTGGGCTGGTACTGTTCATTCTGTTTGTGAACTATGTAGATGTTAAATTACTTTAACTTCTAAATATAACAAGTTTTTAGGCACAATGGCATTTTTTTGGTATGTGACACAGTGGATTATAGAAAATACTACAGGAATCAGTTTATTCAGAGTAGAAGAATTGGCTCTGAGTTTACAATGTACTTCTGTAAAAGAGAAGCATTATCCCAGTACAGTAACTGGTGATGCTGGAAGCCATCAAATTTGGATATACTTTTTTTCAAATATCATTAATTGAACTTGCCTCTGAACACCATGTGACTGCTTTTGCTTTGGAGGCATAGCTGTGACACAGGCAACTTGGTTTACTGACAGTGTTTTAGTACGTTAAATACTAAAACACTATTTAGTATTAAAGTAATACTAGTTTAAAATACTAGTATTTTAATAGATACAATTAATGTTTTAACGAATATTTTGCTAGTAGTAAGTTTTTGTCCTTTATTCTCTTGTTTTAGTTTCTTGCTATTCAAGCACAGCACTCTAATTCCTAAATGTTATTTGTTTATCCGTGAGGGTTTCAGGCCCACTCTGCCGTACAGCCCTGTTACATGTCCGAGCAGTTCTCTCCAGTCTGCAGTGTTTCCGTTTCTGATCTGGTTTTCTGTGAAGCATACTTGTGTTTGTTTACTCTTTGGAAGAGGTTTGTTTTCAGAGACTTCCTCTGTTCATTCAGCTCCTATTTCAAGTTTACTATGTCAAAACAGGAGTGGAGCTTGTGAGGACAGTGGTGAAGATTTCTACACAGGAAAATAAAAAAGAAACAAAACCAGCCAAGCAAACCAAACCAAACCATTCCTGTGACTGGCTCCTGCATGCTTTGGCTTGCAGAGGGTGATCAGTTGGTCTCTGCAGTGCTTTTGGTTAGGGCTGGCCACCTGCCTGTCCGTTTTGGGATCCCTCCGTTGGCTCCTCGGATGACCTCCGCACGCTGCATTCAGGCTGGTCCCGTTTGTGAGCAGGTAGGCGGGGGAACACAGGTGCAGCATGTATCTTGCTGTCACGGCACGTCATCCCGTGGCCTTTGCTTTGTTTTCTGACCATCTCCCACGAGAGTTGAGATCCTTCCATGGTTGAAAGCAGCTGTCCTGTAGAAGACTCGCAGGAGGCAGCCACGTGCTGGCACGCTGTAAGAGTCACGGCCCGCTCAGAGCCGTGGGCTGGGCACGGGGATCGCTTCTGGCTTGCGGCTGGGGCCCACGGCGTTGGGCGTTGCTGCACAGCTAGAGGTTCGTTTGGAAGAGCTCCCGTAACGAATATAAGACCTGTCGTACACACAGGCTCAGTCAGATTCCAGTGAATGTGTATGATAGTGGTTTGGCTTCCCCCGTTTGTCTTCTGCGCAATTAATAAGAATAATTAAGTTTATTTTCCTTATTTGGGGTAATCTACGTCAATGTTTTGGTGGGGGGGAGCGGGAAGGAAGAGAAGGTCATCTGTTTTTAATACTGGCGTTTTTCTCCATGGTCAGGACTTTCTAATTATAGCCTGGATAAAATATCGAATATCACGTTTCAAAGTCCTTCACACAAGGAGGGTCTCTGTTTGTAGCAGTATTAGGTACGCATGCATCCCCATAACATGAGCATCATAAACGTTTTGGGTTTGATTAGTATTGGGCAATTGTACTAGCTGGTCATTCTGCTGTTTGGTAATATTTTGGGAGCAGTGAAGAAACTGTTAGATACAGAAGTGTACGTTGTGGATGGGGCTTCTTGAAGCACTCGTTTCATTTTGCAGCTAGAGAAGTTGTTCAGGTTACAGCGAACCTCCCCTGCCTCGTGTGCGTTATGAGCGACCTCTGGGCAACAGATGAGGGTGTCAAGTAGCTGAGCAAGCGCGTTGTATATCTGGCCTGAGAAGTGGCCTCAGGGGTTTTCTTCTAGTTCTGTGCAGTTGGCACTAGGGATTTAAAAAAAAAAAAAAAAAGCATAGAAATACATAAGTAAGTAGGAGGAGTTCATTAGCTCTATGTCAGAGGGTTTCTTCTCTCCCTTCTTCAGAAGAAAGTGTCTGCTGTGTTCTCTCCCATTTAAATGAAATTTTTGTGATCAGGTTTTTAGTAAAGCCAAAATCAGGTCTGGTTCATTATTTTCTATGCCAAATAGGCAGTAATACGGTAGTTCAGACGTGTAATACAAGATAATAGGAAGGCCATATGAAATGCTCTTTTTTTTCTTTTCTTATTCCATCTTCTGCTGTTATGTGATAGAAATCTTGTAACATGTTTTAAAAATACACTTTTTCGAAATCTCTCATTTCTGTGTTCTGGGAAGTATTTTAACAGCTGTTAAAATGTGATGCCAATATGGTAGGTGCTCTAGGGAGCTTTGTGGTGGGCAAAAAAAAAAAAAAGGTATTGGGATAATTGAAAAGCAAGATTTGACATGTAATCCTGATGCTGTTCAAAGGAAAACCTGTAGAAACTTGCTATATTTTTTTCTCCTATATCCAAAAGTTTTCTTTAATGAAAAGAGTCTTAAACATTGGAAGACTCTTGAGACATACAGGTCATGTTTAAGAGCGTTTGCAGCCTTCAAATGAAGCCCGTCTCAGTGAGATGAAAGCTGTTCAAGTCATGCTGAGAAGAGAGCACTAGTTTATTCTGAACTTTAGGCATTTCCTTATGCATGACTACGTGGAAGAGAAAAGTCTTCTGCTTGCATGAAGTCCTCATTGGCAGGGTTTGGCCAGGTGGAGCTTTTTATTTTACCTTTACTTCCCGTACTGTCAGGATAACCCAGCACTGGCACACGTTGCCCAGATGACCTCCAGAGGTCCCTTCCAACCTCAGCCATTCTGTGAACTTACTCCAGGGACTACAGAAGTTACCATTTTAAGCTTCGCTCTGCTTTTGGGTTCTCTCATTTCCAGTGGAGTTCCTGAATTTCATGCCCTTTGTGCTGCAGGGAGATATTTCAGAGCGCAGACCGGTGCTCTTTCCAGCTGAGCCTGCGGTCGAGGCAGACTGAAGCAATATGCTCCGAGAAGAAGTGTGAATTTGCTCATATGTTTCAGTGAGCATTAACGGGAAGAGTAATTAGAGCAACTTGAAGCCAAAATTGCCATGTTTCACTTGGAAACAAAGTATCGGATATATCCATCAGCTGTAGTTGGATGTGCATGGTGTATGCCAAGTTTAGGGCTGCTTGAAGAGTTAATCAGAAGTGAGGAAAAGAAGTTTAGGTCTAGCTCGGGACTTCCATTTTTCCTTGTTCTACTCTAAATATAATTTACCACTTGTGAATAGTGCAAGCACCTGCTGGTGCCCAGGAGAGGGCAGGAAGGCAGAGCTGAGAGAAGGAACTGCTTATTATTTTGTGGGATTTTTGTGGGATGAGGAGCGTGGCTATGTTATTTTGCGTTGTGCTGCAAGAGGGGAAGTCTGGTCCCAAACAGGGAGGAGCAGGCAAGCTGGGGGTAAGGATATCTTGATTTTAACGCACAAGAAAAGAAGCACTGCCCTTCCTAAAATTTGTCGCACCGTTGGAAGCTCTTTCCTTGTTCCTGTCTGTGGCATGGTTTGTTGCATCACGTATATCCTCAGAAAGTGTGCCCAATTAGTAACATGTTCGGGCCTCCACCAAATCATATTAACCTGCTGTAGCCATCAAACCAAGTATGCTAGCTGTACTTCTAGAGCAATTGGTTGGTGGTTTTTTTTTTTTCTTTTTTAATTGCACTACCCTTATAGCAGGTGACAGGTCCCAAAGAAGTAAGTTCTGTGTAGGTTAGGCTGAGAGAAATAATAAGAGTGTATCTGTCTTGCTCTGGGTCAAAAAGGACCCCCAAAGGAAGACGTAATTAGAGCACGCTTGTTCTCTCGATCTACTCTAACAAGCAGATCTGAATCTAAACCTAACGAGCAACGTGAGCTTGGTCAAGGTCCAGCCATGTGACTTGGTGGGAGCTGATCCTCTCTGAGAGGATTAGCTGTTTATTTCTGGTTGCCCACAGTCTGTGATGACGCTAAGCGCGTGTTGCTGGGGCTGTGAGAGGTCTCGGGCAGTCCTCAGTGATCTCCCCTCTGCCTTGGTCATCTTTGCTCTTCTGTCTCCTCCTCAATATCACCGCACTGATTCCTCTGTTCTTGGTATTTCGGCTTGGGATAGATTTCATAAATTACAGTATGTTTTATGGCCTTGTAAATAACAACATCTGAAAGGACTCAATTTTTTGCAGACTTTTCTAAAGCCAATCACCTGGGGAAATGTAATTTGAAAAAAGCAAAATCCAAAAGGGATGAATAGTACTGTCCGAGAGGCTGTCATTAAGCTGGCTTGTCTCCAGCACTTCCATTTTGCAAAGTGCATTTAGTGAGTTGTGTTTCCCTCTAAGAATGAGAAGAGGGTCGATGGAAGAGGAACCAGACCTGGGGCTCCTGAGCTGGGATACCCGTGCCATTTGTGGTATAAAAGCTACTTTCAGTTGTGTGGGGAGGGGGAGAAATCCTGCCTGCTGCTTCCCTCTGCCCACAGCCTGATAGCTGTGTCTGGAGCTGCTCTTACCACCCCCTTAGTACAGCTCTCTTTTTATAATGACAGCACCAGGAAAAGTAAATTAGCTCCCATATTAGCAGGCTTCCATTGTCATAATCTGGAATGGTTCAGAAGACCCTTTTTTGTCAAGAAACCCGTTTCCTTCTATTTTTGCATGTCACCTGGAGTTTGGTGTCTTGCTTTCTTGGTGCTGATGTTAGTATGAGTTTTGTGTTGTACTTACGTGATTAATCTTTCTTCCCAGATCATTCAACGTCAAGTGGTACATCCTCGTTCAAGCCCAGCCGATCACTGGTTTCCATTCCCACTGCCCATGTGATGCCGTCTAATGCCAGCTCTTCACTTTCCAAACACAGGGAAGCTTTCAAATCTGACGGCTCAAAATGGAGTACAAGCTTGGGCCGGTCAGGAGGAGGCAGAAATCAGGATGTCCTGGACAATTCTCTTGACATGAAGGGTGCAGGACCTGTAAGAAAATGGTCCTCCTTGTCCAAGCTCAGCTCACCAAACACCTTCAGCCAGGATGGTAGTAGTCATTCAGTGGACTCCAGGACTAGCACAGACAAAGCTGTGTCACCACAATTAAGGACAAATGGGCCAAATTGTTTGCATGATAGCATGGAGCTCTTAAAAATCGAGGACAAGGAGATGGGGAAAAAACGATCTTCTCTACTGGACTGCAAATACAAATTTGAAACGTGCAGCAAAGATGACTTTGTTTCAGATTCCTCAAGCAGGAGACATGCCTTAGACTTGACCGCCTACAGTGCCTTACCTGAAAGCAAACCCGTGGCTGCCAGCTGTGAAGCTTTTGGACAGAGATACGCGACTCTGGGGCAGCAGGCTGTGAGCGGAGCCCCCATACAGCCGGCAGTCAGGACTCAGATGTGGCTTAAGGAACAGTTGCGGGCAAATCCCCTGGACTGCAGGACTGCTGAGGAGCCCTACGGTGTAGCTGCATGGCATGTGCAGCAGCTGGAGGATTTTAGACCAGGGGGTGAGCAGCCTGTGCAGGTAAGGCCAAAGCTTGGTGTTTGCTGCCATCGTGTGGCATCAAGCGCTACACCTGAGGAGCAATGTCGGGCTGTTGTCAATAAAACAGGAAAGGGAACAAGTCCCCTTACCCAGGCGGTGGTGGTGGTGGTTTTAAACTTCGGTTGGGGTTGCTGCTGCTTGTTTCTCAGTTTTATTTGACTGCCAGTAATTTTCTTCTGACATCTGTTTACAGTTTCCTTTAATTTGGCATGCCTGTCCACATGAGACTAGCATCTCTTTCTCAGTCTGGATACAATAAGAGGTTTATAAATGATATTTTTAATAGTTCTTAAAGAGAGTTTTTGGTTGCAGTGTAGCGGGGCGAGTGTGAATGTCTATTTTGATCTAAATTGATTTGCAGAGACTGCATTTGCACACGTAGAAATAAGACTGATACCTACATACCACAAGAACAAATATTCAGTATCACTATGCCCAGGACTTAAAAACTGAATTCTGTTTGATATTAATGCCTATTTTTTAACTAATTAGTTGGCTGCTATTACCTGACTCTAATCTGGTTTATTTAAATAATACTTTTTTATGTGCCATATTTGAAGGCTTTTCATATAGAAGAAATCAAGCATATGATTTTAAGAGGCAGGTAAAGCTTTCTAACACGATTCACAATCTTTGTTTTTACCTCTTCACCTAATGGGAAAAGATAGCTTGTGAAGGACAACAGTATTTTAATATAAATGTTCAAGTTTACTTGTGTTGGTAAAATTATCTTGCCAGAAAAGCCCCAAACAGATTTAAACAGATATTTTTTCCTGAAAGGATATTGTCTGGGTGGGGGTAACCTAGCTGTATGTGAAAATACTTGTTTTCTCCAGTCTTCTCACAAGCGCTTCGTCAGTCCAGCAGCAATGAAATACAGCGTTTCCTTTTTGCATGAAGGCAAAGCTGCATGTTTGGCACGGATGAAGTCCTGTATGTGTATAATATGTATATTATTATGGTTATTACTGTAAAACCTCTCTTCACGGTTAAAAGGCACACAGGAATTGATGCCGGGCTGTGCTTTGAGGACCGAGCCAATAGGGGGAGCACGAACATCATTTATCTGTTTAGCCGCTTTTATAAAATGGTGCGGCAGCTTGTCGGGTTTTTGAGACTGTAACGTTGCAGGTTGAAGTTCTGCCTAAAAGCGTTTTGTCTTGCTCCGGTCATTTTCATATCCAGATCGGTATTTTGTGTGCAGATCAGTATGTGTCGTAGGATCCAGGTAGGATCCCCGCTTCCTCAGCTGGGCTGTCAGTTTCTGGTCGGCTCCTAGTAACAGGGGAGCTCCTCGGAGCGTTTCTCTGCTTTTCCCTCTCCCAGTTGCAAGGGGGGACCGCAGGGAGCAGGACAGCACTGACGGGCATGGAGGAGCTCTGGTGGCTTTGACACGCACTTCCACTGGGACTGGGGTTGTGTTGATGGGCCTTGAAACATGGTCAGTCAGATTTCCTCAGGCGAGAAGATGGGGTTGTCAGGTAAGACCCCATGAAACAGAAAAATAAAGCATGGGCAAGAGCTGGAGCCTTTGGGCTCCTCCAGGTGTCCTCTGCTGCCTCCCCGCCACCTTTCTGCCCAGAGGTTACAGCCGTGACGAGGAAGGAGGACAGAAAGGTGAGGAAAGGAGAATGTTGTTTTGACACAATATTATTATTTTTTTAAAGAAACCTCATCATAATTATAATTATTTTTCCAAAGATATTGTGTAGTGTTTTGTGACTTTTTTCAAAGCTACGCACTGTGTGTGCACCTGGGAACAGAGATGGTATTATTTCTGAGAAAATAAATACACTTATAATCCTAAGTGAAATATATATGTAGGAAAGAGAGAACAGAAAGCCTAAGATTTTTTTCAGAGGAAGCTGGTGAATGAAAAAACCACCACAAAATCCTCAATAAAATTCTTTTATTTTTCTTTTCCTGTTAGTGGGTAATATTTTTGCTATTTTACTCTTTGTAGGTAAGCATCTATGCTGGTGGAAATGTAGTGTTTTTTACAGGACTGAAAAAAATGCCATTTATCATAATTCGGCTTTAAAACTATCATTGCCATGAACAGAAAACAAAACAAACTTTGCTTTAAACTGTGAACGTAGAGCAGCTCTGTGTATGTTTTAGGTAGGCTGGCAGAGGGAGGGAGTATAGAGAACAACTGTCACTAGGAAAGTGAGGACAGACTACAGCTAACTCCTGAGTTGATTTTGAGGACTGATCACTCAGGAGTAGCTACTGGACTTAAAAAAAATCTGTTTGTAGACTGCTTTATTATGCCCATAACAGTGTACTAGATACCTTTTCCCCTGCTAAATTCTGAATTAGAGTTTATTCTAGAAAATAAGATTTGAGTTTAAATTTATTGTAAAAGAAAATGTATTACAGCCCTTAAAAGCTGTTCCAAGATTATTGACTGTCAGAATTAAAACTCTTCACTTTCTTTGTAGTCTGAATTTGTCTGAACCCACCAGCTACCTGTTGTTTTTCTGTTGCGCTTTGCTCCCCAAATTTCTATTTCATCATAAATTTAATTATTTTCAATGTACAGCAGATCTTTTAGTCTTTCAGCAGACATGACCATTCTAATACTTTTTTTTAAATTTTGTTTTAAACCCTAAGGTAAATAATGATTAGGCATAGGTTAAAGAGAAAACGCTTATAATACACAACAGGGATTCCCGTTGAACTGGGAGGACATACAAATCTGGCTGCATGAAGGCTGTATGTTGTCACATAAATGCATTTCTTAAAGCCTTGTCCTGGCATCTGAATGCAATTAGGTAGATGCTGTATGTTATTCCAGAAATGAAGTTTAAAATGAAAGCATGCCTTCAAACCTGTAGGGGATGATACAGTAAGAAAGAAGGCTTCAGAAGCTTTCAGCCTGTTTATTAACTCTGGTAGTGTTTTGGGCCTGATAGGATGAATCTGTTTTAGTTCCAGTTCATGGGGCATCTGTAGGATTTCCTCATGGTGAGCTAACTTGTATCAGAATATAGCAGAGAGAATAGATGGAAATTGCTTAAGTGCATCTTTTTCCTTTAAGGTATCTAGTTTCCCGTTTGTTCTTTAATGAGGAAAACACTGCCTTGTTTATACCGTGTATATAAAAGGTCCTGTGAATTAGATTTTAATGCAGTGAGAAATTAAGAGATGCTGCAACAATTGTCATTTCAAAACAGAAGTAAACCACATGCATACCTAAATATTGGCAAACATCATGTAAAACTTTAATTGAAGGAAAAAGTTACAGCATGCTTCAAATAACATTGTTGCCACAGAAAAAAATATTCTTAAATGTGAACCCGAAAGTAGTTTTTCGTATGATCCTGACAGGTCAGAAGACTGGAAAAAAGATAATATAATTTTTCCCATGTCACATTTTGATGAAACCGTACTTTTCAGCAAGATAAAGCTTTATAACACGAACAATTATAACCTGTGGTTAACAGAATTAATTCATTACTGTGAGCTTTTGTGTTCTGTTTCTTTTACAGTGAAGTTGGCTGTAGTCTGACAACTCGTAGTGAACGTGTGGGGTCAGGCTAAGTGCTAGCAGATGATGGTAAACCAAGCTTGGACCATGCCTGATTGCAAAAAGAGGCTTGGCATTGGTTAGCTGGTAACTCTGCCAGTTTTGTGCGTCATCTCAGGAAAATGCACGTTTCGACATTTGTTTAAGATTCTGTAATTTTCATTGTTGGCTGGGAGAAGTTTGGGGTAGCTACGTGCTGATAGCAGAGTTTCTTACAGACTTTGTATGTGACGTTTGGTTTGGAAATAAGTGGTAGGTGGAGTTGGTAGACTCATCTCTGTCCTTTTATTAAAAAGGAATCTATGATTATTTTTTTTTTTTCAATGCTAACTCATTTAACTCATTTGAGCTGTTCAGCTGTCAGGTTTCGCTAAGGTAAGGAAACTTTTGTATGTACAGAAGAACATCCATAAAATAAGCTGTGTGCGATCCAGAGGAGCGTATCAGTGAAGAGCCATTTTGCTGGGAAAACCGTTTCTACTCTTCTTTAGATGAGAGTGGGCTTCATATCATTTCTGTGGATTTGATTATGCTTTGTGCCATCTCTTATTGGTGTCAAGCACCAGTAGAAATCCTTCTAAACAATACACAACAACAGAACTGTTAAAACATATATCCCTTGTATGTAAATCTACAGATTTTGAAAGCAGAGTATTTCAAGATAACCAAAATAAATGATAAAGTGGTTACAATGATAGAGCTGTGCAAAGTTTTCTGCTCTAAATACAAATAGGAATTGATATGATTGTATCAACATAAAAAAAGCTGTAGATGCATAGCTTGCAGAAGCTATTTTAAACGTTTATTGCACATACTTCAAAGCACACGAGAGAAAAAACTTCATGTTGCCTATCCATGCTGCCCCACCTAACGGTGCCTGTGCGCCGGAGGACATAGTGCGGTGTGGAAGCCTGTTCGTGGTGGGACCTGCGTGAACTTCGCGTTTCCCTCAGCACGTTGTCTTTTCCTTTGGAAAGTCTTTTACATATCCAGCTCAGACGGGTCTGCTGCAGATTGCTGTTGGTTCAGCTACAGCAGCAATTGTCTGGAAATCCCGAGCGTGGCCACGAGTAGATCAGCTCTGTAACACAGTGAGTGCTTGTGGGAGGTGCTGGGTCAGCGGCGTACCTGCCAAACCAGGGGTGCTCTGCTGGCAGCAGACAGCTGGAAACTGGCTGTTCCCCCATCCCATGGGCAACACCTGCGTCTTTTGACTGCTAACACTCATGTGTATGGCATTAAAAGTACCGTACAATACACGTGTGGTGGTATACTTGGTTCCCAATTTGTACTTGGGAAAGAGATGCTAAAGGGTAGGCTGCTTGGCCCCAGTGTAGTGTCCGTAATCTACTTCTGGCCACCTTCTTTCCCTACATGTCTTAGGTGTGTAGAGCTACCTTCCGGGGAAACAAATCCAGCAGAAGCGAGCTCTCGTTGGTCACTGTCCTTCCCAGGGCCCGTGGGGAAAGCAGACCATCCCACGAAGGTCCCGTGAGAAGCTTGCGTTGCAGCTTGGGGTGAGGACGAGCAATGGGCGGGCGGTTGCTCTGGCAGGTAACAAGAGGTGCGTCAAATGCAGCCTGAGGGCTCCCGCACTGCACCCTCGCCCTGCACACGGGAGGTAAATCCGACTTGCTGGGGACGTAGCACGCTCGCCGTTGTGCGGATGCACCGACTGCTCACCTGCACAGCAGTGTTAAAGGCGTCACAAGCACGGGTGTGACAACCTGTGCTAACGCCCCTTCTTTTCTGTTGTCTTAGCCGCAGCTTCTTCCGATACTGCTGTGTAACACAAATGGCTTCTGGCTTGTAAGGTGTTGCTGTGAACCACGGGTGTCGAAAAAGAGGTCACTGATAATTATGCTTTCATATTTGAACTTCACCTATCTAAATCCCAGCTGCTGCAGGCTGCAGTTCATTGCCATTCTTCTTCCATCTACAGCATCTGTGCTTTCGCTCTCTACAGGTAATTTGATGCGTGCTGTTGACCCCATGTAGGTGTTTCGTTTTGCCTTCCTGTCATATTTCTGGTGAAGTATCCATTCTGTGGAAACCCCATTTTTAAAATTTGATTTTCTCTTTCCCCTTTGCGGAAATTCTGTTCCTTGAAGGCTGCTGATCGTTTGCAGATCTTTAAATGCAGATCAGCTGTAGGAGTGAGGAAACTGAAGTAGCTGCTTACGCACACTTGGATTTCTTCCTGTACTCAGCAGGGCTCTAGATGCTTTCTTTAGTCAATGGCAGGACATAATCTTGTATACTTTTAGGTTCACTTTCAGATGAAATAGGTACATGAACACTTTCTCTGTCAGTTATTTCAGTCTTGGCATATTTATGGTCAGATAGTTTGATGTCTTTATGTTATCATTGTAAAAAAACAACAACCAAACCCTCAGAACAAGATTTTTGGGAAAAAAAAAAAAAGACCCTCACAGGGCTTCACATCAGCTTCACAAGGATGAATGCGAGCACCAGAACCAAGACAATGAGCAGGAAATTGAGAAGTAAGTTGAGACCTCTGTTGTGAGCAAGATCCATAATGTGCATCTGTCTGCCCTCTTGTGCTTGGAACAGACCCTTGGTTGCAGCTTTGGGCTGCTTGCTGAGTTAGAAGCAGTGCAGATTCACATGAACTTCATTGTGTCCTCAGCTGTTTACCTGTTCTTAGTTTCCGCCACTTAAGAAAAAATTGTTTGTTTACAAAAAACAGATTTTTCCCTTCCAAAAAGGAATCTGAGTGTTCCCAAAGGCCTTCTTGTTTTTCCAAATACCTTAAAAAATAATAAATATTTAAAGTTAATGACAGCTTCCATTTTACTGCTGTGCTCCTGAAGAACTGATTAATGGGGAAAGGACGTGGATTTTATACATTTTGGCTCTTTATTTACTTTTTCCATGTGCATGGAACTTTTCAGGGCCCACCGGGAATAGTCATTCTGCTGGAAGTCGGGGTTTATTTAAGACTCCAGCAACAGATTGTTGAAAAACAACTTCTCCAAGATCTTTGTAAGTGCAAAATATGAAAATTATAGCTTCTGGGAAAAATGTACCTCTGTTTAAAGGAGCATTTCCTACACTTCTAGGGTTTGGCATCATGCCACGTGGTAGGTACTGTTTTGCCAACAGCGTGCTGCGTGGGGTTCTTTGCAGCTTTACAAATTCCTTATTAAGAATCTAGATTGAGCTGGCACAGGATGCATCTCAGTGCTTCTAATAGCACGTACGCAATAGCTTATTTAAGATGATATTAATAACTTAGCAATTCCAGTTTATGTGCAGAAATGTGTATATAAAAATAGAGGAAACAAATAAGACCAGTGAGCCCTAACGCTGAAATGTTGCCAAAACTTCCTTTTAATATTCAGCTGAATTCTTAGGGAAGATCACAAGAGGGCAGTGTTTTATAGTTCTGTATTTTATACAACAATGGGACTTTTGGCATTCTTATCTTTAAAAAGAAAAAACCCTAGGCTTATAAAGCAATCGTATTTTTCTAAACTGGTTGTCAGATACTCCAATAAATCTGGGACCTATTTTAAATGACTTTAATTACCAGGGTTCCGACTAAGATGAACAACAGTTTTTAAAGGAATCCTTACAAACGTATTCTGGTTTTAATCCTCTTGGCAAGCAAGAGGTGTTCGCTCATCTCCTTCTGTAAGCAAAACACAGAGTTTCTTCAGATTTTAAGATCTAGGTCAAATATAGAAGGAACACATTTAGTGTTAAATAAAAGATACCTGTGGATCTTGTAGGACATCACAAATATTTTCTAATCGTGTTCTGACAGACACTATTAATGGCTATACGAAGGTAGGTGTCTGACCCTGATCTACAGTACAGTAGTTTGCTTCCAGATATGAACCAGGATACTCTCTAAATGAATGTCTTTGTTACTCTATGCTCAAATTCTGGCACAGCAGTGTAGGTAAAGTACCAGGTTCCTGGTGCCCTTTAAAATGCCTTACCAGCTATCCAGAACAAAACTCGAAACTCTGAAATGGAAAAATGGAAAAACTGGTGGATTTATCAACATCTGCTGAAGACCTGGCTGAGAAGATGCATCTTTAAATCCAATGTATTTTTTTGTTCCTGATCCAAACCTTTCCCAGTATAAAGCTGCCACAGATGTTTGCCATTTAAATCACTGAACCATTTTTTGATTTGATTTTTATTTCTTATTTTTTGAGAAGAGTAATACAGTATTGCCTGTTCAGCTTTCTTTATTCACTACCAGTGTGTAAGACAAAGTAGCAAAATTACATAACGTTGGGTGGAGCAGAACAGAGAAAAGAAAACTTAATCCAAGCCACCTGCTGTGTGTGGAATTTTTATTATGGCTCATAAAAGTATTGAACTTATTGCTTACACTTCCATAAAATTCACCACTACTATGTGTAGTAGTTGGTGAGTGAAAATTAAGTATGTGTAAGTGATTTGGACATAGCAAAATATGCAAGATTTCTGTTGAAAACCAAAACAGAATAAACAGAGGTATAAAGAATCAGAAAGCTTTGTGATAACTAGTTCTTTTTCACATCATTTTAATTTATAAGTAGATAATAGGATGGATACTTTCTTATAAACTTACTTGTATTTGAGTATCTTATTTTATGCATTAATATATTTTCAAACAGTCATTTTAATAAATAAACATACAGTAGATGCTAGTTGTAAAGCTCTTACAAGTATACAAAGAAGAATACTATGTACAAAAGGTTTTATCTCTGGGTTTGGTTGACATTTTGTGATGTAGAGCGTGGTAGCAGTTTTTCATATCAGTAGAACCCCGAGACAGAAATGAACCTTATGGTACATGCAGTCTATCTGCGTTACTGAAAAATAACAGCAGGACTTCCAGCTTATTTATATCCTGGCTTTGTTATTGGTTATTTATTGTTTTTAAATAAATAATGGATTTTCAGGTACATAAGAGAGATGTGGGTATTTTATTTTTTTTGTGGGGTGTTGTGCTTTCTTTATTCTTAGCAATGCTTTGCTTTGACTTCCATATGTTACTGGCTTCTGGAGCCTATAATTCCAACATATTCTTAAAATGTATGTGTTGATATTTTACTCTTAGCACCTTTCCTTTTCAGGGAGTTTTCAGTACTATAAAACTGTTAGATTATTTCCAGTACAAGTTTCTTGAACCGCTACCAAAGCAAACTAAAGCTAGAAACCCTGCCCATCACAAAAATAAATCTTTAAAAAGAGAAGAAAGTAACTTTATTTATGATGGTTATTATTTTCCCCACAGAAGTAGTACACTACGTCTGTGAACTTTCTTAAAAAGTAGTAATAGGGAAAGTACGCGTACAAAAATCTCATGCATTTGTGGGAGCGGTCAGAAGGCGTGAAACAGGAATTGAGATTTATATTGACAGTTGTAGTCAGTAATGCTGATAGATTAACTTGAAATGGGGTGCCTGTGTTGCTGGTTTCATCAGTGCTTGCCTTAATCCTCATACAAGTAACTAATTAACTAACTTTAGCGATTAACCTTATTTCAGAGATCTGCTCTCAGCATATCTATTTGCTAGTTGGGATGTGCATCACCACTGGGCTTTCATTACATCCAGTATAGATTTTTTTCAAAGATTTCTTCTCTTCCTGCTCAGCTGTTCATTGTCAACCTTGATTTAGGTAATGTTAAGTCTTAAAGGCAGAATACGAGATTAAGGTAAACTTGATATTTTGTATTTATCAATGGGATTGCTTGCATGAGGTGGTATAGAAAGATTCCTGTTGAAAGTAGATGTCTGTCTGACCTCTGTCTGTGGATTCTTGAGCTTTCTTTATATTTGAAAATTGTGTAAAGTTTCTAGAAATTTACCTTAACACCAGCAACACACCGGATGGTTGGAAGTGTGCTCAGGCTTATTACCAATAACTATTGGAGCAGAAACTTCATCTTTTGTGTTTAGACTGTGGTTTACATACTGAAGAGATTTTTCTGCAATGCTTTCCTTCCTGTGCATAATGATATTTATCATTTATCTTAGGAAAATGCTTGTTTGTTCTCTAAGGGGTGTTTGCAGTTGAGGATGGTGGTGTTACTTGGATTTTTATGGTATACCCCAGTCACAGTAGTAAGGGTAACCTAAACCTTTTGCTTTACCGCATCAAATATAAGCCACCTAGAATGACATTGGCAAATATCAAGCTTTTTTGTAGTTTTAAACTAAGGCAATTACTGCATATGTTACATCAGGCCATAATAAACTTGTCTGAAGCCAAGTATTAAGAACTTGGAGAACTATTTTTGATTTTTCAGTTGTGCCAATTGTTATGTCAGTTACAGAAAATGAACTCTTTGATACCAGTATGGTAGTGTCAATATTTCTGTAAAAACATAGTGAAAGATCTTTCCAGATGTCTTTTAAACCTGGAAGCTTGTATCTAGTGAAAGTGCAACAGTGATAAATATTGTGAGTGGAGTTGCCTTTTTTTCAGATCCAAGTTGTGTGTGTGTATATATACATATATATAAGATCCCGTAAATAGGGAGAAAAGCATTTGAAGTAATGTAATCTGGGTTAGAAGGTATTTTTCTTTTACTCTCATTCTCCTAAAAACGCTAGAGCAATTTGAATGCCTTCAGTCGGTAACGCAAAGGTGCAGCATCTTGGAGTAAGCAGAGCAGAAATGCTCCCGGTCTGTGCTGTGATCTGTGGGCCTGCAGCTCTGCTTTGGGCAGACGGCGGCCGCATTGGGAACAGGCCCCGTGGCTTACGGGCTTTCAGAGAAACGTAAAGACACTCAGCCCTGAAAAAGTGCAGTTGCTGTTTGCGTGTACTGGCTAAACCACCAGGAGCTGGCTGAAGCACGGAGAAACTTACCAGCAGTAAGGAGAGGCAGTGCTTTACACCAGTCACAAAAGACAGCTCTTGCCCGAGACAGGTAAATTAGGTCATGCACAGCTGTGTAACACAGGCTCTAGACACCGTTCTGCACAGAAGTGTGTTTTTAATACATGTAGCAGGTGGTAAGAGAATAGCGCGGCGGTTGGCATACAGCTTTAGTCCAAGTGCTAGCCCCTCTCCCAAGAGGATCCTTGCATTGGGATTGGAGGTGGAGGTCTCTCTTCCCTTTGGGTGGCTTTCCTAGAGGACAGTGCAGAGAAGTGCTGGAACTTCAGAGGAGCATCACAATGATACAGATCAGCAAGAGGCAAATTAGAATCAGGCAGAAATTCACAAAGAGCTCCTGGAGCCTTTGGCGTGCTTGTGGGTTGACCTCAATAGTTGAGGCTCTCCTCAGAGCGGAGCGGGTTATGTATTGGACCTTCTCCATGGCAACAAGAAAGCAGAGGGCACAAATCAGAGGTTTTAGGAGTGCAGGAAAGAAGAGAAGTTGTCAGGAACAGTGCAAAGTGCCTATTATCTTCTCTTTTTGTTTTAGACAGCCTTTGTGGAGCTGGGAAAGCAGGAAAGTGAAGAGTTAGAAACGCAGAAGTAAAGTGCTTTGATAAGTGCAAACGGAGATTGTTTTAAAGCCCTAAGAAGCCCAAAATAAATAGGTTGCCTTCACAGTGGTTTTATTTTAAAATGGGATTTTGACAATTCTATTTTCCAGGTTCAGGTTTGTGCTGTAGTGTGCTTCTCCTCCCGGAGGCTACTGAGCACCTGCTTTTTGGCAGGGGCGATGAATTGTAAAGTGGAAACCATGGAAATGCAAGACTTAGGATCTAACGCCACGATCTGGGTAATCTTTCCATCCCTCACAGGCTGTGAAAAGGCCAGGGCTGACCTCCCCCCGCTCTCCCCCCACTGGTACCGGTTGAAGCACACCTGACAGCCTGGTGGCGTGGCGGGAGGCCCAGGCCTCGCGGCCAGGAGGCCTGGCTCTGGCTGCTGGCTGTCAGGGCCCTGCGCGGGCCGTCTGGCTTCCCAGCCCCTTATTTTGGAAGGGAGGGAAATAAATCTAGTTGATGCGTTGCCATTCCAAGTCAAAATGCTTTATGGTGTGTAACTAAAAGCTATCCATCACAGAGGCAAGGAATTTTAGTATATTTCTCGTCAGACAAAACAGAATAAGGACTGAAATGTTTTTCTCTACACGTGGCACCACGCGTTACAAAGTTCAGGCACACAGGCAGAGGGCTGCTATGAGGGACAAAATAAAGCATGTGTATAACTTTGTCCCATAAGTGAGCGTGTTTTATTTCAAGGAAATTGTCTCCCTTGTGATGGCAGATGGCCATGGGGTGTCAGTTGTCTTAAAACTCCTGGCACACAGCTGGGGTGTAAAACCCTCCTCTGTGAGCCTTGCGTGGCGAGGGGCTGACCGTGTGTGCTTGCTCTGCTCAGAGCAAAGGGCGTTCTCCAGGTGTGGTGGCAATGTCAGAAATTACTTCCTAAGATGACGATGGTATATGCATCTCTCAAACTTTGCTCTGAAAGCTGAGCTTGCCCCTGAGTGTTTTATGAGTGTGTATCGTGATACACAAGGCCTCTCTTTTTTTGGCAAGAAATGATACCTATGCCTGTCTTCCTATCTGTTCGTATATGTCAGATAAAGGAAAACAACTGCTTAGGTGTCCTGCTGCATAAATTATGTGAATCCTGACTGAGTCAGAGACACTGATGTCCATGGATTTGTCTGTAGATATGCCTAAAATGGAAGAACCTTAAAATGAAACAAAAAGTGTCTTTCAGATGGGGCATGGTAGGGGACCACTAAGGGATTTTGTTTGAGATTTTGTTGATTTAAGTTTGATTGGAGCAGGGTTGGGTCGGAGCTGCACGTACGCACACCAAGACCGTTTCTGTGGGCCCCGTTGGATGGCCTGCAGTCTTGTGAGCCATCAGTGGTGAGGAGAGGCAGGAGATGTCTTGGGGAGGACAAGAAGTGCTCTTGCCTGGGGGGAAGCATGTAGTCGGCATGCTCAGTTGAGCTGTCAGGCTGGTGTTAGCTATTTAAACATGTGCTAGCAGCCCGGCAATACAGAGGGACTTTTTTTAAAAATGGAAGGTGGTAATATGTTAAAGCATATACAATTTATGGCTAGAAATATGCATAGAGAAGGGACCAGGAAAGGTCAAAATACAGTAACTTGGTTTTCTTAACAGTTTGTGTGGGTTTGGAAGTTTTTAAAACACCTCCATGTCACCTTACCTACTAAGGCTATCTGTGGGAGTTTTCCTGTAAGCAAAGGAAGCAAATTCTGCCCATGTTTCAACAAGTTTTAATTTACAAGTTCATGGTTTCAAGTAATAAACACATACCTGGCTTGTTAGTCCTCCATGACGCTGTCACCCACCTAAAGTGTGCATAAACGGAAGCAGGGTCAGTAACACAGCTGCAGCTGGGTGGCTAGCAAGGTCAAAACGGACAGCCTGAAAAACAATTACACTGAAGTGAAGGGCGGTCATTGCCACAGGTAGGAGCTGTTCTCCTCTTTAGTCCCCTGACTGTGTTTTAGGTCAGTGTTAAGTAGTATTATGCGTATACAAACCACTTGTTGAAAGGAAAGTGCACCAAAAGGGCAAGTTGCATTTGACTTTTTAATGTCAAACAGTGTTGTGCTCAGGTGTGACAAGGCCAGAAGGGAGGCTGTTGGCTCTACAGCTGTGTTTAATCCAGCATCGCTGATGGATGTGAAAGACCTGCCATATGCCCAGGGCAGCTCCCCAGGCTCACCCCATACGTTTCCCTGTTAGGGGATCCCCTACGCCCAGCGCCACAGGGTGAGTCACCGATCACAGTTACTGCTTCCATCGTCGCTGGCATGTGGCTGTTTCCCAGGTTCGTATTAGGCTATTTTAAACTTTGTTTCTGGGTGTCCTTCACCATGAGAGGAGATCTGTGGCTAAAGTGAAAACTGTGGGCCACACTCATTTGTGGTGCAACTGCATTGACTCCATTGAAGTCACACGGGATAAATTTGGCTCCTTTGGAAATGCCACAGCAATTTTAGACACAGCCTGTTTCCTGTCATATGTTTACTAAATGCAGCAGTGATATCAGTGGAATAGGAGAGGTTTGACATATTTGATTTGTTGCTGTCCCATACGACCAAATTAAGCCCTGAAAAGGTATTGTTTAAAAGTAGTATTGTGTAATAGTATATCTCATAGATTTTTGCAATGAAATGTCCTCAAAAAACAGCAATTCAGTCTCATCAGCTGAAAATAGGTCTCTCAATAACCATAAGCATAGTGATGCAAAAAAGTACCATCAAGTTCTGCGATCCTTGGTCTAGGACATGTTCAGAACTGTTAACAAAAATTACCTGGCGTAAGAAATTGCTCTCTGTGTTTGTATGAGCAGTATGATGCCCCTAGGTAGGAAGGTTTATTGCGTGTTCAGAGGAGATGCACTTAAAGATTTGTATGCATGGTGCTAAAGTGAAGAAGAAACGCTGTGAGTTGAGTTGAATCTGGAGCCTTTTGTCCCAATTGTCTGTGGGTTGTGTGGACCCCCCCCGGGAGGAGATGTAGCAGAGGGTTAAAGCTCTGCCAGCGCCTGCAGTTAATGTGTAGGCATGCTCATCGTCTTTGCTAGCTTCCTACCTTAATGTATATATCTTATTTCAAGTTGTGTTGCTTTGTTTTGAGCCCTGCCATAAAATGCCTCCTCCCTGGCTGTGTGGATTCATTTCGGCTGGAGCATCTCAAGTCTGAAAATTGTCTGCTTCTGTGTGAGGAAGATGAGGGCTGAGAAGGGAGTGAAGAAGGAGGCCGTCTGAATTGGCTCTCTAGTCTCAATTTAGTTCAGTGGATAAAAGCTTCCGTCAATAAAACAGAAGTTGCTTACAGGTTTTCAAGTACAGAAGTGATATGCAAAGGTATACTACTTTTTTTCTTGTAAAAGGAACGAAACTGTTTGGAGGTGACTTGCTGGGTTTTACCCCAGCAGCTGGGTTTGTATTTATCTACACTAAGGGTGCAGAATTGGGGTTCCCATTCTGATTCTAGGCTGAGAGTGGCACTAGGCAGTTGTACCAGGGAAGAAATGTTAGCCAATTCAACAGCCTGACTGCAGAGAACAGAAAACTGAGATATATATAGATATATATGTATATACTTTCATGTTAAGAAAACGTGAAAGGGGCTGAAGATCAAAAACAGAGATGGGGATGGGTGAAGGCCCGAATGCAGAAAATAGTGCAGGAGAGGACAGACCGAGGGAGGGAAGTAGAAAAATGAGCAAAGGAAGAGTGGGGGAGTGTGGAAAAAGAGCAAGGATTGTGTGAGGGGAAACAGAAAACCGCAGCTGGAGTACATTAAGTCAGTGAAGAGCGCTGGAGGCTGACTTGTGGGATATGTTGTCATTTTTTCAATTGCATGTGGAAAACTTTGCTTTGGGATGGGGTAACAACAATTCAGCTTGTAGATTTCGGGAAGTGCTGGTAACAGGAAAAGCAAACCCATCCTTTTTCTCTTTGTTTTAAAGTCTGTTTTGTACTGAAGTGTCAGTGTTTTGCATGTTTAGGAAAGGATGGGGAAAGCTCACACTTTAAAAGCAACAGTTTAGATTCATTTTTTTCCCTTCTTACTAATTCTTTCCTTTTCCAATCTTCATTGGACTAGTTTTGATGTTCTCCATATTCTCGAAGTGAGATCACCAGTTAGTAAGAGCCTTTATCTGTAGTTCAAGTCCATGAGAACAAAAAAGGTGTGGATATCAAGCATTTAAACTGATGAACACTTGAACATACCAAGCCTGGCATTTTGGTTTTGGGAGTTATCCACATGCCTCAGGTCTAACTGTGACTTTTATCTCTGTGTTGGTCCATTAAAGTAGTCTGGAAGCTAAAGCTTTTGGCTCGTTTTTAACTCTGGGTTAAATTCCCTGCAACTGCTGCAGAGCAGCACGGTGGGATCTCGGGCGAGTGCCTCAGCTCTCCACACTCATCTGCTCCCCTATTAAAAATAGGATGTGTAATGCCACGCACGTTTTCTAACCTGTTAGTATGATTTACCTATTGCACAGTAACTTTTCTATGGGGGAATAAACTCCTTCTTCCACTACACATGCCAAGTATTTAAAACCGTGTAGTTTCAAGGGGGGTATTAGCTTCTGGTGGTACCTCTGACATTACTGTTACTAGGAAATGTGGTAGGTGCAATTTGAAATGAAGTGAAAATTGAAATGCATCTAATGTGTATAAAAGGAACAAGTGGAAGGGGATTCTGAGAGTTGTTTTTCTTTGTGTTTTTACCTTTTTCAGCAGCTCAGGGGACAAAGACATGGCATTGATTGAAAGAAGAAAATAGTAGGTAAATTCAAGTTCTGGGAAATAACTCCATGCCAGGAAAGTCCTCTTAAGAGGACTCAGTCTCTAGAAGGCAAAAGCAATTTTCCAGTTTCTGATAGTCTAGGGATCATAACGTAACTTTCCTGTGGGGCTTTTTGTTTCTCAGTTGCAGTGCTTTTCTAATGCTAGTTCAAACTATTCTTACAGCACATAAAAAGACACACTTGTTCCTGTGTAGGTGTATCCCATACATTTTTGTTTGCTGAAAAATTCACTAAAAATCCCAGATTATGAACTGATTTTAGTGATTTTTTTGTTACACAACAAAGACTCTATATCTCTAACCTTTTTGAAGGATAAGAATTGAATGCAATTTTTTAAAAATAGAAATGTGATACATACATAAACCTGGTCTCACAGAGCACTAATAATATAGTTGTCTTCATCCCCACGTGGCAAAAGGGAGGGCATTATTTGCTACAGCCTAAATGCAGTATTTCACATCTGATTCATCACAATTGTCACCCGCTATGTAGCACACACTTATGTCACGACTGTCGGCTGTTGTTACTCAGTTTTGGATGTCTGCAGCGTGGGATGTTACCAGCGTGAAACTTTCGGCTTTAACTTAACAGCTGAGCCACCCTGTTGCCCAATTTAAAGCAACTCTCTCCGGTGCAGTGATAGGATTTAGGGGGAGGTGGATGGGAATCTAACCCTGGGTAGCTACAGGTGTGTGCCAGGAAGAGCTGCGGCAAGCAGAGAAGTTTCTGTGCGTGTGCGTGCATGAGCTGCGTGGTATTACAGGTGTGTGTACGCAGCGTGTATGCTAGAGGGAAGGCACTCCGACAGAATAAATCCAAGCTCTTCTCTTCACTTGAAAATGCATTTTAAGTGACTTTCAGCTTGAAAAAAACATTTGTGTCTGTCAGAATCTTCCCGCTGGTTGTAGGCTTTGGCTCGGAGGCACTGAGGGGCTAAAGCACTGCTCCAGCCTGCCGGGAGCAGCTTCCCCAGCGTGGTAGCAGATCGCTTGGCTTCGGAGCACCCGGGTGCTTCCCGTAGCTGCCTGCTACAGACCGGTACTGGGGTGCTGAGCACCAGGTCTGTGCTCTTACCTGGTGCCTGCCGGTCAGTTTGGGGGAAAGGAACTGGGGGTTGTGTGTTCAGTAACAGGGAAACCCTGCCTCACAGCGTGAGTGAGTGGGTTGCCTGTCTTCTAGGAGCAGAACCTTAACGATGTGGGAGAGGGGGGAGCAGCAGCTCTAAGGAGAAATTCCCTAGAGTGTACACCTGCATTTCCATGAATCACATTCCTCTTAAAAATAATTGTATATCCAAATATTAAAATATCCTTTATGCGGTGTGTTTCTGTGTCTTTGTTGTTCGCACGGATTTTAAAGCTAAGGTATTTGGTTGCACAGTGTCTACGCACTTCCCTTAGTTGGGATTAAATGGATTACTTTCTGCATTAAAAATGTGATGTTACAAATCCTAGCGATTATTTTACTTGCTATTAGAGGCATTCTAGGACAAAACTGGCAGTTACAATGACCAGAAGGAGAAAAGAAACCCTTAAAGGAATTCACAGCAATAATACTGTATGAATTCAGTAGCCAGAATGGAAATCCGAGTAACACGGTACAACTACAGTTCCATTACTGCTGTAAACCACGTGAATTTTTTAGTTAAGGGCACTTTTTCACCATACAGCACAAAAAGGGTAGCGCTCTCAACGTGCTCCGTCAGCAAGGCGCTGCTCCGAGTTACGTGGGGAAGGAGCTTTACCTTTGTGGGGCAGTGGAACAGGCAGCTCTGGGGACGCACGTGTCTGCAAAACTGTAAGTGAATTACTCCTGGTGGGTCTCGTATT
The DNA here is from genome assembly GCF_964034855.1 of Anser brachyrhynchus. Taxonomy (NCBI): domain Eukaryota; kingdom Metazoa; phylum Chordata; class Aves; order Anseriformes; family Anatidae; genus Anser; species Anser brachyrhynchus. Next base: position 72,833,052 of record NC_137696.1, read on the forward strand.
TAAACAAAAAAAAACCAAGCAGGTTAAAAGGAGGGACAAAGGTCAGAGGAGAATGATGAAAGCTGCTCGCTTCTGCTGTGATGTTGCCTGTATAAATCATCTACCTGAGGACAGTTAGTGTCCCACAGCACATAGGAAATCTCAGATGTTTAAACACAGCGTTACCCTTGTGACGCAGAGCTGTGATGCCTAAGTTTCCGTATTTTTAATGGAGATGTAGAACTGGCTGTTAATTCGAGGAGAGGAGTTGATTTAGAAGACTACTGCTAGGGTGCCTCGCTGCGAGCCTTAAAAGCATCAAAGAAAAGAGGTCGCTTACCTCCGCTGCCGAGTGCTGGGAGCTGGGCAGCAGCCTGCTCCGGGCTGCGGGAGCCGCCTGCAGATCTGGCAACTTGTCCGAGTCTGCGACCAAGTGGTGGGAACAATTGAAGTCGGCCGAGGGGAAGAAATAACGCAAGTTTCAGAGGCAGGGCTCCCGGTGTCATTCAGCAGCGCAGAAGTTGTGATTGGTCCCGTTTCTGCCTTCTGACACCGGAGGTTGCTGCTCTCCGCTCGCTCCCAGCAGCAGCGCGTTAAAACCTTGGCAGCGCCTTCCCTCCCGTGCGGGAGCAGCCGTGAGGTTTCCCACCTTTCGGGGAAAGGAGTGAGCCGCGATTCACACGCGCTTCTTCAGGGCGAGAACTTCCACAGGAATTCCTTCCGAGGGCTCTTGTGCTGCTTTCGCTACAGCGGTCCTAATGTTTCTCCCTGACAAAAACCCAAACCCCTAGTAGTGTGGGTGATTGCATTTGGCACAGCGTTCGGACTTGGAGGGATGTTCTTTTGTACCAGGGGTTTCTTAAACTAGGCTCTTCGTATGCCTAGGCTTGGCAGTACTGTTACACAGCTGGCATTCAATTTACAGCGTGTGATGTGAGTTGTGCACAGCAGCTTTCTTCTGACAGGGCTATTTTGCTGTGTTTCACACCTCTTCCACCCTTTCAAGTTAATTTCTAGGTCAGGGTTTTTTTTCTTCCAAATAAAATCCAACACATATCAGTTCATTTCCCAAGTTAATCCTTTCTGTATAACGTGAAGTATTTTACTTTTCCTATAAAACCACCCCCACCCCCGACACCCTTCTCGGGGTGGAAACCACGCGAGTGATTTTTAAGAACCTCTCCTGCTTCTTTGGGTAGTGGTGGCAGCTGGACGCTGCTGCTTTGCACCTTACCCCCTGCGGGGAAAAGCCAGGTGTGACCCCAGCACCCGTATCCCACGCTTGTGAGAAGGTTTGGCCTCCGGTTGCAGGGGCTGCCCACGAGGAGTAGGCTTCGTGCCTCCGGGAAGTGGAGGATTTACGGGATGGGAAAGGACGAGGCTGCTGAGCGTGCGAGCATCCTGCGTCAGGCTCGGCGTGCGGATGCTCCCGGCAGCGTGAGCGTTTTCCTCATTTGGAAATGGCAGGCAAAAATACAGAAGCTGAGCCTAACTCTAAACACTTAGATCCAGTTTTGACAGTTACTGCCTAGCATAGGTTAGTGCTTGGCTTTGAACAGGACACCAGACATGGTAGGTCGTTTTTTTCGGTTGGTTCATTTGTTTTTGTTTTTTGTTTTTTATTCTTTTTTTATTTATTTTTTCGTTCCCTAGAAGCTGTGCTATGATGCATGCTGCAAAGCAGGGACAAAAGTACTTGAAGACCTTGGAGGCGATGTGGTACCGCCTGGTTTCAAACCGAGCTCTATTTTGATTTTTCTAAATAAGGTTTAGCTCTTCTGCAAAATTGGCTATAATACAATTGAAGTTAGAAACTCAGTTTTAATATTATAAATCTGACTGCTTTCTATTATCCTTTAGTACCAGACCCAGGAAATTCAGGGTCACTTGTTTCAATTGAAAGTTAATTGAGTATCTCCGCAGTGAGGAGTGCTTGTTCCTTACCAGGGCAAAGGGTTTATGCCATTTACTTATAATGGCATTATTAACGTTATAAATCTCTGACAGTCAAGCCAAGCGTATTTGGCCTTTTTACGAGGGAAGTTTCATGTTTTTATCACTTGCTGTCATCCAGCAAAAGTATGGCTGTCGTTGCTGTGTTTGCTTTTTTGTAAATGTAATATGAAACTTGTACTGAAAGTGTTACACGTGAAATTCACATCTGTAGTTCGTTATTGAGGTCTCACACCCAGCCCTGCAGTAGCTGTAATGTCAGTTCCTCCCTTTTATCAAGTCATCCTAAAGTGATAATGTTCCTGAGTTACTCTTCCCCAATTTCTCACCTTTTTGTGTTAGTGAATTGGACAGAGTCATCATTCTGGAGTTGTTGGTTTTTTTCAGATGAGATGCCCTAAAAGAATGGGGATTGTGCTGGCGAGCAGTTGACGAACAAGCCCCCGCAGCCACAGCTAGGTCTTCTTTTTAAAGAAGGATACTTAAGTGGGCGAGGTAAGGCACCAACAAAAACAGCAGTACCTCATCAGAAACATAACTCGTGCCTTCCGTGCATGCCAGTTTCAGATACAAAACTGTACATCGAACGAGACTGGACAGCCGTTCGTCCAAGGACAACAAAACTCACACCCCCGTGAATGCGGCCGGCCTGTAGGGGTGTTGCTGGGGCACCTCTCTCCACGGGGTGGGAGGTGGGCGCTGGCATCGCTGTGCCCTGCGGCTCCCTCCTGGGTGAGCGGGTCCCAGTGCCCACGGGCATCGGAAAGGAAAAGCTTTAAAAAAAGGAATCCATCCGCCTCGGAGGTTTTGGTCTGCTGTATTTTGTTCGGGGGAGCAAAAATGTGCAGCTGTTGCTTGCTTGACCTTAAATGGAGATGATCTGGGCTTTCTCCAGTGGGATTAGAGATCTGCCACCAGGGCATGTTTCTTCTCATAAATTTATTTAGAGATCTGGTTGATGTTTGGGATAATGTCCAAGAAGAGACGTGTTATACTGCAGCATACCAGCTCCTCTATTTAAATAATAATAAGACTTGTGTTCACATCAGTAATAATTTCCTAGACTTCTTTTTTTTTTTTTTTTTTTTTTTTGCTGTCACGTGCTGGTTTTGAAAACATTGGCCACCTGTGTAATCGTGAGATGTCACTGTTTGGCCCATTGATAATCTGCATGGAAACGAACCATAACCCAAGCCCCGTTATTTATAAAAGCAAAGAAACCCAGCAGTAAGTCTGCGTACTCGGGTTACCGCAGTCCTTCCTAGGGCTGCTCCAGTTGTCCCTAATACTGAATCACATCTCTACAACATCATGCTGCCTCACGTTTGATTTTCAAATAACCAAAAGCGAAGAGAAGGGAGAAGCGGATGCTCCCGAAATGCACACCGGTTTCTGTGTGTAGCTGGGACAAAGGGGCAGGTTGTGGCATGAAAGCTGAGCACAGGAATGAAAACTTTCCTTTTGTAAACCAGTGTTTCCGACCTGATTCTGAGATGCTTCCTGCAACACGTGTAGTTGCTGGTAGCCATTCAGGCATCTGCAGATGTGGCTTAGGAGGCACTTTTTGAGGTTTTCTGGTAAGGGAAAGGATCCAGCTAATCTGTCCTTCAGTTAAATTTGTACTGCAGGCCTAGTTTGACTTAAAGGGAGATGTTTCCTTTCCTTTCTTTCTGTAGAAATACAGGCAAAGTAGTGTTTTCAGCTGGTGCGAACAGTCCAGATTTACAGCAGGTAAGGAGATAGCCTAAGCAATTTGGAGATGCTCACGTTGCTCACACCTCTGAGTTCCCTTGCTTGAATTTGATAGCTTTATGACCCAAATGCTTCTGCTTTGCCTGATACATCCTTTAGCACTTATTTGACTTAGGTGATCTCACTCAGACCTGGAGTCTCAGTCAGGTTCTGACAGTCTCTTAGGGATGTTTTCAGGATGCATGGGGACGAGGTTGCCTTTCTGAGACTGCAGATTTCACTGCTCCCGTAAGCGGGGCTTACAGTCCCTTGTTAGCATTGTAGGAAGCAGCTCTGCTGAGAAATGTAGGCTTTGGCGTCGTGTTCTTCCCCTCTGGGACAAGAAGTATTTACTTTTCTTGAGCACTGGACAGTCATTAAAGTAGGCTGATCTTCACGTTTTGTTCTTCATTATAAACAAGGTGGACGAAGTTTCTGAAGCTGCAGCTTGTGAAGCATACCTTTGCAAAGCGATTAAAATACCCGTACAAAATAAATGAAGAGAAAACTACAACTTGGGCTGAAATATTTCTCATTTGGGGAATGCCGAAGACTCTGGCAGGACTAGTTGCCTGATCTGTTACTGACCAAAGACATTTTCAGAAAGGTCAGCTTGAATGTTTTCATTTTAGTCAGTGTTACTGGCATGAACTTTTGACCATTAAAGCAGATCACAGAGCTCTGAAACGTATCGTGCCTGTTTATTGTCTTCGGTGCTTTGGTCCAATGTTCGCAGAGGAGCAGGGGAACAAGAAATCTTGCCTGGCTCTTGATCTGAAAATCCACAATGGCCTTCCTCTTCCCACACCCCTGCAGAGAGCTCTTCTTTCCCTTGGATTCAACAGAGCTAACGCGGACTTGACCCGTGGAGCTTTTTATTTTGCAACAAGACATTGACAGCACAAAAAGCCACACTCTTTCAAATACCTGCTTGCTTGAATATCAGTGAAAATAGGCTAAGGAAAGTCAAATCAGTAACTGGGATGGTAGCAGTTAATTGCAGTCGTGCAAAGTGCCTTCAAAATAGCAATGTGATACAGAATAGGAAGTTCAGTGCTCTTCATTGCAGCAGAATGATTTTCCTTTCTGTGAAATTCATGTGAGAGAGCTGTATTCTGGTGTTTACCAGTGTCCCCAATTGGTTAAGCTGGACGCTGTGCTTTAGGCGGTGCGCTGAGATCCTTATACCTAAGAAACTGTGTTGAGTGTCTTTGAGATAAACTGTTCTAGGAAGCACAGAGATTAGTTGTGTCATTTGACATGTTATGAGTGATGGATGAGCGGCGGGACAAAGGCATATGAAGGAGAGATAAGGTTGGAAGACCATGTTCCAGTTGCCAAGTGGTGCTGCTGGATTATCTCCACTTGAACAGCAACTGCAGGACGGAGGAGAAGCGACTGGGGTTTAGCCTCAGCTGCTGCGTGTCGTCACCTGCAGGCTGTCCGAACAGGGACGCGAGCTTTGCCTGAACGAAGGATTTGCCGGCAGCATTTCGGAGCTGAAGGATCCTCTGGTGAGGAATCCTGCAGGAACCACCCCCATGTAGTATGGAGGGGGAGCTCGTGGACCAGTGGCCTCAACTGCGTGTTCACCTGCCTCATCGGTGTCCTTGCCCACTGCCCATCCTTTTTTTTTTTTTTTGAGAGCAGCTATATGTTAAAAGACTAGCATAATTACTGTGGTTTCTCACATACCACCCAAAAATTCAGATCCCAAACTTACTGCTTTAGAATTTGAGGGAACAAATCTTCATATTTTTCTTTGTTCCATTGTACAATGTGCCAAAATAAAAACATTGTCCTACTCCTCTAGTTCAGACCACATATGAGTTCAAAGAACAGATTCTCCCCATCTTGAAAATATTTTTCGGCTATGTATTTTGTTGTGGGCAGCTGCTTCCTGATGGAAATTGTTCTTACTCACTGGAGCGTGGAAATTTTGTCATGCGTAGTCCTGCAGGTCCTTTTGGCTGTCTGGCCACCAAGATGATGCAGAGAGCTTTTCTTCCTTGTTTTATGACTCTCTTCTTACAGTAGAAACTATTTGCTTTCCTCTTCCTGCGGCCTCTATGGAAAATGAATTTAGTCTTTTGTGGGGATTTGGTATAAAAGGCAGTGCTCCTCTATAAATTAAGAAATGAAAATTAAACAAAGGCGGTTCGATCTGAAACATGAATGTTGCCACCTTCTAGACAAGCCTCTTTCTGAGTTAAAATACAGTTGCCTAATCCATGTTATTTTGGGTTACTCTGGTGCTATTTTTAAAAGAAGAGACCAGAGTATATTTATAGTTTGGTATATTCTTGTAATAAACCGCAGCATTTACATTAAATTTGAAATTGTTCAGACTGCAGTAACTCCTGTGTAGATCAAGAAGTGTATGGATTAAGGCCATAGCATGTAATTTAATTAGTTTAATATTTTAGCTATCACTGTGAACAGAATATGAACATACTTGTTAAGGGAAGGGAAAGGAAAAAAGGGGAATACTTCACTGTCAAATAGTCTTTGAATATGCTTCCGAGGTTATATAGCTGAAAAACACAACTGCTTAAATATTGAATGTGACTTTTTCAGTGTGTGACTGTAGTGCTGGTATCTGTGATCATGCTGGTAGCTGTTATCAGGGAGTATGTATGGGTTTTATTTTCGTGATTTAATGTTTTCATTTATTAAGTAGAGAAGTATTTAGAATTTAACCAAGACCACAGAAGCAGAAGTATGGAGAGTCTCCTGAGCAACCCACAGAGCACTTGGGCTTCCTGGTGCTTCTTCCCACCCACGCAGGATTTTGCAGATTTCCATTGCTCTAAAATGCCTTAGTAATGACAGCGCAGAGAAGTACATCAAGAATTAAAAGAACCTTTTGAGTTTGACGACGGGGTAGAGTGTAGCTTAATGGAAATAAAGTGGACTAGAAATTAGAAAACAATGATTTTGAATCCCATCTATATTACCAGATCTGAGGATGTTTTCTTCGATTTCTTCCAAGACTGTAAGACAGCTATTTTGAGCCTGAGTCACAGAGGAACTAGATAAAGAGGTGCACATACAGCTTTGAAACAGCTCTTATTGAACCAGCTTTTAGTTCCCTCCAAATGCTTGGTGTTGGTGATGCGCTGTTAGTATATTAGGAAGGGTTTGCTGCAGATGCCCCACTTGTAGCAGAGTGGTCTCATCTCTACAGTGGGAGTTGTTTTCCCTTTCATTCTTCCTGTATTGAACACAAAAAGGTCACCAGGAGAGATGCTTCAGGCTGGTGTGTAGTGCAGCAGTGCAACGTTTTCAGCATTTTGAAAAATGTATTCAGAGCCTCTGAACCAGAAGATGCAACTTCGTCTTCATTTTAGCTCCAAGAATGTTCAGAATGGAGAGGACCTTGTTTTTCTTTTTAATTCAGTCAAGTAATTCATTCAATGGGTGTTAGGGTTTTTTTTTAGGCAGGAATAGTCTTTATATGTATCGTTAAAACCAGTATTTTACTTACAAAATTTGGTTTCCACACTAGAGAATTTGCTGTGTTTTGGTACTTCTTGGTGGGCCTTGAAAAAATTGTCTTAGCTTTTATCTCAATGTCCTTTCTGTAAAATGAGACTCAGAAGGCTAGTTTCTTTTTAAGATACCTCGAGGACCTACAAGTGGGATGTACTAGTTGCTGGTGATGGAAGTGCTATTTATTTTTAGTGTGATCTTTCTCTGCTCTATTTCTGCTTATACTGAGGTTCTAGGGCTTTTCCCCCACCCTTCCCCGTGAATTTATCTCCTAAAGACAGAAAACACCTTCACACGCTGACACGGATGTTCAGATGCTCACTTACATCATACTGCTACTTCGGTAGGAGACAAGTGCATTTCAAGTGCCCCTCATAAACTCAAGTGGAAAAGGTTCATAATTTGGACTGAAGCCAAACAGTTTAAAAATCCCACGCACAAACTACATGAATACCTTCTGTGCTTGTGTGGTTCCAAATTCCATAGACAATCCTGCGTTAAACTGGCTGCGTTTCTTTCGTTTGTCAGCGGCGCAGGAGTTTCAGGCCAGAATCTTCAAACACCTGACTTCTGAGATGCCAGGACCTGACTTTTCTGAAGCACAAAGCCTCTGTAATTCCTCCTAAAATCTGGGGGGAAAAAACAAAGCCAACGACAAACAGGCACATGGTGTTTCCATGTGTATTTTGTTGTTTGCCTTTTTTCAAGCTGATTTTTCAAAATTACGAGTCATTTCTGGTTGCATAATGATGTATGTGTGCTGTACGGTGATGGGGGTAGAATGATGCCCCTGAGCAATGGAAATCTTCTCGCAGTAGATCCACATGCTGTCCTGCTTGGTTTGCTGGCTGAATCACACACAGTTCCTCCAAGCAAGAGTTCCTACAGTGGGGGCAGAAACTCGAGTATGCCTCTGATTTTCACATCTGCTGACGCTTTTTAAGGTAGTCACCATCAAAAGTAAATGAGTCCTGGACTCACGTTGTGCAGAGCTCCCAAATCCGTACACCTTATAAACTTTGCACCAGCCTGTTTCTTTGGAGAACTTGTTTTTATCTTCTCATCCCCGGTAAGGTGACTGTACTAAATCCAAGGTGACTTTACTAAATCCCCCACAAGCTGTTGCTTATAAAACTTTCTTGTCTTTCTTTCTTCCTTTTTAAAATTTTTGTTCATGGTAATGAGAGCTGGAGAACAACAGAAGTGGGTTTTGCAGGGCTTTTTTGGAGGTTGTTTCTCCTTAACTGTTCAGGTGTATCCACGTAAGAGGGAGCAGAAAGCAGTGTTACCACTACCTGATCGTTCCTTCCCCGTGTGCCGTCAGTCATAACAGGTACAGGCGCTGCACCTGCCAAACCTGAAAGGAAAGTGATTTGGCTGGACCCCGTTCTTTGTGCAAGTGCCCATTGAGACCAGGTCTGGATTGCTATTTTTAAATAGTTTTTTTGTGTGTGTGCGCGTGTTTGTGTGAATACTTGGTTTTGTTTTCATATAAATATTTTGAGCATTTATGCTTTATTTTTGTGGGAATTTTTTGTTTGTGTTTAACCTCTGCTAAATCTGCTGAATGTTAAATCCATGGTTAATGTTTCTTTTAAAGATATGAAAAGCTGAAACAAACAGTGCAGAAGAAGAGAGGCCCGGTTTTCTGGTCTGGAGGCTAACACCCTAAAGATCTTCCATCTGACAAATGGGGACTGTTGATGAAGGATTTGCCGAGGATCAGTTTTTCCCAAATGCCTACTCCTGCTTCACATTAAACTGAGGGGAGGACACCTCTCTTCTTTTGCATGTCTTGTCAAGAGAATCTGATGCTGTCTGCTTCTTACGGTGTTTTAAATTTTCTTTTCCAATTACTGCACAGCAAATATTCTTTTTTTCTCCCTCATATTTGCCCAAGTCACACGCCTTTCTCATCATCCTCTTGTCACAAAAGGGTCCCGTATGTTTCTGTGCAAGACTGGTGCCAGCTCCGCTCATCCTTGCGGAGTTGCCTGAAGGCTGGCAAAAATAGAAGCCTTTTTGCTTCTTTCTAGGTCACTTTTTGCATCCAGTCTTCTTTAGCAGTGAACAGGAATAATAACTAATGAATGAGCAATTAACAGAGGCCCTCAAGAAGCTGATATTTGTAGATACCAGCAATGTATATTTAACAAAAAGGTTTTTATTAGTGGTCAGAACTTGGCTGAGGATGTCCGAGTGCAAATGTCCGAGATACTGTACTTTCAGGGATGTTTCCATTCACGATGGATTCATGACTTAAATTTTCTTCCCAACTATTCTTTTTTTTTTTCCTAATCTATTTCTGTCTTATTCATCCAGCCTGTAAAATCTTGCTGTGAAAAACGTATGCCCTACATTTGCACAGCACTTAAAACAACGGGCATTTTGTTTTACCCTTTGATTAACTGTAGTCACTTTTTGGTCATGCTGCTTTCCAGGTCAGAATGGGAAACAAAGAAAATGGAATTTAACTATTTAACTTCAGTTTATTGTTTCCCAGAAAGCTTCAAGACAAAAAAAAAAAAGAAGGAAAAAAAAGGGAAAAAAAAAAAAAAGAGATCATGGTTGTTCTCCTTCTGGAAGCTCCCTTTCATCTTCTGATTTTTTTTTTTTTTTTTAGTAGAGAACATTTGAATTTAAATGTAATGGGAAGATAAAACGCACACTTAATAAAACAAGTGCTTCTATACTTAGGAAAGACCCAATTGTTATCAGTGGAAAATTCCAGGCGCTGTTGCTTTTAACGTCACGTTAAGTGGCACCTAGAAGTGTTTTGTGTTCGTAACGTTTGCCAGAATATAAATGGAAAGGATTTCTGACAAAAATAATATTGGCGTTGTGCGGAGCGCGAAGGAATGTTATAACAACACACAAAAGCCAGGGGTGTGTAATGGTCGGTGGGAAGATAGGCGGCAGAGGGTGCCCCGTGCTCTGGTGAGCCCGGTGGTAGCTGCAGGTGCCCGAGACGAGGGGCGGTGGGGACGGCCGCGTGCTGGCACTTCACAGGCAGACCCTCCTCCCACATGTAGCAGCAGGCACCTGCGGGGATCCTGCCCGGCCCTCCGAGCTGATATTTCTTTCAGCTGCCTCGTTTGCTGCTGGAGGCTTTTCCCTAATACCCCTGCAGGTGCTAGGTGGGGCGAAACCTCCTCAGGCAGCGGCCGTCGCTGCAGCTGGCCCCCTGTGCTCGCTGCAGGTCGTGGCTGGTACCGCGGCGGTGTCACAGTGTCACGTAGCAGTGGTCTGTTCAGATTAGGAAACAGCCCTCCGCTGTGGGACAAGGCCATGAGGTCCCTAATACTCAGGTCATGTCTTGTCTGCAGCACGGCTTTCGTTTGGGAAGGGGCTTCAAACAGTCTGGGGAACGCATGAGCGTGCTTTGTAACGCCCTGACTGACTCTGCAACGTCAGCGTGGATGTGTCTGATTCTACAGCGGCACACACACAAAAAAGGGGGGGTGATTGCCCTTTTTTTGTTGTATCGCTTAGCCAGTTTTGAGACTCCAAATGACCACCATCCAATTAGCCTTCTGCAAATGGGGATACCAGTTAGTGCATCTGTCATGCTGGCTGGCTGTTCTTTGGAACGCCCTTGTGTAAAATCCATGCAGTTCAGCTCTGGCTGTGTATTTTTGTAAAATCAGCTCCTTCTTAAACGAGTTTTAATCTTGTTTTTCAGCCTGTGAGGTTGGTGCCTAACTGCCATTGTCCTGATGGGTCATCAAGTAAGGGTGGGCTTGCCCTTTAGGTCCTAAATTTTATTCATTGTAGCTCTTAAAATTTGCATCTTCTTTCAGCTGTTGGTGAGATGCTTTAGCTCCTTTTCCCTATCTTTTTAGTTTATTCTTTATTCTTCTGACACTCTTATCCCAAATTTCATTCATTCTGTATTCTCCTGATACTCTTATTCCAAATTTCATTCCACCAGTCCTGGTCCGATATGTATTCTCAGCCTGGGAAACAAAGTATTTGCAGGCTTCTTCTGTCTCTTCAGCCTATGTCCGTGGCGTTTAGCTCTTGATTCATAAATCAGTTTTTCTTAGCTTCCTAATATTAGGCTTGCTCTTCTTTGAACATGTTCTACTATTTCCGTGACTTTCTGGTGGTATGATGCCCAGGACTGAACGTGTTTTTCCAGCTGGGTTTATGCCAGAGCTATTTAAAGGTGCTGTTGTATTCCTTCCCTCTCCCCCTTTCTCCGTGACCTGACATATCGTATGTAGGCAGCCCAGACTTACATTGAGCTTGTTTTCAGGCAGGTTAAATTGTGAGCTGCTGGCGGGTCTATGCTCCCTGTTAGTCTGTGGTCCCTCTTATATTCATTACTTTGCAGCTTACATATCTATACAGAGTGTGTTTTGGATTTTTTTTCCAAGCTTTATTGATTTTTGGTACTTTTTTGATGTTGTATTTCACCGCTTCCTGTCGGTGTGATGCTAACCTAACTCTGATACATCTGTGTCTCTCAGTACCTCACAATTTAATGTTTCAACTCTGACTTCAATTATCTACTTCTCCTCGTTAAAAATTCCCCAAGGAGCACCGCGTGTACCACTGATGGAGAAAGGGTGCGAGGGCGTGACCAGACGTTCTCTCTCTCCTCCACGACTGCTTCAGGTTTGTAGAAGCATAGCAGGACGTGATGCAGCCAAGGTGCTACTGCCAAGAATTTTACGGATTGCATTCGACCGAGCAGAACCACTGTCTCCCTCCCCTAAATGGCAAAGATGGAGCAGAGAGGAGCAGTGAGTAGGTGGTGGTGAAGTACAGACACCACAAGTCAGGGTTTCTTAATTCAGACCACGGTCTTGTTTTTAGCCATCTGGGAGTCTGTTTGTTTTTGTGGCTGTTTTCTCTACTGCATTTCGGCCAGGCACAGCGTCTTTCTGTAGAAGTGATTCCTTGCAGAAATAATTCCTTGCTTTGCTTTAAAGTGATTTCAGAGTCGGGGCTGACTCGACCGTTGCAGCCTCATCTCATTTCTGCTGCGCGAAAGTCCCGAGCCCTGCCTTGCTGTGCTGGCAAGAAGACGGATGGCCTTGCGGGGTTGCCTGAACTAAAGTTGTGTGCCGAAGCACTCCGCCTGATGTTGGGAGGAGGTCCGCGTGGGGAGGAAGGGATGGGCGAATCCTTCTTCTCTTGCTGTGGGCCAGGAGCGGTGGCAGAGCTCATCAGCGACCACCGCGCTGGCTTCACAGATCTGATCCTTTTCCCATCACAGGGGAGGAGCGAGCAGGAGGCGTCTCTGCGATAGCAGCTTTGCTGCTGCCACATCCGCCTCTTCCAGTGAGCAGGGATGGATGGTGGCAGGCCCTCGGCCCTGAGGCACAGCCCACGGAAGAAGCCGCTTGCTTTCTGGTGGCCTTGGTTGCACCCGTTCGTTGCGGTGGGCAGGCTGTGGATGCCCAGAATTGTCTCTCTCCAGAACAGTGAATGCCTGCAAAATTCGCCAAGAGAGGACCGGGGCCTACAGAGTGGCTTTTACAGTAGTGTGGGGCAGCGCAAGCCGCTGGCCAAAAGGGATCGTTCGCTGAGCAGAACTTCTGGCTCTCTTCCAGCTGTTAGCAGTGGCCTGCAAAAGCTTTGCTGATGTAGTATAGACGGCACTAAATTACTTGAACTGCAGCTTTCAGGAAAAAAAATCTTTAAAATCCACTTTTTTTTTTTATATCGTTAGTTGTCATTTCGACATTTTCAGATTCCCCCTCTCCTCTGCGATAGGCCGTGTTACTAGGTGGAGCGGTGTGCTGCTCTGTGGGCTGAGACACTGAGCGGTTACAGGCAGAAGCCACAAGCATGTCTGGAGAAGATAATTTTAATTAGTGCAATTAAAATCCCAGCCGTTATTGGCCTAAATTACCCAAATGTTGTTATCCTCTAGTCCAGAAAAAAGTTATTTTCCCACTGTTAAGGAACGTGATGGAATCGGTCAGCAATGTGTGTTCCAGAAACAAATACTTGAGTATAGGCTAGCACAGCAAAGGCTTTTTTATTTTATTTTATTTTTTTCCCAGCAGCTAGCTGTGTCTCAGCAGTGACTTGAAGGCTTGCCAAGTCATGAAAGTCAAGGCCAGGACCTTGTCAAAAAAACAGCCTAGTGAGGACCTTTGGACGCTGCTGTGCAAAGGATACAGCTTTAACAGAGCAGATGTTCCTAGTCCAAGCTTGATACGCTTGGAAGAGGTGCCAGTCGACAAAAATAGTTGTATTTTCTAGGGTAGATGGGGCAGACGGAAAAGAATGCCGTCTGTTTCAAGCTAGTTCTTTTTGTGTGTGTGTGGTTTTTTTTCTCCATAATTGTGGAGGATTCAAGTTGAGTACTTGGAGTTGTGGATGGCTCACTGTATAGGAATCCAAAAAATGTATCTTGCTTCGTTATTTGGTTTGATTTCCTTAAGAGACAAAACACTCGAATGTAAGCGGACCACCTGTGTGTTCCACACCATTCGAAGCATCTAAAAAGTTTGGAAGTCAACACCACGTGCTCACAAATGAGTAAAGTGTCTTGTTATTCTGGGCAGCACTCAGAAGTATTTTTAGCTGTTTCTTTTTTTTTTTTTTTAATTGCTGAAACGTGATAACAGAAACAGATCTTTTGTTGTTGTTTTTGTCTGTTCAGAGTGATGACTTGAAGCGCACGGGCAGTAGAGATAATGTAAAATAATGTTTTACGGGTTGTTGTACATGTATATCCAGCTGCCATATGCTCCGTAAGATTAGATATATTCCGAAGGCAAACCATCTTGATCAGCAGCTAAGGAGGCCTTACGTATTAGACTTTTTAAGAACTTAGGAGCATCTAATTGACAAAATGCTACTCAGTTCTTAACTTTGCAAAACGTGTTGCCTTGCTTTTCAGCACTCTTAATATTTCATTGACTTCTTGTGCAGTCGTTTATTGTACTGAAGTTGAAGGCTTTCTTTTTAATTGTAGTGCAAACTGTTGAGGTTACTTAAAGCTAGCACATAGGCAGTGTGCTTGCTTTGACATATTTTGCTAGGGAAACCACTGGTGGCTTCCAAAGTATTTTCAGTTATGATGGGTTCATATTTATATAATTGTATTGAGTCTCATCCCCTCTGTATCTCCTCTTAGTTTTCTGAAGAAGGTTTGTTTTTATTGTTCAGTCTTAAAAGACAAAATTTGCCTTGCTCGGTGAGTGGGATGATTTGGCTTTATAACGCCAGAGATCTCCTGTTTATCCTGTCAAACTCTTGTGGGTTGTTGATTTTTTTATTTTTTTTGGTAGAGATGGGATTTCTGGCTCAGAGGAGTAGGGAAAATAGAGCAAGGATCTAATCCAACAGCATTTAGGACTGTTTCATTCTTGTTTACTGTACCCAGTGCTGCCGAGGTGGATATATAAAAACAATTAGCTATGGTGGGATGAAGCAAAGGAAGAATTTTCATGACACCAAGTACAGTGATAGTTAGTGATGTTGTCACTTTATGCTGCAGGACATGGCATGTGTGACTAAGCGAGACTTTCCCTGGAGTAGTTTTGTGCTGGTGACTATTAATTCGACCAGTCACAAGTACAGCTGTCATACAGAACAATATGTGACAATCCTGAGGTATTCTGTAAGAACCGAAGACTTCTTTGAAGTTATCTGGTCTGGTTTCAGCAATGCAGACAAAATTAATTTGAGATTTGTAGATCTGTAAAGATAATGCATGTGTTTTACTTACAGGAGGAATCATGACTCGGTTAACTCATTTGTAGTAGATCTTAATCCATGCAGCACTTAGCTTTTCCTTTCCCCACCTCCCAGTAGAGTACGGTGCCATCTTCTTAGTTTCCCTGAGCAAGCGTAGGTTTAGTGGACTTAGTAGAAATGGCAGATGTGACAGGTTTTATTCCCACATCATTTTCAAACATAGACTATACTCCAGTAAGCAGTTGTATGAGGCACCTTTTTTAGGCACGACGTTGAAGAGAATTTCCAAATGCCTTCAGTGTTTTTTATTGCTTGGGGGATGTAATCATGAATGGGCATAGGGCAAGAAATAGTAATCATAGCAACCAGTGAACCGTTTCAGGGTAAAGTTTGATTTTAATATTATTTCACATTTTACTTTTCCTCAAAATGATTCTATGAAAAGGAACTGTTTTTCATGTCAATATTGCCTTTTCGATAACATATAATGCTTAATATTGTCCAGCAAGGTACACAATCAGCCCGAAACCATCTACGTGCTGGATTCTGGATGTGTGTGTTGATTTTTTTTTTTCCCTTTGTTTACAAATGACTGATAGTATTCCATTAGCTGTTTTTTTTTGTTGTTGTTTGGTTGTCTGTTTTTCCTCAATAATTGACATTAAATGTTTAATGTGTGGAATTGGGGGAGGATTGGTTTCTTTTTTTTTGTTTTAATCGTTCCTAACTAATTATACTACTCAATCTATCCAGCTTGTTAAGCAAAGGAAGTATTCTGTGAAGCACATCAATTGGATTTGTTGGGATTTCTTTTTTTGTGACAGTCTTAAAAGGTTCTTTAACTAGTTGATCTTCTATCTAGTTTTAAATTATAAATTAAATGAGGGAAAATGTATTTTTACCTTTTCAGGTTCATTTTATCAGTAGCAAGCTAGGGATTGAACCGACCTAGACTGAATGGGGGAAAAATACTCTTTCTACATAGAGGAGAGACCACAGCTGTCAGAAGTTCATGACTTCAGCGCATCGTGGTTCTGGGGTTTAGGCAGTGATTTCTCTCCATTCAGTAGAGCTTTGACAAGAAATGCATAGTGCTCGAATATTACATACCTAATTTTAATAACTGATGCTATGTTTTGGTCTTAATATAGTTTTTTATAATCATAAATAAAGTTTTAAATGTTCAGAACAATGCAAATAAAAAATATCCTTAAAAGTCTGTTTAAACTTTTAAAACCAAATTGAGCCATGTTTTCACTTCCTTCTCCTGCTGCTTTCCAAAAACATAGAAGGAACATAGTCCAAGGTGACCCCCAGATAATAAAAAGAGAAGTCTCTTTCTCCAGTGATGAATAAAATGGTGGAAGATGAGATGATTGCTTATGGCAGCTGATGCTGGGTTGCCTCTGTCTGATCACTGTAGTTCTAACTTAAACCTTCCACCTTATGTGAATTCCTGACACGAATGCTTGTAATACTTTTTATGTTCCGAATATGAAAACACTCCTGATTAAACATCCCCGTTAGTTGTTTACTCTTCTAAACCATGATGTTGTTGGCTCCTATTCAATATGACTGTTGCCTTCAGATCAGTTTGTGTTGAGATGCACAGCCTGGCTTTTGTGGAGATTAATGGAAGTCTGAAATCTGTTACTTCCGAAATTTTTATTCTTGAGAACAGTTAGGATTTAACCAGAATTGTATTATCATATTCTATATTTCAAATGTACATGCTTATAGAAAGTATTTCTCTTTCTCTATCTGCTGAAGTTACAGGTGGGAGTCGAACAAGTGAAAGGAATGCTAAGCATTATCTGCAAGTTATCAGCCAGTCTAAAGCTATCTCATTTGTAGTACTTGAATAATTGCAGCAGGATACGAACATTCTGTGTTGTTTGCATTAATAAGTAAAGATGTTTGTTGCCTTAATAAGTATTTAAGTTCTAAATGAGCTTTTCATCTCAAACTGCTTTCAGAGCTGTAAATTCATTAGTAGAGAAATGATAAAATGGTGTTTAAATCACTGATGCTGAAGTTTGTTAAAGAAAGTCCTTATAAATCCAATTTTTTTATATAAAGCAAATCTGATTAGATTGCAAAGCATTGTTACGTTTCTGAAATAACAGACTACTTTGTAAATTCCCTAATATCTAGGAGATTATTTACCTTTACTGTTTTGGAGGCTAATGATAGAAATGTTTCATGCAGGTTCCAACTGGAACATCTCGTCAGAGTTACCCAGCTACCAGCTATCAGGACTTCAGCAACTGGGAATCTCTAATGAAAATTAAAGAGGGGCTGCTAAGACAGAAAGAGATTGTGATCGATCGGTGAGTAAGCTGCTCCTGCTGCATCTGTTAGATTAGATGACATAAAAGCTATGATGTAGAAACTGACTTTCAGGAGAGCTGTTTATTCAGTAAAGTTGTTAGGTTTCAGTCCAGCATATGTTTATGCACAAAATATGTGGTGCCTAGACCTTGCCAGGAGAGAAGACAGGCCGCTTGCTAAAAGCCTTTTACAGATTTGGGAATGTACTTAGGGGTCTGATGCCTTTGCAGTGGAAAAGAGAGACCAACAGCCAGTTCTGCTGTCAGCCTGCCCAGCCTAGCTTCTTACACATCTTTGTGTTCGTATCAGACATCTTTCTGCTTGCAAACGGGTCTTGGGGGTGATACAAGATGAGAAATGGTAAACGGCATTGAACTGACTTTCTTCTCCATGACCAGCAGAGAAATGCAATATATTTGAAACCAGCTGGTAAAGCTTTGAGAATTTGGTGTTTACAGAAACATACAGTGGTAAAATCCTATTTAAATGCTCATACAAATTATGTAGATAATAAAATACTAAATTCAGTACATCAAGAAATACATTGTTTCTAATTAAAATTGATACCAATCTGAGATAAGCCTTGGCAGCAGCTCACTGCTGTAAGTTTCTAGTATCTTTGAAGTAATTTCTGGAATTTTTGAAGTTCTAACTTAATGATGAAATGAAGCCTTAGTGAGGAAAACGTGCTTTTATTAAAGGGCTTGAGCTTAATGAAGCTTACACTAAATTAGCAGATGTCATCAGGAGCTGCAGTTTGGATGCAGGACATTGAGGAAGGGCATTTTTATATTTGATATAATTATCATTTGGCTTAGTCTGTGTTTTAATAATAAACTCTTGGCTCGTGGCTGAAAGAGGAGTGGTTGTTCTGATCTTGAAATAGTTTTGCCCTCTTACTGCTACTTTGCTCCACAGCCTGAGGAGAACTGTGTAAAGTAGGTGTGTGCTAATCACAGGAACGCCAGGCATCCTGATGAATGTTTTCGTACTTCATCTGATAGTTACTCTCCCTTAATGGGTGGAGATGGACAACTTCGGCACGATTTTCTTTGGCAGCAGAATTATGCACAATCTGTTCCTTCCTCCGTTGCAACCGAAGAAGGAGCTGCAGTGGTTTACGATGTTTCTGCCCCCTAGCAATCCGACCAGTACCTCTGCTGTCACTGCGGTGATGGTCAGCATCAGCTTCCCCAGCTCAGCTAAGGCACGTGCCAGTGTGCGTTTTCCTGCCTCTGCGGTGGGCGATGGTGCGCAGAGCAGGAACTGCTGGGGCGTGGGCACAACATCCCGCCCTGCTGCGGAGGTGGGGATCTCCCAAGGGGACAAGCAGTTAAGATGGAAACATCCTTAACCGTTGCATAGATCTCTTCTGTCAGAGCCTTTTGATCAGCTGCTTAGGGGCTGTCTAAATCACAGCAGCTTTTCCAGGCTTGCTGTATCAATAGTAATGCTGTATAACATGCAACCCTCCTTTCAGTGCCCAGGCTGTCACCAGCATTTGTAAGCACGTCGCGCATGATGGCCAGGGGCCGTCTTTGGTGCCTCTGCCGAGCACCTACGCTCTACGTGAAGGCTTGTTATACAGTGGCAACCAAAATGTCAGTTCACATTATTCTTCTCACTCCGAAAACGGATTTATAGTCAAGGGTGAAGTTTCATTTTACTGAAGTGACAGTTTGCAACCTCGTTACCTGCTAATGTTACTTGATACTGTCCATCCTGAGGAAGAAAAGCTATTTTTTGACATCCCATGGCAATGTGTTAGTTCTTTTTTGTACAAAACATACTCCTGAATGACTTAGAGATAGTGAATACAGTTCTCTCTGGATTTAAGGGGGAAGTCAGTTGAGGTGATTCCTTTCCATTCAGCTGAAAAGGCAAAATACGCTCTGAAAGCTATTGAAGTGAGCAAAGACCACTTAGTGATACTACAGTCATTTGCTTTAAGTAGACATTGGGTGTTACAGTTAAGCACAATGTGAGTTGAAATAATGCAGCATAATAATGCACCGCAGGGAAAGTGTTCTTTTAAATATTGAGCCTGCATTTGAGCAAAAAAAAAGCCTTAAAATTTATGATTTGAAAATGAAATGAAATAAAATAATTTCAAATAGATCATTTGTGTTACTTAAAGTTAGTACAAAATGATAGTGCATATTTGGAAGGATTTTGCAAAAGATTTTCTTTTTTTTTTAATAAAGAAATACTGTTTTCTATGACAAAAAATATTGATGATTTCACTCATGGAGAAAATAGTACATACTTGCTGTCCAAAATCCTAGAAACAGAGAACCAGTATAAAGTGTTAGTGTTATATTTATTATTAGATGGAGTATTCACAATACTTACATACGAGTAATATCTTTTTTCAAGGCTATCTGTATTTTGCAAGGGTAGACACAAGGCACTGCACTGAGAATCAAGATGATGTTTGGGACCCAACCTAGGTCTGCTGAGGGTTGTGCTCAGTGGCACAGAGTCTGGTTGGAGGCCTGTAGCTAGCGGTGGCCCCCAGGGGTCCGTACCAGGTCCAGCCTTGTTCAACTTACTCATCAATGACCTGGATGAAGGGACAGTGCACCCTCAGCAAGTTTGCTGATGACACAAAACTGGGAGGAGTGGCTGAGACACCAGCGGGCTGTGCCGCTGTTCAGAGGGACCTGGATAGGCTGGAGAGGAACCTCATGAAGTTCAACAAAGGCAAGTGCAGGATCCTTCACTTAGGGAAGAATAACCCCAAGCAGCAGTACAGGTGGGGGCTGACCTGCTGGGGAGCAGCACTGCAGAGAGAGACTTGGGGTTCCTGGTGGACAGCAGGCTGACCAAGAGTCAGCAATGTGCCCTTGTGGCCAAGAAGGCCAACGGTGTCCTGGGGTGCATTCGGGAGAGTGCTTCCAAAAGGCTGAGGGAGGTGATCCTCCCCCTCTACTCAGCCCTAGTGAGGCCACACCTGAAGGATCGTGTCCAGTTCTGGGCTCCCCAGTACAAGAGGGACATGGAGCTCCTGGAGTGAGTCCAGAGGAGGGCTACAAAGATTATGAGGGGACTGGAGCATCTCTCTTATGAGGAGAGGCTGAGAGAGCTGGGCCTGTTAGCCTGGAGAAGAGAAGGCTGAGAGGGGATCTTATCAATGTGTATAAATATCTGAAGGGAGGGTGTCAAGAGGATGGGGCCAGACTCTTTTCAGTGATGTCTGGTGACAGAACAAGAGGCAATGGGCACAAACTGAAGCACAGGAAGTTGCAGCTGAATATGAGGGGGCACTTCTTTATTGTGAGGGTGACAGAGCCCTGTCACAGTTGCCCAGAGAGGCTGTGAAGTCTCCTTCTCTGGAGATGTTCGAAACCTACCTGAGCGTGATCCTGTGCAGCATGCTCTAGGTGGGCCTGCTCGGCAGGGGGTTGGACCAAAGGATCTCCAGAGGTCTCTTCCAGCCTCAGCCATGCTGTGAGGCCAAAAGGCTACTGGTCTACCTGGTCTTACCTTAAACTTGTCTCAAGGCAATTCAAATTCTGAATACTGGCCTAAAATAATTGTACAAAGCCTGCTAAATTTTGGTTAATTAGAATTCAAGGTGATGGTATTTAAGCTGCATATGCTTTTAGGAAGTGGAAGAGGAATTCTGCTGTTGATAGAGGTCTTGGTAGTAGGTGTTGGCCGAAAAAGCCGTTTATGCTTGTAGTTCTTGAAGAGTTTTAATAGGTGTGGTCTTCTTAAAACATGTCTCATGTTGAATTTACTGTCTGATAACTGGAAGATGTCAGCAAGACTTGTTTAATTCTTGAGGGGGATAGGAGCTTGGGAGAGCTGGGTTACCCTCCTGCTGTCTGGAAGCTGAGGAGCGGCACAGCAAATGGCAGGAGGATACCGAAGGGTGGTGCTCTGAGCCCTGCTGCTCCAGCCTTAGCTGTTTGCTGTTGACAGGTACAAGGAAGAGTTGGATGAAAAGAAACATCCCGGGAACACCCTTATCTTGCTCTTGTCACCAGCTGCCCTTTCAACTGCATGGTTGCTATCCAGTTTATTTGAGGTTAAAACGCACTCTTCTGCTGTGAATTGCGCCAGGAGCCAGGAGGTGGAGGAGCTGAATGTCACTTCGCACCACACACCTTGTTCTGTGTGGGGTGCTTAAGTCTGTTAATATGCAGGAAACAGAGGCTGTGGATGTAGCAGTCTCATCGAGCTATTTCACCTTTACCTTGTTATAAAGGTGGGGGGAGGAAACAAAAACCTGCTGCCTGTTTCCCTTCTTGCCCCACAATGACAAAAAAAGCAACAGAAATCCAGCTCTTCAGGACTAGATTATTAAAATCCCATGTTTTGCATCAGAAATCTTACTGGTTTGGAAAAGCTGCAAACGAATTATTGTTTAAAACGATTCAAGGAATAGTACTTACTATGTAAATCACCTCACTTGGGTAGGTTTGTGTGTCACTGGAAATTCAAAGCCATGAGCAGGATTAAAAAAAGCAAAACAAAACAGAAAAAAAACCACAGCCACTTGCATTTGTGAATAGAGTAAGTGGCTTGGTATGTGTTCTATACACTGGGGTGAATATCACATTTTCTAATAGATGACTTAAAATCAATTTGACACGTGTAGTTGAACAAGTATAAATGAACGTAGTTGCAGAAATGGGTGGGTATAAAAGTGGTTTTATTTTGCCTTTAAAGCTACGGTAGGAATTGCTGCCAATTTAATGAATCAGAGAGTGAAATCTGTTTTTAAATCTGCTCTTAAAGAATGGGGAAGACCTCATTTTCAAAAAGGGAAAATGTGGCATGAGGGAGGAAGCCCAGAGTGTGTGTGTGCACCGGAGCACGTTGGCACTTCCTAAAGGTGTGTATCGCATTTTTTCCACTTCAGCTCTGTTGGTACAGGCTGTGAATAAGGGTTAAGGGTCTTAAGGGTTTTGTCTGTAAGAGGAAATCTGCTGCTGTAACAATTACTACTAGAATGTCACCCACTGTACAAAATAATTGGATTATGTCATTGTCTTACTTCTTCCCCAGTTTAATATGTAACACTACATTATATTTAGCACCAGAGGGAGCCAGCAGTGTTTGTGTTGGTTTAGAAAATTACAGCATCGCGTTCTAATTCTTTGTGTTGTTTCTGTATTGTGTACTCTGTTCAGTACATTAACAATACTGAAATTACAGTGTTTTGGTACAATTGTGAGTGTATTTTAAGACTGGCCAGCCACTGTGGATGTCTCCAGTGTGGTATTGGCACTGTTTGTTTGGCAGGGATCGCATATAGGGGGGTATGTGAATAAATGCCAAATATCTGAACATATGACATAAGCTGCTGAGAATAACACTCTGCATGCAGTGTTCTCTTCCAGGCAGCTCGAGGGCATTTGAACTGCTTTTTAAGGAAAGGTAGATATAAAAGCATAATTTTAGTGAATAGCTGTCATTCCTCGAGGCACAACAACATTTGCATTCTTAAAACAGTTGCTAAATCATTAGCTTTCCATCCAGAGTTGAATTACACTTAAATGTTTTCATTGGGACAGTTGTATTAGGTTTTCTTTGCCTCCTGTCAGATTGGCGTGCCTTGATTTGTTGACATCAAACTGCATGTGAGCTGGTAGCGTTCGTGTTACTGCTAGCGTAAAGCTGTAATTTGCCTAATTTGAGGATGCTCTGTTAAGATTTACAGCATTAGCATGTCCATTTGAGGGACAATTTGATGCCATTTTTGATGAAGTCACACTGAGGCTTTCTGCCACCCTGGATCTGAGCAAGCACGTGTACAGTGGGAGTCCTGTGCAGGGAGTAAGGCTGCAGGGAACCTTCTTGGCTGCCTTGCTGTGTGAAATGCTCTTTGCTTGCAATAATACCTTGAAAAACATGGACTTATCTTTTTTGGATATCGGTGATCACTCTTAATTTGTGGTTGAGGTATCTTAGGCTGGTAAGCTTTTGGGAAGGTTTTGTTACAGGGTGATCATTTTCGCAGTATTAAAAGTTCACCTTTTCAGGTGAGTACTAGTAATATCGATGGAACGGAATGCTAACAGCTCTTCTTTAGATAACAGCCTGAAATGTGGCTCTAATGAGGGAAAGTAGTGCTGGAAATGACCTACCTGATGTTTGTGCCAGGCCATGGAGGAGAAGCTGCAGTGGTATCGCTTCTGATCTCTGTACCCTGTTCTTGAAAGCCTGCAGTCGCAGATGGTCTGCAGCCTTTCTAGGTAGGACAGTTTGCTGATTAATGAGCTTAAACATTAGAAAAACATTAGAAAACTTTTCCTAATATGTCCTAGTCTTTCCTCCCAGGTCACGTTTCCTAGACCTCTGGTAGCTTTCATTATTCCTTGAATTCTCTCCAGCTGATTTTACATCTTCCCCAAAGTGTCCGAAGTGGACAGCTGAGGCCTCCCTCCTGCTGCCTACGTGCCTTTCCCACAGGCCACCCCTCTGCAGTGCCTGGCTGTGCAGTACCGCCTTGTGTAGTGCTCAGCTCTAATCCCAGACCTCCTTCTCTGGAACTGCTGCTGCAACATTTTCTGTCCTGTGAATTTAAATGTTTTTAGGCAGTTTCAATATTTGGCAGAAATGGGAACAGCAGGGGAGCGGCACGGCTTGCTCTGTGTGCATCCTGTCAGGAGTCTGCAAGAGTTGCAATTCTCCTGCCATGGAAATGAGGGTGCCGTCCTCTGTGGGCAGACAGATGCGTATGTGTCCCACTTGTTCCTTACACCCACTTGGTTAAATAGTGGAGATCATTTGAGAAAGTTAAGTGAGTTGTTGAACATGCTTTTGCCTGGCCTCCCTTTACATCAGTGCTAGCTTACCTCCCGTGAGTCAGGCTAACATGTCAAACTTCAGTGCAATTCAAAATAATCATTTAAAAATGATTTGAGGGAGAAAAAACCACACAAAACCCCACCAGACTTGATTGCATAACAAAATTGGAGACCATCTCTTTTTTTTTATTATTTTTTTTCTTCATGAGCTTCAATGGTATCAGAGCTCTTTGGCTTTATCTTACAAGTTATGGAAAATGTATTTGCATTGTTCTTAAGACTTTGTTTACTGCTGATCTCTCTTCCTATCAGTACTTTGCGTGTTCGGACTAGTGGTCCCAAGAGATCATGCCTTTAAAACAAAGGGACATAAAAATCAGTATCCAACTTCTTAAAGGAACAAAACAAAGCAGTATTATCTTTAACTGCAGTGTGGAATAAGTAATATTGGTACTACAGAGGGACCCTTTTTACATTATACTTCACGGCCTGATTCTGAGGAGATCTGTTGCAGCATTTTCATCTAAAGCAACTATTTCTCAGTAACCTTTGAAGGTGAGCATCAATTGTCATTTGATTCATTATGAAGTTACTAGCATTGCTTTGGTGAGAGAAAAGGCTGTTTTCTGCAGTCCCTGAAGTGTCTGAAGATGCTGGACTTTTATCTTCACTTGTAGTCTAGGAGTCTTAGATTTATGCTAATTTAAGTCTCTTAAAAGTTGAGGGGAGGAAATGCTTCTCTGGCCACTGTGGGTTTTCATGTTAGAATAAGTGGAAGGTAAGATGGTTTTCTAGAGAACAGATGGAGTTGGTCCCAGGTTGAAGAAAATGTGTCTTGTTTCCAGACAAATGTAGGTATGAGTGTCTGCCTAAGCATGTGTGTGCAGTTAGCTAGTCCTGTGTGAATACAAGAAAATGATGTGAATGTCATTTATGTTGTAGCAATGTTCTGAGAGATGCACAGAAGCAATTTGTATGTTAAACAGTTTATTTATTATTGATGCTGGTCTCTGGAGGCAGTCCAGGCTCTTGCATACGGAGCTGAGTTGTATCTGTGCTACCCCATGTCCTTTGTGCTGACTCAAGTTTTCAAAAAAGTTTGTATGAGCCAAAGGACAGAAATACAAGAGAATTAAGATCCCCCTCAGCTGATATTTCACAGTTATGGCTGTAATTTTCTTTTTGTTCATAGCTCTAGTTGTGTCACAGGACACCTGTAGTTTTCCTCTGGATTCTGACCAGCTTCAAAAGTAGAGTCCTAGTCATCCAGGACAAGGTGAGCTTGTATGTCATTTAGTGGAGCACAGCATCGTATCTTCTCCGTGTCAGTCTGCGGAGAGTAGTGACCCAAGGATTACATACCACCAGAAGCAAGCAGCCCCTTGCTGTCTGTAGGGCAGAGAGACTACAAAATGAGCAGCCTTCCCACTAGAGCCAGGGGCTCCTGGGGAACGAGAGGGGGAACGGGAAAGGGTCCAGGATCTGATGAGGGACTGAGCCTCTCCCGTTACAGACCAGGCAGCACAGTGTTGGTGTATTCTCTTCTTGCAGCCTGTATGTACCAACTGAAAGCGAGCTGCTGATTTACAGACCTGGCTGTAGGTGAGCTAGAAACAGTCACTCATTATAAGAGAAGAGCACAGATGTTGGACTGTTCTGCTGTTTGTGAGGGATTTAAAGAGTGGTTTGTTTCTTTACGTGCATAATTGCTTGAAAGTATTCTGGGATTTTCTTTTGTCCCTCATCCTCTTAACATCAGAAAGAGAGACATTTCAGACTGATTTAGTGAACCACTCTTATGCTTGATGCTCAGAACTGACTTTCTCCCCAGACGTGGTGACATTCAGAGCTTTTGCTTTCTTCTGCAGCAAGGGACATTGGCAGAGACCTGCCCAAAGCTTGCAGGCAAGTGTCACTTCATCAGTTTCAGTCTTCTGAGTGTGGGATTTTAGCTTCCTGGTAATCAACATGCTTTGCTTTGATTTCAGTTGTTGGGCTCAACACAGAGAAAGCTGTGTGGAAATATTAGTATTTTTAACAGACAGGCAGTCAGATAAGGTGAATGATTCCCCTTAAACTCCATAAAAATAACTACAGTCTTCATTATCTTGATCAGGTAGCCTAGGCTCTAGTGCCAGTGGTTTGTGCAAGGATAGTAGTTGGTAATTCCACAGGAAAGGCGAGACAATTGCATGAACTACTATGACAGGTTTGTGACTTTTCGTTAACTTACAAAGTGTCATTGATCTGTGGTAGTGAAACATGATTGAAGGCTTGCAATTTTGCATCAAAAAGAAACGATGCTTGAGGAAAAGGAAAAAAAAATAGATAAAGGTGGGGAGGGGGGACAAAAGATGTGTGCATTTTCCAAGATCTGCAGAGTAGGCAAAGTCATTACTTTGTGGAAATGATAGGTCTTTCTGTAAATAATCTAGCTAACATGTAAATAACTAATGTGGGGGAATCAGGAAAAAAAAAAAACACAAAAACTAGACAGAGGGCACGTTAGAGCACGTAGCCACCAAGTTTCTTGGATAACCTGTCACGTTCTTTGGATAACCTGTCACTGCTGCTGAGCCCTGTCAGAACAAATGTATCTGGGAGCAACATAGGGAGGATTTGGTCTTAGGATAGCTATAAATTATGGCTGGAAGTTCAAAAAAAGGCAGTGAAAAGGCATAGGGTGAAACTCCAGGCCATCAGAGGAATTTGTAGAAGAAAAATAGTAATGAAAATATGGATAAAACAAGCAGGCTACTTCTGAGGAAAAAAAAAAAAAACAGGCACCTGAAAAATCAACTTATCTAAAGTAAACTACAATACAGTGTCTTCGGCATCTTCATTGCAGAACTCTTCTGTGGGCAATTGAAGTGGTATTCTTTTACCACAGTCTTCTTACTAGTTAAAAAAAAGGTTTGAACTTTGTTTGATCCTGCACCCCCTATTCCTGGAGATACCTGTACGCCTTGAAGGGTAGTTGGAAGTATTTGTGCCAGAGGTGTTTCTGGAGATGATGTTGTTAGTGCCGTGTTTGTATTAATTGATTGATGGGAGAGTTAAAGTTCATACGTTTCTCAATGACATTTTCTTCTGAAACATCAATTTAAGTAAGGAACACTAAGGAGATCCTGCGAGAAGTCTTGTGGTATTCATATAACGAGCCAATAGCTCTCACTTAACGATCACCATAGAATTGTAACACTTGATGACAGAAAAATGGAATTTGTGAATTAGAGTAATTTCTGTGGTATTAGACATGGTGTTTCCACCGAACCTGGCTGTGCTCTGGTGTCTTTGCCGAGATTGGTCAAAACATGTAGAGAGCTTCGGCCCGCTCTGGCCTGGCCCCCGCCAACATGGAGGACGCGCGTGAGGTAAAGCCTTCAAGGGGAGGCGGCCCTGCTGCCCCGAAGGTGAAATCTCTCCGTCTCAGGATTATTTTTATATTTGTGGCCTACCCAGAGCAACTGTCACTGCATACCTGATCAGACATATGAAAGCATCTGAATGCTGAATGGTTTTGGTTTTTTTTTTTTGAAGTAGTAGCATGATGGATTGGTAATAGGGAGGCTTGTGGGGACACTGTCCATGCTGCAGCATGCAGGCCGTGTTTGCAAGAGTGCTTGAACTTCTCCACACTCCTTTTAAATAACGCTTACAGCCTGTGGTTATGCAGCGGATTAATAGTAACAGCTGTGGGGTGACAGAGGCTTAAAACTGTCTTAGCATATGAGAACATCAGTGAGAAAATGCATCTGGTATGAAGCCTCCAGAAACTTATAGGACTGTATGTAAATAGTAAATATGTTTCTATGGTGCTTATCTTTCACTCGGCTTGTGACTGCTGGGCTGTTTGCAGGATTTTTGTTCCTGGGTGCCATGAGGTTAATGATATTTTGAGAGAGGCAGTTATGCGGAGAAGCTGTGCAGGATCCACACAGACGTGAGACATTTGCACGGCATGTTTTGCTGGCCAGGTTTCAGATGGGGGAGAGTTTCGTGCTTTGCAGAGCAAAAAGAAGGAAAGCGGTTACGCTCTTCTCTAGCGCAGCTCTGTTTCATCACGGATTAATTTGTCTCACCTTTTTTCCTGCATGGATTTGGTAGGGTAGGGAAAAGATTATGAAAGAAAATACGGTAATGTAGTTAGAGGTTCAAAAATATTTTAAAACGCTTACCCCGCTCTCTAGGGTTTGGTTCAGGCTACTGAATTCCTGTCTGTTAAGGAAGGTGCTGCTAAGATGAGCCACAAAGAGAAAATCACGTAGTGTCTTCAAGGGATGAGTGGCAAATGAATAAATAATTTTAAAACAAATGGGGCAAGGATATTTTAATAGCTGTATCTAGTAAGTAATAAGGTAATAAAAAATGAAAAATGACTTCTGTTCAGAGGTTAGGACAACTCATAGTAAATGATCCTGGTGTCTGTGATCAAGCATGCAACAGTAGTCAGCAAGGCTTTATATTTTCTCACATGATTACACAAGCTCTTGAGCTCCTGTACAAGTTGTGAGCATATTCTTTTTCCTGATCTTCAAATCTGCTTCTTCCAAAATAAGTTTGAAGCTTTTTGTCTGTAGTGCCATTGTACAGAAAGACAGCAACCAGAATAGTAGAGTCCGAGTACAAAGTTTTTTAGTGCCACATAATCCATTTATGTTTATAATGGCTCGTTCCATCTGGATAGTAAAATGCTAAAGGGAAGCCTCAGAATCACCTGTGGTGATACAGAACATTTTAAAACTTGCTGTGGAGTCATGCAACTACATTCAGTTGCTCTGTTTTATGAATTATGTTGAATGAATATGAATATGAATTATGTTGAATGTCTTAAGATGCATGGAAGTGCGGCTTACTTATACTGATTTCCCGTTTGTTACAATTTTTTATAGGTGTAGAAATAGGGGAACATTAAAAAGATGTGTTTTGTGGGCTTGCATAGTCTTTTATGCTCTCCTGGTGTAAGAAAGACAATAAAAAACAAAAGAAGAAAATGGAACTGAAGGAGTACGCAGACTCACAGAATGGCTGAGGCTGGAAGGGGCCTCTGGAGCCCTTCTGGTCCAACGCCCAGCTCAGGCAGGGCCACCTACAGCTGGTTGCTCAGGAAGGACCGTGCCCAGGCAGCTTTTGAAGATCTTCAAGGAGGGAGACTCCACAACCTCTCAGGGCATGAATGAATGAAAGCTGTTTGTAAATTGGTTGAGAAGGTTGCTATGTGTTTCTGGTGCAAACTCCAGTCCGGTTACTTACTGAGGTGCCCGTCTCTCCCCAGCAGACCTCAGAGTCTTTATTTCTCGTGTAACTTGGGCTGGGGTTGAGACCTGTCTCGTATTTGCCATCTAGTCATGCTAGCTCAAATGCAGTCATGATTTAAATAGTGATATAATGTATGATATAATTAAATAGTGATAGAATAGCGATACTGTTTCTGCTGTACACTGGCCAAATGATTGGTGTAAGAGGTTTAATTCTGTCTTAGTTTGCAGTGCAGTATTTTACTGCAGGGATGGGAAATACCTTACGTAAAGTAACTGAAAAAGTCTTAAGCAGAGCAAAAAGAAAGACATTACAAGGGAGAAGGCCATGCTGTCCAGTTAGTATAGTCACATTTTCTTTTAATTTCTTTCTGCTCCCCATGATTTCTGTGTCTTTTTAAACTGTATCAAAAGTCAGCTCTCACAAAGAGAGGGGCCAGAGCAGGAGAAGCCCCAGTGAAGTGAAGACGTGAGTTCTGTTTATTTGCATTCTACTTTCCAGATGCTTTTTTCTGCTTACGTTTCTGTCTGTAGGAGCAAATGACAACAGAAGCAGCTCTCCAGCTCCCACAAAACTGTGGTAGAGTTTTCAAATACATATTTATAAAAGATTAATTTATATGATTCCCAGTTGGATGCAGGCCATTTGAGGTATGCTGAAATGAAAGGTACATGGCAACTTCAGTTTAATAGCTCATATCCTGAAGAGATTCCAGTTCTAGTGTTAAACTAGGCTAGTAGCAGTCTGGCTGCCTTGGAAAAAAGCCCACAGCTAAAGTAGATTCAGGATTATGAAATGCCTAATCTGATTCTATTGAGTATTCGTTACTGCTTCATTTGACAATGTGGAAGAGAGAAAGTAAGTTGAATAGCGTTTTTACAGCATTCTGTATAAGTGTAAAGATCAGTGTGTTTAAAATCTGTTCTATACCTTTTCAAATAAAACCTATTTATCACAGGCAAAAGCAGCAGATTAACAATTTACATCAAAAGATAAGAGAGAATGAATTACGAGCTCAACATGCAAGACTGAGCCATCTTGTGAACTGCGAAGAACCTTACATGACTAATTTGCAGGTAGGATGGATGTTTTTCTTTTAGTGAAGCTTTCCATTACCCAGTAACTGCCACTTAAAAGGATGCTCACAGTTTACTGCAGGATAAAATACAGAGCGTTTATGTTTGATGGCTGTGTCATTATATAGCTGTAAATTGCATAGAGTACAATATCCTGTAAATATTGTAGTTTATTTCAGATCTGCAGAAATTTAAGTTATGTTAATACAAGTATGTACATACCTGTTTTGAAATCTGATAAAAATAAGGTAAGAATGAGGTATTGCAGCACTGTGCAAGAATGAGGTTTTTAACAGCATGCATGTAGCACAGCTATGCAAGCAAATATTAGGAAATAAATTGTTTGATAAGGGAGTATCCGAAACCAACTGATGAAAGGTTTTCTGAAAAGGAGAAGGAGGCAGTACCCAAAGAAATAGTTAGGGAGATAGTGTCGATAGAGTAGGTGGAAGAGAAGTCAGAAGACAAAGAGACTGATTGAGTACTTCTGTAGAAGTCATCTGAAAAGGATATGCATTTTAGTATATATGGATATAATATTTACTCTGAAAGGGAACATGTTGAACTCTGAGTACACCTGTCCTAATACTGATCTGTGCTGTACCACACACAATCCATCTCAACACCTCCAGGTATCTGAAAGGCCACACACAAAAAAAGAATGTTAAAGGCAGGTACGCAGAGAAATAGCTTTTTTGTCCCTCTTGTATTACATTATCATTTCTGTCACAAACACTGTACAAGGATCTCAGCTAACGTACTTCGGCATGACATTAATATAACACAGATGTGCATCAGGTGAGAATCTGTTTTTGAGAAAGGCAAGAAATTCAGGTAGCACCTCAGTGTGAAGTTGGGTAGAAACTTTTTCAGACATCTTAGAATGTGGCTTTTGGTACTTCCAGAAGTTCTTTTTAAAAAGTATGTAAAAAATACATCTAGATTAAGATTTTGAAAAAAATATTGCAGAAACTGAGATGTGAACGTACATACATTAGTATACCATGTTACGCTTCAAATAAGACAGCAAATGCTTTCATCTTTCATAATTTATAAAGTACAAACAATTTATAATGGCTCTCAGGATTTCTGGTTGATTTGTTTGCCTTCCATAAGATTAATTTACAAATGAAAATCTCCTTTAATGGAGATTTTAATCTCTTCTAATGCTTTGCAGAAGGAATACTATTATTTAAAAAGCTCTCTGTATAATTTCTTTGAGGATACCGGTTTATGTTATTAAAAGAATATTGAAACTGAAAGACTAATGGGATGCGTCTCCTTTTTCATCCCACATGCCGTTGATTTCCATTTTGTGCTTGTCTCTCTGTGGGCAGTGGGAGTGGTAGAATAATATTGAACTGCCTGAGATGAAAAGGGAGGAGGATTTTCATAGACACAACAGAAGGCGGGAGGCCTGCCGTCTGGTTGTGGCTGTAATCTCAGGCTAGCCCTGCACCCTTCTTATCTCAGCTGTAATAGCTCTAAGGTTTGACTAGTTGTCTAATGTTCTGCTTTAGCAAGATCTGTGAGATTGGAGCGTATTTTACTTTAATATATTCACAGCCATTTTACGCAGTGGCTTTCTTTTTAGGGGAGAGCATGGGAATGTAGTGGCAGTGAAACATTTTTTCTTTGGATTTTGTTTTTGGGGGAGGGATGGGGGTGAGGAGAGTCATACCTCTTCCATAAATTTGAGGGAGAAATAATCCCACAACGTTTATTTTCATCTGTTGTGAATGCAAGAAGTGTCCAGCTTTTTTCTTTTCTCCAGAAGATTCCTGAAATACGTGCTGTTAGCACATATTTTAATGCTCGAAAATCAAACCCCACCCTTCCTGACAGTGGAAAAAAAATGCAAGATTGTTTTCTGCTCTGCTGCTGAAGTATGCAGTGGTATGTGCGTGTTCATTTATATGATTTTCTTTCTTTTTGTAAGCAACCACAGTATGAGGGCACATCACTGCAACCTCACGTGTCAGAAAGATCAACATCCCACCTTGAGGAGCTTGAGCGAAAGATTGCAGCAGCCGAGAATAAGGAATTACAGCTCAATGAATTTCTAAAACAAATTTCAAACAAATCTAGCGAGGAGAAAAAGAAGATGGAAGAAAAAGTAAGTGTCTTTCATGTTCCAAATTTACTTTTGACATGGTTACAGGAGCATGTGTTTTGCTTGCAAGAAAGCAACTTAGTAAGTGGGTTGCAGAGCTGTTTTCAAAAGGAAGCTAAACTTTATCTATGATAAAAGTTAATAGCGGTAGTATAGGTGAACTTGTAGTGAGTACATTCTAAAAGTGATACCAGAAGAAAAGGCAATCAAAATACGTATTTCAGACCTGGTAATGACAATTTTAACAATCTGTTGGTTAAACTTGCTGTGAAGAAAAGCTGCTCACCTTCACTAAGAATTTATTTGGGTTGAATGTTTATTACAGTAAATAAAACATCGGAAAAGCGTGGAAATTAAATTACCATTTTTAACATGGCCTGTAGAAGCAGGCCTCATGCTGTGAGATGCACTTACCAAACTGAAGGTGCCTACTCAGCAGAAGGGATTCTCCTGCAGCTTTCCTAAAACATGCAGAGTAGACTTCAGTCTGAGACAAGGAGGGGGCTTAGATGGCTGTGTTGTTGGAACCATCATGACAAGAGGTTTCTTTGGAAGCTGAACCAATACCCAGGGTGGCTTTGTATGTCCTGACAGCCTGCCTTTCTTGCAAGCAGGAATGCATCATTGATCAGTGGTTCCTACCTAATGTTTTGGGAGATGTCACGGTTACCTTTTCTTTGATCACTGGGCCTTACTGCTGGACTTGGACTTATATTTATGCAGGTTCAAAAGGCAGGAGGACTATGGTACAGCGAAGTGACAGGTAGGAAGAAAAGGAAAAAACCATAGTTAGTCTTAAATTCTGTTCTCTTGTGTCCGATAAACCCTTGCAGTATGCCTTTCACTAAGGGTAAAGTTCAGGAAGGGCAGAAGCTGGATTCTTTTGTTTCCTCCTGTCTATTTTAGTGCTTCCAGCGCTTGTGTTCCTTCCTCACTGTGTCAGAACTGCTGCTGTGGGTGGTGGCAGTGGTGGGGACCTGTGCAGCAGCGCGGGTGTCAGCTGGATGGTTGGTAGCCAGGAGCCTTATTCACCCCGTGACACCCACCCCACCCATTCTGCACACCGAACAAAAGGCTCTCAACAAGAAAAGGAAAAAAAAAAAAAACAGGGAGGGAGAGCGTGTTTTGGAGTAATAAATTCAGTATCCTCCAGTTTGAGGGAAGACTGCAGGGGGAGGAAAGAGACGTGGTGTGGTCCTGCAGCAGGCTGGGAGGCTGAGCAGCATGCTGGGTGCGGAGCCTGGGGACAGCCCTCTCTGCAGTTCCTCTGCTGTGCTTGCAGGGAGGTGAACCCACAGCCCAAAAGCCTGCGGTGTCCACAGTCAGTGGGACCAGACATTAGGAGGCAAAAAATCCAATTTCTGTACCGATCAAAGGGATTGTGGCTGTTGGCTGTGGTAGGGTTATTTCTGAGTGAATGCTTGCCTCATCAGAGAGGATAAGGTTTTTCAGTCCAAATCCAGATATGGCCAGGGAGCAGGGAAATGCTAGAAAGCTGAAGTAAATTAAAGGTGAGACGAGCTTTTCTTTTAAGTGCAAGCCTGAAGAAACACATAGTTTAGGTTAAGGTTGCTGGCACACGTATCTAATTCTCTGTCTGACTCAGTGTTGCAAATAATATTATCTTTTCCTCTATTGGCATTCTAAATGTACAGCATTTAAATACAGTATCTAGGTAGTACGGGACAACAAGGGACAAGCCGTGACTGTTCCGGTGCAGGTGGGAGGAAAGAAAATAAAAGGAACACTCCCGTTTCCTTGGCCATCAGTCATTAGTGGTGAGAGGTCTAGGAAGGTCTCCCTCATCACAAAAACAGGATGTGTTGGAACTGGAGAAGGTTCAGAGAAGGGCAACAAGGTAGATATCCATCAGAAGATCACAGAAATCATAACTGCCTCAGGAGGGCCACTAAGCTGAAAGCAACTGGGGGCTGGAGAATGTTTTTTCCTTGTTGTTTTCGCTGCTGAAGACATCTGTTTATGGCCACCGTTGGAAACAAGACACTGAGCTAGAAGACCTCTTGGTCTGAAGTGCTTGTGTCACCTCTCATGTCAGGGTGGATGTACTGGATGCTTTCCTTTTGAGAAACAGCAGGGCTGGTAGAGATAAGAGGTGCCCTTTGCTCACTGCTGGCATCGTACCTGTCTGTGCTAGCTGCAGATGTACCAAGCAAAGGGAGTATTTGTACCCTGCTGTGGATGATACTGGTGCCTGAAAAGGTTTGTTTTCTCCAGGCTCCACATGTACTCGGTGTGGGACCGAGGGGACTGGAAGCACTTCACTTGGCACTGAACTTTTCAGCAGCCTGAAAAAGCTTCTCTCTTGTGGCTGATCAGCAGCCATGGTAGCTCCTTGCAGCTTCCGAGCTGATGGGGCCTGCTCAGGTCGAGACTGCAGTGTCGTCCACAAGTGGCCTTGCACAATGCCTGGGTTCTTCCTTCTGCCAGGCATGAGCGTGCCTCTTGGTATCTTCAGATTTCACAGCACTCGCTTTAGTTCTGAAGCATTTATTCTGTAAGCTGGACTGCTGAGCTAGAAATTATCCAGTTCAGATACCTCTACGCTGCTGGCTCCTTCTGCTCCTTCTGTTGTGGCTAGTTGTGAAGGACTCCTGTAAGACAGTGATAGCCTGTAGTAGTAGTAGTTCTGCCTAATGTTTTCTATGGCTTGCTTTCATATTTAATCGCCAGGAGATGAGAACTTTCCTATTTTCTTCCTGCTTCAACAAATCATGTGCATGAAGGAGGAAATAATAAAATACAAATTTAAAAACAAACAAAAAACAGCAAAGCTTTTATTTCTCCTCAGCAGAGTGAGCAAGAGTGAATTAAAAATGTATATATTTGTTTTCATCTCAGGAGAGAAAAGGTAGAAAGAGCCCTTGAGCTGATGCTGGGGATGTAGAGAGGGCAGGAGGACTCCTAAAGCAAGCACTGTAGCTATTAGGAGAGAGGTTGCAGGAGAGGAAATTCCCTAGGGTGTGTATGCAGGACAAGGAAACAATTTGGAAACCATGTAATCTTTGTCAGCCAAGTACCGAAGTATTCGGACTTGTCATCCTTAGTGGTACGTGAGAAACAAAGGGAGGCGATCCACTTACCGAGCCGTCAGACTGCTGGCAATTATGAAACAGTCTGTAACACTGGCTTACCTGTGGGCGTTTGCATGCACACACACATGTTGGGTTTAGTTGGCTTTGTGTAACCTGAAAGATCTTAAGGCAGCCTGAAAGCTTTGTTCAGTTTTGAGGTCATGATGAACATGTAAAGACTTCTGAACTTTTGGCAGTCTTCAACTTTCTGGTCTTTTCAAAAGACTCTTTTTCTGGAAAAACTTTCCAGGTACTATCAACTTAAGCTGTAGGCTGTGTCCCAGACCTCTGACATTGACACTGTCACACACTCATTTCTCAGCGAGGTGGATGTCTCAAGCACCAAAATGAAAGTACATTTTGCATTTACTGCCATGACAAGTATTTATCTCAGAGTTGGTACACATTGTTTCAGGCAGTAGAGATACTGACTGTAAAATACTCTCGTTCCTGTCATCTTTCCTCCCCTTTTTTTCACATAGGTAATAAAGCAACTAAGTACCAGGAATGCAAGCAAACATGATACAACATAAAAAACCTTTTGCAAAGGGACAGACAATGAGATGCCTGTAGAAAAGGTGCTTTAAGAAAGCAGCTGTTCTGTTCTGATGTTGTTTGGTGTAATTGTCAGGCAGCATCAAAGTCAGGTTTTTGGCTGCGGTTCGTGTTGGGTTAAGTTCTTAGGTTTCTGTGTTTCAAGTTGTTTTCCTAGGCCAAAGGAAGAGGAAGGACTAAAATATTTCCTCATTATTTTTTGTAGTGGAACAGGCTTCTTAGCAAAATGGTTGATGCCCCAAACTTATCAGTGTTCAAGAGGCATTTGGATAATGCCCTCAATAACACGCTGTAAATTTGGTTAGCCCTGAAGTGGTCAGGCAATTGGACTCATGACCTTTGCGAATCTCTTCCAACCAAACTATTCTAATATGAACATGCTCAATTATGTATTTTTTTAACCACTGAATTGTAATGTTTTCAGTTCACAAGGGAGACGGGTGCCTTCTAGGCAGAGGTGAAGCAGCTGTGGTTGGAGGTCACTTGTAGGTCTGGGACTTTGAGCTGCTGAGATTAATCATTCTTTGGTTTTGTTTTCTGCAGTAACCAACAGGTGCAGCTGAGAGTACAATTCCTGAAGAGTGACCAGCCTCTGGTCCCAAAGCAGGTTTATTTTCCATTGCAATTGTAAAACATGTACTCTTACTTTCTTCTAGCTTAAAACTAGAGACCGGTATATTAATAGCCTGAAAAAGAAATGCCAGAAAGAGTCTGAGCAAAACAAAGAAAAACAGAGACGCATTGAAACCTTAGAAAAATACCTGGCTGACCTGCCAACGCTGGATGATATAGAAGGTCAGACTAAACAGGTAAGGTGAAAGGAGCTGGCTTTACTTCTTAAAAATACACATAAGCTCCATAATATCTGTTGTGAAAGGTTTTACTGTTTCACTGTACATTTTTTCCCCATCTGCTTAGAAAGAAGTATTTCGGTGTTTAGGAACCACTGCAGCTACTAGGGCTTCCCATAGTTAGATCTAAGTGCAGTGGGCCTAAGAGTATACAGGAGGTAACCACAAGGCTGTGGCCTGCTGCAAGCCCTTCTGCTAATGTGGCACCATATCTAACTGATGTAATCTGTGTTAGCTGCAAATTCTAGAGGAGAAGAACAAGCAGCTTCAAGAGACTATGACTGAGTTGGAAAACAAGCTTGGAGAGGCTCGATCTCAGTGCAGAGAGAGAGAATTGCAGCTGGTGTGTCAGAAGAAGAAAGAAAAAGAGCTGGTCACAACAGTGCAGAGGTATGAGCAGCTGCCCGAACTGTGCCCTGAAATGGGTGTGCCTTCCCAGCTAATGTCAGGACGTGATGGTTTTTGCTCTTACAATCTAGTACAGTGCTAATGACCTCTTAGGGCGTAAATATATTACTGTGCAGAATGACAGAGTAATGCAATAGAAAATCCAACAGAACTGGATTTGTATCAAGTCACAAGGAGAAGAGTCTGTCTAGAAATCCTTCACTATCATTTCTAAAGATGTTCGACAGTACCTCAATGGCAGCAGAGTGCTGCCAGGCAGGGGACAGAGTAAACGTGTGCAGCAAAGGAGCACTGCATAGAAGCTGTCAGCACTCCTGCTCGATAACTAATCCTGTCACGAGCTGTGGAAAAGCTCCCTGCATATTGGCTGAAGGGTATATCAGGGAAGGGTCACAGATTAAATAAGCTGTTTCTTACCTTTTCGTTGAGGCTGGGGGATATTCACAGGGATATTTAGCTGTAGCTCATCTGCTGTTATTGAACTTGCATGACCGTAAGAAAACAGCAGTGGGACAGATAGCTGTGAGAAGATTCCAGATGAGACATTGGGATATTGATCAGGGGAGATAATTAAATCCTTATTTAATAATAAATAAACAAAAAGGGGCAGGGAGAATCACTTTTAATAATTTATGGGGATGTCACTGCAGTTCAGTGTCCTGCCATTGCCTAAACGTGCATGCCATAGCAGTCTGAAAGTGTTTCCATGATGAAAGGCAAGCTGGTTGGGACACCTTGCCAGCCAAATTGTTGACACATTGTTTCCATCTTACCAGTGAAAGGCCTTTTTTCTTCGTGCCCTCATAATCTAGAGGGGGATCATTTTGTCTTTTCTGAAAGCTTACACGTAGCTGAAGTGGCCCTGGTTTCTAAATTAGACAGCAAGATTAACGCTAATAAAATGTATTTTCTTTCTGAGCGAAGGTGAGCAGGCAAAAGCTCGAGCTACACCTAGGAGCTTGAGCTGAGCTGCAGAGGGCCTGACGGTCATGCCCTCGTATGGGAGCAGGTGGCAGAAGTGGCTTCATGACCTCCCTGACAAACCAGGCATGGAGGATGGGCCACCAGTACTCAGAGCAGCCTACGGTTCTGGACTCCACTTAGAGTCGTACATGCCCCATTGGGAGAGCCAACTTTTAAGGCTCTCATAATTTGGAGAAGCTCGAAAACTGCTCTGACAGACACTGGCGGTGGCTTTACCTCCCACAGCAGCACAGAGCAGCTGTGTACACCACAAAGGCTTTCCTTGCTCCTCTCTGCCCTCTCACTACGCCATCCTGCCGGAGCTATGCCTTTGGGAACACACAGCTCAGAATCTGGCACATAAAGCCATTCCCACATGAGTCAGTTCTAGCCAGCACCACAGTAATTTCAGTAGTTCAGGATTTTTATATCATTCATCCACTGTTGGTTTGCTCATTCGTTAGGCTGGATTCTGCTAGATAAGGTTTTACAGTTTTGGTTGGAAGATGGTGCAACTTTCTAATTTTTTTTTTTTTGCCAGAACACACAGCCCTTTTGGTTTCTGTCAACATACTCATTTTTTCTTTCATGTTGAATGACAGCTTGCAGCAGAAAGTAGAAAAATGCCTGGAAGATGGTATTCGCCTTCCCATGTTGGACACAAAACAGCTTCAGAGTGAGAATGAATGTCTCAAAGAAAAGAATGAGAAAGCCAGTAAGGTTAGTTTGCAAATTATCTTTTTGTGTCATCTTTAACCCTGCATTCTCTATTTTTTTTTTAACTTCAGAAATCAGTATCTCACTAAAGAATTATACATCCGTAGATAAAACAGTTTTCTCTTCAATACCTCTGTTTCTGTTTGAGGGAAGTATTTTGCATTTGTTTCCAGTTGTGTGAGAGTTAGCTATTTCTTGTCATTTATGTTTTCAAAGATTCTGTGTAAAATCTATGGCTATCACCCATAAGTTGATTTTTTTAAAAAATGAGCAGAAGAGATTCAAGCCTTTTAAATTACTCAATTTTATATTCTAGGTCATAGACAATCAACAAAAACAGATAGCTGGACTGATTTTAGACATGCAGGTAAGGAGGAGTGTATATTCTGTTATTTATTCTGTCCATTTTTAGTTCATAAATATGACATTATTAAAATTAAAATTTGTTCTTTTATCCTCCAAAATAGGAGGCAAAGACAGAAAGGCCAAGAATGTAGTCTTATGGTCTGTAGTTGACCTGCATTCTCTTGCAGCCTTACAATGTATTCATTATGGAAGTTTCTATGGTTTAACACTTTGCAGGTATTTGCTATAAAGTAGAGAACTGTTGCTGTATAGCATCTTTATTCTGCTGGCTTAGTAGATGTCATATCAGAACTGCCTGTTGCAAGTCTTGAGATGTGCCTTTGTAACAGTGAAGCCTTCCCTCAAACTTTGGGGTTCAGATGCTAATTCGAAGTATAAAAAGTGACATTGGTTAGGAGCTTCACTGCTGAGATCCCTAGCAAGGCAGGTGCCTTTCTAAACCATACCGCTTCACATTTCGCAGAGCTGAAGCAGGTCCCTCTTCAAATGGTTTCTAACATGTCACTCACTTAGGTATCTTAATTTTCTTGGTGGATCTTGGGCACCCAGCTTACAGCCAAGGTCTTTCAAGACAGCAGAGGTTACTAGGAGTCAGTTGCAGTACGGTGGATCAGATTAACACATCAGGCTCTTGATCCTTGAAAGGTACTTAGTGACCAGTGTTTGTTGTGGAGAAAAGGAAACATTATACAGGTTATAAGGAAGAAGGTGTGACTTGCTCTAGAAAAAAAAAAAATGGGCAAAAAAAAATCTGTTTTCATTAAAATTTTAAGCCAAATTCAATAAATTCTAGTTTCTGTGTTCTTCTTCCAGTTTGGCATTTGTCTCCACATTTCTTCTGTCCATGCCCTGCAGCAAAAATGAAGTAACAAGGTTTTCCCTTGAGGATAAAGAGGGTACTTCTGCTTTGGCTCAGTGTACTTTATGCTTGGAGAACAACAAAATGGTAGTAAACAATCAGCTGAATGCCTGCTCCTTCTGAAGTGGAGCTTCTCTGTGGAGCTAGAATCCAAATAACAAAGATACAAAACTGCTTGTGTAATGCTTGGTAGGAGAGAATGTTTTCTTACTTGCACTTTGCATGCTGGAGCAAGGTTTGCTGATTTTTAGCTATTGAAAGTAAATTGTCTTCCCCTATGAAATTGCTCCCTTTTTGAACTATGCACTTGAAAAAGCAGGCCTGGTGCTTGTTGACAACCATATTTTTGCTTAATTAAACTAAAGTGTTTAAAACAGGCTGTGAACGGAAGAGTGTTCTGTTCTCCAGGACCTTCTCGTACCTTTCCCATTTTGAGGTATTCTGTATTATGGTCAGAAAATAAGATTTGAAAGTGGTGTTAGCCCTCAAGTTACATGTAGACTACAGTAGTTTCATTGTATCCTTGATCCTCCTTGCTTTCCTCATTTGTTCCCTGGGAAACATTGAAAACTAGCTCACAAGAAGTTGAAATCTCTTATCAGCAGGGAGACATCATTTATCTTCAGCTGAGATCTTACTTTACTCCCTGTCTTCTGCCTCATTGTAAGGCTATGCTTGAAAACGTGTTTCAGTTCATTGTTATTAACTTGCAATCTAAAACCAAGGAAATTCTGCTTCAGACAAGAGTGTATCGAGCAGTACTAGTTTCTATTTGCTCATAATCATGACGGAGTGATTTTGTTCTTCCTTGTGTGGTTTGGCTTGGTTGATTTGTTCTCCTGAGCGTGAGGGCTTAAAACTGTTGTTGGTCTTGACAAGATGTCATGCTGAATATAAAGCGCGTCTTCCAAAAGGCAAAAATTACAGATGAGAGTGGCTTTTTAAAACAACAACAACAACAAAAGCTTACTTACATGATTAATTTAGACATTGCAAAAATAGAATTTTTTTTACAAAACAGATAGAAGTCAGCTTGTATGGTGCATGTGTCACTCAAAATACATCTGCCAATCCTGTCAGTCATAAGAACCCAAACTGTGGGTTTTGGGGCTGGGAATAATGCCACCAAAATGTAACTTCGGAAAGCCAAAGGGAAAAGTAAGGATGAACTACAGAGGACTCAGAGCACTATGGGCTCTAACAAACTGGTAAGCCTATGTGCTTTTTCTGAGCTTTAAGATTAGGGTAGCACTGAGTGATAGCTAATAGGAATGCCTCAGAAGTAAACACTGATTTCCACTTTTAATAGCTCCTGTTAAATGGTGCAACTGATGAGCCGAGCATGTGCACGTTATATGGAATATTCTAGAAGCTGTTTTTAGAGCGGCTTGAATAGCTGTGCAACGTTAGTGACGGATGAAGCTCTGAAAATACTCTGGGGAAGGTAATATTTCTGAGCACGCCTTCCCCAGCATGTACCCACCCTAAGGAAGGCTGCGTGGTCGAACCTTTCATGTCTGTCGTTGACACAGATGTGAAACGTGTAAATGGTACTACTAATGCGCGTATCATAGCTGGCTCAGGGTGCTCCTGAACTTGCTCGTGGAATAGAAATGCATCAAAGACTATTAAATGTCAAGATACTCAGAAGCTGGGGGGGGAGGGTTATTTGGGGGGCCTGCCATTACCGTGTTGTCCCGTTCTCCTCCTTGTCCCTAAGCGTCTTCTGTTCGGCTGCTGTCACAGACAGAGCTAGATGCTCCTTCAGTCTGACAGAATATGGCCATTTTTTTCAGTAGACGATGTTTAAAACAGTTGAAAGGAGACTGTTCAAAACCACTGCAGGTTACACTCATCTTCAAGCACAGCAAAGGAAATACATCAAGCAGAGCTATTTCCTGCTCTCTCCCGGCCCAGAGTGTTTCCTTCAATGTGGAGCAGGGACCTTTTTCTTCCTCCCCTTCCTCTGCAGCATGAAGCTGCACTTTCTAGCAGAGCTTATCTTTAGGATGCACACTATTTCAGCACTTCCTTGCTAGGGGCATGGTGTGGGTGAACAGAGGCACATCTAATGTGTGAAAATGCTTTAAAAACAAGTAGTCGTTTCTGGGTTCAGCCTAATGATTCTTATTACTTAGTTGAAAATAAAGTTGTTTTTTTTAGTCCACATTAAATGTGTAAATTTTAGCACCATTGTTTTGCATTTTTGAAAAAGGTATGAGAAAGTACCGGCTTTTACTCATTGCTTGTGCAGCATTGAGCTGAATGTGCTAGGAAACCTCATCAGGACCACATACCCCTCCCTGCTGGCCCTGCCTTGCTCCTCACTGCTCCATGCCTCCTTGTCAGCAGCGTTCTTACAGCTGGCAGGTCAAGTAAATGGCTTCTCCTCCACTCTGCGGTATAGGGCAGGTCTACATATAGAGATGGTCTTCCATGTGTTACAATCCATGGGATCAGTTCCATGAAATTTCCATTCTGCATACCATTTAGGAGTAGTTCGTGGAAGGGTAAGTTTGGCTTTCTTCCCAAAGCTTAATCACCTTACTGAGACCCCAAAACCAACACAGTTAGACACAAGTTGCTGTGTTCTTTTCAAGTGGGGAGCTTGATTTCTTTTCTATCTTTGAATAAAGTCACAGAGTCATAGGGCAGCAATATGAACTTATCTTTTACTGAAGAGTGACTTTGATCTTCCTGTAGCGTTTTATTTAAGCCACCACGTAGAATTCCATTTAAGAGAGTTCTCTGCTTTGGAAGATGAATCTTTAGAATTTTAACTACAGAACTTCAAGAGAAAACATTCTTCTCAGGCAGTGTCATTCTGTAAGTTGAGATCCATTGGTTCATGTAACGTTCCTTCTCCTCCTCCCATCACGGTCTCTGGTTCCACTCTGTGGAAGGTTAAAATCAAAACGGTGCCAAAGCATGCACTGTTGTCACTAGTGCTCCAGCTGTATTTTGAGCATGATGGGGTTGGATTTACATCTTATAATTGAACTTGGGCAACAGGTTTTACATATTAATGTGCTGAGCTAGGGATGGGGAAGACACTTTATGTGCTCTGTGGTAGCACAGCATCAGATCTGTGAGTAATACCATCAACGACAAAAGAGGATTTTTCCTTGTGAAAGCTGAAAAGATCTCTTTGTTCTAAAGCATCAGGAGTTTATGTAATTAGCATAAATTGCTATTCAGGTAAACTGGTTGGAATATTCCCTTTTCTGAATTTTGCCAGCTGACTTTGAAAGACATACTTACAGATCTGAAAGCCAGGTAGTGGAGTGAACGTGTGTGCTTTTGACATCTAAGATAACTGTGGTCATGCTGAATTCATCAGGAAAAAAAATCTACTTTAGAAATATCTCCTGATGCATCAGTTTCAGCTCTGCAGGTGGAAACTGGGGAATTGGCAGCAGCCGATTCCTTGGGCAGGGGTTGTTGGCTTAGTGCTGCTTGTGACTCATCTGGAAATCAAACCTGGAAAGTTCCAATTCTTAAGTACAGCACCATCCTAGAAACTTTTTTCTGATATTGCTGAGAATAATAACTATTGTATCCATTAAAAGTGACACTATAAACTACAAAAAAGTTACTTTTTGCTGGCAGTTGTTGTTACTTCAGCACCTAAAATTGTATTGTGCTTTTCTGATTTATCCTGTGTATGACTGA
The DNA here is from genome assembly GCF_964034855.1 of Anser brachyrhynchus. NCBI lineage: Eukaryota > Metazoa > Chordata > Aves > Anseriformes > Anatidae > Anser > Anser brachyrhynchus. Next base: position 72,876,892 of record NC_137696.1, read on the forward strand.
TTTTAAAGAGATTGGTACTCCGTATCAACTATCAAAGCCTTTTTTCTCAGGTATATAGCAGATTCAAGAGGTAAATCCAGTGTTCTGAAAGGTTGTAGGAACTCCTATGGTTTTCCTGGAAAATAGAGGCCAAAAAAAGCCTTAAAGTAACTTGACAAGTACACAAATGAAGTTTAGTTGTCATTAATCTGCTGCTTATTTCAAGTGAAATAATTTGGATAGAAAAAACAAGATTACATGGTTATTTTAGACTTCATGAATCCCATGTTGGAGTGATATTTTGCATACACACAGTCTTTTTGTTTATAAACAGGTACTGCTTGTCTAAAGGGTTTCACTGATATTCGGAACAACTAAGCTAATATCCAGAGAGCCTTGGGGTCCAGTTGAACATCATGAGGTGGAACCTGGTAGAAAATTAAAAAAACAAAGGTGTAATCCAAAAGCAATGAGTAACAAACGAGGAAAATTATTGAGGACGTGCTTTTTTGTCAGTGCTAACCTGCAGTATGAAAATGTAAAATCATTACTTGTGCTTTCATTCAATTTAGTCTATGCAAGAGAAGCTTTTGCAAGAAAAGCGGACGGTTCAGAAGATGGCAAATGAGCTTGAAGAAAAAGAAAGGAATATAGAGCAGTTAAATAAAACTTTCTCTGAAGTAAGTAAAGACTCTAAAAACCCAATCCATGACTACACCCACTAAGAACAAACTTAGAAAACCATTATGATACCATGTGGTGAGGCTTTATGAGCTTAATACATACTTAGATGCTGTGCCGAAATATGATAGATGCCATCCCTACCTCAAGAAGTGAAAGTTTTAAGGGTGAAGGCCACTGAGCAATGGTAACATGAAAGAGAGAACTGTGTAGAAGCTGTCTATCTACCATTCTTTGAAGGGGTACAAAACTATTCTTCTGTGTGTGGAACTAACTGGTTTTAGTTAATATTGTTTGTGGTTTGAAACAGGAAACTTTCTGCTACTCTGCATGCTGCAGACTAATTTGCCCCTTTTTTTTCCTCTCAACTTTTCACAAAGAACCAAAGACTGATGGAAGAGAATGCCTCTCTGAAGGAGCAGATACGGCAGGTGGAGCAGTCCCGGCAGCCAGTGTCTGAGAAGATGCCTGTAGCGGACCAGTTGTTCAAGGAGATGTCCCATTGCTTGTTTGACTTGAAAGCTCTGTGCAGCATTCTCACCCAGAGAGCTCAGGGCAAGGAGCCTAACCTTTCCTTACTGCTGGGAATCAGATGTAAGTGATCTCTTTCCAGTGCTTATTAGTGGTTTGGACACAGAAGAGTAACAATCTTTGGGGGGAGGAGGTGGATGTTTGTGCGTATAAGTCTGAGTGCCTGGCAACTCTATCGTCTGAAATGCTAATTGCACATCCTGTCTTCTGTACCTCCTGAGCTGTTAAACCAGGAGATGGAAAGCACATCCTAAAGCCTGTCAGGCAAACCTCCAGTGTAGTGACTTTGTGCTGGGTTTTCCCTCTTAACAAGATTAATAAATTATTTTTTTTTTTGCACTTGAATATATCATATACAGTTGCTTTCTGAGTGTTATTTACAATTAGATAGACCAGTTGCTGAACTGGGCCTTCACCAAGGTAGAGATGTAGAAGTACAGCGTCCTGTACACACCACATAGATTCATCTGCACTGGAAATCTCTGAAATGCTGGGCAGTGCAGCATATACCAAGTCACCAAGTCCATGAGACCATCATCAGCCAGCAGGGTGAATAGTACAACATATCTGTAGTACCACCTTGTAATCTTACCTGGCCTCATTTCCCAAGCCCTCCTACCCCTTTTTTCGGAGTGTCTAGGAACTTCCGAAGTCTCTAGAAAATGGTTTTCTTTCCATTTATTTATTTATTTATTTATTTATTGCAGTTTTTGAGAGCCATTAGACTTTACCAAGCCTAGATCTTGGTGCAGTCAGAAAAGCATGTCTTTGCAGGGGTGGGCTCTCAACTGTCTTCAAGTTCACACGCTACCTCATTTTGTTGCCTTACATCATAGTGAAGCATGATTTGTCTTGAGTTAATTAAAGTGACTTCCCCGTTATTTCAAGAGGGGCTGACCAGTTTAAGTATTCAGAGCACAGTTGTAAGAGCTTTAACCTTGGGTTTTGCTTTTCACAGCACTGAGCTGTTCAGCTGAAGAGAACGAAAATTACCACAGCACAGAGACTCTTTCGAAGAAGCTCTCGGACGTTTGTCAGTTACGAAAGGATATCGATGAATTAAGAACTATAATGTCAGACCGTTATGCTCAGGACATGGGGGACAATTGTATTACTCAATGACAACATTTCATCTGGTAGCAAATGACTTATTAAATGCTGCTGTGTCACAGGTCTTTGCATTTCTATTAAGGAGCCATATTGGAAGATTGCAAATAGCGCTGCACATGCATCTCTGTGAGGATCGTGCGTATTTAATCTCGGGAGTCGGGTGAGGAGGGGAAGAGTCATGGTTGAAGTAGAGTGGTACAAACTACAAGAAATCTTTTCTCCAAACTACTGAATGTAGGAACAAGCTGTGAAGAATGTTTCAGTTGGACTCTGTTTCTTCCATTAGGACTCATTTTATTGCTTCAACTAGTTTCTGGAATCAGAGCATCAGAACAGCCATACTGCTGCTGCTCTCAGTCCTTCTGTCCTTCAAGGGTTTGAATGGTATTGCCTGTATTCTGAAATCAGTGCAGACGGCCAAGGGACACCTGTAGCTGTATGTGGTGAAAGACAGGGGTTCTGCAACTGCAGGAATTGCAATCAGAACAGTCTTAGAATGCTACAAGCATTAGCCGCTCTTCAAGTTGCCTAAAGAATTTGATACAGGAAATACATTGGTTTTAGTAATGTATGTCTGGCTTGTTTTCCAAATGGTGGAAGAAAATCAAGTTTCAACTTCTCTATGCACCTGAAGTCCGTAAAATTTACCACTATCAAATTGTTTTAAGCACTGTCACGTTACTTTGAGAAGTTTCAATGACATGAAGTCTGTAACAAACCCAAGAAGCTGGGAGGCAGGAAACTGCAGTATATAGTATGTGGCTGTCTGAAAAAAAAGAATAGACTGTATTGTGTTCATACCACACTTACCTTTTCATTCTGTCATCTCCATTTTAAAATGTGGCTGGTCTGTATCTGTGTCCCTAAAGACCTCTGACAAGGTTGTGAACAACTTCAACCATTTTCTGCTGCAGCTACAAAATGAGTGTTTGGCACTTGTCAAAGTCAGGGCTCAAAACAGAGTATTTCCCTTTACCAGTATTAAATTCTGTGTTATCTGAGGGCTGCAAAATTTTCCACGTTGTTTGGTAATTCTTGGTTTCTCCCTTTCCGTAGGAAGAGATTACACTTTAAAAAGAAAGGAAAAAAAAAAAAGATCATGTTGCATAGTTTATTCAGTGAGTGTCACTTGGCAGTGCTATTTCACTGCTGTGGTGGGACAGATGAAATATTAACACTTCCAATTTCCTGGAACATTACTGAAATACAGCTGAACAGTTGTGCATGATGTAAAATACTATTCAGCTGAAGGAAGCAAAAACTCAAGAACTCATAAGGAGCAAAACCACTCTCAAATCACATTATTTAAAAAATAGATGAGCATCAGTCATAGTTGTGATATTAAAAGAAAGTTTCAAGTGACTGCGGCACAGGTCACGGTGTGCTGACCTGTAGTGTGGATAACAGCAGAAATCGCTTAGAAAACATAGCGGTTAGAGCAAAGCAAATTCTAGGGTAACGTTTTTATAGCAAAAGGGTCAATATCTTCAGTTTTCTGATGGTATCTATGTTAATAGAAAAAAACGGTTATAGCAACATAGACGGCAGTTAACTAAGTTTAACTTGGTGATGTTTTGCTTTCTGTTCATTGTTACACAGTTAATGTTTTTATAATTTAGTGATTTCCTTTTTTTTTAACTATATGGAGTTATTTATTTGATGTTTTTGTCTCTATCATGAACTTACCGTGAACTAATCTGTGAAAAATAGCGTTCAATTTGTATTATTGCTATGTGGCATTTTCAGATAGATTGCTCTGACTGGTCCAGCTCCTGTCAGCACTGAAACGTTGTCTAGATGAAACCTCCAGTGAAATTGCATAGTGTCTTTTACTGTCAGGTAAGAAAAAAGAAAGGAGGCAATTTTATTTTGTATTTCTATACGCTGCTCTTTCCATAGTTTTGAAGGTGTACTTTTATAGTAGTGCAAAACTGAAAACAAGGAGCTCTGCACAAATAGGCTTGCCCAGTTACCTGTGCCTCTGACAGTATGGGCTTCTGTGACAAGGGCCTCGGCTTAATTCCTTTCACATAGTTCATTGGTTTGGGCCCTGCAGTGAAGGAGTAGTCCCCAGTCTATGGCTGCTCTCTGGTATCAGAAATTCAGTAACAGGATTTCAGATAATAAACTAGAAGTATCAGGGAGAGACTAAATACCTAAGTAGCACGTTATTATTTCCTTAGATGGAAATGCACCTGCAAAAATTACCACGCAATGCATTTTTCTGAATTTTGTGGAAATAAGAAACAAGTTCAGTAGGGCAATTAGAAACAGGAGTTTTTTTTTGAGTCACTGTGTCCTATTAAGCTGGTCACTTGACTGGTGTGGCTCCACTGTCCCCGCTGTTAAATGGTGTTACTGTACAGCAGATTCGAGATCAGTAAGTTAATATTTTCAAAGCACTTCACTTCAGGAGCTTTTCTGCTCGGTAAGTATTAGTTGAAAGTCCCTCAGGAAGGAGGTCCCATTTTATTTGTAATACTTGGGTTGCAATGCTGTAATCTTGCATTTTAATATGTTTTTAGGGAAGCTGTAATATTTATGTTAACTTTAAAGCACTTGATATAAAACAAACAAAGAACAACAACATCACAACTGAGTTTACCTGTCTCAGTCAGATTAAAGTAGGGAGGTAAATGATGGATGTTTGAGCCAAAGATACAGGCTACCGACTGAGTATCTAGAGTGATACAGTATTTTGCTTTGATTTCTTAAAATTTGGCCTGTTGTAGTAGTAGCAATTACTATATATGCATCAGTTTACAGATGCCTCTAAATGGAATAAGCTTTGTCTAAGATATGCATGACAGTTTAATTGGTTAAAATGTAGTGTGTGTGGTCTCATTCAACATATTTAATACGCAGTTGATTAATGAATGTTAACGTTGGAATCGCTTAGATTTAGTCATGACAACTTTTTGCTGTAGCTGGTAGACAATCTCAAGGGCTGAAAAACAACTGCTAATGAATGAATACTGTACCGGTCTGTCTGTTAGCAAATTTGTACAGTGGCTTTTTTTGTATAGTTTCAGATGGAATTTATACAGTCCTTTTAGAAGATATTTACAGTAACTACTGTATTCAAGAATGTATTTTGGAAAAGACTTGGAAAGTCTTGGGACAAGCTATAGATGATGCTATGTATTTACTATATAGAAGTAATGCAGCTCGATTGTGTACACGTGATTTAGGTTCCTAGCCTCAGCTGTGTAGCTTTATAGTGCGATAGTTCTGTGAAGTTGCTGAGATTGCTGTCACCACCCACTCAGACTTCGACATTTGAGACTGCCAGTGGCTCTGAAATAATGGCAAGAGCTGAAGTTTTGTCCTTTTCACTTCAAAAGGGTTCTTCCCTTCCTTTGCCCTCACTACCTGCCTGTTGTTGCAGATATTTTTCTTGCAGGGTAAGAGCACAAGGAAGGAAAGAAAGAAAAACCCTTCCTCCACAACCTGTTGCCCTAGCGCTGATAGCAGTGGCACGCTGCAGTCTGTCAGCACGGGCTGGGTTTTTGTCCCTGTTGCTGCTGGTTACATAGGTGGGGTTGCAGGTGGAGTTGGGCTCTTCCCGCTGGTGTAACGAGTCCTGTCAGGAGTGGGGAAAGATCTTCAGAATTAATCTGCATTCATAGGCTGCAAACAAGTCAGTGGTTAGTACCGAAAGGGATGATTTTCTTCCAGTAGCTCATTAGCAATATTAAATCCACAGCTGCATACCTTTGTGCCTTTTTTGCCTGATGTAAGTGTATATTCCCTTTGAACTTCACGTAACTCGTTAGAATGCTGATGACTGCACCTTGTTTTCCTCTTACCTGCCTATATTTTGGTTCTAGACTTTTGTAGTAAGAATTCTTGCGTAATATCTAGAAGCGTAAGTACTCAAAATAGGTACTTGGTGTACACTTTGAGTGTGAGGCTGGTTGTAGTATGCAGCTTTCTTGAATATGAAGCGTGAGCAGGAAACTCAAACCATAATGTGTTTATTTTGTATATATTAATTACAGCCTATCATTAGTTCAATGGGGAGGAGTGTCTGGAGCTATCTTTTAAAAGCACAGCTGACATATGTACTGGATCAGTCTCTGCAGACTGGTAGTCTTGTAAATTGGGTTCAATTTTTGAACCGCTCAGAATACCTCATATGTAAATAGAGTTGTCATGACTTAATCCAAATGTGTTCATTGTAAAAAGTAAAGGAGCCACTGGCTGGCTCAGCTTTAGGCTTGTTGTTCTTGCCTCTTTTTGTAATTTTTTTTAAAGTAGGGTTTACAGCTAGAATTTTGAATGCCAAAGTTCTATTTATTAAATAATAATAAAAGTTTTCATTGTTAATGACTGGTATTTTTCCACTGGAATTTGTTTGTTGATGTTTGGGATTTGTATCCACAGAGCAAAAATAAATTTTGTTACAAAATTGATTTCTTCATTGCTGTCATTTGTCCAATATGTGGCATAAAGTGGAAGGGACCAAAGCTGGACTGATGGCCAGAGGCAAGGAACGAATCGTTCAGGATCTTCCCAACACCCACCCAGCGTTCCTCCAGTGATCTGTTTTTCTGCCTCATTATCAGCTGCCCAGGCTCTCTTCCTGGCATTAGTTCTTGTTTTAAAACCAGGGCATTGGCAGCAAAAATACTCCTTCAGTGTGTAGTGAAAGGATTTTAGAGCAGAGTTGCTTGTGAAGTCCCTGCTGCTTTTCTAGGAATTGCTGCCGCTGTTCTGTTTCAGATCTAACTGGAGAGGCTATAGGCAGGACTTTATAAAAGACTAAGTCAGCACAAAATGGTAGGAAGAGGTGTTATGATAATTAGTTTGAGCTGCTGAAAGATTCATCACTTTGGAATAAGTGGTTGTCTGTCCCGAAGCTGGTCGCTCAGGGCAAAAAGTTTTATATATACATATATACATACACATACATATATATATAGGATGGTGAAGCAACAGTGTGTCTGGTACCAAGGGGAAAACCAGGGATCAGAAAGGGCATGTGTTTTTAATTATTATTTTTCAATTAGCATGAATGAATGACTGGTCGTACTGAAAAGCAGTTAAGGTAAACAGAGATCCTTTCTGCCTGAAGCACCACAGGTCACCGTAGCCCAGGGTAACCAGGCGATGTCGACTCCCCTTCAATGTCAAGTTAGTACAGTCTGAGGAAAGTGGAAAGTTACAATTTTAGAAAATCTTAGGAGGATTCTTTCCAAGTGTTGAGGAAAGTGTGGTTACCCAAAAACGGCTTCTTTTCAGGCTGTTCCCAGTGAGAAATCTAAGAGCCCATTAGCAGCGCCGATTGCTGGATGATCTCTGTGCCTTGACTCGTCTTCTCTCATCCCCCAGCGCATGGCACTGTGCGGAGCGCCGGAGCTGAGGATCTCTGCTCTTCTCTTCAAAGGTGCTGGGAAATTCATTTTAATTAGCTAATGCATTATATATGGTACAGCTCACTTGCTTTTCTCAGACCTTGTGACTGAATGTTGAATGATATGCTTCTCATTCAATTAACCCCCCCTCTGCCCTGTATAAATGTATGTAAGGGGCTGCACAGGTGCCAACTTTCCGTAAGATTTCTGAGGGTGACCTTTTGTGAACTGTTCGAAGTCAGGTTTAGGTTTCAAAGTATCATGATTAAAGCACTGCTAACAATAGTAGTGGTAGAAAATGTTCTGTTGCCTTTACACCGCAAACAAAATTCAAGTCCAAATGTGGTTAGAAATAAAACTTCAAACAATAGCGCTGCAGATAACCCTCCAGCCTCTTGAATGAGGACAACTTGCAGCAGCTAAATCTGCAGTGGATCACCTGCTGGATGTAAATTAAACAATTCTGCAGGACTTGCTAACAACCCTGGGTCATTTGTTTTGTAAATGAATGGGTTCGGTGTACTTGGAGAACTTCCAAGTGGTGAGGGAAAGTGTACACGATGAACTATGATACTTAATTACGTTATAGTATATGCATATTTCTCTTCCTCTCTGAATTACTCCCCCTTTGGGGGACGCTGCTGCTGTTTTTCTGTCTTTTCTTGATGTTTCAGGTCCTGATTTCATGGAGGTAAAGCCACACTTCAAGCCGTGGAGTTACAGCCTACTCAGCTTGTAGGGAACCCGATAGGTTCAGCTAATGCTTCTCGGCTCTTTCATGAACAGTTTGGCAGCTACGCCGAAGAATGCAGCCCGTGTATATTAATAGACCAGAAAACTGATTTACTGGTCTGTGTACCTGTGAAAGCATTTGCCTAGAAGAAGGAGAAAAGAAACCTTTGTCAAGTGCTGGTCTGGAGTGAATTGTAATGCGAAGGGTTCTGGTAAGAGGGTTTTCTGACTGAAGTTTTCCCGTCAAGGGGGAACCGAGTAGAATTTAATATCATCAGAGCTCATCTCCCTTACATTACCAGCTGAGAACACAGCAGCACCAGAGTGCCAGATGTCCAAAACCCCTCCCTGGCCACTCTTTTTGCGCTGAGCTTAGTGGTGCCCCCGGGTACCAGGCTGGGAAACTGGTTCAGCCCTGCTGCTGTCAGCCGCTGTGACAGAGGGGACCCTGCCCTGCTGTGGGTCCACCTCCTGTCACCCCAAAAAGTCCTTTCTGGCAAGGTCTGGCTTACTGGGGATTGTGTTTGCCTGGGACTTGAGTCCAGCAGCAAATTGCTTCAGCCAGGGAGCCTAAACTTTACTCCACATAGGTTAGCATGCAGAGAGGCGGCGTAAGAAGCCGGATTAGCCTTCTAGCTGTCCCCAGGACTGCCATACTGAGGCAGGAGAGAAAAATTGTTCAAAATATTTTGGAAAGTGAAGAAGCAAAGGTAAGGAAAACAGGACCCAGACCCCAGCTTCCTCCTGCCACTGACGCTTCCTCTGATGAGACGAGATGTCTTCATATTTATAAATTGTAATGATTTACTATTAGCAAAAACAAACAAACAACTTTAATCACCACATTTAAACAGGTTAAAACGTTTTTTCCCCAGCCTATAGTATTGATTCTCTGACAACAAATTAATTGCTGTTCTTCTTTTATGATGCCTGTGTTGTGGAGAAGGCACGTTGCAGAAACCAATTTGGCTGGGATCTTGGAGCTAATGCGATAATTTGCGCAATGACTCATTGTGCTCTCTATAATCATACCCACCTTCATTCATTTTCTGTATTATTTTACAGGACTCTGCAGTCATTTGCAGACACGTTTGAATTTGCTGTTGTGTTTCTGACCTCGGCGGTCGGGCGCTGCCTGCCTGGATTTGGGGCTGGGGGGACAGGCAGGAAGCTCCCCGCTGTGAACAGGGTGAGCTGTGCCCCGCAGCCAAGCAGCGAGCCTTTCTGGAGGCAACGCGGATGACGGGACTCAGTGGACTTCTACCCTTTCTAACCTTCTGCTATTTCTGATCACAGAACGGTTAAATCAGACGCCTAATTTCTCATCAGTTATCACGGGGGCAGGTGGATCCAGCGGCAGAGAGAGCCCAGACCTGCAAACGTGAGCATGCCTGCCCACAGTGCCTGCTCGGCCCCGAGTTATAACAGTCACGGGGCAGTCACCAAACTTCAGGCACTCGCAGGCGAGCTTCTGCCCACCTCTAGGGAGCACATTGCTGTTGGGAGAGAGAAGAAAGGTCGCAGCTCAGAGCGAGCTGGCGCAGGTTCGCAGCTCCCCTGCAGGGAGCGGGGCCGCACGAGGCAGCGCCGGGAGGTGCTGAGTGATGGTGCCGTCAGCCCAAGCTGAGCTTTATTCCAGGAGCCCGTGACAAGCAGGTCATCAGTTACGTTACCTCCTCCTGCCTTAGTGCCCGTGAGATGGTGAAGATAAGTAATAGGATATTTTTAGTTTAAATGATGGCTCCAGCGTTTTAATTATAAGCCGATTATAATCAATCTGTTTCTAACACCCTTTCCCCCCACTTGCAGTCATAAAAATTAATTACCGCCGTAATGAGCCAGTGAGTGACTGTGCCCTGTTCTGGCCTGTGACAGCTTCAGAGCCCAGGTCTGCGGCTGCCCGGGTGGCTCCGAGCACGGATCCTGCCATCTCAGCAAAGCGATGGCCTGCTCGGACCCCGCTATCTCAGAAACGTCCACTTGTGTCTTGAGGGGAAAGGAGCTGGATGCGCTCAGATTTTCCCCAATGTAAAAAGAAAACTGTTTTCTCAAACTGCTGGCATTTTCAAGAGTGTCCCAACCCTTCCCCAAAGCGCCGCTGCAGCAGCTCTGAAGGTCAGCACACAAACTGCCCCAAATGGCTGCAAGAACAGCTCTGGCATCCCACACCGCTTTAAACTCTGTGCAGCCTGACTTCAAAATTTATTGAGAATGTAAGAATAAATACAAAACTGATCCTTTTAAAAAAAGAAGAACCCAAGTCATTGGCTAAACATCGCCTTGACCTTCAGAGGGCTCATCACTGATCCCAGCCTGCATAAACAGGAGATTTGGCCCTGGAAATACCTCATTTGGGAATTAAACTTTTTCCAGCAACTCTGTACTCTGAAGCAGAAATGCTTCCTCTGCCAAAGAGAAATCAGCAGTTTTAACAGAGGGCTTTTCTTAATTGTCAGGAAAAAAAGGATGCTGCTGTTATTTCATGCTGGAAAGGCATAAATTCATTGAATCGTTAAGGTTGGAAAAGCCTTCCAAGATCATCTGGTCCAACCATCCCCCTACCACCGATGTCACCCACTAAACCATGTCCCTAAGCACCAGGTCCAACCTTTCCTTGAGCACCCCCAGGGACGGTGACTCCACCACCTCCCTGGGCAACCCATTGCAATGCCCAACCACTTTTTCTGGGAAGTTTCTCCCAAGCATTGCACAAGGCTCTTTGCTGTCGTTTTCTGACAGTGCTACAGCAAGCTCTACGAATGCTGGTAAGTGACCCTTACCAAGAGATGGGCACTTTTGGGCCAATATTTGGGCTAAACATAAGAACATTTCAGAACTTAATCTACTGCATCAGATTTCGTTTTCTGTTTTAGAATGTTTAAAGCTGGCCTTAAGCTTCACGATGTGCTTAGGATCTAATGCTAATGGTACTAAGAGGTGTAAATATCCAGCAATCAGGCAGTTTCTCCCTACTTTTCCTGCTGCAGAAGGAAGGCCACCAAACTCCCTGCTCATCCCATGGCGCGCTGCTCCTGCTCCTTCCTCGTTCACCAAAGAGGAATGAGTTTCAGAGAAAGCTTCCTGCCCACAACCCTCATAGCACAAACCCTTCCTATAAGCATCCAAGTTGCATTTGCAAGTTGCCACATCTGAAGCAGGACTTTAGGCATTGCTGCACTCCATGTGGAGGTACCTTTATGGCTGAGGCCACTTGCTGGGTAATGAGAGGGTCAAAGCTGTCTGGGGTTAGGACAGCTCAGCTTCTTCGAGCATAGCAATTTTCAGCCACCGTTTTCTAAAGCCCAAGTAGTTTTGTTTGTATAACATAGAATTGGTAACAAAACCATCTGTTGTTTACCTGGAATTAAACTCAGATCATTTGTAGCATACATTGCAAGTGGTGACCTTACAAAGCAAAAGAGTAAGCTAAAGACCTTGATCACGTAAAGTAAGAACGTCTTGTACAGGAGGAGAAGCTAGGTCTTTTTCTCCAGATAAGCAAAGAAGCACGCTGCTTGGCTTACACACAGATTATGTGGTAATTGCAATAGAACCTGTAATTAATCAGTTTGTCTATGAGGCTGTTAGAGGAGACAGAGCTGAAAGCCTTGCTGAAGTCAAGGTAAGATCATTCATTGCTCTCCCCTTGTTCACTGAGCAAATCATTTTGTTGCAGAAGTCTATCAGGTTGGTTAAACATGATTTCCCCTTCATAAATCCACACTGACTACTCCCGATCACCTTGTCTTTTATATGTTGGGAAACTGTTTCTAGCATAATGTGCTCCAACACCTTGCCAGCGATCAAGGTGAGACTGACCAGCATATAGCCACCTGCATCCCTCTGTCTTGCCGTTCTTGAAGATGTGAATGACGTTTGCTTTCTTCCAGTTCTCAGGACCCTGTGCTGTGACTGTCCAAAGATAATCGTAAGTGTCCTCTCAGTGATTGCTGCCAGCTCCCTCAGCGCTTGTGGGTGTACCCCATCATGGCCCATGGATTTGTGCATGTCCAGCTTGTTTTAATGCCTAACCTGAGCCTCCTCCACTGACGGTAAGTCTTTATTGCTCCATTTGACAGTGAACAGATCCCGAACTTTGAAAATGAACTACTCTCAGCCAGCTACAACTGCACTTAGTGCTGCTGCTAATCTGTTTGTATGCACCTTCCATTCGCTCACAATTAAGTCATTCCCCAAGCTCTGAGGACAGTAGACGTCGCAACAATAATTTAGCTCACTTATTTAAATAAGTTAAAATTTCAGGGCATGTTGCAGGTGGTAATGCTAGCTTGACTTTTTCCCTGTACTGTTTTTTTTACAACAACTTGACCCTAAAAATCAAAATAAAGCCCTCTTAGAGAGCTTAGTGTTTCTGTCTGAAGTGTGAGCGCAGGACCGAAGCCTTCCCGTACGTCTGCAGGAGACGCCGCGCTGTGGGGCCATTCCTGAAACAACCTGCAGCAACTCTAAGAGACCTACTTTCCTCCGAGGAATACTTTACTTCCTCTGAGAGCTAAGCACATGTGCTTAGCATACGCTGGGCACCTTAATGAGCAAAACAACCCCCTGGTGTAGTCTTCCATTGCTAAGCACTGAGCCAGCCACGCTCACGCTGAGAGCTGGCGGTGCAGGGCGCGCTGGCAGATCCGAGCCAGCCACGTTGAATATACATGAACGAGGTAAATGGCTGCTCCTCTTCACCAGCCTGTGGTGGAGCGATTAAGCAGTAAATCAAGCGCTCGCTGCCTTGCCATCTCACAACTTGGAGCATTTGTAGGCTCTTGATAAAGAACTGCGTTGCAGAGCTCATCATGCGGGCTTCTTCAACTCAGAGGGGGCGAGTTTCTTCGAATGTGTGTTCCTCCCCATCCTCCAGCCTCGGCTGGGCAGCAGCGCAGCCCTGCTCTCTGAGGCTTGAAACACGTTTGTACAGTGACAAAACCGGCATTCGAAATGAAAAAGTGTTGAGGCAGGAGTCCCTCATGCCGTGTGGCCTGGAAGGGGAAGACTGGCCAGGCACCGAAACACAGAGCCCGGGGAGCTGTGGCAGGAGAACAGGGAAGGGAGAGGTCTTCTCCAAGTGGTGGGTGAGCTGTGTCAAAGCTTAGCTCTGCCTTGGGTGTCTATAGACAAACTGCTTGTGGGGCAATTCCTTCTCAAACGAGTGAAGCACAGGTAGAAGGAGGCCTCTGAGAGGCAGTCTGGAGCAGCAGCAGTGGCATTTTCTGTGTCTTGGGCTTAGGGCTTCACGCAGACGTTCAGAAAGGATCTTTAAAAATATCACAGCACCGTAGTACTAGTATTTGTTTGCACGTTAATACAAAGATACAACATGGTTTCTGCTTAATTAAAGGCCAAAAAATCTGCTATGTAAACTGACCTTTTAGTAAAAAGAAATTAATTATCCCTTCACTTACACATTCTAAATCTGAATCTTAAATGCTTTGACTTCTTTGACTGTACGGTCTGAAGAATGCATTTCTTCCTGATCCAAACAAACCAAGAAGAGCTTGACCTTGCATCTGTGGCATGCCTGAAACATATTTCAGAAGCACCACATCCTGAAAAAGAAGAATATTTTAATAGGGCACAAGTTGCTCAAATGCAATGCTGTCTGCTATGTTTCAGATGTGCTGGACAGCTTTGGGCAATTGCTTCATCTCGGTGCCTTGGTGTATGCATATGTCAAGTGGAGATTGCACAGCCTCCTTCGGAAAGCATTTTGACACATCTGGATGACAAATTCCACGAGAACTGAAGAGCATTGCCTTTAATCAGTGTTTGCATGTAAGAAAATTGAAAATGTATGAAATTAGATGCTAAAAAAATACAGTGGTTTTTGAGATCTACCCACAAAACTGGGATATTACTTCTCCAGTCTCGAATTGCCTACCACCCTGTGGCAGTCAGCGACACAGGAAATCTGTGTCCTGCTACCAGGATCAGGATTAGTTGAGCTGCACAAAGCTAAATCAGTTCCTCATACAATGGGAGTGAAAAAAACTTCAACAGTTTTCCTAACTGGACACAAAGGAGCCAGGTTCAGCCAAACAGTTGTCATTTTGTGTACACACTGCATGATTCCCCAGGATCCACAAGGACCTTGTGTTTGCACGTTGTGGTGGAGTGTTGTTGCCTCACATCCTTGCAGAGGAATGACCAAGAGAGTGGAAAAAGCTCGAGCATAGCTCAGGCATCTGGCTTTTTGGGGAAACGGGTCCTTGGGAACCGAGCACCATGGGAGAGCATCATTTAACACTGTGCAGCTGCCTGGAGCAGAGATTTGCCTTCTGCCCGGCAGCTCCTGCTCCCTTTCCTTACGCCTGCCCGAGCCTGGCACAGGCCAGTCTCTCCCATCCACCCCCACCAAGCCTCCTCCAGGGCACGAGGCCACACACCGAATTCTCAGAGCAGCAGCTCCACGTGCCCCTTCCCGTCCAGTACCCAGCATTTCCTCCCCGTCCTGCCAGGAGCCCCCGGGTGCCCCTCGCTGCTCCAGCAGGACACGAGTGGTGACCACCACCACTGCACAGCAGCTGCTGTTGTGTGCCGGTGCTACTCCACGATTCGATTCTCCCCACTGAAAGGACCCTGCCCAAGTGTTCAACAGCCCTTCGGTGCTTGGTGCTGAGTGCGCACGATGTTAAATGGAAGAAGAGCTAGAAAATGTTATGAGAAACTTCCAAAGCTCGGGCACAGCTGTTTGATCCTTTGACAAACAGCAGACAGATTACACTCTCTCATTTCCTACAGGGAGAACGAACATCAGGATTACTGAAATGAAGTAGTTTCACAAGGAGCAGTCCCAACCAAGCAAACAGAGATTCACAGCAATGATAGGACAAAATGCACAGAATGAAATGTACAGGATTAGTTTAAGTGGATGGATGCCGGGATTGCAGTGATTGCAGGTGGCATTTTTACAGTGCTCTAATTTCCTTTAGATTAAAAGACAAACAGCTGTTGAAGCTGACCCCCTTGGCTCACACACAAGTGCCAGCAGCTCCACTCTTTTGGGAGCAGAAGACCCATCACGAGGTCCTCCCACCTCACATCACTTTAGGAACCAGTCTTCAGGGGTGACAGATGGAGAATTGCATCGCTGATGCAAACTACACTTCCAGCACTGCCAGCGTAAAGGGCTGCTGACGCAGTGCCTTCCATGCTGCAATCCTTGCTTGCTACCCACTGTGCCTGCCCACCAGTGACACGGCACACACATCAGCACGTTCACTATTTACTGCGAGAGCTAAGGGGAGAGATGCAGAGATGCTTGAATGGTTTGGCCCGAGCAGCAGGAGGAGTGGAGGGCAGCTGGGCGAGCTCCTGTCACCAGTACCTGGCACAGACAAACCAAAAGCTGTGGTGCAAACCAATCCTGACTTAAATCCCTGTGCATCCTGCTCTCATGCACCTTCTCCGTGTACCATCGATCGCTCTTCTGCCTGCTTGACATTTTGCTGGCTAATGAACAATGTGCCTGGCCTTTTCCTAAGGAAGACTCAGCAGCACAGCCCTATCCTACTATATCATGCAATGGCAAAAGGAGACACTATCACAGACTAATTTAGAAACGTCCAAGTGTCTCTGGCTGCAGCAGCATGGACTCCGTTCACATAAAGGGTTCTCCTTTATAGAGGGGCAGCCTTGAGGAGCAGAGCTACAGAAAGGCTTAATGGCTCATCTAGTGACGGACTGCATCTTCAGAATGCAGATTTTTGGTTTTGAGTGCCTTTGGGTCAGCATTCAGGGCTGGCAGTCATCACTGGGCTGCCCAGCGAGGAGTCTGTCATCACCACAGACTGTGCTTGTACCATTGCTTGGTAGGTAAGGGCATGTGAATACTGATCAGGAAGGAGTATATTTACTCTGCAAGTGAAATAGCTACTGTGAAGGAAAACTGGAGAAATGACTATATCACCTTGTGAAGAATCAGTTTATTAATATGTACACATCGGTATCTTCCGAGATGATTATGAAGGGGCAAATGAAACAGGAAACTGTTGGTTTCGGACCAGCAGTTTCTTTAGAGCAAAACAAGCAAAAATTAAATTGAGGAAAACAGTATCCAACAGTACAGTTAATAAAATAACATACTGTATTCTAGTGAAAAAAAAGCGAATTCACCTGAGGAATAAAGACTACCCATTCATGCCAAGAAAATCCTGTGCAATACAGCTCCCTAATTCAAAGTGCAGGCAGTGTATGCCATCAAAGTCTTTCTAACAAGCAGATCCTATTCTTTCTCCAAAGGGAGAGAAAGAAAAGGCTGGAGAGGCTTCATCAAAAGCATCACTAACTCAGAGATAACCCATTCAGTACATGCCAGGATTGCTCATTCCTGTGTGCCTCGCTATGACTCAGAGCTTCAAAAGGTAAGGGACCTTCCTGAGGGGCCTGTCATTCGCGGAGGCATCACCTGCAAAAAGCGCGGTGTGGGGGAGGAAGGCAGATAAAGCAAAGGGGGGAGAAAAAAAACACACAACAACAACTCCAAGCAAAGCCTCAAGGTTCGAAAGCACAAACCACGGATGTTATGTGTCTGGTGCCTTGAAAACCCCAAAACTTAAAGAAAGAAATAAAGAAATTGAACGTGTGAATGCAAGGATTCCCGCAAGTGATGTCTTTGCTTGTGAATATGCAGGCCTTCTCGCACGTGGCACAACAAGCATTGAACGCAGAGCTGGCTGTGTCCACGAGCCTCTGGAGTGAGACCCTGGGGCGTGCCAAGGCTACAGCTGTATCTCTTCTGCTGCTCAGCAGAAGATGCTGCTCATGGCCATCCTGCTCATGGCTATGACAGAGAGCGAACTTCAGAGTGGGAGCACCGTGACCGTGGGGCACCGTCACACGTGGGGACAGACCACAGCTCTGGCAGCTGGGGCACAGTAACTCACCATGGCCACCAGCGTCCCACTGGCTCTTACAAACGTGCCCCCGTGTGAAAGTCCCCTCACGAGGTGACCTTTCTCTGTCAGCTTTGGTGTCCCCCTCAGAAAAAAAGATCGCTACAAAGAGCCCCCAGGCGAATGGAAAGAAGTCTCAGAAGGCCCTGCCATACCAGGGCCCCTTGGAAGCAGCGGTGACACGAGGAAGCTCGCTCCCTTCGCCCTTGGCCTCCCCCACTCCCTCACTTGGTTGCAGGCCGTGCTGTCCAGCCAGGCTCTCACACTCGGCCCCCTTCCTGTCCCTGTCCGAGTGAGGCCCTGCACAGGAAAATGGAAACTCTGGGCGGCTGCCAGACACGTCTGGGGTGAACCCAGAGCAGCGCTTCCCCCCGCGCTCCTTCCTGTCATGGAAATCTCCTGGAGGGGCCTTTTCGGGTACAGGAAACCAGCAGGGCTTCCCGCCGCTCTCTCCTTCTCCCACGGAGAAGCTCTTCAGGTGCACTCGTGCTCCTGAAAGAAAACCCGCTGTTCGTGTGCTATGTCCCCGGGCCAGGTAGCTGCTGTGGCTCTCAGCAAGTGTCCCAGTGGCCGGTAGCGGTGAGTGGGAGCAGAGCTGGATTTCTGGGCTCCTTTGAGTCAGCAGTGCTGACACGGCTGTGGAGACAACCTTGGGAATAGCAATAATAATAAAGATAATAACAATAATACAGATTCTTTCTGCATCCTTCAAGCTTCATTTCTGCTCTGCAATTTTCCCTGAGTACTCAGCAAAACTATTCAGGTGCTTGGACTCTACAGTAAGAAAAAAAGGAGGCTGGGATCACCATTTGTCTCGGGTTAGTATTTATTGGTATTAGTGATTTATCTCCAGACACTGTTTAATCACCAACAACATTTACCCTAGCAATGGGCACATCAGCTACATTATCAATGCGGTAAGGAATTTTTCCTCCTTTAGCTGCCCTGTTCCTCTTGCAGAGACAATAAATAAAGCGTTTAAAACCAGCCTTTGGTCCTAATTTATCTCCATAACAACAGCTGTAAACTTGTTTTTCCCGACGGTAAGCACGTGTGCGGCTGGGCCAGCTGGCCAGGCTGACCTGCCCAGGCTCCTGCTGGTGTCTGACGCCCGGCCGCGGCGTTGCACAGCCAGCACTTGGTTGGGGAGCGCTGCCCCGTTCCTGCTGGGAATGGGAGACACGGGAGCTTTACTCAGCTTACCAAACCCTGGGTTGCAATGCAAGGGGAATGATACCTATAGAGGGGATACCTGCAGCTTGTCAGGAGCATGCATCGTGCACGCTCATTTGTATAGCAGACTCAGTCTCTCCCTTGCTGAACGTTTGACCCCTCCGATGAGGCATGGGATAAAGAACGGTGAAGTGCAGAAAGGTGTTCCTCCCAGGGGGACGAGCACTGTGCTCTGCTCTCTTACAAAAAGAGATTCAACATTTGTGCAGGATGACCCAAATTTCTCTTTTAAAAGATGCATGAAGTTTTAATCTTTTTTTTCCCCCTTGACATTTCATTAAAATTCAGAGCAATGGAGGTGTCTATATTCTGACAGACACTCAGCCTATTTCATTCAAAGGTATTCATAAAATATTTCACACACTAAAGATGGCTGTCACTACAAAGAGCAATTCCTACAAAGCAGTAGAAGTTATTAAGTTAGCATTGAAATTTATATATTATTCCACTTTTTTTTTTTTTTCCTTGCCAGGCTAAAGGTGCTAAAAGAAAAAAAAAGTAGTATCAGACAGGAGTGGAAATGACTTCACATTAAATACCTAAGTCTTCATCCTGTAAGTTACCGACAAAATTTAATCTATTTGCTCTTCACATCCACAACGGACCTCTCTGTTTTCAGCCACTGTCTGGATAGTCCTGGAGGCAGGGACAAGGTCTGTGGCTGCCCACCTCCAGCAGCTGAATGCAGAGAAACAGCCACCTTGATGCTGGCTCCCCAGCTGGGCCTGGAAAACCTTGTGTCCTGGACCACACTCACAGCGACTCCCGAGGTTACGTAGTTACTGGTTTGCAGACTCACCTAGGGTACCAGGGTAAAGATGGTGCAAATCCACTTTGACTCCGAAGAAGGCAGAACACAAGATATCCAAGTCCCAGGCAAACGCCCTTAGGTTGTTACAAGGGAGGAGGAAAAAAAGCAAAACACAAAAAGCCAAGCTCTTGCCTCCTTGTTACAGAGCTACTCTGAAGATTCATAGAGGTGTTTTGTGAGGCCTTGAACCAGGCAACTGTTCAGATCTATTTCCGTGCCCAGGACAAAGTTAGCAGAAGGCATCCATGAATTCACTGCTTCCAATTAGGTCAGTTCATGGCACTCACTCTGTCTGTGGACAATTTCACCCCTGACATGAGGATCTCCATCATTCCTAATAGCTTCCAGGAACTCTTCAATTCTCCATTGGTTATACACATTACCCGAGCCGCATCCACATTTTTAAATAGTAGAGAGAGGAGCTCTGAACTGGTAAATATATTTAAGTCCAGTCCCTCTGGACTCAACGACCATGGTCCAAAAAAAAAAAAAGCCATCTAAAATCCATTACTTTTTAATCTACTTAACTCAATGTAATTGAAATGCAAATCTCAGCAATACATCTTGGCTAAACTAATGAATTTTTCACATGATGATGCCATTCTTACAGAACAGTATTTGACACAAAGCACACAGGCTCTGGGGACCTCAAAATCTACCAGCACTTAAGCTTATGTATGATAAAAATTGCCACATCAAAACATGAGAAATGAATTGCCACTTGCAGCAGGACTTGTCTGATGTATTTAATTTAAACTGTACGTCTTTCAGAATCATAAGCATTGCTCATCTAATGGGCTTGTACATATGTCATGGTTTTGGCTGGGATAGAGTTAATTTTCTTCATAGAGGCTCATATGATGCTGTGCTTTGGATTTGTGATGAAAATAGTGGTGATAACACGCTGATGTTTTTAGTTGTTGCTGAGCAGTGGTTGCACAGACAGAGCCAAGGATTTTGCACAGTAAGGTTTAATTAAACAAAAGTAAACCAGCAACTTTTAACATGATTCAGAGATTCTTGGATATATATATATCTTTATATAAAATATATGAAGATGCTTGAGTTCCTATTCAAAAGCTATAGGACATTTGGATGTTGGATTGCTCTGTATTATTTATATGGTTATATCTAATATTCTTTTTCTTGTTTTAAGGTCAACACCTGAAAATCTCAAAGGCAAATTCTTTGCACCATAGCTTTAAAAAGCCAAACCACACTGCACAGCTCAGTCCTATCCAAGACAGCCCCCAAGCTGAGGAGCTAACAAACCAAACAGCCAAGATAGTAAACAAGCAGAAGGAGGGAGTATGTTTACTACATATAAGAAACACAAAGGCGGAATTCCTTAGCAGGAAGGCAGGCAGGTGAATCCGAGTGTTGCTTAGTGCAGATCTAGTGTATTAACCACTGTGAAGTCATCTTTCTTGCCTAGATGGAAAGAGAATTTGCACTGACTGTCATTCAGGGCATTTCATGAAGAGTATTGCCCAAATTGGAAATAATTTGCTGTCACACGGCATTAGAGATGTAGGTGAAAAAGCACAACCTGTGCTGGGCAATGCCTGGTGCTCATGATAGAGGACTTTGAAATTGAAGCTAGAATCAGAAGAAGAAAAAGAAAAAGAAAAAAAAGTTAAATTATGCAGAGATCCTCAGAGGAAAAATGATAGGAACTACATTTTTCAATAATAGGATATTGATTTTTCAATTAGACTTTAAAGTGCTAGAAAACACTACAAATTCATATCCTACAAGTGGATTGTCTACTTCACCTCATGCTCCACAGATACTTTTTGTGCACACAGCGAGGGAGCAAACAAGAAACAGCAATCATGACCTGCAGAAAACAAGCTGCCACAGTCACAAGAGTCACACCCACAAGAGAGCTTGTGGATGAAACCATTGCAGTGCTAAGGAGATGCTGAATCTACAGAAAAAGAGCCCTTTAACCAAGATTAATGGAAAGGCTTCCACTGCCTTCCCAGCTAATGAATGTTTGTTAGTACGTTCCAAGAGAAACAAGCGAGCCGTTGATCTCTGACTAACGAGATGTTCACGTCTCACAATAGAGGTATTGTATATTCCTCAATATCCACTTTAAAACTTCTGGGACTTTTTTGACATCTGAAAGGCATGAAATAGATCAGGGCAAATTCACCTGTGGTGTAAGCCTATTTATTTCATTCGATTTAGATTAGATTTGAAATTGGTTCCTGCTGGGATTTTAAATGATGATTAAATTTGAAATGTCACTATCAGGCCTCAGAAAAGCGAGTGCCCCTGCACACGTGTACTGCCCAGGGAAGGAAGTGGTTCAGAGCCACTTGGAAAACAGCCATCTGTCTTTGTGAAAGAAAATCATTAAACTCTTCAACCAGAAGCTTATCAAGTTACAGGAGTTTTAACAGAGTAGTTTTCTCAGTATCATACTTTGTCTCCCTGAGAACAGAAGTTGCCAAATTTCGTTACAGCAGGGATAAGGTGGTTGGACCTTGTGTCCAACGAGCTGTAGCAGCTGTACAATACCTGCAACAACCGCTGCTGGTAGCAGCACGATGGCTCACTTCAGTGCTGCAGCTGGCTGACAAATTCATGACATGGCTGCAGATGTTGGCGGACAGCTGCTGAGCAGTGCTCGGGGTGGAATATGGTGTGCAGATGTTCTTCTGGCTTGGGTATCTTCAGCCCCAGCGTCAACCTCTGTCCACTCTCAGGCAGGCAGCTTTCACTGTGGTGCCTCACTGGTGTTCATCAGTGACACGGGCAGGAAGGCAATGCAGTTGTGGCTTGGTTCAGATGGTTGCTCAGCATGACCCAGACTGCAGCTGCATTCTTTGCATGGTGAATGAATCGCTACTGGGGAGAGGAAAATGCTGAGACCTAGTGATTGTCACTCCATGCCCCAAACTTTTAAACACGCTCTACTTTACTACGAAGTGAAAACAATGATAAAACTTTTTAAAAAATTGATAAAACTCCTGCCTTTACAGCCCTATTAAATCACTGCCCACCCTAACCTTTTGTGACAGCAAGTATTGGAAACTTGGTTTCAGTATCTCCTTTTCCAAATAAAAATTAATTCTCCTTCTTGTGTCAGTAGGCTGTTATGTTTCCCTCCCACTGAAGATTAGATCTGCTTTTGTGTGAACGCATTACCCCCAGCTAACGGCATCATGGATTTGCACTATGCTGCATATTTCAAGTGCCCGGTCATAACCCACCTTGCCTTTTCCATGAAGCTGAAGTATGTGTTGCAGAGCAGCTTAATGTACCGTAGATTCATGTCTAAGCTTACTGCTTGCTCGTAAGCCACAACAGAGGCGTTTTTCCCTTGCTGAATGTTATTTCATCCTTGCTGAATGCTGAGCAGCTGCAGGCTTTGTTGCTTCTTTGCCAAGTGCTGGGTTGTCAGTAGTGAAAGGTTTTTGGAGGCACAACTGCCCGTTGCAAAATGGGGAGTCTGAGGAAGAACAAATAATGGGCAGATGGGAATGCTAGGGTGATGGCAGTAGATGGGGAGACCCTGCTTCAGCAAGGTTTGTGGGAATACGTTTTCATAGAATCATAGACTCACAGAATGGTTTGGTTTGGAAAGGACCTTAAAGATAATCCAGTTCTACCCCTCTGCCATGGGCAGGGATGCCACCCACTAGATCAGGTAGCTCAGGGCCTCATCCAGCCTGGCCTTGAACATCTCCAGGGATGGGGCATCCACAAAATATATTCAAAATATATTTCAAAACATATTCAAAATATGTTTCAAAGTATAGTCAGGGACTGACAGATTATGGGATTAGTATTTGGACTAGAAGTTTTCAAAAAGCTCTTTGAAGTTGGTGCAATGCTGCTCCCTATAAAAATGAGAGCTTTCTCATGAACCAGGATAGGAGAGTAGCTTGAGGTCAATGCTTAATTCTTCTTGAAATGGTCCCCCAGGGAGTATGGAAATAGCCTGGCATGGATAAGTAACTTGTTAGAGGATGTGAAACAGAGGGCAGAGCTGAAAAGGTATTTTCCACAATAGAGAGAGATCTCACATATATCTGTGCTCAAGCTGATAGCATATAATATATCCACACATGATTTGGAAAAGAAAAAAGTTAAAACAGTTTTCTTCCGTGCTAGAAATCAAGATATTATAGATGGGGGTCAAGAGAAGAACTGTAGAGGGCTGTTAGAGGACTTTGTGATGATGAGCAATTGCATTATGGAACAGAAGATGAAGTGCAGTTTCCCACTAGAATGTCAGCCCAATAGTAGTGCCAAAAAAAAGGGGGGGGGGGGGGGGTGGGAGGGGGAGAGAAAAGAAAAGAATAGACAAAGTTGTCTGGAACAGGATACAAGCCCCAAACATACAGCTGGGATACTGGGTGCATCTGTACCCTGACTCCTGTGGGAATTTCTCAAAGATGGCAAAGTAAACCTGGGTAACATTTCATAGGAGGACACTCAAATGTGTGGTGCAGCTTTCAGATGAGGAATAATTAAAGTTACTAAGACTCTTCGATATAGAAAATAGAGAGACAGAGAGAGAACTGTCATCTATAAAATCGCAAGTGTTGTAGAAGAAACAAATAGGGATATTTGCTGTCCCTTCCAATACAAACAAATGTGGCATCAACAGACACTATTAAGTGTCTAGCTCAAAAACAAACCACAAAGAAGAGTTTGATCCTCACACAAAATGGAGACAAGATAATAAACTTGATGAGTAGCATTATGGATGCCACTTCTAGACATTCATTATGGATGTCAAAGCTTCTTTGGGCTCAAAAAAACATGTGGAAAAACTGGCTGAAGAAAAACCTACCATGTTCTACTATATACAAGTTACCACCTCTGAGTCAAAGTAGCCACACAACATTTCTGCCTGTGGCTAGAAATATGTTCTGGGAATTATTGGTCCTAGCTTACCCTGCCCTTTATCCTCTCCTCTAAGCATCTGCTGCTGAAGGCAGGAAGCTTGGTTATGGGTATTTTTGCTGTAACCAAGGAAAGCCTTTCTTCTTCTCTGGTTAGTCTAGCCAACAGTAAGCACAGTACAGACCTGTCCTAAGAAGAAAAATAGCGAGATGCGTAAATACAATTAAAGAAATCTATTATCCAAGTGCAAGAGAAAAGACCACATTGCATCCATGAAGCACCACGTGAGCAGCTTCTGTTTGTATTTCTAATCAGCTCCATTTTCATCTTTCACTTTGGAGTCTCAAACCCATTACTAAATTTCAAATAGGATACTAATCACCGGAAGAGGGTAGATGTGTAATTTTTCCAGAATGGGTCAGAAACAAGTACAAAGAAGGTTAGTTGGTGGTGAATATTAATTACTCCTTCCAGTGGCAACCTTATCCAGAAGATGTCACCAAAACACAAGTAGTGCTCAGCATTCCTAGAACAAGGAACGTAAATGGAAGGACTTTGAAACTGTATAACAACCACAGAAAAATCAAGACGGATGTTGAATGAACACCTTAAATAAAATTACTGTTTTTCAGGGAGAAGATTAAACCCTTATATCATCATAGCAAGAAGTCTGGAATATAGAATCCATGTACAAAGGGCAAGTCAGGCACACAAAATATCATGATGTTTTGAGCAGAGATCACATTCTTGTCAAAATTCTTCCCTTAAATCGACAAAACAGAGGCATAGCAGCCAAAAAGCTGATTGCTCTATTTTTTTACCCTCACTAAATCCTGTCACTATTTGTCTTCTCTGCTTCCCCCTTATTGACACCTTCCTTCCATCAGGGACTTGCATAGTAACAATGTGCTATTTCAGCTACTGTTAGGGAGTATATCCACACACATACTGAGTCAATACTTAACGCCTGCAGTATAGTGATCAGCTACATGCTCCAGAAGATTGTGTTTGCCAACTGGAACTCTGGTTTTGCTATTTGCCCTTGCACGGTGACTGTAATTTTGAAGTGCCGAAGATAGTCTTTGTCTGAATACAAACAAAAATCCAGAAAAAAAAAAGAAAGAGATTTATAACCTGAAGGAAAGCAAAATGCAGCAAGTAAAAATATTAGTTAACACAAATTCAGAGCTATTGTAGTGGTACCTGTTGTTAGTTAAGGCCAAATCAGTGCTTGGAGCAAAGTCTCTCTTAGCACTTCCAAGAGATTGGTCTAGAATGACAGAAATGTCACTGCTCTAACCTCAAGCAGATAGCAATCAGCCCCTGATATCTGACAAGTAATTATCATTTCGTGTCCTTGTGACAGCCAAGCACGGGAATGAGCCAGCATGGGTCGTGTTAACTATGCTGACTGTGGCTCAGAAGGAGATGCTACTGTGGGAATAGGTAAAGTATAAAGCACATGGATCAGGACAACAGCATGCAGGAGTTGCCTGAAATCTTTAAATTTGTGTTTAAAGGTTCTCTTGACCCTCTCTGGCACCAGAAGATAACCCCATGCCACGATTCTTATCCTTCTCTAAGAAGAAACCAAACCAAATCTAGCTGGCAATAACAAAATCCATAGATGCTTTAGGAATGACTGTAAGGACAAGTCACGCTGAGTACCACTTTCCATGGATATCCCTGATGAAGATGTTCTAGGAGCAATAACAGAGTATGAACCACAGAGCTTTTTAAACTCTTTTATTCAGATTTTGTTGGTGACTGCCTAAATGATTTACACCATTTTGAGCATGAAGCTAAAAATGATACTTGCTCTAGTGGTATTTGCACTGTTATAGGAAGAAGTTTTATAAGAAGTGCTGCTAGATAATAGGTGTATAATATGAAGAGTAACATTCTTATAATTCAAATTGATGGATTTAGCCTAATCTCTAGGAACTTTAACATAATGGAAAGTATGCCCTTTCTCATTTTGCATCAGTCAAAACAATGGAATGGGGCCAGGTCTATACTAAAAAAAGTTTCTGTTACCTTGAAATCTGAAAGAATTTCAGCATGAAGTTCCAGTGTCCTGACGATACCTGTAGTCTAGACAGATTTTGTTATAGGCTTCAAGATTATACACACACTGCTAGGAACAGTCCATTTTCTATAATTAGATTTTCCATCTATCCAATGTAATATGCAAGTCTTCAGTAAAAATAAACAATACTTTAAAGTCCAAACAGCTAGCACCTATTGAAAAATAAATGTTTTTCTTTTTCAATTTCTAAAAGTTAAAAAAAAAAGCCAGTAATGAGGGGAAATGAGAACTCTTCTTAAAGAGGAATTTATTTGGATTTCAAAAAATGAGTAGTATGCTGAAGAAGTTCACAAAGCAGACAGAGTCCTTAGACAAAATCAATGCATGGAATCTAGCCTTGTTGCTTGTGTCTGAGCAATTAGAGCACTGGTTTGTTCCCGGTAGAAAAGCAGTTTCCCTAGCAATCTGTGGAAGTTAAAAAACACAGAAACAGAAGAAAAGGGTTAGTGGCATACATGCTTAAAGTAGTAATAAAAATGCAATTGAACTTTACTAACATGTTGAATCCCAAGTCATGACTAACAGATTAAATCTGCATCTAAGACACCACTTGAGTCCCAAGCTACCCCGTAGCGAAGAAACTCGACAAGGAGAGAGGGTCAGGAAGTTAAAAGCAATCCCTGCAGAAGTCAATGGTGTTATAAATGTCATTCTCCAGTGCTAATGGCGAGCACTTGTCTGGTTCAGAGGGTCCTCTTCAGAAAGGTCTTCTGATTTGCCTCTGTCTGTAACAGGAGTTAGGGCTGGTTTTTCTTAGTGAGAATAGAGGTGGAAAAAGGGGGGGTTAGCTGCTGTTTTAATGTAAGCTAGGACTGGAGATCAGGTTCAGTTACTGACAAAGATTCTTCTCTCTGTCACACATTAAGAAGATCATATAGCTTTATGTAAGGGTAGATTATACATCAAAGTCCAACGCCTGATTAGATATAATTTAGGAAGTCAGGCAATGTGAACAGATATCCAGCCTGACTGGGTGGAACAAAATCAGAATTTCATGCTCTGGAAAGTTCTGTTTACAGATCTACCAGGCAATACATCACTGGAAATGCACAGCTTTGTTTGTTTTGTTTTGTTTTTGACGGAAATCCTCCTCCATCCCATAAAAACAACTCTTGTCTCTTTGTCATAGCCTAAAAGAGAATGCTCAACTGTAAGCACACTTCTCACTAATTTGCTGCAGTTTGTGCAAAACCTTTCTTGTTTCCCACAGACTTGGAAAAGCAGTATGGTTAAGAAATTAGATGTTGGGACCAACCAGAACTGACATGGTTATCAGCTGGGTGACCGCTGAGATCTCTGCAATTTCTAAATTCAATAAGCTTTCAGTATATACTTCTATGAGCAAAGATATTGCTACAGAGCGATGAAAAAAAGCCAGCAGATGCTGAAATCCACTTTTTTTCTTCTGTTATGTTGCAAATGGATCCGTGTCCTGCTCTCTGTACACATCACAGTTGGGTCTGCTGGTAGAGCCAAAGAAGATCTACCACCCTAACGCACACTGGGGGGAAAAAGTGCTTCCATATGTAACAGCGAGTAATCTGAGCTACTGTCAACTAAAAGCAATTGAAAAGTCACATTTTACTTCACATGCTGATCATTTAGTCTTCTGTATTTTCATCAAGTGCTTAGCAGTATTCACAGGCTGTCATACACATTGCAATTAAAAGAAGACACAGTTATGAGAAAATTACTAGTTCTTTACATCTACTTTTAGTTTCTGTGCTGTTTTCTATGTCGGTGGAGAATACAACATTACATATTGCTCTTTTATCAAATTCCATCAAGTAGCATTTGCTGGTACTGATTTCTTATATCTTAAAACTCTTCACGTTCTAGGAGCTACAGTCATGACATTTCTGCAGCTGGCATACCCACAGTACTGATTATTTAAAAATAGGATGGAAAACGTGATTGCCTGAGTGTACCTTCAATTTCCTTCAGAGCCCTCCTCTTGTTGAGGGACCAAGGTTAGGTTAAAACTGACCTCCTGGCCTCTTCTCTGAATGTTTCTCTGCAGGCAATGGAGCAGAAGTGTCAGTTCAGAAGCAATACCGTCGTGGGAATGATGGTTCAGTGCCAAATTTGGCACTGGTGCCAATGACAGAGATTCAAGCTGACATTAAGACGCAAGGTCTTTTAAATTAGTTTGGCATCAAACATCCAAAATGTTTGTCATCATTGTCCTTTAATGCAAACAAAACAGCCTGGCAGACACTAAAGGCTGTGGTGTTTTTCTCTATCAGTCTGGTTTCTCAATGTTCACTTTTCAAATATACGTCCTTTATCTAAGTGCCTTGTTGGAGCTCTCAGAGGACGGAGGGATGGTTCCTACCCATGGTACAATGAGCAGGACTCTGGGTGAGCCTCCCCCTGGTTTGTTTCCTTAGTTGCAACACTGTGTTAGTGATTAGAAATGGCATGCTGGAGACAAAGATATGAAAAATCCGTATTTCTCTGACGAAGAGGGCCAATGGCCCAGCCTGTGATGGGATGTGGCTCTTACAGCCACCACCCTGGCAGTGGCGCCTCCAGCTCCAACCTTCTGCCTTTAAATGAGGAATTCCTCAGGGGCAGGTATCTCCTCTCAGTGAAGAAAAAGCTTTCTGAACAGCACTATACCTGATTAGATGCTATTAGTAGGGAAAATGGAAAAGGTTAACTGAGTTTCTGTCACCATTTAGATGCTTAAGGACTTGCTGGATAGAGGCTGGATAGCTCTCAGGCTTAACCTGAAGTATATAGTTAAGTACATGTCTGCATGAAGACCTGTATCTTTAGCTGCTCTGAGTCACTGGGTGCATCCTGGTATTTATAACACTTTGTGATACTGAAAACTAGCCTGAAACCTTAGTTTCTTTTCCAAGCAAGCCAATGAAGGAACTTTGATTTTAATGATTTTCTGTTAGCATCAATGTAAGATGGGTTTAAATAAATCACAGTAAATAGCAATGCACTAGACAGCCTGTATCCTTAGCCATCTCAATTTACATGTCTTAAAATTAAAAAAAAAAAAAAAAAAAAGAAGTAGAAATATGCAGGAATGCGGGATCATTCCTTTCTCTCTTTGGTAAATGACAGCACTGCTTCATATTAAACAACAAAAAGAATCAGACTGATCAGCCACCCACACACTTTCTTTGAAGCTCTCATAAATTGGATCAACATTTAGAAAGCACGGCAAGTACTGGCATTTAAGTAATATTATAAAAACAGTCAAGCTGCGATAGTGAATATGTACCCTTCCTTCGTACATTAGCTTCCCTGTGCACACATGATGTTACGAGACACTGCTCAGCAATACAAGAACATGATTTTTATGGGAATTTTGCAAACCGAAATCATATCTTCTTTTATGTACATGAGAAATGCAGTTAATCTCCCTCTCTCCCCAGCACCAGCTATTCACAAAGCTGCTCCCTCTGGTTCTCTAGTGTGCTCTGAGCCTGGCATCTGCATCTCCCAGTGCAGGAGGTGAGCCAGGAGCTTCTGTGCACAGCCTACTTCTTGGTCCTCCCACGCCTCCATTTAAACTGGATTGGATCCTGACATGCCTTGGGAACAGCTACAGCTATTGCTGTGCCATATTCTCCCCTCGTCGAAAGTGACGGGCAAGTTCATTGCTTCATCGGTGGTATGTATCCTCTGCTTCCAAAGAAGCACAAATTAAATAGAATGAAACTGTTTTAAGATTTGTTCAAATCAAAGACACAAAGCTGCCTTTTCATCCTTTTTTTTTTTTTTAATAAACAATGCAGCTCCTTGAAAACAAGCTTGTGTTGTTGTTTTCCCTCAATGATATTTCAAGGAAAAGTCGCTGCGAACAGGCAGTGGCGGTCTGTCATTCTGCTCTTCTGCCTCAGGCTGTTATTTATGATCTGTGTACACACACACACAGAAAGATTTAGGATGATCTTTTTATCATAAAGAGGCTGGTCAGATGCATTAATATCCTTTAAAAGAACACCTGGTCTTTAATTTTTACCCTTTGTAATGCCAGTCCCTCCGTAGCACCAGTCTCATCTCCATTCAGAAAGCATTAGTTTTGCTGTTGGGACTCTTTTTTTTTTTTTATCCTTGAATTTTCAATAGAGAGGAAAGTTAGCAAGTTATTGTGACCTTGTTCTCATTTCAGCTGAAATCCTCCAAGCCAGCGTGATGAGCCCTTGTGAACGCATTGTCCAGGAACATGCATTGGTGGCCTCCTTCTGAAGCCACCCCACAGCTGGCTCAGAAACTCACCATGCGTGCAAGTCCTAACACAGAACAAAGCATTACCTTGTGCAAGAAATACGTCAGTTTGAGTCTCCAGCTACCTCACATCTGAAGCCAGGATATATAGGTTAGCACAACATATTGCAATCACTTGAATTGTGGGTTTTCCACCAAAGTCCTTGCCATCCCACATGGAGCACGTTGGCTCCTAAAGGAGGGCAACCAGCAAGGTTTTGAGTGTAGGGAAATTGCTTTCTGTGGGGACGGGTGCTGAATCAGTCCACAGCTGAAGAAGTTCGCAAGGCTCCCTTTCTTTCAGCTTGCATGCCGATGCCGTTTGTTAGCCTGACAGCTTGCTGCAGCTGTTTGCCAGCGATCACCAGAAGTCATAATTCTGATTTCTTTGGTCTGTATCATCTGACTGCCTCATCTGTGCAGGCTACGGGAGCCAGGCAAACGTGCACGTCCCATGAGGAGCCATGGCACACGAGACTTGCTTCCCCCCTTGCAGCAGTCAGTGTGCTGAATGAAGGGTTCATGGCGTGCAGAAAAGGCTCACCCCGAGGCAGTCAGCGTCTCCGGGCAAGACAGTGCTTCCTCCCCTCCGTCCCAACAGGCACATGGATGCTTTTTGCCTGGGAAGACTTCTCCAAACAACTGTTGCTTGTGAAAGTTAAGGAACAGACCAGGCCAGGGAGCATTTTGTCTTCGAACAGAAGTCACGATGCCCGCAGTGTCACGCTGGATCCTATCTTCTGCCCTCAAGGCAACGACATTTACCCGCGTATTAGGTGGCCAAATAGATTTGGTCTGCTTGGGCTAAGCAGAGACCATGCAATTCATTTCACTCCAAAGTGGAATTTAAAGCAGAGTTTAAAACTGCAGATCCAGAAAATTGATCTTAAAAAACCCACTCAACTCTGCGAAGAGCTCGTAAACCTAAAATTAAAGCTTTAAAATAAATGCAAAAGCCATCATCTCCTGCATTATGTTTCTCAGTTATACCAATTTGAAATTTTCACACTGAGATAATCAGAGCAGCCCAGCTCCGTGTCAGCAATATCACCTACACTAATGCCCTGCAAGCACCGTCACAAACCCTCTCAGGCGCGAGGCCAAGTGCCAGCATCAGCTACTGGACTTGAAATCAATTTTTTCTCTCAAGTGTAACTTCATTCTTGTACTCTATGAATCTATCACTGTGTACAGGGACAGCTGTACACACATTTTACAGAGATAAGTGAGATGAAACCACTGACAATGAATTCACTTTTTGTAGATGCACAGTACTTCTCCCCTGTGCATCTGTAACACAGTGCAGGACCGGAGCTAAGTAATGCAAAGCAGGAGGAAAGCAAAAGCAAAGAGATATTTAAGACCTGTTATTGCTTCTTGCTCTGGAAGGGAGCTCTGTTTCCCTCTTTTACACTTGCTGTCTTAGTGAGGGATTGTTCTGAACGCTTTCACCACTGTTGTCTCAAGGGGGTTGAGCCAACCCAAGCCATTCGATGATGATGATGATGATGATGATGATGGCTACAGTCTTCAGTTTCTCACTGCTGTCACCCATGCAAGCAGCTGGTATTTATATTCCCAGTTCTCCTCTCCCACATCACAAAGGTTTACCTGGTCTTTAAAGTGCCCCCAAATAAGCTGGACTTGGAGAAGCCCCTGTAGTTTCCCAATAAAGGGAAAAGTACAGATGAACTACATAATCCTCTGAGTTAATAGATGGAATTAATTATTTCCAATACTGAACCATGTCATATGAATTCACTAACTAAACTGTTACTTGAAATTAGAGGGGAAGAGAAGAAGGAAGAAAAAATGTTTTCAAAATATAGAGATGGCTACAGAGGCCAGCAGTTAGTGCTCTGTTGATAGCAGGCTGAATTATCTGCATTTATTCTAAAATCTATCAAATTGTGAATAAGCAAGTTCTAATGTGCTACTGAAGTAGTAGAAAATACCCTATTACAACCTTTTTTAGTCTTATCATTAATAATACGAATATCTTCTTTTTTCCTCATGTTAGACCATTTGAGCCCAACCAGAAATTCTTCGAGGGTCTTCATTCACCACACGAGCTAGCGAACGGCTCTCCCTAGCTCCAGGGTCACAGATCTCAGCTCAGTTCAAGATCACGCTTTTGGCAGAGGTAACCCTCCCAGCAGGCAGGTTTGCTCACCGCTGTGACCATTTGTCGATCCTGGAACAAGCAGAGACGTTTAGGCAGAAGTGCTGTGGTCGTCTTGTTCTAATGCCTTAGTTATCTGGCACGATGCCTGGCATCTTTTGATGCCTCGTTATCTTGTAAAAGCAGAACAGCCGCACACGTGGTGCAGTTTTCCAATGAACGAGTCACAAGACTCTTGGAGATATAGCTGGTGAAAGACTGTTGAAATGCTCTTAGAATTATAATGACAACTTATCAATGCTTGGAACAAAATCATCCTTTTACTGATTAATTCACAGGCTCTGGGAAGAGTGTTTGCTTGTGAAATCTCTTCTGCTTTTTTTTTAATTATTATTTTTTTACTGGTGATCTGTAAGAAGGGAATGTTAAGAAGAGCACAGCTGTGGACTCCTCTAAATTTAGCTCTGATATCAGACAGCTGTCTTGGGAGACTAATAGATAAAAGCAAAACATGACTTTTCTCACCAAATAACAACTGCTTTGACATGCACAGCTTTGAGAGATAAGCTGCCTGTACATGTCTTCATCTCCAGACCTGTGATCTTTATCCTGTGGCTCTGTTGCCCACTGGGTAGCCAGCTGTACAATGTGGGCATCAGACCACCTGTAGCCATGCAGAAAAGGAAGCTCTTTAGGACTCTTCAGCTGAGCAGAGGTTCCCTCGCACTATAGCTAGTAATATAGAAGAGCTCTAGATGAAACTGCACCTGGCTTTTATCAGCAAACAATAGTGAGAGCCTGTATTTCAATCAGTAGCCAGTAATGAAAGATTGCTTATCCAACTTACTTGACCTCAGGCAAAAAGATAAAAATCCAAACCTGTATCGGTCATTAGCAGATATCCAGCTGATGAACAACCATTTTTAGAGATGCCACTCGCTAAAAATTACACTGTAAGAAAATAGAGATGAGCAGAAGAAACTCAATGTTAGATACATTTACACATGGAGAACTTCTGTGTCTGACAGACCTGAGTCACACTCTTGGAGGACAGACAACTCTGCATCTTTCCAAAATAAGCTAGAGCACAGCTTCTTTCAAATAGAGGAATGACTCAGAGGCACCCACTGTCACCCTGTCTGGTGGTGAGTCCATCAGAAGTCACGGTGACACCCCCTCTGGCTTTGAACACTGGACAACAAAAGCCAAAGCAATCTTCACACTTCAGGCTGCAGAACAGCAGGTGCTTTGCATTTGTATTTAATCCAACTGGTACAACCGCGTATTTAATATAAACCCACACAGCTGACAAATACCCCTATGATAAACCAAAAAAAAGCCCCAGAAGCGCTCTCTTCCCCTTCAAAGGCCCATGGTAAGGACTATGGTAGCAAGGGTCCGCTCAGAACAGCCCCAAACCCTGACACCTGGTCAGTCCCAGCACTTGTTTTGTTTGCAAGTAGATCACCAAGAGAAGAAAAGGACAAAAAGGCATGTTTCTGAGGAGGCAGATTAAAGACTAAGAGCACTAAATCAGTGTTTGCCCTGGTTGGAAGAGGAAGTGTGCCACAAAGATGTCTCAGATTTTATTCATTGCACTCCTACTTGTCTCTTGCATGGGAAAATGTCTCTTGCCCTGAGGCCAATACTACAAGGCAACCCTACGGTTACCACTAGGCTATCAGAAGTCTCTTGCTTTAAGTAGTGCTTTCTGCTTCTGGTCCAGCTACAGCACAGGATGAGTGTCCCACCTTTTCTCTCTCTCTTGCTAAGCTCCTGATCCATTTCATTTTGGTCCATTTTAGCAATTGACTTCACTTTCAATTCCAGTTGCAAATACCCAACACTACATTTTTGTTTCTTTGCAGAAAACCCTCTGTTTGCTGACCATTATCTATCTAGGGTAAATTGTCTGCAGATGCCCAGTATGTGATTTTGACAGATTAAACAAACAGTAAGGGAACAGCTTTACGAATCCAAAATGCCAGTGCTGACGATGCATACAATCATGGCTTTATTATTGAAGGGAACACAACATCAGTTTGAATATTGAATGCTGCACAGCTTTAACAGATCTTACAAGCTACAGTGGCTTTTTGCTAGTGTCTCACAGTGGTTCAGGAAATGAGGGAGACGCTTTTCTACCCAGTAATACATAACGGAAAATATATATATACGCAAAAAATAATGTCCTTGATACTTATTACTTCTCTTCGCTACTTACAAATGTGTGATAATTACTAAATACTGGAAATATATTAGAAGTATTTGAAAATAGCAACACCTCACTAGAAAATCTTACTTGATGATCCTATTCCCTAAATTTGAAGGGCTTCTTTGATTTCTAAATTCCTAGTAATCTTAAATAAAACCAACACCTTTCTCAACACTCAAGCCAGGTCCCTTGAAGGTGAACAGTGCTGTCACAAAATATATATATATTATTAATAATAATCTATGCATTCATAGGTTAGAAAACAAACAAGCAAACAACTCTCACATTTGTAGGATTAGTGACAGTAATTTCCCCCAGACTGGTTTGCTCATTATCTTTTCTGACATCCACACAATATGACAAGATGAGCAAAATCAATTCTGCCTTTTGCTGAGTTATGCAGCAGGTGGTTCTCTTTGGAATGTATTGACTGTCTCCTCATGCTTCATTTGTTTCTTTAGACGTTTTGGCTAGGTGGATTTTATGGATGTCCTTCAGAATAAGAGATACTGGGTGAAAGAATAAGTCTACAGTTGAAGAAAGGAAGGTAGAGGAAGTTGCATTTTCTCTACGGTGACAGAACTCATAGGAAGATAATCTATGCTGACTCAAATGGGGTCACCTACAGCTTTCTTTTTTGGCCTTCCCTTTCCTGAATCTTCTTTATGCAACCTTTGAAAAGTCTATGATACGATGACACCATATTGATAAGAATCACAGAGAACAAAGTGACTTAGTGGGCACTTTCATCTCAGAGCTGTTTCCAAGAAACGGAGGTACATATTGATTAAGATCAAAAATTACACTCTGCCATTTGAACACTGTACAGTTGAGAAGACAGAGGAAGGAATTTGTATTTATATACTACGATCAATATTGTTTACTTGCACTTTACTCCAAAAGATGTCAGTATGAGTAGGATTTTTAGTTTTTTCAATCCCTTTGGATCAGCTTATCTATGAAGAGAGGTGCTCCGGAGTCCAGAGCAAAGGGACTCACGTGGGCAGGGTAGCTCCAGAAACAGTTCTACATCTTGAAAAGATATTCCCTATGGTCTAAATGGATTTTTTTTTATTTTTGGCAATAATTAACCTCAGTAAACTGGAAGAATTAATCAAC
Source organism: Anser brachyrhynchus (assembly GCF_964034855.1). Classification (NCBI taxonomy): domain Eukaryota; kingdom Metazoa; phylum Chordata; class Aves; order Anseriformes; family Anatidae; genus Anser; species Anser brachyrhynchus. The sequence goes on from NC_137696.1 coordinate 72,912,873, forward strand.
TCAGTAAAACACTTGGTGAGACAATAGTGATGTGGCATTACTAATGGGGAAAAACATACATTGCATTAAGATATGAAATGTTTTGCACATAATCTGAAACTCACAGCTCACTGCTGACTTCTAATGAGGTTTTGCAATTGTGCCAGAAGAAGTTTCCTCAACAAGGGAGTAACATTCTGAGCTGTTTATAATTTACAATACATACAACTGTTAGAGACAGCTTCACAATCTAATATTGTAATATATATTTTGACAATTGTAATCTTGGGATAAACAATACTGAACATAATGTGATTAGTAGCTGTAATTTCCATTTGATGTGAATGCAATAACTCTAACTCAAATCTAAACCAGAAAATGAGTAACTATGACATTTTTGGCCAGCCAGTCCTGGAGATATAGTTAAAGAGAGTACCCATCTCCATTCGGAAATGATCTGAAGCTCTTGAAACTAGATCAGTTGGATCCCAAGAAATATCCCTTCCAATAAGGTCCATATAAATAGCTCATACTAATTTAACTGTAAATTACATGGGATGTTTTTGTTAGCAGAATAGGAAAGAACTTTCCAAAGTCTCTGACTATTTCATACTGTATTAGCTAGCATAGGAAGAAGAACTGGTTCCCAAATAACAAACGTTATTATTGCCAAACACCACTCTTGGAAATCAGAGACAACAAGCACCTGGTAGCTTATTGATAGTGTGGTCTAGTCAAAGAGATTTTCTTATCACATTCTTTCTTTCAGTTTTTATTCTTGAGGGTTTTTCTTATATAGCTTTAAGCATGCTACTTAATGTGGCTTCTTCAGCATGTTTTTGGAATTCATTCTAACTTGATAGGTAATAAATCCAATTTATCTGCAGGCTATTATTTTTTCTGTTAATTTAATGCCATTGATTTTCAAAATATCTCTTTCCTATGGGATTGAAGCCTCTCGGGTACTCAGGAAAGCTCCTATCAGTGGACAGATGGCGTGTTTTTGCCCACTTTTATAAAGCCTTTTTTTCTCCCAAAACAATCATCCCACATTTCAGACATTTCTGACAGTCCTTCAAGACTCCTTACCCTTTCTGCAATTACTCCAGTTTGCCAATACCAATTCTTTGGAAGTCAGGGATCAGAGTCTGGTCTTCATGCAGCTGTACACAAACTAGCCCTGGCTGAACTCTGCCTAGCCATACCATGCAGCACACATCTGAGGAAGAGAAAAATCTTTATGGGAGATATTGTTTGTTTGTTTGTTTTTAACATTTTTTTTCTCCAATTTTTCTCAAAGTCTGAAATTGAACAAGAAATTATTACTTTCTTAGGGACATAGTTGCTATTGTGGAGTGAAATTTAAAAAGCCTCAGAATTGAAGGATACGTACTGTAATACACAAGATGAATATGAGGAATGTACAAAAGGTTTCCAGTGGTGTAAGATGTTTCATTATGCATATGATATCAGATTGCAGGTAGCTGTTCAACCCTAGACATAAAAGGTCCCGTGAGACCAGCAGCAAGAGACAGTTTATCAATTGTCCTGACTATTCATAGTGTAGAAAAGTGACACTAATGACTTTGACAAATTGTTATCTAAGGATACAGTCAAGAACTTTAACCCGGGACCAAAGCCTTACATAAACCTGCAATGTACTCTAAATGTAGGATAAATTAATCTTTAATAAGCATGTTGTGTAGTCAAGCACACAGCTCAAGTATCACCTCATTCTTATGCATCACTTATTGAGCTTTTCAGCAAACCACAAGCACGGTTAATTAAAAGAAAAAGAGCAGAACCATTTTGTAGGAATTACTTTGAACATTTCAGGTAACAGATGTGATGTCCCAGCTACTGCTGCCGTTCCCAGAGTGCACATCAGAGTCCTCTTGCTAACTGCAGTACACACGCGCTGCCACCACTTCTGCCTTGCACTTTATGTTCAGCTTTTTCTCAGCCTCATGGGGCACATGGTGCTGTGTCTCAGGGACCCCATACCTTCTGGTTGGGGACCTGCTGGAATACAGCTTATGGAAACCACGGGTAGAGAGAGATGGCACATGCCAGACCTTGTATCGGTGTGGAGTAGAGGTGTGGGTAAGGCATGCCTGCAACCAAAGCACCTCTGACTCCTGGCTCAGACAGAGCCTCCTCCCATCTTCCACTGCTTCTTCTCTCCCGCCATCTTTTTTCAGAAGATGCCTTTTTATTCTCATTTCTCCCCTCCTGTTGTTGTCTCCGCCCCTTCACAAACAGTCATGTGGTGCTTGAAGTGAGCAGGTAGAGCATGCATCCATGTGGTGAGCTACTGAGTATCCTTGCATGGCTGAAGAGAAAGAGGGGAAATACACATACTCACCCTCTTGTATAAGGAATATACTCCTTACCTATCCCATGAGAACCAAAATAAAACTCAGCTGCTATATAGTTGCACTGCACAGAAATGCAAGAGGCCATTTTGTGCAAGAGCTGCTGAGGTTTTCTTTCATGTTTAACATTTAAAATCAGTTAGAAAAATCGTTTTGTTGACTCATTTATATCTAAATGTCAGTTGTCATAAAGGCTTTAGCTACTTATTTCACTAAGAAAAGATTCTCTACCTAAGTATTTAAGCTTTCTGCTGCGTTTCTATTAAAAACAGTTGTAACTATAGGACACTAGGGTACTCATTCATGAACGTCTTAAGGGATAAATTCTCTGTTTGAATAATTGCAAATGAAAAGTTAAATCCTGAAATTCAATTGCAGTCTAAGTTTTCACTGTGCACCAGAATGTTCTAATAACCTAAACATTAGGAAAACTGAAAGATCTACACAGCAGTGTAATTTCCACGGAGAAAGGAAACTTCATATTCAGCACAATCATTTATCTCTTACGACACATCTTGTTTGAATTTTTAATTTGCCATTGTTAACCCTATGTTAGGTTTTTTAACAGAATGAAGTGCTTACAAGTAAAAGAAAAAAAATAAAAGCTACCGTTTGATCACATAGTAAAGCACGGTCCCATCGCAGCCACTGTGGTAAACAATTAGAGGTAAACACAGATAAATTCAGATTTAACCTCCTCTTGCCTGCCTTTAACCCACAGATGATTTGACAATGATTCAGACTGAACAGCTAATAGACAGAAGTTTACTGGATGCTTTCATTAATGCACAACAGGGTCTTCAAACTACACACATCCCAATGTGGGGTCAGAAGTTGAAATGATATTGAAGTAAGGGAATGGAAACCGATTGCTAATTCTTTTTTTGTAGCAAGAGCAGGAACAATGCTTTGGATGGAAGCATTGGAAGAAATTTATAATCTCCAATGATGTAGAAAATAGACACACAGTAACTCAAATATGGCAACTAATCACTGCATGGCAATTTATTTATTTATTTATTTATTTTTCCCCTAAGCAGATAGACCAAGCAGAAATAGTGAGTTCTGGGGAGATGTAAACATGGAGAGAAGACCTGGCTTTAACGACTTTCATTTTGAAGTATTAGACTTTATAATAAAGATGTTTTATTGGTGATGGATAAGAGTCCAATTCTTACATACAAAGACTCCAAAAGCACTGAAGATCATTCTAAGGCATTTATTCATTTATAAGCCAGAAAGAGTTCTAGTAGATAGGAGCAGAGAATGCTTTAAATTGATGGGGTGAGGGAAATGGTTGAAAAGACTTGTGATGAAAGAGACCTTAACGGCTCAAGCTTTCAATATTTCACTGATTTTTTGGGCTTGTGTTAAGAGCCAGAACTAAAGTCTTGCAGCTTAGTTCAAGATAAGGAAAAAAAAAGAAAGAAAAACAAACAAAAAAAAACACAACAGGCCTTTAAACTCATATAAACAAAATTCCTATAGATCTTGGAAAGTTTAGAACCAAGACCCACAGGAGTGAGAGCTTTGGATGGTCTTCTAATCGTCGCTCTCCATATCTGCAAAACAATAGTAAAAATATTTTGGTTGAGAGAATGACTATATTGTCAACTTGCAAACAGACAGTTTAAGAAAGTCAGATTGGAAAGAGACACAATGTACATGTTTTTTGTCAAGAACACTGCTCTAATTATTTGATTATTGTGAAATAATAAGGTCAGAACCAGACATTTCATTGGAGGGAATGGGGAAGTAATGCTACACAGGTCAGGACAGTGGATAATGAACATCCTTCTATTTCTCCATGCATGAACACCTATTATATACATATCTTTTTTGATGGCAATTTTTAATAGGGTCTTACAGCAGGGAAAGTATAAAGCAAGCAGGTAAACAACAAAACAGAGCTGAAAGTCTACACATCTGGTTTATAATGGCAAAAGGCCAAGTGACCAAAATAAACTATTATAACTGCAAAATTTAGTTCTGCTTTGTTATTGAGACTGTAGGTACAGAAATATCAGTAACAGAAACGTCAAGATTTGTCTGAATGAAATATGAATAGAGATGCCTGTGTGTGTGAGGGCACCCAAAGAAACTGAAGAGAGCAAGGGTTAAAACATTGGCATATAGCAATAGATAACTGAGTATGCGGCAGACAGCAACCAGACTTGTAAACCTGGGATGCGTTGCCATCAGAATGCATGTCTGTGTGTGCAGATGAAAACAAGAGGGTGGCAACATCACACGTACCATTCCCACTCCTGTCACCCAAGCAGAAGTCAAGTAACAGCCAGAAAGGTAACCAAAGCAAGGAACTAAAGGCAATGGACAGCAACTGTGTGTAAGACTAATGGAAGACAAGACAAACAAGGTCCAGAGTTGAAAGCTCATTCCATGGTAACTGTAGAGTCCTAATGGGCACATCAAATCTATCAGGAAAAAAAAAAGAAAAAAAGTCTTTTTCTCCTGAGAGATGTGTTCAGGACTTGGAAGGTGAAGTCATTGTTCTTGGTGTTGCTCACTACTGATCCTGGCCAGCTTGTGAGGGTGTGGGTGTGAGACAGTGAGTGGGTCTGATACCTGCTTTTGTTTAAAATATCTCCGTACTTTACAGACTCCTTCCACATTAATTTGCTGCAAGATTTCAGTTAATAGAGGATTGTTCTACTGAAAATGAAAGAAGTTACTAGCTTCCTTGAACTAGGGAAACCTTTAAAAAGAAGCCCAAAATATCACCTATTTGTCTCATGCCAGGTGAACACACTTCGGTGATAAGACTGAGAAGCCTCTGCTGCTGGAAACACTTGTGCTAATTACTTCCTCCCTTAGTTATCTCCAACAGAAGCATAAAAGAAGTGGAATTGATCTCTAAAGTGCTGTAGCCAAAGAACAACCTTTATGGAGAAACTACTTTAATTAAACCAAGGAGAGCTGCAGCGTTTCCTCAGGACAAAACTGCACACCCATCCAAAGGAGCGGTGCCTGCAGGACTGCAGAGTTCACAGTAATTAAGAACAGAGATGAGCAGCTCAAATGGGAAGAGACTGAGCAAGGCTTAAGACATGCTGTCACCCACAAAATGATTTTAGAGAGACCAGCTGACAGTTTAATCTGGACAGAGAATACTGACTTGAACTAGAGAGAAAGGTCTGGGAGTCATTAACATTCCCCTGGCAGAGAGTCTAAGAACAAGTTTGAACAAAGGATAAGATGCAGAAGAAAGAAGGAAAGCAACCAAGGAAGTAAATTCTCCAAGACTTGAGGCGAGTTGGAGGGGGCACAGTTAAGAGCACCCAGAGGATTGTTCAAAAAGCTGAGGAGACGAGCCAAAAGAATGATAAATTTCTAGATCTCAGGAGAACATACAGTTGCCAAAGAGACTTGCTGGATGATGTCAAGGTGCTTGCCGGTCAAACAGGGTGAGAAAGTACAGGATCAGAGATGTGTTCACATAGGTCATCCCAAGGGCTGGGCAGGAGCCATCCCGAAGCTTCAGCAACATCTGGCAGCTGGGCAGAAGGCAAGGGGATCAGCTACTGCCTAGTGATTACACAACACACCTCCAGAAAAGGTCAACATTTGCAGCTGTCTGTTATTAAGTAGGCTTCCACAGAAGTTGTTCCATGTGTATGGATGCCTTAAGGTGTCATCAGGGGATGGGAATGAGGGGCTGGCATTCAAAATGAGAAAACCCATTCAAACAGAAACATTGGTTGACAGCTCAAGAGAGCACTACCTTTCAAGAATAATCTGTACGTTTTTTTACAGCAGTCCTCTTTTCTGCTTAAATGCAAAATCTATTAGGCTGCTGATATGTTTAAATGCAATGCATAAAACATTTCTCCATCTCATTGCAGAAACAGGTATAAATGTGAAACACCCTCAAGAAACCTAAGTAGGAGCAATTCAGCACTTATAGCATTAGTTTTAAATACAGCAGCATGATCAAATGTTGAGAGCTCTGCCACATAAAACTGAGAACGAACAAGCGTATTTCAAAAACTTATTCCATTTATCATTTTTAATTACGTCCTTTAAAGGCTTTTAGAGGTATAGGGCTGTTGAATGTATCCCCAGCAGAGATATAAACACATGAAGAAGTTGAATATTAAATCATGACAGTGTCTGTAATTCATCACCACAGCAAGACCAAGAAACAAGACTTGACTCTGCCATTAGCACTGATCAGTTGTCTCAGCAAGATGTATGAAGGCAAATGGGCATGGTATGAGTGTCACTCACAGGATACATTAAGCAACACTGTGTATACATAGCTCTACTACACACAGATTCTAACATACGGTTTTGCAAGCATAACAGAATCATTCAGGTCTAATTGTAGGTACCAAGTTTCTCCATGTGACTAAGTCAAAGTCTTAGACTCCACAAGGAACAAAGAAAATAGTATTTCTTTTGAAATGCTACTGGATAGCACAAATATCTACAACATGTGAGTGAGTATCCCCTGCCACATCCTCAGCAGGCTGAAAATTATTTTTGCTCATATCTAAGTAATATAAATACAAATAACTGTACGTTAAATTGATAATGTGAAAATCACCTGTACATAAGCAAAGCCCAAGCAACTGATTGCATTCAGGTCATCAAATGTAAATGAAAGGCCCCTTGGAAAAGCATTTGTTCTATAGGGCTGTGGATAAATACCATTGCCTCACAAGTAAAGCAACTCCTGTGGAAGTTGTGCTTTCATCCCCAGTAGGTGCTATTGCAGCCTGGGTTTTTCTGTGTAGGTATTTTCCATTTGGGGATTATACATTCTGCAGTTGTGAATGGATGACGTGACCGTCTGGTTCATATTCTGTGTACGACACCGTTAATTTCATGGAAATCAGAATACCCAAGCATTGTAGCTGTGTTATTTTTTTCAAGATGCATTAGTGACAATTACAGATTGAAACAACTCTTGGTTAATGGTTATAAGCTTCTGTTCAGTGCAATCTCATGTGCTTTTTTTCTTTCTTCTCTCTATCAAATCTGTGTAACAAAATGGCCCACTTACCCTCTGCTATTAAAGACACTGGCACGTCTCTAGGTTGGCGAGGAAGGAGAGGAAGAGTCCAGAGCAGTCGCAGCTGTTACTGCTTTATGAATCCACAGTTACAGAGGTGAAACTGTCCCACAAAAGCCCAGATCCCCAACAGTTTTTCCTCCCTTTATTTCTCTCCCCTCATCTTTTCTCCTTTTTGCAGAACGAGCAGTGAAATGGGTGACACCTTTTTTTTTGCTAGGCCTGTTGCAAGCCAAGTACAAAGCAAACAGGAGAGGAAATGTTGAACATAAAATCTGGAAGTTGCTTTTGTCCAGAAATGTTGATATAATCAGATTGAGGTATTTAAAAAGTCTTAAAATTCTTCCAAACAAAATATTTTGAAATAACAAACAAAAAGTGCCTGGCACTTCTCCTTAGATTAAACTGTCACTGGCAAACTCCAGACACTCCTCTTACAGAGCCTCAAATACAAATAGTTACTAATTGCCATTCAGCTTTTGCAGAGGAAAGCCAGAAGACAGCCAATATCAACACTGTAAAATAAAGAAAAAGAAACTAGGGTGGGTTATTTTCCCTCCACTCAGACATTCTGGCCATCTCTTATGTTCACAGAGCTGTCAACTCCCCAAAAAACATCCAACACAGCAAAACCTTTCCCTCATATGTTAATATACGTTTTTAAAAGTCATTTATGGGTGGGGAGCACTGGTAGGAAAAAAAACAATCACAAACCCAGCAAGAAGAAGGGAACTTGAATACCTTGTCTGATAACAAGAATAAAGTCCTTTCCCATACTGGTGTTCTTGTCTGAGGGATTTTTCTTCTGTCTTGCATATCTGGGAGGGGCTGCATTGGCTTTGGAAGTTTCTACGTTAGGTAAGCACACATCCAACACAAACACCTCAAAAAACAGCTTGTAAGGAGGAACCGCCTACAAGTGCAGCTCATTTTTATTTCTGTCTTGATTTCAGAGAGGGACAGCTGGAAGCCCTGAAGAACAGTCCGGGTTACAGTCTGGCTGGAGAACCAGGCCTTCAGGTGCAAGGGGAAAAGAAACAGGTCCACCGTCAGGACTCGCCAAGAGATCAGGTTAGGTGCAGCGTTTTCTTACAAGCCACCACCACAAAGCCCTGTGAAGCTGTCAGTGAGGGGCCAGGCCCGCAGCAGCCCGTAGCAATCACAGGGCAACTCGTGGAGGTGCTGAGGTGGCAGCCCCTGGGCACAGCGCGGCTGTGCAGGGCGAATGGCAACTCCAGGGCACTGTGCAAAGTCAGTGTGAGCTGCTAAGAGCAGAAGTCCCTACTTCCCAGTGTCAGCAGAAGTTGACAGAATCCACATTACGAAGCGTCTTGGTAAAATCAGGAGAGGAGTCACAGCAGGCCGCCTGCGTGCAGGGAAGGTGCTCTGCTGGCGGGCTGCGCTAACACCTCGGGACATTGCAGCGTGTGGGTGGTAGGCAGGGGGATGAACCATGAACCCCTCTCCCAGCCCTTTCCAGCCTCCTAAATGACCCCCCAGGTCACAGCCCCTGTCCCCACCATTTGTCTCCTGCATTATTTGTGTGTCTTCACCAATGCTCTTCCATCCCAATGAGACCTTCTCTCTTTCCCCACAACCACCACTTTCATGTCTTACTCACTGACATTTCTTTCCCGTTCCCCTGGGGGTCTCTCCCACCTCCTGCCCTGCTTTCTCCTGCCCCTCCTGCTGCCTCCTCTCCACCCATGCGGTGATGGCCACAGCCTCAAACCCTCTGTGCCCGCAGCAGTGCCCTCAGAAGTGCTCATGTCTACAGCGTTCCTCCCGTCCCCCACTCCCATTTGTGCCCTCAAACCTCACTCTTCTCCCCTCAGCCACCCTACTGCTCCTTCCATCCCTTCTGCCATTGGGACTGGGCCTGGGACATGGCCATGGAAGTGCTGACCTGCTGGCCTGGCCAGCACCCAGCGGCGAAGCAGGGGTTTGGGTCGCTGGTTATGTCTTCTCCCTCACTATCACAGGGTACTGCAGGCCTGGTCTTGCAGACACAGTCTTGCTCTCAACACTCACTATATGAGCAAGGCTCAGGACTGAACTGGCTGTTGGTGGGGCTGCCAAAGCCTTTTTTTGGCCTTTGTGTATCAGCATTTTGCTTCAAGTCTCTAACGTGGATGTAGAAAAGGTCTCTTGGTGTCATGTGTGGGCAAAAAACCATGGTAAGCTCACAAGAAAAGTGTACAAATTAAAATGGGAGAGCTAGGGTATATTTTTAGTGACCATGTTGCCTCTCACATATACTTCATGTTGTACATTCAGAGCAAAGTCTACCAGTATTCCCTTGTCATAATAAAATACCTGTGCTGTCGCTGGCAGCGATGTTTCCCTTTCCTCAGTAATGGAGACAAGCCACTGCTGGTGCAGCGGCTGCAATTACTTTCTTTAGCTCAGCAGTTTACAACAGTAATTCTCATTAAAGTAAACCTGTGGAAGGTGCCAGACTGCTGGCTCTGCTGAGCACAGCCCTACATGTATCCACAAAATTTGAACTCTAGTTGCTTGGAGCAGCACAAGATTTCTCGTGCTGTCTTCAGCACACATCCTTTCCCACAAGCACTTAGGAAATAAAGAGAACGTGCTGAGTTTACACGATCAACGGGATCAATAGGATCATGTAACAAAGGAAATAAAGAGAAAGAGCTCAGCTGGGTCTGTATATCCCTTCTCTCTCAAGAAGTGAGGTCTGCACTACAAGTGAAGGTTTAGGTTTGGGGAATGAGCAGTCACAATCCTCCTCACAGCTTGTGATGACAAATGGCAGCTCACATTTGTACCAAACACAGCTCAAAGGTGACGCTTGTACAAGAAGGAGAAGCTGAGAGTTATCAGTTTTACCTTGGATAAGCCCTGTTTTTATATATTTTTTTATTTTCCTTTAAAAAAATACTTTATGGAATTAAGTGTTTCCTTGGTGCATCCAGCCACAGAGCAGTGGCAGAGGAAAACGTGGGCTGCAGGAGAGAAGACTTGGGAAGAGGAAGCTGGTCTCCATGTATGTGAATGGATTGTCAGTGCCACCCCTGTAATTAATTTAAGTCCTTACAAGCAGGAGAGGTATTTTACTATTTATATTTGTTTCTCTTTTCCACTAAGAAGGGATGATGTAGGTTACCACCACTCTTTCAGTCTAAATATCACTTCACAGCCTGAAATAATACGTCTTTTTTGTTACTGCCTTGTTAGATCCAATGACTTCAGGGATACCTGTGGCTCATCCTCCACCATCCACCCCTCTTAATTTCAAAACTGGAGACAGCTTTAGCAAGTAAGAGAAAAGTAAGTAAGAAAGTTTTACCTTCTCTGTTAATCAAATGGCAGGCAAAAAGGACATTTTATCAGACTTGTTTTTTCAAATCTGTAATAACTGGTTGCATATCATATTGGTTTACCATCGGCTGAATATCTTATAGCAGAATTGTGTTGGGGAGGTATTTTAATTTATTTTGGTTTATATTTTACTATCTCCAGTTGGAATGGAGCATGGCTGGAATCTGATGTCCATACAGATACTGAAGGAAGCTCCTGTTTAAATATTCTATGACCTGCTGCCTGCATTGTGAGGCCAGAAGCCCAATTTGGTGGGCTTCACAAGCAACAGAGCAGCCAGATGTCTGTCTGAGAGGCCAGCCAGAGGCAGAGGACCCTCATGGAGGGGCAGGGGTGACAGGGGCAGTCAGGAGGGAGAGGCAGGGCAGCTAAGGGTCTTTAAGGTATAAACAAATGCACTTGGATCAGGGATTCAGAAGATAGTGTGACAAACTTAGAGTAAAAGGGCAGAGAAGATGAGCTTGGCGGTTGTCTTAGCTATGTGGGCTTAGGAAAAAAGCCTGTCAGACCAACTGGGTAGCAGAGCACAGGTATTAGGGAGTATTATCTTTTCTTTCAGTACATGCCTGTTCATTAATACCCAGCTTGCTTTTGTAATGCGTTGTATTAAAGCTCAAGACTAAAATAAAGGTTATTATTTTGCGTGTTTGTTTTTTTTTCTTTCCACATGCCCTGCTGGCCTGGGTGCCCCTCGCACTGCAGCAGCATGCCATGGGGCTAGGCCGCAGCGGGAGGTGGTGTGCTCCAAGGCTCAGTGTGGGTCCTGCAGCTCTAATGCTCCTCACCAACTTGGTTATTAATTGAATCCTGCTGATAACGTGAACTAAGGTGTCATCCTGTTTTGTGCGTACTCTCTTTTTCTTTTTAATTAGAGCGTAGACTCACAGAAGAAGTCTGGGGACATAAAGACCTATGAAATTCATTCCAATGGTTGCATACGTGTGTGACCTAGTTAGCATCTGCAAATCTGTTTAATGCCAAGAACTACATTAGATAATTCAAGCAAAAGCTCACAGGGAGTCACATAATGAGACTGTTCAGATTATTGTTGTGATTAGTCCAGTCCCTTCCCCCTTCTCACTCAGCAATATCATTTAGGCAAGTAGTCATTTTAAGAATATGCAAATGTTGATTGCTAGTTTGCTATGAATCTGGCAAAAAGCCAGTCTTCTGTGAAGCTGGCTACCATAGGCATCATGAAGTTAAATATGCATGACCTTGCATAACGTTGATCCATGAGCTTGCAGGCATCCTGCACCTGTAAAGATTCAAGCCTACCAACTATCAGAGTCCCTATTCTGTATGCAAAGTGTCTCTAGCATCGTAGTTGAATTGCTTAGCATTTCAGTGCTCAGTGATCATGTAAACTCAGCACACGTTCATTACTTCTCTCTTCTTTGGTAAGTTCTTGAATAAAAAAGTCATGTATTTATCCGTGGTAAAAGCAATACTTTGCTCTTGACAAAAATATATGTATTTCACATGGGGAGGGTGGGAAGATTTCATACTGAAAACATCTTTGTGGTTATATTAAAATTGGATGAGTCCAGTGTTATCAAGACAAGGAGAGTAAAATGCAATAGTTAGTATAAATTATGTATTTGACAGTGAGGAATTAATGATGCATTATTAAGATCAGGGTAGCACTAGGCAATTGCCTGAGGGCATTGTACATAATCAGGAGTCACAGAAAAGTCAACTCTGGCTCAATGTTATAAATGATAATCTAAAGTAGAACAAAATTTATAAGTCCAATAAAATCAACTTCACCTAGATTCTATTTACAAATATTTGTCTTACATATGGGATTGGCAATATGTATTCTTTAAAGAGGTTCTTTAACATTAGACTATAAAGGGCCAGATTCTGATATTTTGAATACCAGAGGAACTCCGTGAATAGTTTTGAATTAAAAATGGAACTTCTAGGATAACAACAACAACAAAATGCTGCCAAGCAATGTCACATTTATTCTTTTACAACAGAAAGGTCTGCACAGAGTGCTGACTTTCCACTCTGAACCTCATAATTTACTTGTAGCCAAATTTTGCTTCCTCCCTCTGGTTGCTTTACAACATCAGGAGCTCTTCCTTGCCTAAAGGAGACTCTGGTGAGAAGATCAGCAACACCTCCCTGCACCCAACAGAGAGACCTCACAGGGCCATGGGCCACCCGTGGTGTTTTCCAAGGCTAATCAGTGAATTCCTAGCCCTATGGAATGGCCTTCCTCCATACAGCTGAATTTTTTATTAGTAAGTACAGCAGTACTTATTATTAACTTACCCTGTACTTCAGGCTGGAGCAGGAGGATGACATTTCCAATGCTCTTACTCCAATGTCATCATCACCGCTGTGTTGTTAGCATGTCGTACCCACTTTGCAATTGCTGTGGCAACAGGTCAGTGGCTGCACAAACAGAAGTGCGCCCTTTTGCAAAGTTTCTGCATATATTTTGTCTTAAATTGAGGGGCAAACTTAGAATAACTCTTACACCTGTAAAAAGTATTGCTTCCTGAATCATATGCTATAGCATATTGCTGTTAAGCAGGCAGTATTTACAGTGTTTTGGGGAACTAGATCTAAACAAACAAAGCCAAAAGAGGACTGGTAGTTTTAAGGCAAATGTGTGTCCTTCAGTGTGGAACATTTGTTGTTAAGTAAATAAACATCTATTTATACCTATTTATAATCAATTGGTAGAGTGATTTCAAGCAATTACTGTTGGTATGACTCAAGCACCCAGGCTGAATTCTAGCCAAACAATAAAAGGATTTTTTTTTGTAATGCTTGACAGGTTCTTGAGCAGAGTTGGAGGAAAATGCAAATCAACTGTTAGCATGATAAAGCCATGCACAGTAACTCCACTTCTGGAGCTCTTGATGACTTAGGAGACATTCACACTGGAAAAAGAGATATAAACCAGCATATTGTTGCAGCACTGCTGGCTTTGCAGTGTGTGGGACTCCATCCAGTCCCGGTGCAGAGGGAGGCTGGAAACGAGCTCACCAGTCTCCATTCCCTTTTCTACTCTTTGGCAATGAAGTATGTGAGAAATACTGATGCGAAGTTTCTGCGGAGACATCAGGCAAAGCTGGATGGACAGATGCACATGCTGACAAATACTTTTAGAGGTCAGTACGTGTTCACAAAATCCTTTGCTCTGACATACTCACGCTCTTCCTTTTCCTTCTTCCCAGATGGACTTCAAACGATCCGAAGTCTTGTTTTATTTCTTTCCCCAGTTCTGCTCCTCCTGGCACACCTCTTCCCCCTCTTTTTTGTCGCCATCCTTTCTTTCCCTGTTCCAGGACTCTCCAGGGAGCAGTGCTGTGCAGGGCAGAGAGGCTGAGGAGGGAGGGCTGGGCAAGGTGGCTGCAGATGTTCAGTAACCACAGCTCTCTGGCATCACACACACAAGTACATTGCCCCAGATTAATTCTAGCATGATTAACCATTTCAAGAGGACCTCAGTGGAGCAATTCTATGTCTAAATGAGGGTGACTAATATCAGGATATTAGAGGTAGCCATAGAAGCATGGCAGAGACAGATGAGACCATGTATCCTTCAGGAGCAGCACCTGGGGGCCAGGTAGGATACTTGGGGATGTCTGATGGCACATGTTTAGCACCTGAATTACACCTTTGGAAGGAGTTGTACCTTAACTACTTCTCAAGGGAAAGAAGTCCACAACACACCAAATAATTATGCCCTGCAGTCAAGATTTACACTTCAGAAAAAATCATTTGGGGCTAAGAAACCAGTAAGGAAGCAGACAAATAAAATAATAACCCTGCTTTCATAAAGCATTTATTTTTTTTTATTTGAAAACATTATACAGGCATTACATTGCCACAGCCAGTCCATATAGGAGCATGCAAATATCAAAATGAAGAAAGGTTTGTTCAGCTTTTTGATGAAGGATTTGGGGTTGGGATTCTGTTTGCTTGGTTTTGTTTTTGGTTCATGTTCCCATCTGTGGTGTCAAGATTAGTGTGCTTTATTATGGCATTTAACAATAAAATCCTACCCATGGGGTAAAATTTATATTTGTAGCTAGCTTAGGAATACTAAATGGTTTTTTAAAAAAAAAGAAAACAATACTACACGCTTGTCAAAATGTTAATAGCACAAGTTAGCAATCTCTACACTATACATTGAAACTTCTTCATATGACACAGTGGTGCAAAATTTTCAATTGCTTGATCTTTTGTTGTGTTGTTTGGAAAGTTTATAGCTGGAACAAGGACAAGGTCTGTCTCCCAGTGAAGGTTTTCATCCAGTAGCAGAAAATTACATCAGTCTTGCTAAGGGCTGCTCAGTGCCAGCAGTATATCAGGGTTTCAGTCTGTTCAGGCAAGGATCTACACAAAACTAGTGATGTCCTAATGCAACACGGAGAGTAGCTGCCAGTTAGATAGCTGAACCTCTGCTGGTGTGTACTGAGGTCTTGAACTGCAGGAGACAAGCAGGCAGAAGTAATGCTTCCCTTCACTAGACCTCAGCTTTTCAGTCAACACAGTTACTTGTAAAGCTATACTACTGTCTTCCTTTGAGGTCCATTGCTCAGCACACTGGTGCTAATTGAAGTTCACACCTTTCTTAATGGGAGATGCAGAAAGTGAAGCAGCCCCACTCTGCACGTGAAACTCCCCCTGTGCAAGTAACACAGGGGATGGTGGCTGGGTGCAGAGTGCACACCCGAACATTCACAATTTATTTCCGTACAACAGAGCCTTTTAAAATAGACTCTAGAAACAGCTCTAGGTGGCATGCCGCAGACACCCATGGTTTGCAAACTCTCGTGTGTAAAAACTCCCAGTCCGGTGAACTGCCCAGGACATGCCTTCTGCCCAGCTCTTTCTGAGAAGACTCCAACAAACATCTACAAGTTAGTGTCAGAAAAATGAAGAGGGGTAGGCGGAAGGACTACAAACATTTGGCTTGAAAATAAATACTAATAATGAAATAAACCAAAACCATAATGCAAAATGAAGGAACTGTAAACATGGAACAAACACACACACCATCCTCAAAGGTCTCAAGACCAACATGGGGACTAATGTTCAGAGAAAGGTATTTAATTGGTATAAAAGGTAGCAAAAAGACTGAGATGACAGATGCCCACCAGAGTGCCTCCAAGCACCTGAGAGAGCTGTGGTAATGGTGACCAAAGCCCCTGCTCCTGGGGAAGGTATGAAACCTGCCTCAGGTGGAAGGCTTCCCTGGGCTTGACCCAAGGACGTTTGCTGGCCCACTGTGCACAAGGGCTTCACCCAACCATGCGCTTCCCACATGGGTTTCCACCCTGCAAACCTCACCCTGAAGTATCAGGTGATCATTCTTGTGTGGGGGTGTTTTTTGTTTTGTTTTGTTTTCTGTGAATCATGTAGTATTTAGACTTTCCTTAACACCTCCAGAAAATGTACTGTTGTTTTTCTGTGGGAATCCTCAGAGCTTTAAGAGAAAAAAGAAGAAGCTTGGGAAGATGAAGGAGGATTCAAGGAGTTGGACTTGATGATCCCTGTGGGTCCCTTCCAACTTAGGATATTCTATAATTCTACAGACGCTAAAGAAGATTAAAAAAAGAGAAGGCAATGAAAAAAAAAAAACACCCACCCCACAATTGTTATGATTTTAAAACCAGGCAATCTTAATTGAAGATTCTGGAATGTTTTGGGGCATGGTTCAACAAGACCCTTCCCTCAGCTGCAGTGGGAGCCTAGCAGGCAGCCTAAACACAACGGGACAGAAATCGACTCTTCTCCTCACCCACAGCGAGAGTAAGATACAACATACATCTGCTGTTCAGTAGCATTTTGGCATTCGTCACTTCACATATATTTGTACACATACTTTTCCCAGTCTGCTTCAGGGAAGTCCCTTCTATATTAAAGCAGAACAGAACTATAAAAGATGGATATTACCTCAGCAGAAATTCATCCTGCTTGGTTGAACTGTGGCCTTTCTAATCTCCAGAGTACAGATTTTTCTTTTTTAAAGAGAAATAGGAAAGTTGTATTTTTCAAACATGAAGACCTACATTTTCACTTTAGACAGACTTCTTCAGCAGAATGACATTCAAATCAAATTCATCTTATATGCCCACAAGCAAAATATTCATCAGTCCTGCTGTAAACCCCATTTTCAAATACAATGAATATGTACATGCTTTTACAGCACTATTGTGTACTTCTTAAACTCCTTTCTTCTAAAGATCCTGAAACGTTCTAAAGTAACTTGGTCCTATAGCACCCCTGTGAGGTAGGTCAAATATCTTTATTCCCTTATATACAGACTGGGAAATGCAGCCACACAGAAGGTAAGTCATGCCCAAGATGATGCAGAGATGTGGCAAATCTGTGAATAAAACCAAGTTCTCCTGGATCCCTTTCCTCTCTGTTAGGTATAAGGCTATCTCCCTTTCCTTAATTTTAAATTAAAAATAGATGGTGGAGGTTGAAATAACCATTTCCTGGTATTGTGCTCTCAGAAGAGCGAACGTACAGGCAGATATGGATTCTCATGGCTGCAGCTAAGATTTCCTCCCTTCTGATAAGGCTCCTGGAGCAGAAGTGCAGTTGCAGAGCACACCCTTACTACTTTCACATGTCACCAAAAACACAAGAAAACTGCTGAATTATTCTGCTAGTTTTCTAGTTAACGAAAGATAATTGGCTACACCCTGCCGGTATGAATGCCTTTGTGCTACTGCAGCAATACCAGCAGATGGTCCAGTCTTTCTATTCATGAATTCCTCACATAATCTTCCGATTTTTACAATTCGTGGGTTTTGGTGAAAAACTGTCACATTTCTAAATAGTTATTGTTAGAATAATGAACCACAGGAGACTAAGCAAACTGGAACAGCAGAAGGCGCCCTCAATGCACTGAGTATCTAAAATAAGTGCCCTGATCCACAAGATATGTCATCTTACCATGGAGAGGTACAATACATAGGAAACTAGAAAATGTTTTTTTTTTTTTTTTACAGATTAAAATTTAAAAAGTAAGAAATCTGTGTTAATCATGACTACAGAGAAATTAACTCCCTGTCACCTGATGCAGAACCTCAGCCACTAGGAAATCTGCCATGGATCATAGAGAGAGAGGTCAATGCTTGAGTACTTCACTTCTGCAAATATAGAAAGGCTAAAATGCTCGCCTTATACCTATTCCTAGAATAGAGACGGATATTGTAAGTTGTCCCTCCTCTGGATTCATGGAACAGATTACCTAGAAAGGGCAACTAGATAGCACAGATGAATTTATTGTCTCCCTCACCAAATCCAAGGTGCTAGCAAAAATGTGTCAGGGGGTTGCTACCATGAGTAACCCATCTATTTTGTGCAAACAAAGAAATCTTAGAGAGAAATTAACAGCGACTGCACACATGTATTTGCTGTAAAAAGGTGGCTTGTCCACAACTGGTGTGGCTTAGGCATAATATCTCTCAGTGAGTGCAAAAACACCCTTCGGTTAATTTCTTCTCATAATTTCAGCTTATATATTGAATAGCTTTCCTAGGCAGTTTGACATTAACTGATTCATATACAGCAGTTTGTATGGCAAACATGCTGTTAACATCATAAACGAGGGACTGGCATCTCCTTGCAATGAACACCCTGGAACAATTAATTTTATTTTTATGAGCTTTCCTTATTTGCTACCTTGCAGCTCACCGGTGTAACTGCACCTGGTAAATACCTTTCTCTATGTACAATACAGAGATAATGGATATATGAACTCCACTGAATCATCAGCAGGTGATCAACGGCCCTGGGTTTAGGCAACTCTAATGTGAGGCTCCTCTTCTGTCTCCTGCCCCAGGCTGGTGTATGTTACCGAAGGCTCCAGCTGGCCGGTGGCTGGCAGGTCTACAACAGGTCCTGAAGGGTTTCGAAATTGCTTGTACACCCGAGGATCTTGGGCTACGTAGGTGGACGTGGAGGAGTAGAGCACCAGCCCAACAAGGATGGTGAAGAATGACAACAAATAAAGTCCTGAAAACTAAGCAGAAAGAAGAGTACAGTCATTAGACATGGCACCGCTCATCCTGAACTTATGAAGACTCATGGACAGAGGTAGGCATAGATCCTTGTTGTGGCAAGCACATCACAGAACAAGCCTCCTGTCACCAGGATGGGAAACTTTTGGGGGAACATCTCTTTGTAAGTTGGTTTGCTCCAATTAAGTCCCATCTTCCACAGCTGGTACCTTCCCATGGCCCAGGCTATTGAGTATTAGGTGGGACGTGGGAAAGCTGTGCTCTGGTCACTGATCCTAACCTGAGTTTGTTGTGGTTTTAGCCAAGTTAACTACCTCTGTGAGTGCAAGTGTCTCTAGCTCCAGTGTGGGGTACCATCATCTTCAGAGTTTTCTGTCAGGTGGCAGCTAAATGCAAAGTTAATTACAGCTAAACCATGTTAGTGAAGTATACTATGACACCCATAATATAAAAATACCAATAAAATAATTTAAATAACATTTAAAGCATATACTTTTTTTTTTTTAAATTACTTTAATAAAGGTCCTTAGGAAGGCCACCTGCAGCTTCTTTTGCTTGTAAACTGAAAGCAGATGACAGAAGATTTAGTGTGAGTTAGAACAGGACAAGATTCATCTGTGAAACATGCTCTGGGTTGACCTCAAGAGGTTTGACAACACTTGTGGAAAGCGGCTAACTGAAAGGTTAAGCATGCATATTTTGGCACAGAGCACCACTAGATCAGAGGTCAGCCTGAATTTTCTGACATGTCCAGACACAGTGTGCCTGGACTGGGAATATAACACAAATAACTATTTTTGGCAATATGTTAGTCCTTATGGGCAAAGGTAAAGCCAGGGATTTAAAAGCACAGACAAGTGAATAGGAGCTTTAGATACTATATGTGTCTCCTGCCATGGGGGACACAAAAATGGCTTTAAGACCATATGACTTGTCTCTTGATCCTAGATTACAAGTTATTCTTTCTTGTATGTTGTGTGTGAGAACCTGTGATGGACAAATTGTGCAGCCAACTTGTTGGTGGGAATATAGAACAGATTTGTAGTCACTGGGACTTTAGAAAGTGCCTGTGTTCTGCATACTTCAACACCAACAATTAGCTGCAACCTGTGATTAACTGCTTCATGCTTCATGACGTGCTTCATTTTATTATTTTACATAGAGGTGTCTGAAAATCCGTTCTTTAATCCTAACTTATATGGTGCTATGATGGATGCCCAATTTGTCTCCTTTGGACCATTTCAGCGCGGCACAAAGTGGATTGACCAGGCTGTATTATCTTGGCAGAAGCTTTTTAGCAATTCTGCTTTTAATATTTAAAGAAATAATTATTGTGGTGAAAGTGAATTTTACTGAATTTACTTTAGTTAACTTAGTACTGATGCTGATTTGGTGCAGTTTAATAGATCTGCAGAACCTGTGTACAGAACCTGAGGAAGCATTTGGCTTTTTTTTTTACAGAATCTGAATGATCTTCAAGAACTTTGGACAAATAACACACGGTGACATATGTGGACCTGTTTTTGTTTCCTACAGCTGGTATGCACGCTTTAGAGGGAAATCACCATAATGGGGAAAGTTTAGAGTATGTCAGAAGGATTGCTGTGTAGGAAGAGTGCTGCTTTTCATCAGTTGTTAATTGTTTTTTTCCAGGAATGTCACCAGGTCTTCACGTGTCATCTGGCAGTGTGATACGAGGTAGTCATCCCACTGTCCCATCAGCTGTGAACCCATTGTTGAGTGTTACAGTGAGTCTGCTGAAGGATTCCTCCCCTGTGACATGGCTCTAAAAGGGCTGGGTTAGGCTTAGATCTCCCCCATGTGGCAATCAAACCAAAGTCAATCATTTCAAAGCATTTTTCCAGTGGATTTTTCCCCCCTTTTCAGTTTAATTTTTCTCTCAGCACTTTCCCCTCCCCTTCATGAACTTGGGTAGCACATGGCAGCAGTGGGTTAAATTAAGCATAAGCAAAACTGAAGAGCAAATTGTGTCTAGTTTCCCAAACTGGGAGCTAGTTCCCTAGTTTCCCATTGTCCCTCCTTTCTACCTTATGCCTGAAATTCTCACCCAGGACAGCCAGCTGGCTTGCTCTACCATATAACCAGAGTGCCAGCCAGATTTGTGATTGCCTTGTGTCCTGCTGCGAGGAATCCGTGGGGCTTCCAACAGCTAAATGTGCCCTTATTCTTGCTCTGGGAGCTGCCCAGCCAAAACCAATTCACTTTCTCTTTATTCCATGGCTTCAGCTCTGCCATATCCCCCTCCTCTTGGCCATACCTCTCATTCTCCTCCCTGCGGCTGCCTGCCAGTGGGCTCTTTTGCCTGATAATATTCTTTCCATGGCAGTGTGTCCCCCAGTGGCAGTTCTCCAGCCTGGGAGAAAGGCTTTGGATGTAGCTGGGGGAAAGCTAAACAAAGGCCTGTGAATCATTTGTCTTTGGTATCTGTGCACAGCTATTGCAAAGAGACCTGGATCCTGGCAGCCCTATACCAAGACCAGTCTTTACCTTCCTCTCTTGATTAGAAACGAGGTAAGGCTTCTTTCTGCAGCAGCTCCCCACAACTCTAAAGTAGAAGGGTTGTTAATAAGGTTAATATAGGAATATATACTGTAGGCATAGGAAAAATCTCTGTGCTTTTTCAATACTCTTTCAGACTGACGCAAAGTCCCCTGAAATCGATGGATATTTTCCTCCTGTTAAAATGGCTGTGAACCCAGCAGCGTGACAGGAGGGTGCAGACAGTTCATCAAATACAAAATCTGTTAGTCACTGTACTGTGTTCTTCAGACTCTCCAGCTGAAATCTTTGTGGTTTATTGGAGATAGTGTTTCCAGCAGGCATACTCTACTGCTACAGCTACACGTAGGTTGTTTTTTTTTCCCCATCTTGACCTGCAAACCTCATCTGCTGAGACTCACTATTAATAGACAGAAAAAAAAAAAAAAAAAGAAAAAAAAAAGATTTAAAAACAGCAGGAAGAGCTGCTTCTAAGAAATGAAGTGAGAGATCATTTTGCATTTCTACCCTATGCACAACTGCACTACCAAACTGCAAGCTCTTGGGTAGTGTGCAATTCCTTTCTTTGACTAAAATGTTAGTTGACAATGGGATTGAGCTTCATCTTTCTAACTTATCTCCCGCTTTCTACAGAAAAATACTTCCTCTAAGAACAAATATTTTAGAAATATCCAGATTTGTATGTCTCTCCAAATTCCACCTCCCTCCATGCTACACAGGATACCAGCAAGCTGTTCAACCTCTTGCATCCTGGGATTGCTTTTTTCCCTTATATGAATTTCTTTTGTGAATGAAAATGATTTTTAGATGACCCTCAGTTTCTTACCCATTTAAAAAAGACAGTAGCACTTGGTTTCTTTTTTTACCTGTTCACTCTACAAAGTAAAGAACCGAACTGACCCACATCACATGTCTGTTCAATAGTCCCTAGAAGAGTAGGATTCAGATACACAGCAACAAAGAAAAAATCAGAAAAAATCCTGTCCTTTCACTTAGGATCTTAACAAAGATGGTAGACAAAAGAAGACATATAAGAATTTCCAGCTGAGAAACTGAGATGTACAAAGACAATTATTCAACCCCAGATCACACAGGAGCATATGGCAGAGTTAGGCAATGAATTCAGCATTCCAGAGCATCAATCTAACTCCTTAATCTAAAGACTTTTATATTCGACTGCTTATATATATTACATGTTATTCTGCTAGATGAAATCCTCTGACAGTCATGTGAGTCACACATGGCTGCACCACTGTATAAGTTCTCTGCAAGCAGGAATTTATCTTAAAAGTAAATGATATTTAGCAATTGACATTTTCCGTGCTAACTTGCTTGTATAATACATTAATTAAACACACTGATATATTGCATTTAGCTTTCAGCGTGGACTGTGGATCACCACAAAGTCAGGAACCAGGGACTCCCTGTGTTGCTGCATAATGCCCAATTTTGCCAAGCAAGAAATATGCATGTAAAGAACAGTGCTTCTGATCACCTGAATCAAAAGAAGGGAGATTAACTTGCTACAAAATAAGGAAGGGAAACAGGGACATCATCCTCTGAAGGGAAGACAGATCTCCTTTTCCAGAGAAAAACTGTTTAGTTCCAATAACATTTCAGATCTTATCACTGACATGAAAACTTACTGAATAGTCAGATCAAATAGTTCGATCAGCACAGCACGTTTCAACATGGCTGCTCTGCTCTGCTCTAAGAGGGTGTCTATAAACGCTTTCCCAGTCACATGTATTCAACAGGGAACACACAAAGGTATTTACAACAATTAAATACTAGAAGGACAAAAAAGTTGTTGTCTCTAGACATTATTTAGTACCTGCAGTTAAAAAAGCTTACACAAAATGACTGTTAAGTTTCAGCATATCCATTTTAGGTGTCTGTCAATTTGAAGAAAAGCATACAAAGCAAAAACTAGACAAATGCAACAAGATAACATGTATATCAAGAGTTGCTCAGTCTATCAAAAAACACATTGATTCTGGGTGAGTGGATGTTTCTGGTATTTATCTAAAAGATATTCCTTAGGGAAACAGTAGTTGAATGCATTCACTCAGCCAGGCTTAGCAGAAAAATTAATGGCATCGGATGGCATAGCTGCAGGAGCAGGGACCTAGCTCCTCACCCCGAGATGTGCTAATGCAACCCTGTGCAACCCTGCGCAACCCTGCCAGAAAACCAGTGCAGCACTAAGCTCTAGCTGACGAAAGAAAACACATGGTAAAACCAGTCCTGCTTTCTGTTATCCACGCACAAATTCATTTACATTAAGAAAGAACAAAACCCAAACGTTTCTGCAGTGATTTAAAATACATATATATAACTACAGCGCTAGATGCAATTATGGATAGATTTTATAAAGATTATTTGAAACTCCATTTATATATAGTATCTTTGTTCCAAGTGATTCAAAATTGGGCATTTGGGGAATAAGTTAAGCATTACAAAATTTCTAAAATAAAGAAGAAAAATATAAAGGCACCTGAAAACCTATTTTTCTTTTTAAATCCTGAATGGACTATTAAATCTTTCAAAATTTATCCCCCCACATACACTATTTCCTATTTACTACTTCTAATTAGTCTCTCTGTGCAAAGCTTGTCTTTCATAGACCTGTAAACCTTTATGACTAGAACACTACTAGTATTTCCACTTGAATTTCTTGTGCTTTGAAGTAACCCAGTTTAAAAAATTGGTGCAAAAGAAACTTCTTGATGGGGAGCAAACAGTGCACCTGAGCATCATCTTGAATAGTGATAAGACAATGACGGCAGAGGAAAATACAAAGAAAGAAAAACTGTTCAGAAGACGGCAAATTCCAGTATAGTTCAGGAGAGAATAAGGCATTCTTCATTATACAGACCATGATTTTAGGAAGGAAAGCAGGAAGAAAGGGGATATCAGAATCCTTGTATAACAACTAGGAATTGTTGCACTGACTGCCTTCTGCACAGGGAATTTGCAGGCTGGTATTTCTGACTGTCACAGATGTCCACATCCATGTTACCATTGGCACGAGGGCAAAACAACATCTACAGTGACAAAAACAGACAGATGTGAGTCTGCAGAAAAGCCCATGCTGACAAAGGAACTCAATGATTTGCTAATTTTGGTTTTTCAGTAAGCTATCATGGTAATGATCATGACCGTTATTACAAATGGTTATGAAAATGCAAATTCTCTTTCACTCGGTCCATTGAACTGGAAATAGTCTGTGAGAGCAGATTTTTCAGCTGTGGCACTCTAATTCCATTTGTATTTCACAACAGCAGCATAGTCTGAATCTCTTGGCAGGTAACACAACTCCCAGCTCCTAACTATGGCAACCTAGCTGTGCTTTGTAAGTCTTAAAAAGGATTTTTTTGTTGTATGACTAAATGAAAACCTAGAATTACCTAGTTTCATATATTAACTGATAAACCATGAAATGAAATAACTACATTTTCCCTTATCTTGGCTACAAATTCTCCACATTTTGACAAAAATGAAAAAAAAGAAATCAGGCCTATTAATTCTACTTTTAAACCTTCGTAAAAAGCCATCTCCTAAGAACTGCGTTCACAAAGAGGGACAAAAATTTCCATATCGGGGGAATTCATTTAGTCCCATATTCCTGTTGACATTCTCCATGCTCTCCAGACTGGTAGTTCCCATCAGTGTTTTATTCCAAGCAGTGGGTCTGTGCAGCCTGATGAACTTTTCTGTTTTCCAAACCAATTCGGCTTGTAACGTATGCTGCACAGCCAATCAAATCCAAGGCCAATGAGGGTTCCCACACCGGCTTATGTCTTTTCCCTCGGGTAATTTCACACATGACTACCTGAGCGGGCTGAGCTAAGGGAGCTAAAACCAAATTTCTCTCATTATCTTTTATATAGCAAACAGACATTTTCACTTGGTTTGATGAATCGATTGAGAGACTGAGCTTCTTTTCACACAGTTTTCTATTTTCACCTCAAATATAGCAAATGAAGTTCACTGTGGCCAAGTGCAGCAGTTGCACGGCGGGATGCACATACTCTCCAGTCAGTAGGAGTGCCAGGAAGGGTGAATGCTTTGAGGGCTATGAAGTCAAACAGTCCTTCCACTTGCATAGCTGGATATTATAGATATATTACTTTATTAATAGGAATGGGAGGCAGTATCCTTGTCATAGCTCATAGCTCTCTCTGATGATTGCCTCAGCTCAGCCTCACAAAGATCTGACTAAGTTGGTCATAGGCCAGGACTGTGACTCAAACTGTGGCTGACTATTTTTGCTCCATCCTGGAAGGGAGATGTTTCTGTTTACTCCTAATGAGAAGGAAAGGATGCTCCCTTTGGGATTCAGGGTTTACCCTGCTCTTTATCAGGACAACAGCCTGCTGGTTCAGCCTGTCACTGCTCTCTGTCTTTGTCTGATTACTGATCCCAGGTGAGAGTTATGGGCAGAATATTTCCTCAGTATTCGCAGACATCTTTCCAAGCAGACTGCAGAAATAAGCTCTAGGCAGGTGATGATACATATTGGTCATCTGCAGAAATTGGGGCTGAAATTGAGCCTTTATATGTAATGCTAGATCCCTCAGCTCTTTAATCGACAGATCTCTAGGGGGACTGAAAATGCTCACATAAGGTTTAGCATGTCTTATCAGCTCTCCAACTACGTAAGATTAAATGTCCAAGCAGAGATGTTGGTTACCCTGCTGAGAAAGGTAACAAGGGGTGCTGGCTAGCTTCAGTAATGATGCCAACTCCTGGACTGGGAGTCTGTCCACTAGCAGCAAGATTAAATTATTGTCACACTTCAATGACCTCCATCTATTTCCAAGGCAAACTGTGAGGATACAGTCTTAAGTAATGACTTAAGGCCCAATCTTGCCCTCTGAACTCATGCAAAATTAAATTTATAGCTAGTTTCTGCACATATTTTTTCTTTTCTGTCCATTGGCAGTCTAATGAGAAGTTTTTCACTGGGTGAAGGAGGCTTAAGTTGCAGGGCATGTCTCAGCCCATCACTGTTGCTCATTCCAGCCATAATCCAAAGCAAGAGACATTGGGTTTGCTTCAACAACAGGACAAACCTGACATCAGACTCGTTGCTATTTGGTTGAAACAAAGAAGCCAAAGGAAGACTGGCCCCTGCCATTTCAAGGATGAAAAAAGGCCATATTTTTCTCTTCCTCCTGCCTGCTTGCATCCTCAGTTTGCTTTAAGTTAGATGAAATGGAAATATTTCCTTAACGTTCTGTGAATTTTTTGTCCTCTGTATATAGATTGTCAGGGCTGGGGGTGCATTCCCCCCACCTGGGGATTTGTCTGCCTGCACTCAGGGTCAGCTCAGCCAGGGTGCATGTGTCCAGCCATGAGAGGCCTCAGCAGAGGCCTGGCCCCATCCTTCGGAGCTGCTGAGAAGCTCTTCCCCTTGGTCATCGCCACTATGCCCATGGCTAGACTCATGCCTCCCTCTGACCTAGGCTTGGCATCCCAGCTTGACCTTGGCGCTGATCAGTTCTTTGTAAGCTGAGGGTGTCTATACAGGAGAAAATGGGGAGATGGTTACCAGAAAGCTATCACCACAAAGCCCAGTAAAATTTGGGAAACTTCATAGTTTTCCTGGAATCCATTTGCGGAATAAAACAAACTCATGGTCAGAACTGATCGTATTTAGAAAAATCCTCAGAGGTTGATGCCAGCAGCTGTAAAGCAAATGCTTGTTTTGCACAAATCTGCATGATTTCATGCTTCCCAAATGGCATAATTAGAAAAATGTTATAGTAGAATGTCCTTCCTAAATACATGCCTGCTAGGGCAAAATGTTTGCCTGAAACGTCTTTTCTTGCTTTCCTGGATGCTGGGATATATAGGAATGCTACTTTCTCTTCTGCTTCCCTTTGTTGCCTCCACCATTAGATGTGGAGAAAAAATAAGCCTGTGTTCAGTACCCCTGCAGTACCAGCAGTCTGTCTAATTAAAAAGCGCAAGGTAGAATGAGTCCTGCAATGTTTTAATCCTTTCTTATCTATATAGGAAAGACATTTTAATGTGAAGTAAAAACAGTTATATTACAGTGCTCTAATTTCCTGTCAGCATCTTTACTGTGGTATAAAGAGGCTTCAATTCTGGTTATTTTATATCAATCACTTGGCAAGAATAGTTTAAGATAAGCTGGGAGGGGGGGAGCCCACTCTTATAAGAATAAGCAGGTCCACATGGGAAAGGGGTTACTATGTTCATTCCATATGCATAGTAGACCATCAGACCATGACAAATTTAATCAGTCTGTGCAGAAAATCAGTGGTAAAGCAGTTATCCTTTTAAGTCATCTTAATATTAAAAGGAGGAGCACAACAGAAATACTTATAAAAATAAAAGTAATTCGCCATCCCCACTATAACCTTTCAATATTTGAAAGATTTGTTTTATCAGCCATCAGTTGCCACGTGTCTTTTCATTTTTGTGTGTAAATATTTAATAAAGTAGCAGCAGTCTGCTGTACTTGATTCTGTATAAATGTATATGAGGCTAACTGTGTTCAAAACAGAGGTTACAATAATTTATTCAGCTTGGATCCTTTGTTTATAATTTTTCTGCTGAATCTATCAATATATTCATGTAGTCATGCTCTCCCAGAATGGCATTCTTTTATCTCAGCCATACAAGCAGGGAGCATTCCTGCCCTGAGAAGCAAGGTATATGCAGCTGCGATTACCTTTAACACGAGTAACTATGTAAGCTGTCTGGAGAGAGTGCGATACTGCTATTTCTCATCAGGGTGCTGCGTGGTCTGCTGTGTTTGCTGCAGGCAGCACGAGGCAAAACTTCAGGAGCTCCAAAAGCTCTCAACTGAGTCAACTCACCAAACAGGCATACCAGGAAATCAGCATGGAAAGTGTGTCCTAAGCCATCCAATCCAATCCCCCATGGCTGTGTACAGCTAGGTCATATATTCTATCTGGACAATATGCCCTGTCCTCCTGTAAGCACTATTAGGGCTTTTGTCCTGTCCTCCTAATTTATCCGAATTCTGTTCTTGAACCTCCCTGCTGCTATAGCCAAAAATCCCTCTCTAATTTCTATTCCACATTTATACCTTCTCAGTTTCTATCCATATGTTCTTATGTTGGCATTGGTCTTTAGCTCAAATAATTTTCCTTTCTTCCTTGTGTATCTATAGATTAATTTGTATATGTTGAATATGTCCTATTTCAGTTTGTCAGGAATCAAAGCTATGCTACATATGACAAACATTTATTTAAGATTTGTATATCCATTTTGTTTTTAGAGGATGCATGCTTAGTCTGCCAAGGCTTTAGAGAATACAAGAGAAAGAGGTCTGCTGGCTCTCTTGGGCTGACCAAAAATCTCCATAGCTACAGCTAGCAAAGTGCTGTCCTAGTAAGCAGTGCTGTCCTATGGCATTAGCATTTCTCCATCATTACTAGAAATACCTGGACCGACCCATTTGGAAACAACTACACCACAAATGCATTCAAATTCCTCCCAACTGTTGCCACTGACATTACCTTGAAGTTCATGCTTCATAGTATTCCTCAATGTCATCCAGTTCTTGTCTGATATTTCAATCCTCCTTCCTGCTGAAGGTGGCAAACTATTACTACAGTCAATATATAAGACCAACTCTTTGGGAACTCCATCAGTAAGCTCCTTTTAGCAGACTGTTTCTCCTGGCACACTGCTTGTCCGTTATCCTCATAAGCATGTCTTACCCATCTTACAGTCTCCATAGTGCTAATCCTGTACTTCAGCTTAATTAATAATTTTCTATACCGTACCATTCAAAAGCCTCAGAGGTTAGATGTCCCATTTGTCTTTTGCCCAGGAAAATCTGTTAAATTATCAGACAGACATCAGATTTAGAGTGGCATGATTTATCTTTTGTGAACCGGGCTGCATTTTATCCAATTTTCCATTTATCTCCATGTCCCTAATTATTCCTCCCTTGTGTCTACTTCCGTTTTTAGTTTATTGCCCACTTCATATACTATTCTTCCAACTACCTATATTCCCAAACTTGAAAGCATTCAGATTATTGTGTTCTCTTTCTGCTTCCAATGTATTAATTCCCACCTCTGTTAATCCTTGTGCATTGTCTTTGTATTTAACCCTCATCCTTACTGAATGTGGCAGAAGGTACCCATTTAGTTTCGGTGACAACCAAAACGTGGCTTAATTTTGGCCTCAGCTTTCTCTGCATGGTGAAACTACTTCTATTCGTAGACAAGAAGAACTTTTTGCTGTTAGTTTAACTTTCTTCTTCATTGGAAAATTTGGTTTATCTTTTATAGCAATTATAATTTACTCTTTTTCCTTTTTATCTGTACATCATCAGTTTTGTTTTGTGATTATTCTGTTTTCCTTATTTTCTGTTTATTTCTAACCTTGTTAAAGGGATTTTTGTCTAGTTACATCTCAGGCTCACCCCTACAAGTTCTCCACTTGTACTTAAGATCAAAATCCACATTAAGTCGAAGGCAGAAAAGCTATTTCAAATCTCCTTCAGACTGAGGTTTTTGAAGGAATATTTATGGGCCTTTTAATGACCTGGAAAAGCAGATAATCTTGCTTACTGAATTTAACATGTGCGGGTGGTAGGAATAACTTTGGAAATGAACTCCAGTACATCAAGATAAGTTAAGTTGCTTAGTAGCAGTGCTGATGACAAACACGTAACCTAGGCCATGGGTCTGAAAGCTTCCAGTTTAGTGGAAAGGGGGAGTTTAGTCAAAAAGAAGACGATTTTTGAAGACTTTCTAACAGTGACAAAAATACCCTACTGCTTAGATCAAAAACGTGTAAGTGAAGTCTTCTGACTGATGTTATGTCTGCCTGTTGACCCAGTTCCTTGATTTTATTTTAGGAAACATAAGGTCTTTTTGAGGCTTTAAAACTATCTGCAGCATTCACTGATTCAGCTGGCAGGAGGCACAACTGGACTAAGAACTTCAATCTAGTTAATCAAAACATCAGGTTTTCTTCTCCTAAACCAAATAAAAATTCTTGCTACATTGTCAGGAGTTTCTTCAGACTCAAGCAAGTCTCTTCCATGTCCCTGGCCTGGGTTACTGAATCTTGCAAGTTCTTCTATATAGCTATTCCTAGATGAATTCATTCATTTGCCAGTTTCACAAATTTTTCTTTGGAGTAGCACATGGACCATGTAGATGCCCAGGCATCAGTCTTAACACACTTCCTAAATATTTCTACCTTCTTTCCTAGTCACTTTTGGAAACAAGGAATTACTCATTTCCATATGAAATCTCCAAGTTTATAATACAGGTATTGCATTTAACTCTTACCATTCACTTTCAAATTGATTCCTTCAATCTCTGTCTTTGGCTAACTTCCAGAATCTGTTTTCATGTGCTAAGGTGGAAATAATATTCAATTTGCAGAGTCATAATTTGAAAATCTTTGTAGATTTTTGGTAACTGAACCATATTTAAGCTTTTGAATGCTGCTGCTGCTTTACCAATTCATGACCTTTTCTGGCTTTCTCCTTTGGGCTGCAAATGATTGCTGAGGTATGTAACTCAATACTTTCATTGCAGTTGTCTTCAAAAGTGTGCTTGACTTGGGAAATGCTGAGGTTCTCATTTAATTTGATTTTTTTTCACAATTAATTATGAACCTAAGCCTCTTGGGCTTTGCTTTCATATTCATTGAGTTTTCATTTAGAAACGGTATGTTGTTGGTAAGATCCATCTCATTTAATAGGATGTCTTCATTATGTTTTTCTCTCTGCATTTTTTATTATAATAAAGTAGAAGGCAGCATTAAAAAGAAAAGGTTAGAGGATGCATATGTGGTTGTTGTGGTTTAACCCCAGCAGGCAGATCATCACCACACAGCCACTCGCTCACTCCCCCCAGATGGGATGGGGGGAGAGAATCAGAAAGGTAAAAGAGCCAGAACCTGTGAGTTGAGACCAAGACAGTTCAGCAAAAGCTGAGCACAAGCACAGCAGAACAAAGAATCCCTTCACTGCTTCCCATCGGCAGGCAGGGGTTCAGCCACCTCCAGGAGAGCAGGGCTCACCCCGTGGCACGGCTCCTTGGGAGGACAAACGCCATCACCCCAGCATCCCCCCTGCCTCCTCCTTTCCCCCAGCTGCTATCGCTGAGCATGGCACCACGCGGTGTGGGACATCCCTGTGGGCAGCCTGGGCCAGCTGTCCTGGCCGTGTCCCCTCCCAGCTCCTGGGGCACCCCCAGCCTCCTCGCTGGCCAGGCAGCACCAGGAGCAGGAGAGGCCTTGGCTCTGTGCGAGTGCTGCTCTGCAGTGACTGAAACATCCCTCTGGTATCACTGCTATTTTCATCAAAAATCCAAAACACAGCATCACAGGAGCCTCTACGAAGAAAACGTACTCTATCCCAACCAAAACCATGACAGTGGTTGACACAAGTGTTTTTGTTACAATATTTTTTTGTTTTCTGCAGTTCATCCAGACCCTTTTCTCGTTTTCTGTTTTTATGGATTTGTATTACTTCACTCCCCCCGTATTTCCTTTTTCAGCCCCCATGTTCACCAGCACCTTCAAAACACATACGGTTTTGTTAAAGCTTTACCATGCAAAAGTTGACTATTTTCAATAACAGGATGAATTCTGCTAATATGTCTGCACTTTTATATTCAGTAGAAATTAAGAGCACTTCACCTTTACTTTCCACTTGACTCATCACTACTTTCTCCAAAACACTATTTATTTCCTTTAGGATGTGAGAATTAATCTTCATAACGTAATCTGTGGCATATTTAAGAGATCTCTGAACAACTTTTCCTTTATTATTGAAACCCCAAACTAATTCCAAGTAATTTGAGGCAACTGTTATTTGGCTCCAAGTGTTCAAAGCCCATTATTATGGTACGTTGCTATTTGCATTTCTTTAAGTCAACAATATCCAGTTGTTAACTTGAAATGAAAATGATTGATGGATGGAGGCTTTACTGCTAAAGATATTGTTGCATGTCCCACCAGTATAATTCTGCTGCTTCCCTTCAGCTGCTATTGTGCTCATGTGTCTGGAGTGTTGTTCATCCTGAGAGCAAAGGTGGGGACAGAAAAGTCTGGTGGGACTGCCTCTTCTGGCTGCAGACAGCTGTGACTTCAAATTATATACAAAATAGAACAGCACCTAAATTACACACGGCCCCCAGTTCTGTAACCATTTTTCACTAGTTCCCTAAACACTGCTCCTCCTTTCCTACCCCTGCCAACAAAACAGTGAGGACTTGAGGGGCTTCAATATTTATTCTCAGTATTTATTCTGCAAGGTGTTGAAAATTCAAGTCCCATGATAGGGATGCGAATTACCTTCTTCAAGCAGTTGAAGTATATTTCTGTTTATTTATCCATGCTCAACTCACTCTCCAAAGACAATTCTTGGAGTTCTTGTTCAAGACACTTAAAAAGGACTATTTTATAATAATAACTGAAAGTAAGCATAAGACGGTACAGCGAAACATCAGTGTTGGAAACTTATAATCCTGTGGTTCCTCTTCATTTTGTATTAAAAAAAAATGGAGGAAACTAATAGTTTCTATGCTACGACATTTTTCATTTGAAAAACAACAACTTCACACTATAAGGTAAGTAAACCACTTTCCCAGTGCCTTATAGGTCAGAGCACTTAAGCAGTTCATTGCAAACAAGCCTGACCATCAATTTCAGTAGATTGCCAAGACACATATACTGGCTCTTTTCTTTCTCTGGGGACTGTCTGTGGACAGGCTGATTTTATACATTTGTTTACTACACTTAACATTTAAATTCTCTTTTCATTCTAAGTATTCTTTTGAGTAGTCAATATCCATTAGGCACTTCACTATCCAATCTAATAAAAGGCAGAACTCAGTCACGTAGCAGTGCTTTTTCTCCCCAACTGGCTGGATCATCTACTACTTCCTTCTTCATTCTGAGATATGTTCTATTTAGTGATTACATGAGTTTCAACTGGCCTCAGACTCCTTTTATACAAATGAAAAGTTACTTCTATATTTACTTTGTGCGGGTATTAAGAAAAAGTACAAATGTGTTGAATTGAAATGCTCTTTTGAAATTGCAAACAAATCTTCTAACATTTTAATGCTTGAGCTATGTAGGGACTTGTGATGCTGAGATATAAAAAGACTTGATTCAAATGTTACACAATAAAAGGGGTGGGGGAGAAAACGGGAGAAGAAAAGAAGCATTATGATCATTTAATCATTGACACAAAAAAGCAAAAACCATTCAGCGAGTTGACAACCAGGTGTGGAGCAGCAAGGCGCAGAACAGTGCTGTTGTCAGTAAACCCTGTTAACCAGGCATTCACTAAGAATATTAAGACATCTAAATTATAAAGTCAAGAGAATAAGAACCCAGGCATGGGTAGGAAGATCAGATCCTTGCCGTTATTTTGCTGTAATTATGAACTAGTTCTGGCTAGGAAACCAAATCTTTGTTCTGTAATCAAAGGAAAAAACAAACAAGCTAACAAACAAAAACCTAAACTAAAATGAAATGAGAAGTAAACACTGAAGCTCTTTCAAGACACCAAATGCTGTTGTTTCTGAAACAAAGTGTGCTTGCTGGAGACAGGCAACTGACGACTGCATCTGTTATGAAGAAGCTTCACTGCAGAAGCCTGGAAGCCCTAAAGGCTCTTCCTTGGGGTTGTAGGCTGCCTAATGCAGAACTGCTTTCTCATGACTGAGATCTTCCAGTCCCAGAACGCCTGGCCAAAAAGTTTGGAAACTATGCTCTGCTGCAATGTATTAGATGAGCAGGCAAAACAGCAGTCAGGGTCTGAGAAACGCTACACTGTGTTTCATACTGAAAATGATTTTTTCATTTAGCATTTCTGTTTTGATAATTAGGTATTTCCAAGAGGAATGAATTTTGCTGGAAAACTCCCAGTTGGTTCTGTTGTGAGCAGTCTTTTTACATGAGAACAAAAATAAATAAATAAATAAATAAATAAATAAAACAAGCTAAAAGCCCTGAAAACAACCTGCATACTGTGACATTCATGATGAGCTAACAATGCCTGAAAAAATATTCTTGAAATTGAAGCCTCCAACACACCTTCCGCAATACAAATGCCACTTTCTTTTACTCTCTTTTTTGATGGGTCCAAATGAGTGAGTATCCATATTTCACTGTTCCTGGTTTGCAACTATTGATTCTATTGCAAGGTGACATTGTGAAGGAAAGAAACACCCTTTAACGATGCAGTATTTTAAGAAAACTGCCATAACAGTGCTATGCTGTTAAACATCTACTGTCAGACCATGCAGTATCTTGGCAGCAGTAATTTCCTTTCCTAGCTTCTACTCCCTTGTGTCATTTTACTTCAGAGTTTTTTTATTGCATGGCATCCTGCACACTCAGACAAAGGGTAAGCGGATGTGGCCCTTTACATATGTATACACCCAAGTGTGACTAAAAACACACCTAACACCCTTCGACCTCAGGGTAGCTCTTTGAATACAGATGCCTAACTTCTCCTCTCAGAACTACTTTGTAATTGATTACAATTTGTAGGAGGATATTCAAACAAAGAAGTTAGTAAATTTAAGAACATGTGAAGAAGCAGCTTTCAAAATGCCGTTTAGACGAAAGACATGCACACTGCATAGCTTCACGGGAACTGAGTTGTTGAGAGGGAGTCCCCCCATAAGAAATGTCATAGGAAGATCTGCACTTAGGTTTCTGCACATCACCAATGGCACAATTATTTGGCAATGTGATTTATACTTGTGAAGGCTCAGAAGCCTTCACCAGTGTAACGGCCTTGTGAGATTAAATTCCATTCAAACAGAGGATTTATGGATCATGCAGATGGCATACCTGATTTAACTGGGGAAAATATCCTGACGTATATGGCTGAGGAAGTAATACTGTAAAAGCCGGTTGTTTAGCCTCCACTACCTGCTCTGTTTGAAATAATGATGTACCACTGACCATGCCACTGTCAAAGTTTAAAATATGCAGGTGTCAATCCCCTAACAAGTGCAAGCAAAGAAAAGGCTCTTACTGACTCCAGCTTATACTTGCAGATGAGTTAAAAAAGACTGAGAACATCATTTGAATTATTTGCTCAGCTTGGTCAGATGATTTGGAAAAATCTCTTAGATGTTTATGGTACAAGTAAAACCACCAAGTAAAAATATAAGTAATAAACAAAAAATCATCCCCCCAAACCAAACCAAGTCTACCTCCTGCTCCCAAACCACTGACAGCATAATAAAACCAGGACTGTCTGAAAGCATTGTAATGTCCTTTAGAATTTTTCTTTAGGAGGCAAAGACAAAATGATTCTTTAAACTATGTAGTTGACTATTTGCTTCTTTCAAACTGTTCATACATTGAAATGGAGCATATGGAGTCACAACAAGGCATGGTCTTTATCTCCACAGCCATTAAGCTGTGAAGCATTTTTAAGATTATTCTTCGAGGGGCAGACTTTCCTTATTTAGGAAAGTGAATTAAAGCCCACTGAAGTCAGCAGAAAACCTCATACTGGCTTCAGCAATCTTGGATCAGGATAGTAAAGTACACAATTTTAAAGGAAGCTCTTAATACTTATTTCCAGTAAGGGCCGAATTCTCATCTGAGAGAAGTCTACGTAAATCCACAATTCATGGTCATTGCTTAGGATCCACACTGGCAAAAATGAAATTGGAACCTAGTGCACTACTTGTACCCGCTCTTCTCCATTATATTAAAAACCACTCTCCTTTATAGCTTGTTTCTAGATGTAATGGGGAGGTTGTCATCTGCTCCCTTCCATTGGAGGGACTCGGCTGTTAGAATAAAGCCATTTCTAGAAGTACCAGTAAGTGAGGTTTCAACTGGCACCGCTTCAGATTTCTAGTGATGAAAGTGTTTGGGTATCATGTTTATTTGTGCAGCCAAGTCCTTTCACAATGTTACTTGCCATGATTCTAAATCAAGATATATGACTTCATTGATTTATTATGAAATATATGCATTTTCTTCATTTGGAATTTGTTACTATATGTAGAAATTCTGATTTTTTTATAGCTAAATCTTGGATAAAATAATGAATGATTTTGCCAAGGCAGAATATAATTGATGGTGCTTGGCTTGCTAGTTAATGATATAATATAGTGTGACTAGACCTGCTGGTGCAGAGCATAATCAGTATGCATGCTCTAGCTGGTGGAAAACATAAAATAAACTGCTTAGATTATTTAGTGAGAATGCAATTTGCTTAGAATGACTAAAGCCCAACATATGGCTTGCAAATGAAAAGTATGAACTTCAAAAACTCACTTTAAAATAAAGCAAAGGCCGAGAATAAAACATAAAAATGAATACTTCCCAAGTGAAAAAATAACAAAAGTTATACTAAAGCTCCAACCCCTTACAACTGGAGAGTTGGCCCCAAATTTCCCAGAACCTTTAGAGTGTGGGAATAGTATAGTGCTCAGTGCACTATACTACTGCAGCCTCTGACAGGGCAAGATGAATGCTGTGATGGTATAGGATAAAATAATAATAATTAAAAAAAGATCGCTTTAGGGCTCTGATAGCCTTTGTTTTTCAAAGCATTTAGTTGTGCTTAAGAAAAAGGTGAAATAAGAACAGATATCTAGAGAAGTTTTGACCATCAAAATTGCAAAAATATATAAATATGGTGAGAATTAAGAAAAGGATATGGACCTTTATGCTTAAATGCTATTGCAATGGCCAATATTCAGCCACCAAACAGGCTAGATGCCTTTCTCCATCCACTGGAGAAGTAAAAAGTGAGTTTTTATTTGGGGGATGCAAATAATCTTAAGAATGAATCAGTACAACCTAGTCAGTATCTATCTTAAGCTGAAAGTCATGAATCATTACGTTTTGATAAAATAACTTTGACAATTATCATGTTGAATTACGAGCATATTACCAGAGCTGCGTCAAGTTAACGTGCTGTATTTCTAGCTTCCACAGGCTGGGGAACTGTTTAATGCACTACAAAGATATTGGCACACAAGATAAAGAATATAAATGCAGCTGTTTATAAACTTCCTGTCCTGTATGTCATGATGTTACAAGTCTGTATAATAAAAAAAATGAAATGATAACTAATCAAAACACTTCAAATGCAATCTTCTCCTCAGTTTGGTTTCAGAGGCTCTAAAGCCCAGTTAAACTAATTTCCTGCGTTTTCCATGGATTTTTCATAGATTTACTGCTATAGGTGCAATAAACCTGTCTCGTAATAAAAGTAGCAGCACAGAGAAAAAACTATAACTGTTTCTTGAAAGCCTCATAAAATTATATTCTGCAAGGGGCACTAAACCACTCAGTTGATCCTAATTCAGTATAAAACCATTTGCTTCCCAGTGAAGCAGGGCTTTGCCCATCGGTCAGTGCAGTAATAAGCAAAAGGAGCTGTGCATCTGAAGGAGGTCTACAGCTGGGCTGGGAATGAAACAGCTTTTCTGAAGCTAGAAAACAAGGAAGAGTACACAGGCTTAGGAGGGGAATAAATTTAGATCATTTAATGTTAACGCACTAGACTTCATTATTGAGTGCAATATTCACAATTCCACACCATCACATTAAACAATACCTGATATTAAAGAGAAAGAAACAGAGGAGGTGATCTGACTGAGGATAAAAATATTAGCTAAAGAAGTGACCACATAACTGAGTGAGCTTTTAGATCTAGATGTTCTCTGAATAGAGACTCTCTTTTCGAATTTCTACAATGTGAGTTTGAAGGGCATGAAAGGAGACACTGACTGCTCTGGAAGTTGATACTACATTTCAGGTAAAGGTCTTTCCATAATGTCCTAACAAAGGTCTTCTCTTATCAGCAGTTCAGCTGGGAAGAACAGAGGATAGACACACATGAGTTATACAGATTGCAGGATGCATACAAGTTACAAAGGAAAAGCATTGATGAAAAAAGTACATACGGCATTAATATTTACAGAGTAGCATGTCCTGGACAAAAGGAAAGACAAGAGCATTGCACGAGGTCCTGGAGGGGCCTGTGCTGCTTCTTGAGTGGAAGGCCCTATCTCAGGAAGGATGAATTCCCAAGGTGCAGAGGAAAACAGAGAGGTGCTCAGGGGAGCAACTATCCTGTCAAAGGAGGAAAGAATGAAAGACTGTGGCTTGCCCTGACTAGACAAGTAGGGTCTGAGAGGGATACTATTGCTCTCTACTGATGAACCAGTGAAGTAGAATGCTAAGGAGGGGGGGGATTCTTCAAGCTAAGGATACCCGTGGTGCAAACAATGAGTGGATCTAAACTAGCCACAAGTAAATTTATACTGGAAATATGAAGGTTTCTAACTGTTGGAGCAGTGATGTTCTAAAACACCAAGGAAAGCAGTGGAGGGAAAAACAACAACAACAACAACAAACAAACCAGAAAATTAAATAGGCTGAATAGGCTGAAGAAAGGGTTCGATAAGAGTTTTGAGGAAAACTGCATGAGAAGATGACCTGTGGGAGAAAGAGGTTCTCAAACAGCTTTCTAATCAGAGGAGTAAGGGCCAGAGGAGACCACTGACTACTTCAGAGATGGAACTCAAGGGTTTTATCAGGACAGATGATGAAACCTTGCTTTCAACCATAAAGGTTTCCAGTTGTGAGCCTTCTCTTCCTGAGCACTTTTTCAGTAGGGGCTCTTAAAGGGAGGCCAACGTGCCACTGTGCTCAAGAGCTGACATGCACTCACACTAGAAAGATAAAGTGTCCATGAGATTGGAAGTTCGTCCTTCTTGTCTCTTCTAATGTACAACAATTAGACACAGGGAAAAAATGAAAGCTTTTATGCATCTTCTGCCTTTCAACTGCCTGAAGTTTAAGGTTTACTTTTGCAAAATTGCCCTTTTTTGTCATGTCTGAGTAACACTGAGCAGAAACCCATCCAACTCATGCTGCCTTTTCAGTTTCTCCCCCTAAAAGAGTTTGATTTTGCTAAAACACCACCACCACTATTTTCAGAATTAAATTTGTCTACCTTTTATTGTGTAATATAAATATTTGTCTTAGAAACACTGGACTAACACCACCTTTTTGTGGACTAATACTACCTATTTTGCTATGGCTATCAAATAATATAATTAATAAGGAATAATAATTTTCAGCTAATACCTAATTTCAAATACTTTGGATTTGAAGTGTGGGTCAGAACCAAATCACCATGAGTCAGACATGTAAAGCAGAAGATAACCTTTAAATTTCAGTTTCTATACTTGCTATTCTTCTGTCTGAAGAAAACAAGAAGCAATGGGGAAAAATAATTTTGTTTTGGACTCTTAAGTTTTTAATTTTCTCTGTCTCTTTCAGATTCATTCAGGCGCCATTAGTACCACAAAATCTGATTTGTTTTGGATAGCTAATCAGTATTGTAAGGCTTTCATTTAACTAACACTTCTCAGGGCCACCATTTTAGCTATCAAGTAACCTTCCTCTTATGAATAAATGATGATACAAAGCAGTTGCCTCCAACATCCCGATGCCATTTTCATAGGATGGCCACTGAGGGGAAGTTTGTGAATAATGCAGTGCAGTTCCTTGCTACTGGAGACCAAATGTTTGCCTGTACAACACAATGTTTTAAATATTAGATGACCTGAGAGATAAAAATTTAACTTCAACACAAATCTGCCATACATTTTGACTTTTTCACACTAACAGGTGAGCCATCGGTTTGGCTGGCTAGAAAAGTGTAATTCATGAACAGTTATGCGACATAATTTCAGAATCAACATGAAATGAAACAACCCTGTTACTGGTCAAAAAAATTCCGAATAATTTTTGGAAGAGTCCTTCTCTTCCTGATACTGCCCTGGTCATAGCAGCTGAAAGTTGCCTCTGATCAGTAAAAGGAAATTAGTAATACGAATGCTTATGGATAGGTACACAAATCTTAAAAATCATAACAAGACTGAATTAGCTCTCTTTAAAATTTGTTATACAAAATACTATCTTATATATATGTATATACAGCATATATATACTTTGTATAAAATTAATTATAAAAGTATTTTTTAAATCTGTGTTTTTACTGTGTAGATCTAGCAAAGTTTGGAGACTTCTCTTGTTTCATTGTTCTGCACTACTGTTTCTTCAGGCATACAGCTATTACTCAAACACATCTCTTATTTCCACATACCTTGTAGTGGAAGAGGAATAATCCACAGAAGAGGCTGTACAGGTCAGCTGTGAGTAAGGAGAGGTTGACAGCAGTAGCACTGGTTTTCTTTATGACCACTGGCATAAAGCTGTAGAGGCCAAACATACAGGCACTAAAGCCGACATACAACAAGCCTGCAGAAGAGAAACAAGAACAAAGAGTGACCTTCCACAGCGTGCAGAAATGACTTGTGTTTTTAGGAAGAAGGCTGTGTTTTTAGGAAAGAATGGAGAATAATTTTTTTAAAACACAGATTCAAATTATTAATATGTGCATATATATATATGTATATGTATGTAGACTAAGAGCATAATTCTAAATACATATGAAAACCACTGAAAACCATAACCATACAGCAGTGGACGTGCAGTCTCCTCTCTGCGGTTTCCATAATAGCAGTGCTGTTTTAAACCAGTCTTATACTACTAACGAGTATCTTACATCCAACATAAATTTGGATGAAATAATGTATCAGACATGTCAAATCTAGTCTTTTAAGAGGTGATTGTCCCCAACACCCACTGTGTTCAGCTGAGTTGGAAGGAGCACACATTTTCTAGGAATGGGCCCACAGGATGAATGTAAAAGTACTTTCACAGGAGTTAATGAGCCAACAGACAAATGCATGACAACAGCACTCAAGTGACAGAGGTCCTAGTCTATTTTGCCCCCAAACTTGACAAATCTCAGTTTTGAACCTCTGTTCTTCTACCACTTTTTGTCTGTCTTCCTTAATAAGGCTTTCTGGAGCTGAGACTATTTCTTGCTACATGTTTACAAAGTGCCTCACGCAATTAGATTGTTAGACACTAATATAATAAAAATACATTACAGTAAACACTTAATTTCATTTTAAAAACTAAATGACTTACTGGGAAGGAATTCATTCCTTCAGTTATTGCTTGATAAATCCCAAGACAAATAAATCAATATGAAGTTAAAAAAAACAGCAAACACTTCATTCATCTGCTGTCATGCAAACGATAATTCTTAGGCTGATGTATGCTGCAGAATTCCCAGCTGATATATGCACAAGCCTATATTTAGACTCACACCAGCTCTTCAGAGCATGTTGTTATTGACTGAAAGTTGCAGAAAATCTGATTGCCCAAGTTCTGAAAGGAATTAGCAGAAAAAACAAACCAAAACAAAACCCAAAGTCCTTATGATTTGTGTCTGCTTGTTGATCCACTTAGTTAAAAACTCTTTAGAAAAGCCAGCTAAATGACAAAAACAGCAGTTGCAATTTGAGTCCATCAGAAGCATCTGAACTGAAGTGTACATTCTCTTGAAACAAATATAGTAGTCATGAAATGTCAGTAGCAATATATCAATTGGTATGGCATGATAATGAATTTGACTTTATATTCAGAATATGGATAATCATGGCAAGAACTACTTTTATTAACAAGTAGCAAATTTTTAAAGTGCGTATTGCATGTGGATAACAACGGAATCAGTCTTAAGCAGTGCTTGAAACAGTTGTATGCAACTCTGCAACTCTTCTGCAGTAGGCCAATGACTGCATCAAGTGGAGCACAGTTATTAATAAGAAATTGTCTGCAGACATCACCATTTTATGTCAGCTTTTCTTCCAGGCTTAAATTAAGAATAGATCAGGCACAAAAGCAATTCTGGACTCCAAGTCAACATTCTCAAAGTAAAGTCTGCAAATCACCAGCTGGCCCATCAAATCCCTTCTAGTCATTGTGGATTTAATAGATATATTCAGGTGCTTTGGTGGATTATGCTCTTAATTACTAGTATTATATTATGGTGCTGTCTTGGTGTTCATATTCCTTGGCAGGCAGCTACATGCACTTCACAGATTGCTTTTCCAAAGGGTATTCCAGTTCCAGTGGAAAATTGCTTAAACTGCATCTGTCCTATCAGAAGTTAATGTAGAGCAGCATTTCATTTATGTCTTAAAACACATATAATACCCACCACCTGGACAGCATCTACTGGTGACAATAAGCAAGCTGGAAATAACATCACATGATTTTCAGATACTGTTTCTAGAAGACCAGTTTTCAGAATAGCCTTGGGAATCACCACTAGTGCTGAAGTCCCACGTGATGGCACCTGTGCCTAACCAGGCACTGAGTTATCAGTACTCATGGCCTGGAGCAGATATCGGAAGGAAACAAACTGGGAAGTTAGAAGGTACTTTTGAAATGATCTGCTCATGAGCAGGTCTGTGTTAATAAGCAGCCTGATAAACTCATCATTCAAAACTGTATGCTTCGATGCATCGTCCTAAAATGAAGGCTTCATGTGTATGAAGACCATTGCGGGTGGGATTTATTACACCTAACTCTGGACATACACTGAGGCTTGGTGCTCAATGAGGAGATTTGGAAATTTTACAGTGCAGGTTGTCCAACCTCTTTTAGACAATAACGTTAGCGTAGTATGACTTGTATCATGCCTATTTATTTCTGCTGATGATAAAGGGAGTCTGTTTAACTAAATCAGATATTCACATCCCAGATATCTAAAGCTGATGAAAGAAATCCCACCTTTTCTTTCAGTGTTCACTCTGATGGGCAATGTCACCACTTTTGCGTGGTTGGGTGTGAATGCCTGATAGGTGTCTAAACTGGGCACTTAGGATCATGGGACTGTGGGGCAATTCAGGCTAGAAGAGAGCTTGGAGGTCTCTAGTTCAACCCTTGCTCATACCAGGCTCAGCTGTGAGATCAGACCAAGTTGTGCAGGACTTTGCTCAGCCTGGTCTTGAAACTGTTGAGCATGGAGCCTGGACAACCTCACTGGGTAGCTTGTTCTACTGCCTGCCTGTTCTCAGAGGGAAAGAGATTTTCCTTTTATTTAGTCTGAATTTCTTATTTCAATTTCTGCCCATTGTCTCTCATTCTGCCATGCACCAATATGAAGACCCTGGTTCTGTCCTTTTGATAACCTTCTTGTGGGTAGCTCTTCGAAGCTTTCTGTTCTGGAGGCTGAACAAGCCCCACTCCCTCAGTCTCTCCTCACCCATCTTAAGATAGGCCATCTTTTCACTAATGGGCAGGAACTCCCCCCATGGACTGCTCTAAAGAGTACCACCAAAATTAACATGTCTGGGGAACTTCTGTTTTAGCTGCTTGAGCATGCTGGTTGAATTTTGCATGCTTTAGACCTGATATTTTTACTCCAAAAGTTATTGTTTCATTGGCAGGAAACAGACTCAACTATGATTTATTTTTTTTTATGTAGTCTTCCTAGAATAAAAACTATTCAAAAACATTCAGAGCCTCTGTAACAAAGGACACTTCCTCAGAGAGTCAAACTGGCTTTTCTCTTAAACAAAATTGATGTTTGTTTATTTGTTATTATTTCATGTGTCATTCTACAACTGTGCCATGGTCTCAAGTGAAACCACTCAATCAGCATGGTACAATCATTCTCCTTTTGGTCAGATTGTCAGCACTTAAACTTTCAAGAATTTAAGCAGAGCTACACTGATTTATACTAGCTGCAAAGATGATACTATGCACCAGGGGAATTTCCAAAATTAAAAACAGGAGGGCCACAGTCTGTTTTAAACATGGTAGACATAACACATAGGCTTTAGATCTCAATATTTGAAAATCATTTG
Source organism: Anser brachyrhynchus (assembly GCF_964034855.1). NCBI lineage: Eukaryota > Metazoa > Chordata > Aves > Anseriformes > Anatidae > Anser > Anser brachyrhynchus. The sequence goes on from NC_137696.1 coordinate 72,956,905, forward strand.
CATTTTACATCAGCTGAAACGTAGTTCATACATTCTTAATGACACAATTATGGCAGATGGCAACAGGCCACCTTGAGTTATTTATCAGGTTGCCTGCTGTGACTTTATCACTACCATTCAGAAGGCTGATGATTTAACTCTGCTGGACTGCAGGCTTGAGTCTGCCGCAGTGGATAACTATTCAGGACAAGGCTGTGAACACCCTGACATAGATTTGTCAATAACTACTTGACAATCTTGTATTACTGTTGAAGCAATGGAAAGCACACCAAGTAGATGTGCAGGAAGACAGGGAAGAACAAAAAACTACACATTATTGTTGTCATTTTATTCATGTTTAACTACACCACACTTTCAATTAATATTTTAACAAAACAAGTACATATCTATGATGCTCTTGCTATGATGATCTTCTTCTACTGAAGAGCAGGGACTCTTTGTAATTACTGACTAACTTTTGATGACATTTTAATGTCATCACAGACCAAGTACGACTTTATTTTAATGGCACATTTCACTAATATTATTACAACAGAACTCCCATGAAAGTATATATGACATTTACATGCATAGTAGATTAATTCACTATGACCATTGCTAGTTTCATCAGTACGAGATTAATTATGTCCCTGAGCTCCTTATCATGAAGTATTAACAAACACTGATGCAGTTATGCTAATGACCACAGATTAAAGATGGCCAATACACTTATGGGATGCAGCTGAGAGTGTTTCTCCATAGACACGTTAAATTGATGTCATTTAGTTTTACAGCTCAACCATCAAATATGCAAGACTTCTAGGTAGGATGTTTTGTGAAAGATGCACTCTTTTTATTAAGCTTTAGTGTGATAAGAGGAAATGGTGAAGGAAGTTTAACGAAAACAATGGTGTATCCCATAACTTGTATCTCCAGTCCTTGGGGATTCCCAGATAATCAGTTGCCTTTGCATGCTTCTGAGCCATTATTTTGACATTCATTATGAGAGTAGGTAACAAGCTATTGTCAATGGATTGCCAGAACTTGAATTCCCTGCTATGTGTATCAGCTATTAGCACTCTTTTATTTCTTCTATTGTTGTAAATACTAAAGGAGTGATTATAGGGACTCTCGTTTCCTAAATGTTGATTTGCATTTAAAGCAAATAATTTGTTGGACTAATTAGGAAGGAGTCTTAGATCATAAACTCAGCTTTGAAAATGAAATAGGAAAATACGATCCACTGCATAGCAAAACACCATAAGAGCTTTATTGTGCTTGATGCTACCTAAACTTGTCTAAAAGACACATCTGCTATATTCCACCAAGACTACTTGGAAAGCAATTAACCATTTACATACAGAAATGCTCCCCTTGGAAATGAGTTTATGGGGCTATAATAAGCACTGCAAGAACTTTTATAGTTTTTGTTAGGTTCCATTTTCTTTCTTTGGCATCCATCGAAAAGGTTTGGCTCTTCATGATTACCTCATTTATTTGTCTCAGTGTTGCACTGAATCTTAGAACAGAACCTTATTATTGTTTTACTTCATGGCTGTCTGAGTAATTATCTTATGACATTCATAAGCACTTCTTCAGTGCTTAACCTAATGGTGCAAGGAAAGCATAATATGACATTGGGAGGATGGATTATTTAAGAATGGTTATGAGGCAAGTGGTTCAACCTTTGGCAGACATCAGTGGAAAAATCACAAACATTGGCTTCCATGAAATTTTCTTTCTGCTTCCCCAAAGATGGGTTGTCTCCACACCTCCTTCAGGAGTGGTCTTCAATGAGGTAAAGTGTTTTCTTACCTATTTGCCAATCCCAGGGAACTTTCAAAAGCTCTTTGTGTTCCATGATTGCACTGGAAGAGAAGAGAAGGCAAAACTTGATGGAAGAGAACAGAAGTTAAATTACTTCCACTCATTCAATTCAAATGCTGGACAAAACAACATAAATAACCTTATAACAAAAAATGCAATCAGACTTTGCTAATCCACTCTGGCATTAGCCTTGTTCCTTTGTGTTTGAAAGATCTTCAGGGCAGTAATAAGACGTGATAGCATACAATTTGCATTGGTTTATTTCCAGCTCTCTGAATGGGCCCAAAAGTGCCCATCCCTGCACACATTCAATCCTCTTGTCCTCTTAATATTCTGAAAGCTTTTGAACTGTAATGATTAATAATGTATCTGTCTGAGTTATTCACCCTTCAGAGTGGCTCTGCAGAGTCAAATAAATAGGGAGCTGAGTAAATCACTGACATAAGGTGGCAGATATCACAGGCTGGGTTTGAAGAGAGTACTGTGATTTGTTACATGCTGAGACAGTTCAAATAGTCACAGCAATGAAAGTCATGAAACAAAACTAAGGATGGGCCAAGCTGCAAAAGTCCACTTTCAACATCTTGCAAGTCTTGCAATTTTACATTAACTTCAAGATCCCAGATCCAGAAAATTCTAAGGTGGCAACAAGCTACCTTCCCAGTTCCCTTCTGCTCTTTCCAGTCCAGGGAAGACTAGGAAGCTCACTCAGCCAACTGTTTTTTTCTGCTCTGTGATTTACAGATAACTGCTGCTGTGCAGAACTCTGCATGTTAGTCTGGGCACTGTTTTTAAAAAGTATAAAATGTGGAATTACACAGATCGAAAAACAAAGTACCTAGTACAAAAAGTGGTATGTGGGAGACCAACTCTAATAGTAAAACTATAGAAACTCAGTGATTTCCACATTAGTATGGTCTAGAGAGTTGCATCCTGGAAATTCTAATTTGCTTGCTGCTGATGTGTGGCAAATCTAATACTGTGGATAGAATAATGAGATTATTTTGTTTGCAGAATAACTAAATTATAAGTGTCTTTGCATGCATAAGGCATATGTCTCTTTTGTCAGCAGTTCTTGAAAAAATATCATGAAAACAAACTGCAGTGTCTCTTGCTGTGGCAAGCAAATTTTAATATAATTTAAATATGTGAACATTATTTTCACACATTGCATATCCAATACAAAGAAAGTAGAAAACAATATGCTGTGATCTGTGATTCATTATGATCTGTGAAGCAAAGAGGAGTAAGAGCAACTTTGCCACAGGGCTTCATTTAGTGATGCCTGATTCATCAGAGAATGGAACCACTATGATCTTCTAAAGGTTGACGTGATTGGAAGAGGTCCCTGAGAACTGAAAAGAGACAAATGCAATGTTCAGTTTCAAAATGGGGAAGGAATTATAGCCTGGCCAGCCTTACTCTAGACTTTGGGAAGACGATGGAGCAAATGTTCCATTTCCGGGAAATGAATGATGAGGAGGTGACTGGGAACAGCCAGCGTGGATTTATTAAGAGCAAACCATACCTGACCAAACTTACTGCCTTCTATGATGAGATGATTGGTTCAGTAGATAATGGAGAGGGAACAGATGAGAGGATGGAGTGTTATCTGTCTTGCCTTTAGCAAAGCTTTCAACATGATTTCTCAAAAGATCCTTAGAGATTGAAGAGATATGGATTGGATTTGAGGACCATCCACAAGGGCAATGGAAAACTATACTCAAAAAGTAGTGATCAACAGATTGAGTCTTCTGTCAACTGGTTGGTGTTTCAAGTCTTCATTTACAATCTGGAAGATGGGATGGAATGCACACATACCAAGTTCACAGTGGACAACCCATGGGAGGAGCAGTAGATGTGTTGCCATTCAGAAAGACTAAATAGGCTGGCAGAAACCTCATGAAGTTTAAGAAAAATAAATCTGCACTCCTATACCTGGAATGGAATAACCCCATGCAACAGTACAGGTTGGAAGCTGACTGGATAGGAAGCTGCTTTCTAAAAATTAAACTTCGAGTCCTGGTGGACATGAGTCAGCAATGTGTCCTTGCAGTGGAGAAGGCCAACAGCATCCCAGGCTGTGTTGGTAAAGAGTTGAGCCAGAAAGCTGAAGGAATTGATTTTTGTGACAGTAGCCGGAGTACTGTATCCAGTTTGGGGCTCTCCAGAACAAGACAGACATTAACAAATTGGAGGGAGTACAGTAGAGCTCCATCACGATAGTCAGGTGGAGCACATGATGTAAGAGGAGATGCTGAAAAAGCGGGGGGTTTTCAGTGTGAAGAAGAGAAGGGTAACCCAGGGGGAAGGAGGATAGGACAATATACTTGCTGTCTTAAGTACCTAAGGGGTAGTTATAGAAAAGATGGAGTAAGATTTTTCTTGGAGGTGCACAGTAAGAAGATGTGAGATAATGGATACAAGTTGCAACATGGAAAATTCTGATTAGATATAAGGAAAAAAATCTTGGTTAAACACTGGAATGGGTTGCCCAGAGAGACTGTGGCATTTCAATTCTTAGAGATGTTCAAAAAATCAACTGTACAAGTACCCGAGCAACCTGACTTTGAATTTAGCTTTGAGTTGCTCTGTGTAGGGTATTGAACCTGATGACCATAAGGGATCTGTTACAAAGTAAATTATTTTACAATTATGTGATTCCACCAGACAGAATTATGTCAATTTTCTGTGTAGTTACTATATCCCCAACTCTTGTAAACTACTTTTGTTTTGTTTTGTTTTGACATTTTGTTCCTCCCCACTTTAATCACATTCAGCCCACTAAACCTCACCTTCCACAATGCCTGGGTAGTTAGCCAACACTTTTCTTTACTTCACTGTTGAACTTTCTGATGCCTTAGCACTTCCTTTGCTGTCCGACAGACATTATCTGACTTTATCCTCTGTTATGGTCTAATATCGAGCACACTTGCTAAATGGTTCTAGAAAAAAACAGTGTATTTCTTGAAAGTCCCTTTGGAGACACATCCCTGTATTAGTGCTGAAACTTGAACTAACATGAGTTACCCATACTTATGTATATATTTTTACACACAAAAGGTAAATACAACAGCTTTTTGCTGCTGTATGAATTTGATATCAGTGCATGCCAATGAAGGGAAAATTCACTTGTGGATACTATTTTGCCTTTCCTACAGTCAGCATAGTCCTACACATTTTTCAATACCTTCCCTTCTTCAGAATTGTACTGCTTGCTCCCTGTAAACCCCATGAACCTGAGACCTACACCTCCAGATGTATCAACACAAATATGTTCTAAATCTCCACTTTGTGGATGCCAACCAAACTTTGACCAGTGCTTTTCCTAGCATGCTAGTAAATTGTCCTATTTCTGAGATATTCCTTCCCCGGATAACTTCAGTTTATAAGACCTAAAGGTCCTATTTTGTACCAAAGTGGCCAGTAATCTTTCCAAAGAAAGATTCTGCCATTGTAACCTGGGGTGTTGTCTTCTAACAATTGGTGTATTTAGTTAGATTTAACCTCTGTGAACTCATAACTATGTGACTGACATCTGTTCATTATTACAATAAGAGATAAGAAAGAGCTGAATTGCTTCATGGAACCAAGTAGCAGGAACATTAGCGGCCTTTTCCAAAATGAAAGCTTTTGCCATCTCATCAAAAAGGTCCATATGTAAGCAAAGTGTTGGCAGGGCTGCAAAAAGTGCCACAAAATCAGTGGCAGCAAAAAGCTGTACAGGCTGGGGAGAAAAACCTGTTGTCAAGATCTTCTGGGCCAAAGGTTGACTAGAAAAACCTTAGAGGTTTCAGCAATGAAATGGTGTTTTATTGTTTCCTTCCAGTTGTGTCCTCCATATACAAAGATACCTTGTTCCAGCACCAGCTTCTCACCAGCAAAATAAATCATAGACTCTGAATTGTGACTATCTTCTTGAGTCAAGGAGGATGGTAATGGTACTATAATTAAAATCAGGAATACGAGACATATATTACTGTTTAAATGCACAGGAAGACAAGAGCACTGTTGTGATACCTTCAGAATCAGCCAGTACCTACCTACCACAAACACTCTAGGTAACAAAAATGCTTTACCCAAAGATACTAGGTGCATTTACCTGATCTTGCATTCTCTCTCTATATATATATTTTAAAGAACTGTTTGTGTGTCAGGCAGTTAATATAAATCGTTTTAAGTCATGTTTTCAGATCCCACATAAATATAATTAGCTTTCTGGCTAAAGAAACAGAACTAATTAAATGGAATTAAAGGCGCATTGTTTTGATGAGTCTCTGTTCTTAGAAGCTGATTAGCTCATGTGTGCAGGTAAGCAACTTGTTTTTGACTGATAATTAAAAGTTATTGTGTGTGACAAGCACCAGTGATGGATCTGTGTAAAATGTGACAATCTTGCATAGTGACTTTTACTACACTCTTATCAGTCACAGTATTGCAACATTGGAAGCTACCTCCCAGATCCTAGGCCTGAAGATGAGGTGCTCATTAGGTGCAAGTGGATATAGATATGACTCAGAAGATCCTAAAATCCATGTCACAATCTTCTGAGTACTAAATACTTCAACATGAAAAGACCAAATTTTTAAGGATGTTTTCATTATATCTGCCATATCATAATGTAATTAATTGCACAGAGCAAACCAAACAGCAAAATACCTTCTGAATATGTTTTCTACCTGTTTAGAAATCTAAGTGATTTTGCAAAAGTATGAAACAGAACTTAGTGAGTTGTAGAGAGTTTGCTGTTCGTAGACCAGACCAATGTGAAGTATTCACTTGTCTTCAGGCAATAAGATGGTAGGATGTGTCTGCTACTCCTCCCCCACGTGTGCCTACTTGAGGAAAATAGTGCTTGAAACAGAGTACTAAGCTACAAATTTGTGTAACTGTATTTGTACTCAAATCCAACTACCTCAAATATTAAAAACAATGCAAATTCCAAAATTAGCAGATACCTAGTCTCCACAGGAAATGGCTACCTTTGAAGAGAGGGGTACAGTACCTCAAAGGAGACCACAGCTACACTTATTTGAATGACCTTGGAGCTCAAACCTGCTCACTTACAGCTGAATTCCACTGAAGAAGGAGCCAAAGAGTCCAATCATGCCCAGGAACTCCACTCGACTTAGATTTCGGACGATGTATTCCTCACAAACATTCGAGATGCCGTATAGTGTTGCTCCACCCAATACTAAGAGATCCCCTATTAGTTTATTTTCACCTAGAAATAAACAGGGGGAAAATCAGAATGTCCCAAAACAATGACCTTTTGTCTAGAACTGTTGCAAGTTCTGCCCCATAGGTTAGAATCCTCAGACACTAGGTAGCCCATATTTGGGTCAATAGGCTGAATGCAAATGTTTTGTCATTAAAACAGTTTTCATTCAATTATCCCAACAATATATAGCAGAAGTGAATGGAGAGCATTATCCTTGCCGTGGATAAGAGAATCTGAAGGATAAGAACATGTTGTAAAAACTAAAGAAACCATGTGGTACTCTTTAGTGACTAAAACTTTTTATTATTATCACATATTTTTCCAGATGTCTCAGCTATATAGAACAGTTTGCATCTTATCTTGAAATTTAAGCAAAAACAGGTCTAGTATTTGGATAGGAAAACAAGTGAAAAATTCTGTGTACCTGTGAAATGAATGAAGACATCATTACAACCCCAAAAGTGACCTCATTCTCACATGAAGCCATTTGACAAGAAAGAGAGAAGGAAGGATGAGGTATAGACAGGGTGATGATAATGACAGAGATTTTTAAAGGAGGTTCAATTAACATAGCAGTACCTAATACATAAAATGAACAACAAAATCTATTTTCAGTACCTTCAGGTGTATATAATAACTAACACATTGTGTTATCAAAGAATGTTTGAAACCTTTCTACGTTTTGGAGTCTTTTATTACTTGGGGACAGGGTGAGCTGCAGAGAGATTTGATCAAGATCAAGTTTCAGTTTGAAAACTGAGGCCCAAGTTTTGAAGCCTGATACATGCAATTTCCTCTGTTGAATGATTCCTACAAGAGCTACAGCTTCACAAAGCTGCCAGATATTGCCGCAGAACCAGAGAAATCCAGAAGAACTGGTTATAAAGGATTTTCCTTTGACAAGGTTCAGTAGGAATCCTGAAACATTAGACTGCATTTCTTTTGAAAGAAACCTTGTTTTCCTGTAAAATGGCTCAATTAATTTATTGATTAACAAAATACACTTTGCAGTAAATAAAAATGGAAGGAAAACATTCCTACTGGTTCAAGGTGATCTTTTCAAAATTTTTCTTTGTGGTATTCTTTTAAACCTTTGATTTTCATTCCAGCTCACAGCTCTGAAATTTCCAGTGAGGAGGAATTTATGAAAGTAAGAACAGTCATAACAGGGCAGACCATAAAGGTTCATTTATTCCGTATCCTGTCTCCAACACTAGGTATAAGCATCAGAAAAGTACAAGTTGCTTAGGGACAAATAAGAACAGGGCAAATATTTAACACACTCCCACTCTACGATATTTTTTGACTCAGAGATGTATCCTCTGTGTATTTAGTAAATGCTAGTATTTACTACATTTCTCTTTCATGTACCTCCATTCTCACTGAATTTCTGTTTTGCAAGTAATTTGACTAACAGCAGATTTATATTTGACAATTTATCTTTTTAAGATCCGGTACTTTCCTTTTACCCTTTTGCAATCAGCCACAGAAGATGCCCTTAATTTAAAATAAACACTGGCACTTTATAAAACCTCTTCTTACCCCTGATGCATTCCATATTCCACAGTGGCTCTAATCACCCCTCACTGAGCTCACTCATTTGGTATTTGTTACAACTACTCACTGGCACTTTGGGGAAGTACTGCTGAAAAAGCTTTTGACCTTAGAGTTTGGCTGTGCTGAACTGCTGAGACAAAAATATCATCCTTTGCGTGTGCGAGGCAAAGACAACTCTGAGGCTGAGCGTTTTCACGCAAACAAGATGGACCCAAGCACCACCTTGTGATGGCTCTCCCCAGACCTCACTCGTGCTTGGTGAGCCTCAAACTTCAGAGCTTTCACAGATGAGAATGCCAAAATCTGGTCAGAGCAGTGGTATGACTAGCCCAGGAGCCACCTCTGGCACGGGGAGCATAGGCTGCCTGAGGGAAGTGTAAAGAAATAGGGAAGCACCGAGTGCTTCTCGGCAAATTAGGGATTTTCTGAAATTGAAGTTGCATTAGACCATTGAACTTATTAGATCCTGATGGATTTTCTATTAATTTGTGTAAAGTCGTTTTCAGACCATGTATTTTTGACCTCTGCAACAGCCCGTGGCAGTAACTTATGCAGTGTAAGTATGCACTATTAAAAAGTACTTTGTGCTTTTAGCTTCTCAGCCTGATACCAAAATCATATTGAGCAGCCCATAACTTCTGTGTCTCAAAAAATATTTAAGAATCACTCTGTATTTACCTTCTCTATAGCACTGAAGACTTTATGCACCTTTACCATATCCTGTCTCTTTCTTGTCTTTTTTAGGGGTTGAAAAGTCCCGCTCTGCCTATGGTCTCTTCATTCTGAAGTCATTATATGCCCTTGAACAGATTTTTCACCTTTCTCCATTCTATGGGCTTTTTTTTCTGTTCATTTCTTTTTGAGATTAGATGACTGGATTAAAACATGGTATTCAAAAGGCAAGTGCATCAACACTTTATACAGTGGCATAACAACATTTTATACTATGTTTTTTGTTTCTTCCCTAGTAATTCTTAGCATCTAGGTTGTCAAATGCTTTTTCTTTGCTTCAAGAGGCTGACTTCGGAATTTTCCCCCAAGACTAACATATCCTAACAGAGATATTTTCATGGCTATTTTCATGGCTGTAAAATCCACATTCGTTTGCTGTTTTTATTTCTAAGGAAATACATATCAACTTCATAGGGGCACTCTAAAGACATTTAGGGTAATACAGTTTTACTCGACCAATCTAATGGCACTGGTCATTCTTCTGAAGAAACACAAGCGCAAATTGCCAAAACAAGCTTTGCATTATTCATTGTTAGGACATTGGATGTTCTGTGAAAGCAGAGGTCAGACAGTCCAGAGAGGAGTTTATGTTTTGGGGAGTAGTTATTGCATTGAAGTTTAACACAAATAATTTATATTTGAATTATGTTCTGACACAATCGCTTTTCAAACCCTATCTAGGCCACTTTGCCACATTTTTACCTTACCCTGCAGCATTAGAGGTGGTTCTCTTTGCTTTTGATTATAACTACTGATGATTATAACACCTAAAAATCAGACTCCACGTCCCATTTTAGACTAAACACTGATGGTCAGAGACTGTGGTCAGCTAAAGCCCTGAAGTGCTTTGAAAATCTGGATGAAACATTTAGATCCCTGTGACTTAGGCCCTTGTGTACTACAGGAGCACATGTGCCAAGGTACCTTGGGGTAATAGGTCAGAAAAAAATGTTATTTTAAGGTTTACTTGGCATGTAAGGTGACAATGCACCAACTACTTGGTAGTAATTGCTTTGCCCTTCAAGAAATGTGCAAAACACAAGTCAGGGTAAAATAAAAAGAGGTAAATTATCGTATATTTACTGAAAGGTGAGACCATGCCTGCAAATTATACCTAATTCTTGCAGACAGTTTGGAAAATACCTGTTAATCTCTTGGTGATGCATTTTAAATCCATGTTTCCTTGCTGTACTGGTTTGCAGGCTAGATTGCTGTATGTGGTGGATGCCTAGCAGAGACTTAGGGCACTTCCAATGTAGTAAATACTAGGGTTAACAGGGGCAAACAGGTGTCAACAGTTCTTGTCCTCTAAAATATAGAAATAACAAAACAATTGAGTGAGGACTAATGCAGATTCATTGTTTTTGGTGTATTCCTTTCTTTTGTTTGCCCAGTCTTGAGAAATATCATATAAATGGCATGGAACTATTTAATGATGAGTTTCTTGAAATCTTTTTTTTGCTGCCAGTATTTATTTTATTTGCATTTTTTTAATGCATAGCTTTACCCTTTCAGCCAGCTCAATCAAAACAGTTTAACTATTTTATTCTGTTAAAGAAAATATAGCAATTTGGAAATATACTTTTACATTTTAATAACACCCTTCTGCCACTTAAAAAAGCTGCAGTCTCTGTCATATGTGGCTTTCTACTATATTTCTTCTCTGGGTGTAGAAATAAGCGCAAACAAATTTTCATATGTAGGTTCAAATTAAAAGGCAATAAAGTATCTTAGCAGATTTTTCTGGACATATTACATAACAGCTATACCCCTGCTTTAGTAATGAATATGGCAAATAATATCTAATTATTGCAAGTAGACTGAAAAATGTCACTGTTTTTCAGTCTGTTCCTTGTCCACCTTTCTGCTGAAGTCCATTGCCTTACAGGCTACTGCTGAACCACAACTCACCTGCCCTAGCATGTTACTCTCTAAATTATAGGGACACAGGATGTTTCTCCCAGAACCCAGTGTTGAAATCCCAATCCTTCTGAAATCAGTCATTCCTAATCAGCTTTGGTTTGCTAATTCCAAAGTACAGAGTATATTCTTTCATTTATAGGTTGGACAGAGCTATTTCTGGAGGATCGCAATGAACTAAGTCTTCAGAACAGGGATAAAAGTGGGCAGGAAGATATAGTGGGTACTGCCCCAAACTTCCCTGTTTTCTTGAGTAGCATCCTGGCAAATGCAGTTCTTAGAGCACTTGCATTTGTATTCAGAAAGAATTTTAAATCCCAGTGTATTATGTTCAGCTCACTATTCAGTGCTTTTAATTAAGAATGAAAACTGTGCCTAATTGACAATCTCTGAAAAGAATTTCTATCCTTCCCACATCATTTGGGTTGGCACTAGAAAAATCAATGTGACAGAGGAAGTTGATCAATGAAATCTAACTCTGTCTAGTCTGCATTAATAGCCACACACACATTATTTGTTTGATGCCACACATAAAAAAGAACATTTTGTACACAAGAAGGTGCTTTGCAGTGATTATGTGGGCAAATCCTAAACCTTTACTCTGAGACTGTGTGCATAGCCCAGTTGGTACAGTTAGTATGTAGGTTAGGTATCTTTTAGTACCTAACCAGTGACCTGGTCTCTGTACAAAATAGGGAGCAAAGTTGAGAGGTAGGCATACACAGTGGACAGGAGAGGTGGTACATTCAAAGATACAGCCAACTTGGAAAAGAAGCAACTGAGGTTTGTAGTCAAACAACTATGTCTAAAGAGAGTGAAGCCACGAGAGTTTAGCATGTCCCCCCAGCTGCATGAAGAGTGATATACATTGCAGACACACGGCAAGTCCATTTACAATAGTGCTGACTTCTAACTGTTGAGCCATTTTTGTTGTCTGTCCATTCCGAAAAAGAATGCCATTCACCCCTGAATGGTGCAGTGCTTTGGATCCATGAACACATAAGATTTCTCTCCAATTTCCCCTTTTCTTTGTCCTGTTCTGAAATGTTCTGATCAACAGTTTTTCTGAACAGAACTTGGTAGTACAACACACCCATTATTACTCACCTGCTCCTTGCTGTCTGCCAACAAGGACATCTGCTCCTGCCATGCAGCCCATGCCCAGAATGCAGACCACGATACCAATGAAATGTACTGCCTTGTATCGTACCAGCAAGAAGAACCAGGAGAGCAGTATCACCACCGGGATGACAAAACAATCTAGGAGCTGTCAAGAAAGAGAAGAAAGAACAAAACAAAACAAAACAAAACGAATCAACCTGCTAACACTTTACCCTAAAATGCCAGGGTAGGTTCCAGAAGACAGGAGCAGGTTATTTATTTAGTAATAGCAGATACCAGATGGAAAATACATTCAAGTGCTTGTGTCATCCAACAGGCAGACAACAAGACTATATTGTTCATGACTATTCCACTAATTCAGGAGAGCTATTAATATAGCTGTTGTAAGACCCAATAGAACTGCTTTGCTCTTTGTTTCAGGTGCATATTCCAAATCCATGGGAAGGAAATCTGGGCCAGAAGAGTGACACGCTATTTTCCATCTGGTCTCCACCTCTGGTGATTAAGGGACAGATACTGAGCACACTTTTCCTGCAGTCTAGACATATGCTTTGATTCAGTCATTTCAGGTCCAATAACCAGGAATGTCATAACACACAGATTTTTTAAATCTGGCCATCAAGGGATTTCTGCATGCAGAATACATATGAAAAACCTGTCCCCTGTGGGGACTGTTAGCTCCTTGGAAATATAGTCCCATATGTCTCTAAAGGAAAAAAATAAATAAACACCTTGCCTGCAGTGCAGGAAGCTCAATCTTTTTGCCAAGAGACCTTGGGTAAGAGCTTTCTCAAAGAAGTGTTATGAAATACAATCTTTAATGTTTCTTTTCAGAGATACCCAGCAGTAAACCCAGAGAACCCGTGACAAAATAGAAACAGAATTAAAGAATTAAAATTACCCATTAAATTAAAGAATTAAAATTACCTGTGATTAAAAAGAAAAAAAAAAGATAAAAGAGAAACATAATTTCTAAGATGAAATTGTATTTTAGAAACTACCAGGAAACAAAAATCCTGAGTAAGAACTATCCAAAGAAACTTGAATTTAAGAACCCACTTCCCACTGAATCCCACTCCTAAAGGCATACAGATGTTGAGATTCTGTTGACTAACAATGAGATTTAACAAATTGTGTGGCATACGCTACTATTCAATGCCAGTTGGTATAGCAGGAACCAGATCTATACGGTTGCATCTCCTTCCTAATGAAAAGTTTTGTCTTAAAAAGTAATGTGTCTGTAGTTCTGGGAAACTCTTCTGGATTTTGTGATCTTGATTTTAGATGATGCAATTTGTTTTTTCTTCTCTTTGGGCCTATTATCTGATGTTTGTTCTCTCTGTGATTTGCCACTAAGCACACTAAGTACTATCAAATAATGATCATGCCCCTTTCAACTTCTTTGTCTGTTCATGGGATTATCTGAAGAGAAACATAATTTTGGATGATTTGAAGAATTCAGTGATTAGAAAGTGTACCTCTCTTTACATGAGAGCTACCCACATCATAAGTACTAAATTTAAGAGTTTAGCAAAAAATTTAAAGCTGACTTTCCCTGAAACTTTGCTTGAAAAACAAAACTATGCGGTAGAAATGCATTCTTTGAAAAGATTCCTCAGACAATCAGTGCAACAGCCTTCAGAAAAGAAAGGGTTCACGAGCAGGACCACACAAGCTCTCAGGTGGCTCAGGCAGTCCCAAAGCACAGCAGAACTGATGAGGAAAAGTACAAATTGGAAAGGACCAAGCTGAAAGAGTGTTCTGCATTGAAAATGAGAGCTAATGATCTAAAAGGCATGACAAAGCCATTTTACAGTGAAAATTGCCTCCAGCAGTCCTCACGATGCAGTCCTTTACAGACCAAACACAAAAAGGAGCAACGGCTGAAAGGCCATCATAAATTGTACCAGTTCCTTGGTTTGTACAGGAAATCTGCTTTGCCTCTGAAGAGCATATAATGTATACAGCATACAACAGACCTAACACTCCATATCTTTTTTGTTTTGTAAAAACACACTTGAGAAACATAACTTATACACTAGAAGTTTTTTGTTTGTTTGTTTGGTTGTTTCATAGACAATTTGCAGCCTATTGGAGTAGTGTTTTCCTGCTGTGACCTTATCTCTCACTGAGGGCTCTTTTCCATCCAGGCCTGGATAAAACAGTGGCCAGCTGAATTCTTCTGACAGCCAAGCAACTGTGGTCTTCTTGGTGGCCACCACTTGCCCTGGGAGGCTCTCCTCCATGGCTGTGCACTTTTTCACACGGAGAGAGGCCGAGTTGCCCTGGTGTGCCCACCTAAGCAGCTCTTATGGCCTACGGCCCAGGTCTGACAAGAGCCCCAAAACCTGGACTTCAAGGACAAGCTTCAGAAATTTGAAAATTTTAAGAAACCACTTATAATCCCTCCACTAACAGTTACTAGCTCCTACTGAAAAGTCAGTAAGTGTCTGCTGGTTTTATTTTGTGCAACCGTCACTAGGCCAAACATTTGATTTTGCAAAATCAGGAGCTCCAGTCACTTACAAAAACAGCTTTTAAGAAAAGATTTAAGAATATGAAGACATCAACTTTCAGCTATTAACAACTGTCTTTCAAGAGACACGGGGTGATTCTGTGGATATTTTTAACCCCTAACATCTGGAAAATAGCCCTTGGTGACCCTCACACAAAGGACATGGCACTATATGTTCATTGTGGGCAGCAGCTCTGTTCTGGGTTGATTTACCTACTCTGGGCTAAGCACACAAAAAGAACATTTCCTTGTGAATATGAGGTATGCATTAGGGTGCTTGTGTGATTTCTACAGCCAGTTTTAAAAATTGTTTCTACCTGCAGCATGTGTATTTCAACATGCAAATTCCAACTAAGAGTCTTTTTGAGGAAGATTTAAAAAATCCCTCTCATTCCATGAATATTTAAACACACCTATGCTTTCAAGTATAGAAGATGTCTCTTTCAAGCACTAACTTCAAGGGAAGCATGAACAGAACCTGCCACAAACAGGTAATGCTGACATCAGCTTAAAAACGTACGTCCCTTTGGGACTAGTAGTCCAAGGTCTGACCCACAAACTGCTATTTGCAATACTGCAGCATTAGCAGATATAAACAGTGAATGCAGGTAATGTCCATTGACATTACATAGTTCTTGAATTGTGCTCAGTTTATACCTGTAATTAAACAATGGGGTAGACAGAATACCTTACTACAATATGAGCATCAAGATAACCTAGGGTATATTGCTTAACTACCCTTCAGGTATAGCTTTTCATTTCAGTTCTTCCAGACTGAATTCATTCTTTCTTTTTTCCTCCGATAAACCTGTCTAGCAGGAGAAAAAATGCACATATATTCTACAGACAAAAGATGTGCCATCATGGATTACCTGATGTGTGATAAGGCTTTCTTATGCTCTTTGTTGCTTTTTCTTCTGTTTGTTATTAGTCTTTTCAGCTATTAATAAAATACATTATACCTAATTGCTATTTTTCCAACTATAAAGCTTTTATAATAACTAAGATAAATTATGCTTTGCTTGAATTTCATTCACAGTACATAAAGGTCAGTCATTTACCAATATTTCACTAGGAATCATCTTCTGTATTTTCCTTCTTTTTAATTGCTTATTCAAAGGTACTGAATATACCCTGTCATTATGTTAAATTAATGAGTGACCTGATTTTAGTCAAAAATACTATTTTAATCACACAAGTTTTCAGATCTCACTGAACTAAAGGAAAACATGCTTCCTATTTTGCCATGGAAATATATTAAAACTGAAATCAAAGTGTGGTGCAGACAGCTTGAACATTCTGTACAAGGGGAAGCAGAAGAACAGCTCTTTGCTTTGACCCTGCCATATTTTTCTGTGGTTTCCTTTACTAAGAGCTCTGAATTGGGTCACTTCAGAAGGCAGGATATAATAATCTATAATCTATTGATATATCATTCTACTGCAACTGCCTTTTATTATAAAAATGCTGTGTTGCTTTAGAGATTGGAGTCTTATTTGATTCTAAAAGATATCACACTGCCTCTGAGTCTGTTGATACACAACATCAAAATTATTTTCTCTGATTATTTGTTAAAGTACACTCACTTCATTATACTTGTGACTCACAAACAAATACTCTCTTGCTAACAATAAATACCCAGTCTCTGATCTCACAAATTCGGCATGTGCCTGCACGTACAGAGCAAGAACGTGCTGCTAGTGGTTGGAAAGGAGAGCTGGCAAGCTTTAGAGAAAAGGTCTGTAGTACAGAGGGTGAACTGCTGATCTGCAGCAATATCAAAAAAGAAAAAAGCTGGTCAGCAAGCTTCCTGTGGGAGTAGCTGAGCTGAATCTTCCTTTTTAAACATTCATTACTTTTTTTCCTCTGGTTATAAGGCCTTTTTTTTTTTTCACATTAGGGGTTTCTCATTAGTGCTGCCCTCAAACTAATCATGCAGAGAATCAGCTGCACCCTCCATTCAGCTGGCTCTCCAGAGCAGCGAGATCAAGGAAATCAGTGTCACAACCGCCCAGCTTTGTATTGTCAAGTAGATGTGGTGGCTACTCAAGTGCAGTATGAGAACTGGTAAGTTTAATACAATGGCAAGTGCTATATCCAGGAAGAGATGCACCTTCTGACACATATTTTGCTTTTCAGTCAAAGGAAGAAACGGTTTGCCATCCACTCCAGCAGTCTCTCTGTTCCAGTTTTCCCACTGCTTTCACAATACCACACTCTCTTGATTTCACTCTATGTTACACGTGCACAGAACCAGCTGAGACGTGAAGCCTCATGGAGCTGGCTGCCAGCTGCCAGGGGAACTGCTCAGCAATTATGCTGACCTGAAACCAAAGCCTTTTGTGAGGAAGGTGTGGATACTGGTGATGTTTCTGACAGATTTATTTTAAGCAATTCAAAAAAGAAAGAGCATTGTTTTTACCTTTTGTTTTCTGTTGTGTTTCTACTTGTTATTACAACTTTACTGCTTTCCTGAATGGTTTTATATAACTACAGAATTAATTTTAAAAGTGTTAATGCTTTCATTAAGCCAAAACATAGGATACTGTCAGTAGATAGGTTGGTGAAAGAAACCATTAACAATGTCATTTGTTTACAAAAAATGTAAAAAAGGTTTATTTTCACGACATGGAAGAAACAAAAGCCATAAGACTCACCTCCCAGTCTGAAGCCTCTTTAAATTAATATTTGGCCCACAAGATCTCTTAACTAGTTTTCTTTGGGCCACATGACTGGTGTTTCTATAACTGTTCTCATCAGTTCCTTTAATTCTTTTCCAAGATTTTCTCTTTTTCAACGCAGACAGTGAAACTCCCTCAAGACTTTCACTAGTGAAAGAACTTCACCTACACCTGCCTTGCATGCACTAATACCTGAGATGAGGATTATTATGGCTCCAGCTTTTTGTGTACATAAAAGGAATTCATCGATGTCTTGCAGTCATTTTAAGTAAAGAGTGGTGGTCACATCCAACCCACAGTTCCTCTACTATTGATCCTTTATGTGCACACTCTTTACCACCAGCATGAATAATCTCATCTTGACTCATTATTATATATATATTAGGACACACCTCTTCATCCTTTCCCCTCATAACATGCACTCTACCTATGCTTATGCGTGATCTGCTCAAATACCACAGTGAAGGAAGAGTACAAACGAACTGGCTACTGAAATGGCATTTCCTTTATCCAACTTCCTCCTCTGACTGTAGCCACCACTGGCAGAAGAAGCCATTTTAATCCTAAGAAGCCATTCTCTCATTCTAAGACAGCAGACAGCTGCCCCAGCAGTCACATACTTCTGCAGAAAAAAATGTCTTCTGCTTTGCTTCCCTCCAAGTAAGAAGACTGAATATGGGCTTTGAAAGCCATTTTCTCAAGGTTACTTATTAGAAACTTCTCTGTGTCACCAGCTGCTGTAAGCTATGCAGAGGATTAGATCCTGACATGGCCTAGGAAAAATCATGGATGTCTCCCACAGCAAATACTCTGCTTTTGTATTTCACCTGCAAGAATATGCAAAATAGGCACAGAACGCCAAAATCTCTGCTTTTCTAATGGGCACAGCTTCACTGACTTTAATGAGATTTTGCATATTTATGTTAGTGAAAAGTATGGCTTGGGGTGAAAGGCAGGAGCTCTGGATACCTAGAGTTAAACTTACTCCAAAACCATGTAGAGAGACTGAAGGGGGCTGGTTTGTGAGCTATGGGTTTGTAACAGTTAAAAGAAAAGACAGAACAACAACTCAAAATACGATAAAAAACAAATGCAAGATACACCCCACAGACCCTCACAGTATAAATGTATGGTAGGCACAACACCATTCTGCAAACCCGATTAGCATTGCACTATTCCCTCACTGCCCTGAAGCAAAACAGGAAAATATGGTCAATCTTACATGCATGGGATGCGGGGAGGAAGGGAGGGAGTGGAATTTCTCTCTGTTTCTGAGATATTTTACATTAGTGAGCGCTGGGCAAGGTGGATCAACAGCTTCAATATCACAAATCCCCTGCTCATCACCTCCCAGATTTGCTTCAAAATTATCTCAAACCTTCTGCCTCAACACACATTGAGTCCCCGGGGACCGAGAACAAAGCAAAGCCTATTGCCAACCAGCACTTCTATAATAAGCACCTACCGCTGACTTCTTTCCTTTTCTGGTGGCAGTTGTGGAGGTATGAAAACTGCCACAGGTAATTGGAAGTATGATGTACTGCTGAGGCTCACAGTGATCTAAGAGTAGCTGAGAACATCAGCACTGAAGTTTTATCGTCTGTCTCTTGGTGTCTGTAAATCCCAGCTTTTACCACCTTTGTTTTCATCATGCCAATCAAAAGCTTGATTGCCCAAGGAATAAATTACCACATAAATCACTGTTTGGAAACATTGCCCTGTCTTTGACAATGCCTTTTTTCTGTGACACTGGATGCATATTCCACAGTTCCACTTTGAAAGACATTGCACAAATAGTCTGGATGATGTCGCAACACAGAAAAAGGATTACAGTACCACTAGACAGACCAACACAACAGTGTAATATGCAGGTGAACAGAATAGTGTATTTGCAGAAAGGAGAACTAATTACTGTGAGGACAAAGAGGGAATAGGGAGAGGACAGTCTTCCTCATAATGCAGCCTGATATGATGAGAAAACTCTTATATGGAAGCTATGGTTACAAATGTCGAAGTCCAAGCATAGTTTCAAAAAACAAAATAAAATATCTAGATCTAAATAATTGCAAGAACTTCAGAATCTTTTAATTCCCTCTGGGGTAACTAATTTTATTTGCTGCATAAAATATGTCTCTAACAGTAGTTATAACATCCTTCTAAAATAGTTATTAAACCTTCCACAGGCCTACATCAGAGTTGTGTTAAAAACAGTTAGGTCAAATGTGGAAGGCATTACCAGAGGCAGTGCTGGAATGTAGGTGTATAGCTTTAAAATAAATCTACAGGATCTAGTTCTAGTATACAAGGGACTGTTTACTGCACTTCTGCAACTGCTACTACCGATGTTCAAGAAGACTGCAAAATCTAGTGCAAGTTAGATCAATTACATCAAAGAGAAAATAAAAATAAAAGTTTTTGGCTACCTGGGAATCAGGACAAATGCACCCAAGAGCATTAAGTGTGGCCGATCCCTGGCAATTATTGAACTATGTGTTTTTGGAAGTCTAAGTTAATCCCTGGACAAACTACTTCACCTTTTACATGGTGTATAATTAGTCTTCTTTAAAGCACACTTTAGAAAACAGTCTTCACTTACGAGGTTGGTATTCTGAGCATTTTCCTGGATGTGGGATGGTTGAGTTTTAGTCCCCCCCGGGTGAGATGGAATTAACTCAAGCCCCTTATGTCAGCTACTGTTTTAACAGATATGACTATATGTAAACAGTGGCTCTACCCTTGTAATTTGGAAAGCACTCCAGACTTTTTGTAAGCACTTGAGGCATGCTAAGATCATCTCTAATAAATTGAGTTCTTCAGGTTACTTTGATGCAGGAATACTTAGCTTTTGAATTTTAAAATGGGGGCAGGTGTTTAGGTAGCAAGATTCATCAATACAGAAGCACTCTACGTGTGCAATGAGTGAACATGAAGCTACAAAAAAAGAGCAACCTGAGAGATTCAAATGCAAGTTTTCACATCCCAAGAACATGCTCTCAGCACCATGTTAGTATACACAGATCAAGGGATGCTAGCTGTCCACAGCATTTTAGATATATAAAAAATTAGGTACCTAAAGGCTACCTTGGATTTTATCCTTAGCTGAAACCTTGGAGTCTGAAATGAACAATGGATTGGTATTCAATTTGATTATTTTATGTCACAGTTTATACGTGAGATTTTTTTTTTTTTTTTTTAAGGAAAATTTTGCATTTCTAGGCTGTACAGTTCTGTTTTCATCTCATGGTGGAGCTGAGTGCCACATTCTCAGACAATAATTATAGAGTAACCAAGGATTTGAAATAAACAGAAGTACATCCAAAAGCAAAGGTCAGGTACCATGTAAATCTCTGACTTATGCCTGTGTATCCTTGCTTGCTGTGGTTCTGAAGGAAACTGGTGAAAGACTTATAAGAAACTTTATCAGAAAATTCTGTTTTCCCAACTCAAAATCTCTTAAAGTAAAATTTAAAGTAAAGTTTAGGAAAGATTTGGGTGCAAAATAGCAGGCAGAAGTAGAGCACCATTTTCAGTCTTTTTCTGCAACCATGATGAGATAATGTCTAGGGATGGAGGGGGCAGGGTTGTGAGATGGAGTTAAAACCAGAAATATTGACACTACTGAGTTCAGAGCTACTTGGCTAACAAAGTTGTTGAGTGCTTGGAGTTATATAGTGAAAGCAGAATTGCAAAACAATTGCAATAAAGGTATATTTTTACAGTTAAACTTTTAAACTTTGGCTTTTAGCTGGGAGCAGCTTGATGTTTTGTGCCTAAAAGCACCACAAGTCCAGTACGTTCACATGTTAGTTTTGGATGATGGAGCAGAGATATCATGTGGAAAAGATATATGCTGTAAAACTGATTTCCTGCTGAAATGGTCCATGTACCACCACTATAAAAACACTGCAAAATTTCTCATTTATAAATTTCAATCTGTTAATAAGTCTAAAAAATTAAGAACTCTTATTTTCTCCCCATCAAAAAAAACTTGGTGCCTGTGAGCATTTATGGCCTCCTACAAAGTGCTCTGGCAGGATGAGGTCTTTCAGAAGATCCTTTCAATAGAGTGGTCTTGTTTGCTTCTTCAGAAACCAGATTCTAGGAACAGCTGGCTATTTTACATCTTTTACTTTCCATTTCATACCAGTTAGACTAATGTTGTTTCAGGCTGAATAATCTCCTGAGCTCCTTCTGTTTCATCGCCAGGTGAAATAGGGTCTTGTTTGTCTACAACTCACCAAACATGTGATTCAACATTTTAACGTGTTAGCTCATACTCTAACCATTCTGACCATGTCTTGAGGTTTCTCTATACTTAGAAGCCCATTCAAATTATGGTATGAAGTGAGTTTAAAATGCAGCATATATTCCTGACTCACTCCACATGTATTTGAGCAATCCAGGACAGCTGTGGGAAAAGGAGACTTTGCACTCCTCACTCCTGGAAAAACACCTGATGACATTTGATCTCCTACCTCTTCCCTCTTTCCAGCCATAGGGGAAAGAGAACCGAGTTCTGTTGCAAACTTTATGTGGAAGAGGTCTAAATAGGAGACGAAGCTGCCTGTATCGTATGACAGTTCTCATCTTCCATCCTTCCTCTCTCTCAGGGGCTCATTTCAGCTAACAAATTCAGCGGAGACACTGGTAATGCCCTTAAACTGTCCTTTCATGGATGCAGCCAGACAGACCTCTGAAACACGCTTGTTGGTGGCTGCAGGAGATGGGATTTGATGACCTAGATTGCCTTGCTGAGGCCATTATTCCTACATGCTATAAGTGAACATGCAAAAGAAGAAGTTCAGCTTTTGCTTTTCTATTGGAGGCTTTTAGTAGCTATAAAATCAGACAGTATTCAGTTGGATTTATGTTTTACTCTGTACTGACTAATCTGATGTGGAACAGTGTTAAAAGTGTTATTAAATTGTCTGGGAATGTTTCAAAGAATTCTCAAACCATGACTCCGATGGTAGAGGCATTTGTGAATATTTAGATTAGATCTTAGATTCAGATTCCGTGGATTTATAGTTTTCTCCTGGTTTTGTTTCTTATTCAGATAAACATGCTCAGTGTTTTCCAATATCACTTGTTCAACTGTGGAAGAGATATATTCCTAATTAGCTTTGGTTTTGCAGAACTTTAAGTGCTGCTCCATTATTTTACTGGCTCTAAAGCAAACTTCAGGCAAGTAAGGTGTAAAATAACCTGAACACTATCTAGGGTTACCCAGTGATTTAGAGATAATGTAAAAAGGGAGTATGTTTGTTTTAGAACAAGTAGCAATGAAGTATGTAATGATTTCCCAGGACAGACAATTTCCATTTTCTTAAAAATGTTTCTATTATTCACTTCTGCATTTCAAAGGGAAGAAGACTCAGTCTTTGGTGCCTACATTTAAAATATACAGGTTAGATTTTTGGAGAAGTCTCTACCCTAGTTTTTGTTCACTGCATGTACATTTTTTAAGGGAAGGTACACTTTTGATAGCTGCAATTAAGCAGTCATATAACATAATACACCAAACTGCTTGTGTAAGACTTCTTCATCACATCTACATTAATTTTACTTAATGACAAGTTTTACACTCAGACCTGATTACCAAATTCTTAAAGAAGTGCTTGTATTGTTTCCAAGTACAATAGAAATGAGAAGAAAACAACACATCTTCCTATCCGAAAATACTTCCTTGAAGGAACAAATTAAGAAGATTAGGTCAAAAATGTGATTATGTGTGGTTTAGCACAGCCCAATAACATGAAAGCCAGTGAGTTTTTGTACAGTTTGGAAAATACTGAGTAATAAAACTAGTGCAATATGAAAAAATGTCTTGTGAGATGGCATTAAAAAGCACAGAGAAGACACAGGAAGGAACCAGCTGTCAGTGTACTGAAGCCAATGGAAGATGAAACATTGATCACATCGAGCCTGTTATATTACCTCACAAAGAGAAAATCCTTTGTGTACTTACCTGTACACTAGTAAGAGTGGTGTACTGATAAGCTTTGACAACCAGGTAATTAGCTTCTATATCTATTATCCCTAGGATCATGTACTTCCACCATCTCCTTTTCAAAATTGCCAGCAAGTTTTCTTCTCCTGTGGTTAAAAAAATAAAAATAAAAGAGAGAGAGAAAAGAAGAATTATGTAAAAGAGTTAGGTTTATATGCACAAAGTACCTGCATGTCAAGAGAAATTATCTAGAAGGTATCTTGCATTTACAATATGTAGCTGAAAAGCACTATATATTACTAGGTACGGCAAGGAGGTGAAAACTAACACACCCTACTTGTCTTGCAGAAATGAAAACAGCCATCTTGAGAAAGTAAGTTGTGAAGGCCAGACTGTCACTTCATTTGAGATGTAAACAATGCCAGGAAAAACAAGGGCAACTCGGGCAGGCTGTAAAAGTGTTCTTAGTTTTACTTTTATACACACATATATATACACACATATAAAATGCTAAAGAATAGAGCTGTTATTACCTACACTTATACTTTCCACACATACTGGTAAATGCTGTATTACACATGATGCTTCTTGCCAGAAGTGGGGGATTACCAGTATTTGTAACTATGACGGGATATGAGGGCCGGCCAGCAATAGCAAAACTTTTGCAGACGACAGATGCTGATCAAAGGATAGCTACTAAGATCCTAGCGGTCCAAAGTACCGGACTTGTCTGGAGAAAGGCTGTGCTGAGAAGGACAGATTCTGCGTGACAGGTTTCTCTGCTTCTGAAGGAGGCAGGTTTGCTCTGTGGTGCCTTGCATGGGAGCCCTGCCAATCACCCAAGACTTAATTTCCACCATGTGAAGACTGACAGTACAATACAGCCTGCAGATCAAACCCACAACTTTCAAAAGGTCAAAGCAGTCCTCACGCTAGGCTAGGGATTATTATCGCTCTCAGTGAAAAAGAAACCAGCTCATTAGTGAGGGTGGGCAAACCTGGTACTTATTTGCATGACAGTACGCTCCAGTCATGATGGGACCCTGCTGTGAAAGGGGCTGGGCAAACTGATTGTTAGTGAGCACGGTAAGATTTTATGTCTTTGAAAGTGTGCAGCCCTAACAGGGATCTAAATGGACTTGACCTGTGCTGTGAAAGAACCAGAAACAGAATTTGAACTGTCTTGAAAGTTTAAAAAGAAATCCACTATCTTGAGAATTGTTCCTTTTGCTGCAGCCTTTCCAAGTGTCTGTGATCATCAAAACGAGCTGTGGAAAATACAGAAGAAAGGGAACATTATTGTCAATTGGCACCAAAACTTGCTCAGGCTTCCCAATTCTCCCTCATCATTTTCCACCATTACAAGCATGTTCGTTCTTGGGTTCAAACAGAACCTGGTGATATGTGTACCGTGAGACTGTAAGAAATGGCAGGCTCTCCAGAGCACAGGATTATCTCAAATCTCCTGAATGCAAACTCAGAAAAATGGATAATTACTTCAGAAATTCATTCAAAATCTGAGCTGGTAAAGCTTGGCTCCACCGACTGACTCGAATGGATATTTACCTGAACAAAGCATCTGAATCATCTGATGTTTGTTCTTTAACAGACACTCACACATATCCGCACACCTAGTGGAATATCATTAGGCAACAACCTAATTATTACAGTGATAATGACACTGAATGCACAACTGTAAATGCTAAAAAGCTTTATTTCCTGTCCTTCCTTCCTCCCTTCCTTTTTTCTCTTTTTCTTGTTCTTTCTCCCTCTCAATAAGTTGAAACAAGATGGTGAGTAGGCTAATTATTTAAGACCCTAAATAAGAATGAGTCAGTACATTCAAGTGTTCCACACTTTCCTGTTACCGCCAACTCACAGGAGAACTTTCACTAAAAAGAAATTCCCACCTTTTTTTTTGCACAGTGGTTCGGGAACAATGCATTTCAGACATGAATTATGACTAAATTTGTGTATTTGTTATGATGATTTGAGCAAGCAGAAAGAGGAAAGTTTTAGATCTTATTTTTCAGAACATTTAGGGATGTATTTTCAAAAAAAGCATTTGAGATCAGGTGTCCTAACTCCTACTAAAATCAGTGTAAAACATACAGATAAATCCTTCCCAGGTACTGAAACTCTCTCTCTAATTTTTATGCTGCCTAGATAACACCTTTAAAATACCAACTGAAAAACACCATCACAATGGAAAGGCATTTCAGAGCAAATTTTGAGAATGCTTAAAATACAAAGACATCAAACTACTGGGCAGTACAGGGCTCTTAGTGTCACAGCAGTCTTTATTCCACACTTAAGTCTGGTTTTGATAGTTAGCCCCCTACCTACAAAGCAGACTGAAGAAGCAGGCTCAAGCTCTGAGCCTGGCATTAGGCTCCCTGATCAAGGACTAAGGACAAATCTCAGGGAAACTGTGGTGCCTTTGGTTTGTCAGTGCTTTCTTTCTCCAGATTCAGCTTCCAACCACAGGTCGCTGTACTGTTCAGATGTAGCCAAATAAGTTAGCGATGAAAAACAACTTATAGACATAAGTTCTGGCTAAAGGGTAATGTCAGAGTTTCCAGAGGTGGAAATTAATTGATCTACAACTTTAACTGACATTCGTAATTGTCCCTTTTGTTTTCTCAACTCTTGCTGGGCTAATGACAGAAATAAGAAAAATATTTGGCAAGTGGTATTCTATCTTTGATATGAAGCCCTGAGATGTTCCCAACTGCAAGAGATCAGGTTGAGCTGAGAAGGCTCTGCAGAGCAAAAAGCAATGACAAAATGAATTTATGCAGGCACCGTGCAGCTCTGGTGAACATTGGTTTAGCTTCACAGCAAGTGTCTTTGTCTCACCCAGTGGAAAGCAGAGAGATGTACAGGCATTCAGTATGACAGAAATAAAATAGAGAATTTGTTCCTGGAAAAAAATCTTGTGCACAAGCTGCATCTTTCTCTGTGGAACACACTTTGTCTTTGCTTCCATTCGCAGGCTGCATTTCCTTCTACTTGGCATGTGAGAAAGGTCTGGTCTCTGACCTGGGTCCCTTTGTTGTTGTTGTCATTATTATTATTATTATTTATTATTATCTTCTAGCATGTTTAACACATTGTTAATTTGGGGGCTGCTACTTGTTTGCTCTCCTCTATTTCTTTGGCATTGTCATCAAAATTCATAGAGGCAATGAATTTCTCTTCAAGTGGGAGGCTTTCTGTGAAGAGAGCAGAGGAAAGATGAACATCTGTAGTGGGTTTCAATCCAAAGCTATGGACAAATCAAGGAAGAGGTGAGTGGAGTCCTGGTTTTGAGATGGGGCTGAAATAAAGCCACCATATTGACATGTCACACTTCTACAAGAGAGACCAAGTAGAAGGCAATGATGCAAGACAGCCTGGAGAAGGTGCGGGCTGCCAGCAGGAGAGGACCTCTGAACAATCATCACAGATGGCAACTTCTGTGAATACAGTGACAACACAGAGAAGGGAAATGGGATAGCAGTTAGGTAGATAAGCCTTTACTTAACTTGCAGAGACTCAAAAGAGAACCAGAGGGCATCAAGAGGTTCACTCAAAAGTCTACAGCCCAAGTAGGAATAAACATCACCTTTGCTTAGAACCAAACAAAGAGGGGGAAAAAAAAACACCACACCATTCAATTACAAACAAAACAAAAAGAGGCATTCTCTCTCTCTCTTTTCCTTGATGACAAATCAAAGCAAGTTCATTAATTGGGTATTATGAGTTGTAAGCATCGTAGGACAGAAGGACCAAATGTAGACGCCTAAACTAGCTGGTAAGGCATTTTAAAGCATTATTCACCTGACATATTCCAGCTGGATTGTTTAGGATGAGATAACCAGTGTTTTGAAAACAAACATCTCTCCCACTGGATGTAAAGGCACGAGAGATTATGTCAGATTGTGTGTCTTTGTTATTATCTCAATAGGGCTGTGACTAAGGCTTCCAGCCAGTCATATAAACAATAAAACAGATGGGTGCAGGTTAGCTTAAAGGCAACACTTACAGCAAGCCAACAGAACATATTGGTGTTGGTGAACATGCATTTATGTGGGTGCACGGAGTAATGCCATCTAGACAGTGCCATTTTGTGATGGAGATCCCCTTTCAAAAAACAAAAGCAAAGCCCTAATTTCTGTCAGTGCTTGAGCTTTTGAGAATTTGAGCCTTCATATTCAGTCTAATCCAAATGTACTGTAAAGTTAAAAGCAAACTGCATATTAAGAATGTTTTTAGATTCAGAGGTCTAACATACTGTTAACACAGGGAAATACAAACCCTCTCTTTGTTCTTTTGAGAAGCACAGGTTTGGTTTTCTTTTATTTGTTTGTTTTGTTTTTGTTTTTTACTAATTTTGCAGTGAACCACACTCTTGACAGTTATATCTTGACAGAGGAGCTTTAGTGTTTGAAAAAAAAGCTACAGCTTTGCCTCTGCTGGCTCAAATTAAAAATCAACAAATAAGCTGCTTTGTAGAAGAGATGATTTTACATCATATAATAAGGATTTACCCCTGGGGGTTTACAAAATTAAAAATAAATTAGAGAGAAAATTAAAAGAGGCTTTAGCTGTGCAGCGTCTACCAAAAATGCATATATACATGTGCAAAAACCTTTTCGCATTCACCCACACAGCCGCAGAGGTACAATAATAAAAAAAAACAACAGCCATTAAGACAGCAAATTCCCAATTATTTGTATATGGGCTTGGGACACAGGTGGAATAACAGCACTGCCAGACCAGAAAATAAGCATATTGCTTCTCTTTCATCTGCTGCAGACTCTCCCTTTTAATTCAGATGACAACTTGCTATTTAGATCAGATCATCAAAGGCACTGTGCTCTCCTTCTGCGTTACAGCACAGAGCTCAGCAGAAGAGATCTAAATGTATGCAGGAGACTTGCAAGGGGGAAGGCAAAGTAGGTGTGCAGAGAGGGAGCTCTGCCTGGCATCCTGTTTCTCTGCTGCCCTACCAGGAGTGCCAGAGTCAGGCAGTAAAGAGGCATAAGTCTCATGGAGGATGAAGATTAGACCAGAATGTACTTATCACCATCATTACTTTGAAAAGCAATCTCGGTTAGAAAGCACAGTTATGGGATAATTGTTTCTTTTCCATTTTCACACACTACAGCTAGTCTTGCAGATAAGGAACTTGACCAGTACCAGCACTGCTTCTCCACAGACTTTGTAGTCATCTGGCCCTGCTGCAGGACAAGGGAAGAGACGCAAATGGGGCAATGCCCTGCAGGGGTAATAGGGATCTATTTTGCTTTACTACATTGTCTAAACATAAGGAAGCACTTCTTCACTGAGCAGGTGATGGGGCAGTGGCACAGGTAACCCAGAAATTGGAATCTCGCTCCTTGGAGGTCTTCAAAAGCCACCCGGACATGGTCCTGGGCATCCTGCTCTAGGTGTCCCTGCTCGAGCAGGGGGTTGGACCGGGTGACCTCCAGAGGTCCCGTCTGACCTCAACCATCCCGTGATGCTGTGACAGGACCAAGAGGCTCCCATGCCTGAAAAACAAAACCTTGCTTGTCTTCTGCTTTGCTGAGATGCTGCTTCAGTAGATGCAAAGCCTGTTGTAGACGGCTTTCAGCTCTCCATAAAGGTCAAAATAAGTGTCCCTCTTCTGTGAGATTTTAAATCCTTGACCCAGAATAGTTTCTTATTTCCTTATATCTATCTGTATTACTGATGACTACTTTATGGTAGTACTGTTGCCTGAAGGCAAAACCACTACTACTGCTTAATTATTCACACAACAGAGAAAATGTCCTCTTACAAGGATGCTCCTCTGATCTTCCTTCACAAAGCACCCGAGAATACTCCATTCACTGCATTTGTTCTATACCATGTTTACAGCAAACCTTTGGAGAGCCTAGATAACCTTAGCTCTTTCTGCCTCCCCCGAATACCCAGCCTGATCTTATCCAGAGCTCCTTTCTGCTTCCTCTCCTGCAGTGAGAGAGGTGCAGCTGCCCCATGTTGTGGCCACAGGCAGCTCGCAGACCTCCAGCTACTGTCCACCACTCCTGCTGCTTGCCCAGTGCTGCTGCTCATGGTGGTGGGGCTGCACGGTGAGCCAGACCAAAGAACTGCTGACAAACTGCCACCGAAGCTGTGGGTGCGCCCAGAGAGCTTTCAGGTTTTCCTGTCATACATACTGAAGGAAATCTGCAACCGATGGTGCTGCTGAGGTGGGACGCAATCACAGGACACCAGCTGGCTGCAGACCCAGCACCGGGGGACAGCTATGCCGTGGTAACATGTCTTCACCTTTGTCCGGAGTAAATCTCATTTACCAGTCACAAACAGAACTAGCTCATCGTAAGTGTTTAGACTTGCTGTTTCCCTTTAGACATTCTGCACATTAGGCTGGAGAGGTTTTGGCTACACCAGAAAGAGAGACAGGACCGGCACTTTTCTTTTTGCCTCAGCCCTAGATGTAAATCACAGTAACTGAAGTCAGATCTAGGAACTTGAACATGCATTTTCACAAAATACGATTAATTTTTGATGCCTTGATTTTGATCCAGCCCAAGCTCTGTAGCTAGATCTGATAATCTTCAGATGTTTTCTTATTTCAGAAGATTACAAGCGTCAGGGACTGACCACAGCCCTCATTCCCTGTTCCCCTGCACCCCCTGGGGGGAGGAGGTGGAAGAGGGTGGATGGGGGGAAGGTGTTTTTAGTTTGCTTCTAGTTTCTCACTGCTCTGGTCTGTTAGTAATAGGCAATAAATTACATTAATCTCCCTATGATGAGTCTGTTTTGCCTGTGATGATAATTGTTGAGCGATCTCCCTGTCCTTATATCAGCCCTTGAGCCCTTTTCATCATATTTTCTCCCCCTTTCCCTTTGAGGAGGGGGAGTGAGAGAGTGGCTGTGGATGTGGTGGAGCTTGGCTGCCCAGCTGGGTAAAACCACCACAACAGCCTGTGACGAGAACCATGTTGAACCTGAGGAAAACTCTGAAGAGCACATTGTTTCAAAAAGAATGGGCCTCCAAGCATTCAGCCCTTTAAAATGTCAAGATGTTTAATGACCTCCAAGATGCTTCTAGTACACAAACTTTTCACTTAAGTTGTTTAACCTCCTAGCCTAAACTTGGGTAAGCACCCTTCTTGACCTGGCAGCTTGCTGCCCCGGAGAGGCACTTGCCCTGACTTAATGCAGGGGTACACAAGTACTCTGACAAGCTGGAGCCTTTCCTCAAACCTGAGCTTTCGTGAGGTCATTATGTCCTCATGCATGATATTTTCAAAACTGATTTCTGATCCACAGTACTCTTGGATTTAAGTTAACTCTGAGCTAACATTCTGGTTTGCCAGATTTCAGGGTTAAACCTGGCTCTGTCTCACGCAGAAATACTTCAAAACAAACCTATTTCTTTACCCTGTAAGCTCTGCAGTCAGGCACTTTTTTGATTGTTTAACCTATTTTATCTAGTGTGAAGCTACTTATAGCACTGCAAAGAAAGCATTTGAAAAGAAAATAAAATCTCACTTTCAAATATACCAGAGTGTTAGTGAAGGTAAAGAAATCTGTATATATCTCTGTATATTATTTATAAATGTGTAATTTGCATGAATAATTTATCCTCCTGGATGATCTTAGACATATTAATCATATTCATAAGACTTACTCAAAGTCAAATAATCTTAAAAGAAATAATGTTCATTGTTTAAGGTAGAGGAATCAGTTATGATGGATAGGCTTTCTTTTTCTTCCCTTTTTATCAACTCATTACGAAAGGTTGGTCCAGCCATATACCCACTCTGTGACATTTGTCCCTCAGCAGAAAGATATGAATAATGGATTATCTACTTATTATTCATGATTTCTATAAAGTTTATTCCCCAAAGCATGAGATTTCCCTGAGATAGTCAGAAAAAAAAGACAGAATGCCAATTACCATTATTATTAACCAGCCATAGATCAAGCAGATCCAACAGAACTTGAATTTTTAGCCTATCTTTAAAGACGTAAGGAAATCAAGGAGTGTGTATCTTTCTCAGCTCCCCATCAATAACATTTGAAAACAGTAATCCAATTTAAATCTAATTTGACACAGACAGAGTGCAAAGCTATTAGTTCCTACAGTTTTACTGTGAAAAGGGAACTGAGCAGGAAAAGAAAACCTAACAGCACTGCCATAAAGAAAAGGCTTGGAGGTGAACTCATTATTAGACACCAGAGAGCGGTCTCTGTATCTTAGGCAGCAACTCACTCAGCCCTGAGACATAAACCCCTAAGATATCAGGCGATGCTGGGGCTGGGGCTCCCAGAGCTGCTGCTTTGCAGCAGGGGCTGGCATGACGTATGGACAAGGACTATACAGAGCATGCAGTACACAAGAAAAAGAACCTGCTCTCATGGACTAAGAAACCTAGAGAGCTACTAAGAAAGAAACCTTTCTGATGATGAATACCAGAAGGACAGTACTATAATAGGCTGCCCAGGGAAGTGGTTCAGTCACCATCCCTGGAGGTCTTTAAAAGACGTTTAGATGTAGAGCTTAGTGATATGGTTTAGTGGGAGGACTTGTTAGTGTTAGGGCAGAGGTTGGACTAGATGATCTTGGAGGTCTCTTCCAACCTAGATGATTCTGTGATTCTGTAAAGAGGAAGAAGGCTACTGGTGAGTAAGTGAAAATGGGAGCATTACCTATTGTGGTATGAGCACTGAGGGCACATAGGCACTCTGGTACGGTGACAGTTCTTTTTAGTTTAGCAGTAGTGTTGAGGGACTTTAAAGCAGAATAAGATGGGACGTGGATGTTAGACTCGCTGTTGGCAGAATTAAAACTTTATCTGGAGTCAATAGTGTTAACTGAAAGTATGTAAAATGCTATTTTTTGCACCATTTCATGTCATTGCCCTGGGCCAAGGGCAGAACTGAAGAGTTCAGAATACATTAGGGCTGGGTATCTCAAGATGAATTTGACTTTACAGATGGTCAAAGATCTCTAGAGGTATTTCGGTATTCTTCTGTGTTAAAAGGCAGCCAACATGCACCCAGTCCTCTATGGAATATCTATTTGCAGTAGCAGCTGTTGATGGTTGGACCAGATGATCTTGAAGGTCTTTTCCAACCTTAAAGATTCTATGATTCTATGATTCTAAGAGCTAGCATAATTATTCCCATTCCGGGACTTTCTTCACTCCATTGTTTTTGAACTGTAATAAGGTTTGCTAAACTTCCAAATTAAATATTAAATATTATCCCTGGAGGAATACAGAAGCTTTGGGAATGTGTCACCATCATGGGTTATATTAAGAGCCTCACATCAGAACCACCACAGATTATTCAAGAAACTCTGCAGATCACACATGAAACAGAAAATGTAGGAGTGTAAAGCAATTGCACAGCTGGATACTTTCCCGTCTCCAAGGGTGACCAGTCACAGAGGCTCAAGAAAAGCACACAAGACACACCAACTCTCACTGTTGGCCACAGCATGATCACCTTGTTTAATTCATGGTAGAAATTACAAAATGCACCACAGAGGAATAAACCCAGCTAAGAAGAGGGAAAATGCAGGCATGGGGATATAGAAATGCCTGAAACTCAATGACTATAAATAACACCCAGAGCTGGCACATTCAATAATTTGCCTATTTCTTGATACTTTCAGGATTTGTGCACACCAGATATCGCAATGCCATGTCTATAATTATCAAGACTACTTTAAAAAAAGCTGTTTAGATCCTATGTATCATGACCGTCTTCTGAGGCATGTTACTAAAAGCATAAAACTTCACAGAACCATGCTGATTTATTGTCATAAGGCATCGCATAACTACCCAGCTAGGCAATTATAGGCAATTCATCTGAAGAACTGTCTATTCATTACCACATAATCCTGAATAAGTTACCCAGAATGATGATTAAGATTAGAAATCAGGCCAGATTTTTTTTTGATGGGAAGCTGTTTGGAGCAGGTGATATTTTGTTGTATCTGCAGTGTACCTAAAACAATGGTGTCTTCACAGGGCCTCTGGAAATCTAACAATCTTGAATTTTGAATAATCAAATAAAAAAAATAAATCAGCGTTATACATCCATGTATTAACATCAAGGAGAAAGCAATCTGGGATACAAAAGAAACAATGAAGAGCAGCCCTCCATCCTGGGTAAAGAGAGCGTAAAGCTTAAATTTCTATGCATATGGAAACAGATAATGAGGATTTGGATGTGAAAGCATTTGTAGAGTGCCATGACAGCTAGCAGTGTTGTGAGCACATATTACTGTCTGCCACCCCTGTCCGTGCACAGGCATGCTAATACAGCCCAAATGTGGCTCTGCTACAATGGATAGATCAAAATCAGAAAGTTTCAGTCCACCACCTGTAGCACAGTTTCACTGGACGATCTGATAGTCTTTTCTGCAATAGTGTACAGACACACACATCACCTCAACATCCCTTGTCTCATCAGGACATGCACATTGAGAGAAGCCTTGCAGTACAGTGCTTTGTTTTGATTCCTTCTGCCAGCATAGACAACCCAACATTAACTAGGCCAACAAAGAACTTTCTTCTCTTGGTATGGCCACATCCACACCCAGGCATTACCTGAACATCAGTTCTGCACCTCCACGTGGGGTGCACTTCTTAATTCCTGAGCTTGAAGATCTGGGCTGAAAAACTACAGCCGTGTCATTTCTGACAAGAAAATCATAAATTTTCCATGATTCAAACTCTGCAACAAGACAACTTATAGGTTTATGAAGCACTTCTAGCACATGTATATTCAAAGTAGTACATTTTCTTGTATTTATTGCCAGCTTTCACATGCATAGTTTTCAGAACTAGCACATAAGTGCAGTCGTACCCAGAGAGGTGGGGAGTTGAGTTGTGGACACTGATGAAATACAATTCAGACACTGTAAAATGCTCTAGATAGAACATTAAATGTTAATTAAATGCTGACTGTCTATCAGCTTAGCTTCAGTAAATTGGCCAAAGCAGCTTTGTAGCAGGGACTGAAACTCACCTGGTCTTGTTTTTAAGCAAAATAATGACTGGCATACAAAGTGAAAACCAAGGTCTTGTACAGACAAAGGAAAATTCATGTCCCCGCCTAGCACAGTCTTAAGCTATTTTATGAAGTCTGAAAAATGTAGAATCTAATTATTGTAGCTGTGCAACTGAAATAATGAGGAGATTGAGACTAGGACTGATAAGCAGTTAGATGCTATACTAATAAGCTGGAGGTCTGCAGTCCATCAAAAGTCAAAAAAAAATTACCTGCACTGGGATGTACAAGCTGCGAAATACTCATTCAGTGCTATTACAACCTGAACTAAGCACCTAGTGCTGATGATGACTGAAGATCGTGCAAAAGCCTAAGGTATCCAAAAAGCAATTAACTGTATATAACGTGTTATTTTTCTGTGGTAGAAGATGATAGCCAACAAGAGTATGATAGAGAATTCCAGGGTCTCATTAAATATATAGAATAATAATGATGTGTAGTTCAGATCCTCCGGTATTACATTTCAGGAGTGCTAAATTCACTGTGCTGCTGCTGCTTAAAGAATGAAAAACTAGTATTACGCTTGCTGCTTGCTATACTACCACAGCAGAGAAAGACATGTAATTCATACACTATTAAACTGAACTTCGTATCTTGGAAGAGATAAGAAATAACTTGGAAGAGTTAAGAGATAAGCAGGTGCTTCCCAGAATGGTGGTTTTGGGCCCCTTTGGGTTCAGTCCCAGGAGAGGTTGGGGCAAGAAGAGATCAGTGGGGAAGAGAGCTGCTAGAAGAAGTGGCCAATACCCACATTTTGCCTTCAGGGTGAATGCAAGTAGATCACAATGGTGTCTAAAGATCCTCCCTGAAATAATCAGCACTCACTGACTCTGAAACTTTAAAGCACTTTCTGTAAATTCTCCTGCAATATGTGATACTGCATCATATGGAATTCAGCAGAGCACACTAAAAGTTAAATGTCTTCCACTCCTCCCCACCAAGAATTCAGGAGAAAGCGTATTGGAAAACACTGCTGAGGGATGCAAGAACTTGACACAGCAGCTGTGAAGAGTGACTGGTCCTCTCCTGTCCCAGCTGACTGCCACAAAACTCAAAAAATCATAGCAATGAAAAAGCAGAGATAGTTGCAACGAGCAACCTTATTACAGAAGTGTTTCCTTTACAAGAATGCTGATTTTTGAGCAAATTGCTGAATACCTATCATGTTGTCTGAGCTTTAACAGTAATTGACACAGAAGTCTTTCCACAACACTGAGAAATCACACCTAATTATAAATGA
The DNA here is from genome assembly GCF_964034855.1 of Anser brachyrhynchus. Lineage (NCBI taxonomy): Eukaryota > Metazoa > Chordata > Aves > Anseriformes > Anatidae > Anser > Anser brachyrhynchus. The sequence continues at coordinate 72,992,713 of NC_137696.1, forward strand.
GGCCAACACTTTTTTTTCTTTTTTCTTTTTTCTTTTTTTTTTTTAGGACTGGAATCATAGAATCATAGACTAAGGTGTTAGTAAGATATTTTGGCTGATAACTGCTACCTGAGGTTCTATAATGTGAAACTGCAGGGCTAGAGTAGGAGGAACTTGCATCATGCACAATTAATATTCATGCTGAAATTCCAGCAACTGATGAGGCACCCAACCATTAACATGTGAATTATGACCACGTATCCCAACTACAAGATACCCTTTCACATATCCAGCTTGTTGTATTTATGCTGGTATCACCAATGACCATTTCTTCAGCAGCACGTTTTCATATGCTTACACACATGCGTATCTGACTCAGACACTATTGATGTTCTTTGACAATTTCATCAGCCCTGTTGTGTATGTTAAACAAGACTCACCATTTTATTCCCTTCCCCTTATTTCACAGTCCAAGTCCAGAGGCAGTTCAGTCATACAACAACTGCTCAGCACATAAAAGTTCAGACAATGCACCTCCATAGAACAGGCTGCTGACACAAGCGACAGAGCACTGAGGGCTGCAAAGCACAGAGACAGAGCCTTTCTGATATTTTATATATGAGTGCTGTACTGATGCATTTAACGTTGAGCAATGTATCAGTACAATGCTTCGAGAAGAGGAAACCATTCCAAAAGTAGGGGTCACCTTACCAATTCCATTTCTCATGGAAAACTCATCAAGACCGGCAGGATGAAGGTGTATCACACAAGATCAGACAGTCAGAAAGCATGAGCAGGCTGTCTGACCCTCTCAGATAAGAGATGCTACCTCAATTTCAGTGTTGGAAGACTCAAACTTCATCATAAAGGAGATGATGGATAAGAATGAATTCTTGTTTGCCAGCAACAGTAAAACAGCCTCATACTGTGAGAGAAGTGGAATAGTAAGCTTTCAGGAAATGCAGTTAATATAATCATTCTCATAAAACACTGGGTGGCATCTAGCATCAAGAAAAGCTTCATGTTGTAAAGAAAAGCTGGATGGAATTTTTTTATGGAAGACAAATCACAGGTGATGAACTTGCATGCGAACTTGATGGAAAAGGAGGTAACAGCTGCAGCTGATCACTGAACTACTGAAGGGAAAGCTGAGGGTTCTGCAAGCCCATCAAGCAAGAATGAAATCACTACGGAATATCCTGTAACTGTTCCTCTTCTTTGATACTTAAATGCACATTCGTACTTTTTAAATTTATGACCTTGATATTCTGCAGCCATGTGCTTAGTGTGCATAGCCTGGGCAAGGATGAGTTATATCTGCTTTGTCCTGTATGCTAATGCCTCCACGAAGTGCATGACAGTAGGGAATCTGAGCTATCTGTGATGTTTCCAGCTTACAGATCTATAAATTGTAAAAAGTGGCTCAGCCCTTTCAGCCAACTTTACCACTGACTGTGAGATAAGCTATGTAACACGAGCACAGGTTTTTACAGGAAATTTATGCAGGACAGCTCAGATCAATTAGATTCTTTTGGATGTTCACACAGTTGTGAGTTTCTAGTTGCAAGCACTTGGCTGAACACTTCTAGTGAGAAACTCCCAAAAAGCAATCAAAATGTGACTGCACAAAGCTGACCATGCTGGACAGATGGCGAAGGAAGAGGAATGGCATGAAGCTAGTACTGGAACATAGCAATGCTGCTTGGACATATGCATACACCTGCTAAAACCATATGTGCAGTACCTGCATAAGAGGACGGTGCTTATCCACCTTGTAAGCAGTAACACAAAGCTTACACAAGAACCAAGAACACACTGCGGAAGCGTGTGAGTCACCATGATTTATAGGCTCATCATGAGATCTCTGTCAATCCCCAGGCAAACACTGTAGACAACTGTGGCCACAAGCCCACACTACTAGGAGGCTTCAAAAAGCCTTTAGTTTAGCTTTCCACTCTCCATTTTTCTCTCTAGCTATCAAGGTTTTCATGGAAAACCATAGAGAGCCTTCCCATGTTCTTACAGAATGGATCAACTGACCACTGTGCTCTTTACCATTTTGCATGTTCATGCAATAACGTGCACATATCTTCAGGAATTCCAGCCTGGCAAATATTCATGATTTGCATAAAAGATCTATGCTACTCTCTTAAATGAACTACAAGACAGCTCCAATGGGATGATTTAGGCCTGTTTATGGGGTTAATAATAATTTGCTTTGGTTTAGGGATGTAGATTTAGCTTTGTTTTCTAGACAGGGATAAATAACAAGCCATTCTTAGTTCAGTGACATATTCTGTTGCGACAGCAAAGACTACAGAGCTCTCCTGACAACCTCTGCTTCTATTTTTTGGTCTCTCCTTACACCTTGCTCTAATTAATATAGCTGAAGAGGAATACATAATATTTGTGCATAAAAACACACAAGTCCTCCTCTAAGAGACGATAAGTTACTTTAGATAGAATGGGTCAGTATAGTTCACTTACATTACAGCCATGATATTACATAATTAGATATCTCACATTTACATTTGTATCCATGCCCATTACAGGTAGCTTCCTGGAAAAATAGCTTGAAACAAGCAAACAAACAAACAAAACCCTCAAAAATGTTGGTCCAGGAAAGCATAATCTCAAGATAACCAAGATTTACATAAACATGTACTTCACAACCATAACCACTTTGATTTATGCACTAGAACGTACACACCCCACAAACGATAGCACACACATATTCTGTTGTATGTTAGTTTAGGCAAGATATTGAACTACACAGGCTCATCTACTGCCAAATTCTGAATTTCTTAAATGTATAAAATCCATAATACCTATTCAGGTCTGCTACACATCTCCTCTATAAGATTCCTTTTCCAAAATAAATTATTGCATTTATATCTGGTTATCAGGTTATATATCTTGCAAATAGGAAAGGCTGAAACAATCTTCCTGGGATCTGGACCTCTGCATCAATTTCACCAGTCAAAAAGCAATAAAATTTGCTTAGATGAAATTAACATTTTTAAAAATGAAAATTAATGGTATCTCCAGTGAGAAGAAAATGTAAAAATGTTTTCAGTTGAATTCTCATCTATTTGTTTTAGAAGTTTGAGGTTTTATTTTGATTTTTAGTTAATGTATTTTTCATGCTTTTATTATTTATATACTTTTTAAACATTTCATAACAGGTCAGGAGCAGCAATGTGGACTGAGGGACTCATGGTCTGATATTAGTGATACGTAATCTATCAATATAATAGTTGAAATACTTATTTTTATTTCATGATCACTATTTTTTATTATCATAGAAACACTTTGACTTCAAAAAGAAGATAAGAAGCCCTTAAGAAGTATGAAAATATGCTAAAATTGAATAAAATGATATTGCAACTAATCAATAGTCAGTATGTATGGCGTATGTTCTGTGATGAGACTTTACATTCTCAGCTCTTGCTACAAACCTTCTGCCTTATAGTGTGCGGTCCTCTATGAGAAGAAGGGTTTGAGGTGGATGGCTGGTGATACTAGCCATTCACAACATTATTTTTTTTATCATTCTTACTCTGTGATACCATAGAGATCTTCACCTACCGCACATGTAGCTTTAGGTAAAGAATTAAGACTAGCTGTTGGAAAGAGCCCTCTTTTGAAAGACAGTCTGACACCAACAGGCCTTTAACTGCTCTTGCAATTGGAGTATTTTGTGACTTGGAAACACACATGCAGATGTCTCCCAGTGCTGGTTTGATTTGCACTCTGGAAAATCCCAGCACTTGAATTCCAAAATATCCCTCCAAATAATTATGCTCTCTCCCTCTTTTTTCCACTTCCATTGCATATTACTACCCTCCTTTCTACACTTTCTACTGCATTCCCTTTGCAGCTTTACCTTTGCCTTGCCAACATATTTTGTTAGATCCAAGTATGAAAGCATCCTATATCCCTGTGCCTGCCCTGGCATTCAGCTGGAAGCTGTTCAGGACAGCACCCTCCACCATGGTGCCATATGACAACGTTCAGCAAGTGACACAAGCCTTCAGCCAGACATTTTACCTCCTGTGCTATTTCCTAGCATGTTGCTTTATGGTCACACTTATCTGCCTCCAACAGAAAACAGCAGGGACAATGACATGCAACTTCTGCAAGAAAAGCAAAATCTCCCCTTGCTTCTGCAAAGGGAAAGTACACTGTGCTTTTTATTCAAGGGAATAAATGCAACACATATTTCCTGGCTTGGTGTACACCATATATGCCCATGTTTTCATGCAAATATTTATTGTTTTCTTAGTCCCCTCAAAAATCATTTCAGATCACTTTTTTTTTTTTTGTCTTTCAACAAAAGATAGTGGGATTTATGCTAAGTGCTGGTTGGTGTTAGCAGAAACTATGAATTACACCCCACACAATGTGATTACTCATTTAATCTTCCACACACACAGCAACATATGCACCTTTACTCTCCTCATATTTGGTGCATTTCTGTCCTCTTGCAACAATGCTCGTTCATTGTACAAGTGTTGGTGTAGCGCAGAAGTGAAGGAGTGAGGTGACAAAACACACAGCATCCCTTCCTCCTCTGGGGCTCTTTCAGCTCCCCTCTGCATCCCTCTTTCCTCCCCTTATTGCTGTGCAGATGATCCTCTCTCTACTGACACTTAACAACAATCCAGGGCCCTTTCAAAAAAACAACTGAAAAATAAAGTTTTACAGCCAGTGGAGGTCTGACTCCACTGACTCCACTGGTCTGACTCCACTGACAATGACTCAGCCACTGGCAATATTGTTAGCATCAAGAGTGCCACAAAAGCTTCTGCTAACTCTGTGACCCCTAACTTCCTCACCCATGCTGCTGCTGCTCTTGAAAGCCAGAGGAAGACACTGAGACCTAGCAATAAAGCAATAAACACAACTGTAGGAATTAGGACTTTGTTATGTCATTTTAAGGGTACTTTCACAGATACATGTGCTTATACTCACCCCAGCACAATATATCAGTAGGTGCTTAAAAATGGAGATATGGACAGGCAACACTTCTCCTACCAACTGAAATGATTTTCTCCCAGCTGACTTCAGATGGAATGACATGTTGCTGTTCATTACACTGGCATAAACTCACAGACACTCCCTTGGATTTAAACTTCATCTATGTTTTTGAGAAAAGGATTGGACAAGAACTTTTGGACAAACTCCATTGCAAGCCTGCCTCTCCCTTGTCTGTAGAAGAGAAAATGTGAACTGAAAAAGAAGCTGTAGGGCTGGTGAGCTGCAGCTGGGACTGGAGCCAGGAGAATCAAGACAGGAAGAGGCTCCTGCATAACCACGGGGTACCCAAACATTAATCCAAAAATGCCTTCCTTATTTTTATTCTTCACATTTCTACTTCTGTGAAAGACAGAGGGTTTTCCTTCTCCTTTAATCACCGTTTCATGCTGTAACATGAAAACCTAGAAAAGTGTGGTTTCACACATATCTTATTTAGATACGAGTGAAAGGAGGTGAAGGATAACACCTCTGATTTGAAAAGTGACTGGGGTGCTAGATACTCAGAGAGACTCAACTACATTTCAAATACTGCAACACATGAATACCACAATACTTTGATAGCCAGCACTGTAACTTCCCCATATTAGGTGACCACACGGTTTCATATCTAACCGCTGCTGCTTTGCAGTCATGTTTTGCTTGAGGCCAATCTGGACATGAGAAAATGAACAGCCGGGAGCCCCAGTTCCCAGGCATATGGTCTAAAAAGTAAAAATTGCTTGTTGTACGGGTCTGATCACATGGCAATGAAACCCTGATTGGAAAAATGCATGCAATCAAACCTCCTGCCAGGTGAATTTCTCAGGTCATCTGTCTTATAAATATTTGAATAAACACATTCCAATTTTTCCTTTGCCTTGGTTTAGCATCTCCTCACACAAAAGCTGTCCCTGTGGAAATCTGTCCCTCCAGGATTTCCAGCAGTGGCTGCCTGAAAAAGCCATCAGCCTGAACCCTTTCCATGTCTAGGAACTGAAAAGCTTTTTTGCTGTTCCTTGCAATAGGTATATGTACTCTTGGAATACAATGTTGTCAGCCCAGTGCTTGATCTGGATGTCTCCTGCTCTTCCTCACTGCAAGGTCCACTGCTGCCTGCTGAAGCTGCTGGTCCACCTGCCCTGTAAGTAGCCTCTTGTGTCTACTCTCCCATCCATCCCTTCCCTTTTTTTTTTTTTTTTTTTTTACTAAAACCTCAGAAATTGCCCTCTTCTCACATGCATATTTAATTCCTCACTCTTAGACCTGCAAGGCAGATGACTAAGGAGGGATGCTGGCATCCCCTCTCACCCACCTGCATGTCCATCACTCCAATGGAACACAGAGATTGACAAAGTCAAAAAGTGCCTTCCCAAATATTGCTATGCTTACCTTATATTTTTACATCTAACTTACCTCCTTGACCATCAGTGTGGGCTTCAAGGTGCAATTCAGCTGAACTGCTGGCATTTATATACAAGCTGCTAGTATAGCTTGGTCACTCTTTGGGGAGGGACAAGTCAGCCCTAACCATAAGAGTCATATTTAAGGAAGGAAAAGATTGTGATGGGTGTGTTAGTTTTCCTTAATAATATTTTTCAAAAAGCACAATAATAGTGCTCTAAAAATCCTTCATATTTCAAATTCTCACCAACTATATAACTGAGTCAGAGCATTAGCCAAAGTTTGAGCTGCTCATCATCTCTGCTATGTTCGTTTACCTGCTTTTGGGCTTTACACTGGATAATATGGGCTCATCCAACAACACTTCGTTTGATATGGTAAAGGCCTGATTCTTTAAAGACATTCCACATCCTCTTTTTTTGCCCACCTATTGCCTGGAGGTACTCAAACGGCATGTAAATGTGGTGCTTAGGGATATGGTTTAGTGGTAGACATGGCAGTGTTAGGTTAATGGTTGGACTTGATGATCTTAGAGGTCTTTTCCAACCTAAACGATTCTATGATTCCGTGATATTTCCAGTGTTTGGTCTATTATAACTTAAAAAAGGCAAGCAAATGGCAGTTGGACCAGAAAACACCCCAGGTCACATTTTCCCACTGGGATTCACAGCCACGTACGGTCCTATTTAGCAGCACAGTGTGACACATAGGTCCCCTCTGAAAAACATTTATCCGAACCCTTAGGAACTCTTGTAATCTGCTCCTTATTTACCAGCTGCCTACATCAGGCAGGTGGGCTAATGTTGCAGGCATCAGCAGTGTTCGTGGTTACTAAAGGCAGTTGTTTAGGGTCCGTAAATTAATTCAGTAGAAAAGGATAACATTGTTTTGGACTTAAGGCTGACATTCACCTCTCCTCTTGTGATAAAGAACACAGTAACTCTGTAGAAGACAGTTAACAGCCTCTCTTTACATTTTATGGAAAACAAACTTATTTTAAGATAAGTGTGATATCATAAAAACCTTTCAATAAAATGCACATCAGAATATGTAATGAAGATTAAATGAAAAGCAATAGAACATTTATCTAGTTATATCTTTAAAATTAAAGTGCTAGCTTTACTGAATAAATACATACAGAATATACAGAATCACTGAGCCTGGGCAGGAGTGTTAATTATTTTTACTGCTATTAGTCTGCAGTGCCATTTATATGACCAAGGAGTAACTTCTGGCCTTCTGCAGAGCATCATACTAATTCATCTCACTTTTATGACCACGGCAACGTCACTGACATCTGCTGTGTTCCTTTCAAGAACGTGAGCCCTAGTAAACGGTAACATTGGGAACAAGTGGAGCAGAGGTGCCAGGCATGTGTGTTGGTCAGGAAAGTAGGTAGCAGCTTCAGAGTGGGATTCAACAGGGTGGCTGGCCATGAAGAAAAGCGTACAATCAGTCACGTATGCAGGTAACACAAGAAGCCCCATATTCTCAAGCATCAGCACTACTTTACCCGTGAATGAATGGAAGAGAAAGACTAATTGGAGCATATGCAAGCAACCATGACAGGTATCATCTCCATACTACAACTTTTTCCACTTAAAACGCATTTTGCAATGCGGCTAAATATTTCTTTACTGTGTATTTTCCCAGTGCCCTTAGCATCATTAGGAGGAATGCCAAGACTAATGGCAATTCTGTCTCTGCAAAAAAAAACACTTAAAACTCACCCGGGCAGCAATGGGCCTTCACGCAGTGAGTGCATGCACTGAAGCATTCAGCACAGGGAGATGTAGCCTGCAGCAGTAAAAGCACATACTCTTTTTCAGTATGCCAAGTGCAGGACTGTACAAATATGTATTAACAGCAAGTTGTAGTAACTTACCATTTATTTTCTACTCTTGCTCCCCTTTCCCTGAGATGCTGTGATGCAGGCTATGCCACACACTGGGCAGGAGAGATTTTTTGCTGGTGCCTGGCAGACTAACTCAGGGCAAAAATCAAGAAGTGACCTTTTTCTATTATACAGCTGGTTATGTGTCCTGGATTACAACACATAGCAGGCAGTAACGTATAAGTTGTTGTACATGGATAGACATGGGGGCAGTGATCTCACCCTATCTGAAGACTTGGTGTCCCTGTCCTGACATTCATACCACTGAGATGTATGGGGGGAAGCAGGCTTCTGAGGCACCTTTACCTTTTTTCCCTGGGGGTTTGTTTGAAGGAAATAGGAAAGCGATCCCACATTGGTTACAGCATAGAATATAAAACTGAATGGGGGAGAAAATGAGCTAATCTCTGCCCTTACCTCGTCTTTTACAAGCAAGAATTAAAAACTCATTTAGATTATTTCACGTTTGGACTTCATGCTGAAAAGAAGGCAAGTAAATTGCACCTGGCAGGTCAAGGTTCCCCCCCCCCCCCCCCCAAAATCACCAACCCAAATGTCACTTGTCTGTGTGAGTTCTCACAGAAGGCAAACCTTATGTTACATTCCCAGTGTCCATGCATTTCTGCTGCTCCTAAATAGCTGGATCCCCAGAACTGCTGCTTGCCAGATTTTGGTTCTCTTCCAGCGCCGAAAGGCAGAGGGTAGGAGATGTCCTGCTGCTACTCTCCTTTCATTTAGAAAATGGAGAGGTTGTCTGGCTGCCAACCTGTCAGTGCAAATAAGTCCCCTCTGTAGACCTTATCAGATGAATCTCAATGCGAAAACTTTTTACATATGAATTGCTTCCCAAGGAATGCCTGACTCCTTTCAGAACAAATAAGGAAAGGAACAAAATAAAGGAAATGAAAAAGTAAAGGACCTGCACTGAAAGGTCACTTCAAAGGAACAAAAGTCCACATGGCTTCTTTTTCCTGTTTTCTTTCTTTCTTCACAGTTTGCCTTCCAGCATCTACATGCTGCTCACCTAACTGCAAAGGACTTAGTCACCACAAGCCTCATCAGTGCACAATTAATTACACCTGTTAATCAGAACGGAAAGACCAAAGGAACTAGAGTGCCCAGCAGATCAGTAATGGATCACAGTGCTCTCATCAGAGCCAGAAGTCTATTGACAGCCTAGGTGAGCGAAGACAAAAACAGCTAACAGCTACCAGATTTTTCAGCAGCACAGGCAGACTGACTAGCTGAAGGGTGAGTTTCCATGTGTAGGAGTGGCAGAGCTTATCTTGGAAAATCACCAGTGCTGTAAATGGTAGCCAGGACTGTTGATTACATTAAATCAATATTGTTAGTTACATTATTAAATATTAATCTGAGATATAAAAAACTGAGGGTTCTTCTGTCTCTGCCAAAGACATCTGGCATAATCTTATGCAAATCACTCAATTTCAGTTCGTCTCAAATTCCCATCTGTAACACTGAGATAATGATGCTTCCCATCTCCCACCTTCTGCAGGTCTGCCTCCCCAGGCAGGCTCCCTGGCGGCCTCTCACATTACGTGTGTATAGCCTCCCGGAGGCTGGGACCTCTAGAGGCCACTGTAATGTTACAGATGAAGAGACATAGCAAGGAGATGTCACACAGCTTGCACAGAAACTCAAGAGTCTCACATGCTCTTGCTGGTCGCAAAGGGGAAACAGCTTGGACTAGAAGAGCAAAAGGAGAGATTGGAGTGTGTTAGATAAATTATATGTCTTAAAATCAGCTGACACTGAAGAGCACTGTCCTCGGATGCTTAGAAGTGCTGTTGACACAGTCACTGAATTATTATCAGTTCTCTCTGAGAATTCATAGAGTGTAAGCGAAGGTAATACAAGGAGGGGCAATTCTGACACATCTGTCAAAAGCAAACCATGTAGGACCAAGCTTATTTCTGTCTCAGGGAAAGAAGTGTTACGGGCACGAGAGAAACAACAGATGTCACAAATAGATGTCAGCAAGGCTCCTGACAATATTACCGTGCCACCGCAGGTCTCTTCCAGCACCTGCTTTTGACAATACTGTGCTGAAGGTGCAGGAGAAGCAGAGGGAGAAACATGGGAAATCCTAATTCCTGTTACAGCCAACACAATGCTCTCACCCAGGTCAGTGCACCCAATTCCACTTTGTATTTCCTGACTTGTCAGTTCATTCCTTCCTCCTTCAGTGCTTCGTTATCTTGAAGAAACTTCCTAGAGCTCTGAGTATGAACTGGGATCATCTATGTTTGATGAACACCATCTGCCTGCTCCGAGGAGGTATTCCAGGCACACAGTCCAGTAAACCACTCTCAGTACCAAGCCTCAGAGTCAGGGCACCTTGTAGCAAAAATGGGCCATTAGATAATGAAGTCCAGCAGCCACAAAGCGAGTACCAGTACAGTCCCCATAATTACAGCTGTGACTGTGTTACCCAGCCTTTGTCAGAATATGGGGATTTTGATTAAGTGTTAAGCGAACTTCATTTTGCTGAAGTGAAATGGGTGAGCACCAGTAGGTAATCCAAAAGGACTGGTGCACCTGCCCTGAGTACATGCATCAAACGAACAGGTAACACTGTTAGGCTTCATCATATTGTTTTTCTCTTGTTAGAGAAGTCAACCTGAAGTAATACTGGGCCAACGTTAGTGAAAGCACACATAAATGTGCTGCATGTGAGCCAAAAGGATTTTGAAAAGGGCTAAGAAAAGGTAAAAACCAAGATTGTTGTTAAGAGTGAGATAGAAATGAAGAAAGGAAAAACTTCAGTAATAATTACTTGGAATAATGAATAGGAAAGACTGCAGGCCTCAGCAGTTAAACGTGTGCTGGAGTGCTCTTCTGAACCGGGGACAGGTATGTGTGAAAGAACATAGATGACACGTGGGATTAAAACACGTGGGATGCCTAAACTCCTGACTGGAGTTAAGCACATGCTTAAATGGTTTGCTGAACTGAGATGAGCTGATGAAACGGCATCCCAGGACATAACAACTGAAAGACAGGGAAACGCTGAGTCTAAGCAGTCATACAGAAATCACGTTCTTTATGTTCTTGACAGATTCCTGTGCCATGTTCACTTTCGTCCTCAGAAGTACAGTTCTGTGATAATAGAAAAATAAAAAGTGGGACTACACTCTGCTCACTTTTGGCTCAGCATAAAGCACCTGCACACACCAGTCTTTCAGGTGTCAGTACTTTGGATCCCTTTTCCTGGCTGGATGGCGAGCCAGGTGAAGTGACAGTGGCCCAGCAGAAGGCCACTGAGGAAGCAGTGCCAGCACTGGTCACAGCATGGCATGGTGTTGCTGAGCTATTTGACCACACGGCAGTACCACAGCACCCATCTTCAGGCTTAGATTGCAGCTTGCCTGGAGGGCAGACTTGGACATCCTTGTGTATCTCTGAAGGGTTTAATGGGTATAGGGTGAAAAATAACATATATAAGTAATAACAGGAAATTGCTACTACTGAATATGGTGCTGTTGAGTTTCACAATTGATTGAAGTCTATCACCAAGTCCAACATGAAGCCAGATTTTACCACTATTAAAGCCTGAAACACAAAATGGAAGCTACTGTGTAGAGAGCAACCAGGTTGACAGGTTACTGTCTAGGGAACAAAGTCTCGTATTATTATGCAAAAAATCAACCTTCCTTTAAGTTCATCTAATTTGTTCTGTTTCTCTGAAAATATTGCCATTTGTGTTTTTCTATTTGACCTTCAGTCCCCTTTTAAGGCTGGCCTACTACTTCTGGTGGTTTATGCTAATTTATTGAAATGTATTTTATTTAGTTAATAGTTTAATGAATTCTTTAAGAGGATAATGACTGATACAGACCATGAGGCTGTGTGGAGATTAGCTTTCTGTGGAAGTCATATGCTCACACTGACCTACCCCATGGCAGGGAAACTGCCCAAGGAGATGCAAGCTTGGAAAGCTATGGAGAGCAGTAACACCACAACAATGCCTTAGGATGCTGAGCGCTGCAGTTCTCTGGAATCCTGTTCTCCAGGATTTTCTGATCTCATGGTGCATTTGTAGTCACAGATTATTAAGAATGATGTAGAAAAAGAAAACAAGAAAAGGGGCACTGTTGATGTGTTACTGTTACCTTCTTTACTATGGGCAGCCCTGTCCATTACAATAGATCTGAGGCTGAACAGAATTAAGCAAGCTGATGGCTGTAATACAATCACTGCCAGTTTGGCATCCACTGGGACTTCAGAAATCTGTATGTAAGAGATCTAAATCATAAAAGAAAGATTAGTTTTCATTAAATCTATGCTAACATGGCTATTTCAATGGCTAATTATTTTCTAGCATGTTTGCCATAGGCATCACACAGAATTTACGTTATATCTTCCAGCCAAGAGTCTCACAAACACATATGGTAAGCTTTGTACGTGTTATTAGGTTTTATCTGCAGGAGAGGATGGATAATAACAAAGGTTTCAGAAATAGCTATTGATGGGGGGTGCTAAAACACTCAAAAGTAAGAGTATGAGTTCTTGTAGGTCAGTGAAAGAAAATTTTGGCCACCATTACCAGTAGTTGAAAAAAAGCCTGAGTGCAGGACCTGAACTTCAGCTTTAACTGGAAAGTCTCAGTTATTCGATGACTCCACAGCAGACAGAGTCTGGCTGTTCCTAGTCCTCTGCGAGGGGCAATGAACTTCTCTTCTTTGGGGAGCTTCTATAAAGGAAATAGGGGAGATGCAAGACTGATGTCTCATCCAGGGGAAAGTCAGTAAGAATGAGAAAGATTGTGGTGTGCCTACACCGATGTGAAACTATGGTCCTTCCCATGTGTGGGGGACCCTCTAACTGGGAAATGGTTGTGACACTGTCTTTGTAGGAAGGTGACTTTCAGTGCAAAGGCTGTGCCATATGGACTCACCTGAGCTCATGGTTTGTTAAGAAATTAATACTTACTTTGGGTGTATTTGGAAGAAAAAGGCCATAAGAAGAGCAGTACCAAAACCATGCATTGACAAGTCTTGGTCCTGCAAACACACCCTTCTGGGATGTGATGGCAGCAGTGCAGAGGAGAAGGCATCTGTCTTCCTTTGGAAGGCATTGGCCACTGCTCTGGATCTCTTCCTCGCAGCCAAGGGAGCAGCAGGCACCCTCACATCAGGACGACAGCTAGCAGCCAGGCTGATCCAGCCCCGTTTTTGTGAGCACACCTTCCCGCAGCTGCTCCATCTGCACTTGTTGGACTGCCCACTGCAGCACCAGGACTTGCTGCCCACCAGTGAGGTCCCCGAGCGCTGTGGTGGGAAAGCATCAGCTTGAAGGGACTTCACTGAAGTCAATGGGATTGCAACAGATGTACCTCAGAACCAGTCTTATTTCTACCACTCACTATATTTAGCAGATAGTATATTATTTTCTGTATTGTTTTCAGTTTGCCTCAGTCCTACCTGTAGGGGTAACTAATTAGCTGCACTTGCAAATGCTGGGCCAGACTTTCAGCCGGCCCTTTAAGACCTAAAGGGTTATTCCTGCCTAATAAAATCTTCTTTTCTCTATAGAAAATGACAACTTTCAATCTGCTCAAGTGACTCCAGGAGTAATCCTGACTTGGATATCAGCTGTTTTGCTGCTTTCTATCAAGACAAACAACAGAACCAGAGACCACTTTTGCAACTAAGGACAAATGCAATTTCCCCCCAGGTTCTGTTGTTCTGTTCAGTGTAATGCTTCCTTACCATGTACTAAATTTTTCAACAGATTGACTTCTTTTAGGGGTGTCTGCCAGCTAACTGCTACCCAGATCAAACATCCCCTAACACAGCATCTGTATGCTCTGTGTCAGCCTTTAATCAGTTTCCCAGTCTATAATGACAGCATATCATCAGTTCTTGTACCCAAGATGTCATAAGCAGCATCTGAAATTGGAGGAACCTTACCAATACCCTGTGTTAAACATAAGCAGTGAGATCCAGAAAACGTTTTGCATTTTTCCCCTCCACCATCTCCTTGTTCCCCCCAGCCTGAAACATGAGGCAAAGCGATAGCCAAGCTGGTCTCCTGTGGGACTGCAGCCCTTAATTGGGAATGGGACTGCTTGCCTTCATGGCTGTTCTCTGGGGAGAGAAAGCCCCAATTCAACTCTTGCTTCTCTCTGAGTGATCCACAAAGAAAATGGAGCCAGGCTAAACAACAATAGCTTCAATCAGCCACACACGCACTAAACAAAGGGATTTTTTTTTATTTTTTATTTTTGCTGCACAGCCAGAAGAGGAGGGGTCTGATTGGCATTCAGGCTTTGCAGCATCTCACTGTGGGAGAGAGGTCTTCTGCAGTCATTACTCTCCTATGGTGCTTGTTATTGACAGCACTTTCCACTGACTCTGGCAGAGAATAAAAGTATCCCTCTCAGTAATATCATTCACTTCCCCCGATTGCTGTTCCCGCTTTCTGTGCCTCATCCAGAGCACATGTGCAGCTGAGACAGAGTGATCACGGTGACCTCCTCTGAATATGCATAAATGCTAAGAATCTTCTCTCTCTCTCTCTCTCTTTTTTTTTTTTTTCTTTTTTTGCTTTGCTGCCATGGCTCACTGAAGCAATAGCTTGGCCAGCATTTTGCTTGTGAAAGAATGCAGTACTTTGCAACTGTTAGCCCACAGATGGTCAACTTCTGGTTCTGGCATCCAGACCTTGTATTTAGTGTCACACATAATTTAGAAAGCATATAGTTAAATCTGATGAGACAGTGATGTTCAAATAATGTGCACCTGCTTTTATTTTCTTACAGCGGTTTGGGAGACGGTCAATGAGCTGAGCACGAAGTAGATGCAATATGAGGGAAAAGAAGATTAATGCTACCAAATAATTTTTTAGAATTTAGCTCTCTAGTGCTTGGCAGTTGCACCCTTCATGACTGAAGTGTACTGGATGTAAACATAAAGATCAGGCTGTATTCCTACCATAGCCATGTAGATACAACTCTGCCAAACTTCTGTAGGCTATGCAAATGAAAAGGGTGGATTCACCATCTCCATTCTTTTAAAATCCCAATGGGGTTTGCTCCCCTAAGAGCAAACACAATTAACTTTTGCTCATAATTGTTAGTCACAATGCACACAATTTGCTTTTTGCCTTTTATCTTATGGTCTTATTTTGAAGCATTTTCCTTATCCATGAAATGTTAAAGGCTCACCTTTTGGTTTTAACAGAAATTGACTGGTACATTATTTTGACTTCAGGATCAGAATTTTTCAAATTAAATATGAATCACTGAATGGCTGAGGTTGGAAGGGACCTCTGGAGTCACCAGGTCCAACGCCCCTCCTCTAGCAGGGACACCTACAGCAGGATGCCCAGGACCATGCCCAGAAGGCTTTTGAAGAAAGTGGTTAAAATACCAGAAGAAACACTATGGCAGAATACAGAGATAGGTCTGCTGAGGCCTCTTTGCTTTTCTAGGAATTGCTGGGATGGAGACAACAAAAATAAACGGTGCCATCAGACCTGCCTCTGTATGCATTGTCTTGCTGTTGTAACATCACTTGTCTGATAAGTGTGTTTGCACAGGATTTGCTTCAAGGACCTTATAGCACAGAAATAAGATTTCAAATAATCACAAAGTTTTAAGAAATCAGTAAGTCAGTTAGGTATTTGAGAATGTAATGGTACATTCATAATTCATGCTCTGTCTTTGCAGGGTTCAAATCATTCTTAATTCATTTTTATATTGCCCTTATCCTCCTCTTATCAGAGATGTTCCTAAATTTTTTATGTTCATTTAATTTGTATTTGTATTTTTACTAGCAAGCTCACGTTATTTCCTGAACACAGGCTCCTTGGCTGTTCTAGCTGGAATAACATTTCCAAATGACTGTAATCACCAGTGCCACTGATAAACAGAGCTGCAACAACTTCACTCTTCTTAGGTCTGTGATGCTGATTGCTTGCAACAGGTCTCCTGTAAACACCACAAAACACTCAATTCTCAGCCAATAGAAATCACTGTAGCTGAATTAAGGTAAGTGTTGATTTATACTAGTTATTTTACACTGGTCTTGAAGTCCTAAACACGAATTCCCCTGGGAGCAGCCAGAATAACAGAATTTTCCTCTGCAGAAACCTTAAAAAAAAAAAAAAGGTTTCTTTTATAGCTTGTTTGTCATTGCTTTCGAATCAAAACCTTGGAGCTTTTATAATGAGAAAGTAGTTTAACAGAATCAAACATAAGCATATCACAGCACAGAGCAGGGATTAAGGATCAGAAATCATCCCTGATTAGTGTTATTGCTAGTACTTGACCCATGTCCTAGAGAAATGAAAACACTTTGCTGCCCAGTAACAGAAAGAGAACAAAGCAGGCAGAGGAATAAAAGGAGGGGGGGAAAGGAGCATTTGTTATGGTTTGTGTCAGGAAATAGAGGTTAGAAATTGATCAGCAGTGAGATCTTTAGTGAGCTTTTGGCAAAACTGCTAAAAGCCCCAGTTAGTTAGATGGGGAAAAAAAAAAAAAAAAGAGCTTTGCTTGTTCTATGAACAGTTCAATGAAAGATGTATTGGTGGCAGAGCTTTACACTCCAGAAAGTAGTGAGGATCTGATCCTGCACCTGTGACCCCAGGAGAGAGCTGTCCTCTCAGAGTCAGCATTGCAAGGGCAAGGTCTAGATCAGATGCCTAACAGTGGTAGCATTAGCCATTGCTTCTGGAAGACTTGGGAGCTTGGAAGAAAAATAAAAGAGGAAAAAAAAAGACATAAAAATAAACATAAAGTAACCGACAAAATCTTCACAGATAGCAGTGTTAATTACCAGTACTAAAACTGATTTATAACTTTACTAAAGAATTCAGTATGGATTCTTCTTTAACTGCTATGCTGCCTTAGAAATTTCTGTGGTCACATGGCATTTCATCTGCTTTGTAGCAAATTGGGGAAAGAAAGGAAGGAAGGGAAGGAAGGAAGGAAGAGCTGAGTTCTGCAAAAAAACCCTGGGAAGTGATGAGAAATTAAATACTTAATGCTTTAGTCCAATGTTGAGTATATAACCAAAAGGTGTGAGATGCCATACCACGCATGACTACATAGTACTTGACTTGAAAGAATGTGCTTGCAATTTATATTTATGTAAAAATGATGTATTACAATGCAAAAAGTTTAGAAAACAATTACTTTGTGATGACACTGCACTCTGAAGTGCATCTAATTCTCACTATTTTGATATATCTCATGATTTAAATAGGTAATAAACAGACATTTTTTAAAAAATGCGACCAACTTCAGAAAAGAGCAAAAAGACATTCAGTATTGAAGATCAACATCTGAAATTTCAGTTTGTTTGTTTGTTTGTTTTCAACAGGTATTTGGGACTGAAGAAAATTTAAAGTGTTTTGATTTGTTAGTTTGATGATATGTTTTCAAATAGAATTGAATTATTCTTAGAAATTAAATCATTTCACATTCAGAAACATCAGTTTCATTTTCAAAAATGTTGTAATGGTATTTTTGAACTTCTACAGCATTAGTGTGAAATATTTGACAAAAAAAAACCAAAATCCTAAATTTCTTTGTGAAACACTGCATGCACAAAAACATACCTTAGTTCTATCTACCGTATTTCGTATTCATTCAATATATAGTTTCTGGTATCAATTCATTTTGCTTCTGTTTGAACGCCAACTAAAACCTGAAGATATGCACTCACTCTATGCAGCAAAACTTGAAAATTTGGCTTATGCTCATTCTAAAATATATTATTCTTAGAAATCAAGGTTTGTTTTAGTTTTATTCTGGTGTTTGGTTTTATTTATTTGTTTGTTGTTGTTTTTTGTCTTTTTCAAAGTCAATAGTATGGTATTTGAATATTTAAAGCTGACAAACCTAGTACTGTAAACACAACAGACATAAAAGTTCTCTATTTCGCCAGGCTGTAAATAAAAGTTGCTACAGAAATTAATTAGGCCTTGAAGTTTATAAGTGAGGCATAAATAAGCGTTGCCTTCCTAGAAATAGTGACCTCTGGGAGTACTGAGAATGACCTTTATAGTATCAATAAACTTTCTGTACAGTAATAATTTCTGAGGGGGGACTAACTCTGTACACACACAAATTCCTTTGAATGGAAACAAAGCTGAAGTCCAGACTTTGTTCTTCAATTCATATTTTAATTATAGAACTCAATGAAATATAGACAAGTGAAAAATATTTTGTGTATACACATATATATAAATTAAATCCTGTATGTAATCTAACAAACAATGCAAACCAACCAGATCTATAAAATACTTCTTCTACTATACAGCTGCAAAAGTAATTTATTTTTTTTTTACCAGAAGGAGATGAAAAAATCGCTATTTAAAGCAACACCTGCTTATATCTTCAAGTGCAATTTTTCATTTGAATTGTTTCTTGTCAGAGGTGATTGTATTCAAACACACAGAAGTAAATTAAATAGGTGAACAGAAGTAACTCAGCTTCTAAAAAGACTATGTGCAAATTGTTCTTGTAATTACTGTTAATTGCAAAAAAAAAGGGGGAGGAGAGGGGAGGCAGAGGTGAAGGTGATTTTGAAATTAAGGGTCAGGACTATTTGTTGCACAATGAAAAAACAATCCTTATGGGATAAGTCTGATATTTCTATGATAAACCTGACTAAGCCAAATCTCTGAGTAATCTCTGTGGTCAGAGCAGCTACAGAATATTTATATAAACATCTGAATAACAGCTCTTAATAAGGCTGTTATAAAAAAAAAAAAAAAAGAAACAAATATAAGGCTTTTTTTTTTCCTTTTTTATTTATTTTTTTTTCCTAAAATGGGGCAGTTTTCTCTGCTGAATGTGTGATTAATGGACCTGTCACTAAAAGGTGAAGGCAGGATTTTGGTTAAGAATATGTGGAACCAGGACTGGGCTCAACCTTGGGAACAGCTTTCCTGCTTCCACAATGCAGGATCCTCCTCGTGCATACATCAGACAGAAGATGAAGTCTTTTCCTTATATGAGTAACCTGAGTTGATACCAGCCTTCACGCAGGAAGAGTGCAAGAAACAGGAAAGACAGGGCATTACTGAATTTGACATAGAAAAGCTTACCTGGCAATGAAGGCATTTTCTTCCTGTCTTCCACGCTGGGGAGCAGTAGATGTAGCTACAAAGTTCTGGGGAACTATTTTAATGCAAAAAATTTGGATTCATACCTGTACTGCCTTAATGCCCCATAATGGCCACGGTTTTGCTTATGTGGTGTTAACGTGCTTTCCTGACCCATGATGTGAAGAACTATATTGTGCATGATTTTCTAGTTATATTACATTACAGAAATTTGTACTGCATTAACACAGAAACAAAGTGTTTCAGAGCATAATTTGAATAGGTTTTCCCTTTGTATGTCAGACATACTGCATTCATTGTTGTTAGCTTACCACATATTGACAAATTCTGGGGGTATTTCCCATTGTTTTGTCAAACAAGCACTACTGATATTTATGGCAAAAAAAAATGCATTTTCTTTTCTTTCAGTATTTATCCATTATATGGGCAACATTTGTTAGATGCCTATGATCTAAATTTAAATAGGTATAGCAATGTTTATTGCTTTAGTCTTGGAGAGCTTTAACCGATGGGACAGCTGTAAATGGAAAACCACCCAAAGAAACTTATGCCTAGTTTAACTAAGTGTGTCCAATGAACCACTCCAGAGCAAGAGGGAATGTTTTTTTCTCTGTGCTCATTAAAAAATCATAGTGTATTAAGCAGCTATACTACATCTGAAATCCAAAAGGAGCCTGCTGAACTGCAAACCACTAATAATCCTAAAGGGAAGTTTCAGAATTTTCTTTGTAATGCAAATATGTGTGAACTACATGTCAATAGTAACTGCCTTTTTGAGTCTGTCCCTTCCCGTTTGTAACAGCATCTCATCTGTTTCAATTAGAGCAATAGCTTTCACAGAATACCTGTATGAGAAATGCAGCTGTTTTTACTGAGCGTTTTGTCTTGGAAAGCCTAAATGGGCTGGTTTATTTTGCTCTGTATTTCATCTCCGCTTCCCCACTACTCTGTATCCCTCAGTGCAGAGTAATTGCACAACATAACAAGCTCATGGAGAGAACTCATTGGCTCTCTCTCAGCCACAATTTGTTGACTTTTGTATTAGTGTGCACAAGGAAACTGCCAGAAATGCCCCAAAACAATTAGGGCATTGGCTGTATCAGGAGGCCCCGAGGCATTACAAGATATCTTAGCATGACACCAATTTGTGGATGCTTCAGTTGTAATGAACCAGAAATAGAAGCAAAAACTAAACAATTTAAAAATATTTAAGCTTTTGGAGCATGCTCTGAGATAAGGAAATTTGTATAATATTTTCCCAGTAGCAGAGCACTCTATGACTCAAGAAAGAGCTTGTTTCTTGAGAAACTCTAGAAACTGCTCTGAAGTTAAATGCTCCCATGCAAAAGCCAAAAAACAGGACTAAGCTTCAAAACAGCAGGGGACTTAACCCCCCATTCAGGACTCCACAAGACCTAAGAAACTCTAGGTAACCAAGTTGAAGTCCAAAAGACAAGCTGTCAAACAAAATCTCATTAAATCCACAAGCACTAAAAGAGGCTGAACAGCAGACATCACAGCGGAGGAAGAAATGTAACGAAGTGCAAGCATCCAGCAAATGCATTGAAGTCAAAAGTCCAACTTTACCTCACAATTTATGCTATGATAATCCTGCATCATGATGCGTTCAGAAGCGTAGTAGCATCATGGACAAATAATTTTATGTTTTGAATTTGGCTTTCTACTTTTTCTGATGCAAGTATCAAACCCTGACTGAAGAAAGAGATGGATGTTCTTACAAAACACATACCAGTAGTTTCACACACCCAAACAAAATTAAACAACAGACCAGGGAGTTCTGCAAGGCCCTCAAGAATAGAAGATATCAGGAAGAAGGAGCATCATGAAAGCATTTATGCAACTGAGCAATAACCTCAAAAGTCAGAAATCTAAAAGACAGCTTCTATGTTCTTTGATATTAATATTTATCATGACCTTGTGAAAAATACTGTAAAAATGGTGCTCTTAAGTACAACAGAAATTGAATTCTCACACAGATCTGAGTTTTTTATGGGAGATTTAGAAGTATTCCTGAGGGGGCTGTGATGGAAACTGTTAAATAAATGACCGAAGATGAAAGTTGACTGCTTGTTTCTTCAGAGAGCCCTTTTCTTGAATAAAAGTTTTAAGAAAGTTCTCACTGTTGAAATTTCCAGTGAGACAGATAGAAGAACTGGAATGTTTAGTGGAAAATATGGCTTTAGCTTAAAAAGGATTAAACAGAGAAAATAATTAGAAATTGCCCAGATTTTGAGACCATCTCCTCCATGTGGGTAAACTAGATTTACTACCTAAATATGAGTTTTGTGTTTAATGTTATCTCACCCTGAGCTCTGGGGAAGAGTGGAAAAGACCTGGGTGCTTAGGAAGGCCCTACGTGAGCTTACCTTGCCTTGGCTGACTTATTTCCACTCGTCAACTTCAGCAACCTAAGGATGGACCAGCCTGTAGATATATGCAGAGCCAGGGGCAGTACAGACTGAAAAAGTTGAGGCCACCCATACAGAGTTTCATTTCAGGCTGCTTAATTACATTTCATTTTATTTTGTTTGGAAGATGAATATTGACCATTTTGCTTGCAGTTAGTTTCTGGCCTATTTCACTCTTTTAAATTCCTGCTGACCGGCACACTTCCTCTGGCTTTAACACTACACCCTGCTTTTTGCAAAAAAAACCCACAATGCGTTCTCACTGGAGTTAAACAATGGAATTACCGTTGGACCAGCTGACTTACACTGGAGGTCCATATACAGCAGAAAACATCATTAGATGGTGGTGTAGTCCAACTGGGTAAGATGCTGGAGACACAGAGTGACAGGCAGAGGGAGATCATTCAGACTCCTCTCCACAGGGCACAGAAACAACCTCAAAATTTGTTTCCAAGGCACAGGGTCTATGCCCCTCAACTGTGGGACATTTCTCCTCTCTACTCATCAAGGTACTGTACCTGACAAACAAGTTGAATCTTCTCTTCCCCCAAATATTGTCCTGCTCATAGACAAATATGAAGTCTACAAACCAGCATGAAATAAATGCATGGCAGAAAGGAGCTGATCTTAATAATCCTCTACTGAGAACACCATAATGCTGTTAGAAGGACACCTTTGATTTGCAGAAATGTGCCACAGACTGATAGTCCCCAAACTCTTTGAATCTTTCTTGCTATTGCCTAATTTACACCTGTTTTAGCGCAGAAGTTAGTGGAGTCAGATTAGAGAAATGAGAGAAGGATGGAAGCTTTATGACCTTGTTTTCTACTAGAGAACTCTCTAAAGAGAGCATGGGAATAAGTACCCACAGGAGAGGAAAAGCTTTAGGATCCCCTACTTCTGTTCACAAAGAGCACTCACTAGAGAGACTGAAATGCTTGTGTTTCTACAGTGCCCTTAAGCATTATTACTTATTATCATTTATGTGAATACAAGCTGTGTTCACAGCAATAAAATAAGGATAAGCTTGGGTAGTATTAATAGCCCAACTAATTACAGTGCTATAAAAGGTTTATAGGTGATATAAATTTCAATATTATTACTACCATACCATGACACTGGCTTTATCTAAAGGAAGGTGTTACAAAGCTTATCTCCATGCGCTCTGTTTTGGCTCTAATTC
The DNA here is from genome assembly GCF_964034855.1 of Anser brachyrhynchus. NCBI lineage: Eukaryota > Metazoa > Chordata > Aves > Anseriformes > Anatidae > Anser > Anser brachyrhynchus. The sequence continues at coordinate 73,015,715 of NC_137696.1, forward strand.
ACAAAGAATTATTAAAGACAAAAGGATATGGGAACACTCTCACCTGGCTACAAGGCCAACTCAGGACGTCTAATCCTGCAGTTACAGTAAAAAAAACTCTCCGGATTCCTGTTTACGGATGGAAAAGACCAAATTTTTTTTTTTTTTTTTTTTTTACTAATTTCCATGGTCATTTAAAATTCCAGCAGCATTCCTTCAGCTGTGCCCAACCTTGTCAGACATCAAGAGCAGTCTGAGATATTCAACTGGAAAATTAAAAACTCTCTAATCTTCTACTTTGGTAATTTCTTGTTAATAAGGAGACATGACCCTTCTATTATCTAGACTCTGGGAATAGCAAAAGATCTGTTTGGGCTAGATACACACCAGCCTTAATGATACTGCTTTGTGGAATACTTCACTGGTTCTAGGTCATATTATAGATGCGTTCAGAAATCTCAGAAATATGCTATTTGTTTTCAGCAAAGCCAGAAATCTTCCTAGAGATTCTGGCAGCCCCTTGAGTAAAAGAAGGCAAGAGAAGGCAAAATATTATGGAAGTAAATGTCTAGGTTTATAAATGATGTAAGAAGAAAGGATCTGAATTTGTTCAACATTAGTCCCCTTTTCCTATCAAAACAGAGCTGTATGAAGTGTGTAGTTGTTATTTCTTCAGAAGGGGAAGTCGTCTTCTAGCAGGTTAACTACAGTTGCAGTGGGACACTGGAACCAAACAGAAAGTGAAAAATGGAAACACAGGAGTGCCTCTTTATCGGGTGGCTTTTCTTCCAAGTTACTGTGATACTTGAGCTTCCTAATGTGATGAATTTAACAAGGCAACTGGGAACAGCAGGGAAGGAGGGGCTGCTCACTTACTGGAGCCAAAAGACAAAAGGCTGTCTGCCAAGGCCAGGCATAAAAATATTGATGGTGATCATCCAGCATCAAGAAATGAGGATTCATCTGTTACTGGAAGGAATACATTGGCACATACCGCTGCTGGGTGAGAGGGTGAGGTGCTAAAGCCGTCACAGCTGGTTTTAGAAACAAACAACTGTGCCTGTTGTTGGGCATCAGGCCGCTGAAGACTGAAAGGGCCTTGGCTAAATTGAATTGAAAGTGTGTGTCATCCAGTGCATAGCTGGGTCCACATGAGCCTTTCCAAGGCCAAGGCTGAAAGATCCACAGAAGCTTTTGGTATGGGATTCCAGCTGAAGTGCCCAGTGACCACAGTATCTGTGCAGGAAAGCTTACAGACCCATCTGCGTTATCCATTTTCAAACCAAAGACTGACTTCCAAATCATCCTTTTAAAGATGCTTATACGGTTAATCAAAAGCTGGGAACAGATAGTAGGATGGTATTTGGGAATTTGTTGTTTCAGTTTTGGGGAAAGGGTCTGCTTTCTGTTTTTTACAGAAGGGGCTTCTGTAAAGGGAAATCCTGCCTCAATAACCCGCTGCAGTTCTGTAAGGGTGCCAATAAGCGTGCAGCTACAAGGAATTGAATGGACACAGCATATTTGGATTTTAAAAAGTCTTTGACAGGGTTTCACACCACAGGTTGTTAAAGAAACAGCTGCCACAGGACTGGTGGGAAAGTCCTCTTCTGACTGCATACATCCATTGATCACTTTTCATGATGGAGAAGTGGAGCTAAGAAGGTACAAACAGGCCCAACTAATCATTAGAGGGATGGAGCAGCTGCTTTAAGAGGAGTGATCAGACGAGCTGGAACTCTTCAAACAGGAGAGAAGAATGGTGATAAGTGAAAGTACATTTATATGCAGCATATGGGGAATTTTTGGAACTTGCTGCCACAGGAAGGTATGAAGAAAAACAGTACCAAGGAGTTCAAAATGGATTAGACAAATTCATGGGCATCGGGTCCGTGCTAAAGAATTCAGGCCCTGATATTAATCTAACATCCACAATGAAACAACTGTGGCAGATATGAGGGAAAAAAAGACCACAGAAATCTCATGCACCCCCTAAAGAGGCGTCTCTTTATGCCCCTTCTGAGGCAAGGTGGACCTGAGGTAGACCATGGGGTTGACCCAGCTGGGTTTGCAGTATGTTCTTATGAGACATTTGTCCGAAGTGGCGAACAGCATCTTGTCCTCTTTCATACTCTGTACTTGCTGTCAGTAAGCTTTCTTCCTTTTCCAAGAGGAGGGAGCGGAGAGCCACCATGACTAAGCAGGCCATGTGTTGTGTGCCAGTTTTGGTAGCATGGGTCCCCTCTGCACTCAGAGAAGACTGTACATACAGTACATCATACTTCTAGAAGCCGGGATCAGTGGGCAAACTGCCATGTAACGCGTATAATACCAGCAGCACTGTTTCTTATATTTTCCTTTCTCTTTTGTCACTACTTTCTCTTGCTCTGGCCAAGAAGAACATAGGCAAATATAGTTTCTTCTTAAGAGCAGCAAACTACTAAATTTATCAGTCAGGCATATTCTATTCTCAGTACAGCCAGCCAGATTTTTTTTTTTCAAAATTTCTTTGAATTAGATATTCTAAATTTGCGGGTTTTGGGAATCACACTATGATGAACATACTAAACTTGAGATTAAAAAAAAATGAGTAAGAGATTCCATGTTTGAAAACTTTCTTTACAGCTACGTAAAAACATACTTGTAAAACTTGGAGGAGATATTCTTGTTTGACAAAACTATATGAGAGTTTTAAAAAAAATACACTTTGTCATAACTCTCTTTAAATTACAGAAGTATTCTATAAAAGTTGGCAACATGACTTTATATGAAGCACAATCTTTGTAAATTTGCTTCACTGCCTCTGCTGATTTTCTTTCCTGTCCACAGCAGAAAAACAAGAATAAGATTATACTTTAAATAACTTGTTCAGTGTTACACACTGAATCAAATTTATAAGTAGAATTTTGACACTTTAAATGTGTTGTTTAATATATATGAACATATGGGGTCTAAAATAAAATAGCTTTTAAAGGCACTCAGCTACCACAGTAATGGATGGATGGCCAGATAGATAATGTGTGCTTTTGATGTGATTTACTGCCTTCAAGGAACCTGTGCTCTACAGCTCTGAAACTACAAATTCCCTCAGACTCTGTGCTTGACTGAACTCTAACCACAAGGGGCATACCTTCCAAACATAACTTTATTGGTTTCATTTCCATGGCAGCAGCTGTGAAAAGGCTATCCCACTCAAACTAACCACAGCAATAGCTGTGATGAAATGTTTGATCATCACATCTCTATAAATTACTGTTTATATTTACTTGTAGTTCAAAAAGATAGAGATACATTTTCGTCTTCCTTATTAAAGCACATAACTCAAAAGCTGACTGGAATCTTCTACATTAATGAAATTCCTGACTTGAAAAGAGTGGTTTTTTCCTCAAAATTCACCTATAAGAAATATTCTCAGCTTAAACCTAAACCAAATTCTTTTGAAATTTCATTCAACTACTGTCTCTATTTTAGATATGGATATAATCAATTACAGATATAATAAAAATGCAACTCTGTAACCAAGAAAGCTTCTTGTTCCAAAATGCAGCTTCTTTTTCTTTTTCTCTTGCTCTTCACTACATATCTCTTCCCTATATTACGACTCTTTCAGACAAAGCCCCTGAGAGATGGCGTAAGAATTTGGTCTTATTGTATCATTTCCATTGATAGCGGAGTGTCTTGTACAACCCACTATCACAGCTCTGATGTTCATTTCATTTCTCTTACTAAAAATAGTAAACAAGTTGCCTCCTTATGAAATCATATTAGAATAAAAATTGTTACTGACACGCTAACATGAAGTAGGTGGAAAAGAAGCTAAAGCCTGACTCAGAAACAAATGCATCACTCAAGGATAGATTCAAAGATGTGATCAGTTGAGAACCATTTTCCATCTATAGGTAATATTTGGAATAAATGATAAAAATGTTTATAGAATAAGGCAGGGAAGCAGGGATTTGTGCCTAACATTACAAAAAGACTCAATAAAAAAGGAAATCAGAACATCAGAAATACGAAGAGAAAAAGCTTTGGATGGCACTGATAGTAGAGACAAGCAGCATAAAAATAATTTTGGTATGACGGGGAAAATTGGAATCAGCAGGGAATTCCACTGATCACAAACTCAACACAAGGCTTTCAAATTAAGCAGAGGATAAGAGCTGCTGTTCTCCAGGCATGCTGACTCACTCATCTTTCTGTAAGCCTGCATCCATGTTTTGGTCTCAACTCCCACTGCTCATTACAGCTTTGCAGTCTTGATTTATGTGCCTGTTTTTCTGTTCGTGAAAACTGTTCATAGATTCCTCTGTATTGGTCTTCAAATTGCCCAGAAGGCTACATGAAGATCATACTGTATTTACGTTCTGAACTTAAAAAAATAAACCACTTTCTGCTGCACTTTGCTTATTGGCTGGTCCATTCAAGTCCATGATAACCCTAAATTCCACCTTCACCCTTGTGGTCATTTCTTTTTCAGCCTCTATTTCATTTTGTCATTTCAAATGGAACTGGACAGGATCAAAAGGCAAATTTTCTCTTCTTCCCTGAGGGTGTCAAGGAGTTAGAAAGGGGTGTCATCAATTCTTGCCCTTAATTTGAGCTGTTGCCAAAAAAAGTCACAAATCTGTAGTTTGGATAAGGATGGTCTGCTCTGTAATAGCATAAAAATCATATCTGACTGTCCAAACAGCCAGCCACTACTCTTCCATCTGGAGACAGTGTCATCAGCAAATTCAGACATCCAGAGCAGAAGGTATCACAGTCTGCACATGGTCATTGAGTCTGATGGAGGTAAATCACAGATACATCATGGAATCAGATTTCTAATTCCAAGTGTTGGAACTGAAATCCTTTCTGTTCCCCTAGGCCGTTTCACCACTTTTTCACATGAGAAAATTTCCATTTACACTGCTTAGTAATATCACAGAACTTTTGTGACTTTGGTGTCATTCTGAATTGGGGAAACGGTGATCAGATCTCTAGGAAATGTTCTTGAGGAACTCAATGTTCTTGAGCATTTAAGTGCTCCTATTTTCAGTTTGTTTCCACAGCAGTTCCCTAACAGCATCCTTTTGTCAATCTAACTGGAAAAAAATCTCAAACAACCCTTTTCAACAGAGGTGATTTCTACTATACACATATTATCTCTAAAAGACATTTTTCAAACACTAGTTTATAAAACTGAAAAGTGTTAAAACCTTCACTGGTGACTGTTGATGCAGTGGTTCAATTGAGGGGCACAATATTCCCTCCAATTTTAACTCAGGAGGTGTTTTTATTTATTTATATATATTTTGATCATATAATTATCACCAGATGATATAATTTTGGAAGAAAGTGAGGAAAAACAACCCTTTCTCCCAATCATTTATAGCTCTGAAATAGTTATTATCAGTGTATCAGAACAGTTATTGTCCTTGCTTTGAAGTTAGCAATGTTAATAGGTAATAGAAATATTTTTAATGAAGAAATTGTGTTACTAAATTCCTCGAAAGGGGATCGTTTATTCCTGAATACCACTTTGCAGCTAATCTGTTGGTATGTGGTATTATTTTCAGATGAAAAACACTATCAGTAATTTGCTCAAAGCTCTTCACTAATGATATAAATATCATCTTGTACAACTACTCTTGAACTTCCATTCTGATAAATTTGAAGCTTTGTCTGTGAGATTGCAAAAGGCAATGACCATCATCAGTGCTATTGATCCTGTTGACCGTTACCTCCTAATTCTACAGCTTTTTAGTCCTGCCAATAAGCTCTCTCTCAGTACCCAGGTTTTCATGAAAAAATCTGCTTCTTTTCAGTGTTGCTTACTTCTATAACCAACAATATGTTCAGTCCATTACACACTGATAAATCCGTGACAGATTAAGTCCGTGACAGATTAAGTCCACAAAATATTAAACACAGTTCAAGGAAGTACAAAATAAAAGAAACATTGGGAAACATTAATAGTGTGGTAGATTTAAAAAAACAATGAAGAAATTTAGTCAGGCAGATTTTCTTTCAGTATTGTCATTAACAGAAGATGATAGGCTGATCCCTCACCAATGCAGGATTAGCAGAAATTATGGAAATAAACACAAGCCTCACTGAAAGCATGAGAAGAAATGCCTCTGTAATGAATGTGACAGACACAGTTGAAAACGAATTGCCATTTTTATTCCACTTTTCAAAATATTAGGAAATAAGGAGATGACATTTCATCACATTACTGACAAAATACGAAATATATTAACGAGGATTAAAAAAATGAGCCTTTTGAGAAAAGTGAGAAAGAAAGTTGAATGAACCTTACAATTTGCACTAAGCAGCTTCCATTTAGGAATGAATTGCTGCTGTACTGTCAGGTGTGTATATAACAAATAGACGGCAACTGTGAAACTTTTAGGAAGATACATCTTGTTTAAATTTGAAAGAAGTGATTTTATTTCTTGTGTAAACTGGCTTGTGTTTATTTGACTGTTTAATTTAGAATTTCAGGTGCATATACTTATAAGCACCCCTTTAAATGCTTGTTGTGTACATTTGCTTAGAAATAAGTATTGATGCAAAAGTGTGCTTTTCTATACAAGGTCATTGACACAGAAGGTCTACATTTTAGACCTTCCTCCTTTTTCCATGGAGTGGTCTGTTACAGTCTTTGCTGCTTGACAAATGAAACAAGCACCATGCTTTTACATCAAGATCCTTTTTATATCTAGATTATTTTAAAGAAAGAGTAACCACCTGTAAAGATGATGTCTTTACACAGATTTAGGCATGGGTGCAATCATTTTAAACACACGTACTGAGGTACAAACTATGTATGAAATGAGTCAGCCCAACTAGAAATGTTTCCATCATCAAAGATCAGTTTATGGCGCAATTCTTTCACAGGCACTTGTGCACGTGTCCAAACCTCTGTGTTACCTAGTATCTTGCATTTATCTCAGAGTCCTGCACTAGAAAATGTTTTAGTGAATGTGATCTCTATTTTGAGAAAGGATCTTATTCAACAGCCATTACGTTATTGTCAAAATACTACTATAAATACTATAGTCATTTGTCTTCTTAAAGGCAGGTTGCTCTGGGATATGACTTAAATTTTCTCACACTGAAAAGCGTATTACTTTTCTGCAGTGTGCAACACCTTTTAAAGAAAAAATAACTCTACTTTTTATTTTAAATTAGTTTTATTTCACTACATACTTCAAATAAATATTCTCCTGATAAAGAAGTATTATTTTATACTTTCTAAGCGAATAACCATACAAAACCTGCACACATTCAAAATCCTCACAGCAGGTTTTTTCCCCCCCTTTCTTCAGTCTGTTCTCCCAGAGTCCCAACCAGCATCACTCCCTGGTTCAGCCCTGGCCAGCAGCAGGTCCCTTTCGGAGACAGCTGGAGCTGGCTCTGATCTGACCTGGGGCAGCTGCTGGGCTCTGCTCACGGAGGTTACCCCTGCAGCCCCCCGGTGACCAAAACCTTGCCATGTAAACCCAATGCATGATCATACATGTTTGTTTGTTTGTTTGTTTGTTTGTTTTTGTATATGTGTATATATTTGTGTGCATGTATATTTTGTTATGTGTGTTTATGGAAAAGCTCTTAGGCTCTGGCACTCCATGAGGGCAAATTACTACAGTTCTTTAAAATGGAGCCAAACTACTTAGATGCCAAACAGGAAAAAAGGGCACTAGTTAATTGTTCTTCTTGCATGCCAATTGGCTGAAATTTTAATTGGACGCTCAAGAACATATTCAAACAAAACATTTCAAAAAGCAATGAAAACAAACAGAATATACCATATTTATATTATTGTTGGATTAAATCAGGGCAGATCCATTTAATTGAAGTAATGACAGTTCACCTTTACCCTGGGTTTTAAAACCTCCTTTACAATTAAACAAAACAAAACTGGGTATCAGATCACAGACAGAGAATCAGCGAAGGATAGATAAATTATATCGTTTAAATATTCTAGCACCTGCACAGAAGCTAGTTCATGAATATTTAACTCAGAAAAGGTACAGATGCTTAGTTGTCCATTGAAACCTCATTTGCTCCATTTCTGTAACAATTTCAAAAATATCCCTGTGAATTGACTGTCACTACCCTATTACTGAAAACTAAAGGATAAACGCCCTTCTGAGATATGCACATGGTCTCTGCCTTCCCCATGTATTTGGAGAGCTCCCTACTGCTGTCGGCAGAGCTCCCACCTTCCCTCAAAGAGCCCTCTTCCCATCAGGGGAAACGTGTGCAAGAAATGGATGAGGCTGCTAGACAGCGTATATTATCTTTCTCCTTTTTAATGCTAAATCAGGAAAAGATAATGTCGAGGGAGGCTCTAACAGAGCCGGCTGCTAACGACCTTGTGCTGAGAGGGAGCACCTTCACAGCTGTATTCAGCAGCCACCTGTAGCTAGAGCATCCTCAGGGTTTGTGAACCAAAATTTCAGCCAAAGGATGACCTAAGGCAAGAGTTGAGTCCCCAAGTCCCTGAATTTTCATCATCTTCCAGAAATGGCTCTGTGCTCCTGCCTGTTCTCACCAGCTTGTGAGCAGAAGGGAGAGAATACAGCACAACTGCAGCTTATACCTAGAGTGCTGAATTTGTAAACAATTTTTCAGATGAAGCTGCAATTATTATTATAGCACTGTTATGTAGAAAAGCAACAGGAATTTGAAGTAACAGCATGATAATGGCTAACAGCTCAGCTACATAAAAAGGAAAAAATGCTTACAAAATGGTGGAAACAGGGTATTAGTACTTTTTTTACCTGAACAATGCATTTAGTTGTAACAATAATTATATGGGTTACACTGATAATAATGGAGATGGAGGAAGAGGAAATTATGAGTTGTGTTATGGCTTGGTATTAAATATGAACTGTAAGAATAAGCTGAAAATTGAGCTTTCTCCCACTCATGTAACTTTTTTTCCTGGATTCACACTGCCTTCCAGTCCTTATTTTAGATAAGGCAGTTTACTTAGATAAAGTTTTATCGTTGTGACTGTGAGTTACCTGAAGCATCACATATGCTCTCTGCTCTTTTCTTTGACCCAGTACCGTCTTGCTAACAGAAACTAATAAAATCCAGAAAAGAAAATGGAGAGGTGGGCTATTTTCCGTGTGTGAGGAATACACTGCATTTTCCAAACCTCCAGAAAAGATGTGATCTTCATAGAAACTTTGCTGTGAGAACTGTGTACAGTTTACAACTGGGCTCTGCAAAATGGGGTGCTGCTGAGTCTTTGATTTAATGAAAACTTAGGAAGGCAATCCAATTCACTGCAGGGGCTGCTTTGTTCTTTCATTACGATTCTTTTTTAATGAGAAAGACGATCGCAAGGATAAACTCGATTCCTCTGAATTTTTACACTAATTACATACAAAGCACCATTCTTGCAGAGCAGGACTTATCTCCTTCAGGCAATACAGTTATCATCTTGTAACCACACTTCAAATCTCCCGTATGAACGCTGGAGCTACGTGCGCTGCATGTGGATTTGACTACCCTGGCTAGCTGCTTGAATTGATGAATGTTTAAAGATTCCATAAATCACAGGCAAATACTGATACTGCGTGAAATGGGAGAGATGACCCTTGCATTCTGCTTACAGCTGTAGGATCAAGGGTACACTATTTTATCAGAACCATTAGCTTTCCTCATTGTAGTGGGAAGGGATGGTTGGTTTTGTAAACAGCGCTTGAGATGTTTATGTATTAAGGGGGGAAAAAGAGTCAAATCCATATACTAACACTACAAAGGACAGTTACCTCTTAATTCTACATAAAATAGACTGTTATGCTCTGTTTGTGATTCAGTTCACATCCTTAAGAGACAATTTATTATTTGACAAACTGTAAGGCAATCTTGTCTAGATAGGGTGCTGCTTTATCATCAAATAAAATTACCACGAATGACATTCACCCCTGCACAATACTGTGATACTATAGGACAAATTTCCAAGCTCAGTGTGTGCCTGCTGCCATGGTACTCAAGCACTTCCAGGAACGTACTGAGAAACACCTGGCTTTCTACATGCTCAAAAGCCTTCATTCTTTAACCTATATCATCTGTGCCCGTATTTGGATCTGTGGCACAACTATGAGTACATGTTACCGCAGCTGCTGAGATGGGAACACAAATCAAGGAGCTGAGAAGTGCAAGTGTTCAAATGGCACTTTCTAAGAGCTTCCTCGAGCCTGCCCACTCATGCCTCCAGTGACAAGGTTTCTCTTCTTAAACAGGTACCCACAGACTTGCGTGCAGATTAGCATCATGTTTGAAAGGCTGGCATGGTTCCTGGAAAAGTGTGTAAGGAGGGAGCTTCACGGGCACAGCAACAAATCCTAAATCCTGATCCAAGCCTAAATGCTTACAAATATATGTTTCGAGTTTGCCCGAAGACTCCGATTTTGGTGCTGGAATAAACATGAAAAGCATCACAATGTAAAACGCTACAGTGTCATCAGTGTTTTGATTCTGTTAAATCCCACTGGCTACCTGTGATGTTGCAGCTGTAAGCTGAATAAATGCATCGCCTCCCATTTTATTGCATCTCTGCTTTCTATTTATGGACTTACTGGCAAGGAATGGCCGCATCTGGCTAAATGTTCCTAAACAGGAACCTGTATGTACATTTACCTCCAGGGCAAAACTGCTTTATTCTCAAGTAGTATATTCAGTATAGACATTGCCTCACAGTGATGATGCAGCATCTTGATGCAAACATGGTCTATCGCCCAGGACTTCAGCCAGCCTAAAGCCCCTTTTATGCTCACTGCGCTTAGTGCCTGTAAGGTTCGCTTTCATAAACTACGTACCAGTCTTTGAATCATGGTACAAATCTGCATGCTGTTTCTAGAAGAAACTGGTTGATGGCATAAACCCGGTAGCCAGAAACATGACCGTGTCTGAACTTCCTGAACTGAGTGTGACTGGTGCTTCTCACCGCCTAATCTAAATCCTCCAGGGATTTTGTTACGAGGAGAGGTACCCCTAGTTCATATGCAACCTTAGTAGAAATTCATTTATCTCTGTAGACAGGACCTTCCATTTCATCATTTAGGTTTAGAGGGTGGTAAGAGATTTCTTTTTCCTCTTGACTAAGTTAGCAGACAGGAAAAATGAGGTGCTCGATGCCCTTTTGCCCAACACTTCTTTTGTCTTTGATGGCACAAAGAATACTTCTTTGACCAGCAGAACTATTTTGAAAGCAAACCAGTAAAATAAGAGGCATCTCTGGACTCTGAATGGGCTGCACCAGGAACCATGGGTTACTACTACAGAGAATGCTACAGCATGGATGCTTGATTAGACCTGGCCTTCATTGCTTTGGGGTCACCACGAGTGTGTTAGTGTTTGCATCATTAAACCATGGCACACTGTGTTCATGCTTAACTGCTGCTACCTGCATCCTAAAGGAAAAGTACTTTCCAATTTTCAGTTTGTATGTGCTGTGGGATGTACACGATTTATTTGAATATGATGCAAGAGGATAGACTGTGCTGCTTTCTCTAGGAGTAGCAGAAAGGTACACATTTTGTAACACGGCCTGCATGCTATGGGTTTGGATAGCAGGTGCCTAACCTAACAGTGAGGAAGCAGAACAGAGAAATTAAAACATGAGAAAGAGATGGCTGAGGTTTCTTTTTGTGGCATTGCCTGCTGACACCTTTTCACTACATTTGGGGCTAGGATTCACCTCCACGTTTATTTGTAAGTTGTTAAACAGCTGACAAAGCAAAACGCACCTGATGAAAATGAAAACTGACTAAGCCCTGAGAGGCCTGGTCCCTTGTGCAGGTGGACAGAAGCAGCAGAACCAAAGCAGAAAGCTTCTGCATGTTGGTTAGTGGAACAAGGCAGCTGACAATGAAAAACCCTAAGGGTAAAAAAAAATAAAAAATAAACATAAAAAAATAAACACCCAACCTCTCCACTAGGAACAGCAAAAGACAGAAAGGTCAAGTTTATTGTTTTTAACCCTGCCTTCTTATCATCAACATGGTCTACTGGTTATTACCCTGTCTCCCTCCCTGGGATGCATCACCAGAGGAATGGCCAGCAGGTCGAGGGAGGTGATTGTCCCTGTCTGCTCTGCTCTTGTGAGGTCCCACATGGGTCCTGCATCTAGGTCTGGGGCCCCCAGCACAAGAATGATGTGGAGCATTTAGAGCAGGTCCAGAGGAGGATCACGAAGTTGTTCAGAGGGCTGGAGCACCTCTCCTATGAAGAAAGGCTGAGAGAGCTGGGGATGTTCAGCCTGGAGAAGAGAAGGCTCCAGGCAGACCTTACAGCAGCTTTTCAATACTTAAGAGGGTTTATAAAAAAGATGAAGAGCGACTTTTTGCTGGGGCAGATAATGACAGGACAAGGGGGAATGGCTTTCAACTAAAAGAGGGTAGATTTAAATTAGATGTCAGGAAGAAATCCTTCACTCCGAGGGTGGTGAGGCCCTGGCACAGGCTGCCCAGAGAAGCTGTGGGTGCCCCATCCCTGGAGGTGTTCAAGGCCAGGCTGGATGGGGCTTTGGGCAACCTGGTCTGGTGGGAGGTGTCCCTGCCCATGGCAGGGGGTTGGGATTAGATCGTCTTTACGGTCCCTTCCAACCCAAACCATTTTGCGATTCTATGATTCCTACCAGCAGTGTGGAATAAATCATGCTCTGTTGAAATTGTATCTCTTTCTGTATTATGGCTGAAGAATGCAATAAGACTTCATTGGACTAAGAGGGGAAATTCTGTGGTTTTGGGAAACTGTCAAAAAGAACAGGATCCCAAGGTCCTCTGAAGACTACACATACAGGAAAAGTTTAACACCTCTTTGAATTGTACCCAACTACAGAGTAGAACAATAAAGGCTCATGCAGTGGAGAGGGCAGTACCATTCAGCATTTCACAGCAGGAGATTTCAAAAATAATCACTTGGAAATAGGGGGAAAATTTAAACAGAAACAAAATAATTATGCAAATGGCACTGAACAGAAAACTGGATCTATTCATACTGTTTTTTTCTAGTTAGATAGCTCTGGCGCCCATGACGTGATAGGAAAACCCCAAACACACAGCAAGTCATACTTCTTGCTCCTGTGCATGCTATCCAAAACAGAAAATTGCAGGTTACAAAAAAATCTTCTCTGCAATTTTTACTGTCTGTAAATCACCAGAGTTTTATTTTAATTTCTCCCAAAGTGCAGAATTCCCTCTGAATATGAAAAGGGCTCTTCAAAGCCTAGACAAAAGGACTGTTTGGCTGACCATTTCCATAATAAACATATCCCACACAGTTTGGCATCCCTAATTAGAAGCCCAGAGTAATTAGGAGAAAGTACACTGCAGACTACAAAGCTCCACACAATAGGGAGAATATGCAGTACAGAGAATACCAAAGACCAGAATGTCACAATTTTTTCTCATCCCAAGCCATGCTCATTGTGATACTCCTTTTTTACAACTTGGTTATCCTGGTCCCTTGCAGCAAGAGGGCCAGGAGGAGCTAGGCCAGCTTGATACTTGCTTCCCCCAGGTTTCGAGGGGAACGCGATGTCTGCAATGTGTTTGCAAGCCTGAGCATGGGCTGGGTCCCAGCATCACCACCACCTTCTCCTGAGGGACTGAGGGCCACTTCTGTCATCAGCAGAGAGGGCCATGAGACAGCAAGTCTGGAGCTGTGCAGGTTTTGTTCAACACTGGGAGCATAAACAAGCTCTTTGTTCTACAGCAGAGGCATGAACGTGATGAGAAAATGGAACGACGATGAAATGTATCTTTTCTCATCAAAATCACTCCCTGTCATCCTAAGTGAACAGGAAGTCCCATATTTCTGAAGGCGTCTCATTGAACATGCCGACAGGATCGATGCTTTTCGAGAAGACTTTTCATCTCAATGGTACAGCACATATTGCCCGAAGTACTTTATATCTAATATAGTTTGATCAGGTTAAGTCATGTACTCTCCTTGTTTCCCACATATGTTTTTATCTGCAGTCAACAAACTAGGTGTTAATATTGAAGAAATTCTGGCATGTCTACCAAAGTTAACTGCATAATACCAGCTTCAGCTTTGAGTTAATATAACATTGCTAGTGGAATGAAATTGAGTTAAAAAAGAGACATTTATCCTTTTATCATTCAATAGATAGCTGACAACCTCTTCAGTAAAACAGAGCAATGCCTATATAGTGTTATACTTGCCTTCAAGTTGCCTGATTCAGTTTTTCTGGGGAAGTAGGAAGGATATTAGGGTGTTATACTTGCCTTCAAGTTGCCTGATTCAGTTTTTCTGGGGAAGTAGGAAGGATATTAGGGTAGAGTTGTTTTTTTTTTTTCTGTTGCTGTTGTTCTGTTTTTGTTTTGATTTGGTAGTGTGTTGTTTTTTTCATGTATCTAAAAGGGGATACATGTTTGAATAGCAGGTAAATCAGGATATGATTGAGATACTAAGGTCATAAACAAATCCAAGATAGAAATGCATTAAAAATGATATTCCAGTGACATGACTGCAATCCTTAATAGTCTCAAGGGATTCTGTAACTAACTTAGGGGCACAGATCAGATCTGATTATGTGTCAAATCTGAGACATTACATTTACTCTAGTGAAAATCGTATTTGCATCGATATATGCTATAACCTCATTGCTTAGTCTAGAAGCAGAACTCATCCAGACATACAGAGATTCATAAAACCTTTTCTGAACTAGCAAATTATTGCCAGCTCTAAATAATGGTGGCCTGAAAATGCAGCATAACCTGTTGCACTGAAATTAAAGGAGCAGCTTGCACTGTGGAGTGCTACTCGTGCAGAACTTGGCCCTTAAGACTTTATGTTCCCCTTCTGTTCAAAACACATCCATACTGCTCCCTCATCCCTTGCGTTCTAGGATAACAAAAAATAGCAGTTTCACATTTTCTCTTTTTTCTTTAAATGGGGTCTAGTAGATGTGTTGTTTTCATTTGTAGCATATGTGAGGTGGCTTTTAGAAGTAATTTATTTTTGGTTGCAAGCTGCTGATGCTTGCACCCATGTTGACTGTTAGTAATTAACGCCTTCTGGTCCACTATGGACAATTTCCCGCTTACTGCTTTTTAAGGTGCTAAAACTAATCTCCACCAGTTCTATGTCCCATAGCTCCATTTCACTGAGAGAAATCTTTTCTTCCTGATAGCTAAGGCTTTTCTTTTCCTCATTTAGTAATAATATACAACCCAAAGGGCTATCTGGAAGTGTCCTGACAAGATTTCTCTAAGCAGAATCCTCTGTTGACAAGGGGACTGAGCTGAGATAATATGTGTTAAAACCTTCTTCTCAAATCAGAGGTGTTACCATGGACAAATACAGGTTTTGGCTGTAAAAACAACAGGCACGAGAGAAAGTTACCTCAAGAGTAAGAACTGAGGGTTTCATTGTTAGTTATTCATATATTTTTTTGGCATATGAGCCAGATAAAACATAATGATATTCATTGCCTGATAATGCTGCATAAGTGACATTAATTATATAGCAATGTTTTTATACAAAAAAAAACCACAACCAAACAACAATAAAAAACTCCTGAATAACTATATTCGAACCCCAGCATCTCAACACTAGTGCATTAATGAGCATTTAACTGGAAGCTATAGATGGTACATAATATATTTGTGGATAAGTGGCTACCGGCATCTATGCATGTGTGACTGTGTGCACACCTAGCTGTGAAGAACTTCTGCACTCACATCTTCAGGGAAATAATACATTCAACTTCAATTTACATATAATATTTTTTTAAAATAAGCTCAAAAATATCCAGAATAAAAAAAAGATAATTATCTAGATACCAGACACATCATTTAACAGAAACTTCAGAGCTCCTTATGTCTCAGAAAATTATAGTTTTCAGTCCTACAGTGAATTGAGCTTTTTTTGGCCACCACAAGTGACTGCTTCTCAGTGAGTACATTTCTGCAAAACCTCAGAGGTTAAGAAAGCAAGCAAAGAAAAAGACAAAGGGATGCAGTTATTTTTGACTACCAGCCAACTTATGATGGTCTGATTTCTGAAGGACAAAGAGGGTAATTTAAAAAATCTTAAATCTTGCATGCAGAGTAGGAGAACAGCACTTAAAAAAAAAAAAAAAAAAAGCCTTCTGATGTTCCTGGCACTCAGAACAGAATCAGCCCATATAAAATTAATATAATTATCATGTGATTTCCATCTGCTAACGAAGCCAAACGATTAGAGCTGCTAGAAGAACTGCCTTAGTGGAACAAACACAGATAATGAATTTGAATAAATACACAAGCAAAAAGACAATGTCAAGCTCAATCATTTGGCAATATTAAATGCTGAGTAAATGAGTCGGCTGTGTATTGCTCTACCATTCAGCAGAAATGTTATGGTGAGTGATTGGATCAAGGATTTCATTGCCTCTCTGGTCAGTTTTGTTCTGGATTTTTTGGACCCTACACCAAACCATCTCTCTGTTTTTGACAGCTCCTTTTCCAGACTATTCCACTGGTCCCCATTATGTTGCACTCTCGTTGTTTGTACACTCTGTGTTTAACTGCAGGCCTGTTCAAACATCTTCTCCAACCATTCTCACTCATCCAAAACATGTTTTTGACCTGTCCCCTAAGACTTTCCCATTCAATTCCCAAACCTATTGTACTGGAACAACAGAGATCTCAAACAACCTCTCTTTAATCAATCACTATATTATAAACAGAGATAGAAAATTATTTATAAAAATAAAATAGATCCTTTCTTACAAGTATGTTTATATGTGTACAACATAGTGCTTGACAGTGGGTTTGAAATATCAATATATACTGGTGTCAAACAGCACTGTAACCAAAGCCCTGTAATGCACAGCAGATTTCTAGCCTATATATCATCTCACAAGATAGCATTTTCAAAAAAGCAAAATCTATTTAAAAGTCACTGGGACTTGGCTTCCACAAAATCTAAATCAGTCCCAAGGAGGACATTTCTGGGATAGAACTTGCGAACAGCTAGGCAATCCTACATTCAGAAAAATTATTTTTAAACTCAGTTCTCCAGAAAGATGCTACTAATACACATTTTAAGCCTTTTGCAGAGAAAAGCACGTGGTGATGCTTCCCCCTACACAAATTGAAATTCCAAGACAGTGAAACACTGCCTGAGCAATCTTTCCTTATGTAATAAGAGCTGACATTTCCTCAGCAGATTGGCCTCTGCTGTTTCTGAAAAATGTCAATGGAGACCAAGTTTTGTAAAACTCGAGCTGTAATACATGTAAGCACTTTGTGTTGCAGGACAGTGGTATATTTTTAATTTATTTTTATTTATTTATTTCTTTTTTTCATGGAAGTGAAACCCTTACTGTTTTGGAACAATTTCATATATTACAGTCTTGTATCAGAATACCACACTGATGGAGGAACTTTAGCTTCAGAGTTGTTCCCAAATCATTTAAAGATATAACATCAAAGATTGATTCAAAATATTTGCTTCTGTAAGAAAACGTGAACCCCTCAGTATGCTGATAGATGCACTGGAGCCTAATACATGTTCTATCTTTTCCTTGACAGAGCCCATCCCTCCTTATGTCAGGAGAGCACAATCACAATAGTACATGATATTTTTGCTCTTTTATTTTGTTTCTAATCCATGTGTTCTGCGAAGGTGAATAAATAAAACGATTACGAAAAAATGAGTGGGTAAGAAATGTACTTAAACGCATTCACCTCCCACACCTCATCTAGACATGAAATCTCAGAGAAAGGAGGGATGGGCAGGAAAGGCACAAAAAAAAGTATTATATATAGGCTGTCAAACAGAGGATCATTTGACATATGGTACCGAAGTGCACTTGAATGCATTTCTCATTTTGGCAGCCAGATCGCTTATACGAGCCCTGTCCCACAACAGTGGCAGGGCCGTAGAGCTTCTCTGCCCACTCAGCATTTCACAGAGACAGCATCCCAAATTCCCTCCTTTCATCTCCTACTTCCAAAACACTAAAATCTGGATGCTATTTTTCGCTAATAGTGAACTACTGAGCTGCCTTGATGAGCAACTAGTATGAACAAGCTCTTCTTTGCTTGCATCTGAGCTCTCCTTAACCTATGTGGCTTGTAAAGCATACTATTCCCCAGCAAAATATGCAGTCATCTAAAACGGACCCTGAATGTGTGGTTGTGGTACCACAGTGGCAAGCCTAAGAGCATTGCCATAAAAATAGTTAGGATGTGAAAAGTACTGATGTTTGGTTTTTTGCTTATGGGTAGAAGCCCTATCCTCAAATCTAGCCCTAATCATGAATCTATTAATTCATAATTTGTTAGTGAAGATCTGTGTGTTTTTTTTTAGTTTATCTAGTTGGTATTACTAGGCAATATAAATATGTTACAAATGTTAATGGGATATGTGTCTAAATCACAGTTAAATATAACTCATTATTTTTCTGCAAAAGCTTTATCCTCACTGTCTTATACAAAACAGTTATGCGTTTCAGAGATGGACACTTACCTTGTCTGACAGCTAGTGTTGTCGTGTAGACCAAGAATAGAAGGATATAATTGAGGAAACTCTGAAAAACAGGTGTGTTGGCATGGAAATCTTCTGACAAATACTTGCTCGTGAGGCCAATGCCACAGATAAGGAGGGAGAGTACCTGGCCAAGAGCCACAGACAGCAAGAGATCCCTAAAAGGAATAAGAAAAACACAGACCTTAAACACTGAGCCTTCTCATGCTCATCCTCCTCCAGAATCATGTTTGAAAGTGTTAAGACACAGAAGAAACACGATGCTTCAATCAGTGAGGTATCTGCTGGGTGTAGTGATGTAACGTTCCATTATTTCTGCACTTATCACTGGCTTAAACATCCCCCAAGCACACAAGCTTTTATTCACATATTAAACAACAGCAGATGGTAAATCTCTACCATTTAATTTCACATTTCACTAAGGATAAATGATAGTTTAAATGCAACCAAAATACAGCACCTTTTTCTTCAAGCCTCTTCCTTAATAGAGAGACCCAGGAGTATCATTCAGCTAAAGCGGGAATTACAGCTCCTCCAGGACTTAGTAGCCAGAGAAAAAAAAGCAGAGGAAGGATTTTATTGTGTTTCACCATCAACATGAATTTACTGCGCAACTTCATTGCCCTCATTTCATTTCCATTTCATTGTATAAACTGTTCTTTCCACCCACTATGCAAATGTACGTATCTTTTCTTTTGTCTTTGTTACCGCTTACTTTCCTTTCTGTTTGGAGAAAGTGGAAGGTTCTGCTTTTTTCATTCCTGTCTCCTTCTGGTTCTTAAACCTGTATCTTCTGATTTGGCTTTTTGCTTTAATCTGTTTTTCTTGACCTTGATCTCCAGTCTCCGCTGTTCTCCTATCTAATGTTCCACATTCTCTCTCCCCACAGGTCTCTGATAGTTTTTCCCTTTGTACATGTTCTCTGTCTTCATATAATTTTCTCCTCCTTACTCTGCTGTATCTGAAAGCCTACTCTTTTATGGTACATATTCTTTTTATGTCCTTTCTTCAATCTTTTCTGTGATAACCTTTTCCATTCCGAGTATCTGTTTCTTGTACTCTTCCATCAGAACTGTACAGCCATATTCAGCACAAACAACCATTCTTTTCTTATTTGTTTTTAGTCACAGGATATCCACAGCACAGGCATATATGTGCTTTTAAATTACCCTTATCCCAGATTCACTGTTGGTCAGTACTTCTGTGCTGATCAAGCCTGTTCCACCACCACCCTTGCTCCATGCAAATGTACAAAATGCATCACGTTGGTATGGAGCAGGACCAATAACAACTGCTGCCAAGGACTGGAAAAGGACAGTAGAAGGGGACAGTTAGTCCAAGTCCTCCTGGCTGCTGCTGTCACTGTCATCAGCCTCCAGAAGAGACTGTAGGTTTCTCAGGAAACCCAGGAAGGAGAAGGGAAGCACGTTCTGCACATGTCTCATTAGATCCTCATATGAAGAAAAAGGCATTAGGCAATCCTAATGATGTAAAGGAAAGAGGGGAGCTCTCTGATCAGCTGTAACAATATTTCATATTTCATGTGTGTTCTCTTCTGCCAGCCCATAAAAAAACATTGCTTCAAGGCTGCTTTGCTTTCCCTGACAGATTTCCCTGACCTCAGCTGTGAGTATTTGGCAGCAATGAGCATCTGTGCTCCAGCAACAACTTCCCTTGTAAACTCAAGTGTCAAATTTGTTTCCCTTTTTCTCATAAACAATCCTCCCACTAATGTGTCTCAGTGTCAGTCATGGCGTGATTCAACCAAGCAGACACTGGAAAGCACAGGAGGTTGGGTAGTTATATTCATCTAACATACCTCGCTGACAAACAGTCTGACACAGACAGTAAGAGAACAAACTTTATTGTGCTAAATCCCGTGTTTTGACGGGAGACTGCTGGATAAGTAGAAACTATGATTCCACAACTACTGCCTCCACTTTTACATTACTTACTCTACTGCAAAACATAACCGTGGGAAATAAACACACTCAACAGAGATGACATCCGAGACTAAGACATGAATGCTGTGGAAGCGTTGGATCCTCAGCTCCTGCCACTACCTGCAATGCTCTTGATGTGGAGTAGGAAATTTGAACAGTGACTGCAATTTAAATCCATGTACTAACCTTGTAAACTTGTATATAATTCTTCAACCGGTTGGGTAGATACTGGTTTTTAGGTTTTTGTCCTACAGAGAAGGTTCATGCAGTGCTGTCCTCTTGCCTACTACTATTTTTGTAGTTTTATTTCATTAACAAATTGAATGTTTGCAAATTTGTATCTCTAAGTGTGTTCCCTACTTCACACAGGATGCAGGTGGTTATTAACAGTCCTCTATATCTCAGCCATGCCCGTTAGCAAATGTTGTATTACATCCATCGTGGTACTGCCTCTGTTCTGGAAAGAAGCATCTTGGATCCTACTTGGATTTACAGAAAACTAAATATATCCCCACTTAATCATTCATGAAATGATTTTTCCAATAATATATTCCTTGCTCCATATGGCAGCTGGCTGTTGGACATCACTTATCATTACTTTTTTAGGGGATCAAAAATTCCACTCACTATTGTATTACTGAAAGAGCAATTAAGACAAAAAGTAATTAGGAATTCAGCAAAAGCAGCCACGGACAAGAATCAACACTATGAACCTGAACACCTCCAAGTTTGTAGATAAAGTTTGTTTGTGGATCAGCATACAGTCTCTGTGGCTTGAGAGAGCATTTAAGTAAAAATTGTCTTTTGAACTAGAGTTTAAAAAAACACAGGAAATTATTTGTCAGAGAACCATGGAAGTAGCCCTGCAAATTGCACTGACTTTCAAAACATCAACTACATAAATGACATTGAATACATATGTATTGCTTGCCTCTAGTTTTTGTGCACACTTTGATTTTTTTTTCTTTGTTTGAGAAAACTCATTCTGAAATCAAGCAGTTGTGTTCCTTCTCCAGTCAGAACTTGGTGGAATATTTCACATGTGGTATATGACACAGAAGCACACATTTCTTCTTTTGTCTCTTCAGCATGAAGAGAAGCATAATTTAGATATTTAAACAGAATTAACTCAAAGGTCCTCAGACATCAAGAAGGCATTACCCATTTTATACAGTGTAATTATTCCTAGGACTGTGCCCACATTAACTCTTCTGCCATACCTGAAGACAGCTCCACTACTGACATGAATGCTACGCAGAGGAGTGGGTATGTTCCTCTCCCCTCAGCAGTGTAGGCCACAACTGATGCTAACTACTACCATGAAAAACAGGTGAAATGAGTAAGTAAGAGAAACCAAAACATAAGATTAATAAAATGTGAATGGAAGAGAACAACTCATCTCTCTCCAAGCAGAAAAGCAGAAACAAATCTCAATTTACTGGTTTTAACTAGTGACAATGTCAGACAGAGCAACAAAGAATAATGTAATATTTGGATAACCCTAAAAACCAACATAAGATGCCTGAACTGTACAGGAAATGCATGATAGCATTATCTGTGTTTCATTTTTCCTGCCAGCAATGATCTAATAATACAAGAGTCTTAGCTCCCAAGTCTTTAATACCTGTACAAGAATAATAACATACCCGTTCTTTTTTTAAGAAGAATGAATTAGCAAACATTGAAAAGAAGCTTTCAACGTCTGTGGAAAACCTACTACTTCCTTCAGACAGAGGAAAAAGCAACTAACCCACTGCTGTCACCTCTGGTACTCACCAGACAGTATCTCTCCTAAATATCATGCTGGCTATTTCAACACTATTATATTATATATCTAACATATCTGCATCAGTTTTCCCTGTTGGTTTTAATACTCTTCACCACTCAAAGTCAGGCACAAAGAGGGTGATTTCTTTCCTAAGCTTTCAGTCTGTCATGTTGGCTTTGGCAGTATTTTCATTTACTGACGAAGCGCCATTCACTCACGCCTTGAAGAAAAGTTATGTGGTTTGAGGGCCTTCAAAGAAAGCACTGAAAAGACTGTCACTACAGAAAGCTTCACAACATTGAGGTTTTCTACCTGTTGGAGGCCAATTTTGCAATAGCTGAGTGTTGATCTCCCACTAGGATCAACAGCCAAGTCTCAAGCCAAGTTAAAACAGGGGAAAATCTTCAGCTTAGCTCTGAACTTCGATCTCACGAACTCATGACACTCACTTACTAATACAGATCAAATAAAAGACATTCTTCTGTCCGACACCAATTTAAGACCTGTTCCTTTAATTTTTGCTGGCACTTGAATTAACATTCTGTATCAGAACCAATCAAATCAATTTCTGTTTAGCCATTATTGCTAGATAATGCCTAGCACTTGCTACTGAGTCAGACATGTATTTTGAAGTAAGAAGTAGGTCAGAATTGCTCCTCGGCTGCCAGATGTCACACTGCTAGTCATCTATCATGGGTGTTTCATGATATGCTAGCAGAGATTAAACAATACTTCTTTATAGCCTCTTTAGAAATAGTGCCAGAAGATAAAGCCTCATCTTTGCATTGGGAGCCATTTAATTCTGTTTAAACGCCTGGGCTGGTAGCTGCTGTGCATTACTTTTACTTGCTCCTCCAGGCATATGGAAATGTCTATCAGTTGAGTTGCTCTGTGTTTATCAGCCATGGCAACACCACAAACTTCTGGAGGCAGATTTTCTCATATCTAAAAACCTCTGAAGCTTGTGCTCGGTTCCTAGCACATACACGCTGGCACGAAATAAGGTACTAAATACATATCATCAGGTTCTCCAGTAATTATTTTTCATGAGGTTAGAACCTCATTAGCTTTGACTTGGCTTTGATTGCCAGTCTATTTCCATGTCCTCCCCAAAATATTAAAACACCATTTATAACACAAAATCAATGCAGTACAACGTTCAGAACAGGCCACACAACCACGGTTGCTGTATGCTGGATGAATCAGTGACTTGCAAAGAGTGACTACGTGATTTAAACATCTGGGGCTGTTTTATTCCGACACTAAATCCTGTGCTAAATCTGATACTCTCCATGTCAGATTTCTTTTAACTTAATTGCTTTCCCTCCTCTCTTTTGTACTTTATTTGGTCTCTCTCCACTGATAGGTCCCCACTGCATCAGTTAAAAAGTACCTTAGAGGGTAAAGAAAAGAGGCAACCAGTACTTTTAATCTCTAGCATGAGGTGTGTTAATCCTTCAGCATGCCACAGGTTCCAGCAGACAAGAGATTAGCAGTCTATTTCTTGAGCTGAGATTTCACTAGACAAACACATCTGTACAAGCTGCTCTATAGCACTGCTAGAGCAGGCCTGCAGGCGGGACGACGCTTTCTGCGTGATGATAATGACTGCTATACATAGTTATCTTTCCAAATGTTCCAAGCGTGTATTTAAAAAAAGAAAAGACAGACACACTTCATTTAGAGACTGATTGCTCTTATGCCATAGCTAAGTTGATGATATCTGTCACAGGACTGTGATTTTACCAGGTTTTTTCAATTGAGTGCACTTTAGTGTGTTTATATAAAAGTAAAAGAAAAAATAAAACAAGGTCTTATAAACTTTACTTTGATTCACAGTGAGCTGAGCTTACACCCCTATGAGAATCAGGTCAAATTTATTTATGTGCTTAAAGTTGGATATGGAATCTCAAACACCCATCAGTAGAAATGTTGGCACACATTACTGTAGGAAAAGATGGAAAAGCACACATCTAAAACGCGAACACCGAAACCCCCAGGATCCAGCTGCTTCTACTGCAGCTGAAGTTCCAGCACCATAGTGCATTTGAATGGCTGCCTAACGAGGATATGGACATTGCTTCCATATTTTGCTGTTTGCAGTTAATGCACATAGGCAGCTTGTAAAAGAATAAATTAACAAGATTTGCTAAAACCTTTTCCAGGAGAATCAACTGAGATCTCATTGAAAGTTAAAGCTTCAGATTTTTTTAATAAGTCTTAAGCATGTGAAGCCTCCTATTTGTCCGGCATTGCTCCGGAACTGATTGCACACAGAGAACAAGACTCTGCACTAATTTTGCACAGAAACTTATCTTTTCTTATTTTCCCATCATTCTGAAATGTCTGTTACACAGGTGAAAAAATCTATATGTTAGCATGTGCAAACCTTCCCTCTTCTCTATGTCTTTTAATAAGGTAAAGACTGCAGCAACGATCTTCAATTAATGTATTAAAGCATCTGCATGACACTATAGTAATTTACAGAAGTAGCCACAATATTCTATAATAAAATGTTCATGGCACTAATGAGCAAGTTCTTCCACATATACACTGATAATAACTCTATTGGCACATGTACATTTATTCTATTAGTCAGCTGCTCCTATAATGTACATTCTCCATGATCATACTGGATAATGTCTCAAGAAAACATAATAGTCTTCAAGACCAACACAAAAGATTTATCTGTTTTTAATACATTTCTGGCATAAAAGAACAAATCAGCCTAAAATATTTTCAGAATATAGGCATCAAGCATCATTGAAGAGTGAAATGCCAAAGCTTGAATCCCAGCTAAACCTATATAGTGAATTAGAATATAAGTAAGTCTATTGACCTACAAATCA
This sequence comes from Anser brachyrhynchus, assembly GCF_964034855.1. Classification (NCBI taxonomy): domain Eukaryota; kingdom Metazoa; phylum Chordata; class Aves; order Anseriformes; family Anatidae; genus Anser; species Anser brachyrhynchus. Next base: position 73,040,761 of record NC_137696.1, read on the forward strand.
GAGAGTGAAACCCATGCAAGACCAAGCCTATCCATCACTTAATTCCCACTGAGTCATTATTTTGAAATCTTCAGTTGCATTTAAATGATGTACAGGCTGTATACTCGATCTCAGCACAAAGGGTGAAATTTATCGATGGTTAGTTGCCTCAAGCAAGTTGCCTCAAGATAAGTACCTCAAGGTCCCACTAACGCTCAAAAGAAATGCAGATTCCTTGCAGTATCTTGAGTGGATTAGCTCTTTATTTTCCAAACATGACCACTTTAATCTCTTTACAAGAGGACAGCACTGTAGACTCCATGCAGCTCAAATCTTCAGGCTGGTCTGAAAAGCTCCAGGCCTTGAAAACCTAGGCCTATTTTTCTCAGTGAAGAAAAGCCAGTAGGGGAGTAAAAAGCTAACCAAGAGTTCCTCATCTCCTCATCTGTTTTCTGCTCTGTATCCCCAAAATAAAAAAGACTTTTTTTTTTTTTAAACCCAAGGCTTTGAGCCCTTCCAAGTGGCCCAGAAGTTCAAAACTCATTCTTTTTCACTAAGTTACTAAGTTTAAAGTCTTTATGCCTTAAGATGGGGAGAGAAGGTCTGTGCCTTGTTACTGTCTTCCTCTCTTCCCACATCCCCAGTTGAACACCTTCTTACTTGCATTACAACTCTGGACAACAAGAACCAAATCTTCTAGATACTTTCCCCATTGAAAAGCAGCTCTATATTGCACAGTGTTGGTTGTGTCTCTAAGTTCCTCATCATCCATTACATTTCTGCAAAGTCGCTGTCTCAGATGGGCTCCAAAGGAGGGAAGTGCTATTACAGGAAGGACATCGAGGTGCTCCAGCGAGTCCAGAGAGGGGCAACGAAGCTGGGGAGGAGTCTGGAGAACAAGTCTTACGAGGAGTGGCTGAGGGAGCTGGGATTGTTCAGCCTGGAGAAGAGAAGGCTCAGGGGAGACCTTATCGCACTCCACAGGTACATTAAAGGAGGCTGTAGCGAGGTAGGGGGTGGTCTATTCTCCCACGTGCCTGGTGACAAGACGAGGGGGAATGGGCTAAAGTTGTGCCAGGGGAGGTTTAGGTTGGATATGAGGAAGAACTTCTTTACTGAAAGGGTTGTTAGGCATTGGAATGGGCTGCCCAGGAAAGTGGTTGAGTCACCATCCCTGGAGGTCTTTAAAAGATGTTTAGATGTAGAGCTTAGTGATATGGTTTAGTGGAGGACTTGTTAGTGCTAGGTCAGAGGTTGGACTCGGTGATCTTGAAGGTCTCTTCCAACCTAGATGATTCTGTGATTCTTTGCTTCAGTGGCCCTGGTGACAGGGCTGTTGGGATGGCAAGGCACAATAGGCAAAGGAGAGCCCCAGCATGAAACTGAAGCATGCAGGACATGCCGTGAGGAGCAAGGAACAGCCAGACAGACCTGGTCAGGTGGATGGGACTTCCCAAGAGCTGGAGAAGCCCAAGTATTCACCAAGTCAACTGGAAGGACATACTAGGCAGGAGGAAAGCACATTTTTTATTTTTTACCTTTTCGCTTCCCTATTTGAGTTTTTTTTTCCTTTTGTTATTTTGTTTTGCTATTTTTCATTCCTTATTTTTATTTGAATACAAGCTGGCTTGTATTTTAGAGCCTTTTGGGGGAGCTCACTAAAATTCAAAGTCTAGGTATATCTACTTCAAAGCAGTGCCTGACTCAGGCTCCACTTCTTTTAGGTGACAGCTTGAGGAGCTGGTATAGATTGGGTTCTGATAAAAAGAAAGCAGAATCATATATTCAACAAGTCGCGAGAGTCTCTAGAGCAGCTGCTTAACATAAGATCTTACCTAATAAATTTCCCGAGTCTTGTGTATTGTCAACTACAGCAATTCTTGATAATGCATTTCATTTATTATAAGATTTTATACAAGTTCACACATGCGCTCACAACTACTTGTGTTTTATAACTCTTTAATAACAAAGGAATTGGAAATTCTTTAAGACTATTCTTATAAAACTTACTCCTCCATTTAATATTTAGAAATACACTGCTGAGACAGTCTGTTGCAGTGACTGCAAGTGCAAACAAGGGGCTTCTTATTTTTTAATACAAAACACATTTTAAAATAGCAAAGGAAAGTGCAGAGAGAAAATTTTCAGGCAGTTATTTTGATGGAGCCCAGTAGTAAATCATTACAAGCAAATTTGTGTTGGTTTTGTTTGTTTGTTTGCTCGTTCTTTGAATGCAACTTGCTAATAGTCAGCTTCATTCACCAGTCATACAACAAAGAAAGAAAAAGGAAATTTATCCTAAGAATATGCCTCAATTTTGAAACAGACAGCTGGCTTCCAACTAGCAATTTCCTAGTGCTTTTCCAGCTACAAATCACAGAAGGACATTGGGAACCACAGGCTTTTTCCCTTTAAAGATGAAGGTCTCTCCATATACACTCTTGGCAACTTCCCAGTCTAGAGAGTACTGGATAGACTGAAAATATTCCAATCTTCTGATGCAATCAAAAATACAATTACAGATGGCCATACAATAAAAGAATTCTATTTCAGGCTATTCTGGCAAATAAACAGACTGAAGCTAACTGCAGCCTATTAACTTCTATAAATTGTTACAATGTACCCCCATATGACTACAGACATTACCACTCCTAAATATAAAGATTTGGTCTAGACCAGAATAATAAATGACAAAATTATCTTTCCACGTGAAAGCTGACAAAAACTGTTACAAACACTAATTGATGACTACAGTACTTTTAAACAAGTAACTCTTCTGCCATAATCTTCCAGAAATTAATTCAAAAAGTGAGATTTGCAATCTGTTTCTAAATAGAATCCAGGAATCAAGTATGGGTTATGGTGAGCTGCAGTTTCCCAGGCTAGAACTCCAAGTAAAATATGAGAGCTGCTGCAAATACTACATTTTAGCCTATGAAAACTAGTCAGAGTCACTGGGCTGCTGGAAAAGTTTGATCATTATTTTTATAATTCAGGAATAAAGCTTGTAAATAGATGGCTTTATATGGGAAAGATTTGCTCTTACTCTGTTCCAAATGTACCAGTTTGAGCTTTCAGTTGTTAGAGGAAATTGGGATGTGGAAGGACTGACAGCTCTCTCTCTTGGAGAAAATGAAGTTCCCTGTCACATTTTATTAGTTCATCTCACTTGCAGTGGTTTTTATGCCTAAGGCACAGGACATTACAAATACAGTGATGAATATTTTTAGATAATGTGAGAAACAGTTTTAAAAGTTTCAGTTCAGTTAAGATCATCATTAGCTCCTAGTTTTCTCACAGGAGCTCGTAGCCCACAGTAATAGACCTGGATGATTCCCAGCATCAAGAAAAATAGCTCACTAGTGCCCTAAGAAGTACAACATCACTTCTTATTGCTCTCTTGCCATTACTGTACAGTGCTAATACAGTTTAAACTGATGGGAGTTTATGGACTAAGTCTTACAGCTATTGAGAGACAGTTGATAAAGCAGCAGGTGAAAAGCATTACAGTTCTTGCCGTACCCCTGCCACTGATAAGCCAGCCTTGATTGAGTGCTTTGATTCAAAACAAGTTAAAGGACTCAAGATTCCTCAGGTGACAAATGCTAGTGTAACTTAATTCAGTGTTGCCAAAAACAAGAAATAAGGGCTTGGGAAATTAGGTTGAGCCCCCAGAAAACTGCACATATGTGAGTCAGTATGACTGTATGAAGGATGATGTCAGGTTCTTCCTGATGCTCCTGAAAATTGCAAAAGTTTTTCCTAAATTTCTGTCCCTGTAAAATGCCGCACTATGAACGCACGTACACCTGAGGACTGGCTGTGCATCTACAATTAGGTGCCTGAAGTGATTACACTTTATTTGTTTCTCCAATAAAAATAAGCAGGTTAAAAAAATAGCAGGTATGAATATTGAATGTGCAAAGGGACATCTGTAAAGGTGATAGATAGCTTTTGGATACACAGAACTACTAGTTTAATTAGTGCAAGATAGAGTTGTGTTTTTTTTTTTTTACATCAGCATATCTGCAAACTGCAGATATTAAATTACAATCACTTCATTCCAGAGAGCATTTAATATCTAATGTAAAAATATAATTTAAAAATTGAAATTATTTGGCTTTTGAAAAATCTTTTCCTTGGCTAAAACTAAACATACTTAGTTCCTCAGACCACAACTGTTTTTATTTATTTTATTTATTTCAATTTTATGGAAGTTATTGGTAGCATTTTCAAAACAGAGAAAAGTTGAAAAATCCCTGCTTCAGTGGGACACGTTTTCTTCCCAAATAGATATGTGCATTTCCCATAAATCTGAATGTTTTTACTGTAAATTCCAGCTATCTACATGCTTAAAACAAGTAAAATAAATTTTAAGAAAAAATGCCCTTAAATTGGCCCCTTAATTTTATCACTGGTGCTGAAGGATGAAAGATATTCACATTAGCATTTCACCTGGGATGGCACTAAGCTGCTACACACTTTCCCAAATCTCCAGCTACTTCAAAGGAGAGATGCTTGTGTGCCTGTGGCTCATTATGACTTCAACTTTTGGAGGCCTTGACTTTCTTTCACGATCTCCCATCTGTGGGTTGTTGCTGCCTCACTTTGCAGCCCCTCAAGCAGCAGTAATGCTCAAAGTTGCTTGCTCATGGATAATATGACAAATGCAAGGACATTAAAATTTCATGCATTTTTTTTCCAACAGTTTTTTAATGCATGGAAGCCAGCATTTTTCCCTTTTTGGTGAACATCCTCCTCTACATTCTTCTTACCTGTGAAGACTGCATACTTATTTTCATAGCAGCACAACTTCACTAAGGATGAACTGGAAATGCCCTTGTCAGATCTAGCTCTAATCTGGCACCAAATAAATATGCCACAGGAGGTAGAAGACATGAGTTCAAGCTCTTCAGAACAAGCTGACCACTGGAGCTTCTTAGGCAAGCACTTCAAGGGTTAGGCTGTTTCACAAAGCTGGGTACCTTCTTCTGGACAAGAAGCTTGTATGCTAGCTCCAAAGGGTCTCCTGAGGCACAGCAGGAGGCTCTGGAAAGTGAATACCAATTTTAAGTAGGTAACTGCCCCAGGGCTGCAGCAGTGTGGGATTTCAGTAGGCTACATCCTTCCTGGCCTGGCTGGTTTCCCTTAATAGGGAATTAGGGTGTAAACTCAGGTTTACAAATTCTGCTGCAAGAGTTATCACATAAAAATTACAGTAAAAAAAGCTCAACATCAGGATCTCTAAATCCCTCTGTGGATCTGGTAAAAGTCAGTATTTTAGGGAATCAACTAATTTTGGATGTCCTGCTTACAGGATGTGAAAGGTGTTACTGGCTCTTCCTAAAAACAAGGTCCTTTTAAGGAGTTTCAAGTTGGGTGTCCGGAGCTGATGCAGTGATAACCCACAGGATCTTTCACGGGTCCTCTCTGCCTTCCTACTTCTGCAGTTCCCTAGGCCTCCAAGAAAGGAAGCACTCGGTGACAGGGGCCACTACAAAGTCACTGTCCTCAAAGGATAACGGAGTGCAGGTACTTCTCCCACTCCGTGCTTTTGCTGTTCACTCGCTACTCAGCCATGATGGCCAATACACAGCCAAAACTACATGGGAGGCCCAAACTTCTGCATCTGTTTTTAAATTTATATTCTATATAATTCAAAAAGGAAAAACAATATTTTTAGCAGAAGTTACAACTGAAGAGAATTCATCTCCCGCTAAATGAGAAGTCCAGCTATTTGCAACATAGTGCTCTTCATTTGTAAGTATGAGATGGTTCTGGTTTACTGCTCCTCCCTTGGGCTCCAAGATATATCTCTCCTTTCCTCTTCCTTTCCAGTCAATGAAACAGCATGATGGTCTCTGTCAACCACACAGACCTTACACACAATGGTGGAATAGACTCAGTTAAAATGAATGAATAAATAAATAAATAAATAAATAAATAAATAAATAAAATTGAGAGTAATCTGGGAAAGTGTCACCTGCAGATTTTCAGAGGGTCAGAACAGAAATTCATGGCCTACAGGATCTTTCTGCAGTGCCAAATGTATTACCAAAGCCACTGATGACCTAAAGGATAGGAACAATGACTCACATAAAGCAAGATAAAACCTGTGAAGCAAAGTGAGCCATAAGGTCCTCTCACAGGAGATAAACCAGGTCTGACATTTTGGCAGGGTACTTACCTGCCTGTACTCACTGCTTCCAAGATTGCTTTACAATTTCTCTACAATATTAGCACCTGTACTTTAGACATGCAACGAAAGAAAACATCAATCACATTCAGTAGACTTTTTTTTCCTGGGATAGGGGTACATTTTTGCCTTCCCGGCACTGAGCAGAGGAGTAACACACAGGTGACGGTGGGCCTGTGACCAGGCCACTGCAGCTCTCCCAGGTGTGTGGCTGATACACCACCTCCCTCCCACACACCGAGTGGTGGCGGGCCAAAACATACTGCCGAGCCAGCAGAAAACGGACCGGAATCAAGGTCCAGCTGCAGTACCATTTTCTGCTGGTTCAGGAGTGAGTTTTGGCCTGCCACCACGGACTAGAAACCAGTCTGCACAAGCCCCCTTATGTCAAGGGTGGAGCCCTCTGCAGAAGCCCATCCCCATGAGGACGGCCCAGGGAGATGGTCTTCTAGGCAGGACACCTCTCCAAAGCTACGGCCTCTCAAAACCTGCACAAACTGCCCTCTGGCACCAGATGGCTTTCCTTCAGCAGAGATACATCCCAGCTATGTACAAGCGTGGTCGCAACATTCAGCTGACAAGCTGACTTTATTTCCCCCCTCAGCACAGTTTGGATCAGGCTTGGTGCGAGGAGAGCAGGGGGTCAGGCTGACAGTTGAAATGAAGAGTGTGAGGGAAAAATCAGGTATTAAATCCTTTTCTGTGCATGCCTGGCATCTGAGACACTCTGTACTAGAGCTTTACACAGCTACTGGTACAAAAATACATTAAAAAAAAAAAACTACCATTAGCATTAAAAAGAAGAAGAAGCATTTCTGTGCTATTCAATAGCAGTTGCTCTCCAGAAATCACCTGTGTGAAAGAGGATTGTCAGGCTGCAGTTATAACTACGAATGAAATCCCAGCCTTAACTCTGGATTTCCTTGCCTTTCTGAATTGAAGTTCGCCATTAAATAGGATTTCACTGTAACAATATGCATTTCATTTTCCATTGATTTTTTCTTAGTAAAAAAATAAAAGAAACAGAGAGAAGGCAGAAATTCTCTTCTAAGCTGCATGAGTGAATCAAATGTCATACCTATCATATACAGCACACATACTGGTTTAATGAATTATATTCATGCAGGCCGTTCTGCAACACAAATATAGGTACCTTAAACATCGTTATGGAGCAACATGCATTGGTTAATTATGTTTGGAGTAGATTTTCTTAAAAGGGCTGTATAGGGCTTTAAAGCAACTAAATACTTCATTGATGTAAAAAAATAAATTAGCTTTTCATTTCAGTCATTAGTTTACTTATGGATTAAACTAGAACGTTAACTAAATTGCAGCTAAATTACTCTGTATAGGTCAAATGCTTTTGTTTATAAAATGCAGTGTGAACACACAGACCCACGTTTACACCCGAGTTGGGCAGGTGAAACTCATCCAGATGGTCTCACCTCTGGTGACCCGAGGCAGAGATGGGCTCACTGTGACTTGGGAGTGGGCTTTCCTAAGGCCACCACACTGACACCTGAGTGCACTCCCCAGGAATGTGGCTGCAGGTCAAAACATCACCATATCTGCTCAAGCAAGAGCAGGGAAATCCAGAAGAATGAAAAGTTGTTGAGGCTTCTGCAATACAATGAATATAATTTACCCAACAGGGTGTTGATCTGCTTTTTCAGACTCTGTTCTGCATAAATATTTCCTTGGGATGATGGATGGAAAGGAAAGGACACCATAGAAGACTGTTTGCAGCTGCAAAAACATCTTTACCGATGAAAACCAAATTTGGCGTGACAAGGGCCCTTCAAATGTTCAGCTTTACATGGAATTAATGAAATCAGTTTTCATTGTGACCATTTTCCTGTTGCTCCCCAAGTCTGACCACTAGGCCAAGTGCCTGGTCAGACAGCAGAGAGCTTCACAGGGGAAATTATCTGAACAAACAGTGGTAGTCAGTGAGAATGTTTTGGTATCATTGGTTGTCAAAGCAGATCACACTGCTGTTACAGCTTCCTCACTGCATGCATCTGACTGTGTAAAGGTAGATAGCATATGGCCCTTCAAACATCAGAGAAATCTGAGATCCACATACTATTTTTGCAGTTTTCCTGTTTATGCTGTTGGAACCAGTGTGCACTGTAACAACATGATGTACAGAATATCATCATTATTAAATTAAGGTGTGCATATAAATATTTTCATGCTCTTCTAATATGATTATGTATAGGCAGGCCTGCTTGAGAGATATCATGGGACGAGATAAGAGACATTAATCTTGTAATTAATTGCATGTTTGCATTTAATTTCTATGCTTTTATTATTTAGTACCTGTGTCAACCACTTAATTTGCCTGCAAATCATTTTCTTATATAATATTAATGAAAAATACTATACTGAAATTCATCAAACTAAGGAAATTAGAGATTAGGAAGGCTCATTATATCATTAATTTATCCTCTTCTAACTTAAAACAGTTCAAGAGCTAGGGCTTCAGTACCATTCGCAGCAGAACAGACTATGTTTTCTTACAGTAAGTCATCAGAATTAAAAGTCTCATTTCAATTGTGGAACAAACTACTTATTGGAGTCTAAACTTCATTTCTTTCTTCAAAAAAATTCTTTGAGAAGAAATAATAATGACAATAACATTCATTTCAACACAGACATTGCACAAAGGTCAATGTTTTTTATCTCTGTACCTACAACATTCTGAGAAAATGAACATCATGAGATTTATATGATAAACATACAGATTTGTCTGCCCAACCTGCTCAAAACAATTCATGCCTAAATATGAAGATGCTTGGGGTATTGAGGGTCTGCTGACTGAGCACAGGGAAAGATCAAATCAATGAGAGGCATCAAAATAATTGCACGCATCCCTGGGTTAGTTTAATCTAAGTTTAGGGCACTCATAGACTACCTGGTTGGGAAGGTGCACGGCTGCTCTGAGAGTGAGTATGGCTGCGAATTGGCACTGTTGCAAGCAGGCAACGCAATTGCCCAAACCAGAACAACCTAGCTACAAGATCCTTGGGAACAGAATACATTTTGCTGCAGATGAATGTGGGGGAACACCAGCAAGCCTCACACAACCCCAGATGCAAAGCCTTACCTTGAGCCTGTGACTTGATCAGAGGGAACTCTGCCTGCGACAGACACTGAGAAATTGCAAAGTGGACCCAGAGTGAGGCCAACCGGCCTGCTGAGTTTGTGCCATACCAGTGTCAAGCAGTTTAAAACACACAAACAAACAAACAAACAAACACAAACACGACCCTGCAGCTTCTGACCCTCCAGCAAGCATCTGTTAGGGCTTTCTATTGTGTCTGACTATTTCTGCAAAGCCAGACAGAAGACGTATACCAGTAGTCCAGCCTGGGTTGTGGGATACAAATTATGGACCTTGGTCCAATGATCTTACTCTTGCAGTGGGGATCCGGAAAAGCAGGCAGAGCTGTAGGTTTTTCTCTCCAGGGTCTGTTCCCAGTTCTGCCATAGAACTACTGTGGATATCTGAGGAAATGGCCTCAAGCTGCACCAGGGGAGGCTTCGATTGGATATCAGGAAGAATTTATTCACAGAAAGGGTTGTTTGGTCTCTCCAGGGAAGTGGTGGAATTGCCATCCCTGGAGGTATTTAAGAAGACATAGAGGTGGTGCTTAGAGACATGGTTTAGTGGTGGACTTGGTACTGTTAGATTGATGGTTGGACTTGATGATCTTTAGGGTCTTTTCCAACCTAAGTGATTCTGTGATTCTATCTGCAGCTCTCTTTGCCTCAATTTACTCTCCAGTAATGACTGTTCTGTCCAGGTCATAAAATCTCAGAGAAAAGATTCTACTATCATACACTAAAACAGCACCTACCAGAAAACCTTCCTTTATGTAGGAAGCAGAATAAGAACTGAGAGGTGACACAAAACAGCTTCAACAAGAAAACCCTGTGGAACGTGTCCACTAGTGCTGGTGTTTCCACCTCTCCTAACTCCTTGTGGATAAGACCTTCCCATTCCTTAAACAAAAGTATATTATATTGTCTTTTTGTAACTGTAGTTTATTTTTCACAGTTTTCTTGAAACTGCCGAAGCCTTTAACTATGCTTGTGTCCATTTTCAGTGAACCTTGTGTTCTGTGGCAGCTTTTGGTTCTTTGTAACAAAAATGCTTTCATTGCCCAGCTATATTGATTTTCAGTTTCCTAAAGCTTTGTGCTTTCCTTCTCCTAAGGTTTTGCTGACACAGCTTAGGCTGAGTCTCACACTCCATTTGCCCCTCTTCTGACTGAAGAAACTGTTCTAACTGGTAGAAGCTCATCAAGCATTTAAAAATGCCTGTTGAGCTCAACCCTCCTATTTTGTTCATTCTTTTCATCTCTTCCTTCTTCCTCCTGATGTATCAGGCCAGGAATTGAATGCAATTCCAAAAATGTGTTTTAAAAGTAAAGCTTTACCTTGGTGAATCTGTTCTGCAGACAATTAGGCAGCTACATACGTGATCTATACACATGGGGCTTTAGAGGTAATTTTTTTTTTTTCTTACAGATATGCATGTACTGAGATCAGAATGTAACGCACAGAAGAAATTTACACTGATAAAATTCAGAGATGGCATGTCCAATCTCAGTAGAGGTGAACCTCATGTTAAGTTTCTGTTTCTTTCTTCAATTGGTTGAAAAAGGACACAGAGAATCCCAGACGCTTTAAGGGGAAATCGGAGTCAGGCTTGAAAGCCTCAGCAGCTAAACATTCTCATTTACCGTTGAGAATTCCCCGGAGATAATGACAACTCAGATTTCCAGTGTAAGCACCTTTTTGTTTCATTACTGAGCAAACATCAAGTATAATTTCATACCCGACGTATGCAGGGTTCACAATTTGAGAAGAAAATCCCAGAGAGGAAAGCTTCATACATCAACTAACTTCACATCTAGTACCAATAAGTAACATTTCCATATTTTCATATTCAGTAGGTTTTCACTGACCACCTGCTAGTGACTTATTTCAAGCTCTCCTCCTGTACCTACTACCTCAGAACTTTCAACGTTCAATGTAATATTTAGTCCTAAAGTCATTTTTGAGAAGAGTAAATCATCACAGCATAGATGCAGACAAGACAAAAAGTAACATCCAAATTATTCTTACATTACATTGTTTTTACATAATTTCTGCCTATTAGTTCCTTAAGAAGTCTGTCATATGCCTGTTTGTATTCATTTTTCAGACAAATTATTCTAGCATTCAGGCAGCTTCACATCAAACAGCTAACTTGAACGTTATCGTATATTTACAAAAATATATGGTTTGTTAATTTTCATGCTGTGCTATTAAAACTAAAATGGAAACAATCCATTCAGGCAGTCTAAGCCTGCATATATCACGGACCAAAACACTCTATACAGTAACTTGAGGATCAAAATCAGTACTTCTTGTACAAGAGCCTCTTTCAGAAAGTCTGACTTCAGGGCATAGAATCACAGAATGGTTTGTGTTGGAAGGGACCTTAAAGACTATCCAGTTCCAATCCCCCTGCCATGGGCAGTGATGTCCCCCACCAGACCAGGTTGCTCAAAACCCCATCCAATCTGGCCTTGAACACTTGTGATGGGGCATCCATAGCTTTCCCTGGGCAACCTGTGCCAGTGCCTTACCACCCTCTGAGTAAAGAATTTCCTTCTAAAATCTAATCTAAACCTTCCTGCTTTTAGTTTAAAGCCATTACTCTTTGTTGTGTCACTATACTCCCTAACAAAGAGTCCCTCCCCAGCATTCCTGTAGGCCCCCTTTAGGCACTGGAAGGCCGCTCTAAGGTCTCCCCGGAGCCTTCTCTTCTCCAGGCTGAACAACTCCCTCAGCCTGTGTTCACAGGAGAGGTGGTCCAGCCCCTTTACCTTTCAAATTCCTAATTAAGTTGTTTTAAAAAAATATTATTTGCAATTTATTTCTAGCCTGAACTGTTGTAGCTTCAGCTTTCCGCCACCAGACCATACTATGTTTTTTTGTCAGCTATTACACCAAAATAAATTAAAACAGAAAAAAAAGAATCTACCAGTAAACTTTAGGTTTAGTTGAAAGATGGAAAAATATAGTTCAAAATACACTGAAATGAAATTAGCTTCTCAGAAGACCTTTCAGAGGGATGAGGTTGCCCATGTAACCAATTGTGCTTGGTGTTAAGTGGCATCCTGCCTAAGCTGCCTCTGGTTGAGAAGCTACCACAGAATGCATTTTTGCAGACAAATATATTTCGTATGTATTTGTCTGTTACAATTCCAGCTAACACACAGTAGAGGGAAACTCAAATACAATTACTGCAGGTACTTTTTTTTTTTTTTTTTGAGTAGCTTGAGCTCTATCTACGTTCCAGCAAAAGAACATAGCTATAACAAGTTAAAATGTCAGCAGGGATCCACATGACCATTTAGTTTGACCTCCAGCACAACACAGGCGATGAAACTTCTCAGGATTAATTCCTGTTTGAAACAGAGTACATAGTTCATAAAGGCATCCAATATTTTTCTAAAAACATCCAGCAAAGTCAGGAGTCCTGACAAGTTGCTCCAGAGATTAATTACCTCATTATTAAAAATCCGTGTCTATTATTTCTAGGATTAATTTGTCCAGCGTCCTCTTTTATTATACCACTGTTTCCTAAAGTTCTATTACCAACTTTTGCTTAACATATGCAAAACTCTTGTCACATCACCCTGTAGTCTTATTTTTGTTTAATTAAACAGGCCAAGTTTCTTCAGCCTTTCATTAAATAGCATGCTTCCTTTTAGTGTTCTTGTGACTTTCCTCTTGAATTTCTATAGTTTATCAGTTTAGCATTATTCTTCAGTCTTGAACAACAGAACTGGAAACAGGGTCCCCAAACTACTCACACCATAAACAGAATGAGTGCTAAGAATATTTCATTGTTCACATACTTAAAAATCTCTTTTGCACCACACAACCGTAATAGGATGTTATACCCTGCTCATTACACACTTAGTGTCTCAGCTTCTTCTAGGACATTCTAGGATAGAGTCAACCATCCTACTGGCATGGCCTACATCATTTATTCCTACATATGGTCCTTCTACTAGGCCTCATACAAACTCATGCATTTTTGCATTTTATCCATAGCAATCAGGGAAGCCCACTTGGTACAGCACCTTGTTCTTTATTTATCATCTTCTTTAACTTCGTGTCACCTGCAAACTTTATCTGGAATGATTTTCTCTTTTTGTTTCCTCATCCACTGACAATAATGTTAAGTAGCATGCAATTCATCATCCTGCTTGTTCAAGAAATACATTTAGGTTTAGGAACTGTCACTAAACCAGTTTTAGAGCCCAATGTAACGTGTACAATGTTGATTTTGGATCATTCAATTTTCTTAATCAAAAAGTTGTGTAATACCAAGTTGAAAAGACTGATAAGAGTTGAAATACACAACTTCAAATTGTCCCTAAACTAGAAACCTCTTCAAAAAAAGCATTAAATTATTTTGACAAAAAGTATTCATCATAAACCCACATTGATTAGAACTGATTACTTTAACCTTTCCTTAACATTTGATTAATCAGATTCCAAATCTGCTGTAATTTCACATCAGTGGCAAGGACAATGAATATCTGGATCATCTGTTTGGCCTTTAATGAAGTAGCACAAGGCTAGTTTTCCTGTCCTCTGGAACCTCCTCACTGCAAATCAGCATTAGCGACACTGAGACCTCCTCTGGATGCAGATAGTATTGCCTTGCTGATTTACTAGTATCCACCTTCAGTTTTATATCTTTTTAATTTAATGTTGGAACAGAGAAGTATTTCATCGTATATAATACCTCATCTTTCTCAGAATCCCTCTACTTTTCTGATTTCTCTCTTGAAACAAAATGAATTAACTCCCCCTTCCTCCCAAAGACAACACGAACAACAAACCCCAAGCAAAGCAAAATCAATTCATAGAACCATAGAATATCCTGAGTTGGAAAGGACCCACAAAGAGCATCGAGTCCAACTCCTGGCTCCACACAGGACCACTCAAAAATCAGACTATGTCTGAGAGCATTGTCCAAACACTTCTTGAACTCCATCAGGCCTGAGGCTGTAACCACTGCCCTGGGGATCGTCTTGGTGAAGAACCTTTCCCTAACCCCCAGCCTGACCCTCCCCTGTCCCAGCTCCATGCCGTTCCCTCGGGTCCTGTCGCTGTCCCCAGAGAGCAGAGCTCAGCGCCTGCCCCTCTGCTCCCCTCGTGAGGGAGCTGCAGGCCGCCATGAGGCCTCCCCTCAGCCTGCTCTGCTCTGGGCTGAACAAACCAAGTTCTCCTCCTGCCTTACACCTCAGCTCCCCACACACATTTTCTACAGTACATAGGTTTTGCTGTACACAAATTCCTATCTCCTTTCCTTTTCTTTCATTCTTTATGCATTTTAAGTCTTTTTCTTGATTTTTTAATGTAGTCATGAAAGGATGACTGACTAGAAGGTAGAATATTTTGGGTGTTCATTTAAGAAATGCTATGAAATACTTTTCAGAAAAACTAAAAAGGAACACCAGAGAAATATCTAAAGAATTCATGCACTCAATCAGAGAAATCCATTCAAACACAAGTAATGCTGGGACTGATGGCATTTCTCAGCTCCATTAAATATCAGTAAACTTTCAACCCCTAGAAAACTTCACTGTAGTAGAAATGAAATTTCATTTCACTGTTACCCACCTGTCCTGATCTTTCACTGTGCTGACTAAATATTGTTTTCCAAAAACCAAATGGCATAGGGGTGAATATTTTGCTATACTGATCAATGGGGACTGTGCTTCTATAGCTCAGACTTTGAAGCTTTTAAAGACATGCAAGAATAATATTTTTTAACAATTCCCCATAGCACGTAAAGAATGTTTTAACTGTGAGAAAGCCTATTAGAGTTACATGAGTCTAACTGATCTGCCCTGGTAATAAAACACTCGTTTTCTGTTGGCAAACCAGAGGTTCTGCACCTGAATATGCTAGAAGCCTGTACTTCTTTAAATCTATTACAAATGGAAAAATTCATCTTTGCACAAAGAACCAGCATAATTAAATTAAAGATATTGTTTGGACCATCAGAGAAGGACTTAAAAGGAAATTAATTGCTACAAAGTACTTTTGGGACTCTTCATGCTATTGAATGAAATCTTGGCTTCACTGAAATCAATAAAAGAGAAATCAATACTGATTATTGAATGATGTTTTTAGCTCCTTCTTATGACCCACATTGCCTTTTGAATGTCATTGTAACAACAGCTAGCTTCAAATTAAAATCACTCTCCCTGTTGCCTCACGGAAATAACGGTTGTATTATTCTTGAGTGATACAAGGGAATAAAACCTATCCTCACTATTAAAAAGGCTGGTACTTTATCAAACAAAAATGTGTGTTGATTCTGGTTTACTTTTTCCTGTAAAAAAAAATAAAAGGCTTCTATTTTGATCTTTGAGAAAGAGCGTGTAATGAAAATGTAGAGTATAGTCTATATCTTCTTATTCAGAAAGCTGCAGAATCATAGAAACATTGATTCAAAAAGAGCTCTGGAGGTCATCTAATCCCACCTCCTGCTCAAAGCAGGACTATAACCAAGTGATCAGATCAGCTGTGGCTCTGCTTCTCCTAGACTTAAAAGCCTCCACAGATGGAGATCCCTTAACTTCCCTGGATAACCTGTTCCTATACTACAGTACCCTCCTGGCAGAGATGTGATCTCTAATGTCCAGTCCAAATCTACCAAGCTATAACTTCACATAGAAGCTTGAGTGAGTCAATGTGCTAGAACCAAAGAAGGTGCTTCATGCCACAGGACACAGCTTGTCCCACTCATGCTATCGTAGTGGGAATTAAAAAACACTCAACCTCTTAGCAGAAAGTACTTGTTTGTGTGTTTTTTTTCCCACTGGATTTTTCCATAAAAAACTTTCTCATGATTCAGTAGTATGCATTATTTAGCATGAATAATACAAAGGACTGTCAGTCCATGCTTACATTTAACATGTTACAGTTAACAACTACTGGATCTACGCGCTATACTTCCATACTTCCCAGTCAATGCAAGTCAATGCTACACTACAGATAAGGTGCAGAGCTGGGCTCCATGTTTGTTCTAAAAAAATGGCTTAAAAGACCGACAGCCTTTTTATTTCATTCAGATATCGATGAATAATATCAATTTCTTCAACTGCCAGGCAGAAAATTACAGATGGTCACCTTTTGATACACAGGTATGTGTGGGTCATAGCTTAAAAGTTATAGCTTACTTGCCTTACTCATGCAAATAAATGCTCTTGACATAAGTGAATAAGTATGGCCCTATACATGCCTTATTCTCTATTTTTGTCACTCTTAGTTCAGCTTGCTGGCATGCACTAAAGGAAAGAAATAGCATGCCAAGATGTGGAAACCCATAATCTTGATAAAGAGGATGTTGTTCAGCTCTATGGGAAGTTTAGCTGCTGGAAATAAAAAGGAAAAAAGCTTCTTTATTCCTTTTTTATATTTTTTTCAAACTGTGCCTGTTACAAGGCTATACAAGGCTACCAGTAAACGGATAAAAAAAATGGCAAGGAAATGAACCAAAGGGCACCCATGCAAGTCTTATAATGCTATTATTTAGAATGTAATTAGAATTATTTCTATTCCTGATTGGAGCAGTCCCAGGAAGCAAATTTCCCCTCTTAACACTCTCAGCTTATTGTAGGGCTAGATATACACACAATGAATTTTTCATTGCAGCCTGGGTTGATAGGCCTTCCTCAGCATTGCTTCCTGCTAATTTTTTTCCTCCTTTTGCAATAATCACTTCTTCAGACAGTCCACAGAGCTGAACAGAAATAATATAAAGGATATGCTTGCAGGGTGTATTAACCAAACTTTTAAATCTTTATTTACCATAGAAAAGGGTGTTGAAGATGAAGGCAACAAGAATTATGAAAGGACATTAAAATGGATGTGATGAAAGGACACAGCCCAGTCATCCCTGCCACATTGCCTTCAGTAAGAACCTCCAGCACTGGGTGGGTGCTCTCCTGTCTTGTCAGGTAATCTGCTCCAAACCTGTTCTCAGCTTAGGAACTTTAACTTAAGGAACTTTTCCACTTCCTGCATATCATTATGAAAGGGGCCAAGACCCACTTTTTCTAGAAGGATATACAACGTGTTCCTGCTTTTCTTCATCCTCTTGACCTTGCATCTATCTCTAAAAGCAAACACGAAGTGACATGACATAGCAGGAAAGACAACTGGTTAACCATGTCCTGGATGAATGACTGGCAGCAGTCACAGAATCACAGAATGGCTGAGGCTGGAAGGGACCTCTGGAGATCCTCTAGTCCAATCCCCCTGCCGAGCAGGCCCACCTAGAGCACGCTGCACAGGATCGCACCCAGGTTCTGAATATCTCCAGAGGAGGACACTCCACAGTCTCTCTGGGCAACCTGTACCAGGGCTCTCTCACCCTCATGATAAAGAAGGGCTTTCTCATATTCAGCTGCAACTTCCTGTGTTTCAGTTTTTGCCCCTTGCCTCTTGTCCTGTCGCCGGGCACCACTGAAGAGTCTGAGATTTCAGTCAATGAAGCGCACCTACACATACAAAGTCTATCACCCAGATTTACTCTTTAAGTGTGATCTAAATGGCATCTAGGCTTTCTGACTTCACTTAGCACTTCAAAAGAATGCTGTAGTCCACCTTAGAAAAAATGAAGAGACTTTTGAGGTAATTGCCAGTTGGCAACTTGCGAGAATCAGCAAATGAAACAGGACTGCTCCCTGTGCAATGTGAATCCTACGCAGCCATGAAGCCCTCTCTTTTCAGTTAGCAACAATAGCTCTTTGTGTGGAACACAGCAATATTTCAGTGAGCAAAACTATGAATTTTCCTTTTGCTCTTGGTGAAAGGTAATGATTTTACTGGATGAATACGCCTTTGACATTTTAATGTTTAAAGGAAGGAGGTATTTGCATCTACCCCCTATTTGCATATACTGTTCCCCAGGTCTCTCCCTGTTTCATGCCATGCTCTGCCATCCCCCTTCCTCAGGCAATTCTTGGCACCTTTCTCTTGTCTCCCCAAAGTCAGTCTTCCCATGTTGTGATCTGCTCATCAAAGCAAGGCTTTCTGGTCTGAAAAGGGAATCTTTCCACTTAGGAGAAGGATGGTAATTATGTTAAATGAATGTTAACTTCTTGCTAATGAATACATTAAATCTCTCCTAAACATTTCTGGTAAAAGAAACAAGCAAGGAAACAGAAAAACAATCAGGCATGCCATTCATTTACCAGAAGCATTAATTACAAGTAATTAGAAAAAGTGATTCATTTTTGAAGTATATAAGACTCCTAAAAAGAAATACAAAGGTTTCAGCAATAGATGAATAGATGTATCTGTACCAAGTGGATAACAGCGTGTAAAATAAAACATTGCATACACAAAGGCTTTAATTTTGAAGGATGACATTTCCAAAAATAAAAAATAAAAATCCAACATTGACTTTAAAATTTCTAGCGATAGTAATCCACATCCACCATAAACTGTATCAATATCTGATTGCTTGCACTGTTCAAAAGATGCATCTAATTTCTAGTTTGCATTTTCCCTCATTTACCTGCTCGTGGATATTGTCCACCCTTGCTAGCCCAAACATTTCCCTACCATTTACTTCCTGCTCTCTAGGTCTCTGCTTACAGGTAGCCCTTAAGTAGGTTATCATCTTTTCTCCCTATGGCTTCTCCCTTTCAGCATGTATTGGGTACAAGAGAGAGGTAAGAAAAAAAAAATATTCCTTTTTTCCCCCCCTTTGAATGCTGTTGCAAGTTCCCACAGAATTTTAGTAACATCTGCTATATTTAGACTATGAATTTCTACAGCTGCTGAGTCTAGGCAAGAGCTAAACTGAGTGCACTGAATTCATCAAATCTTTCCTTTTAATATTTTCCAATCTTTCTTTTGGGTCTTTTCTGAATCACCTCTACTGTATATCAAAAGCCTGTCTGAGCTGTTGCTGCTGACCCCCAAAGCCCAGCTCCCTGTAGATATAGGTGATACTGAGATTCACAGCCTGGCCTCCAGTTCTGGTCCTCAGCAATAGCTCACTTTCACTGAAATCCCTCATGGTCTTACGTGTGAGATGAGGAGGATGGGAGTCTTAGGTTTCCTGACCTGTAAAGCACTCACTCAACACACACCTTTTCTCCCTTTTTACCACCAGACCACCCTACTTGGAAGGCCTTGGCCCAATTTTTGTTTTGCATGTGTAACATTTTTAATCCACTAGAACACCAAACATTTTCAGCAACGGTTGAAACATAAATAGGTATTAATAGCTTCACCTTATTAAAATCCATTCACATTACCCACCTCTGATGTGCAACTATTGAACAGCACTCAGGAGCACTACAAAGCCAATTAGGAGAGAAAAATACAGACTATGCAAAGCTGAAACTGATAGGGAATTCAGCTAGCAAGGCTGTAATGAATAACAGCCCCTCATGGCTCAGCCTCTGTGGTGTCTTCAGTGACGGAGAAGGAGGCTGCATAACTCCTCAAAAGGTGGCACCAAGGCACCCCTACTCACGTGTACCAATGAATCTTTAATGGCTGTTCTCATTTTATTGAATCTTTAATGCCAGGATGTATAGCATAATCAGATATCAGGAGCAAAGTTGTCATGCTACTTTAATCTTTGCTGCATGTGAATTATATTGATACCCACCAAACAATAACGGTTTATGTTCTAATATTCTTGTACTTCAATTTCTATGTACAGGAGAGAAAAATAAATGAGGAGACTGGAGGAAAATTGCACTTAAAAAACAAATTTGTCAAACTAAATTCCTTTATTATAATACACTGCTGCAGCATAATTTTGTCTTGGATGCTTGGATGTGACACGAAATAAAATACCCCTGCATGGCACTGCAAAGGGGAAAGAGGCGATCAGTTTATTGGCTCTACAAGTCCTTAGGGCTTTATTCATTGTGTGAGGAACCTGCTTTAAAATGGCATCACCCTCTTTCTCAGAGGTCCCGGTAGGAACAGTAAATCTCTTTTACTAAAGTGCAAGATGAATTCCCAAAGGTGTTAGAGACAGTTCAGAAAATGCTGCAGTCTACAGTCGCATATATATATATAAGTTCTTAAAGTACACATGCAGCAAAATATTATACAGCTTTCATCATACATTCATATACATATACTCTAAAAATTGAAAAGAAATGGGGAAAACAGTTAAGTAATGGCAAATGCAAAAAGGAGGGAAATGGAAGCATCTGTAGAAGCCTTTATATCATTGATGGTTATTTTAACCTCACCATTTATCTTAACAGAAATGTTTTATATTGTAAATGAAGTGTGTGTTTCCAAACTATATATAAATGTACCAGAGCCAGATTCAATCAGGTTGCTCACAGTACTGCCATGCATTGCACTGTGATTTCCATTTGGAAACCTTTACTCTGTCCTGACTGCTCAGAGAGAATGGAAAGGCATTATCTGACATAAAGAAAGAGATCTACATTTGATCCTCAATAAATTTGAAGGAATAGGGTTTCTCTTCATGGTTCATTGCCTTTATCTGTGAGATTGGTTTTCCTACATGCAGTTTTATTTGTTCAGTAGTTTAGGATGAAAGAAACACGTTAAAACTATCCTTAGAAAAAGATGCACACAGTCCCTGAAAGGCTTCTCCTGTCATATTCTCTGCCCCAGCGAAGGAATGAAGTCTGCAGGATGAAGATTTGCTTTGGAGTCTCACTGCATCGGGCCATCCTCCTTTGATAATTTACCAGCATCAGGCTGCATACTTTGAGATAGTTTCCAAAAACTGCATGAACTTGATGATGATCACAGAAGAGTTTATTTACAATCTTGGCTGTCAACGCTCCCATCTTCTTGCTGCGGTATCATCTTTTTCATGTTGCAGAGGGACACTGTTTTGAGAAGATCACGTAAACATCCCTGGGCTTTTGTCAGCTAAAATACTTGTTTTCACTTTTTTTCCCCCCCCACTTGTTTCAACTTTTTTACTCCTCAGCTTACCTGCCTTCCCCACAATCAGTTACTGTCAACTTGGCTACTTTGAAGTTCTGTAGTCAAAGCCCTAAAGACATGAACAAATATTTGTATATGCTATCAATGAAATTCAATTCTGCTTTTTTTGACTGTTATTTATCAAATTCTTTCCCTTATGCTAACGTAATTTCTCTGCTAATGTTGTGGGTTTTTTTTGTTGTTGTTTTGTTTTCCCCTCTCCCCAATCTTTTACAGTCTCATGATATTTTTGGTTATACATCTCTGCTAGACATTGTATACAATACGTATGTGGGTGTGCATGTATTTCTACATATATATGCACACTAGATATCTAAATTCAATTTATCTTCCCATTTCTTACAGTACAAATCTCATTATTAAAAAGACCAACATGAATCTCTATTCACTCTTGGACCAAAAAAAGCAAAAAAAAATAACTAAATATAGAAGAAAACATAACTCTCAGTTGAAATATGCCAATAGATGAAAATATGGTTTTAAAGTTTCACTTTAATAATTAGAACTGTTTGTTAAAAACAAAAAAAGCCTTTAATTTCATACTCTGAAGGAGATGACTGTGATAAATGCTATGTGTAGTTTACACGTTGATAAAACGTTGCTGTTCTCTAGGGTACCCTCAGGGCAGTTTAAGGATGGATTTCGAGGGACAGCCAAGGTGCACTCATGTTGGTGGCTAACACAGCTCCTAAACAGCTGGCTTCCTTTTCACAATTTATAAAGCACAACACTGTAGGACAGGTTATCAGACTTCACGTGTATAGGGCCCATGACTAGGTACACGATCTCAACTTCATCCAACTCAAAAATCGTATTTTCTTACTTTTGTTGACCATTAACTGACCTTGCGAGATAGGATTTATACACTGTGCACGGAAAGGATTAATGTAACGATACTTTGTTCACACACTGCAATGTGTGTGTGTTCTGTGATGGACGTGCAGGTGGCTCTAGACCTGTGGCTGCCTTTTTATTGAAAATAAATAGAGTCCGTATCAAATCCCCCCCATTTGTTAAGCAGGACAGTCTTAGGGTCTTTGACTTCACCAATGGATGTTCAGAAGGAAAAAACATGAATAAAATCACAGATTTCTTCTCTTTTTGCCTGTAACAGGGGAGCACAACTTCCCTGATGACCTGTCCTATTAGCAAGCACTAAAACTCTCTGTTAAGCCACAGAGGCTCTGCTGAAACACCAGGGCAGACATTGCTTATTAGCTCTGCCTTGGGTACAAAGCAAGCAGGAATAATTCCCTTAGCCAGGCAGTGAGGGTAGCTGAGGGTCTTGGGAGAAATCTTTTGGATCAGAAAGTATAAGGCAGCAAAGATATACAGTAAGGATGATGTAGACCTCCAAAGGCCTAAGGAATTATATATGTATGTCTAATAAACAGGATGAGACAAAACTGAATGCTCATTTTCAAACTACAGCTCAGTCTTAGTACACTTCGCACCCGGCTCATGCCAAGTTGGACATCCACCTCCTTGTTCATCTGCAAAGCTCTCTAGGCAACCCCAGTTCTGCATTTAGGTTATCCCAGAGGGCCCTAATTTACTAGTTGCCTGCTTGCAGTCTGCTAAGCTAAAGGTTAGAGCACACATCTATGATGTGACAGAGTGCAGCATGATCCCTCCTCAGCTTTGCTGCACCATCCTTCCTGGACACAGGCATCTACGCTATGCCCCGCTGAGGTTATGGCATGATGCAGAATTAAAGATACATATAGGAAAAACAACAACAACAGCTCAGAGAGTGATAGAAGGTCAGGTTATTCCTTTGGGTGCATTAAAATTCCTTTCACACGTGGGTTTATGGGATTTCTAAGTCATATTTGAGATTCCTTTTAATGTGATCACTCTAACCCTTCCTCTTCACAGGTGGCATTGCATGTACCTGAAGTTATCCTACAGAAGAATAATACACCAGAAGCAATGAGTACTAAGAGACCTTAAATTTTGTCTTGTTGGTATATTACACAATAAGTCCTATTTGCACATTCAGAGCACTATACATAGCTGTGCAAAAAAAAAAAAAAATCTGCAGTTTGAAATATACCTGAGGCAAAAAGATTTAACTTTAGAAATCCAGTATTCTGACAGTTGTGCATAGTGGCTTCATTCAACTCACTTTTTAAAGCTATGCCCTTCATTTTGTCTGCGAGTGGCCAGCTTGCTTTAGAAGAAACTGAGCACCAGCTCTATTCTTTTCTCTAGCCCTTTATCTAGCTAAATCAAGAACTAATTCTACATCTGTTCTGCTACATCTTTTGGCCGATTTCGCAACTGATGTGACACAATTAAGCAATAAGACATGGCAGGAGTATACCCACTGGTTTCAATATCATACCACAGATGGCAGGATAAAACATTAAATTTTAACCTTTCAAGAAGTGCAGAGAAATTGTTTGAATCTCCTATGTTATTATTACGAAGTGGAACCTACTATACATTGAAAAAATTAGAAAGACTAGAAGTTTGTATAATATACCTTAGCCATGTGCGTGATGACTGGTTCAGCTGTTTCAGAACAGGCAGTCAGTGAGCTGTCTTTTTTCCTGTAGTGCCCAGCTTAGCTTTCAGGAATTGCTGCACAAATCCTTGACTTGCACCTTCTCTGAAAGGCCCACCAGAAAGTCCTACATTGGGCACATGAGACTTAAGGCACATACAACTGTCAATAATCAAGTTTTAAATTCCTACTACGTGTTTCAGCTAAAGCATTAATGATGGAAAGTGAACGGCTTCACAGGACACGGTATTTTGGTTGAACTTTCTTTTTTATTTCTGTGGGCTACTGCTATGCGGTGGTGAGACCACCATCACTGCCCTTAGGGGGTGCAGGAGGGGGTCTGGCTGCAGCCAGAGGGGAAGAACTGGAGCTTTCCTGGCTGGGGCGGCTTGCTGGGCAATAACACAACCTCAGGGAGAGGGAACCCAATGCGAAAACTTCACCTCAGTCAATTCACAGTGACAGCAAGACAACAGTTTTGCTTGTGGAAGGGACACATAGGTGGGCTGGATGCGCATGCCCTGCCCCACGTTGCCTGTGGGAGCGTGGACTTGCTCCACAGGCTGTGTTCAGTGTCAGAGCACAGCCAGCGAGCAACCCTTAAACGTGCCACCACACAAGTAACCACAGATAGCAGGCAATGACAATGTGAAAGCATAGTCCCTTAAAGTCTTCTGAGACCAAAATTTTAGCATGTTTGTTCTCATCCAGAACCTCGGCTCCTCTCCACTTGCTTCAGATTCTTCTTAAAGCAGCTATTTTTCCTGGCCTTGTCAGCTTTTGATATGCTTTCTGACAGAAATTCCTCCCTACTTCCAGTTTAGCATTACATCTGTTTTTATTGCCTTTTAAACACAGCTATCATTACATTTCTAAAGCCCATACTCTCTGAGGGCCTGAGATTCATGAGCGACATACGTTGCCACAAGTCACAACGAACTTTAAGAAAGCCTGCTGTATTTTTTCCAGGGGCTTTGCAGGCGTGCAATGGAAGTGGACCCATTTTCTTCCCCCACCTGGTGGTTTCCTATAGCATCTATAGCATCTACAGCAGCTCTGACACTTGCAACTCAAGAGCCTCATCCACTCCCCAAGGTAGCTGAATTTTCTCACCACATCCCCCATAGAAAATCTTGCAATAGCACAGAAGATGGCACTTGTCAACACCAAGATAAAATATCCTCATGATAAGCCAGATTGTACTCAGGCATTCAGAGTAGCCAGAAGAAAAGAAAAGAAGAAGAAAAAAAAGCACACCCAAGAGACGTTCCCTTTCAGGATCTCACAGGCAAAGAAAGCTCCAGCAGTCAATGTCGAAATGCCTGCTTTGGAGAGCTGGCATGTAGGCAGGCATGGGGGAGGGCCCTGACTTCTAACGAAAAGAAGTAAATAAACAACAAATGCAACAACGCTATGAAAAGCATAATTTTTGTAGTACAGGAAAAAAATATTAAACGTTCATTATAATTTAGAAAGTAAAGCTCATTTTTCCAGATACAATAGGAGCTGGCCAAACACATGAATTTGGAACACCAAACTGGTCATTTTCAGCACATGGGCTAAAAGCACAGTCTAATCCGATAGCTACAGATGGAAAGAAACCCTGAGCAGCTATAGTCAAACTAATGCCTTCTTCAGACAAATTCTGAAAAGCCACTTCACATATATGCAATGCATGATATTTTTATTTGCTAATTTTGGCTTCTGTTCTTAATTTAATCCAATCCACGCAACACCTGCAGCAAATTTGTGACTAGACTTTTATTTTCTGGTGGTGATGGTGATGAAGAACCACGGTGGCTGCCCATCCCAGTTAGAGCACTGCCTCAGAACAGGGTTGCTCTTTGTTCAGTACTGCTCTGCCAGCTCTTGACCCCTGTTTCTGCACCCATCAGTGTCGATACAGTCTGTCCAAAATTACTGGCTGCAGCTCTCCACCCCCTTACACTGTTTTTGCATGGCTGTAGCTTCATTGATGTTGACAGACTCCTCCCAGTTTTCATAAGCAGAAACCAGGGGACAATCCTGTCAAGTATGGACCAAATACACAGAGTACAAATAGCATTACTTATCTGACAACAGTGGAAAAGCATCAGATTATGCAAACTAAAGAATTTGGTCCTCCATATGAAGTTATCTCATAACTGTAATGAAACATCTGTCCAGATTCCAGTAGGCTTTGATTTGGACTCTCATTGCATTGAATAAATGGACAGTATTATCCTAAGTCTGCAATCTCCTTACATTTCAAGTCCTAATTTTCTATCTGCCAAAAAAGCCAGCAGACGCAGAAGATTAATTTCACAGGAGTCAGAGAAATGTTCGCTCTGAGCACTTCTGTCTCACACTTTTTTTTTTTTTTTTCCCCAGGGACTACTCAGACACCCATTTCATCTACCCTAATATCCACACTGCCTTCAGAAGAGGATGAGGAAGAGAGATTAAAATAGCCAAGTAAGAAGGCATTGCAAAATGAACCTAGAATCCACTGGGCAATGTGTATTCAAGAACACGGGATGAGATTCTTGCAATTTTACTACTAAAGAGAAAATAACCTTAATTAAGGTTATGTCTTTTCCCACCCTACCCAGACTCCCCTGCAGTAGTGGCTGAGATGCTACCCGCCCTGTTAGGGACAGTTTCTCAGCGAGCTTGTCCCAGTTATGCTCAGTCTGGCCTTCACTCTGCTGGTGTGGTGCACACTGTTGCCATATCTTACCTCTGCCATCCTCACATACACTTGTGGCTTGGATGGAATAAAAAGTGACCACAGTTGGGACTCTTCCTTGCTGAAATTATGAATAAGAACAGGTCTCCCACCCCAGTATGATTCTGGAAGGGCTGTGCATGCTTGTTCTGGTTATTATTTAATTAAGAGCAGCACATTTTTTTGGTGAAAATTTACCTAATCTTAATTTGCAGTAGAGAATATGCCTGTATTAGACAGGAGAACTGGAAAGGAGGTGCAGAATGTGTGAAGTAGCCAGTGCTTACACTGAAAAGCAGCAGGAAAAGCCTTGCACATAAACTTAGCATTTGGCACCACTTAATTAATTTTCTTATCCTAGCTAACTGCAGTCAAAAGTGGAGTACGGGCGTCTGCAGATGCTCTAAGTGCAGGCTTGAAGTAAGAGCAGTTACTATGAAGTGGAGCTGTGCAGGCTCTGAAAACAATTTGTCCAAGAGCTATTGACGACTGAGAGTTCTTGTTGCAGAGCTGAGGCTCTTATTCTTCATGTGAAATTAGAGGATTTTACTTGTGATCTCAAGTAGAGCTTTGAAAATACAAGTTTCAATTCACAAACACAGCGTCTTTTAAAATTTGTTTCCACCAGAAACTCATTTCATCTGTGCATCTAATATTATCAAATATCTTTCCTCATCTTTCATAAATAAATACTTAGATTTACCATTCCAAAACCCAATCTGATATAGCTAAAGGGATTATCAAGACCTCAAAAGAGATTGATCATTTACCATAAAATCCATTAATTTTTTGATGATCATTTAATGAAAAGACAAATAAACAGAATAAACTGGGTCTGATTTCCTCCTCTGCTTTCAGAAGCGAAGCATGCCTTTCAGTATATCTTACCCAGACTGTATGAAGAAACACTTCCCCAAAGCACTGTGTTCCCCTTTCGCTTAGGAGAAGTTCCCTCATGGATCATACAGGGCAAATGAATTAGATGTGTATAGAAAAGAGAAACAGATATGGACAATCTTCTTCAGAGCACTCTCTGTCTTGAGACAACAGATTCTTAACCAGATATTGCTGCCCAAGGACATAACTGCCTTAAAGCAATATTCAGCTTAGACTCCATTCTTTCCCTGCTGTCACAAAGACAGGATGGACATGTACAGCACAAGGTGGTGGAAAACTGGGTTTGCAGGAACAGTGTGAAAGGGCCAGAGATGTTCAGATAAAGCAGTGTTTTGAAAGCTAGGAGCCTTTGGGACGAATCTCATCATACAGACAAAAGAGCAATGCCTGAATACTTCACTGCTTATTTCCTACCTACCAAAAAAATACAGAAGGGAGATATTACCTTCATGTTCAATTTACTGAACCTAAACATCACTGTGTTTAATTTTAAAAATGAAATTATCTAGTGGATTATTCCAACTGAATTCAGAAACAATTCTTTTTACAACCAAAATTTAATTTTTGATAAACTTATTATTTCCTTCCTTTCCAGTGCTATGTGCCTCTGATTTGTACACTTAAGTATCTCAAGTCTCCACAGCCAGAATCAATGGGATTTGAAGGCTTCATCCAATACCTACAAGCTGGGCATGTAGCTAATACACAGAAAAGGAAAAGGAATAAGGAAGGATGTGGTCAATTATCCATGCTGCTAGGAGCATGGATGCTCCCACTTCTTTAGGGCAAAATCCAAGAGTGTCCAGTATTTCCATAAGAGGATTTGCTTTACCAGTTGTCATTAATAAGAGATCATTTAAGAACTGAAGCTTTCTAGGGTCAATCCTGCTCAGACTCCTACAATGGAAAGATTATCATCATCTTCAGTAAGAGTGGAATTAAGTCTTCTATTAACATAAACATATTTATTCTGCGGAAAACTTCTTTCTTTCCAATCATATGTTTGTCTAGAGCACGAGTAAATATTTTTATACATGAAAAACCTCCCAACAACAACAAAAAAGTAAATTCTTAATAAGATGTGACCTGCACTTAATTTGCTATGAGAATGCTGATGTGTGTATATTTCACACATTTTTGCCTTTGAAAATGAGCATACACGGTCCCCATACAAATATGCACACCATGATACCTATCAAGATTATTACATAAGAAACAAAATATCAAACAGAAACAGACTTTCATTTGTACCTAACAGACTTCCATTTGTACCTAATTCAAATGGTTCTTGATTCCTCAGATTTCTCATTTGCGTCACTGTTGGTTTTGGTTTTCCCTGAATATGAGAATGCTGACCCAGGATTGCTTGGTTCCTCTCCTTTGCCATTTTACATGCTGATTTTTTGCTCCTTATATGTGGGAAAAGGAATAGGTATGGCATTGCACTGGATTTTGAGTCCAGACTTAGGCCAGACCCTTTGACGTTTCAGTGGGAGCAAGGACAGAGTTGAGCACGTGCCGCTGCTGTGAGTTTGAGATGCCGAATGCCTGGCAGCTAAAACACCTGCCGCTTCTCCAACCCGTCAGCACCCTCTCACCTCAGGGGAGTCCCTCCTGCCCAGCCATGCCCCAGGTTGGAAACCCTAGGTCTGCTGCTGGGCCCCGCTCCTCATGGGCAGGAGGGCAACCAGCTCCTCAGCTCTGCTGTGGTACCCAAGCGGCCCTGTTGCCTTAAAACTTGTGGTCCTCTGCTCCAGAGGAGGGCCAGAGAATGAGAGGAAGAAATGGGCCCCCCAGCCTCCCCAAAGGCAGCTTGCACCATCCCTGTGTGACACAAGGCTCAGCCGGAGGGTCACTGGACATCTGTAATTCTTCCTGGTGTGCGCTAGATGCCACTGTGCAGACTGCTTTTAGTAGCCAAACAGCCACCGACTCCTCAGGCAGCCACACTGCCTATTACAGGTCCATCGTTGCCATTTGGTTGGACGTTCAACACGCTTGGCCTAGCAAAGCTCCCGTGAGTTAAGGACAGGACTATCATCATTTTATGGACGGAAAACTGTGGTGGAGTTGCTTGATTTTCCTGTTTTTTGGCTATGGTAAGGCTGACAGAGCATGGACTTCAGCAGCAGTCACCTGTGCTCACACCAGGCTAAAGTCCCAAGGAAGAGACTTGTTGCCTCCCTCCAGCTACTGCTGCTGAAGCCAGATAAAGATGGGAGATCAACAGGGAATCCGAGCAGAGAGGACAGGCAACAATAGCCACAATACTAGTGACAACAGCAACATTACCAAATACCAAATTGCACATAAATTCAAGTGAGGTTCCCATGACCAACCTCAGTTTTTCAACCTCCTTTCACCTGCCCAGCCTCCTGGGGTGTCTTCTGCTCAGAAGCCACCCCAGCAGGCCTCACAGCCAGGCAAACTTTACACTTTAGGCACGTCTGCATGGTCCTTCAACAGCAAGAATTTCTGGTGATAAGGAAGGGGAGGCAGCAGGAGCAATTTCCTCAGAAGTCTGGAGAATCTGCATCACTCAAGGTTTTTAAGAGTAAATTGGTAATTGTAAAGTACAATAAGGTCTTCCCTGAGCCTTCTTTTCTCCAGGCTGAACAACCCCAGCTCCCTCAGCTGCTCCTCATAAGACTTGTTCTCCAGACCCCTCACCAGCTTCATTGTGCCTCTCTGGACACACTCCAGGACCTCCATGTCCTTCTTGTAGTGAAGGGCCCAAAACTGAACACAGTACTCGAGGTGCGGCCTCACCAGAGCCGAGTACAGGGGGACAATCACTTCCCCAGTACTGCTGGCTACACTATTTCTGACACAAGCCAGGATGCTGTTGGCCTTCTTGGCCACCTGAGCACACTGCTGGCTCATATTCAGTCGGTTATCAACCAACACCCCCAGGTTCCTTTCCAACTAGCAGCTTTCCAACTACTCTTCCGCCAGCCTGCAGCATTGCATAGGGTTGTGTCCCAAGTGCAGGACCCAGCACTTGGCCCTGTTGAACTTCATACACTTGGCCTCAGACCATTGGTCCAGCCTATCCAGATCCTCCTGCAGAGCCTTCCTACCTAAAGCAGATTGACAGTCACGCCCAATTTGGTGTCATCTGGGATCTTACTGAGGGTGCACTCAATCCCCTCATCCAGATTGTTGACAAAGATATTGAAGAGAACACAATATCTTCCAGCCTTACCTTGCTCTGGTTCAGGGAACAGTTATGCAGTTCCTCCTCACTGCAGACAGACAGAAGGCTCTGACCCAGACACAGCAGCTTCTCGCAGCTGAATCCAACCACCCCAGACACCTTCTAGCATCCCAACCCCTCTGTTTCCACCACTGTGTGGCACTTTCTCAGTAAACTACTCTGGACAGACATGCTAAGCGTTGTACATCTCCTTGTCCTATGCTTGCTACAGTCAGTAGCAGAGCATTCTCACCACTAGCTGAAGGCTATGCAACATCTCATTTATAGTCTCTAATTCAGCTCATTGGGAACAACTGATTATAGTCGCTGAGTGACATGGTGCCACCAGTACCGCAAGGGCCATACCATTCCTTCCAGCTGCTGGAGCAGAGTGCACAAGCCCTGGCTGGAGGGAGCAGCTTTAAAAATGCCACACACTGACTTCTGCTTTCAACCCTTCAGCACAATTTAAGCTCTTTCTGAGCACAATTTAGGCTCTTGTCTGAGGACAACCCAGAGAAGACCACTGTGTGTTAACCCAGTGCTGAGAAATGTGGCAGCACCCCAGCATCAGCTGTGAGCATTTGCCCACCTGTGCTGCTTTTTTTTTTTTTTTTTTTTTTAAAGCTCACCCTGCCAAGTGAGCTCATTTGCAAATTCTGTTTTTACAGCAGATTTTACTGGCTTTCTGAAGCTGAGCAAATAAAATTAAGGACTTTCTGACAGAAGCAGGTTTCATCCCTCGAACAAGCTGTATGAAATAGGAAACAACCGCAGATTCTAAATTGAGGTCTTCCTCGAGGTCTAAATCAATTAACCACAAGGTCTGTCAGGGTTAAATCTACATTACAAAAGATTCAGCTATGATAAATACTTCTGTCAGCCCTTTGCTTTCCCAAACAGTGAGCTGTAAAAGTTACTTCTGTGGCCATGCTCGTTTTCAGTTCTACTTTTTTGAAATAGCACTTCTTTCTGGTGGTGCAATGAACTACTCTGCTCCACCTCTGCAGCACTTTCCTTACCTCTGCTTTTTTTTTTTCCTCCATAAAGCCCACAGGCAGCTTCTATTGGTGCAAACTGATGTTTCCATGCCTGGGTGGAAGACTCGGATGGCTTGCATCTTCCTGCCTGCCAAACGTCTTGTCGAATCATTTTGTGCCACTGGGAATGCCCTGGATTTCCCCCTTCCCCTCCTAGACCCAGTGGAGCAAGCAGACATTTGACAGAGCCCAGAAGTTGGCTGATGCTCTGTAATCACAGCTGGAAGGTCACTGGTGCGGTGTGGTTCATCCTGAACCGTCCTACCCACTCGCAGGGAGACCCACATTTCAATGATGATTGAAGCTCCACACTCTTGGAGCTAGGAGAGTCACGACATCTCAAGCTGGCAGACAGCATCGTTTGAGGACTTGAAGGGCACAGAAGCTTTTGGTTGTGCCACAACTTCCCAGCCTCACAAAAAAATTCATTAGTTGTCTATATCCAAAGCCTCCAAGTTGTCACAACAGGGTTTAAATCTGCACTCTGGAATAATTACTGTGTAATTGGTAATTTTTTTCAGATGATTATTAAAGCTTGTACCTGAGTGTTGTTTATTTTGTGGATTAACATATTCTGTTTAGTTGGTGTCAAGTATTTTTGTTGCATGTTTATCAGCTATTGCTTGCTGCCAGCTGAGTAATTCTGTAAATGAGATTTGTATATACTCTCCCATGTAAGTAAATCTACACACTAAAGTGTCATCCCATTAAAGTTATCTACCGCTTGCTAGCTAGCTAGTCTGTGTGCGCGTACCCGTCTGACATTTAGGCCATAAACAGCTCTTGACTCTCAACAGGGGATTGTGGAAAAATACAAAGAAGCCTGTGGGAATGCATGTAGTAATTTTTAAACGTATAGAAGAAAGAAGGCAAAGGAAACAGGGCAAGCCTGTCAGCAAATATTCTTGAGTAAAACAGAGAGCAAGAGATGGAGTAGCTACTGGAACAGTACCGGTTTTCTTATTCTACAGTATTTCTAACACCAAGCATTCAAATTAGGCGTTAGACCTCCCAAAACCAAAAGACTGGCTACAAAAATCAAGAAGCTTTAAACAAAAATATTCAATCTGTTATTATTATTATTTTCTCCACCTTTTGAAAGTTTTATGGTTAATTTTTTCAAGCTTTATTCTGAAAACATGAAGAGTCCAAACATGACCATGAATCTTTTAACGATTACTCTTGGGACTTAAATAGAAATGCTAAGTATTCTGACACAATTAAATTGTGGTCATTGATAGAAATGGCTATTATGGCGCTTTTTTTTTTTTCCTTAATGCCAAAGATAGATCTTCTATACACTAAGTACCTTTCAGGAGGGTACAAGTACCTTCTAAAGGTATGCTGGGGTATAAAGTTAATCCATGGAAACAAACAGAATTTCCTAAAGGCATCAGGGCTGTTGCAGTATAAAAAAGCCATTGAGGTGTGGGATGAAATGAAGAATGTGGGTAAATTAACATAAATTCAGGATGTCATTGCATATAGAATTTGGTCATTATTCCAGCTGAAAAAATATGAAATCAATTAGACAAGTACACTTAGAAATCCTACTGAAGACAAAAGATGTGTAGGAATTACACATTTATCCTTAAGAATAACTTTATACATAGATCATTGGCTGATACTCCTTAAATACCATTTGACACCTTCCTGATCAAGCTTCACAGAGTTTGTGAGCAATTCTCCTCAAAGATGAAAGGCCTGGCATTGCTTTCTCATGCTAGCATTAATTTTTAGAAGCTTAATATTGCAACAGTAACATTTATAGTATTTACATCTTTCATGTTATTTGCTAAAATTTATTTAGGAGACAGCTTATAAAGCTTGGTGATGAGTTTGTGGGTCATTGATTTGAGCCCTATTGTAAAATCTTTAATTCCAAATATAGAAATAAGAATTTTTTATTTTTTTTTTTTAAAGGCAAAAAAATCTGTCAGGTTCCTAGTAAGTTTTCCAAATTTTCTTAAAAATAAGGATGTAGATATTTTCATTTTTAAAAAAGAAAGCTAAGATCTCCTTTGAATCCAAGTATTCCAGGAGCTTTTAAAAAATAAATAAATAAACTCACCTCCCTACAATAATTACTATAAATACCTCTGTCAAAATATGGCAAGTTGTAAATTGTAGAACACGTTCTACTAACATGCAAAGATACTGAATGACTGCTTTCCTGTCTAGAATT
The DNA here is from genome assembly GCF_964034855.1 of Anser brachyrhynchus. Classification (NCBI taxonomy): domain Eukaryota; kingdom Metazoa; phylum Chordata; class Aves; order Anseriformes; family Anatidae; genus Anser; species Anser brachyrhynchus. The sequence goes on from NC_137696.1 coordinate 73,074,527, forward strand.
AAACTGTTTATTTTTATGCTGTTGGACAAATTGAAAAGCTATCTGCTAGAGCAAGTCTCTAAAATAAGTAATTTTATTACATTGACTCAAGAGATGAGAAAGCAGCAGCATACTAACTCATCTGATCTAGGACGCTCCAAAAATATGCAACTAGCATCTGCCAAAAATTCAGAGAAATCCTGGTAGAGGTTGGAGAAAGATGTAAAAGATTTGTTACTGTCATGCACTGGCAAATGTCCCATTAATACATGATGCTCACTTTTCTGTGTCTCTGCTGTCTTTGTTTGTTTGTTTGTTTGTTTAAAGAAAAAAAGTTTTCTTTACAACATTCTTTACAAAAGTTTTCTTTACACAACCAAAATTTACTCTTGGTTCTACACCAAATGTCCTGAGTATACAAGATTCAATTATCCACAGCATGTGTGGGCACAATTACTGATTTATTTATTTATTTTAATAAGTGAGAGAATACTATTACAAATCATTAAGAATAAGAAAATCAAGAATAAGAAAACATTCTTTAGTTAACACAGGTGTATCAAGTCACCAAAACATACTGGGTCTCTGGTGGAATCATAGATCCTCAAGAAGGTACCTTCAATATCAGGCAGTATTCATTGCAATTAAGTTCAAGTGAGGGATTAAAGTTAAGTCCATTTTTAAGCGTTTTCCTGAGCAGGAAAGATCTATCAAATCAGGATTGTTGGGGAAAAAAAAAAAAAAAAGAAATTTTTGATAAGTTATAAAATTATTGCTGATCAGATAAGCAACTTACAGATGTAGCAGAGATAAATGTAATAGTTTACACTCACCTGCAATGAATGTGCTGATGTATGCTTTAAGATCATCCATGCATACACAATATAGCTGTTAAATCATTAATGTACGTATATATTGGAAAAAATATTGAAGGTGGAGATGCAATGCTCCTTAATAATCATGAAATCCGGCTTTTCTATTAGAAAAATTCCCCATTTCAACACTCAACTAACACGGCTCTTTTGATGATAAGGCAAAAACTGTGACAATCTGCAGGTAGTCAGAAAGAACCATATTTATTCCCCAGACAATGTCAAGACATTTAAATTTGGGGAGAAAGACTGAAATCTCAAAATTTTCACACAGAGAGTAATTGCAAAATATTCAATTCTGAACCCACGGGAATGTTTAAATATGTATTTTGTAAGATAATATTGTAATATCCACTAAGGTAATTTTATAGATTAAATGTGCTGACTGAATCTCAAGGAATGATTGGAGTAATTTATTTCCGAAACTTTAAATACAATTGACATATTTCTACAAAATGTTCCAGTAACTTGAATAGGAGTTATCTCATGGTAAACTCTTTCATGAGCAGATGTGCTGTCGGTTGCAGAAGGGACCGAGATGGTTTGCACAGCAGAGGAGGAGCATAAAGCCAGCATATGCAAACCTCAAGTCTGACCATGCTAGAGTGTCCCTAGGCACAGGCACAAAGAAATAGGTTTTAGGAAATTCTGTAATAGCCTGCTTGAAAACAAGCACTGCCAAACAAACAAACAAGCAAACAAACAAACAATCATTCGCGCCTCACACACCCAGAGCTCAAAAATCAATGTAATCCAAAATTTCCAATGGCAGTCTATCAGTTCTCCCCGACTATTGAAGGCACTGTTCTGAGTGCCTTCTGTAGCGTAACCAACTTTTACGAAAGCATTACTCTGTGTATTACTGCATGGCAATACTTAAATCAATACTTCTTATCCACCAGTGCTAGCCACGGCAGATGAGCCCCAGCTGGGAAGATGCTGCAAGGACTGAGGGCTGGACTTTGTACGAGCCTTTGGCTCCGGGCTGCAATGCACATTAGCCATAGAAATGGTTAGAAGCCCAGGCAAAACAGAACAGCCTCCCACCTTCTTCTCAATCACCATTTCAATCACAGAGCAATCACCAGCATATGCTGCAAGCACTTCCATGTCATTTCAAGCTTGGCTCAGCATCTAATAGCTTAATTAGGACCAGAAAAGCTGCTATAGATCAATCACAAGAAATGCTAGCATTGAGTTTCACAGCTCCTTCCAGCAGCTGCCTGCTTTATTGTACTTTGGCTTACTTGCACCTCGGAGTCCATACATTCAGTAAGGACACGCAGGTTAAGGCCGAAGAAAGCCTTGCACAGCACTGGGCTTGCCCAGCATGGGAAAGAGCTGCTTTGAATCATGTTCTCTTATTTGCATTTATATTCTGGCATGTAAATATCAGCCCCAGAATGGGCAAGACTCAGATGAGGAGCACCATCCTCTCAGGAAAGATGCCTGTGTCTAGCCAGGTGATGGGGCAAAGTGTTTCTTTGCAAAAACATTTCTGAGAGAGAGGCTCATTTTCAAAACTGTAACCTGCAATGACCACAGTTTCAATCAGACTTTCAAGCTACTCCTGTAACAGCTTTGATAATTCTAGCGCTCACTGTAATTTTATTCACTGATTGATCCATTTAGAGTCCAGACTTGCTTCTCTAAGGACTGACTGTACTATAGGCTTCTCTTTTTGAACATTGTTATAGCTGTATCTTGCTTTTTTGTCCTTATTTAAGTGAACATACCTGAAGAACTAACTTGCTACGCTGCTGACCTTGAAGAGGGCTTCTGCAAAACCATTTCATTTAAAAGAAAGGAAAAAGAAAGATTGACAATCTGAAAATCACCCCTACAAAATAAATATTAATTAAAAAATATCTCAACACCTGATGACATTAAAGAAATCCAAATGAGTGCTTTAAAACTACCAGATGTCACTTGTTAGTGTACTTCTGAACTCAGGTCAATGTAGAGGTGTATCACTGCCTGTTTAATTGCGTGTGGAGGTTTGAACTAGAAAAAGCCCTTTGAAATGGAGTGCAAGACTAAACCAAGACTAGGAGTGCATTCAGTCAGACAAAAAAAAAATTAAGAAAAATTCTTCAAAAATAATATCTGTTGGAGAACAAACTTATTTTCATTTCTGCCGTGTGAAATGCAACTAAACTACTTTCTTTGCTTTTGGCTAAGTGCGTTGCTATATAATGAAGAAATGCAAGTCTGTATATAGGTCCCAGCTCAACACAATATCCAAGTTCGTACCTAGATGACAGTATCACATTAGAAAATCTACTAACCGGATCTCAGAGGCTTCATGCAACTAACCAAAGACGATGACTGTACATTGTATGTATACATACACACACAAACACACATGCCAGATTATTCAGTGTTTTCCTGTTGGTGCTATTTGCACACCTAATTATAGCATTAGTCATTTTAACATTTTCATTACACTTTCTAATGCAGACTGGGCTGCAGTCATGTAAGTCATACAGCTCCTACAGGAAAAATGTGGTTTATGGGACCGCTGTCTCTAGTGTACAGTTCAATAATGTTAAAAAGATACCAACATAAAAGTAATGGCTACATTTTTCATGAAGGGAGCATTACATTTCCACTTAATGGGGGTTTAAGCAGTTATTTCTCTATTATTACTATACTGCTAAAACTAATGCTCAGTAGCCCACTGTATGATCTGAAGAAGAATCCAAATTACTATCAGTGCTAATGATAAATATCCTCAGAGAGTAAATAACTTCTGAATGTGGTGCCAGTCCTAATCCGACTGATTGCATTTCAGCTAGTGTAGTGAAATACTTTTTTAGTGAAATTTTTAGTGAAATTTCTTCACAGATATCTATTTGCCTTTTCACATTGCCTCCTCTTTCTTCAACATTCACATTTCTTGTCTTAAAATACTCTCCCTAAAATATTAAATATATCTTTTGAACACACCTGCTTTGGATCAGCCACAGCGAACATAAAAGGGCCTGAGTTTGGGTTCAGTGTTCTGGTTGAGAGCACAGGCGGGCAAATAATGCAACTGCCAGAAGGAAGGGGCTGTAATGTGCAGGCAGGGATGTGGAGGAGCAGGCACTTGGGAAGCGAAAGCAAGGCAATAGGAGCTTTCTGCACATTAATTTGCAAAGATTTACTACCTAGGTCACCGCGTACACAGCTTGTAGTTCCTCACCTATGTTTGTAAATAGCTTTTCAAGGTTTTTCATGACAACATGACAAATATATCTCCCAAATTTGCATTCTCTGGATGATGACTTGAAGGTTCTTTTGAACACACAGAATAACACTTACCCCACTTTTTGTTCAATATTTGCTTTTATTTGACTTGTTTTCATGCATCATATTCCACAATATTGATAGCTATAATTTGTCCATCACTGACTTAATCACAAAAATTTCCTTCAGTGCCTTGGCCCAACATAACATTGTCTGGGATCCAGCTGTGCACGATCACAGAAAGCCTTTACCCATGTTGCTCATGGGCAGAGCTGTACCCATGAATAGTTAAACATTCATATATGGGTTTATATACTTGTCTCATTACTAACAAAATAGAAAGGTTTTATTGAGTAAAACACGATCTATGATTTACAAAAATGTCAGAAACAAACTTTTTCAACAATCATTGAAAGATATATTCCATTCCAGGTAAGCAGATAGAAATTTGATTGCAGGTTAATGTGACTTAAAACTTCCCAAGCCTGAGTTCCTTACTGCACGTTACCTTTGCTGATTTCTGATAAAAGACCCAGGGTTAATGCCAGTGCCCTTAAACTGGCACAAAAGACACGTACGATCACCATGTTACGTAAAAGCTGCCTTAAGAAGCAAAAAGATTCTACCCACAAATTTCAGCTGGCCTCTTTCCCTTGACTTGCCTGTACCGGGCTCTAGAGGAAGGCATGAAGTTCCCTGTAGGCTTGAGAAGAGTGAAGAAAGGAGGCGTATATTGTGCCCAAAATGTACAGTTAAAAATCTGAGAAGGAAGATGGGCAGTGAAGTTGTACTAACTGTACAGCCCTATTCAATAAATGTATCATACTCCTGCCTTATATTTCCCACTTCTTAAAATTAACATTTTTATATAGGAATTTAAGAGAATCCCCAAGGCACTTGAGGGATTAGCCATTGTTCATTTTTTATTAAGTTATAAAAAGAAAATAAAACTATCTTTGTGGCCATTTCAAGATGCTTCAGACAGGCTGTAAAGCGAGGGGTCCCTTGAGCTATTCCTTTGTCTAATGGACCATTTGTTTTCTGTGGTATTTTTCTTCATAGCATGGAGCATACAGCTCAGATCCCCTTTAATTCATCTTGACTAAACCATAAGTCAGTCCCTGCACTGTGGCAGAGTCATGGGAGGAACAAATCATTGCAGAAAACAAGTGATAATTATGTTGCAGCATAGTTACTGGTTTGGATGTCAAGTTACAACCCACTCCCCAAATGTCCTTCTGCTGCTTGCCATACACGTTCCTACAATAAAATCAAAGACCTTCAAGTCCCAAGTCCCACCAGAACACTTGAAAAACTGGCTAGCCATGCCAGACTGCCTGCAAACTTTACGGGGTCCATGAGGCAGGCAGCAATGATAAGATGACAGTATCTGTAAGGGATAAGGATGAGAATTTCCTCTGTAAACCAGACACACACAACACCTGTCCAAACTCAGCTCTAACCTAAGGGTCAGGCTTTTAGGAACTGTTTAGGCTTGTAAGACAGTCCTCCCACTGAGAGAAAGAATGACAGCAAGAACGAACCTACAACGACCGATGCTACTGCATTACCTACCATGCCGCTAGGTGCTGGTGGAATAAGGAAAGAGGAAAGCGGAATAAAGAAGTCAAGCTCTTGGACTTGTGAGAGAGTTGTGCCCATGGATGTTGGAAATAGCCCAGCTATGGACTTAAAATCAAGTAAAACGACAAAACCTACAATCTAAAAAGATTTGGTCATGTCACTCTGTCTATGGCATTACTCTGTCTTCAGTGGGAAGGAACCAGAAGATAGTGGGGGCTGCTGGCATGTCTGTCCCCTGCAAATCCTGTCCCTGCAGTCCTCCTCAGCACAGCTCAGTCAGCCTTTGCCTCACCTAAAGTTCAAAATGATGATGCCACTTGTAACCCTGAGAGAAAACCCAGCTACATAAAAATATACAAGCAAGAGATGCTATTGCCAAGCATTTTATAAAATTTTACAGTAAATGACAATTCTAAAATATTCTACAATATTATGTCTGCACTGGTGTAAATCTTCATTCACATAGTGCAAATTATATTGCATGCTCTTTGGTCTTATAAGCTATTTATAGTGTTAAACAAAGATTGGAGCAGCTCTGAATTAAAAAAAAAGAAAAGAAAAGGGAAAGGGAAAGGGAAAGGGAAAGGGAAAGGGAAAGGGAAAGGGAAAGGGAAAGGGAAAGGGAAAGGGAAAGGGAAAGGGAAAGGGAAAGGGAAAGGGAAAGGGAAAGGGAAAGGGAAAGAAAGAAAAAGGAAAGAAAGAGAAAGGAACGAAAGAAAAAGAAAGAGAAAAGAAAGAGAAGGAAAAGGAAAAGGAAAAGGAAAAGGAAAAGGAAAAGGAAAAGGAAAAGGAAAGGGAAAGGAAAAGGAAAAGGGAAAGGGAAAGGGAAAGGGAAAGGGAAAGGGAAAGGGAAAGGGAAAGGGAAAGGGAAAGGGAAAGGGAAAGGGAAAGGGAAAGGAAAAGGAAAAGGAAAAGGAAAAGGAAAAGGAAAAGGAAAAGGAAAACCAACTTTCAGTCAGGAGTTCCACAAAGACTTGGGATACTGGAGACTGACTGTTCAAGACATTTCCATCATTTGCCATCACTCTTTGTAGACACTTCTCATCCAGTCCTGGGAGCAGTGCGATAGGAAGCTGGCACAGCTATGCCACCTGACAGGCTGAGAAACGCTTGCTGCCAAATCAGTCACCAGTAGCCCTGGGGAGAGATGACTTTTCCTCCATTTTATACCATACTGTGTCTGTGCCTAAACGTTCAGACAGCAATGGCAATTTTTTTTCGCCATGCACCCTACCTAGCAAGTGCCGATCAGCAATGTCTGTCTGATCAGAAAGGGTACAACTATTAATCAGAACAAAAGTGTATCAGGCCAGCTGACAGCAAGACAGGAGGAAAGAGCAATGTCTCAACCATGAAATAACACAGCAAGAAGTTTTATGTATGGCTTCATTTGCTAAAGTCCTTTTGCCCGTTGACATTTAGATCTTTTTCTCTAGCTTAATTTCTTATAACATGAGAACGTGTCTTCAAGTTTCAGGATCAAGGGGAATGTGGTCTATATGTACTCTTCGTGCTCGGTTCAATTTGTTAACCTTCTCTCCTGTGGATGCAGTTGTACTAATACGTGTTATTTTCTTCTTTGTATACTAAGAGCTGGTATAAAATGTCTTTGTTGTGGTATAGCTGTGTTCACATAAGCAACACAAACAATTTAACCATATCTGTAATACATGTTGCTGGTATGAACAAAGTTTTGTAATGACAATGAAAAGGAATAGAACATGACCTTTTATTTTTAAACCAGGACCACTTAAATAGTTAGTCAAGACCTCACAAAGTAATTAACTACAAGGGAAATAACTGGTGTATTAACTTGAAAAAAATACTTCCAAACAGACTTACTTTCTATGGCAATTCCCCTATGACAAAGTTACTAGAAAGATGGGAAAAGAAGGAGCTGAGCTAACACTATTTCTAGATGTGCATAATCTTCTATATCACAGAGCTGAGGGGAAAAAAAAAAAAAAAAAAGAGCTGCAGAGAAAAAAAAATAAAGAAAACGAATCCTTAGACTCCCTGTCTCCTCTCAGAGGTAAAGCCTGCAGGGCTTTGACATATTTCTAATATTTTTCATCAAGGTTGCCAAAGGCCAGCTGGTTCACTGCATGGGGACCACTGCATCCTCAAAAGTACCCACACCCCCTGCGCATCCCTGCACCGATCTGCCCACTGCTGCCAGCTCCTCTCCTCTGCAGCTCCACAGCTTGCAGGCAGAGACCCACATCATCTGCACACTGATGGCTTTGCAGAGGGAAGACAGGGTTTGCCCTTGCATTTGTAAAGCATATAAAAAGTTTGGTGATATATTCCAGGAGGAGGAAAACCTTTGAACTCTGCCACATTCTGGGCTAGGCACAGTATGAGTAACCTGGTGTCTCTCCATGATCAGTCACTGTTTGCTGAGGGCTCCTCGCCTTGAGGTGAGTTACTATGAGATGGCATTTCAGACAGAGCAGCTCAAATACAGATGAGTAACAGCGTAAGTATTTGATTACAAAATGGGAAATAGTTGCAAAAAGGGGAAAAACAGCAAGACTCATAACAGAGATCAACCTGAAACTCAGATACAATGCCAGTGGCTGTGCAGGTTGCTTTCCTGGGGCTTGTCTCCGTAGGGAACTACTCTCACATACACTCCAGTTTTCCAAATGTAACCTTCGAGAACCAACACTTTCCCTTGGTCTCCATTTATCAGTTAAAGCCTACTTGCTGGAGTGAGTGCTCACTTTCATGAACCTTCTAGGCATATCTGGGTCCCTGACTTCTCCCTTGCTCCTATTCAACTCCTTCATGTGAGTGTATGCTGTCATCCTCTGACAGACAAAATGCAAGGGAAATATTGTTTGACTTGACCAAAACAAAACCACTCAGAAACTCTTTTGGATGCAAATGATTCCTTTTCAACTTGCTTTCCTGTCTATGAGGCTTGGTTTCATCCAACATCTGTCTCTCTTCCCCATGCAATGTAAATACATCACTTGAGGCTCATCTGGAAACTGTAACCAGCTCTCCTCAAAGCCATTTTTGTACAAATGCATCACAGTCCTGTCAGTGTACCTTACAAAATGTAAGCCTTAGGAACTGCTTATACACATCTTATACACATATGCACATTTTATTGACTGAACTGTTTCCAGTTTGTCCCTAGCACTGCAAAAACTCGAAATGTGGCACCAACACACATCTGGTGGTACGGGGACTGAGCAATTCTCTCCCTTCCTCTACGCACTGAGAGTGCTAGGGGACTCAGCACAAGTTTGAATGCTTCTTCCAAAATACTTTTTTTTTTTTTAATTTAATTGAAAGGGAGAAATATTCCAAGACAGTTTTCTTATTGATTCTCCCTAAAGGTCCCTTTCTTATGTTGTTTCATAAAGCCAAAGGACGTCATGATGTAGCGTAGCACCTGCGGAGTACCAAACATGACCTGTGATCCTTTTCTGAAAATTTCATTTTTTGCAAAAAATTTTGCAAATTTTTTTTTGCAAAAAATTTTGGGGATTTTATTTGTGCATGTCCTTATATTGAAGTCTTTTTGCTGTAGAGATAGGCCTGCTCACAATTTAGGGATTTTTTTTTTTTTTTTTAACCTCAAGTTAATTGACCAACAATTAACTGGAGCTCTTTAGTGTCTTTGAAAAAGGAAGCCAGAATTCCCCCCAAACTTTTGTTATGGGCTACAAATATTTGCAGTTTGGCTTAATCTGATCCCTAAGGTAAACCACAAATGTTTGTCGTATACATTTTAAGATTGCTCTAATTCACGGGGTACAGAGGGATTTCACTTTCTGGAGAAGCTCAGCATTGATGGGGGTTGCTCTTTGGCTTTTGGTACTGTGTTTTTGGTTAAGAACACTGGAAACAACTTCAAAAATGCTAGCTCTTGAGCCTATGCTTACACTGCTTCAGTAAAATTATTTTTTCATTTAAAGCAAGCTGGAATTTAACTGTAATAGATCCTATATCTACCCAAAGATAATTCTAAGGAACTTAGATACTAAAATAAAAATATCTATAAATATTAGGCACCTGAGTAGTGCAAGATACAGGGAGTATTTTTAGGAGTTCCAATGAATGAAACAGAATACATCATGTATATAAACAACTGAAGAAATATTTTGTGATTTGTATTATTTGATTATAAGCAACTTGTAGTAATGGTTTATAAACCCTCATCCTAATACTCTCTTACAATTTCACAACCTCAAAGCCAGAATATATGCGACCTCCTCTTCCACTTGAATGTCATTAGCATGTGAAACATGCTAATAGATCCATTCAGTTTACATGTATGTTTATTTACTTGATTGGAGTAAGGCATCATGTATATTACAGCTCTTAACTTTTATCATGTTACAGACTAGAACTGCAAGCAATTCTTTCTCTATCCTGACATGAACAGACACTGCCTTCTCAAGAAAGTCATCTAAAAGGGTTCATACCAATTTTTTGGTTTCCTTTTAGCCCATCAAAAGTCTACTACTTCATCTATAGCTAATGTACAAAGTAACTTTTTCAAGTTAAGAAGCAAAACAGCCTTTCTGAATGCAGTAACTGGACATAAAGTGCATAAAGTGCATAAAGTGAGAGCAGAGCCTGCAATCATCTCACTAATTACTTATAAAAATTTATATCATCATTCTGCAATAATATGGGCCCACTAGAGGTGCAAAGGCAAAGGTGTTTCCAACTGCAGGGCAAACACTGTAAGCAGCTTCTTCTACAGTCCCTGGAAGTTCCTGCTATAACCAAACATTAACATCCCTTTCAAGGAACATACTAATGCCTCCTTAAACAAGCTATTAAATTCAGATGAAAAATGTTCTGGTCCTGGAGTTTTATTATTGTTCATATTTAGTATAGCTTCAAAGAATTTTCCCTCTATGATTTATCACAAGAAGTTTGTCAATGTTTGCAGATCTCCCACTTCGAGATATGTTTGAATAACTTTTGGTGGGATATCTGAAATACCCATGTTTTTAGCCATAACCAGGCAAACTTAGAAAATGTGTCTGTTTGACAGACATACCTGCATTTATAAATGCATGTTATTATATTGAATGTAACAGAACCTTTGACAAAATTTGATATAAATGGTAAAAAAGGCAGTGCCTGTAACACGGTATTATTCTGCTAATTTCAGGAAATCAGATAAACTTAATTAATACATTAATACATAATGCATTATAATAATGCATTAATACAATGAACAATAAAAACAGTTTTCCATTTGTAATGGTTTGTTTTGCTTCTAATATTTATAAGCAACTGCCATGTAAACATTTTAAATTTTCTAAATAAATATTTTAAAAAATAATAATACACAAACTCAAATCAACAAAGGAGTATCCTACGGTCTATTTGCTTTTATAAAAAACATTTGTTTGCAGATGTTTAAGATTATTGGTATATCCTTTGTTATGATCAGGAACAAATAAGCCAGTAGTTTAAAAAAAAATGACTTAATTTACTGAGACATGAAACAAATCCTCAGAAATGTCTACAGCTGAAACATGTTGCAGACCCACTTCACAGTAAGTGATCTATAGCAAAATCTGGGTGACCAGTGTGCCTTCCCATCACCAATTCTGTGATACTGCTCCTCTTGCCTTCCCCCTGTCCAGCCCCACAGCACTGCAATCTTTGGAAATAAGCATTAAGGTCAGACATCTTCTGGTACAGAACTCAACTGCCATGCTGCATGGCTTTTTTTGGTGCACAGACAGGGACATCACAATCCCATACCGCCTGTCTTTGCAGATCAGAAAAAGGGGGACACTGAGAGGGTTATTAATGGGGTTGGACAAGTAGACCCACATTCTAACTCTTCAATCCTCTCTCACATACATGCTTACATCTTGGTGCTCAGCACAGGAAGGGCTATTTCTTCACAAACTGTAAGGCTCTGGGGATTAATGTAGGAGGCTCACTAATATTAGTATGGGATAATCTGAAAACAACCATAAAGCCAAGCTCTCTATGATATCGTCTATGGAACATTTCCATGATGGTATTGACATCTGTGCATTCTTGCGTCTGCTTTCTTCATATTTCTTAAGACAGTTTGATGGAAGATGGTGAGTTATAGCTCCATCAGCTGAAGTATGGTAGTGGCATGTGCTTTCAATACGCTGAAAGACAGATGGAGAAATCTGGTGCCAAAGCTGATGACAAATATCCACCTCTTATGACAAAATAACTGCTTGCTGTATTGTATATGACCTTTATGACACCCAGAGAAAGAACCTCAGAGATGGATGGTAGAAAGCAACAAGCAGTCTAAGGTGTTTAACACATACTGCACAGTTCTTTTTTAAACCTACAACACTTACTGGAAGATGAAGGGTGTGCAGTTTGGGGCCATTGCTGCGATGAAGACTATGCTGCAATAGTCTTTAGTGTTTTCAGGACAATGCCCACATATTCTTTGATGGGTTGACAAGATCAGGGATTTCATAAACCATATATGATAATGACAGCAGTGGCAGAACCTTCTATCAACACACAGTCATGCTTATCATAAAGGCTGTGGAGCCTGAAAGGGAACATGGGGGTCCCGTGGCTGCTCCTTACACTGTTAATGCTGATGAAGCTTTTGGCTCTGCAGAAATGAAAATCAGCAGAATGTAAGATGGAGTTTGCTTGGAAGCTTCTGTAGGATCTGGAAAGGCCATAGCACTCTCAATCATGAGTTGTAAAGAAAATATAGACGTGTCATTTTTCTTAAGTAAGAACATCTGGAGATGTCCAATATAATTACTTTTTTCCTAGCAATGAAGCATAAGGTTAAGCTGTGCAGCTTCACAGCCGACACGAGTAATTTGTTCAGCCCATAAGAACTGAACATCCAGATGTAACAAACAACACGATGGGGAAGGGATTCTCAAACTACTCCACAAAACAAATAAGGTACAAAAGGCACATTTAAGAAGTGATTCTTTCCCCGGTTACTTTCATTTACTAGGCCAAGGTAAGCAACGACAGCTACCAGACTGAAGAGCAAATACAGATGTACTGCTTTGTTTCTGGCAAGTGAAAAGCACTAACTGCCCCTGACTGATGTACAAGTAAAACCTGCAGTTTTCCCTGAAACAGAGGGAACCTCTGCGAGGCAGAAATTCACAGATTTCCACTAGAACCCACCTGATCTCACTGTACGTGGACATCCGACAGACTCCCCTGCGCAGCCCAACCACAGGCAGCGGCGGGCTCCGGCCTGTGCCCGGTGTGGCGCCTGGTGCAGGGGGGGCTGCCGCAGGCCCGTGCCCCTACATCCAGCCAGCAGCAAGGTGGATGCACAACGTACACAGAACATCATATAAACGTACATATGTGGCCAGCAGTGCCCCAGCACAGATCAAGGTGACAGCATTGACACAAAGATGAACGGCACTTACAGCCTGGCTGGACAAGTGCATTGACGAGCCGCTTGTTTATACGTGACCGGTCCCTTTACACACTTTTCCTCTACTTGTCCACTTTTCCATTTCCATAATGTGTCCACACCCCTGGCAGTGAACCCTCAGTCTGTGGTGATCTAAGGACAGGGTCTCCTGCAGGCTCATGGTAGTGGGAGTCACCCCTGGCCTGTGGGACTAATGCCCTGGGGTGCTCGTGTCCCTGACTGGGTTATTGGGGTGCCCCTGCCTGGCGAGTCCCTCTGTTCCTTCCTCTGTGCGCAGGCAGCTGAGCCTTTAACCAGCCACAGTTAACCATGTGGTGTCCAGGGAGGCTGTGAAGGATGAATTTTTGCCACCAAAATTTTGCAGCTTCAGCATAGGACTAGATTAACACCTGAGTTCTGAAAGCTCCCCCAGAAGATGAACTTGCAAGGAACAGTGGCCAGCATGGAGGCAAGGAGGTGACATCCACTCACACCAAGTAAGCACAGCACAGGACAAACAGTGAGCATGCAGCTGGGACAGCAGGGACATGGAGGGGCTGCAGATACATGGCAGCATGTCCAGAAGCAAATTTCAAGTGTATGAGAGCTCTTAGTTCAAGAGTTTTGCCCCAAAAAACTAAATCCATTAAAAAAAAATACAGTTCATGAAAACAAAAACAGCTTTAACCAAAACATACCAACAGGTTGTACAAGCCTTCCCCCCCCGCCAAAAAAAAAAAAAAGAGAAAAAAACAAAAACAGAAGGGCTGTCAGCATGTCTAAGCTATCAGCAACTTCCCTTCATTAAACTTAATTGGTACACATTAGCAATTTCAATTGACGCATGCAAAGAAAAGCAATTTCACATGGATGATGGGAGCCTCTAGCCAGTCTGGAGTAGAGGCTGATTCCTCTGTCTATTTACACCCCACTTTGAAACGTAAAAACTGATTGCTGGTAACATCAGCCTTCCTGTAGGAGCTGGGCCAACTCCATACTGGTGGCAAAAAAATACAAATTCTGCATGTACTTTGGATTTTAAGAGGCACTTGTTCTTCACCAACACTTGGCTGATGGGACAATCTGAGATACATTAATAGCTGCTGGTTGACTATTCACAAACCAATCATGCAAGTAGATTGGAAATAACTTCTTTAAATGCAAACTTTTGAAAATATTGGGTTGGTATATAGACTATGCATGTTATATTTCTAGAGGGAAAAAACCCTGCATGTTCAGACAATAAATTAATCTTTGAAATTAATGAACTTATGTGAAAAGTATTATCAAGAATCAGCTAAAATTGGTGACCATACAGTAAAGAATTAATAACAATAAAATGTTGATACTGCTGATAGAATCATTAATGTTGGAAAAGACCTCCAAGATTACCTGGTCCAACCATGCCCCTATCACCAATATCACCCACTAAGCCATGTCCCTATGCACCAGGGACTGTCCAGTTGATTTCCATTTGTGGGTTTGACGCTGCCGTCTGGTTTACAGCCATGGCTGGGTCCCATGCTGCGTTCCAGACTATGGGCATGGCTCTGCTCCAGGTGGCTGCCTGCCTGACGCTCCTGCCTTCGCCCCACACCGCCGTTGTGCCACCGGGAAGGCCCAGGCCCCCTGTCGCTGTATGGCTGAGGGGGCGGCCTGCTCCACGCATCGTTGCGGTGCCAGTGGTACCGCCTGTAAGTGTCTATGGGCTGCGCACCAGAGGTCCCTTGGGCACCGGTGTCAGTTGTGCCACAGGCGCTATCCCTCTGTCCATGACACTTCTCATTAGGTGCACTCCTTCTCGGTGCTTCCTTGGAAGCATCGCTGTCCTCTCACACTGAGGAGGCCTGCCACTCACCTTCCTGCTTCAGCTCTTCTTCCTGCCACACAAGTCAGCTGTCAGAGTGCCTAGATGCTCAGCAAGTAGTGGGCCAGCTGCAGGGGTCCTGTTTTATAGGGCCTGGAGCAAGGGCAGGGCAGCGGTGGCCACTGTGACCTCAGCAAGCCTCTGTGATGGAGTGGCCCACGCGTGGCCAAAGGCAGCTGTGTTGGGAGCAGCCTGGAAGATGCCCTCACGTGGAAGAAGGAGGGTTGGGGGGGCTGAGGGTCCCTTTTCTGGGGCTGGCTCCCCCGGGTCATTTGGCTTGCCAGAGAGAAAGGCTGCCCCTCAGCCACAGGGACTGCCCTCCACCTCCCATCCTGTGCCCTGGGTTTATTTTTAACACTGTTTTTTAGGTAATTTCATTCTATCCTTTATGGAAAAGAACAGAAGCAAGGTGCATCTTCAGCCCTAATTCCCATGTGCGCTTTGTGCTCTGAGTAAAGAATCTCTTCCTCACATCACATCTAATCTAAACCTCCTCTCCATTTATTCAAAGCCCTTATTCCTTGTTCCATCGCTACACTCCCTGACAGAGTCCCTCTCCAGCTTTCTTTTAGGCCACTTTTATGGGTTAGGTTAGGTGGCAAAACTGCAGGACCTTGCAAATTGCAGCCTTATCTACCTTGTTGCACATGTTCCACGTGACCTTTTCCAGCTCAGGCTCTAGCCTCTAATCGGTGTAACATACAATCATAGAAACATTAAGGTTGGAAAAGGCCTCCAAGATCATCTGGTCCAACCGTCCCCCTACCACCAATGTCACCCACTAAACCATGTCCCTAAACACCACGTCCAACCTCTCCTTAAACACCCCCAGGGACGGTGACTCCACCACCTCCCTGGGCAACCCATTCCAATGCCTGACTGCTCTTTCTGAGAAGAAATGTCTCCTCATTTCCCACCTGAACCTCCCCCGGTGCAACTTGAGTCCATTCCCTCTTGTCCTATCGCTAGTTATCTGTGAGAAGAGGCCGACCCTCAGCTAACCACAACTTCCTTTCATTTGTGCATATGGAGAATATTGGTTCAGGAAATTATTCCAGCATGTGCTTAAATCTCTCTGAAGTGAACTCTGAATTGAAGTGCACGCCCAGAGTTAACTGAATATTTTGCAGCCTTTCTAGGTACGGGAGTGGAACTGGGGCCATAATCTTTAACTATATGATCCTATATTCTTCCAGTGCTATGACATTTCTTACAGGACAATCAGCATCTCTCTCTGCCGTGTGTACTCTTTGGCTGGCATCAAGATAAGCATAATTTATGAAAGTAATCTCACCCCACAGTAAATTTTACTTCTGGGTCATTTTACAAATTAATGAAAATTGGAGTGGTACTGAAAGTTGGCTACGTGCATACCCCACTTTGACTTGCACCTCCTGAGTTATTGCAGCTTTACAGACAGGGCTCCAGGACCCATCTATCAGCCCATCTGAACTGGGAACTGCTACTGTCAAAAGATCCATGGGTACCCCACTCCTGAGAGAAACGGTGTCTGGATCCATGTGCTGCAACAGCTTGTGCGATAACAGCTTTCCTTTTGGGGAACTGTGAATGTCTGCAGTCACTTTTCTGCCATCTACCCCTTTTCACACTAGTTTTCAATCACTGCCATCTCAGCAACAGCATGTATCACTGCTGGCCTTTGTTTTAGAAAGCTGATTTCCATTCTCCAACACCCCCACCTCCCAACTGACGTCTCAGCAACAATGATCCTACTCAGAAGCACAGTATTCTGCAAGATCTCTACATGTGTAGATACACATATATAGAAATCACTGACGATTATGAGAGAGCCAAATATACTCAAATAGATCGACGCTGTAGTTGTATTTGCCTTTTGTGCAGATAAATGATGAATTCATATTTGTGGAAGCAAAGCCACCAGCTGCTTAACAAAGCAACTCAGCACACTAACAAGTGAGGAACCAGCCGCAGCACTCCTTGAACGTGGCCTGCTGCTGTGGCCAGCTGACAAAGGCACGATGGCACTTGCAGGTCCGTGGGGTGACCACCACGAGTATGCTGCACTGTTATGCAGATTGGAGGCGGCAGCAGTGATCCCAGGGTTTCCCGGTGCGAGAGGGCTTTCAGACAAGTGCAAGAGGGGATGCTTTCCCAGGCTGATATACTGACCACTGGTGGGTTCGCACTAACAAATAGTATTCTTGGGGATCTGACTTAATCTTTGCTTCTCTGGCTGGAGCTATACAAAAAGCAAACAAAGAAAACAAAGAAAGATTTAAGTAGCATGTGCCCTGCCACCATTCATCCCACTCAGGGGCTGCTATCGAGCTTAACTAATAAGCATAATCAGCTCTGAACATTAACTTCTGAATCTTTTGGCAAAAGCTTTCAACTGCTCTTAAGATGAGGCAGAATACAGGTTAGGGGTGAAGGCTCCTTCTCCCTCGGCACCCCCTCTCTCACCTCCGGGCAGGTCTTGGACCAGTCCCAAGAACAGTGCTGGCATGGAGCTGCTCTTTTCTTATGCCGCAACCATGCGTGAATACAGGCCAGATACAAAGAGCGCATTGTATCAGCTTTGTTGGGGATGTTGTAGCCTCTCTTTCCCCCGACAAGTTATCCTCCCGAACCAGGCAGCCCACTGCAGCTGCACGGGAAGGCTGCAGTACAGAAGGAATATTTTACAAGTTCCAAAAATAATTCTTGTGAGAAGTGAGAAGTTCTGCTTGAATCCTGACAGAGTAACAGACAGGCTGAAGCTGGAGGGAGCACAAATAAATCAGAGAAATAATGACAAAGGCAAACCTGCAGTGCTGTGCTATTGAAAATTAGAGGACCTAGACAAGGTAGAATAACTCCAGTCTGTGGGAGAATTGTGCATTTTTTCTCTCCTACACAGAGCAAGGGAAGGGAAGAGAGAGAGAGAAAAGAAAAGGGAAAGGGAAAGGAAAGAGCAAAGAAGTCATGATAATCAGAGATCTTTGAATTATACCTGAACCCAAAGCACACTGGACAAGTGCTAACTTTTTGATGAAGCCCTCGAAGCATGCTGATAAACAGGTTTGAGGAAATGAAGAGCACTGCTGTTAAATGAAAATGAAAGGCAATCAGCACATCAGAGACGCAGACCCAATACATTTAATATCAGCATCCCAAACCAAATGTACTCAAGATACAGAGATCACTTCTGAAAAATTGGAAAGCTGTGCCTCACACTTCAATAGGTAATTGTAAAGCAGCAGACCACTCTGTAAAGAGCTGCTGGGCTTGTACTGCTATTACTATTTGGAAAAGTTGGTCATAGATTCTGTAATGTTGACAGTGACTTTCCTTGAATTGTATGTTCTGGAGTTCAGATTTCCATTATGTTTTCATTGCAGTGAAATTAAATTAAAACTGATCAAACGATAGCTGAGGATTACATCCTATTTTAAGAGTCTGTTCTTTCACTTTGAGCTAAAATGAAACATTGCCAAGGGCTGGCAGAAAAATAGCAAAGGAAGAACATGATTAAAAAGGAAAGCATTATTACAAAGACAAATGGCACATTTCACATGTCAGCTATTAAATATACTTACAGACTGTATAAAAATAATACACTCAACTACTGAAAAGGTGTTTTCAGGCAGGGCTATAGGATTACAAGGAGGTACTGGCACCATTACAGGGTCAGAGCACTTTACCTCCAGGCAAGGGGAATCAGAGACAGGCTTTGTATTGTACATTGCTGCCAATCAATCAGGGGAGAGAGGTAAAGAGCCCCAAATGGCAGCTCTTGCTGAGGTGTCAGGGGCAACACGTCTTCACGCTTCACTCCTCCTGGTAACTCTCGCTGGCATGACCCATATGCCGAGCCTCCGTCTGTGCTGCGCCACATGTGCCCTGTGTCCATCCCCAGTACTGGGTGGGTGGGTGGAGGGAACAAAAGCCAAAACTGGTCCACTGGGTTGGAAACCTCTCTCTTACGTTCAACAAAGTTCAAAGTAGAGATCGCTTGCTTTATTTCCCTGCGTTTTGAAGGGCTGTGCATGCAGTTAACCGTTGCTGAGATTTTTGACATCTTCTCCTGTATGCACAGGGGGTGTGAAGGAACTCTGCAGGAACACAACAGATACATGGCTCACATTGAAATGGCTAATGTCAAAGCTCACAGGCATGATAGCTGCACAGCCTCTCAAGACACTCCCTGGATGTGTGAAAGCTCAGCCCAGGCTCCCTCTTGACAAGCATATGTTTTGAGTCAGGCTAGGCTAGTTAATGCTCTGGTCTGTTTGAAAGTCATTAGAAATTAAGCTTTTTAGCTTTTCATTGTTAACTTTTTTTTTAACTGCAAACTATTTCTTAATTGCATTAAAATAATGCAGGATTTTCCACTAATGCTTTTAAAAAGTGCATTAACATCTTGAATGAAAACGCTGCTCCAGGTATTTTCTTTGGGTCTCAAACTCCAGCAGCATTAGAGCATGGTTTGACCTTGGTTTGTTCTGTTTGTTGGGGCATTTAAGCCTGAAAATCAAGGTGACATTTGGGTCAGGTAATGGGCCTGTATGAAAACTGCAAAAATAGGCTTTTGTGAGGCAATTTGATTGAGTGAGACTGGAGTGCTTCTGAAAGCATGTGCAGGTGGCACCTCTGGCCACTCGCTCAGGACAGGGAGACGCCCAGGCCAGCAGTGATGCCTCCACCCAGCGGGGACAGATGACAAAGGGCAGAAATGGGAATCAATTCACTGCAATCCAGCACTGCTGTAACGCAGCCAGCGTCACATCACTAGTTAAGAAAAAAGAAAACCTATTTAGCTGACACTTGCTTTGTGTGCCATTAAGCCGGACTCTGCCTTTGCCCGCACTTGTGCAGTTGGCACATATGTTAATTCACGAAAGGGTACAGACAGGCACCCGTGCTTCTGCAGCCTTTCCTTTGGTTTCAAAGGGAGCTGGGCCTGGCACAGCCACCCCAAGTCCTTCTTTATTCCCCTTGTAAATGGCTGTCGCTGCGTGCCCAAATGGCACGTCCTTTGAAGTTGCAGAGGAAAGGAGGGGGGCAGAGGGGTGTTTGCTTTCCTGAGTGAATTAAAGCGGTTCTGAAAGAAGCCAAATTTGCAATTCTGAAAACCAGACTCCTCTATAAGGCAGGCCAAGGCAAGAGCAGCGGGCAGGCGGCGGGCCTTCCCGCACCTTCTCCACAGTGCCCTCAAGAGAAACCCCGGCGCAGCAAGGGCGAAGGCTGGTCCTGCCAAGGGAGGTGGCAGCCCAGCGCCTTGGTGGCTTTTGTCATTTGTACAGCTGTCCTGTAGCAACTGGGCTGCTGCCACGCACCCGCTCGCCACCAGACGTTTAACAGCTGCCTAATAACAACCAGCTTTGCTCATTACACACAGAGGCTGGCTTGAACGAGGAATTCAGAGGAGAAGTACAGATTAAATTACCAGCTCCCTGAACTAGACGGCCTTCACCTAATATTGTTAAAGCCTTATGTGAAATAATACAGGATGAATTGTGAACCTTCTTATTGGTTTCTGGGTAGACAGCTTTAAAAGCTAATCGTAGCTAATTAAATTACTTAAATTCATTTGCCTCTGCCAATGGGCCATGTGATAGGGTGACTTTGGAAGACACCGCTCTTGGAGGATGTGGCTCTTGTATTTTACACCAGGGCAATGTTAATCACCAGAAAATGCAATTACCACATTATTGCTAAATCCATATGTATGAAATAAAATGAACTCCAGCAGTGGGAAGACATGAAATATTCGACTCCTTGAATAATGACAAAAAGTGCTATTTAGTCTCCTTGAAACACCCTTAACTTTTGTTTAGTATGTAAGGCCTACAACACAAGACTAATATGTTTATGACCAAACTAATATTTCATATATTTATTAAAAGTCTACCACTTATTGCCAAGTCCCAGAGACGTATCCAGACAAACACTTGCTGTTGCTGTCTCAAATTTTCAAAAGCTCCAGGCCAGGAACAAACACCAACACTGAATGTCCTCTGCACAGGAAGGACGCACATTCTGCTTCACCACCAAAGATATTTTTCACGTCTCCATTTGACACCTCGAGAAGCTAAGGCAGAGACATGAAATTGTTTCTCTACAGTTATTGACAGAAGGGGTGTCAGGATCCAGACGGTAATTCATGAGATCTTGGGCCCTACTCTTCTTGTGCTTTTCTCCCCCATCACACTGCTGTCTTTCTGCTAATCAATGTCATGTTCAAAACTTGAAAGCTAACCTCTGTGTCAATGGCCAGATGCACAGCTCCTTTGATCTCTTCTTTGCTAGTCCTTTTAGCTACAGCAGTACAATTAAAGCACCAACACCATCCTGTATTTATGCTAGCATTAAAATGCTTCTTGATGTTCTTGATGTTGATGAAGTCAGGAATAGATATCCTGCACAGATTGTTGGCTAAAACCTGGAATTTTGAAAACAGTGGTGACTGGCCACTGACATTTATCACTCAATTTCCATCACTGCCAACAGCCTTCTAAAGAAAACTCCTTCCATTACAGCCTTGCATATTGGCTGCATCAGTTGGAGCAGCACAACAGATTGCTCCCCTGTGGGAGTTCCAATCCCTCTGCCTTCGCCCTGCTCATCTGTGTGGTCATCCCTACAAGCACCTGCTCTAAACATTTCGTTTAACATCGGCATTTGCTTCCACCACTCAATTTTTTCAAACGGGACACTTTTCGTATAGCAATTATTCATTCAGCTCACCTCTGGAGCTTCTCCTGCCTGACAAGTCTGGCTTCAGCTGGCTTTGCAGTTACTTGCTCCTTCTGCATGTTTGCTGCAGTGACTCTTGTATGCCCATTACAGCCCCACTTCTATTAAACAGCTGGCTGTGATGTGAAATGCCTGGGCCTCAAGCTCTGCAAACAATGAGATTAGCACTTGGGCCTTGTTGTGATAGCCATGTGCAGCAGGATTTGTGACGGTGTGACCCTGTCAGTTTAAGAAAGTAACTTCAAAACCCCACAATCCTCTGTTCCCACACCTCTCCCGGCCCAGGCCAGTGTCTAATTACAATCAGACCTTATAGAGCAGCCAAGAAAAAAGCACACATCCAGATTAACGCAAGATACAAAAGGAGAATTAACTGCTTCAAGAAGGACAGAACCGATGCCGAAAGCAAAGCTCAGTGAATTGCACAGCAGCAACAGCTGCCAATAGCATGGTGCTGGGCTCTAGCACCAGTCGCTGCAGTCACCTGCAAGCGATGGGCTGGCAGGGATGTCTCTCTGCAAAGTGTGTGCACACAGCCCTCGGAAAGGGAGCGTACATACATCTCCAGCTTTCCCTTTGGGCCGTTTCAGGAGCGCACGCAATTCTCACAGTCCGTTTCCAGTGGAAAGAAGCAGGCGCAGCACTGGGCTGGTATTACTTTGTGACATCTTACTAGCTAAGAAGATTGTGAAAAAAACTCTTTTTGACAATATGTCACCGCTAGGCACTTTTAATCAAGAGCAAACTGACTACAACATTCAGCCTGGATTAAAAAGTGCTCTTTCTCCTTAAATAGGCAATCAATCAAAGTGACACAATTACCTGGCCTGAATTAAAACACGTAGTGATTTGTAGTTCAAATGCAGACTACTCCGGAAATACGATTATCCATTTAATACTCAGAACCAAAGCAAAATGCTTCTGAACGCTTAATAAATCTTCAGATGGAAAATTTAACATTCAGCAACATGTTATATTGGTTTTGCTCCCAGTTTTATAAGTACCAATTTGTCTCTTCAAAAAGAAAGAAAAGACTGACAGCATTTCTTAATTGAGTCAGCAGCTTTGCCAAAACGCTCCATACTACTTGTTACCACAGGGGGAAAAAAAAAAAGACTGGTTCAAACAGAAACAGTTGTGCCAGACAGACTTTGAACATACAGTCTTCGCTGAAAAGGCTAAGGATAAATCCCAAGATCCTCACACATGGCTGAGGACTGAATAAAAACTTCAATTTCTGGTGTTATTTCATTCACATACAGTGACAGCGTCCCAAGTAGAGTAAGACGGCCTGGCTTGTGCTGCAGTGACATTGCTCTATAGAGTGGCAGGAGAAGTTTTGAGTTCCATGCATTAAGGTAATAGCAACACATATGCTAATTGCTTAAAATGTGGTATACAGTATTTCTCCGTTATTTCTTGCTTCTATGAATTATAATAGAAAGAACAGTCGTTGTCGTAAATAGTTGTAATTAGGGTAAAAAGAGACATTCTTTCTTTTCACTTTCTTTCTCTATCAGCTAGAAATGAAAAACATGATCACGCTGACTACTAATAAGCATTAATAAAGAGATTGACTACACTTAAATCACCAAGCTCAATATAAACGTTAACTTCAGTTACACACCACGGACCATACATCACCGTCACAGGAAGACAAGCAGTTTTCAAGCTGCAGATTAGAGAATAATGAACCAAATATTATCATGATCAGATGCACTCCTGAGCCAGAAAACAGTGTTTTTTAATCAGAAATAGGGTTTTAACTGAAAACATTTGAGTAAGTTTATTTTCAAATTTGTAAAATGTTACACTTCTCTTTAGCAGCAATAAAATGATGTCTATTCCTGTAAAGAAAGACTGCGCTTCTGAAGGAAGGAGAAGAGATATCAAAGTGTACTTGTAACATTTTAAGATGTTCTTTGGAGTGAAATCTTACCAGGAGGGTCTCTGTTCATCAGGGAGTACTCCTTCATCGTCATGTTATGCCTCTAACGAACGAACACAAATTCGCAAGTGGTGGCAGCCAGGCAAACCAAAAGGGAAAATAGAGCACAACACACCTGTATCTCACATTTGTACCACACCATTTCTGACTAAAATCCCAAATTTAATTTCATCACCTGCCAGCTCCAGTAAGTGAGAAAGGAGGACAAGAATCTTGGCTGCAGATGAAAGTGAATCAACCACAATCACACATCCCGCACAGCTCCGTGGTATTTGCTTTATCTTGAAAGGGTTAGATAGAACACAGCAGCAATGCTGTGACATTATTTGCATCAGTGGCAGCTTAAGTTACTGGGAGAACTGGGCTCAGTACTAACATGTAATTCAAACCAGTACATTGTATGGAGATTTACAAAATGCAGAGCACTTGACAAATACCCATGTTGGTAACAAGGGTGAGAGGAATGGGAATCCCGAAATATTCAGAGATCTGCTTCTGTGGGTGTACAAAAATTCTTAGTTTCAAACAATAGCAGTATGATCAACATGTCTTCCTTTAGATGGGTAATAGGTCCTCCAGTATACACCACACAGTGGCAAAATCTCATTTGACAATCTTCCATCCCATTTCACAAACCAAAGTACGATTTTGGATTTCAGTTTAGCTTTGTAATACATAATTTATCTGAGCTGTAGAAAGGGTATGATATTTCCATTAAAACTTAACTTCCTTCATGTAGAGGACCCATGTAAGACCTCAGAGCATACATAAACCTCATGCGGATTAAATGGCAGCTTTAGAGCTGTGGCAAAGTCTTCGGGGCCTAAGTATTTTTGTTATGTTGAAGTAACATTCAGCAAGTAAAAGGTAAACTAGTAACTTCAGTGAAATTTTATTCTATTTAGTAAGATATTCTGTAATCCAGTGCTCTGGCAAACATATACGCAAAGTAATGATCTTTTCCTTTCCAAATCTAATCCAAAATTACAGCTATGTAATCATAGTCTGAATTCATTGATTCTCTGGGATTAAACAAAACGGTTGGCAGGTATAAGTGCAGAAATAATGGATACCCAGGTTACTCAAGTGCTGAATAAAAAAACAAATAGGAGATTAGAACAGAGAAGCCAGAATCAAAATAAGAGTGGGTGTTCTGGACTTTCCACTAGCTTTGTCTTGTCTTGTCCTCAATCTCATGCATCTCAAAGAAAATTCAGCAGAAAAGCAAAACCCCCCACAGCCACAGCCTGTTGGTGCGACACCCGCAGCAGCCACCACCCCTTGCACCCTCTGGCTGTGCGTGGCCTCTTGAGCAACTCCATGGCTTGCCTTCTGCAGCAAGCTACGAGCAGCCTCCCCGGCTGCTTCGTTCTGCTCAGAGGAGATTGCTCTTGTCTCCTGCTGTGGCCACTTGGATTATTTCAGGAAGTTTTTTCCAGCCTGCTGCTGACGAAAGTTAACAGCCATGCTGTCAACTTGAGGATCTGACCGGAAAATCTTCTGCCTAAAAACTAGTGGTTTCTGAAGAGTTGTGAGACTGAAGGAATATGGAGTACAATTATGATGATAATGAAATGTTTAATGAGAACAAAGTCCCTTAAAAGATGACATGACCAATGCCTGCCCCCAGCTTTGCCAGTACCATGTCCTTCTGGTAACCAACAGTGCACATCCGCCTCACAGCCTACAGCAAAATTAAGCTCCAATCTCCTCCTTCCCAGGCAGAAGAGACAGCTACCCAAGCTGCGCACACTGAGTTTCCACAGCATTCACATCTGCCCCATTAGCAGGGTCTGCGATGGACAGATTTATTCAGACACCATGCCTCTTATTAAATGGGAGGCACGATTGAGCAGAACAGTTATTATGGCTTTAATGAATATCATTGGCATGGTCAAAATTCATTCTGAACCAGAACTAGACTGCATTCTACTTCTCTTAAATTGTGTTTTCATAATAAGTCACTTAATTCTACAGCATCTTTATATACACCTGTGTAAAAATGAGCAAAACATGTTTTTCCTAATGGACATAAGGCTAGCAAATAGCCTGGAAACTGTCAGTGGAGTGCTATAGAAATGGAGAGATTCAGTAATAATGAAAAAAAACTGCAAAATTCTAATGCATATTAACTGCCACTGATAGATCCATTTATGGCTTTGGAAAGCTTTAGAACAGCCCTGATAAGAAGTATGAATACTCATTCTTAAAAACAACAATCTGACTTCCCGTTCATGAGCTGATGCCAACAGTCATTTCATCAGAGACTGACAGGACCCTTTCTGATGTGCTGCCTTAATGCACATCAAGGCTATGCACCGATGGAGGCTGCGGCCTGTGGGAGACCCCTACCGGAGCAGGTTCCAGGCCGGACCTGTAGCCCATGGAGAGGAGACCACGCAGGAGCAGGTGACCTGGCAGGAGCTGCTGCCCATGGGGGACCCAGGTTGGAGCAGTTTGCTCCTGAGGGATGGACCCCATGGTACGGACCCGTATCTGGAGCAGTTCTTGAAGAGCCGCTGCCTGTGGGCAGCCCCCGCCGGATCAGTTCAGCAAGGACTGCATCCCGTGGGAGGGACCCCACAGCACAGGGGACGAGAGTGACCAAGAAGGAGCGGCGGAGAAGAAGCGCTATAGACTGACCATAACCCCCATTCCCCCGTTCCCCTGCACCGCTTGGGGGGAGGAGGTGGAAGAGGGTGGATGGGGGGGAAGGTGCTTTTGGTTTCTTTCCTTTGTTTCTCACTTCTCTAGCTTGTTAGTAATAGGTAATAAATCTTACCATCTCCCTACGCTGAATCTGTTTTGCCTGTCACGATAATGACTGCGTGATCTCCCCGTCCTTATCTCAACCCTTGAGCCCTTTTCATCGTATTTTCTCCCTGTTCCTCTTTGAGGAGGGGGAGTGAGAGAGCGGTTGTGGTGGAGCTCGGCTGCCCACCCGAGTAAAACCACCACACTCCCTGAATGCAACAACCTCTGACGGGAACAGAGGAATGGCCTCTTTTGGTTTCACATTTCTCATCTGGAAAAGCCTTGAGCAGCTCAGATCCAGTTAAATGAATTATGATGAAAAGAAACCAAACAGCAAACAGCAGCTCTGTAACTTTTCAAAGGTTTCTAGAATGAAAACTTCATTTTTCAGTGGCTATGGTACACCTTTTTTCAGGGTCATGACAGAAAGAACAACAGTTCATGACACAAATTGCTTATAAAAAACAGATCAAGAGCATTTAAATCCCACTCTTGGACAAATTCACAGATTCAAAGTTTACCTAAAATGCAAGTACCTCAAACGCATATACTTCAAATGCGTGTTCTATATCTTTTTGTTCATCCATGGGTATTTACCATCAAAGCTTGTCAAAGTATAGAACACATTTCCATGCAAATTTTTAAAAATACTAAAGAAAATTTCACTCGAACATCTGCATTATTTTATTCAAAATTGTTCAGAATTTTTTTTTAAATAGCCTTCCTCTTACAGTTTTCAGATTTCTTTTATGCTACAACTGCTGTTATTGTAATAATAACTGTGGATAAGCAAGAATTTAAAAGCCTCAGCCAGCTTTAGGGCAAGGTAGTTGCTGTTCTGCATCAAAGACATTACAGTTTTTATCACCGCTGGTGTAATTGCCTTCACTGCTTTCTATTCTGTTCTCTGCCATAACAGCTGTATGCCTCATTGACCTTCCCTTATTTTCATAAACTGCACCAACCATTTCCCTTTATTTGCTATTCTATTGCTACATTAAAACAATTCAAGAAGATTAACTAGTGAGGAACAGGTTACCTTTACAGAAGTCATGCTATTTTGACCTCATTTTATCTTGATTTTCCAGCTGCTTGATAGCTGTGTTTCCTTTCTTTTTCCATTTAATCAGTTTACCAGGTGCTGAAATACAGCCTCCTGGTTTGTAACGCCCTCTATCACCTTCAGCGCCTCTAAAGAATGCCAACGCCAGCTTGCTCTTTGCCAGTGCTCCAATGCATTGTGTTGTATTAATCAGAAGTGCTGTAATTTTACTTGTCAGCGGGAATACTCCTAAGATAAAAGCATCAGAGGCAGGGCTGCTGCTGCCCCAAGCGCCCACGGCAAATGGTACATGAGAGAGCCACCAGCTATCACTAAAATGCACGGAGAAACATGACACAGAGAAACCAAGCCCAGACCTGACAGCACAGCCAACCCCTCACCAGCCTGTCGGCATCAACCAGAGCGTTGCTTGCTGCTCCCTGTGGTCCAGAGGTAAAGCAGTTCTTGCTGTCGTGTTTGACTGGGCACCTTTCTTGATAACTGAGCTGGCTGCGAGAGCCACGTGTATCATAACAAGGCAGGAGTCTCTGGACAGTGGTGTCGCCACCTGGATGATGGGAACATTTGCGTCTTACAAAAACGTGGGCAGAAAAATCCTACACTGCTCCTTGTTTTTAGAAGCTACTAAAAATAAGCCCTGCGTGCTGCTGAGCCATAGATGTACGGAAAGAGCAGCCCGTCTGCTGCCGCGAGCGTGCCAGACACCACACCACAGCCTCTGCTCACTTCTCTGCACAAGGCAATGCGGTGAACATGTCTAAGAGAGCAAGGAAAACTTGCTAGGTTGGTAACGGCTTGTAAAGAAAGCTATAAAAGCAGCTGTAAAAAAAAATTAAATAAATTTTCCTATTCTTTTCAGCAGTTTAGAAAATTTAAAAGCCTGATCAACCTCTTGCCCCAGCATTAGCTCCCACAGGCAGAGACTGCCAGAGGGGAACACTTCAGCACACCTACTCACAGCTACAGCCTAGAAGTTCAAACCAACTCCATATAAGGTCTTAAATTTGAAATTGCTAGTTAATGTCAAGTTAGAACTGCTGTGAACTGATAGGTAAAAATATAAATAAATTAAAAAAAAAAAAAGAAAATCATAAGTGCAATGGTTTCAGTGGAGTGGTACTGAATTACACGAGCCTGCATATAGCTACTATAAGATATGTATTAGCTGCCAGGTCTGTCACATGGTATTTCTGCAGCCATTAGAGATGGATATTCTAGATAACCATCCAGTGATGTTTAGAAGGGCATGACAAAAATACTGCTGAAAATGATAACAACTTATACCAAACAGCTCTTTCTAAAGTCATCAACTTAATCCTTTTTTATTCCAAAAAGTCCAAATACTGTAAAGCAATAAACAAACATCATTCTTTCACTGCACATTCACAGATGGAAGCCATACAGGCTAAGTGAAAGAGAATGAACCAATTAATATGTTTAACCTCTCATTTGTTTTATATTCATAGCTTTTATACATGGTCAAATTTATTCTTCCTTCACTTGTTCTTTTATAAGACCCTAGAGAATGATGCTGACCTTGTGTGTGATATGTCATAGCAGGGTTGTTAACAGTCTTCTTCATTAAATGCGAGTAATGCCTGACTGATTTTGGCAACACAATGTCTGCATCTAGATATGCAACAGCTCTGTAAAATCAAGTGATGAACAAATGCAACACTACATGGTCAGATGTCTAATATGTAAATACATTTGTTAACTGGACTCTAATTTGCTAATAGTATGCAGGCAATAATGATACAATCAGGAAAAAATCATGCATACTAATTTATTAGGTAGCATACCGTAAAATAACTACTTTTTTGATAGCATTTCACATGAATGCACTCAAACTCCTTTGAAACCAACTAACACACAAACAAACAAACAAACAACCTGAATCTTTGCATGCCTGAGAGCACATTTTCAGCCACAGCTTTATTTAATTTGAGCAATGAAGTGATATACATTTATATCATCAGAAGAAGGTACCAAATATCTTCCTCACCAACCTCTTAGGACAACTGAGAAGTCTCATTTTGAAAAATGATTTCTCTCTTGCAGGGACTTTTTTCACCCACCACTTTGGACTATTAGTAAGCTGCAGACATCAACTGGTGCAAGAGCAGTGAGATGTACCTGATAAGAGTCAGGTAACAAAATGCTCAGCTGTGCTGACTTGAGTCTGCAATTTACATTTTTCAAGTGTAAAGTATCTTTACCAATAACAGGCTTACCGATTATGCCTATAAGCCCATTTAAGTGACTGCCTACCTTGGAAAATCCTCCTTCCCGTAGCTGTAAGAGACTTAAAACCTCACTGCAAATCCATAGCAAAGCAAGGTACAGAGCAGAGCAAGGAGATCAGCCACTGATATTAATTCTCCGGAACAGCTACTGGTGAGAAGAGTGAAAAGGTCACTGGGGCATTATGCACTCTCACTGTGGCTCATCTAATTGATCTGCTGGAAACAGAGTATAAACAAGTTCATGATGCACATATTTTCTAACAAAACACTTGGAAAACTAATTTAATCTTATGTCTTTGCAGTTAAAGCATCTGTACTGCAGACTGATGAAAGTTTACATCAAATGTGGAAGTAAAGTGAACCCTGCCATTTACATTCCCATCTGAGCACCAAAAATGATGCAAGCACATCATTTCTCTAAGTTTGAGGAATACATGTCAGGGGGCAGGGGAAGAAATTAAGGGATCTTTGGGATGGGAGTGCACACCAAGCACCAGAATCCTTACACTACAGGAAGGGGAGAAACAAATTGCTTGTGGATTCACTTTATTTGATTGATCGGCATCTCAAACATCAATAAGAGTCAAAACTTCAATCCTACACCTTGAATTTTCCCTCTGTGGTTTACATTCACATCTCGGAAGATGGCACTTTGGAAACTTTCTTTGCCACTGTTTATGTGAAAATTACTGTGAAGGCACCAGTTCAAGAGACAGGCGAAGCAACGTATTGTCATAACTGTGTTTTACTGCAAATGTTGTTCTGTGCAGAGAACCTAAGATGCTTTTTTTTTTTCCTTTGGTAGAGCTGAAGCTAATTTCTCACTGTTGTAAAGGCACAATGTTCTCAGGTGGTGTGGGCTATGCTGCATAGATGACAGAAGTCTCACGATACCACAGGCTGTTTAAAGCATTAGGTTTTAAAGCACCGGTATACTCCAGGCACTCTTATTGTATGCTGGGAAAGTACAAGTATTCATCAAAACACAGCAGGAACCAGTTCTAAAGCAGGGTACCTGACATTTAATCCTGCCAATAAAATGCTGCTGGCGAACAGTTTTTAGGGCAGCTGGGTTATCCGATAAAGAGCCCCTTTTGTCCTCTGCTGTCTGTAATTACTACATACCTGTCAGGAATAAGCAGCGTGCATCCCGTCCTGCACATGCAGAAGTGCAAATAGTAAAGGGTTTCATAAAGAAAACCCAGCTTAAAAGCAATCACCTAGATTTGGAAGCTACAGGGAAAATAATTTATTGCTACAGATCAACAAACGTCACACCTACTTAAGTGCAACTCTTCACGGCCCATAATTCAAATCGTTGGTAACGCAGTTGCTTAACAGCACCTTCTAGCAGAAACAGAAAAGGGAGAGAAGGAAGAAAACAACACAAACACACTCTGACACTTTTGCAGATGCCGTGCATTAGGAGACTTTGGGTTGTGCCTGTAAGTGGAGGGCTTTCAAAGCCCTTTTCACCTTCACTCTACCGGTGGTCCCAGATTTCTGCAGTGGATAAGGCTGGCTGCAGAGCTGGACTTCCTAGAGCTAGGACAGAGAGCAACCACCACCAGAGACTCTAAAATGAAAGCATTGAATGTAGAAAAGAGAGGGAAAAAGACACCACTTAAGAACTAGTCAGTCTTTTGTGGCCTCACTCTCTATTTCTACTGAACACAACACAGACAACATGAGTATGCTGCAGCCTAGAGAAACTAGGAAAGTGTAGAATAGACATCTCTGTGAAACTCTGCAACTTTGCCATCTTTGTGCTACTGAATGCAGGAGCTTTCAAGGATATAACGAAGTAAAAGCACTCAACTTATCTAGGATCATTGCTCTTTGCAAGAGTCATCCAGAAGTCTGCTTTTGACCTCTAACAGGACCATGAGTCACTTTGTAGCCCCATAGAGGCATGCAAAGTCTGGGGCAACAGGGTGACACTGTGGCGACTGGGTTAATATCAGACAGGACACTAACTCCAGTATGAAATAACAGTCTTCAGGATGTTTAGAACATTCAGAAATTTTAGAAACATTTGAAAGCTTTTTATTTGTACTTTCAGAAATATCAGAATCAATTGTAAGGCTTTCAGTTAGCCTACCTGGTCACTTAGTAATGGCTCACCTTGAGACTTTAACATGAGTGATCCTGGTTCTCAGGAAAAACTAGGCAAAAGCACCAGAAAGCTTTCTGTCTTCCATAGCAGACAGAAATTTATGACACAGAAAAACAGAAAACATACTTTAAGAGCACTAGAAAAAATGTCAGTAGTGAAAGATCGATATCCAAAAAAATCTAGTTTATCAGCAAAATAACTGTTGTCTGCTGTCTCTCTCATGCATCCTTTTAACAGACTATCATCAAAACTCAGTCTGTGCCCAGGGCAGGTACTCCCACCCGTGAGGCTCCCTTCCCCAGTCTTCCATGCTCTTTCTTATCATGCTCAAGCAATTTTTTACTCTTTGTCCTCCAGGTGTGACTGGTTTGAGTCTTGCAAGATGTGGAGAAGCAGCAGTGAGAAGAGCTGTGCAAACAGTCAGTATTTCTCACAGTCTAAGAAAATTAGTTAACTAATAAACTTTCCTTAACATTGCTTAAGGACTCTGAAATTTCCTTTAATAATCACCTGAATTCTCATTTAGTCTAAGGAGGTGTAATTACTGAGATCATGGGATCTAGTTCAGTTTCAAAGTCTGCAGACAGCACAAGAGTCTGATTGTGGACACCAACAGAGGTATGAATGTATCAAATCCAGGACTGTCATGGAAACATAAATGTCAGCTTCACCAATTTCAAATGTAAGGACGGCTGGCGGTGGGAGAGGGGAGAAGGTGGCAGAAGAAGAAGGGCAGACAAACAAACAAACAAACATTTTAAACCCTATAAAGAACATATCTTCAAGTATCCTCAAACCACACGAAAACTCTTGCTTTAACATCCACGTATTACTTTCATGAAGATGTGTTCTGACTTCGAGCTACCTTTCTGGGTAGCAATTTAAACAGATCCCTGGGTAGGCTTTCCGTCAAAGTACTACACTGAAATATTTTTCCTCAGGTTGACAACATGGGTGGCAAGAATAGTAGCAGGGCTCTGTATGTATCTGTAATTTGATTGCTGAGCAGCCATCCATCACCTACCTGTTTGGCAGAAAGCCCCTCACAAACGAGCTGCATTAATCCGCTCCCGTGACACCTCGCGCTGAGCAGCTCAGCACGGGCTCTGACATTGCTCCAGTTATCTTTGCTGGCTTCTATCACACTTGGCATTTTGTGGATGCTTCCCTGAAATTAATCAGTCAAAAGAACGTGATAAATAGATATGGAGCCTCAATACAGTAATCGGAATAAAAGAATTTGAGGTTTTTACAGGTGGCCTTCAAGAAAGTTTGGCTTCTGAAAAAATATTTGAGGTGACTGGACAGTGGTAGTCAGGAGTTAATGAGGCCACGCAGTACCTGCCATGAGCAGAGTATATGCTTTTACTCAAGGAAAAAATGGTGCTGCCTTAGAATGCAACATACGAAAAAAGTGTTTGGTAATTTATGGGCCCAGAGAATGAGAATACGGAGAGAGAAATAAAAGAGACACAGTGCTAAGTGTATGCGTGTTGCCTGGAGGAGGCCAAAGCTAGAGCTGACCTGCTGCTTAGAGAAAGAATGGCAAATCTCAGGGTAAGGACAACTCACGTCATTTGCTTTTAGTACTGCACTGCTCTTAACCTTAAAAATAATTCTGCATCAGGTTCACTGATAGAAAGAATACATTGCAAAGATGTTATTATGCCCTTTGCACGCTTACGTATTTCTAGCTCAGTCTACAGGGAAAACTGTTATGAAGATGATAGAGTTACAAAAAAATAAAAATAGAAATCAAAACGTTGGAAGGAACAACATAATGAGTTGGATACCAACCCTACACAAAATTAGCAGTGAATGCTTACTGATCCCAACAGCTTCACCATGGAAATCTGACATTTTCTTGATAAAGGAAAGATTTTCACCAGATTTTGTTTTAACTCTTTTGAAGATAATAACAGATGTAAAAACACTACATAAAAACAATTATTTGAGAAAGTCTTAGGAGGATCAGAACGTTAATTTCTACCCAATTTTTAAATTATTGCACTATTTCCCCGTTTCATAGACAAAAAGAATAATTCATATGCAAATAGTCAAGAACACACTTCTAGTTGTCACTGGATTTCCCCCATCACGATCCATCTGTTTTAGCACATCATCTCCATTTCCATCAAGGCTTTTCTGCACATTCCAGCAGCTTTGATGATTTTGTCTGGCACCTGACAAACTGCAATTATACATATTTTTATGTAAAGCATTTTCTCAATGTTTAGCGATTTAAAGTTTAAGGAATGCAAGTGCCTTATAACTTTACAGGTAACAGTCCCCCTGATCTCTGTCTAACCAGACAGAAATGTGATTTGAAAACTGTTTCTTCTGATGTACCACAAGAATGGAAGTCTTCTGCTCCAGTATGTTTATCACTCATCTTCGTCTCTTTCAATTTCATCAGAATGGTTGGAATAAAATGAAATTCGGACTTCTACTTTCAGTAGACATGACGTTTACAAAGTAATTTCCATTATGCACTCATACTTACATGCTGGTAATTTCAAGAAAAGATCTGTTTTAGATTTAAAATTTCTATGGTTGCTTTCTACTCAAAGTTGTTTTCTTTATTTGAAAAGCTGAAGGGAGAAACTTTATAGTTAAGGGTATTTCTTTCAATCATTTAATACTTTCTAGGCATGCTATAACCATATTTTTAAACTGTAAATCATCTGACTTTGGAAGCTCATCATTCTGAGACTTTCTGCTCAAAAGCCAAGCCTGTAGTCTTGCTACAGGCTTGCATAACTAAATGAGAAATAGGAAGTGCCCGTACATATTCCATATTCCCCTGTCATTGCACCCTGACTCTTGTGTGTCCTCTTTATCCCATTGCCAGCCCCAGTCTAACACACAAGTTGTAGATCCATCTTCTGAACCCTCAGTGGAAAAATACAAATGACTATGCCAAAGACCAGCTACTCCACAAATTCACACTATAGTTCAAATAAGTGAAGCCATCTGAAATGATCTGTGACATAAACCATGATAGAAATGTTGTTTGGCTTCACGTCCCTTCCCCTACTGATCACTTTTGTTAAGATTTATTTCCAGTGAACAACAACATCAGCAACATTTTCATCAAAGTCATTAACAGACTCATCTGGGAACCAATTTATCTATGATCCATGATTTGATTTTTATTTCCAGTATATTTATGAAACAGATTTAAGAACACAGTTAAGAACTAATCCTTTGCAAACAAGCCACAGCAATGATGTTTGCAATCAAAGAGTATATCAGAAATTAAATGAGCTATATGAAGCAGATATATCAATTTTAAAAGAACAATATGGATAAACAAAAGGTGAATACACTAGTATTAGGATGGCATGAAATTCAAAATATTTATATCTAATATGCAGTATATGAGCTATTATCTTGGAATAGCAAAAGAATAAAAATAGAAACAGATTATCTACTGCACATAATAAGGAGTTAACAAAAAAACAGAATCAAGTTTACTTCAGATAGTGGATTCTATTCTTATTGTCATCTGGTTCCCAGCCTGCTAAAGATGTGTGATTTCACTTCAAAGACGGAGTTATTGAAGAAGCAGATGGAAGAGGCACAAACCATTCCCAGCCCCTTATGCCTATGGAAGGTAGACATTTTATGGATGGCTACGCTTGGTTTCACAAGTTCTACGGATGCTGTTATTACTTTCGGGAAAATATTGATCTGCTGACAGCAGCAACCGTGCCAGAGCTGACTGTAGATGATGGGAGCCTTTACATTTACTTCAGCAAACTTTGGTTCACGGTCCCTGAAACACCAGATACTGAAGGTAAAGACAGAAAAGGTGTGCTACACAGTGCAGCTTGGCAGCCTTTCTGGTACACACAGGTATACAGTTGTAAGTTTTACAACGAGATGTTTGAGTTTCTGATACCCAGAAGCAATTTTGGAAGTAACACGGTTGCTATTTCAGAGTGGGGAGAAGAAGGAACAGCCACTGAATTGGAAAGAATGGGAGAAACATCAAACAACTTGAAGACTGGGGGAAAAAAATTACAATTGGCAATGACGCCAATTTGAGAGCATAAAAAGAGTAAGCCCTCCTCAGATCCTAGGAGGGTACTCCGTATTCTGAGAACGAAATGGGGACAGTAAGACCAAAAAGGAGTAAAAGGTCATGCAAGTGTTTAGCATTTGAGATAGGCTGTCTGAGAGGAAGGAGGAGCCACACCAATGCCACAAGGGCAGCAAAGTTTTAGTGGAAAAAATCCACATCAAAGGAATTCAATTCCTGGGAAGGCTGCTGCTGCTAGTAGAGAAAAAAACAGGAGCCCTCTTAGCATTTCTTGAGGATTTGCAGCATACGTATGGACTTGTGCTTGCTCACTTTGTACTGTAAATCACAGTTGAATATGCAGATTGAACGTCTATGAAATTTTATGAAAGGACATCATTTTAAGCTTAAGAATAAATAATCTGGGCTGTATTCCAGTAGATTTGAATTGTTTATTTTCTGTAAGAAGGAGAGTTTCCTTTAGGGGAAATCAGCCTTGGCCACAATACCCATGTGCAAACCTTCTTAGAGGAGTTTGTGCCAAGCCAATCAACTTCATCCACAGCAGCTCCAGGTAATTTGCTGGAGAAAATTAGATTTTTCTGGGACAATAGTGAATATTTTCACTCGCTAGAAACTATCCAGCATTGAGCGGAGGTTATTGAAAACCAGCTCTAAACTTCAATACAGTTTGCAGATGGCTATAAGAACTGCAAACATTATCACCTGTGACTGACGACTTTTTTTTTTAACGTGGAAAGTTTCCCACAGCCTCGAGCAGATATACCAACCCCGTGAACAGATGAAGGCACAGTGCATAAAGGAGGACTTTCATTTTACGTGAGGTTTCTCAGATTCACAGGCTTGCAGCCAGCCACCCCACAACACTTCTAAGAAACAGCCACCCCCAGCACGCTGCGTGAAGCGCTGCTTTCATGGGTGTTTGTGCGGTCAGCAGGGGTGCTGGCTGCAATGAAACTCCTGCGATTTAAATTGATATCTGTTTTTGAATTTCTATTTGCAGATCCATATGCTGAGACTCACTGAAAACTTGCTAATATATTATCAACACTAATGAGACTAGAGGAGGCACGCTGTAATGGATCCAAGCATTGTATGAGACCTAATTATCCTCTGCGGGTAAGGGCAGGTAAATTCCTCCACTCCTTCATCCATGCAATGTTCTCTGTGATGCTTACAGGCAGCCAATAAAAGCACCTGTTCATAGAGCTTTCTGGAAATCTGTGTGTTGCTTTAAGTTCCATTGTTGGCATAAAATGTACTTTATTTTCAGGATCTTTTTAGTCTTGTGCTTTTTGTTCTTTTCAGTATTTGAAAAGTATTTGACACTATAAGCTATTTGTGTCTTTGAAAGACTACCTAGAAGTGGCTCTTCATCATACATTTCAGTGGCGTTAATTCGAACAATTTCACCATTAGCACAGTAAAATTCTTTAGAGCAATATACATATATATATTATTTTAGTTAGACTTGTCACAAAAACACAATCAGATCAGCTTTTACTTTAAAACTTTCACTTTGGATTTTTGTTTCTCCCCCAAAATATAATTGCTGACGCCTCCGATTTTCCCTAAAAAAGTATGTTACTAGCTTTTTGGTTGGGGAGTAGTTGGAAGAAGACCGTTTTCATTAAAAAGGGACACCATTAGTTCATTTAGTGAAAGTAGGTAAACAACTTTACCCAAATGCTAATAGAGAAGAGTGTTAACGGTACTGCTACTTAGATTGAGAAAACTTGGGGAATGATAGAGGAAATGTGTAAAAAACAAACAAAAAGTTTCCTTCACCCATCACTTCACATCTGTATCATTACAAAAATATAAAGGGCCTTACAATGGATTCCAGAAATCTTGCACAGAAGCAGAATACTCCAGCATATGGAAAATAGAGAAATCACTTAATGTATCCTCAGGAAAACGGCCCACAAGTGCCGAAGAGCAATGGGATATTTAAGGATATGTAAGATATGCTATCCTCATTTTGTCAACACAGTAGCTGTACAAAAACATCTACATAAACTGTGATCATCTATCCAATAAACGGATAGGAGACAGACATCACTAGGTTGAAGAGTATAAATTAGCTTTAAACAGTCTAGGTTGTAAAACTGAAAAGCCAAATCCTTAACATCATGCCTCCCCAAAGCAAAATTTAGTTCATTGTTCCCATCCTTATTTGCTGGCTCCATATGCTGGCTCTCACTTCCCAGATTTCTCATTTTCGCTATTGCATGAGCACCATCTATAAATGCATCCTAGAATAAATCTGAAGAAAACTCTCAAGGAGCTGTATGTACTGAGCTCCAGCACCATCAGCCTAAGCAAGAGAACAAACAACAGCTTTAAAACTTGGGGGCACAACAGGAAAGGAAGGAGGCCGGAGAACGAGCTACATGGGATTTCAGGAGCATGGGTGCAGGCACTGAGTGGGAACACAGCAGCTTCGCCCTCCACCTTCCCACCCTTGTCCAGTGCATGGTGTGTGAGAGGAACCTGACCGGTCTCCAGCCTTGCCTTTTTCTCCCTCACCTGCCTGGTCATCACTGGCTGACACTGGGAGAGGAAAACTGGTGAAACTGGGAGAGGGAGGGGGTTACATCTGTACAGCCAAACACATGTGGAGGAGCGTGCTGGGCACCTGTGCCAGCCATGCTTGGGGGAAAAAAGAGATTTCATATCCTTACCTCATATCCAGTAGTATTCAGAACTAAACAGTGAAAATAAGGCAGAATTTCTCCTTCATGCCTGATTCTAGATGAACGGTTTTGCTCTT
This sequence comes from Anser brachyrhynchus, assembly GCF_964034855.1. Taxonomy (NCBI): domain Eukaryota; kingdom Metazoa; phylum Chordata; class Aves; order Anseriformes; family Anatidae; genus Anser; species Anser brachyrhynchus. The sequence goes on from NC_137696.1 coordinate 73,113,109, forward strand.
TATAGGGACCTCACAGGCTTTTCTCAATTTATATAAAATGCCTTCCTCTAAGGAGCAAAACTGAACAAAACAGAATGAGGACATCTTAAAAGACTGATTTGCCAATAACGTCTTCATTTTGTTTTGGAAACCAAAAGGCACAAGGGTCTCCACAAAGTTTCTGAGTTCAGCTATGACAAGTTTTGCACTTGCAGCAGGTTGAGCTCAGCTGAATTCCACTGATGTTTAGCTATACCTGGTTCCTAAATTACCTCCAACATTTTAAAGTTACACTGAAAGGGCAGAAAGCATGGTATTAGTTTCAATAATTCATCTTTTCTTCAGTTTCACAAGTGAACAGTACACTTCAATCTTCAGCTAGAAGGGGAAAATCTCAAGAAAAATATTTTATATTCACTGCATCCTAGTAAAACAACTATTCAGAGAGAGAATCAGTTTTAATTTGTAGTTTATAAAGTACTAACTTTTTAAAAAATGTTTTAGAATCAGCATGCATAGCATGATTATGTAGCACGTGTAAGTTAAAGCAGGAAACATTTTCTAAATGACAGAACCAGGAGCAGATGCTCAGGATCTCTGCTAATCCATCCCAACAGCAAGCCCCGCTGATCCAGCCACAGAAGAGCCCTTCCCCTGCGGGCTGTTTGGTGGCTCTGCTTTCCCAAGGGACTTATCAGTGGGCAGGGTACACTCCAGTAGAACAGAACCGGGTTCCCTCAGGCTGAAAACCACCCCAAATACAGACCCTCAGCCTCTTAGGTACGTGCTCTAACCTGGTAGACATCTGGTAGGCATCTAAATACATGGAAAGGATCCAGTAAGCACTTACATTTGGGGATACTGGGAAGCCGGCCATGCAGTTCTCAGCTCTGCCTGAATGGTTAATTGGCTTCTCTGATCCAATCTTAACACCTGAATCCATTTCAGTCAAGTCTGAGTTGCTGCAGCTGGCGTTGCACATCACATCCATTGCAGAGGAAAGCCAACGAGCCTTTCTAATAGCTGCAGGAAAACAAGTCTGTATCCTAGACGTTCGTGTTGTTTTTTTTTCCTTCTAACAGAGGACTGTTACCTACTGAAGGCCAGTTAGAAGCAGAGCTACACTACTGTGACACAATTGCCTACCCATCACTTTTCATTTAAAGAAAGCAACTATACAGAAATCTCAAACACCCACAAGCTGCTTCAAAATTCATTAAAATTCTACAAATGCTCCTTTGACTAATTCTAGCATGTTTTGCTCCATTATTCATGGGCATCAATGTTCATTTTAAGTGTTCTATTAATTGGAAAACCAAGCAATCAAAGAAAATGTAATTTTGATTTATGCATTACGTGAGAAAACAGTTTTCATTTCAGCCCTTGATTTAGTGTCCAAACAGGCACGTTTCTTCAGGAAATGGAATAAAAAGAAAATAAATCTTCATTAAACAAATAAACAAAACCCCTCCAAATCCTGCAGCTTAGCATACTGCAATAAAATGAGGTGATTTTAATGGCAAAAAAAACTACACAACCCAAACAGAAAACTCCAAATAAGAAAAACAAAATTTGAGAGAAATGTTATTGAGCTGCACCAGAAGATTAAAAATCTGCAGCGAACCTAGCAGTGACAGCAGCCATGTACCTCAAACTGTGATGCACTTCAGGCAGAGGAGAACAAGTACTGCTATTTAGGCACGCACAGCTGAATGCCAAAGGCCAGTATTTAAACAACGCCTGCTGGGCTGCCTTCTTCCCTTTGAGTATTTATCAGAGATGCTTCCTCAGATCAGTCAGTGTCCCTTTCCGCTACCTAAGCTTGCTGGAAAGAGGAAAAGACAGCCAGTGCTGCTTGGACATTCAAAGGACAGGGATGCTCTAGATCATTGCTGCTGCTTATGTGGAAGCTTACCAGACCTGACTCAACCTAAGAGCAGCCTTAGGCACAGGGTAGGCACAACACTGCCTTCACTAAGTAACACATCCCCAGAACGGTGACTTACTTGCCTCTGCTGTCTTATTTGTTGCCTTTCCAGCTGTAGTTCCTGCTGCAAATGCCAATATATCCAATACAGCAGTACATTTGGATGCCCTAGGTGCCCCTCTGCTACAGCGTCATGCCCGAGGTACTGCTGTAGACAATCCTAAAGATTCCGAGGCTTCTTTAAATGAAGTCCTAATTGCACAAATTTAAACATTATGGCTTGTGTAAGGATTAAACACAGGATTCTGTTCAGCACAGATCTAAAATGCTCATTATTTTGGAGTTTTCCATGGAAATGAAAGTATCAGACAGGCACTGAACTCACACTGGGGAGGACAGGAGACACCCTTGGATGGCAAGTGGAGGACTCACACAGCTGCAAGCCTTACAGTTACATTACTGTGAATCCAAAATAACTGCACACAGAGCTATCACACCAGTCTGGGCTTGGGCCAGCAAAACAAACTAAGCCTTTCCTCCTCCTGAAACCTCACAGGGGTGGGGGACACCAGTGCCACATTGCCCAGCTCTTCAGAAAATGTACGCAGCAGGCAGTAGGTGTGGACTGATGTGCGTGGAGCTGCAGGGGCAGCAGCCAAAGCAGCCCAGGACTGAGGAGGCCCAGCCTGGGGGGAAAGCAGAGGAAGGACCACTTCCAGCCCTCCCCTCCACCAGCACATCTTGCAAATGAGAGCTAAGGGCATGCAGGGTATGGATAGCACGACTGGAAATGTTCATTTAACAGGTTCATTTCCAGGTTTTGAAGATTTTAGTTTCAGTGAACATCTCCAGACTTTTTCCTTCTTTTTCTTCTTTTTTTTTTTTTTTAATCTGTCATGACAACTTTAAATCATCCTTGAGAATCTTTTGCTTGATGATCTATCTCCACAAATTATTTTTAACACTTATTATCCTTTAAAGTGAAATGATTCCTTCATCTCTATTTGCATAGTCTTTTAAAGTGATAAATCCTTTCTTGACAGGCCTTCAACACAATAAATGGAAAAGACAATCAGGCTCAGGTAGTAGCTATCACTCTTTCCTAAAGCATCTGGGTCCTGTTTCTCAGGAAAAACTCATGCAAAGAAAGGGATCTGAGGGCGGAAACAACAGGGAAACCTAGAACATACAAAAACACTTCTGATGCTTTTTTCAGTTTGTGGAAAACCACAGGCATAGCACAAGATCCAGTTAGCCACTCCAAGATCCCATCTTTATTTCCCTCGCTTGTGAAAACATTTGGCAAAGTTTTTTACGGATTCTTCTGTGGGAGACAAATCTTTCGTACGAATATTGGACTGCTTATATCCCCACTGCGCTTGCCAAACTAATACAGCAAAGCATTGCAAGGTTAAATATGTCCTGCTTGGCTGAGCTGCATTCCTATTAGATACTAAAAAGAAGAAAACAAGTGGAATGAAATGAGAATGTATACCAACATGCTGACAGGAGCCTGCAGATGGAGTAGGTTCATGAGGCAGGACTACCGCAGAATGGTCACAAAGATAAAAAGCCTTCTTCTCCAGCCTCACCTGATCTGTTCTGCTCAAAATACTTTTCAAGACAAGATGACAGGAACTGTAATGGTAACTTTGTTTTGTTTTGTTTTGTTTTTTTAATATAGGAAATGCCAAAGGAATGGAGCTCTACAGATGACCTGAAATCACTTCCAAATGGTGTGTGGGAAGGAGCATGAAAACAAAACAAAAAATGGGGAACCAAAGAATCACCGAATTAGGCAGCAATACAGGAAGAGAAGAAAGAGAAAACAAAGTAGGAGAATAAATCTCCAGTTTCCCTAAGCCTTTTTAGCATAACTATCTTCAAAATTATATATTTTGTATCAAAAACTAGCTGTGTGCATCAGCCCCACATACATACACGTCAGGTCAACAAACAGGGCTTGGTTCATCACAACAGGCTGCAAAAATCACAGGCAGTTTCAAAACTGCCAAAGAAAAACTGTTCTCAGCAAGCTCCGTGCCCTCCTGCTGCCACTGTGCCTGTACCTGCCCATCTTTATGCCCAGGCTTGGCTCGGTGAGCAGTGCTAAAAGCTGGGTGGTGGCAGCAGATACTATTTTCCTCCTGCCTCCCTCTCAGAAGGTCCTTGGGCAGGAGGCTGGATCACTGGTGGCTTGTCCTCTAGCCCTGCCCCAAGCTGTGCCCCTGTTTACATATATATATATATATATATTAGGTCTTCAACCTAAGGTAAAAATTTCTTCCACAGCAGCTTAATTCCACCCACAGCCTTCCACAGCACAGGAGCACAGAGGTTGGTGAAACACCCAATGCACATGGCCCTGTACAGGCAGCTGTACTGCACGCTCCCTAAAGAGGTCAGTGCTACAAAGAAACATTTACTGCCTTTTGACCGTGTTGAATGACTCTCTCAGGGTAATAAACAAAAATCCCTGCTAGAAATATCAGAGCCATTTGCTTAGTGTTTACTGTGGGTGCTAGGAGACAAATGTAGAGTGGGCAGGAGACTGTCCCAAGCCCGTGATTTTGAGAGCTTCTGCTACAAAGACAAAAGTTAAAATGAAAAAAAAATATATGCAATAAAACTGTAAATAAAAAACCAATCCCCAAACCCACAGACTGATCGTTCCCAATAATTGATTCAGAGTGACTACAGCCTTTTCAAGAAACATGGGAGGATATTCAGAAATGCTTCTTAATGCCTCCTACACCGAAACCGTTCCAAGGTTCCCATCGGTAAGTGGAGCGAGGCAGAAAGCCTTCCGGATGTGATTCAGAGCAAAAGCCTAACTCAAGGTGTGATTTGGCCTCCTGCTCCATGCAGCCCACGTGGAGGCTGCAACTGAGAGGTGGGTCTGCTCCTTCTCTTCGCCCTCCTCCCATACCCTGGCTCTAGCGCTCCTGCAGCCATGGGACAACTCGGACCGACCGCTCACCCAGCAGGATGCTGCACACCGAGGAAGAGAGCACGAGGTTTATCTTGGGCAAACTGCTTGCTCCAGACCAGCCCATAACACCCAATTGTGAGATTTACAGGTTTTAACCTAATAAAAGTTGGTTTTTTTTTTTTTTGTTAAGCATTTAACACTGCTGTTAAGAAAATACCAGTGAGAGACATTTGTACAATTAATTTTATTTTCTTTAATGTCAAAATGAAAGACTTCAAAATGAATCTTCTCCCACACTTTTGGTTTCCGGGAATCAGCATTTCTTGATTAAAAAACAAACAAACAAACAACAAAAAAACTATTGCTAGAACATGCCTGGCCAAATTTATTTCAGCCACACAGCTAATTTATGCATGAATACTTCACCTGAAGTGCAGCACAGTGTTTCATAGCTTCTTTACTCAAACACTGAGAGGCTGTGTAATGTATTGCTTAGGCAAAACCCTATTGATTTATGAGTAAGGATTAAGTGGTATTTCAGCATCCTTATTTGCCAAGGTTACTGTTGTCCTTGCTGTCAGAACTGAAGAGCAGTTGAAGCATTCTCTCCATCCCCCAAAACAACACAAAACTAATCATGCCAAATGAATGAAATGCATCACTGATCCACACATAAGTACGTGCTTCTCTGGGGCAGAATCACCTCTTCACTGTTCCAGTATGAACAAATCTAGTTTTAATCAAGAGCTCGTGTCATGAGGCAGCAGAACTTAGGCAAGCAACAGAGTGGAGAAAATTAGTTTTATTAGTATCAACTAACACATACATGAGTTTCAAGTAATCCCAAACAAACTAGAACCAAAAGAGCACTGGGACAGAAACAGTGTTGATATCTGACCTGGCATATTTAAACAGAAGAGAGAACCACTTTACTGATTCCCATATTCTATAAGCATTGCATTAAAATAGCAGAGGAGAAAAAAAAAAAAGTGTCTCAAAAGTCCTTTTTGTGTATAAAGCCTTGAAAACTGTAACTAAGGTCACATAATCCATATAAAAGTATTGACAGCAAAGTCTCAGCAGTTTTATGCTCTTTGGGCCCTCATTGAATGATACCACAGTTTGCATCACTGGCTCTTTATTACTGAACATGGCGGTGTATAAGCACTTTCCAGCATTTAACAAAATCCTAGAATACTATATATTATCTTGGTTGCATCATAAATTACAGAATGTGCTAAGATATTCTTTAACATTAGTGCATAACAGTACAAGCTAGTGGGTCAAGTTGAGAGCTTATAATCAGATATTAGTAACTGAGGCATCTAAAAATTGAAGAGTATCTCCAACGTCTTCCATTCCACATGGGTGGAACTTCCCAGAATCTTACATTTAAAAAAGTGCCCATTTGCCTATATTGGTAGAGAGACTTTACCAGTAGTCTCTCTCCATAAACTACACAGCACGTATAATCCCTTTTGTATCTAATGCAGCATTTTTGTTGCTCTGCTCTCCCACACCCAACTCTGTTGCTTGCACAAAAAGAAAATGCGTGACATAAGCAGCACATTGTGCTCTGCTGCTGCCCAGGGAATGCTTGAACTCAGAGCAGTCGCCTGCCCATTCATTAAGCATGTGTTCTGCATGTATGGAGAGGAAGGTTAGCCACCAGACAAGGTTAATGAGGGACAGAGAATGCACAGAACTTCGTGTCTTCTATGCACCACATACGCAGCATCAGGCCAAGGACACGCACTCCAAACTTAAAAACGGGAAGAAGCATTCCTGCAATAAAAGCAACTAAAATAACTACGTCAGTCAAGTAGCTCTCTCCCAGCAAGTCTAGATAACTTCTACGAATTGTCTAAGCTGATCTCATCCATGATAGGTGCTTAAAACTGTCCTAGCATCACTTACACTTCTCTAATTAGGACCTCTTCCTCGGAATATCATTTATGCTCCTTCCGACTCAGTCAGACACACTTACATCCTCTTAATAACATGCAACTTGTGCCACTTCATCCATCAACTCTGAATCCAGCACAGCGACTTACCTACTTCTGAATTTAGATTGTGCTTGGCCTTGAATTTCGTAGTGCAAGCAGCCACTTGTTTCTTGCTGTGGCTCACATGTCTCTCGTTTCTTCTTAGAATACAACAGCTTCAGCAAAATAACATAAAAATGTTTGATTTCAAGCACTTCAGTCAACGAGCACCTTCTGCAGAAGAGCACTAAAATAACACCACTGGGATAAAATAACACCACTTTCACATTAAGACTAACACTAAAGCCTACTGTTGATGAATGAGAGAAACATAATTACTAAGAGTTCACAGTGTTGCTGAAGTTGCTGTTATTTAGAAGAGCCCTCTATACTTGCAGTTAGGCTTTTGACACACTACTGATTCTGAAATTCAGCAGAATGGAAGAATGAGTGCACCAGAAGAGCTAACAGGCATAGTATGATATCAGAAGGATTTCATTAGTTGATAACACACCGAGTCCTGCTGCTGCTAAGAGACTTGGCAGCCAGCAAGCCACGTTTACGACCTGAAGCTTTGCAGCACACAGGGAAGGGGCCAGGGGGATGCGCTCTGTAAGAAGCGTGCTGCAATTCTCACTCATATTTTACAAGGCTGTTCCAGGGTAATGCAGCGTTGCCAGACATCACAAGTCCGGGCTGATACCACGACAGGTGTCAAATTCCTTCCTTCCAACCTGATAACAAGAATGGGTGTGCATCCCTGCAAGAGATACCACCAATGTGACATTTTGTGGGTTTTTTTTGTGTTTTTTTTTTTTTCTTTTAATCTTACTGTTTATATTTTTCCAGCACGTCACCCTCATTTTCTTACTTCAGTAATCTACTTATAATTAACACCATAATGTATATCCACTAAAATAGGCTCATAAGTAAAATCAGAAACTTTGGGGATTTTATTCCTTACAAAGCAGTACACAGAATAAAAACTTACATTCCCTAAAGAATGTGAGCCTGGCAATTCCGGCACTATTTTGAATATTTTATTTCTTTGTTCTTCAGGGAGTTCATTTTCTATTCTTTTGAGACACACACACACTCCAAAAAAATATTCCCAACAACCTTCTAATTTTATGCTATTTCTCCTATGTTTTTAATGACCTTTGATCCTATTGCTCATGCAATGTTCACATTTTATTCTGGTGGGATATACAGTGTAAGAAATTCCTCCCCCTTTCTCACACAAGGGCTCTCCATGGTGAACAGGGAGGACAACCTTGTTCAAGGCGGCAGGATTAGCATCCGTGGGACCTTCTTCTGTTTGCTATGTACACCAGGTCACAAGGGAAAAGGTTTGGGGTGACAGGTTGTTAGAGCAATGAGCAGTACGTGTCTTCTTCAACCAGACCTTGCTGCCTGGCTTTCCAAATGCCTTCTTAAGGGAGGACCTTGGACAAAGGACAGTTATCTGACAAAGAGATAACAGACTAAGAGAATAGGCACCTTTAACAGAACAGGGAAGGCAACATGAAATACTACAGAAGAGAGAGACAAAATAGTATACTTAATTTCCTGTTATTGGGTTTTGCTATCCTACTCTGTATCTCACTATTTCTAATTCTCTGGGCTATAATGACGTTTTTGGAAAAAAAATTATGCTGCAACTTAACCAAATACATTATACAGAACCTCCAGTTATCACAGCTCATGAAACAGAGAAGTCATTATGGCCTGGTCCTTCCCGTTTTTGATATACGAGTGGGCACTGCAAACAGAGGAATGACGTATCAGGAAGACCCAGTGAGTCATCCCAAGATTTCACACCAAAATACCAGGACAGAGATGTAAAGGCCTGTGGTACAGAAAACCTAGAGGCAAAGCTATTTTGAATTAAACTGACATCTTTCAGACATTTATGCAAGTATAAACTGAAGCAGACTGGGAATTTCAAAAGCAGGTCTGCATTTCTTTACTTGTGAGGGTATATTTAATATGAATTACTTTTTTTAGCACCATGAAAGCTCAAATTGTTGACGGGGTAGGTGGTTCCCTGGGAAATAGCATGCAAAAGGGTAATGATATGACATCTCACCCAATATGACCTTGAGACTCAGCAGCCATGCATCAGTTAACACTGCCCTGTTCAACATTTTTATTTATTTATTTATTTATTTCTTCTGGTATGTCATATATGGAAAAATTGGCACCTGGACAAGCATCAAAGTTGCCCAAATTGGGGATTAGAGTGAGCTCATCCCATCATGGTAAAAATTAGTCTTTGTTCTCAGTGTGACATCTTGCATTAATAGGAGATCATTTTCTCACAATCACCGCCATTCATGTGGAGTGCAACGGGGTCTGCATCGAACAACTCCTCATTGAATTGCAGAAAACAGGGAAATAACTGCCGAGTTTTCCCGGTTACGCTATTGATATTTAAGTGCTGTTCTCTGTGGGGACGTAACAGCTTAACTCCAAAGAGGCTGTGACCTATTTTCGTGATTACTGCTGCACTAATGAACAAATCGTTTCTAAAAGGACATAACCACAAAAGTTTTAAGAAAGATGGATGCTCCTGAGAGAACAGGATGGGTTAGATAAAATATGTAACTTGGGGGATTAGTTGCTCTAATTCTGTACTGAACGGCAAACTAAATGTTTGTGTACAGATCCAGAAACAAACACTTTTGTATTGATTCTGTGTTTTAGCTCTGAATTCTCTCCGCTTTCAAGCTATTCTCTCAGCATCTTAGGTTTGAAGGAGATGGAAGGCTGAAGATCGGAAAACATATATAGTCCACATGCACAGCTCTACTGTGGCTGTAGAGTGTGATACCAAGAAGTCCCTACTAGCATAAAACATGTTCACAAGATAGTGTCTTCAGGACTGTGTCTAGCAAGCCTAGATGATAAATAATAGATCCAAAAAAAAGCTTAGATCTTGGACAATATATAATTTTCATTGAGAATCTGCTTTTTCACATGATTTGGCATCAGGGTTGGCAGAACCAGAAGGTCAGCATGATCCTAGGAGCCCATAAATGAATTTAAAATAGCACCCAAGCTCATTCAGGCTCTGAGAACTTTGTTTTACACAGAACAACTATCAAAGTTGTGTTTGACAGCACAGTTATGTGATACAATTTTTCATCTCTAAGGAATCATACGCAATTTCTCTATTTCTCATCACTGTAGATTGCATTCAAACAGTACTAAGTTGGAATCCAGCTCAGTCGTGTATACGAAAAGCCACTCTCCTCTTTTCAGATCTTGCTATCTGTAAAAACTAACAGGTTACCACTAAGTTTGCAAGCTTAACTTGAGGGAAAATGAGGCCTCTATATACTTCGAACTACTGACTTACTGAGGTAAACCTAAAGCATTAGCACAACAGACAAAACTCTCTGCTGCATGAAAGATTTTCAAAGAACAGCAGAAATGGTTCCTTCTCAGTATGTAACAAAGACCAGATCTGCTCATAAAGCTCAACAAGCTCCTTAATGACCATTTGCAGGTGAACGGCACAGAAGTGCAACAGAGTCCAGCCGTGCCCTCCCCGGGGGTGGAAACTCCACACAATCCGTGACTTTTAACAAGCTCATTACATCACAATTTCTTTTCTTTCCCTACTATAACTGGCACAAAATTTCCAAAGCAATTTGCATCCCCAAAGGATTAAAGGAACAGAAACTAACTATTTTAAAATATGACAAATAAAAGAATTTCAGCTCCCTGGCTTCAGCCCTGTAGAAGTTCATCTAAGATTGGCATCTGTGCTCGCTCTGTAGCTCATGGATAAAGACAGGCACCTCTAGAGGGTTGTTCATCTCATTTGTTTTACACAGGTGTATCCACTACCACAAAGGACATCATGCTTCCTCGCAGATCTCCTCTGTTTTGAGCTGGTAGTCTATCCAGCACTTCAAAATGCTTTCATGGGGAAATTAGTGCTCAACCTAGTGTATTCCCCAAGATCCTGTAGTTGTGTTGAATCAGTACTTTCCAAAGAAAAAGCAGTTTGTAAAAACACAAACCAGCTCTCCTGACTTACACTGTTCCTGCCAAGGAACTAAATCAGGAAAACTCTACAAATAGCTTTGTTAAGTGAAACAACTTTAAAAGGGTATTAAAAATTTGGAGACTATTCTCTTCATCTGCATGTTCCAACCATCAGCCTACACCTATTGCTCTGCAACCCCCAAAAAGTTTTGCACAAAGCAGGCACAACCTCTTTGCAAACCAGCCTGCAATAATTCATGGCCTGTGGATTAATACACTGGTCATCTGGTATTCTGTCTGCACTGCTGACCTAAATGCTCCTTTGGTAATTTACTGGTTACGAAGGAGCAGGGTGTTCTTTGGAAGCAAACCTTTAGCAACTTTCTCTTGATGGAAATGGATTAGTTTCACTAAATAAAAATGAAGAATGTACAACTTTTATAAGTTCCACCGGTCTGGAAATGGTTAAGCTCTAGAACACGTTGCCCAAAAGGTGGCAACCCATTCCTGACTTTTGCAGATTTTCTGGTCTTAACCAGGCATGGCCGTGAGCAACCTGCCATGATTTTGACATTAGTCTGACTTTGAGCAGGAGTTTGGACTAGAGACTGCCACAGGTCCCTTTGAGCAAATTTCCATGAACAGAAGTTGCATTTTTTGACACACATTCTCTGATTTGAGTTCATCACTAGTGGACAAAACAGCCACTATTAAAATATTTAATTATGTACTTCTTTGCCTTCATCTACATTTAGATATTCCTTCACCGCTGGAGGGATATTAAGAAGACCTTGTAGTGTATGAGAGTCAGAAGAATTAAATTTTGCTTTTCATCCACACAACTTGTGAATGTGCAACAGAATTTCTCTCTCTGAGCTTCACTGTTTGTAAAGAGTATAGTATATTTAACTCTAGGATAGTAAGCTAACATAAGAAAATATGCATCTGTATCAATATTGAATCACACATCACTTGTCACAAAAGTGACTTCAGGTAAGGATTTATTGATAATTACCTTGAACACTTGTACCATATATGGGGGTGTTCTGCATAGCCATCATTTTATACTGCCTAGGCCCCTGAAAATAACTCCCAAGATATGTGTGAATTCTGACATACTTTCCCCTAGCTCTGAGCCCTCATACAGACATTGCACAAGGACTGTAAATGTCCTTAAATCTATTACACAAGTAATTACATGACACCAATTGAGTGGGTTTACTCTTGTGTTATTCTCAAAATGCATTTTATTAAACATTTGAAACAACAAATCAAAGTTGTTCCCTTAATCTAGACCCCAAAACAGGGCTTCTAAATATGAGTCATGGCTCATTAGTGATGTGTTAGATAAAATACATTGCTGCTTTTGAGGATGCTGAGAAATCTCTCCATTGTTAGCATTCTACCTGACTTACGCACATTCAAATTTGGTGCCATGAAAGCATCCTCCAGGCGAGGCTGTGCAGGACCACTTATTTTGTTTTGTTTCTTTCTTTACAGTAAAAGGAATGACCCATTCCTAACAAAATCACTTAGACTTTTTGATCTAACTTATTTTTATTGTAGTACTCTAATTAACAGGTAATATCTGTAATCTCTCCTGCTGTTTTATGTGGCATACTATTATCTATAATTTTTATCATTCATTTTGAGAAACTTAAGTATACTGTAAATTCTTTGGGACAGTTCTGTTTTGTCGTGTTTGTGCTATGAAGCCCTGTTTTTTTCTGGACTTCTAGGTGTAATTGTAATACAAAAGTTAAATAATGTTCCAAATTTTCCATACTGGTCACACTGAAGCTCATAGTTTTCAGCACAGACTCTGGAAGGTTTCTGATTTGTAAGAAATATGTTAAGAGTTGTATGGCATCCCAGATTTTTGTGCTCTTTTCCCGCAGAAAAGGTGGAGAGCATATGTATATATGCTTTTTAATTTAGAATAAGTGAATGGAGCTGAGCACTACAAGCTTTTATATCCATCCCCCCCCCCTTTTTTTTTTAAGCAGCTAAAAATCAGCAACAGATGTTGCACTGGGCTGCTCTTTTGGGCTCCCAGATTTTGGAATGTGTTCTTGCTGAATGTCAGACAAAGGAGAGACATGAGCTATTTTAAGACACCTGTTAAATTCAGTGGAGATAAAAATGTACTTTTAAGGAAAAAAATCCTTAAATCAATTTTTTCCCCCTCATATTGTATGAAATGCATTGAACCCACAACAGGTGACTTCTCTGCACCGACTACATGGAAGAGCCTAAGACAGGAGCTCAAACACAGGTATCTACCTTCGTGCTGATGAATCCCCAAGATTTCTGCTAGTCTCAAGTGGTGTGTTATACCTACTATTAGAATTTGCTAATATAACAAGTGGTTGTCAGCTCACAAAGGTGATGAAATAAAACCTTCCAAAGGTAGCTGAAACACAGAGAAGTTTAGGTTGATTTCGCATCATCCTGGCTTTAAAAAAGTACATTTTCCATTGTTTTTGATACTTCCTTCCAAGCTGCCTGAATTTGCAATTGATTGTTCTTTCTAGCAATCATCTGCTACACAGAAGGAAAACAAAGAAGAACTTCAAATAATAAATTGTTTTACAATATCAATGCCTCCATCTCATGAAACAGTAATCCTTTAAGCATTTTCTGACCCAGTTTTCCTATTTCTGTTGTGAATTCCCAAGCTGCAAACAACCTTTGTGACCCTGGACTCTGAATAAAGGGATAATGCCTGGTGGCTCTGGGTGTCCGTTTTGAGATGCATGAAAGGGGACAGATTTTATGTGGCATTTGAGATGAAAACTGATGCATCTGAAATCACTGCTTTCTTCTAAAATGCTAAGGCCACAGTCAGCTCAGCCTCTTGGGACACTTGCATGCCAAATGTTCCAAAGCATGAGATGCTGAAAGTTATTTTGATTTTGTTCCTGTTTCACTGCACCCTACTTTAAATTGTGCATTCAACTACAGTGGTGCAGTGCAGGTACTGCTTCCATTGACCAAAACCTTGTTCTCAAAATAACAATACTGATTGTTATTTTGCTTAAAATCTGTTCAGGAAGTTTGAAAAAGCACCATTACAAGCACTTGCAATGCAGTACACAAACATAAATTAAATAAATTACCCATGTGTTCAAAATCCTACAATTAAAAAACTCTTTATGATAGAGAAAATCTCCCCTTCCATACTGGATTTAATAGCCTAGTGCAACTATGGGTAAAACAAACAACGCAGCAAGAAGAAAATAATTTCCACCTTCCTTTAGTTCTTATTACAGAGCTCAGCGTTGTACTATTCATTCATGCCTTGAGGCATGAACTCTGTCAGAACATAAAGAAGGCTTTTTCCTCGTCCTTTTTTGGCCCAGTCCCCGGAGACAGTAACTTCAATAAACGTTAATGGTAGTCAGCAGGAATGGGCTTTTGTTAATAAATGGTGGAGAAATACAATCCTAAATCTAGTAACTTTGCTGCCAACTAAGCAAAGGAATTAGCACACTGATTCAATATAATCAGAGGAGCTGCACTTAAAATACCAGTCTGCTGGGACCTCCTACCTTCTCCAAAAAAAACCAACTTTGACCCTAATCTAACTTCTTAAAAGCTTCTCTTATTCCTTCTTCCCATAGTTTGTAAGGTAAAATTTAACAGTGAGAAGTTATGTTTTACTTCTTCCATCTCATCTGCTGCTCCCACCAATTTCGTGGCTGTCCTGTTTACTCATTTTGCTCTCACCCAGGTCTGCAGCAATTCCTTCACATGCTACATTTCAGCTTAGTCTCAAGCTCCCCTGGCCCATTTATGACTTTCAGAAGTTCGAATTCAAAATAACATCTTGATTCACACCATCTACTCCCTTCCTGTTTTTTTTTCTTCCTACTTCAATTCCAAGCTTTCGCCTGATAATTCTTGCTACGCTTCCCATAAAGTATCATGACTTATCTATTTCTTCCCTTGTATCCTTCTTTACCCCCGTTAGGTCTGTGATAAATGACACCTGTTTTACTTATTTAGTTTCCTGCAGGAGTACTTCATATGGTTGTCCTGTTCCATGAGAGTGGGTTGCAGAAAAGGAGTGTCTCTGCCTGCCTGCACCCAGCTGCAGCACACTGTGGGCAGTGGAAGTTGCTGGAGGGAGAGGAAAGATGCTCCTTCCCTGAAAGCAACTGGCCACGCTTACCTGTGGAAATCTTCCACTCTACAAGACAGGTAACAGTAAGAAGACAGGGAAGAAGGAGGAAATAAGGAGAGCATTAGAGGTCTTGTCAAAACAGAGATCTTCCATACGTAAAGGAGGAAGAGACTATGGAAACTACTCAAACCAGAAAGTCACTGAAATTAAAAAGATTGATCCTGCAAGGACAGAGAGAGCAGGTTATGTTTTCTTATCCTTATGTTTTAATCTATTTCTATTTCAGAAGTCACCATGTTAACCTCAAAGGAGGTTGTAGCGGGGTGGGGATCAGTCTCTTCTTCCAAACAACAAGCAACAGGACAAGAGGGAATGGCCTCAGGATGTGCCAGGGGAGGTTTAGGTTGGATATTAGGAAAAAGTTCTTCCCTGAAAGGGTTGTGAGGCATTGGAAAATTCTACCTTGGAAATACAATTTCAACATCAACAGAAGACACAACAGTTTGCCTTTACAAGTACATGAAACAGGGTAGGAGAATGAAAATTTCTGGGTCAAGACTTACCATATCCTGAGGACATTGTTGAGTTTTTAATCAGCCCATGCTTTTATTTAAAACAAAATCCCTGCTGCAACAGAATCACAGAATGGCTGAGGTTGGAAAGGACCTCTGGAGGTCATCTGGTGCATCCCCCAATCCTCAAGCAGGGACACCTAGAGCAGGATGCACAGGACCATGTCCAGGTGGCTTTTGAAGATCTTCAAGGTGGGAGACTCCAAAACCTCTCTGGGCAACCTGTGCCAATACTCAACCATGGAGAGATTCCTTACACAAGAAAAGGGTAGAGGAAAAACAAACAGGAGCCAGACCTCTGGACTTGGGTCTTTATGTGTAGTCAGTACCTTTGGGATTTTTCTTCACATTGTCTGCTGGAGCAGCTCAGCCAGACAGACACTTTCCTTGTAAGTTTAAAAGTATTCAGGTGTTTAAACATCTGCCAGTTTGCCCCATATAAAAGGGAAAAAAAGTGAAGAATAATCAGTAGGATGAAAAATAGCTTTTACCTTCAATAATACCATTCCACTGAAAGGAAAAGACAGAGATAGACCACATCATACTGCATTGCACCACACCCTACTACTGATGGGACACCACAGTCCTATGAGCAAACAAGCTGTCCAGGAAATGGAAGGGTAGAGGAGAAAGACTAAAAGAGGAAAGTTGGGGAAAATGATGCAATGAACCCATATAGCAGAATGGCACATCTTTCCTTGAAGCTGGGATGCCAGTTAATAGCATGATTTTCTTTTGTGACTCTAGTTCTGAGATACCAAACAGCCAACAGGTTCCTCTTGTCTTTAGCAACTTGAGACTTAGCTATACACTTGACGCAGTTAAGATCTTGTAATGCTCTGCATTAATAAAGGAAATGCAGGCAGTATGTTCATAAAAATTTAAATGTTTAAGACTTGTGAATATCTGAACATACATGAATCAACACAATAATCCTTTTTACTTAAAATTGGTGCTTTACATAAGTGCATATTTTCAGATGAATTTTTAACTAGACTACAATGAGATGAAAGGTGGAAAATTATAAAGATACACTTGCTCTTAAATGGCACGTAGCCATAACATAATCTAACCATATTTTTGCAGGTTGTGATGACTAATTAAATAAATGTCACTGTCTACAGGAACATATGTTAACAGAAATTCTGTGCATGAGTGTATACATGTACATGTGCTAGTGTGATATCCAAAATCAATTAACAGGTCTCTACTAAAAATATGTCCATACAACATCAGATAACTAAGTAAAATTTATCTTAGGCTTGACTGAAGAAGCAGTGAGGAGCCTGAAGCTGTGGGAATGGAATGAATATATAGGAAATTATATTAGCTTCAAGTAAATAAAACCTCAGACCAGGAAAAGCTCACCAACAAATACTGTTATTGACATCACTAGAGGCAAACTTTGTCTAACAAAATGATGATGTAAGTGTGGAAAACCACCCTGTGCTCAAGATGTCTATTGGCCTGAGACGAAGTGTAAATTGTGAAGCTGAAGACATAAGCTACCTGCATGCAGCAAACTGCTTGCATCCTTCACTTACCATCCCCACACAAAATCCAAAAATACATTTCTTGCATGTCAACCAAAATACAAAGCACGGGATATTCAAAAACACATGAAGAGATTCAGATAATCACTTACATATAGATCTAGATAGGAATTGGGTACTTTGCTCCCTTAATGTATATTGTTATAAGTGGTTTTAATCAGATGACAAGTTAATAACATAGACATCTGTCCACTGTAGCCCTGATTGTCAGCATTAACTACAACACTTAATATTCTACAGATGATCTGCTGTCTGAGCTACGGAGATCAGCTGTTAGCTGCTGACTTGGCTAGGAAGCAGCGGATATGAATATACCACCTGCTGATCTGTTCTGTCTTAAATGTAGGTAAAACTGTCATTATCTGCTCAGCAGTGACCCAGAGGTAATACCCATCTATGCTGTCTGATAGCTTTACATTGTTTTAGATTTGAGTTACATTATACTTAGGGAAAGATAAGAATAAAAACTCCCTATCCCGATGTACATAAAAACAAATCACGTTTGTAATTTGCGTGTGCAACAATAACGCACAATAACAATATCAGGCCTGTACCACCTAATGCTATGGAAGAAGGAGATAAAATTGTAAGAAAAAATACCAGTAGAGAATAGCAAATTGGAAACAAAGACTAGATGCTAGTGTTCTCAGTTTAAAAATCTTTGCCTCTTAAAACACACGGCGAGTCAAATGGCATGAACTGCTGCATCTCTCACAGGTTTTAATAAGGCTAACAAACATATGTGGGGTGGCAACAGATAAAAGTCCAGAATCCTGTTCCAACCCCTGGGCTCCTGCTACCACAAACACAATTGCAGCGCCTTCCAAGTTGGCAGCACAAGCAACTTGTTTTTTCCATGCTGTAAATAGCAATTAACTATCCAAGAATTCTTCATGTCACTCCATTTTGTCAAAAAACACAGAGAACTTCACGGGTTATAACACTCTCCCTAATAAAACCTAAATGTTGCATTCTCACTCCTTAAAACAGTAGCTGGAGCAGAATTTTACCAGCAGGTATCAGCAGTGCGATAACGAAGCCTTTGTGAAAAAAGGAAACTGATTAATGCTTGTCAGTCACAATATAAATTGAAGGCCCACAGCTCCAGGAGTAAACATCCAGGAGCCCACATTATCTGTTTGTGATGCACAGCTGGCTAGGTGATTTATTTTCTAAGATCAAAACAATACAGTGACTTTTGGTTTTGTTATAATGATGAAGTCTTCATCATTCAATATCCCAAAGTAGTTCTAGTCTAGCAGTAATCCTGCCCTTTCCCATGAACATTACTTTAGTAGCCATCTTCTTTTTTCTCTTACCTTCTGTTGCTGTTTTCCTGAATCTGATGAAAGTCTTGACACCGATGGCTGTGACATCAAGTCTCAACATCACAACTTCAGCTCCATAGCACTCAGGCTATATCTATTGGTAACTCAAACTGACATTGCTGCCCCAAAGAGATGATATTTTCATAAATGGGGCTTCGAAATCTCTAACTGCTTTTCTGGAAGCTGCTTTTCTGTATCACAGCGCAATACATCTTCACCAAAAAAAATGCTATAAACTCATTAAATGATGTTAAAATTTGTATCTGAAAAACTTAGAGATTCTCCATTTTGAAATTGCTATGCTCCTAGTGTTTGTTGGCAGGACATACCAGGACCTGAACCCAACTGTATTATTGTGAGTGACACCCGAGACTGCAGAAACTCAAATAAGGCACTACATGGTACAAAACCAACCAACCAACCAAAAAGGGGTGGTTTCACCTAGGGGCATTACCAGTGTGTGCTCCATTTCCAAAATACACCTAAGTTACATACTAAAGAAACTAAAACACAAAGCAGACTGAGAACTGCTACTTATGAGAAGCCACCCAGAGCTGAAGCTGATTTCTACAAACCTATTTCCACAAGTGGATGGTCAAAACCTCTCCCTGGTCATACAGGAGTAAACGCAGGAAGAACAGGCTGACTCCAGTCAGGAAAAGGGTGATGTAGGGTTGCTGAGGATGAGGAGGAGAAATTTGGAGAAGTCAAAAGAGGCGTCTCTCAGATAACTAGATTACCTGCGTAAGAATCATAGCACTCGGATTCTTAAAAAAAAAAATGTTTCTGACCAAGTACAATTCAATCACAATAGAAAACCAGTCAGAATTTCCTTCTCACATCCAAATCCATGGACTAGCTACAGGCACTTTTTCATTTATTCATTTGATATTTGGGTCACTAATATTTGTTTATTGATATAGAAAAAAGAACCAAATATTAGCACATACTCTCTGAGACTTCTACAAAAATAAGAAAAATCCTGCACTGCCAGCCCTCCTCTCCCATTCTCTCAAACACCCAGCAGCCATGGCATGCAATTACGGGTCAGTACAATGGAGTGTGCAAAACTCTTTATATTGCTGTCACCGGTGAGACTCCAGAGAAATTTAATCTCAGGCAGTCTAAAGAACAGAGAACCAGAGACAGTCAACCAACAAACAATTTCCTATCAATATCAATGCTGTCTCACATCCCAGACGTTTATTAAACAGCAGAAAAGAAAAAAACTAACAGATTTGGATTTTTGACTGTTATGAATAACATTAATTTAATGAAAATGGAAGAAAAGATTTAAAAGGTAGTGTTGCTTTTTTTTTTTTTCCTTAATATAAATGCTGCTGATTCATTAAGGAATATAAGCAGGCAACCAGAGATGAAGCATTCCTACAGTGGGAGTAAATGAACAGGAGCTAAGGTCTAGTAACTACATAAGATATGGAATCATTTCACCTTTACATTTTATGGAACATTTTATGGCTTTGGCATTATACGGGATACTGCTAAAAGGAAAAGAGAAGCAGTTATAACTACTGCTTACTTGAACAACCCAAGTTACATACATAATACTTAAGCCCTTATTTTCTCTTTGCTTATTATCCTGTTGTGACTAAAACTCTCCTAATCTGAATTCACACCAGGGTGTTTGCACAGAGCTTTATATAGAAAAATCATGGCACTACATATTGCACAGACTTTCAAACAATACTAAGAAATGCTTTATTTGTAACATCAGTAGAAAGCTTTAGTACTTGGCAATTTGCTTGGCAACTTAGAATAATATTTGATGTGGAGTTTTTTTTGAATACCATCATTTTTCTGAAATCAATCCCCCTGTTACTAATTAATATCCAAAACTCTACAAGTACTTTCATCACAGAGTAATGAAATACTCCACAAAGGACTTTTTTCTGCAATAATTATATCAGGGTATTTATTATGGAATAACTATTTCAGAAAGTTTCCAACTGAAGACAAATCCCTTTGCTATGACCGTAACTGGAGCTCCCTAGGGAGGATTTTTTTTTTGCACTCAAAATTAAATTTTTCAACAATTAAAAACTTTAAGGGACTTGTAGATTCAACTGAAACAACACATAAGACAAACAGGTTATATAAGCTTTTAAGCCAGAGAAGAAATGCTACCCTGCAGGAACAAGTGGCATCAAAACCGTCTTGCCCAGTGCCCAGCCAAAACTCTCCTAAATAGCCCCATGGGCCAATTCTGCGTGAAAGTGTCTCACTTTATAACGTTTTAATTCATGCCCCAAATTATCAACATCAAATTCTAACGTACATCAGTCAAAAGGAGCCAGTTTGCGTTGTCTCATTAGCAACTTGAAAAGACCAATTTATAGCACGAGCTACTGCTATTTTACTTATTTTTTAATACTACTCTAAATAAAAACAAGTAATTTAAGTCATTTTGGACAACAGACTCCAGCTGAGATTTGGGTGACCAGTGGTGTAAAAAGGCCACAGCTGAAATTACTGTGTGTAACCTCCTTCCCTGATTCTGTTTCATATCTCAATATCATTGGAAAGGCTGGAAAGGGAAGAAGTGTTCCCTTCTTCCTCCTCAAAACTTGTTTCTTATGCAGCATTCACTGCTCAGAAGTAAAACACTTCAATAATGACTTCTGCCATAGTGTGTAAAAAGGCACGGGAAGTTCATATAAAGCTATCTAACCTCAACATTGAGAATAATGGAGACAAAGGAAGGGTGAAGTGTTAACGCAAAAGTAATTGGCAGCTTAAAAAAAAAAAAAACTCTTAAGCCTTAATTTGTTACCCACTTAAAAGATAATAAATAAATACATAAATAAAATGGCAATGTACCACTGCAGACTACAGCTAGTCATGAGTCTTAAGTGTGGTGCAGATGCTGCCATATGGCACCGAAGTAATGCAGTTCACACAGGAAAAAAAAAAAAAAAAAAAACAGTGTTAGATTCAGCAAACTGCACAGAAGTGGTGAAAGGAAAGGGGTCCTGATTTCAGTGAACTGGGAAAAGGTACAGGGCTCACTGGGGATGTCAGTGGCACCGATTCTTCTACGAAGGAACCAGGATCTGAACTTGGACTTTACAAGAAAGCTCAGCATGATATACATGTAGGCAGCTTCTGCCTCTCCTATTCTACTTTGTAAAATAATTGTACTGCAGTAGTAACTGAATAGCTGATGTCCCATACCTTAAATGGTGTGTTAAAAATCACAACCAAGACATACCCCCTCTCCTAAAAGGGAAGAGCTCGGACAGCAGGCACTGCACGGGACTCATCCCAGGACTCCATAAGCACCTCTGGAAGGGTTAGGGCTACAGGCTGAAATTTCCTCCCACAGACCCATTCCTGAACCCTCCTCCTTGTAAGGCAGTGTCTTAACAAGTGACATCATTTCAATCCTCCAGAAATTAAATAATCTGCTGTCCTTTTCACTTTTTGGCAAAGAAGTACAATATATATTCAGCCTGTTTTGATTTCTAAAAGCTCCGATCTGTTGGATGGCTGCTGCAGTGTGGTTACTTTGCTTTAAAATTCAAATAATCAAGGGCAAAAAGGAGACAGGGTAGACAAATGTTGGCTTCAGTTCCATTAACTGGCAGCTCTGAAATTTAGATGTACCTCTATGAGCCCAGGCTCCTGAAGTAAGTTTGCTTTTATATCACCACTAAGGCAGCAACTATAGCTCTTAGCCAGATATAAATGAGGGACAAAATATTCAGCTACCATACAACGACTGGTACAGCTTTACCATGGTATAGGAGACAGAGTTGGAAACATCCCATCTGCATTTAAGAACCTCAGTGCAATGCAGGAAGGCAAGAAGGATACTGAACACATTGGCACCGAACAAGGCAAGCAATCCCTGCTTTCAGAGGGGTGAAAGATGAAAGATATTGCACTTTCTTGGTGCCAGTGTTACAAGAGGCTCTTCTTTGTAATCAACACTCCAAAGACTTCTGTCAACTGTCATGATGAGAGCCTCACCACCAGAGCATACCAACTGCACCCCATTTTATATGATTACATGTTCACGTAAGACAAAAAAATAAATCATATACAATGCAACACCATAACTGATGAGGCCAAATAAACAATATGTAGCCAGAAATACATCACTGAAAAAATATGAACATCGAAGTAAAAGAGGAGACAATCCGTCCTTTAGCAGTACAGAAATAGCTTTCAACCTCATTTCAATGAATAACATTAATTTTATTGCTGTTTTGCACCACATTTGATGTTTGACAATTTCATTGCTGAAAACCATATATGTGAAATGTACAGAACAGTAAAACTACTGCTATTAAAAGCTATTATTACTGAAGGCACAATGACACAATATGTTCATTTTCATGTATGAATTATTTTGCGTGGCCCACAATGTGGATGTTTGTTAGATGTAGCCAACTCTGAATCAGGCAGTGAGAGTTGAGAAGTACAGCTATAGAGAGAAAGAAAGATGAATCCAAGGATCCATGCTCATTAATGAAAGACAAAAGAGCAACTCAGAGTAAAACACAAACTCATATATGGTTGTTTCTGTTATTCGTATAGGGATTGAAGAAACTAATTTACAGTCTGTCAAAACTTCATGACCCATTTATATGAACTCAGTTGAAATGTGAGAAACATAAGAAAACTACAAACTTTGGCAGATTATCTGTTCTTTACCCTCACAGGCACAAATATTTTGGGGAGACCAAAAATACACATTGAAGGGTAATTTCTGTGCATGGACATAACCTTTGAACACCGAGTGAAATTTCCAAAAGCAGAAGAGGCATCCAGGTGCCTGTCTCTCGGTGAAAGTCAATGGGAACCAAGTACCAGCTAACCATTTCTGCTTTGTTCTAATGAAACGCAAGAGCTTAATTACAGGTCATCAAGGAGAACCCTCAACCTTCAGACTGACTTCAACAAGGGCAGGAGGAGAACAGCCTAATCAAGCTTTTAAGTTATAACTGCCCCCCCCCACACACAAATCAAAAAACTAAAGGGCAAGAGAGAAGGATTGTGTACAATGCAAACTAATGGGAAAATTAATGGCTGTTAATGACCCCAATCAGTACCAATGGTCATCTGACCAGAGGAATTCTGCCCTCCCCAAATCATTCAAGCACACCAACAGTAAATTAAATTCTAGCTGCTGCAGTGTGCAAGTGACCTCCCGCTCGGTGACAGCCATGCTACACTCGAGTGACTGCGGTGAGCACCACAGTGGTTTGCCCTGTGAGAGTACCAGTGCCCTGTATTCGCAGGGAAAAGACCGCATTACTCATCTTGGTTTTCAGCATCCAGTCTCTTTCCCTGCAAGCAAGCGAAAGTGGTCAACGTCAGACCTCTGTCTCTCGCTTTTCTTGTTTCTGACATCCTATGAGAAAACCACAATGCCTAAGTTCTTGCACTAACACGGAGCCAGCAGTGCCAGCTCTGAACTTCATTCAATAGGCAGGCAGGCTGCTCTAAAGTCCCCGCACCAACCAATTTGAGATGCATGAGCTCCTGGCAGCAAAATAATTATTTCCTCAGAGGTTCATATTGTCTTCAGCACGCCATGAATTCTGTTCAAGTTCAATGTCAATTTATCACTCTACATTACTTGCGGCAGCTGACATCATGGGTGCAATTGTTAAAGAAAAGGGAAATTATTTCTGCCCTTGTACATTTAGATTCCCCTCCCCCAGCCCCAAATAAGCGCAGTGAAGGGAAGAAAGCTTTGAGCAATCTGAAATCACAGAATGCCTCGCTCTGTGAAAGCATTGCCCTTGTCCAACAAACCTCTCTATCTACCACAGCTGCACAGTACCGGCTACCAGAGAGAGCAGAAAGGGAACTGAGAAAGTATGACCTGAGCAAGGCAGTATTTTTAGAGTGCACTGTAGTCCTTTCCCTCTAATACACAACACCTTCTTTGGGCTTCATGCAGCCAGGTGCTGAGCATGCTGGACACCCCCTTGCAGAGCATGTCAGGGTGTGCTACTTTTTAAGTACAATCTGGCCCAAAATAAGGTGAAGTGAGACCAAAGTATCAGCACCCCACAGGCTTGAGCCCGACAGCCTCAGTGTCATGACACTGATACACTGCATGATACATCATTTCACATGCAAAAACTTCTTTTTTATTTCTTAAATAAGAGCGTCAGTAAGCAGGGTTAAAATTAATGACTTCCCTCATAAAACAAGGGCTGGTTTCCACAGTGTGCTACTGAATGTCAGTACAGAAGCATTTCACCTTTGTCTGTGATCAATCTCTGAGTTAGAAAGCAACTCAGAGCCACCACTTCAACAGGAAAAAAAAAAAAAGACAAGATTTTAAATGACCATTTTGAAAGCTAGCATTACAATACTTTTTCCTAAAAGAAAAACTTTTATTTTGCTTTTTACTTTCTTACTTTAAAGTAAATAATAATAATAATAATAATAATAATAATAATAATAATAATAATAATAAAATGAATATCAGACAAAGGTGCTTCTGCATAAACTCCAGAAATACTGCATTACATGTCCTTGCAACCTTGCAGCCTGTTTGATGATATGGAAATCTTCCCAAACGGTGCAAACATGGCAGTGCACGAGATGGAGGGATTAAGAGTGACAAGACTGAATTTTATTCACCACTGAAAGGGACAACAACACCTATTTAATTGAGTGTGCTAAAGCCTAAATGCCTATGGAAAAGTGCAGCATGCGTAGCACAGCCCAAGAGCAAGCTGCTACAGTCCAGCTGGTGGCACCACTCTTCTGACTGGTACTCAGCGACAGCAGAAGAGGCAACAAGGCACCTGCTAAAACACATGAAGCATCTGAATATAAGACGACTCTTTTTTGCTGCAAGAGTGGCCAACACTGGAATAGGTTGCTGAGAGAGGTTGTGGAGACCTGACATGCCTACTCACGCTCTTAGTAAAATTTGATCAAAGGATTTAAAGTTTCCTTGTTATCTTTCAGTACTGTATAATCTCACGAAAAGGACTGAAATCCCCTTCCATTAGGAAATTAACTTCCATGGTTTTCGAAACAGCAAAAATGCTTTGTTACTGACTGCCTAAACTGTCTTTCTGTGGCTTCGAGGCATTTTTTTTTCCTTTTTTTGTGTTCACTCTGGGCAGATTCTTAGCAGTTTATCCTGCAAGCAGCAAGTTTTAGTACTCTAACAAATGTCCACTCCAGTTTAGTATTACTAGGTAAAACACTCAGCGCCTAAGCACTTGAATGCTTGCCATTTTGGATCCTCTAAGACTCGTCCTTCAAGGCAGCCTCCAACACCCCGAACCATCAAAACACTCCTCTGACTTTGTGCCATTTCCTTGTTAACAGCATGTTTTCTGAATTCAGATACTGGGTCAGAGGGACAGCAGCAGTAAAGCTGTAGTGCAGTACCCCAACAAAGCCCTAAGCAAGTCCTCCCCGCGTGCTGACAGGGGCAGGGAATGTGAGGAAAGGGCAGAACACAAGGATATGATCAGAAGCTCCACTGTAACACAAAAGGGAAGCAGACACAGTTGTTACAGGTAAATCTATCTGGCAACTGAGAGGTGCTTCATCTACAGTGCTAACGGCATGCTTCCCACGTGTGGGTTTGCATTTAATCACTGAGATCTTTAATAACATACTGCAAACGCAGAAACATTCTCACTGGGCATCCTGCTATGCCCATAAGGTTCCCTGGCACAGTGTGAACATACTTGCTTGGCCTCTTCGGCTAATGAACTGACTGAAATTAGCAACAGGTTGGATCAACACTGGAAAGAGAAAGTCCTCCCTGCCAAGAGATTTGAAAGCTACTTGAAAGCTCAGCAGTGGCGATACCCAGGAACTTCCTGTCCTCTTCCAGATCCTGAGGACAGGGTATTGCAACGGCAATGTATTTTTCTCCCCAAATCCGAAAACCATAACTCATTCCATACTTACCTTTCCTCTATGCCCCATCTATTTCTTATCTGTTGTTGTATTTCTGTCCTTTTCTCCTCTTCTGTATCTCTGGTTCCTCATTTCAGTACAACTTCCCCAACAAGTTATCACCCCTCAGCAGCACAGTACATTTCAGCCTTACCCTTATCCACAACAAAAGTTTCTTCTAGTTTAGATTTTGTCCTCTCTACATCTAAACTGGGCAAACTCTGCGTCTACATAGCCTAAGTCCACAAGGGAGTCCAAACAGGTTGCAGAAGACTGGTCATGTGTCCTCCATTCAGATGCACACATCTAGCCCTAACACAGTCCATGTAAGCCAGAGCTGTAACCACTGGGTGACTCCTGGCCAGCCCAGGACTGGAGCACCTCCAGGATAAACACCACCTAAAAACACTTTCCTGGGAATATGCTGACTGCTATTTCTCAAAGCTCTACAACTACACCAAATTCTTCAGTTTGAGAGATTGACAGAAGGCACAAACTGTGCCTCTTCCCTCGCAGTTTAGATTTTACATTCAAACTCTGGAGATAAAAAGGTATGTAAAAAAAATAAAATAATCAGAATTTCTTAAGGCAAACAGCATCCCCTTTTCTCTTGTATTTCAGAGACTGTTAATTTTGGCTTAAGCTTCGAAGACAAAATCAATTAGAAATATGCACTGAGCATTCCACCAAACATGCCACCCCAGGAAGGGCAGGCTTACCCTATGGCATGGCAGCAATGAGCATCGGAGTGCAGACTGTCAAACGGGGGAAATGCCAGGACCCCACCACAGGCAGAGATGTCAGCTGCTGCCAACAGCACACCTCCACCCACATTCAGTCCAGCCTACACGTGGCCTCTCCACCTTACACATCTCTGGCTTGGTGGTGATAACCTGGAAGCTTTATCTGCATCTCTGGACTAGTCCCTTATTGTGTCCAAGTTGCTATGTACTCCTCAGTCCCAGAGGTGTAGGATTTTGCTTTGCTATAGAAGAACAAATTCATCCCTTTATGGCATATCTTTTTAGTGGTTACAGAATTAAGCATTGGTACGACAGCATTCTAAAAATGAGCAATAAAATGAAATATAGACAAAACCAAAATACATACATGCTGTTCTACTACTTATTCTTGATATAGTCAAGAATACGTAGACATTAATTTGAAGATGCATGTTGCATTACAGAAGAATTTTACCTTGCAAGTGAAAATCAAAATTGCAAACAGATCAGCACTCTTTGAGACTGTGAGTCAGCAAGACCTTATGAAAGGAAAGCAAAGACAAGTCAAGCTTTCAGACTGCTTGAGAACTAGCTGTTTTCTGGAGAATAAATTGTATCTCCACTACCTACAGGAGAAAGAAAAAAAAAGACAAAGATATTGATGACTTGAAGTTTATCTGAAAACTTGATGCTTGGTCTAATGTAGGACTGTACTTATTGTTTTTAAAGCCAAGGTTTTGAAATGGAAAGGTCTGTAAGAGGATGACTTCACTGCAGTAAAAAGGAGCTAAAGTCTGGTCTCCATTGAATACTGACTTTTATGTCTCTTTCCATATATACACTGCATTTCTCTGGCTTTTTTTTTTTTCATCCAAATAAGGCTATAAAGTATAAAAAGAAAAATAAAATATTGGATATATATTAAATTTCCAGAACTGCAAGATGTAAGGTGTATAAATAGGTATTCCTGCAAACTCTATTGCTTTTCCTTCTCACCACAGCCTTTGACAGAAAGTTGAAATGCACTTGAAATATGCATTGATATAATATCTTGGTAGTAAAAGAAAAGGTCAAACCAAAGGAAACACCAGTGGAACACATATTTAATTTACTATTTTCACTTTCAAATTAATGTGAGAGTTTCACAAGCAACTTGTATCACTGTAAATCAGCTTTGCACTGCATTTTGTGCAACCCTTTAGTGAATACTTAGGGGGAAAAAAACACAGTTATTTTGACCAGATATTCTCCTAAAGCCCAGTTTAAGACAATTCTGAGATTAAAGAAACTGAAGCTGTTTCGTTTTCAATTTACAGTTATCTTAAAAAAGGTGTAGGAGAACTCTCGGGCTGTGTGGCTGTAAATACAAGGACTGTTCTAAGCTGGATTGTGTGACAGCTGGCTACACCTATTTCCAACATCTGCCTCTTAGATAAAGTGCAGAAAACAAAATCTCCTGATTACGTATGATTGTTAAAGAAACCATATAATTTGGGGATTGTCTAGTCTGTTGGTTTGGCATTCTGGCCAAAATCCAGCTTCAGTAATTACTCTGAGACACATCTTGTTGCCCTTAAGCTGCATTCGGCAGTATTCACTTGCCTTCATTTTCCTCCCTGTGCTTACACAGAAAATGGTTTAAACTATGTGTGTGTGTGTGTGTGTCTGTCAGCTCTGTCAAAAGAGAACTTCACTGAAATTTTACATATATACGGTGAGGCCCTCCTCCAGAATCCTTCCTAGCAAATCCATAAACTACAAACAATAAAACCACTTCATATCAATGATTAAAAGTATAATCAGTCTTCCTTAATACAACAGGCAAGTACAGACTGAGAGACAGATCTAGCTGCTGTTGGTGGCCTTGGGATGCTCCCTGATAGACAGGGATTATATTTCTTACCTGGTTAAATGAAAAATAAAGCCTTTTTTCTCACCTGCAGTGACATAAGCTACATGCCTCAAATGCAGAATGTGTAATTTAGGATACCTCTGCATGCATTTTTAATGCACTACAGTTGTGTGAAGTCTGCATCATGAAAGATGCAGAAGAAAGACTGATATTATTCACTGTATTTGTTTAGGAGGGATTATTCTTCTGAAAACAGCTTGTTTTTGGTGAACCAAATAGAGACATGCATAGGAGTAGGAGAGTAAAAGAGTCAAAGTCATGAACTGGAAGGAGAGAAATGTGAAAGCAAGGAGGAAGGTGCAGACGGTCAAGAAGCATACCAGAAAGAAGCAGAAAAACTCGGGGGGGTGGAAAGCTAGGTACAATGGTAGGAAAAGAGCATGTGGGAAGTAGGTCATGACCAGGAGTTCACAAGAGAGCCAAAAGGCACTGAACACGATGCCCCACTTGCAGCTACCTTGCAGCTGTGCAGGGACCACAGGGAAGGCTCTCCTCACGGAGTTCTGTCCAAGCTTCTCCATCAGGAGGTGGATTTCTCTCTATCTGACAAACTGAGACCCCATGTGACTGTTCCAGCCTCTTTTATTAGCACAGATCATTCTTCCGTAATGCTTTAACCTTGGATTTCACCAGGACATTTGAGGGGGCTCTTTCCCTAGCTGCCCTGAGAGCATCCCAGTTCCTTGAGGTCTGTCTGCCAGGGCTCAAGGCCAGCTGCCTGCTGGGGACCACAGACAGCTCTGTGGGGACCCCGTGGCCAGGGCTGATGTCCTGGCCCATCCCTGTCCCACCAGGGGTGTTGGTGCCTAGGGCTCATGGCTGGGGCAGGGCGACAGCCCTGACAGCAAGGTCCTGCCTCTTCAGGCACTTCTGAGAAGTGCCATCTGGAAGATGGGAGAGTTTTAAGCTCTTGCCTTGCACAAAAAAAGGCTTATAAAAGCCCTTTTAAACTCATCTTGCTTTGAAACAGAACTGCAGGGCATTTTATAATTAGCTACTAACCCAGGGAGGAAATGCTGCTATATATCTAAGCAAACAGAGTTTTTTCATTGAAACAAATAAATAACTATTCAGAAAATATATCAACCAGAATAATCCACCTTTCCCCACTGGTGCGGGGTGATTATCCTAATGCCTCAGAATCCGTAGCAGCATGAAGACCTGCGTTATCTGCAGACCAAGCAACCTCCGTGCTCAGAAACTTCAACGCTAAGTAGTGGCCCTCATTATTACTTTGGATGCAGCTTTGGAGAAATCTCAGGACAAAGGAGCAGGGGAGAATATTGGATAGGCAAAGAAACAGCCAGTTCATAAGGCTTTCAAGCAATACTGTATTTATTACCGATATTTCCTGCAATATGGCAAACACTTCCTGCACACATGGTCCTTGCATGAAGAAGCTCAAAGTCTGTTCTAAAATGGGATATCTTCTCTTGTACAAACCACAAAAGCAAACACAAAAAGAAGCAACCAGGGAAGAAACAATTGCCCTTTCAGATTACAACTGTTTTTTGATGTGGTCATCATTGCATTTTAACAGCAACAAACAAACAGCACTTCACTACTACTAAAAATCCCACAAAAATATACTTTAGGATGTATAATATGTCTTAGAAATATTATTTGCCTGTTATTCCTCTGTCAGTGTGCTCATCACTTCATCAGTCTCCCTCCAATTTCCTTTCAGACGTCAAGAGAACACTTCCTGACTTGCACCAGAAAATATGAAACCTTTGAAACAGAAAAGCTCCACTTCATCAGATGCTACTGCTGTTCCAATGAATCTGAAGAAATACTTCCTGTGTTTGTGGTCTGCATGCTCTCACACTTTCCCATGCCAAGAAATCAGCTATAAAAGCCAGACAGAGAATTTCTTCCTCCTCCTGTCCAGTTCGTGTGAAAGTCAGCTGGAATCTGCTACTGTGGTTGTTGTGGAAAATCACGTAGAAAGCGGTAAAAAACTGGTGATGCCAGCTTCGGCTAAAGGAATCTCTGTTCTCCTGCATAGCCCTTTGAGATTTAAAAAGAAAAAAAACAAAAGAACCACGCAGCAGCTGTAGCAGAGAGATTTTAAATTGTAAGTATAAATCAGGTTCAGAATCCCGTAACCAGCAGCCTGTCTGTGTCTAATATCAGAGGCAGAGGCTCTGGCACTCAGTTATTTTGCTGCTGTTACCTAGGGATGCTGCCTATAGCAGTTTTACAGGTGCTCAAATAGGTACCTACAAATAGGTACCTCTATTTGTACCAGTGTATGCCTGCTCACAGCACAGCCTCAACCCCCTGTTTCCCACCACAGGTACCAGGCACTGACAGTTCTCCTGAATGGCACTGGAAATATTATTTTATTTTATTTTTTGCAGAAATTTGACCTCATAAACCAGCACTTAAGCCTGGCAGTGTGTGACTCCCTAACTCTGACAAACCTGTTGAGTCACAAGTGCCAAAAATAAAAGACATGACAAGTGGGAGGAGGATGTTCAAAGCCACATCTGCTTGCCACTTGGATGCACTAACCTAGAGAAGGCACTGCAAAGCACGTGCAAGTGCAGTGCAGATGGAAGAAGCAGACAGTCTCAGCATGGAAAACCTCCTCTGGGGAATGCTGATCCCCAAAATGATACTCGGATGATGTAGGCTTGTTTTGTGATCTTCAGATACAGATAAGTTGTATGCATACACACAGAGACATGTTTGCTCATTTACCGAGCACATCCCAGTGGCTAGAGCTCACTAGCCATTCCCTTCAAAGAAATATCTTTCTAATATTATGACAACTTTGTTTTCAGTAAACTTTACATCATATGATCCACATGTAGTGGTCCAGAGCCAATAACTGGGCTGAGTTACACTCCTCCTTCTTGAAAATCACATCTCCCTACGTAGGAAACTTAGACAATGGAGAAGTTATCTGACCTCTTATGCTTCTTTCCTCAAAGCACACAGCAGGACCCTTGAAAAGTAGGGAAACCAAGGAAGTGTTCCAGAGCTGTCGGCATCAGAAGGGCTCTATGGAGCTGAAAAGGTATTTAATTCTGATGAAAACAGAAGATGCTGTTTTATACATTCTGGTGGTCATGATAACTATTTTACAGAACTACTGGACAAAGTTTTAAGTAAGGATTTAAACTGTGCACTAAATTTCATGTTTGGGGGTTTTGCAGTATTTATTTATTTTTCAAGTCAAGAGTTAAAGAAATAAAATCCCATTTGTAAAACTGGAAAACTTGTATTTGTATGTAAATAAAGTTGACAGGACTCAGGACTTGTCCTGATCTAAAAAGAAAATTACTTGCAGTCCTGAAAAGCACCTTGGGTTTTACACAGATGGGTAGTTTCAATATTTCTTCTTTAGCTATAAACATTTTCAGCTACTATAGTAACAAGAGAACAAGAAACATCACCTCCCTTCCACTGATAAACAGAATTAATTTGATTAACTTATTGATTGTATGTTTTATATTCTTCAGACATTGTGAATATTCTTTTTTCTTGTACGGACACTAAACTATTAAAAAAATCTTTTGCTAAATTTATTTGGTGAGATAACAAGCCCTTATTAGAATTAGTTATGTTATTGTAACTAAAGACAAGGGAGGTTCTTCTTTTCCCAAATTTATAGTTTTATAATTGAGTATGTCAATTAAGATTTAACCATGATTTAGCAGGCAATAGCTGAAGGTAATTACTGCAAAGTCACTGAGGTAAAGATATGTGCCTCTATTTTTCTTGAAGCTGGATTCACTTTAACTAGCCATTTTGTACAGCAACCATCTTCTTTATGCAACTTTGCTGCTTATTTGCAGGACACTATACAGTAGCAGAATAGAGGACGGTAGTGTTACCCTATGGTAAATTTTATCTCCATGGTTTAAAAACAAACTAATAGCTAAAAAAAAAAAAAGTTTTATTTGTCCATGCAGAATCCGAATGTGGTTTCCTCTTGTAACTTGGATGCCGAAGGCACCAAATCCAAGTAAAGTTTTTGAAAATCAGGTCTTATTCCTGCAGATAGAAGCTTATGGGCTCTTGTTCCTGCACACAAGGCTCCAAAGTTCTTGGTAGGAGGCACATTTCTGAAGGCTCCAGATGACACTCACAAAATTCATTATTTTTAAGGCCTGATCCTTAGAAGTGGCTCGTGCTCTGCTTGAGCAAAATACGGTTTGAGAATATGAAATGCTTCCTAGGAAGAAGACTGCATCTCAAATGATTAGATGCCAGGCATCTATTAAACAACATATTGATGCCAACTTGATGGTATCAAATGGGGATGATACATTAATATCATACTGATGATGAAGACAATTTGAGATATGGTATCTGTGGGTTACAATGGGTTATCCATGCACTTCCAAGCTCAAAACTCCCTCTTCCCCTGTCAACATTTTTTGACAGTGGAAAGCAAGAGCAGGAGGAGGAAAAGACTTTCCTATATTACAGGACATCAGTACATGGTTTGTACTTTTTAGAAATGTAACCCTCAGCCAAATTACAGCAAGCTTTCATAAAGCAAGTAAATGGCATTCCTTCTGCCTCCGTGCCTGTTCAATGCCAAGGTCTCACTGAAAGCTCTAACAGGCTTTGCTGATATGGAGCCTTAATTAAAGTTACAAGAATTATTAAATGACGTAAGTATAGTACTCACTGCTGCTCCTTTGTAACACGGACACTCACCTAAAATTACCCCAAATTGAAAGAAATCAAAGCTGAAAGAACATATTAAGTATCTGCAACAAGGATTAGATTTGACAGTTTCCACAATTATTCATTCATCACTTATGCTGCAGAACTGCCCTTGTGTTCTCCAGATAAGGATCTTTACAGTGCTGACTCCAAATACAAGGCAAAACATGGGATTATTTTTGCAGCTCTTCAGAGTGGTAAAACTGTATTAGCTGTACTACCGCCAAGTACTATCATAACGGCATGGTAGCATGAAATATAGCAGAAGTACAAAGGCTGCAAGAAGGAAATCAATGGGTATTTAAAACACCATTTAGTTGATTTACCTATAGCATGAAGTACTGTCATTTAAAAATCTCTCATGGAGATGTCTCTTTTCCGAATAAAAGTCTGTACGGAGATTATTTACTAAAAGGCTTTTAAACACTGCCTTTAAATGCAACACATTAAAATCAATTAAAAGGTTTTATAGAAATACCCATCTTCTCTCTCATTTCCTATTCTCTTGCCAGCGCCATTCCACCCTTTCCTACTCTATCTGCAGCAAGCAAGGTATTTGTCTCTGATTCTAAGAGCGCAGAAGAGACCATATTCCAGCCGTTAAAGCATGACATCAGAAACCTTGTGCTAGGCACCACTTAAATGTTCCCGGGTGGGCGTACATCTTCATTTAACTTTAGGCTCCCTTGCATGAATCGAGTTTACCTTGTGTATGTGTTGGGGAGGAGATGGACTGAGTCTTGATCAGGTAATGCTTGGCAAGGACTTATATTCTCTCAAAAAAATGAAGAGAGCAACCTGTTGAGGTTAATTTAGGACTGGAATCCATCCCATCAAACTTAAGCCATGAAATCCCTGTCAGGTCACTAGTAGTACTCACTCATCAATGATGAACAGAGAGAGGCACATTCAGAAGACAAGGACCCACTTTAAGACAGCACGAGATACTCTCTGAGAGGGCCCATCTTTCTCCACCAAGCATAGAGGCAACATGCGTTACCAAAGCCCCAGTCTAGAGATGGCCAACGTCAGGCAAACTAAAACCCAGCCTACGTTACGATTAATAATCTATTCTTTACACATGGGTTCATCATCAACGTTAATCCCATGTCCATGAAACCTAGCAACACTTTATGATCATCCAAGTCTACGAGAAAAAAATTGCAGAAGTACCATAAATCATTTAGGAGTCTAAAAGCCATTTTTCAAAAGGGCTACTGCTACTTCAGCTCCCACACACAGAGTACAGATGGGTGCAGAAGGTGTAATCTGTTGACTTCCACACTGGCACAGATTTAGTTTCTTACATTTTAGAAACTCACAATTATCAATTAAAAGTGTATCCAAAATCAGAGTTTAAAAGAATAAAAAAAATTGCATGGGCAATATATCAGTGAAAATGATCCATGTTTTAGCAATTTCCAGGTTGCAGAAGGAACTCAGGCATCTGGTTGTGACGAGCTTGCTTATGTAGCAGAGCCTACTTCAGTAAAACAGAACACGAGTACAAAAAAAAAAAAAAAAAGGACACCCAACTGATGGCTTCATCATCACTGGCGCTTTGAGATAGCTAAAAGGCGAGCAGATGTTTCCCCTCCTTTTTCCCCCCTCTCTCTGTTTTTTAGTTTGACTAGCTTATGGGGGAAGTGATTTTTTCCTCCTCTTTTCCAGCATGAAGATAACTACTCTAAGCAGCAGCTATGTATCTGTAATAACAAAAACGGTTACAATGAAAACTTCAAGCCTCCATCCATCAGCATCAGGAGGCTGAAGGTCAAACAAAGCATGATGCTTTCAGGCACTTCAGCAGAGAAACAAAGAAAGCAAAAGCAAAGGAAAAAGAAGGTGCAAGCTCTGCACTATTTTTCTGCTTAGACAGCCCACGAAAAGCCAATAGCCAGAGAGTTCTCAAAGGAATAAAATTCAAAATTAATTTCCCATCACAAACTAATTTAACAGTTTCCCTTGTAAATCTCAGCAAACCACTATGTGCTCAGAGTCTGTGTGGTAATTTGAAAGACACGCCATTCTCCATTCACAGACAAGCAGCTGGATTATCTGCTTTAGCAGAAAAATTCCTCTCATTCACAGCCTCAGAGCCTCAATTGGTGCTTCCACCATAAATGATAATTAGAGCAGGGAGAGAGCTACCTCAAGCCAGTGCAACTCTGCTAACTCAATGGAATTTCACTCTTTTATTCCAGATCTTGTATTTGCTCTCGAGCCAGCAGGCAGAGAAACGGGTCCCTCACATGTCAGTTTGCTCTTTGGCTCCCAGGAGATAGCCATTTTTCCACATTTAAACAAAACAAACAAACAAATAATAATTAAAAAAAAAAAAAACACCACCACCTTTGGGGGGAATTCTGTTGTTATTGCAGTTTTCTCTTTCAAAGCAGTCTACAGAATGCTGTTTCACCCTCCTCAGAGGGAGAGACCTCCTGCAGTGGGTCTCGTTTAGGTTTCTGCTCCCAAATGCACAAAGCTCTGTGCTAAAGCCATCGGGGACCCTGCGCTCACGCTGCTAAAGCAATGCTTTGTGATGACACGTTATTTTAACACAAGAGATTTACACCCTCGGTGCGGGCTCCAGGAGCCAACCTTTCGGCGGCGGGGATGAAGTGACATAGGGCTGCTGGCAGCCTGTTGGGGGATGCTGGGATGCCCTCGCACAAAGGCATCGCCACTCCTTCAGGCTGGGGTTTTCTCAATGAACGGGCCAGATTCCAGGCGCCGTTCCCCTGTTGCCTAGCAGAGGGATGCTCATTGAGGATTTACCCGCGGTTTATATGCCACAAAGCAGGGGACAGAATACTCCCCCGCACAATGCAGCCCAGCAGTGCATCAAAGAGGGCAGATCCGCAGCCGTGCTGCTCTCACGTTCCTCCTCTCGCCCGGCGGCACTGGCCGATGCCCACAGTGCTGCTCTCCTCCAAACAACTAGAAAGTGGCATGCCATACCAAGGTAACATGCTCCAGACCCGAATTCATATCCTTCATCACTTTCGTTAATAACTCTAAAATCACAGCTTTGACAAAGGGTTCAGCATCTCAGAAATCAGAGATACAGAGGATGTTTCAGATCGTCCTTGTCTCCCCCTTCCTCCTACCAGCACAGAATGAGCTCCTCCGTGTGGGCTCCGACGGGCTTTCCAAGAGCTACATCAAAGGATCTCTCTTCTTCCATGAAAGATTAATCCCCATTCCAACAGATATCTCCATCAGGTCCTGTTTCCTGTTACCCAGCTTTTTTTGGTCCTAATTATGTCCCAAAACATTAGGTCCCAAACATCTCCTGCTATAGCACAGAAAATAAGCATGACTTTCAGATTTTGTCCCTTAAAAATAAAAATGAGTAGCACACAAGCCTTAGCTACATGTTCTTTCACATCCTTTAACTTCTCTACCCCAAAATGAATATAACCTCTTTTCTAAAATTGCATTGCAAGACAACAGAGCTAGGACAGAGAAAGACGGTATCACAAAAAAACTCATAGCAAAGACAGCTAAGAGAAAATGTGGTTAAAAAAAAATTAAAAGGCAGTGAGCTTTTGGGGACTAAATAAATCTTAGGAGGGCGCAGATCATCTTCAACGTATTTGGGGGCTGGTTTTTATCCTAAATCAGACAGCAAAAATCAACTTCACACATGGAGAAGTAATATTTTACTTGGCAAGTTGATAAATCTTGTGTTAACCTGATTACTATAATCCAGGATGAACAGGCAGGTTGAGCTGAAGCTGGTAGGTTTTCATGATATGCCATGTCACCCTGAACAGATACAGAAACATTTAAGAATTATACTCTTTCTGGATTTCTTTATCTCCTTCATGAACTGCACAGCATGCCACTGTTGATTTTTCCTATTTCTGCAGGGCCAAGTTCTATAATCTTTGTAAGGAAACACTTGCTTTTCTAACACACACTGCAGTGATTTTCATTTTCTGTATACTGAAGTCGATCTCTTCAATATTTAATACTGAAATTTCGGGTTCATTAACTGCATTTAATAATAGCTTGTTAACAGTTTTCATTTTGTATAATTAACACTCTGAGTTGTACACTACCCTGAAACCTAAATCTTGATCTTTTTTGCTTGTCTGGGCTTTTTATGAATGTATATGCTAGGGTGTCATATCACAGCCAGACCACTGCATCTGTAGAGGGCTATTCTGCCTCTGACAGGAGTGAAATCTCTGTTCCCTTGCTTAAGCAATAAAGATACCAATGCCTCAAAGACACGGAACTGAGATATGGAACAGAGATTTCCCCAAGTTAAGGAGGACGTGGACATGCTGCAAAGAATGTGAGCTGCAAAGTAGGCAGAGAAATGGATGTGGATGTGCTGCAAAGGACATAAGCTGCAAAGTAGGCAGAGAAATGGACTTGCAGACAAGTTTGGATCTGAAGCTGGACTGAAGCCTTCTGTCCGTGTTTATTACTTTTTCCAGGTCAACTTAAAGATGAAAAAGCTCCAGAAGTACTATGTTCATAATACAGTATACTAACATTCAATTTCACTTCTATTAAATAGGCACAGTTTATTTAAAACTATGTAGGAGGTCATTCTTATTGTGGCAAGTGATTCCAACTGCAAGGAAACTGATGAAAAACAATGGAACTGTCAGTTGAATTGCTTTTCCCTTTTTTTTCCTTTTTTTTTTTTTTTCTTTTTTGAGCCATGTGCATTTACGTGGTCAGTTAAAGCAGTGAGTATCTCAGATGTAATGCTAGAATTGCTAGAATACCTACCCGGCTGAGCTCAGTATTAATTTAAACAGTCGTAACAGCCAAGGGATAATTGTATATAATCAAGCTTTGCAAGTAAATGAGGAGGCAGCTTATTTACAGAAACTATTCTGTTGGCAAGAAAGGAAGTATTACCAAAATGAAACTAATAGAGATCTTAGTGCCAATATTATACATAATTCAACACCCCAATTACATCACGGTTTTATGTTTTCTTGAGCTGCAGAGAGATGGAAGAGAGTCTCTTCCTTGGCCTTCATAGCCTCTTTTTGTCCTTCACCGTAGCTACTACTCTTCCTTGTCAGTCTGTAATTACAATAAAAATTATAAGCATTTACAAATATCTTTTCTGGATTTTTTTATTTATTTGCTTTTCCCCTTAAACACCCCAATGCTCCTGATGTAGGGCTATTATTTGCATCCAAGGAGAAAAACAGAAGCAAACCAGGTAAATGCCTTGCTCAAGAGGCAAGGACTGATCATGGGTTAAAACTAAAGAGGCTTTGTTCTACGTTCGTATCCCTACCTTGTAATTATCCCACTGCAGCACTAGGCTTGGCAGCTAAAAATAATGTAACAAGGATACATGTGAAGCCAGTCAAAACTGCTCTTCTGCTAGAGGGGATGCAGTCCCAACATGGTTTCCTCTGGGGTTGGAAGATCCACAGCCCCAAGACCAACTCTGGGCCCTGCACATGGCAACAGAGAAGCAGCTGCCACAAAGGCATTGTTTCCAATCCAGTGGCTATTAGAAGAGAATAGAATAGTTCATTTGGAAGGGACCTACAAAGTTCATCAAGTGCAACTGTCTGCCCACTTCAGGGCTGAACAAATGTTAAAGCATATTGTCACACTGAACAATCTCCACCACAGAAATCAAGTCAAATTTTAATGTGAGTTTCTATTTACTTTAATCAGGCATGTTGCTCTTGTGGGACACACTAATCAGTTACATTAAAGCCACTGGAAAACAGACTCAGCTCACTGCTGCTCCTCAAAGCCCCTTCAAGCGTGCAGATGCTTAAATAGAGCCAGATACTTCCACAAGAGCATGCAAGAGTCAAGGCAGGGCACGCAGGCTAGTAATTCCTCCCAGCAGGCACCAAAAAGCAGCTGTGCTATTTCAGACCCAAAACCATGAGCTCCTTCCCCCCAGAGACCTGAACATTTGACCTTCACCTAAGAATATTTTCTCTCTGGAAGGTACAAGAAGAGGCAGTCAAGGTGGGGAAAATTAAGGGATGTGTAGGTAAGGGGATGGATGAAGGGAATGACAGACACACAGGGGACTGAGAAATCACAGAATGGTTTGGGTTGCAAGGGGCCTTAACGATCACCTGGTTTCAACCCCCTGCCATGGGCAGGGACACCTCCCACCAGACCAAAGCCCCATCCAGCCTGGCCTTGAACACCTCCAGGGATGGGGCATCCACAGCTTCTCTGGGCAACCTGTGCCAGTTCCCCACATCCCTATGAGTAAAGAAAAAAGGGACACCTGATTTTTACATCACCAAAATGGACCACTGAAAGGATAAAAATAAGATAAAATTGCTCCCCAGCGCTGGGACAGCAAGATCTCTCCCCCAGGCCTCAGTCAGTCAATCACCAGTTCACCTAGGGGAGTTTGCCTAAGAAAATCCCCAAGAACCTGGCCCATCACTTCCCTGCAGGGAAGCCCTGGCACTGCCACAGACAGAGAAGGATGAAAGAAAGTGCTCAAGACTTTTGCAAGATACAAGGCAACTGAAGACCAGATTTGATTTAGTTTTACCTCTACTTTGGTAGGGGGAGAGGTAACAGCTCCAAAGCCATAACTAGTGGGGTCAAAGATAGTGAATTTGCCATAGGTGAGATGAAATAGAGCTATTTTTCCAGTCATAGTTTAACTACCAACAGTAGTATCTGATGCTCCCCCAGCACTGAAGTTTCAAAAACAGAACAGGCCAATAGTATGTCCCTATAGTCCTGTAAATAGTATATACCTGTGCCTGAAGAGTGGGAATAAAGCAGTCACCCAAATCAGGATATACAACATGCGTTTGTGTACTCAAATGTATATGTATCCAGGTAGTGTTCATTAAGAAAGATTATCTTGAATCGTACTGATCCTTTTACTTAAGGCTAAGAGAGCATATTGTTCATTCGGTAAATTATCCCTTTAGAACTTGTTTCTCCTTGTGTTGTCCCCCCCCCCAAAGAAAAGCAATATTAAAGGCATGAGAGGCTTTAATACCTTCAAGAAAAACACAGACTCAGACTTCTAGACAGATTTCATAACCATTTTATTAATGCACAGAAGAAATTAAGATTCCCTTTCACACTAACAGGGCTTTAGCCTACAGGAAGGCTTTTAAGAATAATTTCTGCTCCCCACTTCAGATTTCTGGCATCATCGTTACATAGTAAACAGCCCCCATTTCTCTCCCATTACCTATGCAAACAGGCTAGCACAGAGCACCGTCTTGCTGTAGCTCGTTTTCATTTCTGCCATCATTATATAAACAGACACAAAAAGCACAGTAATTCCCAGTTGTTCTTATTTGAGGCACAAAGAACTGCAAAGCATAGGCATCAGTTGTTTGGTGTAAGCTTTTGCATGAGAAAAACATCCACGCAGACCTCTCAAAGACGACGTCTGCTTCATTTCCCAGGCGTGCACGACCCCCGGTCACCCGAAGATGACAGGCACAGGGATGGCACCCACCAAATCCCTGTGCATTTCGCAGTTGTTTTCCACAGAAGTTGCCTTTGTCTCCGCACAACCGCAGGCCAGCCTGCGCTGCACCCCAGAGGAGACAGACAAGGCAGAGGACGAAGCTGGACCAGCAGCACACACAGAGTTTATTCCGGCTTTTTTTCACGAGTCAAAAAATATACATAAAAATTCCCCGCCCAACCTTTTGGGCTAACACCCAACACGAAGGTGCCCAAGGGCGCCTTACAGGCCTGGGCGCTGGACGCGGGCCCTCGGCAGAGGCGACCGATCGCCATGGTAACGGGAGCACCAGGTGAGGCGCGCGGCCCGCTGCTCGGGCACAATTAATCCCCTATAACAGACCTCTTCAGCTGGGATGGGGGAGTCTGCCCACCCTGCTCCTTCCCTCAGGGGAAAAGCTTGCTGCTGTGTTTCCTCTGTGGTTTTGAAGTGCAGCTGCATGGCGGGGGGAAGGAGGAAATGGGAAATGTTGGATATGCAGAAAAGAAAATTGGGGGTGCCATGTATTGGGGGATCCAGGTAGGAATTAATCTTAAGCATGGCTCTTCTTTCCTTTGCTGCTGCTGTATTTTCTTCATTTGTTTTGTGAGTCTTTCATACAGAGCAGACGTCTCGCCTCCCTCAGCAGCACATCAGCATCAGCGCGTTTGCTAACGTGCTGCTGCTCCATCCACACGGCAAGCCACAGCACTTGGGAATGCTCCAGAGGTAAAGAAACAGGTCCTCCCTCCCTGACAGTTTCTTTCTATCCCACAGAAGTGTACTTAGACACAAAGAGATTAGATGAGATGGGGATTTTTGCTGTGTTGCATCTCTCTGCTCCCAACATCTGGCATTCAAACACCGGCAGAACCGGGCATGGATGCTCCTTCCCCAGCTTCCTCCTTGCTCCTTTTGAAATTAAACCATGAACTACTACATGTTACTCTGTAGCACTTTGTTTTCAAATCAGCAAGGCTTGTACTCTTATTAATAAAGAGATCTTCCCAGTCTGAATTTGATAACTCAACACTTCCATGGGACACGTGGGATTTTTTCCCCCTATCAGTCGTATACCAACCTGGACCGTATTTATTTACAAACTGTTAAAACTTAAACTGAGAGCAAGAGTCTGGCAATACTAACAGTTTGAGCTTCCCCAAAACAAGATGATCCCCAGCAAACAGTGAGCTTCAGCTACACAATAATCCAGACGACAGAGGGGAATGAAGACCTACAGAAACTCATGCATTAGGCATACACCAAAGCAGCAAGGAAGACATCACCACTGTCACGTGGTCAAACTTGTTTCCAGTACTGTTACAAAAAAATACCGGTGCTAATACCCAGATCTGTAAGAAATGGCACATGCAGTTCTTCATAGGGACAGAAATACAACTCTGACCTGAGTCACAGAAGTGAATCCAACTCAAGTTCCACTCCAGGGATCAGAAAACAGCCACCGACCACCATACACAAAACTTGCCAAGAAACTCAAGCACAACCTCGTATTTGCTAAAAAAATGTTAGATTGCGATGTCCCAGTTTTTAAGAGAAAGTCACGACCAAACAAGCTTCAGGCCTTGATCTGTAATTTCTATTCTCACTTTCATCCTTTTTCAATAGACTCAAAATGAAGAACTGAGTAATGGATATGTTCCCTACCTGGTCTCGTTAATCCCTTATTTCTCTTCAGGAACAGTATACCACCATACCATTTTATGCCCATTATCTTCTACAAGCCCCTTTTTCCTCCTTAGCTCTGCCTGCCAGTGCTTTCAATGCTTCAAACACAACAGCTTCACCAGCTGCCGGAGCAGGGAGGGTACTGTGCAGTGATACAGAGGAACTGTGCAGCACCTTTCCACAGTAATACTGACAAGCAAAGCTGTAACAGCGTGCTAGGAGGAAGGGTGAGTAACGAAGAAACACTTGCAGCGAACTGTCTTGTGTGTCAGTGCAATCTGTACACCCAGACAGAACACTGCTGAGACTGCTCCCAGAGGTGACCAAACTGGTGGATGTTTTGTTCTTAAGAAATTCCTCCTGTAACTTAGATCGTGGGATCACTGATCAGAGCACTCCTCCAGAGGCACAGCTTTTTGGAGGGAAAGCACATGGCTGCTGGCTCTAGGGAGCAACAGAAGAGAAACAGAGAGGCCAAGGAGTGACAATAGGCCTCCTAAGTCACATCAGCCAAACAAAAATAGCTATTCACAGT
Organism: Anser brachyrhynchus; assembly: GCF_964034855.1. NCBI lineage: Eukaryota > Metazoa > Chordata > Aves > Anseriformes > Anatidae > Anser > Anser brachyrhynchus. Next base: position 73,156,400 of record NC_137696.1, read on the forward strand.
GCACAGTATACGAGAGTGCTGTAATACGGTGCATGCCATCACAGTAAACGGGATAAACCCCTTCAGCAGCCACTGATCAATTGCTATTTTTTCTAATCAGCAGCAGGAGAGAAATTACTGCATACATTTCCAGAGAGACAGAGGTGAGTCATAAAGCCCACAGCAGCCCTGCCACAAATGAGATATAATGATTTTAGACCTGCTGAAAACACACCTGTATTTCAGTTACCATGAAAAATAATATCAGGAATAAGGCTCCCTTTTCATCTTCTGGCAATGGGGAAACGTACCAAAAATTTACATTAAGTTTGTGCATAAACGCTCATCCTCACTGAAATCAGCCCAGCCTAAAAAAATATAATAGAAGGCGTAGCAAGGACTGCTGACCAGACATCTCCATTTAGTGCTGCGCCACACCTCTCACACCACCTCTAACAGCACCACACAACAGCAACTGCTTGCAGGCTAACAGCACATCTTGTTTTCCCAGCTCCATCCAGGTTCATGCCACTAGATGTCAGGCCTTGTTCTTTATCCTGTCTTTGGGTACACACAACACAGCTTTCTCCCGGTTTGAGTGAGAAATGGGCTACAGCTGACTGTTTACCAATTGTTGATACCTACCAAGTCTCACCTGGGGTGATGACCGCTTTTCTCAGGAACAGAGGCCAGTTTCTCATCAACACAAGGGCTGTGATAAGGGAGAAGGCAGGACAGCATGGGCAGCGGGAAGCTAAGGACCCTGGCAGCAAGCATTTAATCCAGGCATAGTAGTACAATACAGATGAGCCCAATTAAAGGATGGTGACCATAGAAAGTGCTATTTTCCCTTCCTTCTTTCCAGTTTGTCTTTTCTCCAATCCCTGTTTCCCCTATTTCCTGTTCCTCTCTCTTCTCCTGCTCACAGTCTTCTTCTTTTTTTATCAGTCCAGGCACTAGTCTTGTCAGAAGTTAATTAAGGACCCAGCTTTTAGGGCTTTTTGTTTGTTTGTCTGTTTTAAAGACCCAATCTTTTTTAGCCATTCTAATTCTCTGTCATGCCTCTGGGTTGGATCCATGCACTGTGAGGTGTGACAGGAGCCAGGTCTGACAGAGCAAAAGCAGGAGCAGCTGGGCAGGAGCAGGGAGGAGACAGAAATGAGTCCTCCCTGTGGCAGTCAATGAAACTGTGACTTAAGAGCAAGCTCATTCCTCCGTCTGAGCTCATGTTACCTTATCCTGTCCTGTAAAAGGCTGACAGGGTGAATCTTCACATCTGGTAACTCACCACCCCCTCCTAACTACTTCTAAGTATTTGCTCAGGGGTGCCTGATGAGGAAAGGAGGTGGTTTCCTTCCCCTGCCCCAGCTTTTTACAGTCTCCTACAAAACCAAATCAGTATCTGTGTGTGCACATACATTGATCACATACATCATAAGCATCCCAAACAACAGTGGCAAGATGCAGTTCTCAGGAATTATTGCAGGCCCATCTCCATCACGAGGCTCTGCTCACTCCCCCTGTCAGCAGAGTTTCACAACTAGCGTGACACGCAGCATGGAAAGCTTCTGCTGGGATCAGCTCTTCACCAAACGATCTCTCTTATGCTGCCATACGCACACCTCCAAAGAAACCAGCATAACACATCTCCGGAAGCAGGAAAGAAAGTTAGCTCACTAGCTCCTGTCACACCTTCAAACCCCTGTGATGGCAGCGTCATCAGAGTTTAATCTAACCCTATGCTGAGTCCGTTTTGCCCATGTTTGATTTTGTGATCTCCCTGTCCTTATCTCATCCCCTGAGCCCTTTTCCATTGTATTTTCTCCCCCTTTTCCTTTGAGAAGGGGGAGTGAGAGAGCAGTTGTGGTGGAGTTCAGCTGCCCAGCAGGGTGAAACCACCACACTAGCCCATGTGTTTGTAGCCACGCAAACAACTGCACACAGAGACGATCCATCCAGAAAAGCAAACCACTACCAGCATAAACTTATTTCCACTTTTTTCCCCATCTGGATCAGATCACCAACCCGATTCTCCATGCAAACTGCTCCGACAGCATTACTAAGCAGTAAGAGGCAGGGGAGGAGAGCGAGACCAAGCAGCCGGCAGCGGGGCAAGGAGTGGTTGCGCTACCTGCCACAGCAACCCTCGGCAGCCGTAGCCTCAGCCCAGACCAAGGCCAGGGCTCTCTGGAGACCTCCCTTGGTCCTCTGTCAGGAGGCAGCTCACCAATATCAGCTGCCTTTGGGAAGATGTCACCCCATTGCCTCCCAAAGCCTACGTGAACCACACGCATTGGCCATGTTGTTTTCTGGCCAAAGCTTGCCCATAAAGTTTCAGAAACACTAGAGGAACTGCAGCCCAGATGCTTCCGAGTGCTACTGAGCACTTACACTGTATTTTATAGTGCTGTATAGCATTTTACAAGCATTAAATAATCAACAACTCTTCCAGGTAGTTAAGTTTAATTATCTCATTTTACAGATTCTGAACCAGACCCAGAGAGGTTAAGAGATTTGCCCAAGGCCAAAAAAACAATTGATGTCCAATCCTGGACAGTAAATCAGCAGCTGCTGTATGTAACTTCTCCCTGAGCCTTTCAGAAGACAGGATTTCCCCTCATTGCCTGCTGCAATACAAGCTTTTCCTGAAAGCAGAAAAGGCAAAAGCCCACCCCTCCCTGCCCATCAGTGCACAGGGTTGGTTGAACTGCTTTCTTCCACCAACTGTCCTGTACCTTTTAGTCAAGCACAGTCAAAAAGATGCAGATCATTACACTCCAGCTACAGCTGCAACAGTGAGTGCAGATCACAAAGTGGTCAGATTAACAGCAGATACAGCAACTCCTGCTAGAAAATAACAAAGGCTGGCTGGAGGAGAGTTAGTTTTAAGGAGCTTCACCTTACAGACCACTGGGTGAAAGTTCTCTCTATAACTCTGTCAGCTGTTGGAGATTCCTCCACAAACATTTTGTGAGCGTCTCCAGACTGGATTTGAAGGCTGGCCTGAGGTCAACTGATCTCCTTAATTCTCTTCCCTAGAGTTACAGAACATTTCCAGCTCATCCGAATGAAGGAAGGATGATACATCCAAGTACCACCATAACTGCAATGGTAACACATGACCATATTAGACCAGCCTGCCTCCCTAAAGTCAGTTCTGTGTACCGGTGTGTACTTCACACTGCTAGGCTTCAGCAGGTTGCATCTAAGAGTGGTGCTCTGGAAACAGGCAAACAAGCAATATTCCTTCCCTTCTTGCCTCGCATCAGTTATCCATTTCATCCAGTCTTTGCAGAAGTGCATGTTATTGCTTCCTAAACAAACACCACTGCTCCTGAAAGATAAATGCACACATGGCTGCTTCTCAAAGAAAAACACGCAAATATAGGATACTTTACAGGCGACTGAGTTGTAAGTTAAATTTATACCTTGTTTTCTCTCCTGCTTTGGACCCACTATGCAGGAAGGCAGCCAAAATGTGTCTTAAAGATTGGGTCTGGTCTCACAGCCCTAACCTTGCAAACATGTTAAGTTGCTGAACAGTCCCTTTGACCAGAGTATGGTCATGACTTTGTTGTTGCTTGACATATGGTATTTTGCTAAAATAGAGCCCAGAAACGTGAAAAAATATAACAAATTGTTAAAGGATGAAGAAAAAAAAAACAAATTTGAAACTGTAGGATAGTTTGTATACTTCAAAATAAATTGCAGCTAAATACTCTCAAGTGTAACAGTATTTTGGATGTAGTAAGACCATTCATAAATATTAAAAGTGGTATTGATTCTGTGGGCTCATGTCTCAATACATCTATAGGTCGTAAATGTATAGGAATAAATCTAATAAATTAATCTACCTGATTAATAATAAGTTCTATAAACATGGTCATGTTTACCAAATCCATAAGCATGAACACTTTCACACATCAAATTTAACAAAACCTTTTCTATGAGATCGAATATGCTAGAATTTATTTGTAACAGATGTTAAACTGGGCAACTTCTGTAGTTTGTCTTAAAAGATCTCACATGCTTACACACACAGAAACAGAGCCCTTTTTCCAAGTGAATTATTAAGGAATTACTTGATGTCTTAAACTCTGATGTCTTAACCTGTTTAGAACAGGAGATACTTTGAATCCCAGATATTTTGCTTGGTTACTGGAGATGCAGCACAACTCTTCCACTTCTAGCAACCTTCCAACTACCTGCCTTGCACTGCACCTCATGCTGACCAGTCTGCCTAACTACTCGAGTGCATTCCACCACTTGACAGTTACTCTGTCACCTTTTTATTTAAATGACAGAAAACCTGAATTTGCCTTTTCAATACCAGTAGCCAGTACTTTCATACACATACTAAAACCAGCACACCACCTTGTCCCTCTGCTTCTAGACTAAGTCCTCTAAACACCTATTGACATTTACATTCTACTGAATCTCTTCAAAGACATGACCACCCCCCTGCAAAGCAGGCCCAAAAAAACACTGAAGTATACTGTCAAAAAAAGTGCTGGTGAGCGCTAAGTCAAAGCAAAGCAGCCTTGGTAGAAGAACCTGAAAAGGAGGCAACAGCCCAAGGTATCCAGGGCCACACACAGGTGTTGCCCACTATGGAAGTAACTGGGCCTCACTTCTTCAAATACAAATTCCAGAAAAACAGCCCTTTTTCTACAAAGCACCCCTAGCAGTGTGTGTCAGGTATCCCAAATTTGACTGGAAGTTTCCTGTGTAGCTCAGGTAGATCGAGCAGGAAAAGAAGACACTCCAATCAGATCTGTTGTACCTGCCATTACTGAAGAGTTAATTCCCTGGAGACAGAGAGACTGAAACTTCTTGCAGAAGGATGAGCTATCAAGCAGCCAATCTGAAAATGCAGAAGAGAGGTCTACCTGTGACCATCATGTCCCATGGCACAATACAAATGCACAGGAAAACTTGTGCTACTTTGTGGGTGCTGGCTTTTTCCCTACCAAGTTAGATGAAGCTTGGAAATATTTTCTGCTTGACAGTATTAATCCTCATTTCCAGCCTGATGAAAATTATATCTACAATATTAAAGTTTTATTTCCTTCAAGTATCAAATCCCATAACCGTTAAAATATTTTCCAGCTCCCTGCTCAGCTCATCCCAACCTACGCGCTTTTTGCTGTCCTTGCTCACTTTCAGTCTACCTGGAACAGCCCCTAAAGGCCTGAATATACCGGCAGCGGGGAGCTAAAAAAACATCATCAAACGTATTTTGTGTCTGTAGCAGAAAGAGAAAAAGAGAGAAGCAACAGGAAAGAAACACCTGCTCTGTTTCGTTATGGCTCTCAGCTTCTAGTAAGAAGAGATTTCAGAAAGTAAATAGTCCCATGGTTCTGGGAGCCACATCCAGAAGATGATAGAGATATTTAATCTCCTTAAAATATCTGGACTTAGAATAATCACAGCATAACTAATTCAATGTTATTAAGTATTTTCCAGCATTTATCCCATCATCATGGGACAGGTGGAAAAGCACAGAGCCATGCAAAAGAATACTGCATCCTGGGACAGCTGCAGTGGCACCTAGGTGGACAACCTAAGTGGATCAAAATCTGGGTAAACAACAGAAAGCAAAGGGTCAGGTACAGCTTATGCCTTACCCCTCCCGGAAAATTAGGCTCCTACCCATCAGTGACTAACCTCACGCCTCCCCTGTCTGTGATTCACAACCTCGAAGGTACTCTTGGTGTTAGACATCCATCCATCTCCTTTCTTCAAAAAAAGGCAGAGATGTCTCCCTCACTTTTACCTTGTAGCCACAGCATTCCTTCGGCCCACGAACTTCTTTGGCTGAAAGGACTTGAGCTAGCAGCTCCCAGCCTAGTAGTACATTAAGAATTAGGATTTTAGCTATTAGGCTAGAGAGATACAGGAGCTCACTGCTGAAACTCTTCCTCTGAGATGAACTGAATAAAGAGGCATGAGAGCAGGAAGCACAAGCCAGGTACCTATCCCCCCACCCCATCAGCAGCTTCACATCAAAATATGTGCCAGGTGAGACAAAGTAATGAGAATGAACATGGCACAGAGATGGCACCATTTTAAAACCAACGCAGCCTCATAAGATACGGTAAAGCACATTTCTGGACACGCATGCAACATTTTCTTTGATAAATGAACACTAGAGAGAGTCAAGTATGCTAATAGCTGTCACTATAAATATTTCAGATTTCAGTTTTGTTCTGTATTCAGCTAATACTGCTTTACAGGTCACAATTAACACTAGGGCTCCGGAGGTGATATTTATGGTCTTGCTGCTGGACATAAATTACCTCATTTATCTGTATTGGTGATGCAGCAATCTGCTTCACGTATGGTGTGCTTTTGTAAATGAACACCTTGAAGCCTGAAATACCCTGGGAGATGAGCTAGGCAAAAAAGCATCTTCAGCTTCCAAACTTCTAAACTTCAAAACTTCTCCCATTTTGTACTAGGACAAGACCAAGGCTTTCATCCCAAGAGAACCTGAGAGTGCAGGCATCCACGGCAGCCCTCAGGGATGTGGCAAAGCAGAGTTAAACCTGATCTCCTATGTAAGTAGTCCCATCACCAGATCACTGTGAAGTCTTGCCCGCTTTCTATCCAAAAAATCTAGTCTGGACAACAGAAGCTTTCCTGAACACGCAGTCTTGAGAAAATCTCATCCTTCTTGCCCAGGTTTTGACTCATCTACATTTTCTGACATGAAAAAAAAAAAAAGTTATAGCAAAAGAGAGGATTCCCAATCCAGCTCTTAAGCCCCTGTGCACCACCACACTCTGTCTCAACTCAGACCTATCTGAAGCTGGAGCACAGCCTCCTGCATCTCTACAGGAAAAGGGAGAGTAGATAACTGACCAGCACAGCAATAAGGCACTGAAATTAAGGACTGAAACGACTGCACCTGCTACAAATGGAAGGTTGGCTTAGTAAGTGCCAGTTTTTCACAGTGGTATCAACTTGATGTCATTTTTTGATGGATCTTTATGGTGAGATCTAGTGTCATCTACCCAGTGTAGGAAATCATTTGGCTGACTCTGTGCGTGTACCTTGACACGTCTCAGAAAGCACCCACTGTCCCTGCAGATGTACAGCACAGTGCTGCTGCACAGGCCCTCTCGCAGAGCACAGAGGCTGTGGGCAACGTCCCCTCCATCTCCTGCCCTTCAGTTCAAACCACACTAGGGAGGATGTGATGCATGCAAGTCAAACTGCCTACTTAAGTCTTTTGGTGCCTCTGAGAAAAAAGATGGGAAGGGAATATGTATTGAAGCAATGTTTTCTTAAAGCATGAGAGAAACCAAGTCAAAGAAAGCTGAAACACAAGCCTCAAAACCGGCATGTTTTCAGAAAAAAATCCCTTAGAGACAGATGACAGACATAAATAAGCAGAGACAGGTAGATTAGGTGGTTCACAACGTGAATTTCACAACCACCAACACTTACACACTTTACAGTCATAGCAATTTATGAGTCCCCACACAGCTGTTCTCGCAACAAGTGATTTCAGCTGAGTTCAAGCTCAGCTCACAAGCCTTTGAGCATGGGTTGTCTCGCTGTTGGGTTTGGGGGTGACTTTTGCTGTTTCTTACACTCAAGCTTCTTCAGTAAGTTCATTTTCCTAAGCTTTCTTGGTAATTAGCCCTAATCAGTATTCAAGTGCTGATTTGTAACGCTATCTGCTGACTTAAAGGAAGGGAACACCTCAGTAATAGCCCCAGTGTTTCCCTCTGCCTGCAGAAACAGCAGCGATAAGGACAGAGACTCCAGCCATCTCAAAGGAGAGGGAGCCACAAAGAGCCCTTCTGATCACTGCTGGCATCTGGCCTTCCCCTCATTAGCACATTAAAGCTGCTCTGTCCATCCCATAAGAGCCACTCTGTCCATTCCTCCAGCTTCCTCTATGGAGCCATTTACAGCGCTGCTCTTTTGAAACCCCCCTGGTTCAAGAGGCAGTAACCCCTTCCCAAAGCCTGCGGTACCGCCAGTGTCAGAAATTCCCACTTACCAACAGGCACCCAGTAAGTACAGGCCTTCTGAATGCCGGAGGTAGACAGATGAAACCCACGTACTTAGCCTTGCCAAGTCGAACGTCCTAGGAAAAGTCTCTTTCCAATCATCATGTGGGCTTTTGATTTTAGATGACAGTGCACTCACCGTATTCAATCCCCACACTTCAAACAATTCCCGTTTCAGACCGGGACTGACAAGGCTTGCATCTCGCAAGGTACAAATTCCCAGGAACAAAAGAAAGGCGGTGGGAACAAAGCTGTGGGACATTAATTCTGAAACCTGGTACGAAATCATGCTCAGACACTTTGAAACTGTACTTGAACAGACTTCCAGCACCTGTTACAGCAGCAACATGAAAGCGTTATCTCATCTTCATTCCTAAATCAAACCATTTTAAAAGTGTGCTATGGCATGCCAATAAGTGTGCATTCACTGAAGTAAGTTGTTTGGAGGGGGTGAGGAAAAGCATCTTTTCCTCCCTTTATACAGGTATTGCCCTTTTGCACCCAAATTATTGGGATCATAGCTAATCCACAGAGGTCTATTGCTTTCAAAATGGTGATTACAAATAAACTAATGAGAAAAGGAAACACTGGACATTTTTTTATTGCTTGAATTTTATACTGCTCTGCTCTGAAAGGGTGCTTTCCAAAGGCAGATATGACCTCCCACTCCCCCCACCAAAAAGAATAAAATTAACTGGTACAAGAATGCCAACCTAGTTGCTTTATCTACGCTCTGAACTCATTTTCTTTGACTTACTTTGAAATGGTATAAATATTTTTACCTAAAAGGAAAGCTACAGCTGTTTGAATTGGGCTCAGATTCATTCTTCTACAGCTACTGTTATTCTGGGTAGACTTTTAGAAGTTATTGCTACTTTATAAAAGCAAAAGTCTCCAAGGAAGCCAATCCTTTTGTTTTGAAGAAGAAAGCAAAGTAACTGAAGGTTATGAATACTCACTCTTTCTGGGATTCCAGAAGTGATATATTTGATCTTTGACTTGCTTTTCATTAAGGAAAAAATGCCATAAATTATTTGGTTTGTTTGCCTCTCTGATCAGTCAACTGAAAGATGTTACTGCTTTAGGGCAATGAAATATGTTGCCTCAATTTCTTTTTTTTTTAGTACATAAACTCCCTCTATCAGATTTACTATGTGGGTATGCATTATTAGAAGGAAAAAATCACTGGGTTATAGCTTTTGAAATTCGCAATGTAATTTAAACAGCTCTCATCTCTGAAGAGTTAGTAGCCTTACACGCAGTTCAAGTTCAAAGTTAGTCAGCTAGTGGGCCAAATTCTTCCTCAGCTCCCTTACAAGGGATGAGTTGGGCCCATAACATACTAAAAAGGCAAAATTTTACTCAGACTGTACCTGAACAGCTGGGCTTTCTGATGAGAAGAATCAAATGGTACCTAAATTGCTTTTATTCATTGCATTTTCTTCATTTTGGCAATAAAATAAATCATTGCCTCGTTTAATGAATTGTGTTTATTAACAGCAGTATTTTTTCTTCCTTCTTTTAAGAAAGGTAGTGGTAATTAGACCTACAGTGGTTTTATTGCCAAGGCTGAAATTTATCTGATAAAGTGAATAAGTGGGCAGAGAAGTAGCGGGAGACTCACGCTGCTCCAGGGAAAGCTTTCACCATTCATGAGAGCAGAGAACATAGCCACAAAGCTATGGAAAGGATGGCATGGGACTGAGTGCCTGAAATTACACCTGCTCCACTTCCTGATAGCAAGTTGACTATGTCTCTAATATTCTGATATGATTTTTAGGAAACTTTTGAAAACTACGAAGTCCCATTTACAAATAGCAAAAAAAAAAAAAGTACACAAAGACATCCTTGCAATAACAAGATAAGCCATGGCTAGATTTTATCGCAACTATTCCTCGCAAATGTACTAGAAGACAGAGGCAGGCAAGCCCAGGAAAATGTACATGTCATCCAGCTTTCTAGAAAAGTCCTCGGCAGGGGAAGCAGCACAATAACGGGGACGTTAGACGTGACTTTGGAGACCTGAGATCATTGACTTGGCTGTAGTATTTTCTGTTTCCCGGAGCAGTCCTATTTACTTAGGTTCAATATATTTGACATAGTGTCTAGAGGTTCTCACTCATTTTTCTTGCAAGAACTTCATTTTCACTCTGTCCTGTTGTGTAGGACTACAAAGATCCTGTCCACGTGTAAGCAGCTAACCCATTTTTTGGCTTACTTTTAGATAAATAATTTGCAAGAATCCCCCAAGAAGACCATTTAGCAACCTACTCCCCCCACGATTCAGCTATGTTTATGCTCCATCCAATTCCCCTCTGGTGATAACCAGCCTTTCCAACGCGAGATTGGCTTGTAAATTAGTTCAAAGGGCTTCTGGGAACACAGGGAATGTCTTTCTGAAGGAAGGGAGACAAGCCACCACGCGGTGCTGGAACACGGGCAGACAGAACAAGCTGAGATCCACCACCAGCGCTCTCCAAAATGCACAAGTGCCGGAGAGGTGGCACAGAAAGTCACCGAACTCTAACCAGGATGGTTTTCACCTTTCTGCTTTGCTTCCTGCTAGAGGTGGGAGGCAACGTGGAGCAGGTGAGTCACCTCTTATGGAGTGGTCTTCTACAAGCAGACAGAGTTGGTGGAGTCCAATTCTGGCTTCCCAGAGGCTGGGGGAAGCAAACAAGCACTCAAGCAGCCAACATAATTCTTTCCCTCACCTGCGCTATACCAGGGCAAGGTCAGCCAGGGACAGCCACAGAGCAAATGCCACAAAATAGGTATAGGGCAGGGCCCCGCAGCTGGGCTTCATGGACCATAGGTGTGAGTCATGGGTCCAAGGACATATTTTCAGTATGTAATCACCACGTTTTCCCTTAATGGCCATTCAGTCATCCTCTCAGACTTCAAGGATAACAGCTTGCTCAGAATACAGCAGGTCCTTTTTACTGTTACCGTCAGCTCAGAACTGGTATCCAAACTGTTCCAGTAAACCCCACAGCTTCGTTGGCATCTCCAGCCCTCTTTGATTCTGACCCTTCGGTTTTGTGTTTTACTTTGTTTTTCTGTCATGGCCAACTTTTCAGAGTGCAGCGTTTGCTCTGATCACCGAATTACATCTTTGAAGCCAACCAGCTCTGCTTTCAGCACATTGCTTCTCTCTCAAACACCTCTGAGCGGTTCCTCCAGGTTTTGGAATCCACTGAGCGAACAGGGAGGAGAGGTTGGAAGGTGAAGCTAAAATAAGTTTTCATAGCTTGTAAAGCAATTTTAAGAGAAGCCTTGGCAGGCAGTTCAGGAATCACCAAGTGCCTGGGTGACTGAACTACTACTACATATAAAGTGAGAGAGAAACGATGCTCAGTTCCTGCCAGTATCTGCCCCATTCTCCTGCTATGTTTCCTCTCTGACCGTACCAGTTGCAAGCAGGTTTCCAGCAACCCCAGCTGCTGTCAACCTGTTATTCCTGTTATTTCATCTGTCTGTCTGTCCCAGGAACTCCCACTTCGGCAAAAAAAAAAAAAAAAAAATAAGCTCAGCTGAATGAGTCTATCAGTAACCTTTCACAAACAGGTCTCAATCAAATGGTGCACACAAAGTAAAGGCAGCTCAGAGACAGTACTACACTTATCCAGCAGAGAAACACTAATTACAGAAGCCAATACTTGGGCTCCCATTTAGAAACATAAAATCACAAAATGGTTTGGGTTGGAAGGGGCCTTAAAGCTCACCCAGTCCCAACCCCCTGCCATAAGCAGGGTTGTCCCCCACCAGACCAGGTTGCCCAAAGCCCCATCCAGCCTGGCCTCGAACACCTCCAGGGATGGGGCACCCACAGCTTCTCTGGGCAACCTGTGCCAGGGCCTCACCACCCTCCAATTAAAGAATTTCTTCCATACATCTAATCTAAACCTCCCCTCTTTCAGTTTAAAACCATTACCCCTTGTCCTGTCACTACACACCCTGATAAACTTCTTTGAGTGTATTGCACAAATATCTCTTCCTTTCCCCTTACACATTTGCATGGTATTGTTTTCATAGAAGATGAAAATATAAACACTGTGTCAGGTTTCCTTTCACTGTACCAACAGAACTACTGTGTGAAAGCCACAGTAATACACAGGGCAGAGTCCTTAGTTCCTATGCAAATTTGAAGGAAACCTCACTTGGGCAAAACCTCCCTTGATACAGACTTGGGGATGGGCTAAGGATTCTCTGAAACAAAGAAAAGTCTGCCTTAATATTCCACAATAACAAGTTTTCTACTTCCATAAATCACGTAAATGTGGCAAAAAATGTCACTATTTCAGGTCTGAGGTAGGGAAACGAGCATGCTGGTAAAAATGTGGCTGGGCAGCAGCCACTTTTCATTGGGGTTCTCCTCGGCGTGATGGGAGGTCTAGATTGTGAATAGGAACAGAAATTCGAACTTCACCACAGCCAATTTCTGTCCTTTTCTCCTTCCACAAAACTCTAGATATCATCATTTTAATCACATATACGTACCAACAAATACTGATTTGACTCTTGATATATGGCCAAGAGTCATATATAAATATAGGCACAATAACTCCTTTAACTCCTTGCTTTAATCCATCTCTCCCCAGCCATGAGGATTGCAGCCGCTGGGATGGCTCCCCAGGGATCGCTGTGACTGCCCTTGGACACGGCTACCTATTGCTTCTCTACTGGATCCCCTCTCCACATCTTCATACATCTCCTGCCGCCCTTGTCTTACTTCAGGGCTGACAGACACCCCGGGTACGACTGAGTGGAAGGAGAATGGGATTCTGCAAGGACTTCCAGCACGGCACAGGCATTTGGGCTGGGGAATGAAGGGGATTCTACTACACCGGGAGTTGCAAACGCACACATTTGAGAAAACGTGTAATTGAGTTTGTCTGAGCTGAAGCAGTTCCTAGTTGTTTCAACTATTTTTCAACCCTTCGCATGCTCAGTTAACAAAGGATAAAGATTTCCTCCCCTACCGATGCTTCTGAGATCATCCTAGAGTGCTAACAGGTAATGAATTGCATATAATAGCAGCGGTCTGCCAGCAATCAAACGAATACCTTCAGGTATTTGGAACAGAGATAGAAACGATGATAGTTTCCTAATGTTTTAAAGCCTGAAAGAGTCAAGGAGCTTCACTTCCGAAGCTAGTACACCCAGATGGAAGAGCAGACGCTTTTTCTTAGTAGCTCCTCCGTACCGCGTGCATCCAAAACTAGAGAGGTTGCAAAGATGTCGACACCGGCGCGCACCATCCCAGCGGTGCTCACCGGCAAAAGTCACCGGGCAAAAGCGGTGGCTTCAGCTGGAGCCCGGAGCGGCTTCGGCTGGCTTTTCGGGCAGGAGCTCGAGGGCTCCTTCTGGAGAAGCGCAACCGGTCAGGCTGCGGTGAAAACCCCAGCCCTGGCCAAACGCCGAGCGCAAGAACCAAGCCGCACAGCGGCGAGCACAAAGCCCGGCGGCACGCCGAGGCTCCCTGCCTGCCGTCGTGCGGCCGGGGCACCCCCCTGCCGCCGGCCCCCCCGCCCCGCCGCCCCCGCCGCTCCAGCGGCGCCTCCGCGCCCGCAGCCGGGACCACCGGCGGGGGCTCCCCGCTCCTGCCGCCTCGCCCCCCGGCGGCGCAGGCTGGTGAGAAGCCGGGCAACAAAACCAGCGGCCGGGGAGGCTCGGGGAGGCTGGGCTGCCACCGGGGCTCGCCCCGCAACTTGTGGGCGACCTCCCCGGGCTGCGGCTCGGGGCTCGGCGGCCCCCCTCGCCTCACCTGTTCAGCACTTTCCTGATCCTCTGGCGCACGCTGGAGGAGGAGGAGGCGGAGATGCCGCCCCTGCCGCCGCCTCCTCCGTCGGCCGGCAGGTTCTCGATGGTGGCCACGACATGGTTGGGCTGCGGCGGGGGGCGCGGCGGCGGCGGCGGCTGCGGCGGCGGCGGGTGGCGGTGGTGGCGGTGGCGCTCCGGGGACAGCATCGCGGCGGGGCTGCGCCTCAGCGGCCGGCGGGGCGCATCCCGGCGGCACCGGGGAGGGAGGAGACGGGGATGGAGGAGAGCGGGGAGGGAGGCGGGGAGGAGAGGAGGGAGGAGAGGGAGGGCGCTGCTGCCGCCGCCGGTGGCTCCGGACCCTCGCCCGCTCCTCCCTCACTGGGCTGCCATGCAGCGAGGGGCGGGCTGCCGCCGCCAGCCAGTGCCGCGCACGGGCTACCAAGTGGCGGCACTTGGCGACCCCCCCCCCTCCTCCTCCTCCTCCTCCTCCTCCTGCCGCCGCCGCTCGCCCCCTTTGTTCCCCGCCCGCCGCGGCGGAGCCCCCGGGGCCGTGGGTGGCGGCGCCCGCCCCTGCGCTGCGCCACCGGGGCCGCCAGGGGGCGACGGCGGCAGCGCCGCCACCCCCGGTACCGGCGGCGCCCAGCCCCGGGGGGCACCGGCAGCCGGGACCCCGCGGGCCCGGGCCCCGGTCTGTAGGCACCCCTCCCTTTGCCCGTAGCAGTTTTTAACACCTCGTTTTACGCCGGGTTCCTCGGCGGCCCCGGTCTAACAGGTCCGCAGGGGAGGCCCGCCGGAGCGCGGTGCCGTACCCGAGGAACGCTTCTGAAGGTGGGGATCGCTCGCTCCAAATCCTCCGAAGTTCGTTCTCGACCCTGGGCAGAAAGCCAGCCATCTTCAGCACCGCGGTTTAAGCAGATTAGGCTACTGAGAGATTCTCCTCTCTCCTGTCCCCACCCCCCGCATGTTTCCCTAAGTGGGGGGAAGATAAGGTTGGCGCTGCCTGACGGCCCCTGGAAGGGACAGAGTCCCAAAAACCTGCCCATCTCCACCAGCCAAAGCACCCGCGGGATGCCACGAGCTGCAGCCTCAGTCACCCCGTATCATCCTCTCCAGCTCCCCTAGCACGTACCCATAAATGTTTTCGTCCCTACTGTTGAGCCGTACCGGCTCTCCAAATCCGTGCCTGGTGGCAACAGCAAATATTTTCTGAGAATATTTGCGGTGAGACAATGCTGAGATAAGAAGCGCGTTTGCTTCTTTCTGCTCGGTGGCTGCTTCAGGCTAATCCAGCGGCTGGACAGAGCGGAACAATATTGTTTGAGCAGCTCCATTCCTAACATTTCAACCACGTGGATGTACACCTGCAGCCCAGCTTGGGATCTGCTGATTAGCAGGGGGTCTCCTGGAAGCTCCTGTCCTCGGGCCAGTCAGCTCGTTTGCTGCTTCTTACTGATGCAGAGGGAAACCATAAGTCCATGAGCAGATGCCCCTGCTGCCGTCATGACCGACGGATTTCTTGCACACACACATCTGTCACAAATGCAGCCCCAAACTTTTGCTCTGTGTCCAACTGTCCAACAAAATTCTTTCAAATTGCTTTCGTTTTGTCTCACTATCACGGTGCCTGCGTAGCATCACGTGGCTTTGTGCATCTAACGTTGCAGCTTAGCCATGCAGGCCTTTTTTCCTTGATTAGCTGAAATTACTGGGAGGAACAATTATACTGAATTCATTCTGTTTAGTAATATCAGCAGACCGACTGCATCGTGCAATCAGATTGAGAGCAGTGTATTTTAATATTTTAATAATTACTCAAGATGATGTTCATGTGGCTAAATAGCCCTTGCGGTCTAAGCACTCTTGGCCTGATTTCAAAGACAGTGCTAAGCATGTTCAGTTCCTGTTACAGCTGTTCCTCAGCTCGATGACATGCAACTATAGCATGTCTGGCATCTTCATTACTATAACACCCAAATTAATTTTACTGAAAGATAAGGATAGGTTTTGGATAATTGTGAAAATATGCATTTTGTCAAGCATCTCATCCTATTGATTAACAGGTGAACACGCTAGATGTTAGTCCTATGACCTTTCTTTGCGGCTTATGTTGAAGAAGTGTTTTACCTTCTACCATGAAGTCCATTTTTGAGTCTCGGTTTTCCAAAATTATAACACAAGTTTAGGTCCAAGCTGGCAGCCTTTCTGGTCACCTCCATAAATAGAAGAAAAGCACCTTTCCATGTCCAGCTGAGTTCACAGGGGACTGAGCCCTTTTTCCTTTTGAGTTTTTGTCCATAAACATGTGCAGGGGTCTGACCTGTAGGTGTGCCACTCGAGGCCCACTCAAGACCTGGCAGGCCTTGCAGAAGAACCAGAGGCTGAACAATAACTAGAGGGACAACGCAGCACCAGGAAAACTAATAAGCAGAGTAGAAATGGCAACAAATGAGAAATCTTTTTTAAGACGTGCATACCCGCCTGCAGGTAGGTTGAGCGTTCTTCCCTGGGTGTGGGGACTTGGGCTCTCAGCTAAGCCAAATTCTAGACAGAGTTAAAACTCAGTCCTTCCTATTCCAGCTGAGTCTGCTGGAATTGCTGAAACTGCTCTTCTGCAATACTGCCAGCATCCCTTGGTCTTTAGCTAATGAACAGCTGCAAGAAAAGAAATCCAAATTCCTGTGGTTGCAGCACTCCCCAGCTGTGGAGCAGATGTGGGCATTGTACTCACAAGGCTGTTTGACTTGTCCTGGGGACTCAGGCAGGCAGCGTGTCTGTCCCATCACATCTTTTCAGGGTGGGACAACTGAGGTACTGAAGCAGCTCTAGCCAACACTGGACATGGTCTGTCACTTCTCAGGCAAGCAACAAGAGGAAGACTCGTACTCTCTTTCATCTGTTTCAATGACTATTCTGTATTTTATTTGGTTTATTAAAAAATCATACTTTAATTTGTCAATATTTAGTCATTTATATTTTATATAACAATTTCTATCAAACATTTTATTTGATGTAAACATTGCTTGATTATTAATTAATCAAGTATTACATTTGCATTTGATTTTCTACCTGGATTGAAATAGTTGCAGCTGGATGGCACGAGAAGGCCTTTGGCTGGCGTGTTCTCCAGCTGCATCACCTGGATCAGCATTAACTCAGAGCGGGGATTCGTCCCACTTGTCTTTGTGTGGTGTTCTAGGGAGGTATTCATACTTGTGGTGAGTTTGGGGTCAGTGCTGTCCTGAGGCTGTACAAATAAGCCGGGCCTCACAAGTCAGCTTCTTGGCAGATGAGAAGCCAGCAGTGTTGCATCCAAGTGTCGCGTGTTTACTCGTATGTGTAAATTTACTGCGGATGTGATGGATGAACAGCTGTGGAAAAGCAACATATCTGTCGGGAGCCTGAGCACACAGCCCACATACGGTTCCTAGACAGCAGCTCTGCATCTAACGAAACAGGAGGAGGAGAACATGGAGGCACGCGCACAAAGCCGCTTCTCCCTCCCTCCTCACTCCCTCGTGGCACAGGCAAGGCGAGACACAACGTGCGGATCACAGGAAGATGTGGAAGGCTCTGGGTGATGATGCCTATTTTTCACATCCACCACAACAATATTTTGTGTTTCTCATTAGTTGCAGAAGGGAATATACCAAACTGGCTGTAATAATTTTAGCTCTTGTAGGAGAATATTTACACACACACACAGCATTGCTTTGCAATACCATTGGTGCCTGAGACCAAGCAGCTGAATCCATATAAAAAAAAGATAGATTATACAATACAGAAAGGGTAAAATTAAATAGAATTTATTAGATTCTATCACCTTGGTTGAGCAACAAAGACACAATAAAAAATGCAATAAATAATCTGTGAATGCCTTAGCTTACAATTGGACAAGCTTCACAACGGGTTCAGAAATGAACCATCGGGCTAGCTCCATTTCTCTTGAGGAGGACAGGGAGAGCTCCCATCTCACATCTGTTTGCCTGTGCTTCAAGAATTCTCTTGCTTCACTGCTGCAGCTATAATTTCAGCAGAGCATGTAGTAGCCATGTAGTCACCAGTAGCTTTTGGATGGTTGTAGACGTTTACCTACTTGCCCTTTCCGTAATTTGGCATCAAAATAAATGAATCCTGCAGAGGTTAATTAAGAAGTCTATTAACTTCCCTGCTTTGCTGATAGCATAGGTCACTCACAGACTCAAAACCTCAGGCTGGAAAGAAAGCTGAATCTCAAAAGAAAGAAACAGCAGCACATCCTCAGAAAGCTGCAGGGAGGCAGACAGTTATTTCCCTTGTTGATAGTCAATACCGAAAAAGTGAGGGGGAACAAGTCCCTAATCTGCCAGCAAAAAAGAAATGAACTCTTAATTGTGTGATGCTATTTTTGTGCAGCCCAATAGCATTTTCAATCTACTTGTTCTTTTCAGCAAACCACATTACAATTATTTTTATTTATTTTATTGTGTGCTTCTTCTCCTTCCTCATTACATAATTAAATGTCAGCCTAAAGTACTCTCTGATTTAAATGTCTCTACTTGTCCAGAACTAACAAGTTTTAAAAAAACCCTGTGTTAGTTTTGGTTTTGTTATTGTTGGTTTGTTTGTTTATGAAACAATAAACCCTTTCCAACCTGTTACTGCTCATCAATCAGAACACATGATACACAGCTGTGAAAAATCAAATCAATTCCTTCTGAGATTGAAGAAACAAGTCTGGAGAAGTCCTTTTTTTCAGGAGGAATAGGACAATTCTACGTTATTATTTCTTTACTTGCCTTTAAGATGCACACACAAATGCAGACAACTCCATCTCGCAGATGCTGTTTGTTTGTGCTGACATCCCCCCAGCTGATGCACGCACTTGGGAAACCCTGATGTGTGAAAGGGGCATCCTCCGCTGGCATGGCCAGGCTGCAAAGGAGAGCAGTCTCTAAAAAGAGACTTGGGGAGCTGGTAGGAGGCACGCCTTAACTTGGAATACATTTTGGGGACTACACAATAGATGTAGCCATCCTGCTTGTTCAGGATCACCCATCTGTTTTCCTGCCTTAGGAATGAATCTTGCCAATGCTGCTCCCACATGCAGAGCTATCCGCGTGCCTAGTCCCTTTTGTGTGAGGTAGGAGTGCTAGCCTGACTCCCTAAAGTGGGGAGGGAGACACATTTCACAGCAGAGGTAGTTTTTTAGTCTATTTGCAAGCTAGGTAATCAACAGCCTGACAAGGCAAGGGAAGGCTGGCTTTACAACAGCAAAGTGGCCTTTAGACTAAGAGCTGTTTTACTGCTCCCATTTCATTATACACTTTCAATATTGAGATAACTCAGTGAAATGTAACGGCCTGTGATGGGTAAGAGGTTGTATAAGGTGATATTAAGGTCCTTCCGGCCATCTACTCTCCAAGTAAGCAGCATCCAAGCAAACACTTGAGGTGAGCAGACAAAGACATGCTTCCAGACTCCAGGCCAAAGTGACACAGCAGTTTTGCCGGACAAGAATTAAATTTAGAAAAAGGATTTTAACATCTGAAACAATTCACCTCAGGAGAAGAACAAGGGTGTATTTTGTCAGGGAGAAAGGCCATTATGTAGACTATGGAGGAACTGAAGAGACTTATCAAACAGAAAATGTGCTAATAACTATCAACTATCTTATTGTTATTGTAATATATTTCATTGACAGACTTTTGTCCTACTTAATAACACTTTGCTGTCAGAGGCCTCTTGGTTTCTAATTACTGCTGCCATAGCTCCCAGAGGTAAGAAAATGGCAGGGATGAAACCTAAATTAAACCTGCTGGAGAAACAAAGTGAGACCCACAGGACTGCAGCCCCAGCCCGGACCAAACGTGAGATGCAATGGTCCTCCCTGCCTCCCGGCCTCCATCTCAGCCTCCCTCCCCGGGGCTGTGGTCAGAAGCACAAAGCTAAAGAGATGGTGCATGAGGCGAGAGCAGAAGGGGGCAGGGTTTCAAGAAGTAATCAGGATGGTGCTGGCATGTTTAACTTTTCCCTCTTCATTTTATCTTCCCATTACAGACATTTAAAATGGTACTGCTGTGACCGTGTCTGCGTCTTTGCTGGCACTGCTTGCCCTTCATGCTTAATTCAAACTTCTCATGTCTTTGCTCTCTGGCCTTGTGTACATTGAGTCCCACCTGCCTTGGCTCCTGCTGCACAGAGCTGCCTTCTCTGAGCTGATCCACACATCCGTGACAACTCAGCAACGTTTTAATTAGTTCTATAGGGGGAGGAAGAGGGCTGGCCTTTGCACTGTCTTCCCTTCTGCTTTTTTTTTTTTTTTTTTTTTTTTTTAGTACAGTGTTTGTATCTGCTGTGTTGAATCTGTAGACTGTAGGAAGCAAAAATGGCTTTCTGTCATTTCTAGCTTCTTGAGGCTGCCTGGAACTGCCAGACTCTTGGTCAGACCTTGAGGCCGCCCTGGAGTTAGGATATGCAGGAGTATACACTCCATTTTTCTGGTATAATGATACTCTAAAGGCACTAAATCACAACATCTTTATGGCACAGCCTATGACAAGAAGTGCTAGATGCTTAATTAATTCAGTCAAGCAGCAGCACAGGCTCCCTAGAATGGACAGTCTCCATTCTTGGAGGTTTTCAACCCAACTGGAAAAAGCCCAGAGTGGCCTGTTTTCACCTCATAGCTCACCCTGCCATGAGCGGGAGGTTAGACCGGAGACTTCCAGAGCTCCCTCCCAAGGAGAGCCATCCTACAGTCCTGTGAGTTATCGTTTTAGTTGTGCTGAATTGTGCTTCAACGGCATGTTTTTTTGTTGCTGTTGTTGTTGATTTTTTGTTTGTTTGTTTTGTGTGTGTGTGTGGTTTTTTAAGGACAAAGTTGAAAAAAAAAGGATGAGGATGAGGATATATAAAGTGGCTTATTGCCACATAGAATTATATGAAAGTGAAAATATAATTAACATAAAGAAAAAACAGAGTGTTTGACCAACACAAATTATTTATGACTGTAATATATTGATAGAAATAGTTGAGATTCAGCTCACTTGTAATTTTTCTTGCTCACCTGCAAGAGCAGATGATCACTTCTTGGGATTATTGCCTCAGCTGAGACTCACCATGTATATGCATGAATAGCCATTTAGAGGTAACTACTAATAACAACAGAGAAAAATCAGAATACTTCCTTCAGGAGCAACACTGTTTAGGGATATATTTTATTTTTTTCCAGTGTTTCTCTGTCTGGTAAATTTCTGAAAAAATCTTAATCTTTAAAAAAAAAAAAAGACTGATCTCCAGATACTAGCAAGTTCTCCTTGACAAAGTGTAAAGTGCCTTTCCATGTTATATTTTTTCATTTGTCACTCTGTTTTGTAGGCCTCATTGGCAAAATACAACTGTAATTCTGCAAGGGAGTGAGAGCAGAGATTGTTGTTGAGCCAAGTTCAAAAGCCAGTCTTCTGATGGAATTAAAAATAAAGACAAAATACTTTGGGGGGGGGGGGGGGGGGGAGCAAGGAAATTACACCTGCTAGTCACACTTTGCAAATAAGTCAATATTTTTTGTGATTAATGGAAGTTATCATCAAGTTCAAGGCTTTATTTAATTGTTATTTATTATTTTAGTTCTGAAGTACTGAAATGTCATCAGCAGACATGATTAATAGGACAAATTGTGCTTAGGAAGATTTTACCTAATGAGGTCATTATGTCATCAGCAGTGTTCAAGAAAAAGATGGATAAATGGGAAGTCAAATTATTTCAGTGTTTAATCCTGCTTGATTCCAGAGGTTAGATTGATGATCAGAGAAGTTAAGTCCCACAGTACCCTCTACAGTAAGTTTTACAGTCTAAGAATATGCTAATGGTTAATAAAGGATTCTCTGAATGAACATAGAATTTTGAAAAGAGATATGGAAAACGGGGTCTGTGGGAAAAAGCACTGAATCAAATTCAGCTCTTGTACTTTCACTGACTATCATGCTAGCACCTTTTTACTTGTTCCTCTTAACTTGTTCTGAGAGCAATTTCAGCTAACTTCCAGGTTAAACAACAGACACAGAACTTAGATGGAAAATTTACCTGTTTTCAGCTGGATGCCTTTTGCTTTATATGCAGAAATTGCTCTGGCAAACATGTTTTTTCTTCTTCCTTAGCACATTTGTACCTAACTGCAAAGCAGTAGTCCTGCCCTGCTCTGCACTTAGGATGAAGAGCAGAGGAATAGGACAAAGAATGTGCTTGTCCTGATGTACACACAACCAGGACTTGATCCTTACTACACTGGAATAAATGAACACATATATCATATTCTGGAGAGTATTTATACTGTTATGCCAGCTAAAGCAAGAGCTATCCTCTGCAATAAGAACTACTTAGTAAGCAGATATAATGCCTGTGTTGAAGTAAAAGAAAGTAAATCCCACCATAATGTGCCCCTGCACATACTGTGAAATCCTTTCCAAGGAAGCAGGGCATAGATAGCAGAGCTTAAATTCAGTCAAGGCGACTATGACTGCTTTTCGGCTTTCTCTGACTCAGTAACCCAGAAATACTGGAGACAAAGTACCAACTGGTGCTAGACGTGCAAAACATTTCACAGCTGGACTTGAGGGCTGACTCGTACCCACTAAGATGTATTGCCTGACACCTACTCCTGTGAACTGATGCCTACTGTCCTACGAAGAGCCTGCCAGGTATTGCAGATCCGTCTGCTTCCTGAGCTATTCCTCCCTTTCCTTGGACAAGCACGGACTGCACTTGCACAATCAGATCTCTCCACCTCAACCTATCCAAAGAATTTCTCAGTAAGAAAAATGGGCAGCAAAACTAATGTTACTGCAGGGAAAGTGTCCTTCTAAAGTATATGAAATAGACTAAGACATTTCAAATTTTACTTCAAAGAATTTTAATAAATAATGGTGGAGATCTGTGATACAAAACCAGGGCTCACCCTATGCTTGAGACTCTCTGAAATTGTTCAGGAGCTGTTGAACAACAGCTGGTGCAGCCTCACCTCAAGTACCATGTGTGGGTTTGGGCGCCACAGTATAAGAAGGACATAAACCTTTAAAGAGTTTCCAAAGGAGGGCTACAAAGATGATGAAGGGTCTAGAGGGCAAGACATATGAGGAGCGGCTGAGATCTGAGGTCCTTTGGTTTGTTCAGCCCAGAGCAGAGCAGGCTGAGGGGAGGCCTCATGGCGGCCTGCAGCTCCCTCACGAGGGGAGCGGAGGGGCAGGCGCTGAGCTCTGCTCTCTGGGGACAGCGACAGGACCCGAGGGAACGGCATGGAGCTGGGACAGGGGAGGGTCAGACTGGGTGTTAGGGAAAGGTTCTGCACCCAGAGGGTGGTCAGACACTGGGACAGGCTCCCCAGGGAATTGGTCATGGCACCGAGCCTGACAGAGTTCAAGAAGTGTTTGGACAACGCTCTCAGACACATGGTCTGATTTTTGGGTGGTCCTGTGTGGAGCCAGGAGTTGGACTCAATGATCCTTGTGGGTCCCTTCCAATATATTCTATGACTCTATGATTCTGGGCAAGGAAGAGCAGAGCATTCTCAGTACCGTGGCCTAGGAGCAAACATACCAGGAGGCCTTGGCAGTATGGCATCTGCCAGTCAGGTAGTGTCAGCTGCTTGGCGCTTTGTGTTAAAAGAGTGCTGATTTTTCTGATCTCCAAAATCCCCTAAATCATTGATGCAATGGCTCCTCATGGAGTACTTATTTATTCCAGATGATGATCTTCTGGATCCCAGAAAGCTGAATGTCCAAACCTTGCCACATGACAACACAGCAGCTTGTGCATTCACACTGAGCTGGTGGTAAACAGTGTACAAAAGCTGTAGTGAACCAAAGCAATATGAGGAATATTATCATAACTGATTATGGTATTTCCACGTGCTGGGCCAGCTATTGGACAAGGACTCCCTGTGGGTGACATTCATCCCTGTATGAAGGGATTACCACAAGAAATTATATGCTCTAGTCATGTTACTTAAACTTAAAAATACTGTACAAGTAAAATGAAAACTATGTGCTGGTTCTTCCCAAGAGGCTGGACTTCAGACATAGTGAGACACTCTCTCCTTGCTTTGTAGACTGCTTTGAGGCTCCCGTACTCAGAGGAAGTATTTACACTGAGTAGCTTACACTGAACATGTTTGATGATAATGCAGCAGTAATCTGTGCACAGAACAAGGTAGAAATCTTTACAGGCTGCAGCTGTAAGGTTATGCCACCAGCTTTCTGAAAGGTCTTGAGGGTTTAAGAGCTACATTAGAGCAAGAAAACATACCCAGAAAATGGCAGTGTGACCATTTCATAGGCTTTCAACATGAAACATGAAGACCCCCTGAGCATACTCTGGAAGCCAAACCGTATTTTTTCACAAGTCTTACCATGTCCCTGAAGGTCATCACCACTGATGTTTCAGACACAGGGAGCTCTTTCAGAGCCTATCATGGTGTTTTGAGATGCTTCTGCAGCAGATGAAAAGGTTCCTCCAGCAGAGGGAATTGTCTGTGTATAGTAAAAATTAATGATGAGAAATGACAGTTAAATGGGCAATGCTTATCAGATGGAAAATACAAGATTATAACCATCATCACTGCTGTCAAATTTCCTACTCCCCAAACCCACCATGCATTTTGCCTGTTTCTGCTACCTCTGTGCCTTGTTCTCTCCCTTGTCCCATAATTTCTTGTGCTCTTTGCAGCATGCAATATGGTATTAGCAAGCTCCATTTTGGTCCAGCAAACCTATACTTTGACTTTCTTCCCTTACGTTGTGATTTTGCCAGCATTAGATAAGTGTGTTCGTTAAAGAATAATCATGATTGGCATTCATGGCAGGAGCAGAACTGATGCAAGATAAATCAGTATGAACATGGGTGACACCAGCTTCAGTACATTTATCATAGTAATTTATATAAGTCTAAATCAATTTAATTAAACCAGCTTGCTTTTCTGGTAGAGACAAGGCCTTACAGTGTGCCAAATTTAATCTATTGACTGGATTAAAATAATAAAAAGGGGGTAGCTGGTGACTCTCATGTTCAAGCCAATGAGTGGCTGGTAATGTCATAGAGAAGGAGCCATATGAAGATAGTTGAAGGTGGTCTTAAAAGAAGAAAATTATTCAGAATGAAGAAATCTCCCTTATAGTGCATGTGCATCAGGCAAACGTGACTACTCTGACCAAGTTCAAGTAGACTATCATTTGCAAGTTTCTTTAGTGTCATGGGATATTTTGGGACACACTGGTCCCAGCCATAAACAAAATGTTCTCCCTGGCTGAAATGTTCATAGAATAAAATGGTAAGTTATTGAGCCCTTCCCAAGGAGAATATGCTCAACTGGGTCCAGTGTCATTTTTATCAAACCCAGTTTTATAGAGCTCATCAGCTATAACAAGTCAAGGAGTGACTTCATCATCCCCTCTTTCTATTACAGAGACAAGCTCTTAGGAAACATAATTTTCAAGCCCCTTCATTACTGTTGTATAGTGAAGATGACTTATTGTCATGTCATTATTCCTGGGAGTCCATATGGATGCACTGGGACCACTCTATAGCTGACATCAGACTTTAAAGTTGTGTTACTAGCTTAGAATTTTCCCCTGTAACAAGTTCAGGGATTTTAATGCACAGATCATATGTGAATGCAAACATATTTGCTCTATTATTCCCCACTTCCCAAAAGAAGGCCTTATTTTTCTCTAATGCACAGTCCATTTTCAGAGCACATAGAGTTTGCATGAACAAGATTGAACATATTTTGTAGATGTGGCTTTCTGTTGTTCATCTTCCCTCCCTTCCCCACTCCAAAACAGTGTGAGGATCTTAGGTGCTTTGATGATTGTCATTTCTTTTAAAACAAACTATTGAAGATTGTATACATAATGTTTTTCTTTCTGGGTAAGAACTAACTTTCACCAGACACTGGTTTCCCAGAAAAGGAAGGAAGGAAGGAAGGAAGGAAGGAAGGAAGGAAGGAAGGAAGGAAGGAAGGAAGGAAGGAAGGAAGGAAGGAAAAGGACAAAAACTCTATTCCAAACTCAATAATAACTGTCCCTAAAAAATTAGAATTCTGTTTGTTTGTTTTGTTTGTTTGTTTGTTTGTTTTTTTCTGTCTGAGATCAGGTAGATTTCTCTTCAGCACACAAACATTCTCATATGACTACTTGCATTCTTCTGATCTCTGAAACTCAAGGGGTCTAATTTTATTTGGTCTACTTAGTCCTGTCTGGTTTCTGACTCTGCTTTTTTTCACCAGGGTCTGCCTAGTGTCTAAGGAGCAAATCATGGCAAATTGCTGCTGTCTTATCTAGCAAATTGCTACACCAACACGATGAGCAACAGCAAAAGAAGCAAGATGGGAATTTGAACAACAATAATGCAAAATGTTTGGTAAAACAGACATAAGAGGATAAAGAAAAGACAGAACTGGGAAATCTTCAGTGTTGCACTCATATTACATTCCTTCCTACCGTATTCAATTATCCTTTTCACTGTTTGCAGAACTGACTGTCATAGTGCTTCCTCAGGACTACCCTCTATCCTTTACCTCACAAATAAGTACATTTAATTAGTGCATGGAGACTCCTGAATTATGGTCCACTACTATTGCAATAGTAGTGTGATACTTTTCTCCATCCTCCTCTAGCAATAATTTTTGTTCTGTCCTGTTTGCTTTTCTCATCCTTCTTGGCAATGCGCATTTCAGGACAAAATGGTCTTGTCTATCATAGCAAAATCACACGTAAATACTGTTGGCTTGAGTCTTAAGTGATACGTGTTTCAAACTTTACCAGGCTTTTACCCTGATTGGTGGAAAAGGGAAGTTTCCTACTGAGCATTTTCCACTACCAAAATAAATAAATAAATAAATAAATAAATTTGTATTTGGAGCATTCTTATAGTAATTTGCTGGCCAGTTATAGTTAGGCAGTGTAACATAGGATAGTATAGCATAGCATAGAATAGTATAGCATAGCGTAGCGTAACATAGTATAACATAGTAGTATAGTAATAGCAGTACAGTAATTTGGTGGCCAGCAAAAAGTTAGACTTTTAGAGCTGTCAGAAGACTAACCTCAAAGTACACAGATGAATATCACCCTCTATAGCAACGAGATTACTGAGACCTTAATCCATTCCTTCACAGCCAGCTGGGGCATAGGAAATAATGAGTCTGAATTTAGGGATCACCATCTCTTGCTCCAGTCTGGATCACTGTCATAGGCCCAAATATTAGGGCTCTTGACAATAGCTAAGAAAACACAGCTGCAGCACAGATTGGTCCAGCTGAGCTCTGAGAATTTGAACTGTTAAGTTCACCCCCAAATCTGCATCTCCTGCACAGGTAAGCTGAATTTAATTATAAGGGTCATTTTCAAAGAACAAGGCGACAGTTAAAATTGGACTCCTATTTTGTGGCTTTATGAGACAAAGTCTTTTGTGGTGGTACCAGCAAGGGGAGCTGAGCAAGCAGTAGTGTGTGGGGAGCTGCCCCTTAGTACTGCTTGTTCTGCTGCTGTGGAAGACTTCATCTTATGACCTCAGCTGAGGTAAAGTCTGGGTATCACCAGATGAATAAGGCAAAGGTAAAGTCTGCTGTGATCCTGTCACTTGTATTCTTCAGACTTCCACTCGTCTGGTCAACAAAGAGCAGCACTAAATTAAATACTTGAATGTTAAGGTAGATTAAGTGACCTAATTTGCAGAAGTGTAGCTCCTACTGGTATCACATTCAGCCAAATTTCTGGAATTAGTTCCCCAGTACGTTGATTCAGATTTGTCTTCATGCAGAACTATGGTGAAAAGGAACTTCGTATCTGTGTCTACTTGAGGAAAACCCCGTCTGTAGCCTGATATTACAGTACTTAAATTATCTCTGCATCCTTACCTGTAAAAAGATAATTACACTGCCTAACTTTCTAAAGAGCCTTCATGTCTCCAGATAAACTATACTACAGACAGGAACTACATGAATTATTCAGGATAAATTAAATTAATGAAATTCAGCTGCTTCTGTTTCTTTTTTCTGTGCTGAGTTCAGAGCTTGCAGTAGTCTCAAAATATGCTGAAAGCAGAGCGCTGATAGCTCACAGCTCTGCTGAAAATATTTTCTTCATTGTCAGAAAATATATTAATTTAATTATTGACTAGCCCATTTGTGAAAGAGCTATTGAAGCATGACCAGCTTACTACAGCATTTTCTCTAACCATAGGCTGCCACAGGGAGTGAAGAATGAAAAGTCAATGCAATCTCTGCGAGACAGCAAGATGGATTTATGAGGAATTACCAGCTAGTTTATAAGGAAAAAATGATCACCTGGTCAACAATCCAGAATTGTAAGGAAAAGTCTTGCATCATACAGGAAGAACCTAGGCAGAACATATATAATGTCTCTCCGTGAAGCCTTAAATCCTTTGCAACAATGTTTTTGGGCTAGCTGTGCTCCTGCTCTGGGGCTCAATAAACAGCCACTCTCCCTTCCTCTGTTCCCGAGATGTCAGGAGATGCCTCCTGGGTGAAGTTCTGCAATTTGCACTCTCGAATTTGGGGTGCAGAACTGCTGGCACTGGAGCATGTGTAGGTCTCCTTCTGACAGCCTGCAGCAACAGCTTAACTAAAATAAAAATATGATTTATTATGCCAAAAAGCTGCACAACTCTTGCTAGAATGAATTTAAAAGAATTGTGCCTTATACATTGGTTTTGTACTCATACTTAACTTTCCTAGCTGGAGCTTGGGCAGACCTGGCATTCTTCCCCAGTATGGAGAACTGGAAACTATCCATCACACTTGCAGCCTAGTTCCCCTGATTTATTTGTTTTTTAACATATCTTTAGCTTGTCAGCTGTTCCTGGCTCACATAATCTCCTGCCCTTTTCTAGCATTTCTGAGGTGCTAGGGGCTCCTTTGAAAGCAGACTCAGCTACCGAGGAGTCTCCCAGCCTGGCTTGGCTAGAGCCAGACATTGTTATCCTCACTCCTTTGAAGCTGCGTACCTGAGGCTGGCTTAACCCCGTCATTATTTTACTTCTCCTTGCTCAGATCTGTAACAAGCCCTTTATTGCTTGCTTCCAATTAACTCTATGCATTCAGGCGAGTGGCAATAGTAAGCGTGGCAAGGGGACTGAAGGAGCTCTATAACATTAATAAAAGGATCATGCAGGCATTTTTCCAGTCTGTCCCACTTTGTTGCCATAGGCTTTCACGTGATATTGAAAACAAGGATCATTGCCTAGAGCCTATAACAAACAACCTGTCACCACCTGGTTTCTGTTTATTTTAATTAACAAAGGACTAACTCCTGGCTGGCACACAGCAGAGAGAAAAGCTTGGGGGAGACCAGGCTTGTGCCATGCCACCCCCTTCCTGCTGCTGCAGTGGGGCTGGACTGAGCCCTAGTGCCACGCAGTCCCCAAGCGATGGGGCACAGCCAAGGGCTCCTGTCCTAGGGGGAGTGCGGGGGACTCATAATTCATCAGGAAGTACATACCTGCCCACCAGCCAAGCCAGCAGGTTTATTTTTCCAGAGCCAGACCTCAGAAGCATGCTGCACTGTGAAAGTGGCCAAGGGCGGAAGGGAGGGAGGAAAGGGCAGCAGCTGCTTGAGACGAGGTTTTGGCAGCCACAGAGAGCATCCACTGCTCCTGTATCCACCTGGAGCTGTGGACAGCACACCTAAAATCTGGAGGGGAAAGATGAGGTTCAGGGGAGCCCCAGCTGTCTGTACTTGTTGCCTTCTCCCCTTCCTTTTCTGGGTGCAGGAGAGCTTCAGACGAAAAGCAGCTGTGGTTTGGAGTAACCTTACTGAACCACTGGAAACAGGCAGACTGCCAGGGAGAGGTTTCCTTTCAGAGCCCACTCAGGCAGGAGTGCTGCCTTCCCACAGCAGGGCAGCATGGGGCTGTGACACAGGGGTGGTGGAGGCATGGGGTGCGCCGCCAGGAGAAGCCACGCCTTGCCCTGCAAAAGGCTTTGCAGCATGTCACCCCATGGCAGTCAACCTGCTTCTTGTTGCTGGGCTGTGGCATGACTCACAACATCTAATACCAGCTGCTAGCCACAGGCTTGTATGTACAGTGGTGCAGCTCTCTGCTGAGCAGTGACAGAGGGCTTTGGTAGTGGGGTGCAATTACAGCCTGTATGTTTTCCTTTGTTCTGGTCTATGGGAGACCTCTCTGAAGCCTGCCTGGCACCTCAGCCACGCTAAGGGCATTATATTTTTGGAAACATGATTTTATTTTTAAACTTCCCAATAAATCTCAGACTCTAGGAATGTGTCTAGGAAACTCACTTGATATTCCAATTTTATGAGGTGAAATATAAGCAAAATGGTGAGCTCATATGGATGCTCTCAGTTAGCTAGGTGGTAAGTTAAGGGTGTTTTCTAGTCTCCTTGTTTCCTGTGCAGTAAGCACAGTGCAATACGTGAGTTCCCTGCTCTCATTATCTGACTGCCTCCAAAAATAGGTTCCTACATATTTCACCCACCAGAAAACTCAGAGAAAAAAATACATCTTTTTTTTTTTTTTAACCACTTGTGCCTGAAGCCATGCAGCACTCTGAGCAGCTACTAAGCAGCTTTCATGCTTTCTCCTGCTTCACAAGGAATCAGCTACATAAACGTCAGGGCCCTGAGGGCACCTACAGGCTTTGCTGGTCCTGACCAGCCTTCACTGGGGCCTCCTGGGCCCAGGACCCCATTTCAGCTCAGCCCGGGATGTCAGTCCCTGCCCTACGATGCTGCAGCAGGGCTAGGTGTACATTGCAACCCCTGGGTTGTATACTGGGGCCTGGTCTCTGCCCCGTCTCTGGCCCCATCTCCTTCGGCTCCTGCCAGCAGCCCCTGGATGGACCCTGGCCCTGGTTCACCACTTTCCATGTTGGGGGGCTGCCGATGGACCTGTTACAGCCCCCAGCTCTGCCCACCGTGGTCAGACCCTGTGGGATGGGGCCTGTCGGTGAGGGCACGGCCTGCACTGCGGCCAGCCTCGGCTCCCGGCTCATCCCCCTTCGGGAGCAGCAGTCCCTCACAAAAAAGCAGTAGATACTGGCCCTGGCAATAGAAGCTGTGGGGAGGGAAAAGATGGTAGCAAACCACCCTCATCTTGTAGTATTTATATGTGCAATTACTGGCTCCGTTTGATGCCATCAGGAAACATTTCCTACAGGCTGGGTCATGTGTATGGTGGTGGGTTGCACACAAGCAAGAGGGAAGGGTTGGATCACAGCCTCTAAGGTGCTCCTGCTATAGACCCATCTAAACGTCTTTAAAAGACCAATTTAACTATCTGTAATTATAATTATATAGCTTACTTGCTATACTGCCTGTCTCTTATAGCTGGTAAATGGCTAATAAATGCAGTCCTCTCAAACCTTTCCTCATTTGACACCTGCTCCCCTCCCTGCCTATCCCAGAGGATCCTCTCCAGTTTGCCGATCCCTTCCTTGTACTCAGGGAGCAAGGCTGGTGCTCCAGCCATGAGCTTGCAGGAGCCAAGCAGAGGGGAAAAACTGCTCCCCTGGCTATTTGCCCTCTGGCTAGTGCAGCCCAGCATGAGGTTAGCCGCCAAATGAACCCAGGTCAGCCAAGACTGCCAAGATCTTCACGACTTCTCTGCCCTTTCGCTTACCCTCCTATGAACTTTCTCCAGTTGATCCCCTCTTTCCTAAAGGAAAAGGATGTTTAAAAATAACCTGTGGAGCAGGTTATATATACCTTTGAGACATATTGTAGAAGACATCGCTTTATGGATACTGCGGGGACATGGATGATCCTGTGAAGGCTCGAGTTACCATGCACGTGAAGTAAATTAATTGTATCTTCTAGTGAGCTGATCACAAAATGGACACAAAGCTCAGAAAAAGGTTACAGAACGCAAACATTATGGTCATAGTGATGACTGCTGTTATGACAAGTCAGCTTGTTACTATTATTTTTTCCCAAGTATAGAAATGTTGGTATTTCTGTCCTAAAAAATAAAAATAAAAAAAGTTGTACACATTACAGAAAGTAAAGCTGAAGCCAGACCTCCAGACCTTTCTTGCATTTTATTATTTGTTAAAATAATGTTTGTTAGAAGCAATACTGTGACATATATACTGTATATATGACAATATAAATATTGTCTAAACTGCATTGTTAACTTTCTCTTCCTTTCTTTCTTCCTTTCATCATTTTTGTTTCCTTCTGATGCTTTCTTCTATTTCTCCAAATCATTGGACGTAACCAGCCATTCTCTTGGTTAATCTAAGTTTCTGAAATAACTATTAAAAAAGCTTTTTTTCCCAGTAAACGAATAAATGAAATGCTGAATCACTTCTAAGAATACCACTACTGTATTTCATACTCAGCAATGAAAGATTAAAAAAGATTCAAAAAGATTCAAAAAAAATTCAAAAAAAAGATTCAAAAAGAATTTATCAAGCACAAAGCATATACTCAATTTCTCTTTGATTACCCAGTTTTTCCCACTGATACTGAGTCGGAGTATCAAGCAGATACCAAGCAGAACAATTCCAAGTTATGACGTAAAATGTGGAAAAACAGAGAGAGAGAGCAATTGTGAGCAAAATCTAAGAACTTCAGTTTCATGTTTGCAAAATCTTGTCTTTTCTGAGCCTTACTGTGAGGGTGTAATTTAGCTAACATAACCACAGCCATGCAGGGCTGTTCAAGATGCCATAGGGTATCGCACAGGTCTCTAGCTGCTGGTCCAAAGTGTGTGTGTTAGGCAAGTTTTGTGCCACAGCTTTCAGCCTTGCACAGACGTGTTGTGTACCTGAAATGGCATGACTTCCCTCTGCTCAAGCACTCAGACTGCTCCCCTAGATCTTGATCTTGTGCAAACGTGAGTGACAGCCACACAAAACTCCCCATACCAAAGGCCTGATAAAGAGCAAGAAGCTTATGTCTCTCAGAATACCTTCCACAGAAGCAAATGATTCCAATGTTGCCACGAGGTGCAAAAGGACAAGGATGCATTATGCAGTAGATAAACATAGTGAAAAACAGCCCCAGAGAGACAGCACATTACACATTTGCACACAGCTAAGAACAGATCCTAGCCTTAGCCCAGCGCCCCTTTGAAGAAGAGGAAGGTCACATTGCTCCTGTGGGAGCATGAGCCACACCAGCATGTTAAACACTACAGAAAATCCCAGAGAAGCGGGTCAACAAGACAAGGAAATGCAACCCTGATGTCTGTTTTATCTGCTAGGGGGTGAGGAAAGATGCTGCTGCTGGTTGCAAATGAAAACCCATTTTAGTACATCAGTACTCTCTGGAGAGTTTATTGTATTCACCCATCATTATCAGTTAGTTACGTGTCCTGGCATACATCGTGTGTGCTTCAGAAAGCTCAGATTCTTGACAGTCCCTGCATTCCTAGCAGTTAAAACTATCTGATACCCTGTGGGATGGCTGGGTTTGCAATGCTGTTCAGCAGTCACAAGTATTCCTCTTTGGCATTTCGTGGAACACTGACAGGAGGAGCTATCACAGTTAAATAAAAGAAAATATTGGCACGTATTAGGAAATGAAGGTAAGACACGAGCTTTCCTACAGGAAGCTCATCTGCTTGACTTTGAAATCCCACAGCTTCAAAGAGACTGAGTAGGAATGACAAACTGGATATATCCTTTCCTACGAAAGAAAAGGACACACCTGTATTTCCTAAGCCATTAGAATCCGAATTGCGAATACCATCAGAAGCAAAGGATGTGCAGTCTGTTAATTACAGATTAGATTTAGTGACACAACACTCTTACTTGGGAATACTTATGTCACTGACAGAGATTAATGCTGTCTTTAGCAAGCTAATTTATTGGATGCCAGCTTTTGTTATAATCCATCCTGTTGTGCTTAAAAGATCTCCAGCCTTGCAGCAAACCTGTTGATGGGCATTACTGACAAGCTCCTGCGAGGGGCTCAGACCATTGCAACCCACTGCTGTGTCTGCCCAGCAGCTGTGTGTCCAACGGGGTACCAGCCTCACGTGGCTGCCTGCTGGAAGAGAAACTCAGTAGTGGAGAGGCAGCATATGTTTTAAACAGCAGCACAGAAACAGAGGGAGCACAAATTCATTTTACATTATTTTCCCTTCCCTTCCCTTCCCTTCCCTTCCCTTCCCTTCCCTTCCCTTCCCTTCCCTTCCCTTCCCTTCCCTTCCCTTCCCTTCCCTTCTTCCCTTCCCTTCCCTTCCCTTCCCTTCCCTTCCCTTCCCTTCCCTTCCCTTCCCTTCCCTTCCCTTCCCTTCCCTTCCCTTCCCTTCCCTTCCCTTCCCTTCCCTTCCCTTCCCTTCCCTTCCCTTCCCTTCCCTTCCCTCCCCTCCCCTTCCCTCCCCTTCCTCATCCTCATCCTCATCCTCGTTCTCATCCCCATCTTCATCTTTCTTTCTTTTTTACCTTTTCTTTTGCTTTTTCTTCCTTTCCTTTTTCTGTATTTGCCTCTTGAGTACATAGATAAAACAAGAGATTTATGAAGCATGAGGTCCTTCTTTTAACAGTTTTGAGAGATGAATATGACATAAGCAAAATAATTACTTTCTCAAGTTTAATGGGCTCAAATCTGGCTGATTACATTTTTGAAGCTACATTTCAATACAACTCTGATCAGATCAGCCATTTTCCACAGCTAGTATTTTTGTCCTGTGTGTTATTTTAAGCTTATCATTACCATGGGACTTGAATTCATTTGGAACTCATTAATAATCAGTATAATCCATTTTCATTAGAAATTTCTTACTGGAGCAACTGTTTGTGATGTAAAATACAATTCCCATGAAGTGACCATCTTTGTAGATACACAGCTGGTGATGTTGGATTAATATATAACTTTATGTTAAACTATTTTTTCCACAAATAATAAAAGCCATTAATATATTCTTTGCATAGTGAATAAAAGATCAGAAAGATGAAAGGCACAAGTGGAAACAGGATCATTTTCTTGGTTACCAGAATCCCCCTTTCTTTGTGTGGTACACTGGAGAGATTTTATCTTGCTTTTACATGCATCTTTCAACGCACAATGTACTTTTCTTCCCTGTATAATAGAGCTCACAATGAGAAACACTGACATGCCCGACCAAGACAGAGTCCTTCCCAACATTAGCACAATGGCTGGCAGTTCATCATGTCTGAAGAGACGATTTCGCAAATCAGAGATGCTTGAAAGCTGGTGAAAGAGAGGGTTAAGAAAAAAAAGAGCACTTTCAACTTGAATCACGGATGGCGATCTTCTCTGTTTTTCTCTAAACCTTCACTAAACAAACATATCTATGTCTTGACACTCTTCACAAGTTGCAGTTTTTGTAGAGATACTTGTACACAGGCTGACAAAGCTGTGCACAAGTATTCACGGCACTCTCAAGGGGTGTCAGTAGGATATGCTTCCCTGAACAATGATGCACTGTTGAGAGGGGGAAGAGATTGTAAGTAGCTTTGAAAGAACGTGGAACAATTTCCTTGTTTTCTCCCTCCTCTGCGCATGTTACTATCCCACCATGTGACAAAAAAACAAGCACAGTATCTCTGGCTAACTTTGGTGAAACAGAGATTTAAGTAAGAGCCTTTTCTATAGCCACACTTCTGATAACTTCTGAATTCTTTCCTGAGAGGCAAGGAGGAGACTGGTCATGCGGATGGGGAGCTGATCCTCATACTGGAAGGAGGAGGAAGACAGGGACAAGGGCATGTACCATAGGCAATTCATTGTCTGTTTTGTTGTTCAGCTTGACTCTACCTCAAAGACGGCAAGCATCTCTTTGCAAAAGTTTCTTTCAAATGTGTGCAATCATTCGTAACATTTCTGTTTCAGCAGGCCATTTTCTCAAGAAACTCATGACTGCCTCACTTTCAAATAATTTCAATTATTCCTTCTACCTGGATGGCTAGATAGAATAGAAGCCTGCCACTGTGTCATTAAAATTGGCTTTAGATATTGGCACAATCCACGGGTAAATAAATGGCTGCTGTAGCGACGGCTGTACCAAAGCAGCACTGGTTGTGTTCCAGGCAAAGGGCTGCAACCCACCCGCCCAAATGCGATGCGCAAAGCTCTCTGCAAAGAGGTCCTCTACAGCCCTCTTCCGCCCATGGCTGAGAGTCTTGCCTTTACTCAGTGGGCATTTCCACTGAGTTCATCTCTAATAAGTCTCCCCTTAAAAACACCATTTTCTCTCTGCGTACCACGGTGGAAACCTCACAGACACCCTGGGTGGGGGCAGCTGCCCTGTGGGGAACCACCAGGAGGAGTCAGCGCCTGCCTGGTGACGGTGCCCTGGGACCTCCCCTCAGTTTTCTGCATGAAGAGATGAAGCTCAAGGTAAAGCAAAGAGTTTCCTCAGACTCTTTCACAGCTCAGAAGCACTGTGAGGAAAGAGACCTTCATCCTCCTAATGAGCGATTGTGTTCAGAGTAAATGCACTCCTCGAAGGGCGTTAATGCTTTCATCACCACTGGCTAATGAGCCTGAACTTGCACCTTGTACCAGATACTAATCAGATTCCTCTTTCTGTGCTCTCTAAAGCAGTGCAATTTGGTCTGCCAGCTAGCAGTGATGCTGTTTAAAAATAACCTCACATGGGTGTTCCTATTCAGTATTTCTGTCACAACAGTTGCTAAAGGTCCAGGCCCAGGCAAGACTAGGGCCCGTTTTAAAACGCATTACATTCTTAATTTCTTTTAAGGTTGTCCTTAACTTTTTCCACTTACAAAATCAAAAATAGTAAAGTGTCTTAATTGAAAAACAACTTTTTCTTGTACAATTTAATTTCATTTTTTTCCTCAAAATTTCAAAATACCTTGGTCCATTTTTCTTTCTTTCTTTCCTTTTTTTTTTTTTTTTTGTAATCATTTGCATAATCCACAATACTTTCAGCACTTTCTTACTTTGCATAAATCAATTTCACTTCTTGTTCATCTCATCATTTTCAGAGGAATTCTTTTCTGCTTTACTGGACTTAAATTAATCCTCTGGAGGAAGCATGGTCATGACACGGCCAGCATCAAAATCTGCATAATGAAAGCATTTTTTTCCATTTAAATTGGCACTCAAGAAGATCACTGCTCATTAGCAGACTTTAGATCTTTTATTTCATTTTAAGTGAGAAAGACAAGCATTCTTCCCCTAATATAAATTTCTTGCATAAAAATTGATTCAGTGATCTTTAAATTTACTGCAGTGCAAGTTAGGTGCCTAAATACTTTTAAAAAACAAGTCTATGTGATTTGTAGAGGATTAACTTCGCTAGCAAGACTATCAAAATTGCCATACTTGATCAGACTAGTGATCTGTCTGGTTTGGTTTCTCTCTGAGGTCAAAACCCGTTTTGGGAAGATGACTAAATAATGGATGGATGTGGAATCACTTGTTATAAAGGGAAATTTCTTCTTAATTCCAGGCACTCAGCAGCTGCTTATGCTGGTGACGATCTTAGATGAGGTTTAATGCATAATCTGTACTGGCACTTATGAATGGGAAGAGTGCTTAGTATAATATATATATCTTGTAGGTCCTTTCCAACCTTGTGTTTCTATGCTTCTGTGATTCTCTCCGTCATAGCTGAAAAGTCCTGGCAGTTGGGTGATGTCCCTGGTGAGTGGAAAAAGGGAAACATCATGCCCCTACTCTTCAACAATGAAAGAATTGAACAAAGAGCACTACTCTTCAACAATTAAAACAATCAGGAGACATTTCTTCTCAGAAAGAGTGGTCAGGCATTGGAACGGACTGCCCAGGGAAGCGGTTACCGTCCCTGGGGGTGTTCAGGGAAAGGTTGGACATGGTGCTCAGGGACATGGTTTAGTGGGTGACATTGGTGGTAGGGGGATGGTTGGACCAGATGATCTTGGAGGTCTTTTCCAACCTTAATTTTTCTATGATTCTATGATTCTACCTCTCTCTCTGTGGAGAGAAAGAGCACTTCTTGCTCTTGGTCCCATAACACAGCTGCAGGTTGGTGCAGCCCATGTAGCCTTGGTCAGGCTTGGGCAGCTGGAGGCTGCCTGCTGTTGGCTTGTCTCTCTGGCCTTGCTTCAGGCTCTGAGATACCTGTCCTGCATGACTCAACTCAGCCTTTCCCAGCGCTTCTGATTTAATCATCCCAGGCAATCTGCAGTCTGCGCTGACCTTTTCCATTCTGTCCTGTCACATTTTCTCCCCAAGTACATGTTTTACTGGTTTTGGTCCAGTTGCTAAAAATAATATTCTCTTTCTTTATAAGCTGAAGATTTTTCTTTTGACTTTGCTTGCAAGTCATTGTTTCTATTTGAATATT
Source organism: Anser brachyrhynchus (assembly GCF_964034855.1). Taxonomy (NCBI): domain Eukaryota; kingdom Metazoa; phylum Chordata; class Aves; order Anseriformes; family Anatidae; genus Anser; species Anser brachyrhynchus. Next base: position 73,194,442 of record NC_137696.1, read on the forward strand.
TTATAGGATCAATGAGAAACGGTATCTGCTTGCCTTTTGTGAAGTTCCATGTGTTAATGGAAAGCTGCTTTTGTCTGCTAAATACGATGATAGAGAACATTTGAACACTTGGAAGAAAGTGTTGGTGCACCTACCTCTCCTGCATAGATGTGTATTTTTCAGTCATTGACTATTTCTTTGCCATTGCTATGATGTAGAAGGAATCAACTGAACACAGGGAGCTTCTGACAATAAAGAATGCATTTCAGAAACAACACTGAATGTTATATTTAATTTGGTAACATTTGTGAAAGACTTTTTTTTTAATTACTTTCCTAGTTAGTATGTATTATTCCAAAATACATGCCTTTGATTTTAGAAATTGTCAGAGGAAATGAATAATTTTGCCACAATTGTTAAATGTCTTGCTTGTCTTATGTATTCAGTGCCAAATAAAAAAATCTGTTTATGCAAAATTTATTTATGCTAAGTCTTGAAAAAGATTTATATGCTAGAAAAGTGGAAGACATAGTGACCTTTTAATTGAAAAACACATTTTTTTTAAAAAAAATTCTTTCTTATATATTTTAAAGTATAATTTTTTTTTTGTTCCTTCTTCCGTCAGTATTCCCCTCATTCCTTGAACTGTTCTGGAATATAAACATAGGAACCAATAAGTGCTTTTGACCTGAGATCACCATTATTTTCTAATTTATCAAAAGTTTTTCAAATGAATTGCCTTTTCTGGTCAGATGTGTAGCTGAATAGAATTCATCCTTTTTGGAAAATGTATCCTATTTTTTCTGATATCTTTTAAGAACTGTGTTTGTGAAGGCACTCACATTTTCTGCACTCATGGACAAGGCAGATGGAGTGGGGTGGGAGGAGAGGAGATGGTGTCACTCCATCATTTGGACACTGTCAGGGTAGAGAGGGGGGAGCTGAATTTGGTTCCTGTGCCTGGTGCTCTTTCATTATGTTGCAGTTACTGGATGAAATGGTTAATGCCTGTAGGCAAAGTAGAACTTGGACCTAAATCTTCCATTTCCTTGGTGATCATGCTTGGGCTGGGCAAGAGGGGAGTAGCCATGCTATTGAAAGACAGGACCTTGCTCAGCCCTGCGGCTGAATGTTGATAAGGCATCCAAAAACTGCACGGTGCTGACCTGGGGATGGAGGCACCTGATGAACAGAGAGGTGCAAGATTCTGGGTACAGCCTCATGCTCCGCATTTTCTCTCCACTGGCCTAGAGCTGCCTCCCTCTGACAGTGTCACCTTGAGATGCTCCTGTTCAGGCCGCCACTTCCTTAGTTCAATAAATTTCACTGGCTGAGAATAAAGAAGTAGCCCAGCTCTGTGGTTTTCAGCCAGAAGAAAACAATCTGACCATTTCACATCATTGTGAAGAGCAGATCCTTGGACCATAGCGGTGCAAGAAGGATGGTATACTGTAAAACAATAAAAAAATACGTGCTGCAGAAAAGTTATGGTAGAGCTAGACCTTCTACAGTCTGGGTGGAAATGACTTCATCTCCCTAAGTTCAGCTGGTCATAGTAATTGGAAGCTGGAAAAGGAACATGCTACAGAGCAGCCAACTATAGCATGTCTCTTTTTTTTTTTCCTTCTATTTGTTTTAGGTTTTCAAATAAAAACAGAGCATGCTCTTCATCCCAGGAGCTTTCACTCTAATGGGCTGTTAATGAGCTATCAATTACTTATGCAAAAGAAAATACACACATATGCACATATTCCTCAGCTGAAGGTTTGCCCTGTTTAAATGTTGGGGATCATCCTTCTCACCTGGGTCTCCAGCCCTGCGTGCATCTTTGCATTCACCCTGTTACAAGGTCTGGCATGTAGCACCATAAGCAAGACTGCAGACCTGAGGCGCAGGGACTCATGCTCTGCTCTCATGCAACACTGGCAGTTCTTATCGAGCACTTGCAGTACATCACTCAATCCTCAAGCCCTCTTGTGAAGGACGCTAGCTGATAATCTTATTTCTGAAGGCACAGTCTCCTTCTTGGCTGTGGATTCTTGAATTGCAAGGTCTAAAAAGCATTTCTGTCCATTCACAACAGGACCAGGAAGCTAAACTTCCACTCAGCCTTTGTCATCCTCAATTAGGACTGATCGCTGTCATGAGAACTTGAACTTGTAATGAAACTGGTGGCCTTGGCACAGGCAATTCAAAACCTCTTGCTCATCCCAAGTTTGGAAACCACTTGCTGAACTCCAATTCCCTCATGAATGAGGAGCCCTCAGAAAGACCCAGTGCAGTCACTGCCTCCCAGATGGCACAGAAGTGTTTGTGGGACCCAGCAATGTCAGGACACTGCTGGCCGAGTGCAGGGCTTGGGCTGCTCTGGGCTTTCCTCTCCTCAGGGTCCTCCCCTACGTCTCCCTGTGAATTTCAGTCCCCCTTAGCCCTATAGCTCTCCCCAGGGTGGCCTCCAGCCTGGGGATCAACATTTTCCCATCACCCACCTTCTCCCTGCCCCATCTCCTCTCCTGCCTGTCGCCTTGCAGAGCTCCCAGCAGGGCAGCACACAGGAGTGCTGCAAGTGGCAGTGAAAAAAAAAAATAAAAAATAAAAACAAAACAGAAAATGAAAAACTGTGCAGACAGGAAGAGTTGTGTTAAAAAACATACAGTCCTTCCCTGGTTGTTTTGTTTTGTGTGTGACTAGACCATGTAAAACAAGTTTAACACCCTGAAAATAGCCAGGCTGCTAAGGGTTAAGGTATTTATGAACTTGTTAAGAGATGGAAACATTATGCACCCTTCATGATGTTTAATTTTAACTGCCACACTAGAGAGAGCCTTTGATTACATTATCAGTTTATTCTCATTGACTGTTAGTTGTTGTAGCTCCTTTTTTTCACAGCTCTATTTCTGTGTTACAAAAGATATTTCTCCTAAGTGACTGGAAATGGAGGATTTTAATTAGCCAAGCTTTTCATGCAGAGGATTCCAACCGCTGCAATCATGGGTACGCATAGGGTTAAGTATCAGTCTAAAAGATTAATGGCTTAACTGGAATCGTTGTATCACAGACACAGAAAATAAATCCCCTTCCCAGGGAGCCATTGAGGAAGGGACCCGCACAAACCAATAACAACTGTTTGTGCTGCTGTTCGCACCCACAAACAGCAGTGATAAGACACAAATCATTGCAGGGATCAAAGTCCCGGAGCTCCTTGGCCAGAGCTGGGCTGAACCAGGAGGTGCACTGCCTACCCACAGGCGGTCAGAGCTTGTGCCCTCAGCTGGCTTTCTCAGCACAGGAAAGCAGAAGGTGTGCTTTGGTGCCAGGCTTCCGCCCAAGAGAATACCCTGTGCTGCTGCTGCTGCAGGGAAACCAGCACTGGGTTTCACCCCTGGCACCAGTCTGAAGCTCTGGTTTGGATTCCTAGAGGCTGCTGCTGGGATCTGCAAGACGTGGACCTGGGGCTTCAGAGCCCCAGCCACACACGTACTGAGGGAGAAAATGCACCAAATTTACAGCAGCTCTGAACCATGAAATTTCCAAATTCTCCTTAACAGAAAAAAAAAAAAAAGCCAATATGACCCCATTCTTCCTGCACTCTTTCAGCTTCCTCGCAACAACGTTCCCCCCAAACCAACTGGGACCAGGACACGGTGCAGCAAAAGATGCGGCTGTTAGCTGACAGCGGAGTGCGGAGAACGTGCGCCAGCAAAACGGGCAGAAATCTCTCCTGGAGCACAAACATGTGGCAGTTACCAGTACAGCACACTGAATATTACATAAACGTTGGGCTGCATGTGTTTTAAGGCTTGCCTGCCCATGGATAAGGAAATTAATCTGATGTTTAGATTAGGTTCGTGTCTACACACTGTAAGTGCGGATTTAGTGGCTTTTTGGCCAGAAACAAGAGAGAACTTGCTCAAAATCACAAGCTTTAAAATGTTCTCTCTTCTCCAGGACTAAATCCTCAAGTCGTTAATTGTTAAAGAGGCAAAACTTTGTCTTGGTGAGGACAGAGTAATACTGCCTGTGGAAAAATGTGTCTTTGGCTGGGTGGGTGAGGCCCCCCCAGAAAGTGCTGCCTCACTATGAGCATTGACCTGCTTAGGAAAAAAAGATGTATAAAAATAAGCTCTCCAGGGCAAGAACTGCATCATTACGCAGCTTTCGTTTTCCAGTGAAAGGCTTTGTTCTGTGATTTTGCAAAAGCAGCTCTCAGTAGCAGGAGCCATCTTTATTCTAGCGGGCTGAGGGGCACGAAAACTCCTGATTCTCAGGAAAGTCCCTGTACACCAGTACTACAGACACACTGAAAACCCCACTGGCTTCAAAAATACCAGGCTGTGAAAACAAGGGACTGGAAAGAAGAGATAACGTGACGGTTGTCTGGACAACTTTAATTCAGCCCACCTACACGAAGGTGTTATGGCTCAGTCTCACACAGCCTTTCTCCCTTGGTCCCCAGCACTGTGAGGTACATGGAATAAGGTAAGGCGCTCATCGAGCAGCTGGTCAATATTTTATTGTATTTCCTTTTTTCTGCAGTTTGTATCCCCAGGCCTTGTCTACTGCAGACTTTTCAAACCAGCTCTGAATAAAGATGTGTCTATTTTCCCCCGGCCTTTTCTATAGCCTTCATCATCATTACCTCTGACTGCCTCAGACTCTGGCTTATTTTCACTGCCTTGTAGATACTGCCTCCTTTGGAGGATTGAGGCACTGAGAGATCAAGGTCTGGATGTTGTGTGCTGGACTGAGACAGCTGAACCTACTTTCCCTTGAGTAGCACGCTCAAGAGCACATTAGCTGTTCCAGACATTGCTCCCATCTACTTGAGCTGCAGGTATTATCAGAATGGATAATTCTGCAAGGAAAAAAAAATAAGAAAAATAAAAAAAAAAAAAAAGAAGAAGAAAGAAAGAAAATGGAAAAGGTAAAGAGAAAAAGAGCTCCAAGTTGGTCCCATAGAAAACTGGGAACCCCAAATTCAAGTCAACATGTGTAAGCACACACAGTGCAGTGACGAAAAGAAATGATCAGAGGATGCTTCTAGAGCAGCCAGACTCCAGCAGGTACCGCTACACTATGGTCAGCCTGTAACAAAAGCTCTGCCGGGTGCCAGCTGCTGTTATGTGCTGGGGAACACCAGGCTTGGGGGCGTCAGGAATTTCTCCTGTCCCCATGCGGCGCACAGCTTTTGCTTCCCAAGAACAGAGCCTATGCGGAAGACTTGCCCCACCACACAGCCCAGCACAGCTGCCTGCTCCTGCCACAAGTGGCACGTCTCTTCGTCAGGCCCCACCAACAGGGGATCTGCCTCACCTTGCATCGCCTCGTGTGGGGAGGGGTCCCGCTGGGACGTCCTTGGGGTCCCAATTCTCCTGTACGGTCTCCCGAAGTAACGAGCTGTGAGAATTCTTTTTATAGAAAGTTACGCAGAGGAGCTACACAAGCTCTTTGATTCTGCTTTTGCAACCCAAAATATATAACTTTCTTCCTGATACTGTATGATCTTCAGTTACCACACAAAAATAAATTATCTGCAGGAGAATAAGGGCAAGCTGAAAACTTATTTATCACCCAACCATTATAATGTGGTTGATGATCAAACAACCTGTGAAGCTGAGATAATTTTCTTCATCTTCAAGTAGCCACTGGAAAGCCTCATTACATGCCTGAAGTTGCATTGCTTAGCAACAGCATTTCAGAAATTCGAGTTATCAGCATGATCGCTAATAAGACAGTAAGCTGCAAAAGAATTCTGAATAAACTAGATGCATTTGCATTTCAAAATAAATGAGAGTAAATGTCAGATTGTGTTTTGGAGTAGACGAACTCTTCTTAGCAGAGATACATTGCATTTACTCAAGAACTTGTACAATATAGACAAATCTGAAATGTTTCTTAAATATAGCATATTTGTGAGTTTTGCATATTTTACTACTCTTCTAATGTTAGCTGTAGCTAAAGAAATCTGTTTTCAGAAAAACATGCTGTCAAAGCATGGCACACGCAAGGACAATTAGAAGTGGTATTTTCCACAGCAGAACACAGCTATGAACAGGAGTTTCTGAAAGATGAAGACACAATTATCCTGCTGCAATTCCCAGGATCCATTTGAAGGATAGTTTGGTTTATCTAACCATATTTGAGAACACTTACTAAACAAATACTCATAGAAAAAAACTGAAAAACCTTCTCGATCTCACTGTAAAAACACAGATGGATAAGGGTAGCATAGTTCACAAAAACAGAGCAAGCCTGGGACTTTTCTGTAGCCCTGGATTTCTGCTGAAACATACAGAAAACAGAGCTATGGGGCTGACTGGTGAAAGCAAAGCAAACCGTAGTCCAAGCCTATTGGTGACACGTTGCCTTTCTCACCTGTTCCTAATGTTGAGCTGATCAGCAACCAAGAACAACAGTACCTGGCAGCAGCTGTGAAGCAGCTGATTTGAATTTGGCCACATTTTGTCTCCAGGGAATTCACTGGAAATGTTTTCTTCACCCATTTGTTCACAGGCATAGATTTTTTTTTTGGGGGGAGGGGGGGGATCAAGCTCTTATTCCTGTTCCCCCTGCATGCAAGTTCACCTTGAAGGCAGAGGAGAACCATCGCCTTACCTACCCACCTGTAGTTACTCCTACTGACACCTTCTCTAGCCAGCATATCTATGCGCATACAGGCATGTCTAAAAGTTGTCACATCCCACCTGTGTGAAACCTCCTCTGTGGCTGCCGGGGAAGCCTCCTGGCCAGCTTCGACTCATTGCTTCCACATGTTCTCACTGAGCGAGGGAAGGTGAAGTTATTCCAAGAGCATCACTGGGGACAAGGAGAGCCAAGCACAGCAGTGACAACTCTGAGAGCAGGATGCACAAGAATGGCCTCAGAAAACCACTGAGGGTGCGAGGGGAAGCTTGCAGAAGGGAGAAGGTGCTGGGACGAAGGTGGCCTATGAGCCTGGGTTACCTAACCCACCACAGCGGCCTGTGAGGTGACCTTTGGGGCACCTCCTTTCTCTCAGACCTCCTTGCATTACGCAGGACACAGGATGAGCCTTATTTGCCTGAACAAGTTGAAACTCTCAGCCTTATTTAGTAAACACTGCTCTGTTAATTGTTAATTAGGCCTGAATTACTAGGTTCATCATGAGTTTATTCACTGTGGTTAATCTCAATGATTTTGCGAGTTAACTTTCCTTCTGAGGTACAAAGAAATAGAGCTGGATAGTCAGGTCTTACTGCTGGAAGGCTGACACACAGTGACATTAATTGGAGTGCTCAGTTGGAGAGGTGTAGGAGGTGACATTTCAGAGCAATACGTACCGCTCCCGTGTCCAGAGCACAGCTCATCCCCATCAGGTTGGCAGCTGCAAGTCCTCGGCACTTCTCCAGTCAAGCTCCGGGGCCTCAAGCTTTGCAGTTAAGGCTTAGCTATGAAAAGTTTGTCTTCAGAGACTTGTCTTTACTTAACTGAGAGCGTCAGATAAGCTATAAGTGTTGCAAAAGACAAGGCTGGCGACCCTACCTGAAGCACAAGGCCCCTTTTGCATTCATGATGATGAGATCTTATCCCTTCAGCACTATAAGATCTGTACTTGTAGAGCCTGTATTTTCTTTTTTTTTAATTCTACCCAAAACATTAGATATTTCCCTTCCAACTTCCTCTCAAGAAGAGGGCAAGACTCATCCTTTATGCTGTCTTTTAGTATTAGTTGTCAGCATATAAGGGCAAAAATTCCAAGCCAAGTTTTCTCTAGTCTGGAGGTCAGTCAGTGGGAGAGCTCTTTTACCTGCAAGGGAAGAGCATGAATCCAAATGACAGGCAAACAGATCTGAAGGAGAGAAAAAGAGCTTGACCTTGTGAAAGAGACAGAGGTAAGGCTGTTTGGATACATCAGAAACACAAAGATGCACAGCTTAAATGTGCCATGCTTCTTTCAAAGAGTTTTCTCAGAACTCCTTTTATAAAGTACAGCGTTCTTTTTTTGCTGTATTATTTGGGTCTTTTCTAACCTAAGGTCCTAGCCTGAAATTATTTCTCCCTGCAAGCAGATGTTATTTTAATTTTACATTTTTAGGAAAAAAAGTCTATACATGTGAAGTGGTATTTCGCCTCATTTCAAGGCCTAATGTTGGAAATAGTTTGGGAAATTCTGAATACTGTGAAGCCTCTTGTATTTTGACACCCACATGTAGCTCTTCTGGCCTACAAAATAAGCTAAGAATGGAAAATAGCTCATTCTAAACCTCAGTCATATTTAATGCTGAAAATAAAACATGTAGACAACCTTATAATTCTTATAAATAATGATTCTACAGTCCAGGGCAATAAATGTGAAAACTATGGTTTATGATAATGTATTCCTCAGTGACAGTAGAAAAATAGGTCATCATTTTGAAAAGGAGGGAAGATATCTATCATGTTGAACACACTAACAGGAAATTCAAAGTATTTTCAGGGGGAGAACAAGGCAGTCAGTCCACGGCATTGTTCTCCTGACTCTCTGTGTCCCCAAGCACAACATGCGAATCAAGAGCTTGTCGTGGCCACTGTGCGGGGAGGGTGGCTACAGGCATGCATTCCAAGGCCTGTCATATTTTGTGTTAGGAGATATCTATATATCTGCATCCCAGAACATTGATCTGGATGGCGTTAACCAAAGCATGTGAGGAGGCGAGGAGAGGAGACTCAAGGAGAGGAGATTCGAGGAGACTCAAGGAGACTCAAGGAGAGGAGACTCAAGGAGAGGAGAGGAGACTCAAGGAGAGCAGAGGAGAGGAGACGAGACGAGACGAGAGGAGACGAGAGGAGACGAGAGGAGTATGCATAGGGTGTGGGGGAAGGCTTATTTCCGTGGAACTTGGGCAGGATGCTGAGCCTGTGTTTTAATAAATATTTGACACAAATCCTCTCCCAGCCAGCCAAAGGCAAACGTTCCTTCATTTAATTGGTCTTCCAAATTGTCAGTGTTTGATTTACTTTGTTCTGATACTTTTAATTTTTCGGTGCTAATGGATTCATATATCTTATCCCCATTATCAGTAAGTTACAAAAGAGGAATTCACCGAATCTTGCTTTATTTTGTCTTTGTTCTGCCTTTTTGCCTACCACACTTTCTTTAGCAGCTGCTTTTAACAGAGAAAAATCTGCTCAGACTTTCCTTTCTCTCAGTCTTGTTTATCTTTACCCAGTGTTCCTGAAAGCACACTGCTTATTCAGTATCTCAGGAACAGACTGCTTCTGCAGACTGATCTCTACATCAGCTCCCACTAATTGGCCTCCAACAGCCAGTTCAGTGGAAGTCTTGCATCTGAACACTGATTTTGGAATAAAAAGGTTAATGGCAAAGTCAACTAAGGCCCATTTGTTACAAAAATAAGTAAACTGATTTGACTTTATTTGACTTTGCATCAAATAGATGCCTATAAAAAGGCCAATAATAAATGTGCATCCTAAAAATAGTTCCAGAAGCACTGAAAAGTTCTTTTCTGATGAGGAAAGAAGGGTCTCAGCTCACCGGTAGTGGATATGTAGAGCCTGGTTGTCTTAGGCAGTACTTTGGGCTTTCTTTGCTCATAAGCTTGAGAAAAGAGTGCTTGCAGAGGGAAGCAGACACTTTTTGTTCTGCAATAGCAATGTCTGCTCTTCTTTTTGCAATGAAATAACTGACATCTATATCATTCACCCCATTAGTTACTTCCATATAGAGATATATATTAAGAGCCTGAAGGTATTCTTGCAAAGCTGACCTGGCAGAAATTTTCAGTGAAAAATTTTATAGAGGTAATATTGCTGAAAAGAAAGATCTGTCACGCTGTGGGATCATGGTGTGCTTGAATCATGGTCTTGTTTTCCCTTCACGCTTGTAGACAGACACAAGGCTTAATACAGAAAAAATAGTTCCTGGATTTTTTGTTTAATTGTTTTGTTAATAACAGCTAGTGTTATTTGTTTGATTCAGATTGTAAGAATCTCACTTTTTTTTTCTTTTTCTTTTTTTTTTTTTCCCAAATTTTAAGCAAAGGCTACTATGGGAAATATATATTTACCTGACAACCAGATGAAGCAGACTTTTCCAATCTTCAGTTACTGGTAGGATGGGAACAGCTCACGGTTCTCTTTGACCGTGAAAGTTTCCATTTCACCTAAAAGTAGGAGTTGGTGTGTGTGTGTCACAGGAGACCTACAGATTTCATTGACTATTGTGGAGCTTGAAAATTCTGTGAAATCAAGCATTTACGATAATGAAGCTATACCATCCCCACCACCCTAAGGAAATGAGAGATTTTCTTAGAAAATACCTTAGAAAGGAAAGACATCCAATTTTTGGATGTTATAGATGTGTGTCCCGATGCACCAGGAGAGAAGGGAATTGTCTGGAGAGTTCAAGACCCAGCAGAAAGGGCAGAAGAAAGGCTTCCTGCACACTGTGGTTTCCCACGCTGTGATTTTTTCCTGCTAATGGCAGAGATAAGGTACTTACTCAAACAAAGGTTTTGACTTTACATAGTGTAATGCATGCAACACCTCTCTGCAAAAAAGGGCCTTCAGAGAGAGGGACTTCAGGTTTCAGTTGTCAGAAGTACTAGGAACCCTATTTTCATTTAATTCTTCTTCTAAACAGAGGGGCAAGTGAGACCCTGGATTACAGTGTAAATATATATATATATACATATATAAGTTTATATTTGGTATATATTCAAAAACATAATAAAGAGTTATTTGCATTCCTGAGGAGAGAGGGAAGGAGAAAAATAAAAAAGTCTCCAGCATAAAGTGCAATTTTGAGTGTTTCCTACACAAACAACACTAAATGCTCAGAATCATCTCTCTTACCCATTCATTAAAGCAGGCTCTCTTCCTCACCTAATTCCAGAAGTATCTATGTGGCTTGGCTCAGCTTGGATTTTAATTCTAGGCATCTACCTTTGAAGTGTCCTAGTAAAAGTGAGAAAGAAACCCTCAACTCCCCAGTGCCCAGGACACTGCCTAAAGGTTTTCCAGCAGGAGCTGGTGAGCAGACCCTCCCCAGCATGCCAGTTCACAGCAGCAGTCCCTTCAGATGTCCTTGCCATCCGCCCTCATGTACCTTCATGCACCCCACAGTGTTGTCTGAAATGGCTCCAAGGAGGAAAACAGGCAGGTGCACCGGTCTTTTATAATGGGAAGTCCCAAAGGAGGAAGGAGACGGAGGAAAGAAATCCTGCAGGGCAGACTTCTCAAAGACTTCTGTGTTCTTCCAGTCTAGCAGGGGGAAGGAAACTGGCCTGAAGTCAGTCTGGGAATTTACTGACCCCAGGCAGTAACAGCAGTCAATCTGGCATTATGGTTATATATATAGAGAGAGTTTTTCACAGCTGCAAAATGAATGCTGGGTGATTTCAAATTTCTTAGAAGCTGGCCTTTAGATATTCTCTAGCAGTAGAACTCACCCTGACTTCTATTAGCTCAGCTTTAATCTATTTAAAAGCTAAGCTAAAGAAAATTCTCTTAAACAATATACATAATATATGGATGCCATAACAGTAGCTTTAAAAATAAATGTTTGCTGCTCTACATTAATGTTGTGACAGTTGGGTAGGGATGTCTAAGTTTAAGTGCAGAGCTATGCAGCTGAGATGCGGTATAAAAATCTGACTGGCTTCCATGGAAGATGTTATCTTTGCCAAAAGAGCTTAACAGAGAATCACCTCATATTTTTCTTTCAAAAGTTATCCTAAAAGGCTCTGTGGTGAACCTGAACATGGCTGCTAAGGAAAGATGCTAATAATTTTGGCTTCCATGGCTTTCTCATGGGTATCCTGTAGTTTGACTAATAGTGCCTCCAGGGATCTTGGTGTGGCTGCATGGATTTCCCACACAATATATGGGTATTGATTTTTTTATTATTATTGTTTTCAGGGTGCGGATGGCTTTAGTTGTTAATCTTTGCAAATTCCCACTGACCTCTCATCCGTGCGTGGTTCTCTTCCTTACAGCTGGTTCAGTCTGCCTCCCCTGTCCGTCCTTTTGCAGCAACAGGAAGATTTTTAAAGGTGTTTTGGAAAGGGAGTTTTGGTGGCAGGTCCAGTCCCAACAAAAAAAGAATCTCCCTTTGTTTCCCTGATGGTTTTTGTTTATTTGTTTGTGTGTGTTGGGGTTTTTGTTTGTTTGCTTGCTTTGCTTTGTTTTTCCCAGGGAAGGCAGCTTTCTGACCACTGAGAAAAATAAGAGCGGGGGGTCTTTTGTGTGTAGTGAACAAAATGCTACAGCTAAAGGAAACCTAATTCCTGTGACAGCAGCTGGTATCTTCTTGTTTCGCACCTTCCTCCGTTCCTCTCTCAAACCAAATAAGTGCTTTTTCATTCACATTCGCTTCATCCCTCCGCATCGCTGCGCAGTTCATCGTTTCAGCTGCGCTCCTGGATGCATTTTGGGGCAGTGCTTTCTTTCCTCTCCAAAACACGTTTTCAGCCTCCTGCACGCAGCGGTCTGTGCCGCAGCCGTGTGATTCAGCAGGCAGCCCCCCAGGATTCAGCAGGCAGCCCCCCAGGATGATACAGCAGGCAGCCCCCCAGGATTCAGCAGCCCCCCCCCAGGGCAGCCACACGCTGCCCGCAGACCCCAAATCCTGGTGCTCGGGCTCCCATTTCCTAACGCGGCTGCCTGCGGGGGAGACCCTGGAGCTCCATCTTCTGGTCAGCCTGAGACGAAGCTGCTGGGCCCAGCTTGGGCCCCAGGAGAGCTGGGGGTGGCCACGGCAGGTTTCTGGCAGCCCCTGGTTTTGCGGGCAGGATGGCAGCCCCTGGAACCTGACAGAGCCCTGCAGGGTAAATGGTGGGCCCAGGCTGCCAGCTTGAAAAATAAAAATAAAATTTAAAAAAAAACCACCTTGCACTCCCTTTTCCCAGGGAAAAACAAAGCTTCTGCAAGGCGTTTGAAAAATACAGCTACAGCTACAAGGCAGATAAGACTTCAGCAAAAAGCCCTTTTAATTATTTTGCTGCTGATGGCGGTGCCTTGGTTGGGTAGGGTACTTGCAAACCCATTGCTGGGAGCCTGAAAATCGGCGTGAGCAGGTTTCCCCAAGCCGAGCAGAAGCACACATAAATATCTTTAATTGTGCTTTCAGGCCTGCTGGATGTTGTCTGTGCTTCGGATTCACTGAGGTGCGGGTGATTTAAGCATGCCCGGCCAGCAGCGACAGGCAGTTTCTCTTTGTTGCAGGAGAGGCTGAAACACTTCAGACTGGAGTTTTGCCTTGATCTCCCGTACTCAGCAACCCGACTTTCTGTTTGGATTTCAAAGCCATGGCATTAATTATTTCTTCTGGACCACTTCTCCAAGGCCAGGGTAAATGCAGCCAGCACTGGTAAATAAGCTGGAGGGAAGGAGGGGGAAGCGGATCTTCAGAGCATCCTGACGGTGCCTTGGTCCCCTTTGGTCCCTAGCGTGGTTTTCCTGATTGCATCCCAGAGAGGAGCACTGGACCAGGACAGTCCTCTTCATGCACACAAGGGCCAGCAGACACCGAGGACTGTCACCCCTTAGGATTCTCAAGCATTTGAGCATATTTGCTGCACGGCTCCAGGTCTTTAGGGGTACCCTGCCCTGTGCCCTCTGCCCGAGGTACCACACGGGAGCGTGGCAGCAGTGCTGGAGGGCCTGGTGGGGAGCAAGAAGAACCAGGAGATCTGTAGGAAACTTTGTGTGATGGAGGCAGAAATACACTCAGTCCTCCCTTTGGGACGTGCTTGGAGAAATACATTTTCATGACTACCTGACAGCAATGACTGCATTAAGTTTTCAAGACTACAGTAGAATTGCCAAATACTGAAACAGGAACATCCAAAAAAAGAAGGTGACTGCCCAGAGGAGTTTAATATCTTAGAACAAGAGGACAGTTGGATATAAAATGGGCAACTGTAAGCGGAGAGACGCTATGTCCTTACTAGGCTAAGCAGGGATGTTTGCAGCTGCTGAAGAAAAATGAAAATATTTATTTAAAATATTTGCCTTTCACAGGGGCTGGATGGGAAAAGGAGGTGGCCTCAATGCAATTAAAGGAAATATGGATCCCAAATTCCAGTGAATCCTAGAAAAGCTTAAGTTACTCGTGAGACCACGTGATCCAGCCTCCTGTTCAAACCAGAGCCAACTCCAAAGCTGCATTGCAGTCCCAAGGTAGCTCCAGTCGAGTGTTGAACGTCTCCAGGGTTGGAGACGCCCTGTCTCGCCCAGGCTCCAGTTTCAGCATGAGACCCTCTCACTGAGGTGTCTGAGTTTTGGTTGAAAGTTTCCTTCATCTAGCTTGTGACTGTTACCTTGGATCCTTTCCCTGTATGTCACTGAGAAGTCTGTCTCTGGCTTCTCTGCTGCCCACCATCAATTTGTTGGTGAAGTTCAGAAAGCAATTCTTCATTCAAATGAAAGGAATGGCACCAGAGGAGTTGCAGTAGCTAGGGTAACGATTGTATCATCAACGTAAAATGCTTTTTTTTTTTTTTCTTTATCTAGAAAATACCTCCACTTCCACTCACCAGCCTGGAAGTACTAAAACTCCTCCACATAGAGAGCTGACCTTGATCAGGGTCTAGAAAATCCTCTTGCATTGCTGTTTCTTGAGCACTTCAGATACTTACCAGCCTGACCTGCAGGAGAAATTAGGATGCAAATGGGAGCCCCTGCTTATAATGCATTTCATTTACAACAGGTGCACACGGTATTTATTGGGGATATTATTCTGATTTAACGTGATCAAGTTATCTTACATCAAGTATTTGCAGAAACAAAAGTTTCTGCAGATTTCAGAAATCTGCAGTTATGTCTGAAGGCCAAATGATGGGAGGCTTTTGCAAAGAATTCATGAACTGCATTTGTGCAAAAATCCAGTACTAAACAAGTGCTGGACACGTTCAAAAATTTAACCTGTGTGGACACTATACCACAAGATTTACCTTTCAAAAAAAGGAAGAAAAAGAAAAAAGGGAAACAGGTCTTTACAAATACCATCATACCTTGAAGTTGTCAGGAAGCTATTGAAAGCTCTAGGTCCTAAAAAGACACACAACAAGTTCATCCAGGAACTGAGACACAAAGCCCATTCTCTCTTTTTCGTAAACAAGATGCAAGGAGTAGATTTTCCTTTCTCCTAATTTTCAGCAACTTTGCCCCCAAATCAGAAGCAGCTAAGCTGGTCAAGTTTCACCAAAACACATCCTGGTTTAACAAACAATTCCTTTAATGCTCAGCTTCTCCTATAGCAAACTGTGCGTGTAGCATGCCTGAGCAGCTGAATTTACAACTCAGTGCTGGAAAAAAAAGTGGAGCAACCTTTCTAGACCCATTTGAAAAATAGGTCTGTGTCCTTCAGAAATTTTGTCTTTTGTCTATTTTGCTCAGCATTGAAGGAAGTGTACGTGAGTGGCCCCAGCACAGGGTATGACCTGTAAGCACAGCCTTGCTGTAGATGTTATTAATAAAATGTTCTTATTTTCCCAGCACCCTCGGGACTGTGGGATAGCTAAGGCCTGGACTAAATATTGCTTAAAGGAGGGGATATGAGTACTCTTCCCCTTTTCTTGAGATACTTACCAAAGGGTGCAGTCATCAGTCCTACATGTAGCTGCACAGAAAGATTAAACTCCTTAACTGAATTAACAGCAGGCTCCCAACTGAACCAGAAGTTTTCTTTTTCCTTCTCAAAGGCTCACAGTTGCTCAATAGGCTGGAGAACACCAATAAGCCACAGGTTGCTGGGTGCAATGGGGAGATGTGGGATGGTCTTCTTCTGCCTCCCCAGATGGAGCCATGGCTCCAGCTCCAGGTGCCAGCGGCAGGAGGAGCACCCAGCCACATGAAGGGCTTGTCACTGCTCTGCTCAGGGGTCCCCCTTTCTGCTACGCTGACACTCAGGTCTTGCCACAAAAACCAGAACTCTCACCTCTCCTTCTATTCATTCCCTGTAATCCATAGGGCGTAAAATATTTTTTTTCTTCTTTCTGCTTTGCTTATTCTTGTAGTAAATTAAAGTTAAAAAATCACATGCTTGCCATTCCATATATTATTTAAAACATAATTTTTTTCAATCAAGTTTGTATATTGTAAGTAAATTTGAAAAACAGCATGCCTTGCTTGAAATCCCATTTCTGGGACTTTCAAAAGCAATACCAGCAGTTTCGGTTACAATTCTTTTAATTATTTTTTGCTTTGATTAAGACAAATATATTTCCCAGAGTTATATGTTTGCACAAAAAATACAAAATAAAGAAAGATCCTATATCAACAAAATGACACGAGTTTTGCAAATTACCCAGACTGCAAATATTTATCACTTGAACATCTGTCAGAGCTGTACTCCCTGGAGACATTCTACCAAATTTTTACTCAAAGTAGATGGAAAGTGAGAAAGAGAGCTTAGGGGCAAAATTATACAGCGTGAGAAATATAGTCTGAGCAGGTGTCTAAAGTACAAGGGTATTAATTTTGTCTGCTAGTTTTTCCTAAATAGCGCTCAAGGTTTCCTCTGTTTTTTAAGCTTCGTTCCTCTGTTGCCTCAATTCAAGAGGTTCAAGTGGGAAGGGACGCTGGCTATTTCCGAACATAATTTCAAACAGAGCCGAAACCAACATTTTATTTCGGTGGAGCCCAGATAAGAGACAAGCACAATATTACTTTTTATATGAAAAATTCCTCCTCTTATCACAACTTGAGAAGGCGTGCGTGCGCCTGGGAAGCAGCTGCTCGAGGAGCCAGTCTGTGTCCACTCCTTAAAACTCCCCACCCCAAGAGATCCACCTGACACCCGGCTGGCATCCACCTCTTGCACAAACTTTAGCTGCACTCCCTAAAGGCAAAATAGCAATTAACTAACAGGTTTCCACCCCACATGGTGAGAACTCTCAGTTGAACAACGTACTCAAAAAGCCTCCTGGATGCTGCCCCCTCTGCCAGCTGCAGCTCGAGATGCTCTTCCAGCTCTCGGGGGGTGGAGTGTGTAAGCACCACATGCCAGGTCTGAGACAAATGTGTTTAATAGGCTTAGGGAGATTTCTCAGTTCTGCTATAATAAGAAGCTAAGGGTGGCCGCCCGGGGTCAGACCCAATGCAGCCCAGCGGGGTGTCTTGGAAATGGTGGGGACGGCCATGGGAAGAATACTTACCAATTTTGGACTTTGTGTTCACAGTCAGGGTACCCATACCTAACCAAAGCAGCGGTCTCCATCCACCTTTACTCCCACAGCAGCTCTTTGATTTTATCACCGTGTCAATATACCATGTTAAAACCCCGATGTTATGAACAGGACTATCTGATATTTCCCAGACTTCCTTGAAGACCTTGTAGCACATTCTCCACAGCTTTGAAATTTGCTACATTTATGGAATATTTTTTTCCCCTGTATGTCACTACAGCCTCTTGGAGAAGGGGAGCTGCCTAAAGCACCCTAACACTGATGGTTTCATCTTTGCTGTCAGTCTGGGAAGCTTCTAGGTACTGAGGGCAACCGAGGCTCTACATTGAATTCTGAAAAGTGGTTGTTGGCTGTCCCCAAAAGGCCTGAGTTTCTGGAGGAAGAGGCTCAGCACTTTTTTAAAAAATCACATTTATTTCAGGCTGGGTCCCTGAGAGCATGAGTATGCCTTGGCAGCTCGTTTTTGCAAGTGAGGGCTTTTTGGATGCCAGCTCAGCATTGCGCTTGATATAAAAAATAGTACGATGCACTACTCACGGAAAGACTTTGCCCCCCTTTTTTTCCTATTTATTTATTTATTAGGGTGTGGGGGTACTTGATCTGCAGCTTTTGTGTGGCCAGAAAAAAATTAATTCCTTTTTTATTTAGATTTCTGACCTACCTCCAAACTTAACACCTTGCTAAACCCATCCCCACTCACAACTGTTTGTTGATAAAAAATATGTAACTGAGCAGTTTGCTTTGAACCTGCTCTTTCTATTTCTTTTCTCTTTAATATTACTAACTTTCATTTTTTTTTGCATGCTTGCAGATTCTGTAGCACAGAATGTCCTCCTGTCGTCCTTGCTTGTGATGTTAAAAACCTGCTCCATCCCTTTGCAAGTGACTTTCTTCTATCGGCCTGCAAACAACAAAAGAGGCTTTAAAGATAAAAGGGAGAGGAAGCCAGCTTCTCTTTTTAATAGCCTGGGGACAGGACACCATCCCCTCACACAGGAGAGTTTGACTGCAGAAGCCTGGAGATGATTGAATTGAGCTCACACATATAATGTCTTGTTCCCACAGGACAGCCCCAGGTGGACTTTCAGCACCAGCCTGCGCTAAAACAGACATAAAAAACCTCAAACATGATCTGGAATCAATATGATATTATTCTGCCCTTCTTTTGCTTCCCACTTCAGCGCTGTCAGCCTGGCAGCGCGGTGACCTTCGCAGTCACCTCTGCAGAGATCCCGCTCCCTCCTGGGCAGCAGCGGATGCTCCCCCTGGGTCGGGCAGCATAAACCTCACATCTGAACGTTTGTGTCTCCTGCTTCGTGCTGTTTCTGGCTGAACGTGGAATAGCCAGAATCGTGTCCATTAAAAAATGGTACAGGTTTAAACTGGAGGGTGAAGTTTTGAATGCTCCTTTGTTTTCTCAGTGTGCTACAGCTCAATTTGTTTCAAACAACCATGCTAAAATTTCCTCTTTTTAGAGGGGTGCTGGTGCCCCCTATGTTCATATTCACTCCTTCAGCTTTAGCACATCTTTCTTCACAAATATTCTTTCTTAAAATCCTGGAAGTTCACTCAACACACGATGCCCTCTAACATTTTGAAGCCAATATTCAAAGCAATTTTCTTAAAAAAAAAAAATCACTTTTATGCAACAAGCTACTGTTTCGCTCTTTAGAAGTAATCTTCTTAGACTGATAATTTGATTTATTAAAGAAGAACATGTTATTACATTTTCTAGGAACATTGCAATTCTGCATCAATAAAACTGCAGCCTATTCTTCATGGGGAGAACAAGGCAAGCCTACTGAAAACAAACAAACAATTGAAAGTATTGTTCTAAGTAACTCAAAGCAACAGTGGTTATTCAGTACTCGTATACAGAGGAAATTGAAGGTGCAGGATGATACAATCATCTTGCAGTTTTAATTTCCTGCATAAAAATAAACTGTGTACAGATTAGAGAGATCAGACTACATTCAATAGATTCCTGATTCAAGAGGTGTAATGATCACAGTAAGCTGACATGAGGCCCTGAGGAGTAAGACTGTGAACAACTTAAGGTCAGAACAATGCGATGATAGGTCAGGACATCATGGGCCTGCTGTCAGATACATTCTGGCCATGGAGATGTGTGTCAGCTGAGCCTCCTGGTAGTACCGTGATAAAAGTGAGTAACAGCAGGTTATGTCTCCCATTCACTGAGTTAACGCCAAAGTCGGTGTTATCTGCTGGTGGATGTCTTACTGTAAAAGAGCTGTGACCCATGCTTTCCAGTTGCTGGCTGTTTTCAGAACTGTACTTGAAGGTGGAATTGATCCCTCCACATTGGCTGGCAAAAAAGCTAAAGACTTGAGGAGGAGCCGTTCTCTTCAAACAAAGCAAGAGCTGATCTTTCAGGGTACGGTAACTCTACCCATGCAGGTTTCCCAAACATGCCTTCTCTTTTTCCTTCTCAAAACTTTGTCCAAGCAGAACTAGGTCACCTCTAATGTCTGTCTTCTGCCTGGCAGCACCAGCACTTGCCAAGAACACGGGGCTCGTTGCCCCTGGGCATGGGTTGTGCCCGGAGAGGTGCTGGAGGGGAAGGTGGCAGCCCAAGGCCATCAAGCAGCTCACTCTGGTCCCATTAGCACTACAGATGCACTGTGAAGAAACAGGACTCCAGATGCAAAAGCAAGACAACTTTTTTTATATTTTGCCTGCATATGTATGTTTAATACGCTACAGGTATTGACGGTGAAGGAGATTCTGCTCTTAAGATGGTGAAATAGGCAAACAATTAACAAGTCAAATGTTGCTACCAGCAGATCCATTTCTGTTTGTTGTTCCAAGGTCTGGGACCAGATTCCTGGCATTGCTAGGTGCCTAAAGATGCAAAGACCTGTTACTGAACAAAAGGGGAATCAACACCAAGGTGATTTGAAATTCTAATCAGAATGATCATGACTACATTGGCAAGTTCCTAAAAACTGGAAAAGGTGGGTAGGTCCTCAGCTCATAAACAGCAACACAGTGAGCAGCAGTGACTATGGTAGCTCAGATAGGTTTTGGCACAGCACATGAAGTGGGTGAGCTTTGCTTAAATGGCATTTACGCTTTTCTAAGGCAAAAGAAAATAAAAAACCTAAGATCTCCAGACATACAGTTGTACTACATTTCCAGGGCTTTTTAAAATGCAATAAGAAAATCTTGAACTCATATAAAGAAAGGTGCCATGATAACTCAATACAGAAGAACAGCTTTTCTGTTGTGGTCACTGCATGTTTTGGAGCATGGCACGTCATCAGTATTGGGTATCTATCTGCTTTGCATGTTTTCTGAAAGAGCGGACACGGGGTACCTGTGCTCAGCATGCTTGATGTGCTCCGTTAGCAGCGCCTTGGCGCATCACAGCCTGAGGCATGGCACCAACCTGAAGCCAGGGCAGGGCTCACATGGGCCCCCGCTTGTCTTTTGCCTCCTCAGTGCATTATGTGAAAGAATTAACTTCATGAGTTAAACCTCAGACTTGCTGAGACTTGGTGCTCTCTTGTTCCTGATACACAGCATTACGTAGTTTAACACAGCCGTTACTGTAATGTATAGATGCCTTGCTGAGGGCTGAAAACATCACGTAAAAGGAGCTTTCTAACAGCTTGTATATTTTTGAGAGCTGATAGTTCCTTTCTTGTGAATATATATATCCCATATATAACTCTCTGCCCTTGTAGTTTACCACTGCCCTCTCAGTTAACAGCATAGCATGGCAAAAAGCCAATGTTGGCATGGAAGGTAGAGCTCTTTAAGAGGTAAAAGTGTTGCGTTTGGGTTGCAACTAGAATTGCAACTTTGCTATCCAACTTTGAGTCCATCCCCCAGGAGCAAACTGCTCCAGCACGGGTCCCCCACGGGCGGCAGCTCCCCCCAGGCCCCCTGCTCCTGCGTGGGCTCCTCTCCACGGGCTGCAGCTCCGGCCCGGGGCCTGCTCCTGCGGGGGCTCTCCATGGGCCGCAGCCTCCTCCAGGCCACATCCACCTGCTCCACCGGGGGCTCCTCCACGGGCTGCAGCGTGGAGATCTGCTCCGTGTGGGACCCATGGGCTGCAGGGGGACAGCCTGCTCCACCAGGGGCCTCTCCACGGGTGCAGGGGAACTGCTGCTGCCTGCCTGGAGCACCTCCTGCCCTCCTGCTGCACTGACCCGGGGGGCTGCAGGGCCGCTTCTCTCACACTTTCTCACTCCTCTCTCCCAGCTGCTGTTGCTCAGCAGGTTTTTTTGGTGTGTTTTTTGTTTGTCTGTATTTTATTTTATTTTATTTTATTTTATTTTATTTTATTTTATTTTATTTTATTTTATTTTATTTTATTTTATTTTATTTTATTTTTCCCCCTTTCTTCAGTCTGTTCTCCCAGAGACCCAACCAGCACTGCTCCCTGGCTCGGCTCTGGCCAGCAGCAGGTCCCTTTTGGAGCCGTCTGGAGCTGGCTCTGGTCTGACCTGGGGCAGCTGCTGGACTCTGCTCACAGAGGCCACCCCTGCAGCAGTCCTGCTACCAAAACCTTGCCAACATAAACCCAATACAGGGCGAGCAGGAAGCAATCGCTCAGTAATACTGAGCTGGTTATATTGCACAACCCTTGTGGTATTAATCAGATCACTTTGCATACATACAACATATGCAATGCAGCTTATGCAGCTGAGCTGGTGCCAGTATGAGAAGTTTTATATTTTTACTATCATGCTTATGTACTTTTAAATTCAAACCAGAGATGATGCATAAACAGAAAATTGATTTTCTTTCCTCTTTCCATTGAAATGAAGCCCCCCAAAATCTCATCTTACAGCATTGCCGCCACAAGTATTTTAAAGACTTGCTATGAATAGAACCATGCACTCCCTTTTAAAGTAAGCCAACTCCTCCCATTTATTTGGAAAAATAAATCCAAAACCAAAACAACCACAGAATGTCATTTGGGAGCAGGGGAGGGGCACGTGGCCAGGTGGAGGCTTCCAGCTCACGCAGGAGACGTGGGGTTTTGCAGAGGTGAGGACGAGGCAATGGGTGGTGGCGGGGAGATGTGGCCATACCTGGGAAGGGCCCAGCAGACACCACCCTCACCTCAGCCTTCCACTGAGGTGGACCAGCCAGGCTGCGCCCAGCTCCTTCCAGGGCACCAGCAGTCGGAGAACTGAGCCAATAAAGTCTTTGGAGAAGTGCCTTGAATTGCTTTGAGCTGGAGGAGCTGCAGGCTTTCAAGGCAGAGCTTGCCCTAGCCAGCCAGTTAAATAAAACATGGTCAGACGTAGCTGCATGGAGAGAATTACAAACCAGTGAACATTATCATGGATGCTGTTTAATGTCTCCACAATATACTTGCACAGAGAGGCTCATGCAAACCACATAGAGCTTCAATAAAAAAGCCAGGAGGCAAGAAATGTTCTTGGCACTGTTAGGCAGCCTGGGGGGAATCCTGCCAGCGCAGTGCCACCACCACTAGTGCCGTGCGCGCCCCTGGCTGATGCCCAAGCAATCTGTGGGCAGTGAGCTGAGCCCACACAGCACCTGCAGAGCGGAGCAGCCACCTGCAAGCGCCTGAGATGGTCTGTGGGACTTGCAGGGGGTGCTGGATGGAGCTTGAGGGAAGTTACAGGTGTTTCCACCAAGCAAAACTACTTTAAAATACATAAGCTATTCATGTTTGCAAATTAAGTCTCTGAAAGTCCAACCTCAGCATTTCCTCTCCAAAACCAAAAGCATGCAATGTTCATGATTTGACGGTGCCCACATCAAAATGCTTGGCCTCTTCCCTGAAGCCTTCCTTCACCAGCTGGTGAGACTGAGTTCTTGTACCTGTAATCCACTGCTTAGAGCAATCGAGTCTTTTCACAGTTTCCTTTTTTCTCACTAATCCTGTCTCAGACTTTCCACCAATTTCCAAGTGCAAAGAACAATCACAGAATCACAGAATGGTTTGGGTTGGAAGGGGTCTTAAAGACCACCCAGTTCCAACCCCCTGCCATGGGCAGGGACACCTCCCCCCAGACCAGGTTGCCCAAAGCCCCATCCAGCCTGGCCTTGAACACCTCCAGGGATGGGGCATCCACAGCTTCTCTGGGCAGCCTGTGCCAGGGCCTCACCACCCTCTGAGTGAAGGATTTCCTCCTTACATCTAGTCTAAATCTACCCTCTTTCAGTTTAAAACCAATACTAGTTGTCCTGTCACAGTACAGGCCCTGGTAAAAATTGTTCTTCCTTCTTTCCTTAAAAGTCCCCTTTAGGTACCGGAAGGACACTATGGGATCTCCCAGAGCCTTCTCTTCTCCAGGCTGAAAAACACCAGCTCTCAGCCTTTCCTTTACACCTGAGAGCTGCCTGTTCTGAGCACTGAATTACCACAGCCCAACTTTGAAAGTGAGACAAGGCAGGGACAAAGCACTGGAAAAGGACCTGTAAAACCCAACCCACCCTGTGCTTTGCCATTGACCCACAGGGTGACCACAGCCTCCCTCGCCCCTCTGTGCTCAAGTCTCCCCATCCTGATGACATAAAGTGCTCGTTTTAAAGTGCCCAAGAACTACAAACGGAAAGCCATGCAAGCCCCTGAGTAACCTGGTCTGACCTTGATGCTTGGGCAGGAGCTTGGACTTGATGTCTTGTCAGGCTTTTCTGCAATCCTGTCGCTCTCGTCACTGTCACGTACTGCTTCCTTCAGTGCCACCACACCATCGAGCACTGAGGCCAGCACAGAACTTAGCTCTGCATCAAAGACTGCTGTTTCTCTAAGTATCCTCCTGGGATCCTGACTGATTCCAACACCACGACTGCTCTGTCACAATAGAAATATGAGATTTTACTTGGAATTCCGCTTTAAACACTGTACACTGCAGAATGGCTCATGAAATCAGTTTAACAAAAGTATCCTGGCACTGGCAGAGAGGGATCCTCTGAAAAGCCCTTTTCAGATACTTCTGTGTTCTCAAAATTATGAGGCACCCCACCAACAGAGGCAACTTTTGTAGAATTACAGAATCCAAAGTCCAAAAGCTGGGAAGCGTTTACCTTTGATAGCTGACTCAGAAACATTCCATTAAAATTACAGTAAACACCTGCAGCCAAGAAGAGAAACAAGTGTTATCGTTCTGTTTATCAGCCACCAGACCTCTAGCATTCACTTGATCTATATCACAAAACTGTGATACTAGTCATGTTTTTAGCTCAAGTAAACAGTCCCATAAACAAGGTTTTGTAAGTGATCAATCCATTAGAGCCTTCTGTTGCGTTTTTGTTGCGGGGTGAGGCACACGGTATTTTTGCAGGCCAGGGAGATATGGACAGAAAAGAGCAGTACTGAAAACTGAGTGGCTTGACACAACAGGAAAGCACATGCCACATTAAAGCAGCAAGGCTTGTCCAGGAGATGAAATGGCCCCTGCTTGTGCTAGCATTCAGCCAGTTAGATAGTGCAGCAAAAACCTCAAGGCAAACTGTTTCATTAAACATTAATTTGTGAAGTGCTTCAAAGTTAAGGTTGAGGCATGCTTCTGTGCAATACGTAATATTCATCATCTAAAAAAGTTGTTTTGGATGCAATTAAGGAATAATCCTAAGGCTCTCTGTGGATTAATTCAACAGAATTCAGTGAGATCCTGCATCATTTAACAAAGATGAACATACAGCAGAGGAAGTGCTTGCAAGTCTCTGTTTAAATTTGACAGATCTGAGGAAAAAAAGCAGTGCAGAGGTTTAAAGCATGTCCTTTGATTCGTTTTAGCATTTCGAGCTTATCAAAGCAGCTTAGCTCCTAGAAGATGGCTACAAGCTGTTTAGTCATTCATGGTGTGGGGAAAGTTGGACAAATGGTAACCCTCACGACAGAGCTAGTCATGAAGTTTTGCACAGCATGAGCTAGAACTTGCCTCATTCTCTAATTCCTTGCTAGCTCCTGCGCTGAAGCTGCTGCTGTTGCATTAAATGCTCAGGAGCATCAAGGACAACCTCCTTCCAGGCAAGCGCCCCATGAGCAGAGCTCAGAGGGGGGCTGTGACCCAGGGGAGGTCACAGCATCACAGGATGGTCGAGGTCGGAAAGGCCCTCTGGAGGTCATTTGGTCCAACCCCTGCTCAAGCAGGGACACCTAGAGCAGGTTGCCCAGGATCACGTCCAGGCAGCTTTTGAAGATCTCCGATGGAGCCCACAGCCTCTCTGGGCAACCTGCATCAGTGCTCAGTCACCCTTCTGTGCTGGTTGCATGGCAGCCCGCACACTGAAGCACAGAGCCTGTCCCCGTGTCCCCAGCGCCCCAAAGGCACTGGCTGGGCAGCACGTTCCTGCTGGCAAAGCAGGTTAAAGCCTGCCTGCGTGCTGTACAGTTGGTCAGTGCATGTTCGTAACAAAAGTCCTAAAATGCACTACAGTTTCAGGAACAGTTCAGTAGGCCTCCTGCCTTCAACGACTGTACTATTGAGCATTTCCCCAAACTCCCTGCTGCAAAGCAGCTATTTCATAATCTCATCTGCCTCCTTTACTGCACACATCAACTACAGCGCATCACCAGAAGGGGAAAAGGAAAAGATGCAGAAACCTGAATGATTTAAGAGAGTAATAGTCATTGTAAATGTGGGCTATCATTTACAACTGGGGCAAGCGAGGATTAATTTTCCACCGTACAGCCAGCTCTAATATTCCTTGGTATTGAAATTACAAATTAACTGCGTTATGGATGGAGAGCCACTGGCACCGACTCTATTAAAAACCAGCTGAGGCAGGAGAGCCCAGCAGCACCACATTAGCACTGCTCTGGAGCCAGCTCCAGCTTGGAAGCCAATATTTTCCTTCATGAGCAGGTTGTAACTGTGCAAGTAAGCCCTCCTACAACTCAACCTTGTAGCCAACGTGATAAAAAGCCATACAACTTTCTCTGCATTCACTGCCCACTGGTAAAATATGGTTTTTTTTGTATCTAAAGTACACCAAATATACTTCAATAACATTACAGTTTTCATATCAGGAGCTTGCATATGTAAGAAACAGCATGCCAGTATCACTGGAAAAGGGAGAAAATGAGGGATATGTTGAGAGGCAACAGAAAAGTCTCCATCATGAAATAACGACAGAGTAAAGAATGGTTCTGTCAGCAGCTGGGGCTTTGAAACCAAAGTGTTAATTTGCAGACTTACTGAAAACTCACCACTATCAGCACCCAGCATGCTCTTACACTGTTACAAGCGGAGTGAGCCAACCAGTCCCAATTGTTTTCTGTATCATCTATCACTTTCCTCTAGATTAAACAACGAGCAATAAGTGAACATGGAAGTGCCATACGCTGAAGGAAGGATCACCTGTGTGTCAAGTTTTTGAAGGATGGAGACCCTGCACAACCTGCTTTAGTATTTGACAACCCTCACAGTAAAAGATTTTTCCTGATGTTTAAATGGATTCTCCCGCAGTCGGTTTGTGCCTGTTGCCTCTCAGCCTGCTGCTAAGCTGTTCGTATTCTCCCACCCACCCCCACCACACATTTAAACGCATTGCTAGATCCCTCCCAAGCCTTCTCTTCTCCAGGCTGAAGAGCCCCAGCCTGTTCTCATTTGTAGCAGGGGTGTGCTGCTGGCTCAGGGCCACTGTGACTCAGTGCTTCTCCAAACCCTGCCTGAGCACTGGCTTCCCACGGCATCACTCAGATCATGGAGGTATCTTCCACACCCTCACTCGACCCTGCTCCAAGCCAGAGAAGCGGCAGAAGTCCAGCACAGCTCATGGTTCAGGACTGACTCAGGAGCAGGGAGAAGAAGCAAGCTTTTTATTAGCCAGGAACAAATTTAGCAAGTTCCCAGGACCAAGAGTTTTACAGTAAATGCTTTTATTGTGAAAGCTTTTGTAATAGCTTCTTAGAAATTGGGAGTGGTTAATAAAAAACTTGTCCAGTTCTTACAGTATAGCAAATGATTTAAGAATAGTATAGAAGAGCATGAAATGTAAAGTTCCCTACTTCCCCAGAGTGGTGTAACAACATGAATAAGGCTACAGCTCCCCAGTCAGAACTATAAAAGTATTCATGTATCACCATAGGCTGTAGAAAGATTATAGTCTTTTATTGATTCTCTTGTTTTACAGATTCAGATTTAACTTTCAATAATAAAACTCAATAAATCGATTCCCTAATCATAAAAACTTTTGTTTTACACAGTATGTACAAGGACCCGGAGACTACAGCCATACAGACATCACAGCTGGACCACAGACCTTCACACGGAACAAGCTGGGGAGAGGTGCTCACTGCAGCGACATACATTCAGAGATCAAGTTGTGGATATGCACAGTGCATTTGGCACAGCTCACTGAAGATTGCCCACACAGGGACAGTAAAAATGATCCCAACTCAGTGATACATGGATTAGTTCAACTACATTAATTCCACGAGGAACACTTACTCACAATTAAACTAGCCATCAGAAGAGATTTGATTAAGTTGAATCAAATGCAGCTGAACTAATCATTTTTTAGTTTCATTAAGCATCCCTCTGTAGACAAGTCCTAGACCATGAGGTCTGTCTACGATATAAAACACGTCTTTTTAGTTGAGATACGCAGGAGTCTGAGGACCAGTGGCAGCTCAGGTATTAAGTATTCTTTGGCAGTTTGATGCAAATATAAAAAATAGATTACTTTTGAGAACTAAACTAAGCTTTTCCCGTTTGATATCTCTACTGCCAGCACCAGAACTGCTTTAGCGACACAGTAAGATGTATGTATGTCAATTTCTACACCACCTTACATTTTGATGAAACAAAATTCATAATGCAGTTAAACTTTAATACTCAAGATTCCCCTCCAACAGGCTCACCATTCACCACAAAAATTTAAGTTTAACATTCAGTGAGAACACTTTCCTGCAGTAATGACAAAACCTAGGAAACATTGCATGATTGCTCCTCTGCTCTGCAATACAGTAACGGTGAACACTGGAGACCTGCAAAGGGCATTCCAGCTCATGGGGAATGTTATTTGATGTCAGAAGCGTTAGCTGATTAAACATCCCTACTTCCTTCATGAGACAAAATAGAACTCTTGTAAGTGCAATCTGATCTTGGTATGATCAAAAACGCAGCTAAGTTTATGCAGACTTATAACTTTTAATCAAGCTACAACAGTTAAAATACTGTTTCACAAAGAAGCAAACATTCATTTAAAATCTCACAACTCCCTTTGAGTGACATACCTATCCCGAGGGAGATAAAGCCAGGCTCATTTTGAAGAGGGGAAAAAAAACCCACACACTTCCAGAATGAAGCATCACAGTTCCACAGCCTGCAGGGCAGAAGGCTGAAATATTAATGTTTGTCTCCAGTAATACAGCTCTGAAGATATTGCTTTGTTCGAATGCTGCTATGAAGACTTAATTTCAGATTACTCTCAATACTAGGAGCACAACTAGAATAGGACATTCCACGATGAAGACTCTAGCTAGTGTTTCTATTTAAGTTATCTCAGTTGAGATAGTGTAGAGCAGCTTCATTTGATCTTATTTCCTGTCTGCTGCAGACTTCTGTCCAAGCTTCTAATGCACAGGTCAGGACAAACCTAATAAAGCGTTTAAGCAGACTCCGCTGCTGGGTACACAAGCACAATAAGCAAGTGGCATTAGCCATGGTAGTGGACCCGTACATTTTCAGATTTTTCAGCAAGTGATACCAGAGCCTTAGCTAGTTTGTCACCTCAGGCTAGAATTTTACATGGAAACATATATAAACAATACATAGTACTGTTTATGCCCAAGGAAAACTGACCTGATGGTAGGAGAAGCTTCACTCAAGGCTGTGGGAATACTATGCATTTATCTCAAAAAAACACAGGATGGGTATCAATAAGCAGACTGCTTAATCCACTTACCACAGAAGTGACATTCTTTTTCTTATGGAACCTCTTCCATATTTCTAGAGCTTGATACCTACTGCTGGCTTAGCCCTGACAGCTAAATAGCAGCCTATTCATATAGTTAACAGAACCGATATTGACCTCTGAAATTCACATATTACATAGTAAATACATAGTAAACCAAGTGATTAAGTTCTGAAATCCTGACCATGAATAATTAAAAATATAAAGCTGATGCACATGAGAGTTCTTCCTCAGATTTAAGGATGTCCAGAGACAGAATTCTTGTTTACATTGTCCTCTGAGTTTGACACAACCAAATTCTTGCATGCTCTTTTGGTCACTACGACATCAAAGTGAGGTTAATCCGGCTTTGAACAGCTTTGCTTGCAGTAACTGTCATTTTCATCAAGCAAACCTGTGAATCTCCCCTTCCCCATATATTCTCACGCATTCACACAGACTCTTGAGAAAGGTAAGACACTTTATTGAATTTGTTGATAAATTAAGAAAGGACTATGAACCAGACTTATGGGTCACAGGTGCTTGTAAACAGACATCAATCCCTTTCTGTGGAAAGCATGACTCAGTGTGCTCAGCCAAAAGTCACTTTCCCCAGCGTTGCTCACAGGCTGCATAGCGATGGAGGGCAGAGAAAAAGTCTTCATAGCTGATGTTCTGGTGGGAAGGCAAAGAACTGAGAAAGCAAGTTAGAAAGAGTTAAAGCAAGCTTTTATAAACATATGATTCATAGTCATAGCCAGTCAGGAATACCACTACCGAAAGCAAACTTTTGTCTTAGTAACCTGGAAAAGTTATTCTCAATAGTGTAATTGCCACACAATTCCCTAATTCGCTGCCAGTATTGTGTCACCCTCTGAATTAAAAAAGCCTATCCATTAAGGTACATGCAGCACTTCCAATTTGTGCAAGAGCTGGAGAAGCAAAGGTCTTTCCACACATGTTTTTAAGTGTCCTGGAAGTGCTCTCTGAGAGCATGTATGAGATGTACAGCACCTACAGTCAGTTTAGTTATTGCCAAAGATGCAAAGCAATCCAGAGGCATTATCTTATATTGTTGCATTATCCAATCAGGGAGATTATAAAGGAAATAGAAACCTGCATAGGACTCAAAAATCCATGTAAGGAACCCCAACATGAACTGAGTTGTTAAGACTAGAAGGCGGCAGAAATTGTTTGTTAAACCTGAGAAGTAAAGTTTGCTATTGCCTAATGATGACTGATATAGCAACAAAGCCTGCAAGTATGACAGGTTCTCATTTAACAGTTCTTAAATCCTCATATCAAACTCTGGACAACTTTGTTTAGACATATTTCCTCTTACAGCTATTTCTGTAAGGTAGGTCACGTATTAAAGACTTTAGTGAGATATTTCAACCTGTTCCCACAAGAATTACAAGCAACTCACATGATCTCTGTCAGTCTGATGTGCCATGGAAGGAACCCTAATGTGCTGTCCACAGGACCAAACTTCAAGACTAAATCAGGATCTGGAAATCCATTTGTACCTGTAAGAACGAATTAAATTAGGTTTTGTCAGATTCACCAGATTTTTTTTTAATTTATTTTTTAAGTCCTAAAGCATCTGCTTTTTAATTGAATGCATTGTTATTGTTTTTTTTTTAATAAAATAAGGCTCCTGAGGAGTCAATAATTAAGAGATCAAGAGAACAGACTGTTCTTGCACAACCTGAACAGAACTAACTGAGCAAAAGCTTAGCCAGTCACTGCAGGCCCAGATGGACTTTTTATGTCAGGAAGTTTAAGAAGTGGTAAGGCAGCAATATGAACAGTTGGACTGTTTTGAATAACAGCAAACCGTAATACTGCTGTTAAAACCAACCTGTTCTAGTTTTGTCTCGGCAAACTTGATTTTAGTAGCACAAAACACACTGCACCCTGACCCATACTTACTACAGTCTTAATGTGGATTTGCTGTCAAGTACAGTAAAAGGACCACTAACAAAAAACCTCAGAGATTCCATTGAAAAAAGAAATTGATATCAGACTGTCAAGAGAACATCTTGTAATAAATATCCTGTCAGACCCACAGCCTTAGATTTCTCAGTATTTAGCTAGACATGCAATTTAAAAAATAACTTCTACAACAAAGTTTCAGGTGACATCTTTCTGGTTAGATGAGCAAGCAAAAAAACACGTTACCTTGTTCTTCTGGTTAGTAAGCAGACAGCATGATCCACCCCAGGGCAGGACTAGATGGTGCTGAAGGAGTTCACTAGGTGCCCACATTCTTACTACTCATACCCTAAGACCCCAGTCACCATTACTCAACTACTCTAATCCCAACTCCGATGACCTCATTATCTCTACCCAGGCTCTGGAACTGTGCATACAAACAGGTGTTTAAAAACCAAAAAGCTACATTTCATTCCCCCCAAAAGTTAAGACCAAATACTGTGGTTTGATACACAGTGAAGTCTCCCCAAGATAAGCAAAGATAATTAAATCTTTAGTAGTTTGCTGTCTTGCTTAACATAAAAGCTTCCTACTGATCTTCTGAGGTTGAAGGCAAACAGTGGCCAAATGACATTATCCATGTTCCATACACTTCTGCCATGCCTAAGGAACTCCAGACCAACTCTGACCGAGAGGCAATAAGCTTAGAACAGCCTTAGTCCAGCTTTCTCTACTAATTCTAGCAAGTTGCTTAAGGCAACGTGTGGAAAACAGTTTAACACCAAGGGGGACCAAACAAGTAAGTTGATCTTCATGCACCTACCCAGCTCACCTGAAAAAGCGTTCCAGCATTTGTAACTCTACTTTGCTACAATGCTGCAACTAGTCACAATTATTGCATGGTATTTCTTGTTATCCCTCCCATTACCCATTTATTCCACAAGTTAACTGCAAATTGCTTAGATTGCATAATTTCTGCCTTCAGCAGATGAAAAGCTTAATGCTGTCTTCCCACTCTGAACTTCAGATGTTATCTACCAATTTTCTCACTTTTTTTTTAAAGCAATCAAGAACCTTATACAAGCCTAAATTTACTCAGAGGAACTTAACACTGGAAGAACAAAACAGGGAATTAAGGTCCCATCTGATTTCCCTCCCCCCAGGTTTTGAAACTGAAGCTGGAGATTTCAAAAAAGTTTGCATCCTCCCTTGTCACTGAATCACTGCAATAGTAATCTTTCTGCCAGAGGTAAATAAGCTATTTTCCCAAGTGTGTGCGCTTCTAATGAAGTATTTAGATACAAGAATGCCTTGTGCCACCACTCAGAGCTTATTTCAAAGAGAGAAGTATAAAGCAGAAGCTGCTGATTTGTTGGGAACCTAGTATGTTAGTCTGAAACAGCTCGGCAGGGAAGCAGTGAATACTTAAAGCGGGGATTCTGGTGGAAGCAGACAGCTTTACTCATCAGCTGATTCAGAAGCTGAGTACTCCTCAGCTGGCCAGCTCAGCAGCAGGATCTTCAACACTGCAATGGCTTTTCAAACAGGAAAAGACCTTCAGACAGCCCAGTTAATTCTAAGATTTCCTTCTGGTTCCTATCTGAAGAAGGAAAATGAGAACGGACACTGTAGTATTACTGTCAGAACAGCCTATTAAAACACAGTACTGTGCTTTCCACCCTGCATCCATTTCCCTACCTGCAAATATCAACACTACAGATACTTGTATGTGGCAACACCCTCAGAGCTGCTAAGGTTAAAGTGCTCTTCAAGTTTAGCACACAAAAGACAGAAGGATTTGAGAGCAGAATCTGAACAAAAAGCCAAAAAACTTGGACAACCAAGGGACAGGAATCTGGCAACATCCCTTCTAGATCAGGAGTTCCGTAAGGAAAACGTGAAAGAATTTGTGAAGTTGATAGCACCACCCTTCTCCACATAGATTTTCTAGGGCAACTTGAACAACCTTGTAATCATATTCCTTACTGGGAAGGTAGACAGCAAGCAGACAATGCTACAATGCAGTGGCACCTGCTTTTCTGAGGCATTGCTCAGAACAAAGTACACTTACAGTGGAGAAAACCCAGGCTGTAAGAATTGGAGCAAGAATGGATAAAGAACCCCAAATTTCCACGTGACAACCCAGAACCGCACCATTTAAGAACCAGACTTCAATAACAGCATCCTAAACATAAGAAATTATAAAATAAACTATATTACCAGGTATTTAAATTAATATCTGAGAAAAAAAAGATTTACAGAAGTCACCATGACCCCTAAGAACACAGCTACTCAAATACTGCTTTTCAGAATTCCCTCTCAACTGTGATCAGCAACTCAGACCTTCACATCCCATACCTTGCAATTAAGGATGCACAGAAGCTAAGCCTGACTACAACTAAGACAAGCAGTTTCATCAGCTAACTTGGTCATCAAAGATGAGTTCTTCCAACTGTCCTAAACATTAAAACCAAGCAAATTAATAAGCAGGACTAGTTATAGATACTATCCTTAGTTACAAGCCACAGGTTAAGCTGCCTATTTTGAGAAGTTTACAGTTTTGACAGACTAAAAATCAAGATTTCTTTTCCTGCGTTCAGCTATCACGCATTACTTGAACAATAGATCTGCTTGATTTTTAAGGCTATGCAGACTAGACCTAGTGCTTTTAAGATATGCAGATACTTAAAGTACAAGGATAGAAGATCAGAAACAAGTGTTGGAGAAGCTTCAGTTCAGCAGCATTGGCCAAAACACATACATGGGCATCACTGGCACCAGTTCTTCCCAATGAGCGACTGTTTTAGGGAGGCAGTTATTCCCTTCCTTAAGTCACCTTTGGAGTATAATAGGCATCTAAGACATCTACATTACTCCCTGAGGTATCATATTAAACATCTGTTTAAACACTCCATTACAGTGAGGAAGTATCATGCAGTATGCTGAAGGGATAGAATTTAGTTTGACATTAAGATTAAAAGCATCTCAACTCCCACTGCAGTCAATCTGCCCAGCAATCCGGCTGACCAATTATTTGAGAACAACAAAAAAATCTCAGACTTCAGTTAATGGAAGCCACACTGTAACAGCATGCCTGCAGACATCCAAGTTCAAGTGTGCTAACTGAAACTCAAACCCTGCCAGGGTAGTCAGTCACAATTAACATGCATGGATCTTCTAGGAAAGAAGATAAAGTATTCCAGCTCTGTAGTGTGACTAGGAATTTGAAGGCTTTATCTAAACTGCTCCTCCTTCATGTCAGATGAGGGCAGCCCTGCCCTTTGCACAACTATTGCATGCAGCCATGCACCTCAGTGCAGAGTCAGTAATCTGTGTGGATTAGTAATGGAAATAACTAATTTGAGTTACACAGAAGCAAACGATCAGCAAGTGCACTACCATTTGCACCCAGGGCACTAGTTTGGCAGCTATAACAGCTTTAATTCCTCTAACTAAATCTAGAAAAAGACTCACACAGACTTGTGGCTTGCTATCTTCCAAGAAAGTAACCTTAGGTATAAATCTAGTTTCAACTATCTCAGCAGTACTTTTTTCAGAAAGTTCATTACAGAATTTACAAGCTCTGTGGGATGTTCTATAAAGATCAGACTCCCTATTTAGCTTAGGGTTTCCTTTCAGGCTCTTTATTTAAACAGAAAGCAGCAACAAAACGTCAAGAAATGTTTAGCATAAGTCAGAAAGCAACGCTTATCATGGTAAGAACACACATTAACATCCCCTCCTCCCCACAGACCATGTCATACTTACTACTTAACAAGTTGTCTAACTCGTTCACGTCCAGGTCTGTATATGTTCTTTGCTGCTGTGCTACCAACTGACAAAAGTTCTGAGCAGCTTTTATTATGTCTGCTTTTCCATCTTCTGGAGACAGCACCTTCAATGTAGATTGGCAATTTAAAACTGAAAGTACAAAACACAGTTTAAAAGCAACAGAAATATGGTTGCTTTGAATGTGCTTTAAATATTCACACAATATACGACTGAAAGTAACTTGGTTTACTTCATACAGAAGCATACATCATCCAGCTGTTACAGAAATGGGTAAGAAACATCTAGATTTGCTGTATTACTAAAAAGCAAGCTTGAAGCAACTATTTTGAGGAGTCCTGTGAGATGCAGTTTAATTAAAGTTGGCCTTGAAACGCAGAGGCTGTTCCAAGGAATTTACATTGGTTTTTATCATGCTGTCAGGCAAAGCAGTAAGGACAGGCTGCATAGCTATTGACTTGAGGGTGGCAAGCAATGCAGGAAGACTTGCAGTTCAGTGAAGAAAAAGCAAATCTAATTCTTATCCTATAGGAGGAAGGTGTTTTAACAGCTACTTTGAACATTCATGTGACAGTATGATTACTTCAAGGCCCTCCCTGTATATGATAAGAGGATTTCCATAGCACTTCATACTTGATGCAAGAGTTGCAATATTGATCTAAGATTACTACAGAGAAGCTAAGTAATACTACCAGAATTTATCCATTGGTCTGTAATTATGACTAATTTAAGAGGACATTTCACAACAACCTTATCCACGTCTACACTACTGTGAGGCAGGAGTCCTCTCACACAACACAACTTTCATCACAGTGCGTTCTAATACAGTACCTAGGAGGCAGACTTAAAGGAAGCTGAAGACTACAATTCACCAGTGTACTAAACACAGCTTGAGGTAACTGGGTTAAATACTAGCGCTGTTACTGTGTTTTGTACCTGTGCACACATTAGACTGATACAAAACGTATCACAGTTATTAACCAGATACTTAAAAACCAGCATTTCTTAAAAACTGCAGAATCTGACTACAAAAGACAGAATGCAGTCCTAAGAACACTCAAAAAAGCTCTATCAATGGTCACCACAATAAAATAATTTTCTTGAAAACATTTGATTGATTTGTCATATAGAGAAATAGTCTTTAACATCACATCAGTGCTGATAAAAGACGCTTAGCTTTACTTTTGGCAAGAAATGAGAAATTGTTTCCTATTATAAACTGGACAGAAACCAGTTGTTCAAAGTAGGAAGCATCTGGTCTGGCTATGGAGCCTTCTGTGTAAGAATGAAAGATTCTAAAGAGAACAGAAGCCACCTCTGCTTTTCGTGACTTCCAGTACAAAAAATTCCCGAGATTTAAATGTATCCTTTCAGTCAGGAAGTCTGAGAAGTCTTTCACTAGTTCATTTGAACTCAACATGAATATCCCAACTGAGATAAGTGCAGCTAAGTGTGCTAGAGTTTAAGACATTAACAGCAGGTCTACTCTACTCTCTTCTAGTTATTTCAGTCTTCACAGGAATAAGAAGAACACTAAACACAGATGTTTCCATGTAAATGCTAGCATCTTAGCCTAAGGTGCTTACAAAGGTAACTTAATACTACAACTTTGGACTTCACATTGCCCTGTAAGCTCTTGTAGGGGAAGCAAAACTCTGCCAGTAGCACCTTAAATGCAGTTTAATGTACTACAGCTGGCAAGGTGTAGTAGAAAGAGTTAAAGAAAAAACGATGTAATATGATTGTCTTAAATCTGTTATTAAAACTTACGCTCTGCTTAAATATGATGAATTGTAGTTAGAAAAGCTGTAAATATCAGCCTATCCCTCTGAGGCACAGTCCTAATTTAAAAGTAATTTAAAACATTTTACATGGACTTCTAGTGTGTATGCCTATCAGCATACTTTATTAAAAGTGAATACTTACAACAGATAGTATTGAATAAGGAGCATTCACCTTGAAATATATTCCTGTTTTCTACTTCCTGCAGAAATTACTATCAAGAGCTTATTTTTTAAGCCCTTTCCCTTCCTGGTTACCCATTAATATGACAACCGATGATACTGCTCTTCCCTTCCTTCCTCCCAGCTTTGATGTATGAGCGTAAATTTGGCAAGGTGGAAGTACATGCACTGTAGCCTAACATCAATGCCCTTACACTAGCTCAAGTGCTTTTTTCAACTCTCAGCAAGAGAATTTCTCACTCTAACCATGAGAAGTTGAGCTGCACTGATACATTAAAGTGTGTGGCACAATAGCCAGGCTAAAGGGAAGATCCACCTAGGCAGTAATGATTGCTAGGAGCAGGGAAGAACAACACCTCACTATTAGTTACAAATAAGCAATCACAGTGAAAGTTTAATACTAGCTCAGGAAGGCTGTACATGTTCTGATAATCAGTAGGTTATGAAAGACAAGGTCATAGCACAGCGAAATGTACTTAAGTAAAAGCAGTTATGATTTATATACAGCTATTTAAAGTCATACCAATTCCCTGCCCAGCCACAATCCACCTTACCTTGATCAGCTTTCTCTTGATTTGCAAATTCCATGGTGTATTTGGAACAATCTAGTCCTAAGAGTTCCTGCTGCTGTTTTAAAATTTCATCCATCAGTCTTGAATTATTCCTCTTGAAAATACCTTTAAAAAAAAAAAAAGGTTGCACATCAGCCACCTTCTGTAAAGTACTACAAAAACAAATCTGATACTGTGAAGGAGGAAAAAAAGAATCAGGCAGTCAGTGCTGGTTTCTAACGGGATTTCACAAGTACGGTTAAGAATCCAAAGCAAATTCTACTGCACGTGACTAATTTCAGTGACCTTGCAAGAGCATATGCAGGGAGACAACTCTCATGTGCTTTTGTTCCTCTTTTACTCAGCCTGGTTTAAGCAGCAAGCTGCAATTGCATAACAGATAGTTTAAGAATCACTTCACTGTCCTTGGTATGCTGAGCACCAGTCTGACAGCGATACCCTACCACCACAGGAAGATCAAGTCACCATAACACCAATTTTTTTCACTGCCCCACACTGCCAGGGATTTCCTATCGACATCAGCTACCGCTTACCGCCACATCATTAAGGCCAAGGGCTATCAAAGCAAGTCACCACAAAGTGAGCCAGAAGACTAAATCAGTGTGTCAGGTGACATTGCCAAAGCCACAGATTTCCTAATATGAGAATTTCACAAGCTACATATTGCAAGGAGCAATGCAGTCCCCAAGGCCTTCTTAATACTCGTACACTTACTGTAGATGCATTTTGAACACAAGAAACTACAAAAACTTGGTTAGGCAAGCATACTTGGATTTCTGTTCTGGAGTAAATTTTAGCTTTTAATAGTGATGCCATGCAACTATTTCTAACTACAAGCCACGGTTAAGTGTTAAAGCTTAAATATTTACAATGCAAGAGTGTGGCTAAGCATATTTACTTAGGAACTGATAATGCTTTCATCACTGGGCATTCGGGGTTGTTACTAAGAGCTTAAGCTTCATTCAGGGATCCTACGTCAAGGACTTCTGCTGACCAGTCCAAAAGCATGCAGACAATCAGCTTACCACTCAAGAAACACCAAATTTGTACCCAACTTCCCAGTCATGCTTATGATTTAATCACCTCAACCTGATTCTAGGATTAGAAACTGTTCCACCAGCAGTTTCCACATCGGTAGTAGGCCAAACAGCACAGAAGCTTTGGGTTAAGACCATGATACATCAGGAGTTAGTTTGCAACATGAAGACATACAACACATTTAATATACTCGTGAGCTCGTGGGTTTATATAGACTTCATTAGAGGTTCTAACAGGTGGTTAACGCACGTGTTTTTCTTCACACCCTGGCCAATTCCTGCAAAAAATATAACTTATTTCATTACACATCTTAGGGATGCCTATAACTGATTTCACATCCTGACAGATGAGCAGATCTCAGCACTCTTGACAGACACATGCGTCAGGCAACACTTTCACTGATGTTGAATTCATCACAATTGTTATACTTTGTGCTCCTGCTTACTAGTGTATATTCATATATATCAGATGCTGAGATTGCTTTATGCTATACTGCTTGATAGGACTACTTGGATGAGCCTGCTTTGTGCATTAGCACTGAACATCTTCCTTACTCTTCAGGTCAGCAGCAGCACAGCTACAGCACTGCTAATTCAGGGCCATCTTCAAGAAGAATCTGTACAAAGCTGCGTGTGCCTCACACCTATAAGTCACTTGGTTTCCAGCTGCTCCAAGACCAAGATGTAACCTTCAATATTCACAAAAAGAGTTGGCAAAATCAGGGAAAGCTCCCGATCTGGGAAACAGCTGCTGTTTCCTTCCCCACCCAACACTAACATCATCAATTCTTTTCTCATGAGAAGGTACTGCTATTCCAGTCACAGACTGGTGGGCCAGATTTAAGGATCCACTCTTCAGCTCTGAAGTAAATGAAGACACTGAGGAGAACAGACAGGAGAACAGACTAAGGTGCCTACTGAGCTCCGAAACAAACAAGTCCTTCATGCACGCAGTCCATGCTGAAGACATGCCACATGCATCAATGAGCTCTAGCTGATCATTACCAGCATTTCACTTCTACTCTCAGTTAGCTCATCCATCTCTTTAGTTGTTCAAATCAGGATCCTACTTTGTTCTTGGAATAGCAGGTAAGCTGTAGCCTGTTGTAGCTGTATTGTGCATTTGTAGCATACCTTTTGAGAAAGGCCTCCGCATCGAATGCCAGCTGATGCGCCAACCTCAACACAGCTGCAGTTTGCCTGCAGAGATGACCCCAAAGCACATCAGAGGGATTTAATTTAAAGGATTTCATTTAAAGCCAACAGCATCTGGGAACTTTACTCTGTCACTGTTTTCTCACTCAACACACAACAGACTGTTTCTTACGACTGCACAGGATAGAGAAGATGCAGGCAGCAGCACACATGGACCAAACTCACATTTGACTTGAAAATTATTTATGTGGTAGTAGCTCAGATACGCACTCCCTTCCCTTACCATATCTCCAAAATTCAATTTGTCTACAAGGTGAATTTTTTTAAACTTAATTTGAAAATATATTCAAGCTAGTTCTGAAGATGCTGTTGCTAACTTATGCATGATAAACATAGTGAAAAAGTCAGAGTGTAGCAATTCAGTAACACAACTCAAGTGTCCCAAGGCAGGCAAGTAAGCCTTCATTTAAAACTACCTCCCAATTTTGTTCAGTCTTCCATACAAGCTGAAAGCGAGTCCATAATATGATTTCAATAGGAAAGTTAGTTTGACGAAAGATCTAATAATTTTTACTAATGCTATAACTGTTTGCTGTTAAGCAGGGAAGATTACAGCACTACCAGGGTTTTGGATATAGAACAAACATGAGATTTTCACTATTCCCAATTAGAAATAATTTGTTTCTGAAAAGCATGCTTGAGGAGTGTGTATATTCCAGCAAGTTAAGTGCTTTAAGAATTATGTATACTTAAGCACTACCACTCCCAAAGCAAGAGAAAAACTTCAAAGTTTTTCTTTTTTCTTCAGAAAGAAAAACTTCATTTTTTTCCCTTGTTTTATGCTTTTAAAACAAATACTGAGAATGCGTTAGCGATTTCTAGGTATAGTTCTTCTTTCTATAAGATAAGCTGCAAGCCCACTACTGATCATTAGTTCCCAGCCACACAACAGCTGAGGCAAACCAGAAGCACTTGGGCTTTCTGCCATAGCCCTGCCATTACACAGGTCTTTTCTGTGACACACCTTGGGCTCTGTTCTAGAGTAGTCACAAGCGCTGCCATTCGCAATCAGCTGTGGTGCTGCAGCATAGAGACCGACGAACATAGATCATGAAGGTGTGCAGGTGCAGCAGAAGCAGGGCACAGAACTGGGGGAACCCCCGGGACCCAAGGAGCACCAGGTGGCGTCAGCCACTCGTCCAGCCGGACAACCACAGCCACCACCTGCTCACGGCTCGGTAGCCCCATGGGGTTCAACACTCTCAGTTGCCTTGCTATTTAAAGCAGCACAGTCTGGTAAGACACAGTAGAAGAGTCTCTTCCCTACAAGAGAACCTTACTAAAGCTCAGCGTAAGGAAGAACACATCTCCATGGCGTTTCAGTTACCTGCTTTTTCCCAACTCTCTTCCAGTGCCAACAGTCATCCAGTAACAAGCCTGTTTGAAGCACTGAACTATTAACAGCTTGGGAAACATCAGATCTCAACCCAATTCAAATAATGTACTTGCAAGAAACTGTTATAACCCAAGAACAGCTTCTGCCTGCATCCCCATGTTGGATCATGCTGGCTGCAGTTATTGGAAGAAAGCGGGGTTTGTGTCATTAGACCTTACAGGACACTAAGAGCTAGGAAACGCCTTAGGCTCTTCTATTCCAAGAATCCAGAAAAAAACAGAAGCCACGTTTGAAACTAGCTGAAGTCACTTTAGT
Organism: Anser brachyrhynchus; assembly: GCF_964034855.1. Lineage (NCBI taxonomy): Eukaryota > Metazoa > Chordata > Aves > Anseriformes > Anatidae > Anser > Anser brachyrhynchus. Next base: position 73,235,605 of record NC_137696.1, read on the forward strand.
CTCATCTATATTGAAGCCACTGAAGCCATAGCTAACCAAGCAGGAAGGATTCAGAGCAGCACTAGGCAACCACTCCTCCCACATTTCTTCCTGAAGGGATGTGCTGTGCCTGGACAACAAGAGCTCGCCAGCAGCCAAAAGATTACTGCTTCCATACTACCCAGGCCTATAAGAAGCTCACCTTGTACAGATTAGCATTAGACCGTATTACATATGTTGTCTGAAGAACCCGCCAGCTGAACACCGAAACAGTTGCTCAATGTGAAGTTTCACAGGGTTAGAGGACCCACAGCAGGAACTACACGACGCTGGTATCAAGTGTTCCAGTGACACAAAGCCACGACGCACTTGGCTCCCCCATCTAGGTGAGCACACTGAGTACACAAATAGTTTTATGCGTTGATCACATCTACTCAACTACCAAATAGTCTGGAGGAGCCTAGAAGGCTAGATTGCAGCTAATAAAAGATTATTTGGTTTCCTACTGTACTTTATTCTTTCAAAGAATTTCTAAAAGAAAATTGGTCAGAAGTAAAAGTTCACTGGAGAACTAAATCCAGTATAAAGAAACTCAAGTTCTCACCACAGTAAAGTAGTACTACAGGCTTTAACAAGACTTCAAGCAGAAGCATCTCTTCAGGAGCTCTAAGTATTGAAATGCCAAGACTCTGCATGCCCCCTGAAAATGCTCTAGACTTGTCCCAGGCTATTTCTGGAAAGCTTCTGATAACAGAAATAACACTCAAGGAACATCTCATGACTAGCAAATAACTTTAACAGGAGGAGGTATCTAATACCGGCCAAAGGCTACCCAGCAGGTTAGCTCAGCTGCTGCTCCGTAACTGCAGCCACAGCCTTCTGACTGCGGGAGAGCTGCATTATTTCCTCCGAGACAAGATCTTGACTAGCATAGATGGATTTCTACCAAGTAATAGGACTGGGAACACAGAAGTCCACAAAAATAAATCCTTGATCAAAAACCTATTTAAATCAAGATTTAGCCAATCTGAATTTGATAACCAAGGCACACACTGTAGCATGAACCTTGTTAGTGCTTTGATTTGTTGCATAGTCAGGAAGTATTTCGAAAACTGGGAGAAAGAAAAAGGCCCCTAAACACCAGAGACAACACAAGAATGCCATCTTAGGCCCTGCTTGGGAAAAGTGTCTGGTTTGCACACCACAAGACATATCACACCACATTTATTACAGCACAAGACAGCTATTTGTATTACAGTTCTCTTGCATTATGCAAGGACTCGTACTCCAGTCTTCTGGAACACTGATTTTCGCAGATTCAGAGAAGACAGCCAGGTACTCAGTAAGGATCCCCAAGTATTACTCGGTGTCTCTGTACCGTACCGGGTTCTCTTGCCATTGTCCTTGAGACTCAGCTAACCGCAGCCAAGCTGCCCTTAGAGTTACTAGTGCGGCTGCTGCAACACACCGGGGTCAGTTGGGATGCAGTTACTTAGTTTGAAGAGCTATGAATATGAAAACTATCTTCTTTTTAGTCAGTTTGTCAAAAATACAGAAAGTCACTACTATAAACACACAACCAGCTTATCTGCTATTTCTTCTTCTCGGAAGAATGCCACACTTCCCCCTTTTTCCCATAGGCGATCCAACTAAGGTCACATTTTTAATTTAAGCCTTCTACAGGAAGCTGACAAAACAGTTCCTTCCAGAGGACACAGCCATGGAAGAGCACTCTTGTAAACAAAGTTTCCTGCTTCAACGAGAAAAATCTCACTACTACAAGGATGCAGTGAAGGAAGAAACAAAGCACACTCCACTCCATCTAATTAAGAAGCAGAGCCCTGGTCATCATGTCTTCTTTGTGGCCAGTATCAGTGGTGACAGCACACCTTTGCTGGGTCAATGGCTGGTACAGCTGTACGAGCACAGCCCCTCACTGCAGCAGCTCAGCACACCACAGCTAAGTCCCACCACCTGAGAAGATGAAAATGAGCGAAGCACAACCAAGATTCAGCCTCTACTACTGAGGGGAGCACACAGTACGTGACTTTTTCCAGTTTCACTTACTAGCGTTACTGCTGAGGGTTCCGTCCATCCGTCGCCTACCATTCAGAACTAGATTTAGCAACAAGTCTGTGAGGCACTGCAACGCCCTACTTAGCCATAAGCCCATCTGGAAGCGCTCGATGCTCAATCCAGGCACCGTAAGAGGCTCAGCATGGAAGGAAAGGCTAATACCCGCTATCACCAACAGCCTGAGTACACTCAAGCCACGTGAATGACTACTTGCTCAGAGCTCACTCTCTGACACCGTTTTAAAAGGCTCAAATTCCTTTTGCTGTGCAAAGCACAGATATGGCTGGTATCCCACAAAACGCAGTGAAAGCCTGTGAAGAACATGGAAGTGTAATAGCAGGCTAATCTCATCAAGCCTGAGAGTTTGGCAAAAGCTAATGATTTAAAACCACTTCATTGCTGTGGATTAAGGCTTGCCTTCATCAATTATGTACCAACAAATTGGAACTCAAGGTGCTAATTAAACCAGCATATCAAAGGGACTAATAGAATTAGCTATGGAAAAATATTATTTCCTGAGCTGAAAGTGAAGAGATCACACCTACATTTTCAAATTTTAAGGATACTAACAAAACTTACACCCATGTTAAGTTGCATGCTAGGAACTAATATATGGGAACAGCAAACAAACTCTATACAAAATAATTTATTTCTGAACTGCTGACAAAGACAATTGTTCTGCAAGGTTACTTCAACTACAATCCTCTTCAGAGGTCATAACCTCGTCATTTCTGGCCATCATCTTTACAGTCCTCTCTAACAGTCAGTCTTGGATCTGACTGGATCTCAGCACGTGTTCTGGAGAAGCAGAAGTAGCTTTTCCACAGTGAAAACATACATGATAGAAGTTCTGACGTCTCCTTTCCAGACAGAATCTCAGTGACAGTGGCTGCTTAAGCATTTGCGAGTGTTGTCTCCCTGCTCAGCGCTGTTCACTTTGCAATCATTCAAATCTGAAAAGCGAGAGCACTAAGAAATGTGATTCTCAGCTGGATCTGTTCCTCAGGTCAGCTCACGTACATATTTGCACAGTACAATGCAGAGATCTGAAGAGATTAAGTGTACAGAAGCAACAGGCAATATTGCAGATAGTTGGAGGTTTAGCAGAAAATACAGGGACCCCATACACTCAAGTCTCTCTCTTCAGGCCACAATGGAAACTCCTACTCTTGTTTACTATCAATATTGGGTCTGCTCCACTTAGCCTGGTTGAATCCTTTCCAAGCTGAGAGCAAAAACATCAACACATAAATAGCTTTTCAGAAGGCACTGCCTTCTCTGTCCTTGAGAGGACACGCAAACCTTCTATACCATTGCTTGGCTTCCAAACGAGGAAGGAAGTATTCTCCCACTGAAACACAATGTAACAAAGTTCTGCAACGGCCCTATGCAGGTCAGTTTAAATTGGTAAGTGACTAGTGTTAAGCCCAGTTACTTATAAAGATCTTAGAAAGTTTGGTGAAAGTCAAGCCACTTGAGTCTTATATCATGTATGAAGGCCCAGACATGAAACAAGAGCTATCAGTGGCAGTCATTAAAGAAAAAACAAACAAAACACACAGAAGCCTATGCTCAGGGAAAGGCCTCCACAGATGCTTTTGCTCCCTTGATCGCAACAGATACCACCTATTTTGGTAGGATGCACAGCTGAGCTTCTCCTGAAAGACGACTACAAGACAAGTGTTACAGACAGTACCTCTACCCTGCCATAAACATACAGAGCTGGTCTAATTTACATGACATCTCTAGATGGCCATCAGAAGGGGCTCAAAACAACAGCTGAACATTGGTGTCTGACAGTCTCACCACTGACACTAAGCGCACCGAGATCTTCAGCGTGAAGCTCTCTCCTCCAGAGAGGACAGGAGCATAGGAGGCCGTCCATCTCTTGGATTATCAGCTCTTCAGAGCTGAAAGCTTGCCTAGTCTCAGTTGCGGATTATCCCTCAGCAGCTGGGCAGGAAGTTCAGCTAAGGAAATCTTGAATATGGTTGGTTTCATCTTCTCGACAGGAAATAGCATGAGAAGGACTTTTCCATGATTGCTGCACAGAATCTGAGCAATCTGCTTGCTCAGATTGCTTCTGAGAAGAAACTCAGATCTAACCTTTATGATTCTGAGTGATGTGGAATCAAAATATCCACAAAAGCAAGAGTGCCTTATGCCTGAGACCCAGTAACAAATGAAATCACAGATCAGACACAAACAACACCAGAGCTTTCGCATGTGCTTACCCAGAGCTAACTCAAGCTTCATGTACCACAGGTGCTTATGCTGAACGCAGACCGTTTCTTTCAGTTCACCACACCAGCAGGCTGTACCCATTCAAGTTCAACTACCTGACAACACTGCCTCTTCACAGGAGAACGAATGCATGAAAACAGGTGGCTACTGACACCCACACCCAGCCCTGGATGTCCGTACCCTGCTCAAACCGAACCTGTGGGTGCACAGAGCCCTCGGCTCTCCACCAGCAGACCCCAATGGGCACGGCGCCCGGGCACCAGGGGCTCTGGCCAGCTCGGGGCCGGGGCACCCCCCCCGCACTCACCGTTATGGTCGTAGACGCTGACGTAGGAGATGCCCACCGCCATGCACCACACCACCAGGCTGGCCATGTCCGCGTAGCTCGGCTCCTCCTCGGTCACCACCAGCCCCACGTGCACCGGCAGCTTGCGCAGCGCCCTCCCGTCGGGCCGCCAGCGCCGCCGGCTCAGCGCCGCTCCGCGGGGCCCCCTCCTCCTCCCGCCCCCCCCACCGCACTCCCGCCGCGGCGCGGGGCCGGCCGGCCGCAGGGCGAGCGCGGCGGGGGCGAGCAGGGCGCACGAGGCGGCGACGACGGCGGCGGCGGCGCGCGGCGCGGCGAGCAGGGCGCGCTGCAGGCAGAGCAGGGCGCGCAGCAGGGCGTGCAGCGCGCGCCACGCCAGGCCCCCCGCGCCGCTCATGGGGGCGCGCGCGGCGGCGCCAACGGCCGCAACGGTAACGGCGCGAGGCGGCGCGAGGCGGCGCGGGCCGGGAGGGGCAGGGGAAGGCCGGGAGGGTGCCGCCGCCTCAGGAGCGGGCCGCCGCCCGCCCCGCCATCGCCTCACTGAGCCCGAGGCCCCCGCCCGGCCGCTGCCACCCGCGCCGCCATATCCCGGCCCCCGCCCGGCCCCTTCCCCTCTCACCCCCCCACGCGCCCGCACGCCGTTGGCCGCCCGGCGCAGCCGCGTCACTTCCGCCCACGGGGAGCGAGTGACGTGGCGCTGCGGGAAGGGGGGGGGAGGAGGTGGGGGCGTGGCCTATGGGCGACGGGCGTGGTCTGCGGGCAGTGGGTTGGGCCCGCGGCTGGTGGGCGGGGCTTAAGGGCGGGGGGCGTGGCCTAAGGGTGCGGGAGGGAGGTGGCGGCCAGGTGCGCCCGGCAGCCATCATGGCGGCGCCCCCACCCAACGGGGCGGCCATCTTGTGGTGGCCCTGGGGAGCTGGCCACGGCAGGCAGCCGGCATAGAGCCTCTACCCAGGAGAATTACATCTTCTGCGTTAACGCAGAATTTTCTGAAGCCCCCCTGCCTTGTAACAACTCCTAGACCAAAAGCCCTGGAGGCACAAACTCAGTTCCTCACAAGCAAAACACGGAGTTGGAGCTATCGAGTTGTGCACCCAAACAGATGGAAAGGCTAAAATGACACAAGCAGGCACCTAAAGCGCTCTACTGAAACACTCCATCAATACAAAATAAAATGATAAATCCCATGCCATAAAAATGTTTTGTTGGGAAAGTAAATCACCTCAGGCAATATCCAACAAAGAGCAATACCCAACAGAAATAACATTGAAACTGCTAGGGGTGCGTGTGCCGTTCCATAAACATCTATATCTTTTATCTACCATCAGCATAGCTGCTGACACATTCAAAAGTTAAACTGTAAAGCTAAATTAACTTTCATCTCTTTGTTTAAGTTGCGCAGCTTAATGTTTGGGTGCCTAAGAAACCCAAGCGCCAGTTGCGTTTGCCTTGGTGCTGTAACTAACTAGCTGCACTCTGACATCTGACAAAACAGACTTTATGAATGTGAGTGATTATTCGGTTACTGAATGCCAGCAGAAGATAAAGAATAATAGAAACTGTTTGCTTTGAAAAGTAATTTGCTGGTGTTATTGCTCCTTACTTATCAGCTGAGATTTATGAACTGCCAGCAAGCCCCTTAGATTACTGTTTGTAATTCACTGTTTTTAGTGGTCTTGGTATTCCAATTTTGTTTAATTTTCAAGCGCTTTGGGAACCGCTTGATAATATTTGCACATACATCAGAGCTGATGCATATACTGTGAAGCCCTTTTGTGTTGCAAAAGCCTGGAAGGTTCCCACCAGCAAAAGGGGGCACTTGCAGTGTGTGCTGCCACATGAACCCCAAAGTATTATACATACAACAACTTGAGCTATACGGTAGTCAATTAGTTATTCAGTTACCGAAATAAACTCTTGGAATAACTTTGTCTCATTGGACCTTACCCTAATATTTGGCAGAGGTAGAAAGCTATTTCCTGAGAATATTCCCTTTTTCTGTTTACAATAATAGAAATGGGTCAAACTCACCCCAGTGTTTTTATGCATCACTATTAATTAACTTTGGAACAAGTACTAAATCTCATTCACAAGGACCGATTCTTCTGTTTGTTGTAGTTGCCAGATGAGCTTTCCGTGCTCTGCCTGGAGCTCAGTTAATTTAGTCTAATGCCATTTAAAATAGTCTAAAATAAATAAAAGAGGCAAGTAGTTCTGGAAAACTGAAATTCATTTTTCAAAAGCAAGGATCTCTAAACAATCCTGAGAAATTACCCACGTCAGTGTAATTCTCCATCTTGAACTGAGTTTAAATGTGTTGAATGCCAGACTACAGGTAATAGCATCTTGCAGTATTGCAGGATTTTATTTATGGGGTTTTTATGCAACTCTAAGAATGCTCTACTATAAAAAGGTCCATACAGAGTTACAGAGTGCTTTTCTAAGAGATTGTTATTGTATTCTTATTTCCCTCAAGCTACAGAGTACTAATGGCATTGAAAAACGGCCAATTCTTTTACAATTTTCAGTTTACAATGGCATCGTTATTATAGCCCTTCTGTCACCAGCTATTAACATTTATAGTATGAATTAAAGAGGAAAATTTAATGGCAGCCCAGCAGGCTGGTTGTCAGTAGTGATACTGGTGGTGGTGGGCAGCTCTAGACAGCTTTCAGATTCACCATAGACTAACCGCGGGGTTAATCTAGTTCATAATCATAGTAATCATCATCTGTGTTTACTGCAACGCTGGCAGCCTCATTGAGTTTCATTTTCTTTCTGTCCTCTCTGCCTTTTTCCATGGAAGACAGATTATCTTCACAGTGCTGCAGAATCTTTTTGGAAGACATCCAGCTTTCTCCTCGGCTTTCTGCTGGTGCCGCGCACTGCCCTCCCCTGACATCCGTTCCTTTGGCCATCAGCACTCTTCTGGTTCTGAGAAGGTCACAGGTGCAATTCCAAGGGTTTCCATCTAAATAGAGATGCCGGAGGCGAGGTAAATACTCCAAGACTTTGCGATCCAGGGCAGATATCTTGTTGTTCCGTAAATTTAAAACCTGAAGCTGTTTCAAGTCTTTCAGTTCTTGTTCTCCAACGTCCTCTATGTCATTTCCCTTTAGATCCAATCTAGCAAGGGTATCTGGAAGTCTGAATAAAAATAAAACAACACAAATCTTTTATGTTCATTATATTGATTCTGCTTGTCCAAGCACATCTGACATAATAAATAAAACTATCACTAACAAAAATGTAGTCTTTTGAAAAAAAAAAAAAAAAGTAGTGGTCCTGAAATGTTAATATTCTTTTTTCTTTTTTTTTTTTCTATTCTAAAGTTGTTGGAATACGATCTATGGACACTTGAGCTGTTTTCCCAAATTAATTCAGTTCTGAACTGTACATGTTTGTGCAGCTGAGCTAAACAGCAATTTTAGTCCAGCCATACAATAACAAAAGTTTTTAAAGTCTAGTTTATTTACGATCTACTGTTTTTCTCCTGCTCTAGTCAGTGAAAGCTGTTTAACAGAAAAGCCATTTAATTGGTGTGGAATGTTTTTAATAAATTCAATTTGATGTTAACTTAAAATCATTTTACTAGCGTAGTATGCAAGGAGATGAGATTAAGAGTCATGGTTAGAGACTTTAAGGAAATTTACTCAATATAACTGTAAGGCAAATAATAAATAATAACACCAAGAACCATTTAGAGTTGAACAGCAGTGTCCCACAACTAGTAAAGGCTGAGGTGGGTTTATCTCAATGTAATGATTTTGAGATACCTTTGAAAATTAGAGGGTACACCGTGACCCCCACTGGCAGGTTTCTGTGAAGCTGAGTTTGACCTCTTGGCTGAAAGGCAACTGCCATATTTGTGCTAATCTCACAACTTCATTAGGAATATTTCAAGAGTAAGGCAGTTCTGTAATGTGCTGTATTTCCTAGGTGAGATGAGGATTTCACATGTTGAAATTCTCACACATCTGAGTCATTGCACAGAACCTGGTCTTACTGGTGCTTGTGGCTGCAATAAACTTGTTTTGAAACCTAACCACAGTCAATGATAATAGTTGCTCAATGTGACAAAAGGAGGTAGTCTGGGGTGAAATCCTAGAGCCAATGATGTCAAAGGCAGCAGGATATCATTTGAGATATTTATCCAGACAGATTACAGTCTAAAACCTGTACAGTCTAAACCTGTAAAGGCTTTGCAGCTCTATTGTTTGACTTCAGCTTCTGTTGATCTTGAGGAAATAACTACATCGGAGCATGTGATGAATGATCCTGCTACTGGCAGAGAAGCCGTGTGCATTCAGCAGCTGACCGTGGCAGCCATACAGCCATACCACTGCCGCTCCAGGGAATATCATCAGTCTCTTCCCTGCGTTCTGACCACTCCCTGCAAGATTTTCTGGAGCATGGGCTCTTCTGTATGAGTCATGAAATACTTGGACGTGTTATGGATGTAAGTTCTGATAATTTCATGTCATTATTTCCTTTTCAGAATAAAATGAAATAACTTTCTTTTTCCCAATTCCCACTAAACAACCACTAAGACCTATTAACTGTGGCACACTAACTATATTCTTTAACCTGTGGCACAAGTTACTTGTTGTTCTCACATAACTATCAGAGTAATACTTTTATTTCTGTGTGTCCTTGCAACTAACTGGTGATCAACAGGTAGATGCGTGGACACACACAATTAAATTAGGTACATAAATTTTACTTCTTGTCATTTTTTCCCACTTCATGTTTATAGCCTCTCCTTGAAATTTGTGTTCATTGCTGAGTTGAAAATAAAAGACCCAATATCTCCCTAAAAGCTGCACTGTTTAAAGGCTAATAGAGGACTCCTTCCTGTTAATTCTTGTGACTACAAAGGTTGTAAAATAAGATGGATTAGACAATACTAATGTAACTAGAAAGCATTAAACATTCCTGTCAAGGCAGACTGAAATCAAATATTTATACACCACTAAATTACTTTCTGATTATAAAGCTTCAACCAAATAGATTCAAATGCTAAAGGACCTCGTTCTAAGCAAATTGAAATTTTACTGCATTATTTATTTGGGCCAGTTAAACCTGTCCACAAGCCATAAAAATAAAATTTACTAGTGTGGTTGTGTTAAAGAAGCTGATGTTAATGGAATTACATTACTATTTTTATGCCATCTTATTGCACAGTTTTTATGAAATAACAAAATTGCCACTTTATATCAGAGCAGCCTCCATTTGGTTTAACACACCACCACTGATAATGGCCGGGACCATCACTCAGATGAATGTGAGAGAACCTGTGAGCAAGGCATTAAGGAATCCAGTGTGCCCAAGGGATGTTTCTTCTGTGCTACTTTGACTGGAATTTTGCTTATAGCCTGAAGCAGGACAGTTATAAGCCTTCCAAATACCTTGTAATGTGTGAATTTAATGAAGTTGGGGATGATAATATCCACCGAAGAAACACATTCTTTTTGACCAGACTCAGCTCCTGAAATCTTAATACTCTAACAATAATAAACTCAGTGTGGGTTGGTGGTAACATCAGCGTTTAAATTGCCATCTTTCTTTTTTACTGAATGCTCTATTTATTTTGTGTTATGGGAGAAGACAAATGTAAGCAGCAGTGTAACTAATCTGTAATCACTGTTATACTCTGCTAGCAGATTCCTCCTATTCATGTGTTGATTAAACAAAGTAGTCTTACTGGCAGTGAGAGATGTGAAAGGAGGAGGATCACCGGGGGCCACAGATGTAATGAAAACAGCTGCAGTACTATGATGAGACTGCTAGCAAAAGTGCTTATTAGTGCCAGTTATGGCAGTGGGTTTATGCTATGGATGGGCTTCTACTATGACCGGGTCTGAATGCAGATTTTTTCTCAGTTTGGCCCTCATTCTCCTAACGTAAGGGGGGAGAGATGACACCTGTGAAGCAGCTATCCTCAGAGTCACTTACCTCAGTGGGATAGAAATCAGGAGATTCTGTTCCAGTGCCAGGTTAGAAAGCTGTGCACACTGCTGAAGAGCTCCTGCCTCAAACGTGCTGACAGCATTGTTGTCAAGAAACAAGTGTTTGAGGTCTTGTAGTCCTTGGAAGTCCTGCGCTGTCACCCTCTGAATCAGGTTATTGCTGCAGTCAAGTTTCTGCAGCCTGCCTGGCAGCCTGGGTGGCATAGCCTGGAGCTGGTTCTTAGACAGCTCCAGCGTTGTTAAGTTAGGAAGAAGCTGGGCACCATCTACTGATGTAAGCTGATTTTCTGAAAGGAAGAACTCAGTCAGGTTTTCTAGGTGTTTCATGTCTCGAAGTCTTACTGTTTTGAGCCGGTTTTTCTCTAATTTTAGTGACAGCAAGGACTTAGGTAGGTCAAGAGGCACTTTTGTCAGAAAGTTGCCACTTAAACTGAGAAACTGTAAATTTTGGAAAGATGCAAAAAAGCTGGGTGGGAAAGAGTTTAGTTTATTATCAGCCATGCTCAGATGCTGCAGCCTAGGAAGCTTGAGTGGTGCAGACACAGATTCCATGTTGTTGCCGTCCAGAATCAGACTTTGTAAATTGCAGAGGGAAGAAAACGCACTCAAAGGCAGAGTCGCAATCAAGTTGTTCCGGATATCAAGCATCCTTAGTTTCATCAAACCTTCAAAATCCGATGCATGCAAAGTGGTGATGGAATTATCAGCGAGTTTTAAAATCTCAAGGCCGGATGGGAGGAAGGTGGGTATTTGCTTTAGCTGATTTTTGTAGAGTTCCAGGGACTTCAAAGTGTTCAGGGCTTTGAAAGTGTTGTTTTCTATCGATTCTGTGCCACTGCACGACAGGACCAGCTCTTCAAGGGCCGACATTCTTCTGAAGTCAGTAATCTTAAAGAGATAAAAATAATTCATGTGACAGACTGTATTTATGAATCTCCTCACTGATTACTTCTTCTGGGTGCTCTGACCATTGCTAGCTTATATTCTTAAAGAATGAGAAACTAAGAGAAACGGAGCAGTAATGGTAGAGGTGTCACTGTAGGTACCTGCAGTTTGACAGTATTTACTTACATTTCTAGAATTGTGTGAAGTCCATCTTTTGTCTAGTTTTGAGCAAAGACACAGGCCTGAAGAAGGAATATTCCTTTTATTTCTGCCAGGCAGATACCTATGTCAAATGGATAGCTAAATGTCAGCAGTGGCAGAGGTCCTTACAGGGGGTGGATGGTTGCTACATGTTCACTGCGCTCAGCAGAGCTTGCTGGTGCGCGTCTGGGTTCATCATACAGCCATTTCTCTGTATCACCATTGCAGCACGTATTCCCCAGATACGTGGATATCATCTCTTCTCCTTACTATGAATTTTTGGCAGGAAACTAAAATCTGACACCTCTATTTCTTCATTCCTTCTGCTCTCTCTCCTTTTCCTTAAAGTAAAAACTTCACATTTGGAGATGACCAAACCAAACATGTCAGATCAGTTTGGTCTGAAAATCATGTGCATGGAATAGATTGCTTTTACAGCAACTTAGTTTTTGTTACTGAGTAGTAAACAGATGCTTTGTAGTGGTAAAGGAAACTTAGATGTTGACTGGGACCATGATATATAGGAGCATAGTAATTTTTTCATTTTTTTTTTGTGCTTTGTTGGAACCTGCTTGCTTATCAAGCTTGCCATCTTGTGTCTCAAGTTAAGAAACAAACCTAAATGAACCTGGCAGCCTCCTCTAAGCCAAGAAATGAGGAAACATGGAATGAGGGTAAGTAAAGGAGTTGTCAGAGCACACCAGTTACTTTAACAGTAATTCTTTGAAATTTTCAGAGATGCTGCTCATTGACCTAGGTGCTCGATTTTTAAAAATGCATTTATATGGGAATCACTGAAAGCTCAGAGCAAAAGGAGCAGGTGTTCTGCATGGGAGAGGCAGGAAGGAGTATTCTTCAGTTAGTTTTCCTTCAGGTGTCTGGTAAACATCTCTCTGCAGATCTCAGTACACACCAGTAACAGATGTTAAACTAACACTACAGTCTGCATGCTATTTCCCTCAGCGCTCATTAGGTACCAACACATTTACTCTCATTGAGTAACACTACAAACATGTTCTACAGCATAATCCCTCATCCCAATGAGGAATCTACAAGGAAAGCAGTACAAATCCTTTTGGAGCTCAGGTACTGTATAGTAGTTTTGTTTTACAATCCTCATTGAACACGTTTGACTATCATACTTGTGTATCTTGAAACAGCTGAAGAAAGTGCCTGTTAAAAGGTTCCTTCATTTATCCAATTCCTGCCTGCTTTCTGAGTTGTATCTCTTTACCTTACCTACAAACTCCCCATTTTAACTTCTGTTAAAATTAGAGCACACACAGCTGTGAAAGAGGAATTCATTTTGAATTTCATTTTCATTCAGATTTCATTTTGCTTTGGTATCCCCACGTGTCACTAGATTCTAGCTACATTCAGGCTGTCTTGTAAAGTCACTTCTGAGCACTGCAAGATTTTGATGCAGTTACTGGGAAAGTGTAGATATGGAGCTTCTACTGATGCAGGTTTCTCCATCAGTTACACTTGATTTCAGTAAGGGAATTTACTTCTATTAAAAAAAAATCTCAAGAGTAAATAACAAAGCCGGCCATTTCCTGATCTCCTGTAACTGCAGTTTTGTAATATATATGCTCATTGATTTGTTATAAAGCAGTTGTAGAATCATGCGTCCAGTTTTGGTCACAGCTGGGAGGCTGATCTTGCAAAGGTTCATCATGAGAAGTCCGATAGGAATGAACTGCATTGCTCGAGAGCAGAAAGGACTATGCATACAGAAGTGATAAAAAAGTCCTAAGGAAATTGAAACAAATATAAACCTTTGTAGGTTCAACACATTTTCTACTATTAGTTCAAAAGCAGTATTTCCTGCTTTTCCTCAGCTGATCGCTGTATATCTATATCTCTAAGAAGCTTAATTTTCATCTTATTAAGTGGCAGAGAGCTATGCGAAGGTCAACGTACAGACATTCATTCTGTGATGGAGGATTTAGCCTTCTTAATGTGGATTACTATAATTTCTATTTTCCACCTATTTGGTAGGCTTTCCCAGGCTTTGTGGCAGTGCTGTTTTGAGACTTAAACATTTATCCATGCTGTTGCAAACCAGTCTTTCTAATCTGAATCAAGACATATTTGAAAGATTATTAGCCCCCTTTTTGCTGCAAAATGATGTTTTATTCTCTAACTAGACTGTCAGTAAAATGACGGTAATAGGGTTTTACATTTTAAAAATATCTCCTGAAAATGGATCTAAGAGACTGCGGTTGTAATAGAAACTCGTTCATAATTTTCTCATCTTATATATATTTTTGACTTTTTTTTTTCCTTTTTGAATTTTTGTGGACTGGGATTTTTTATAAGCGGTTCCTTAAAGCAATTCCCTGTTGCGGGGGTTAGAGAAGCAATTTATTTTAGCAGATTAAAAAAAAAAAAAAGTATTAATATAGTTAGAAATAACATAAATGTTAAAGTGAGCATAAAAAGGTTATATTTGCTCTTCAAATCAAGGATAAGGCAGAAATTATTGAAAAAAAAAAAAGATGCTAGAAGTAGTCTAATTTTGTTACTACAAGCTCTGTTTGTAACAAATCCAAGGTTGCAAAAATACCAAAAGCAAAAATCCCAGCCAGTTTTTTCAATGATGATCAATCCTGTCAAGAAAAAAAAATGTAGAGTTGATCTGGATAAAACAGATCTGCTTTTTTCTTCCTTTTCTTCAAAACATAGTGGTTTAACATATAAATGTATCTTCTTTTAATTTATTTACCATTTTAATATTAACCAGTGCAAAGTAATGTCCGAAAGTAATTGGTGCTCAGTTAGAAAGAATATTTGTTTATTCTCGTGAGGCTGCTAATTGCCAAACCATATAAAAGCCTGTTAGAGGTCAGCTGTGAAAAGTCTAGGCTTACATTCAATTTCTTTTAAAAAATATTTTATTTCCTCTAAGTTGAGGCAATTGAAGTAATTAAAAAGGAAGGAAAAAAAAATCCACACACTACAGAGTTCCTTTAGCACTTCCAGACACTTAGTTTAGAAGCAGAAATCAAAACCTGTTCCTACAAACACTATTATGTGTGCCAACGGAATTGTTCAGCTGAGTTAATTAAGTATATGCACTTATGATGTCAGGACCTCAAATGCATGATTTGTCTCATGGAGAGAAAACTGAAAAATATAATCACAGACCCATTTAATCTTAAGTAAAGAATCTCCATAATTACAGGCAGCTAGCGTAAAAAGGACTTATTTCCTTTCAGTGATAGAAGTAAGGCATACTGATCAGTTAAATCGACGTATAAAGAGAAAAACTCTCTCCTTAGATGGAGACACCATTTGTTTTGAGCAGCCATAAAACATTTTTTTTCTATTTCTCTGTTCACTTATAACCAACATTTAAATGCTTTATCACAAATATCTGCCTTCTTTAGTCAGACCCTAAGACTGCCTTAGTAGTGACTGAGGGTTTTACAACAGGTGTGGGCAACCAGCCTGAGAAAGGAAAAACGGCTCATCTTCATTATTTCAGAAAGAAAAAAATACTTTTCTTTGGCACAGAAGATATATTTCCTGATAATAATTAATTCAATAAACTATTAGTTTAACAAGAGTACACTGATATAGCTAAATCATACCAATGAACTTTGACTCTTTTAGGTACGTGAACTACAATAAGAAAACCACAGATATCAGTCGCAGCTAAAAGAGAAGTAAACTCTTCCCCAGGGTTAAATAGCAGAATTACTCAGGCTGTTTCTCACTGGGCAGCAGATGTCCCAGATGTTGCTTTCAGCTGCCTTCTAGCCCATTTTATTCAATCCTGAGAGCAAAATCAAAGATGCATTTCAGAGCAGTTCAGGATATGTTCTTTGTAAGAGGACAAGTACACTTAAGAGCAAATATATCTCTTTCAAACAACATTTCTCATCATTGTAGTAAATTGATACACAGCAATTATGCATAATATAGGTAGTTACATTTCCCTTGTGTCTATCTATAGAAAAAAAATAATTTTATTAAATAAATAGGGTGGGAAACAGAAAAGCACTGCTCTGGAGTCCAGTGCAGATGGAACATAAACTGGTAATGACTTTAATAATTCAGTGACGCCTCAGGAAACCTAGAATAAACATTTTCAGGAACACAGTTGGCAGCTTCAATTAGAAGCTATTGTTTATATGGGTTTTAGATAGGCCTAGCATTGCTTTTATAAACATCTCACAGTCTGCCTTGGAGTCTAACAATGCATGACCGAGTCCTGATTACTAACTTTGCTGTCATTTCTAGTAGCAGTTGTGCTTGAAATTTGCAATGCAAGCAGGGGAAGAAACCCTCACTTTCATCCTAGCTATATAAAACCTTTCCCTTCACTATGGAAAAGTATGACATTTTATCAAGAGCAGCAAAAGCTTTCAGCAAATTAAAAAATAACTCTTGAACTCAATGGTTATTTGACCCTATAAAAAGAAGTCAACATTTGGCTCCTTGTTGTGAATTACTACTTTCTGAGTTGCATATAAAAAACCTTTGTGGCAGCATGAACTGGTGCTTAGGGACCACAGGATAATGAAAACACTAGGAATACATATTTACATATATTTATAAAGGTAATCCAAAAACAGATCTCGCACCATTTTATCGGTTTTTAGAACCTGGAATAAGATTCTCCCTTCTCTTCAAAGTCATCACCACCTGGGAAACGCATCTTTCAGTTACAGTGCACTATATAAAGTATTCGTACTGGATTTCTTCCTACCTGGAGTTGTTTAATTTTGCTGTGGCTGATGTAGAGTCTCCTGGTAGTGGAAGGAATCTCTCGGGGGATCTCTGTAGCTCTGTAGCATTGCACTGACTGGGCAGAGTCACAGCTGCATCTTCTCGGGCAAGTGGTACTCAGACCACTGTGAAAAGAAAACAAAAAGACTAAAAGGTAAGATAAATGCATCTTCCAAAACAGGAGCTCCGAAATTGTCTCAGCAACATATAGTGTGAATTAAGCACCAAAGTCCTTTTATACCATGAAAACTGATAAAAGGATATTATGACTGTGTATTTTATCCTAGTGAAAAAACAGCAAAAACAATACGGTAATTTGCCTGGGTTAAAATGTTGGCAGGCATTACAAAGAGTGAGAAACTTAAACAGTGATAAGGTGACTTCACATTTGCAGGTATGCGAAATTAGTGTTATTTATTACCTGACATCTAATCTGCAAACATCCATATTATCTCCAGTTTCCTAGTTTTGTTAAATGTGCCACCACAGAATTAGTGGAGAAAAGATAAAGAGCTGTTTTATAGTGGGGCTGTAAAACCTGTGTATCTTCTGTGACCCAGCATCAGAAACTGTGAAAAATAACTACAACCGACACAGAAGCTTTTTCACTCTTCTTTGTGCATTGTTCATACCAAACAAACAAACAAATGAAAAAATAACAACCCAGGCAGCTATTCAGCTATTATTCTAAAACTAAAACATTCTGTTGGCTTTCTGAATGTCTGTGGTACAGCCGCAGGTTGGTATGCATTTTTTAAAGATTGTACAAAAACCTAAATTACCCATGTTTCTATAATTCACATAAATCAAAGTGTAATTATTCTTGTATTTGAAAATTACAAACGTGGAACATTTGAAATCATTTCATATAAATTGAATGGTGGATGATCAATAAAATAAGACCATGCACCTCATGGCAGGTGGAGAACACTAAGGTTCCCCTCAGTTTTCTCTCTACTTATTACTGCTTTTCTTATATATCTATTAGCTCTGCCAGCTAGAGATGTAAAGTTTTGAAAGGCTTACATTTTGGCATGAGATAATTTTAGGAACCTTCAATGTGTTTTTTATTTTTCATTTTATTTTTTTTTCTCCTTTGTATTCAGCAGTTTGCAACTCACCAAGCAGTGCACCTAGGAAACCCTTCTATCTTATCACACTGATCTGCTTTGTTTTGTTATCCGTTTCCTTCCATCCTCTCCATCATATTTTCAGTAATCCTATTTCCTGAATTCAGAACTAGTCTGGTTATTTTTCTGAACAGACGATGATGCCAAGTCGATTTGACAAAGGGATACCTAATCTGGGGACAGTCCTCAATGGGAATGCCTATTTGATGCTGCTGGTTCTACACCAGACAATTGCCATATTCCTTACTGGAGATCCTTCATTTCTCCTTTATCCCCTATACTGCAAGGACAGAACTGTAACCCAGCGTCTGCTAAACCAAGCAGCAAGAGAAGAAAACCTATTCCTAAAACAATGTGTTGAACTGGCATGTGTAACAATCTGTGCAGAAAAATCCTGCCTGACTTGTGCCATAGTGATCAGGTGAGCAAAAATGAGTGGGCAAGCAGGATTAGCAATGGTGTTTTCAAACAAACGTTTTAACATATCTTGATGTAGGGTTTGGTAGCTGTTTTTTATTGTTGTTGTTGTTCATTTTGTTTTGTTGTCTTCTAAAAGAATCAGAATACCCAGACAAAAGTGTAAAACCTTTCAGCATGCTGACAATTACTTGTGGTATATTTCAGCATGTCCTGGAACTGTCTTTGATCCTTTTCTTTCCATTCACTAGAGTTTAAATGGTGAGCTCAATAAGACCGTAATGTTCAGGATCTTACATAGGTATTTGTGTTCCTCAAAAATGCCATCAAAAAGCAAATGCTTTTTGCTCCAAAGGGTCAAAGGAAATGCAGATAGAGCTCTATAGTACTGCAGATTCAGACTAAAAATTCCTTTAAATAAGAACTATGTGTTGCATCCTTCCCTATTTTGTAAATTGGAAACAACTCAACTGGTATTAGAAGTTATGGCTGTAGTTACAAGGCTGCACCACAGGAAGGTGCAATAATCTTCACGTTTTCGAGTAGCTTTCTATCCTTGGTCTTTTCAAACAAATAGAAGGAAACTTCATTGGTTTAACAGTTTGTGTGATATTAACAATGATTTAATCAAGAATAACATTCTGTATCCATTAATTTTTTGTATATGTCTGCTCTCAGCAGCAAGGTATTTTGAAGTGATAGCTATGAAAGATGGTCCTATTACATTGGTTTTGTGCAAATTCTGCCTTTGCTTTTGTACAAAACTGTGAGCTGTGGTTTTTTTTTGTATTGATTGTAGGCAACCTGATGGTAAGAAAGCTGATGAGGAGGCGCAGGTCCATGTGAGTGCAAGCCTAACAGGAATATGGGAACTACACAAAAAGGTGAATGAACATTCCAGGTTCTCTAGTGTGGAAGGAACACTGCTGGCTCTGTGAGTGGACATGAAGAACATAAATCACTGTCAACAGTCTTCATGCAAACTCTCCATACCTTTCAATGGGGATTCCTGTGCAGAGTAGAGTTAACAGAAGTTGGAAGATCTTTCAGTTTTGCTGCTTTTATTTCAGATCTGAAGAAGTGCTCATGTGACTTTAAAATTTTGTTGCTGTTGTTGTTGTTTTTCAAATATACCAATTACCCTAATGAAAATAAGATTATATTTTTGCACAAATTTTACCTCATACAAGATTTCATCTTCCACAGTACTGGTGTTTGGGCCTTTTCTTTCTTCACCAAAGTCAGAGGTTAGACAAAAGCACATGAACATATGTTAAGATGTAATTTTTATATGTTTAACGTAAGATTACCTTTAGAAAATCAAATAAAACTAAGGCAACATTAAAATTAGAAGGAAAAATTGCAAAATTATTTTAGAAGTTTAGAAATTTCTGAATTAAGATAGTTCATAAAAGCTGAAGGTGGATCCTTTGTAATGTGCTTGATGGTACAAACTGCACAAGCAAATGTGCAGTCCTACCACAAAGGACACAGGGAAGCCGAGCTCTTACAATTAGCATGGTCCTTGCCTTTGGAAAGGAGATATTGCAGGAAAAGACCAGTTTAAGACCTGCAGAGGGCATGGGTAGGAGCTTGGTCCCTGAGGGATATCACACTCACAAGTAGTTTGGCAACTGGGAGCTGCTAAGTGATGGCGTATGCTTGAAAGAATCCTTGGCATATTTAGCTGCCATATGCTACCAAGTGCCTGCTATGGAGTACGTGTGAATTTATAATTATTTTTTCTGGAGGTTTTTAACTTGGATTTGGACCAGTTTTCCATAGGGACAACAAATGGCGTTTGTCTGCTGCAAAGGTTGCCTCCAATCAAATTCTTCTTGCCAGAGTGGATAGGCCTGCTAAGAGAAACAATCGTAACGTTTTTAAAAACATTATGCTTCCCTTGATCATCTGTTGAAATAATTTCAACTGCTTTCCAGGATTGTTTCTTAAACAAAGAGCCTCAGAGTGTTAGACTGAATTAAGAATGTCAACCTAGACACGTTGTAGGCAAATGATTTATATCTAATTGATGTAAGGATTATACATTTATCAACAAAATTTTGTGTTTCTTCCTACAAAATAAACCTGCAAGTAGAGTTTTGCAAAGACAAACAGAAGCCTGTCTGAAAAAGGTGTCTCAATTTTCTTCATAAGCCAAGATTTTTTGTGGAAATATTTATCATCTGCTTTCACAGTGTGTGGAGAATATGCTTTCTAACTCCAGGCAAGTTCATCTTCATACACCGGGAACAGCTGCTGAACGACTTAAAGCAGATTTTCCTCCATACTGTAAGTAGGTAGCTTTCTTTTTCCTCTTCTACACTGGCTACATAGAACAGATGAAAGTGATAACTCCTTTTGAATTTCTCACATTTTGCCTGTCTGTGGCACTTGTGCATTCCAGAGAAACTAGCACAGTGAAGCCTACTGAAAAGGAATAAAATTTCTTAAACAAAAATCCACATATCCAAGAGTTTTAGTTACTGCTGGTTTTGTGATAGCACTGAGGAGTGTCAACCAAGATCAGGTGTAGCTGTGGCAGACACCCCAAACAACAAATAAGCATCCACTTGGGGGAGGCCAGATTAAATAATTTCATAAACATATCCCATTAACGCAGCCATAGTTAGCCTTCAAAGTATCCTTACTAATGGCATGCTCTTGCTGCCATCAAGAGCAGTGACCATAAAACCACAGATTACTATGTTGACAGTTTTCTTGATATTACTGTTTTTACTAGTAATGATATTCCAAGTTAGTCCCAAAAGAAATGAATAATGGGGAATAAAGAGGGCAGATAAAATTGTTGAATCCATTCTCAACTTAAAAATTAAATACATGGGTCTTCTGTATAGGAACGTTTATGTAAGATCTGTAATTACTCTATTTGAAACTGTGCTCTTGCAGTGCCACCTAAAAATAGAGAGGCAGGGATGGATTGTGCAATTGATATCAGACCCAAAGAAATTCTCTTTTAAGGGCTTTGCTCATTCAAAACTGTTTCAGATCAGTAGTTAACAATGGTGACCTGCAAGGGCTTCTCACAGGCCTACATGAAGTGAGCTAGTACTCGCTCTCCTGGTTTCTGTGGATATCTTTAGCCTTTAAGAAGAGTCTGCTAGTAACTGCTCATCAAACAGAACCGGAATGGAGCTTAAATTGTGTAAAAATTGTCTGCTGTTGAAACTGTCAGACATGGAGGAGTCTGAAAGAGCAGTTTCCTAAATTATACCCACTGTGTGCACAAAAAGAGGGCTTCATTCTTCCACACTGTAAAAGTCAAATATTTTTAGCATATGCTTTACTGATTTTTAAAAATAAAACAAAAATTCAGGATGACAAGAGTTAAGCTTAAATGGATATGTAGAAAAAAGCATGGGAAGAAGACCTCAGTAAGCACTGTAAAAAAGAAAAGCTGGTCCAAAGAAGTGACTTGTGGAAGTTGCCTTGTGTAAAGAGAGACCAAAAAGGAGTGAATGTGCCCTCAAAATAGTCGTGAGTGAATTGTTGCTTGCATGGAATCACTGCACAGACTGTAGAAGGCAGCCAAATATGAACTCCCAAAACCTGAAGAGAAGGAATTGTCTAAAGCATAAAAATCTAAAAGGCTTCAGTTTTGTTAGCAGAAAATTTCTGCAATGACAACAAAAAAATCTCTCTCTCTTTAAGATTCAGTGTGTCTGGATAATTTCATCCTCTGTAGCATGCTTTAGAAAAGCACTTTCCAATCACCTAGCCTAACTCCATTTTTAGAACATGAAATCCTTGCTTTATCATCTCAAATTTTCTCCCACACTTCAATACTGCAAAATATTCTTTGTTTTTGGTGTTTCCTCTTTGGTGTCTCTGCTTGTAACAGTACAACCAGCCGGACAATCAAGCCACTCACTGCTTCAGCACTAACCACACAAAAGTTGGCCTTGACATGTGCACACGCTGTAGCCCAGCGTGCACAGCTGGGCAGCTGCAATTACAGAGGTTTGCAGGTGAGCTGACCCTCATGTGCAAACACACATGTTTTTGTTGTAAATTCTTTGCTCAGAGGCTAGATCTAACCAAAGATTTGTAGAGTATCTCACACAACAGTTTCCCAGTCTTGGCATGGATACTGGGTATCAAATATACAGCAAGGAAGATGCTGGTCAGAGTATTGCTTATTTCTTTTCCTTTTGGTTTGGGTATTGCTTTGCTTTGTCTTGTAGGAAAATGTGCCCTCCCCATGCTGAGGGTCATTTACTCTTTGAGCACAAAGTAATTTTTCAGATAATTCATCAGGTACTCCAGTGATCAGTCAAAATATATCAATTCAAATTTATAAAATACTGTTTGTACTCAAATATGCTTAATAGCGGAGTAACACAGAAACTTCACATTCTCTATGCTCTACCTTTTCTAAAATAATTGAAATTATGTGCATTAATTTTATACGAAGAAATTAGACTGTGATAAGCTTCACCCAGCTATGGCACATGATAGGTGAGGTCAAATGAGCAGATCAGGAAACTTTCAGTGAAGTCCTTTTGACATAAAAAGTATTCAGTTATTTATTTATTTATTTTGACAAAATTTCCTGCAACTATTTGAGAGTTAGAAACATTTCTTGGGTGTAGCAGAGCTGTGTCCACACATCAAGGATTCTTACTGCCAGATCAGTTGACTCAAACGATTGCTGTTCTTTAAATATTCTTTGATTATTTTGTTGGTGTTATCAGGGTGGTATATACTACAGTTTACTTAAAATCAATTTAATCTAATTGAAGGCCAAAACTGCTAAGCTTTCTTAGGTTCAATTACATAATGACTGCACGGCTTGCTTACAGAACAGAGTTAAGGTTGTGTGGGTGCTTTTGGCAGACATTTCAAGGGTAACTGGAATTGATCAGAATTTTCTAAGGCTCTTAAAAGTATAGTTTTGAGATAATTAAACTATTCTCGTGTTTACCCTTATATCAGTGATATCTGCTTTTATTTTCAACCCCCTCTTCACACAGTATTTCTGGTGAGAAACATAAATAGTTCCTAATGTTAACTACATTTACTAAGATTTCATGTCACAACTGCAGGTTTTCTTAATTATATATAGCATTCCTTCTCATTTATCCACAGTTCAGCAAGTATTAGACAGCTATTATCCTACAGGTAGGTCTCTAAAGAGTCATATTTGAGAAGCTAATCTTTGAGTGAAAGAAGCAGAGACAAAACTTTGTTTGACTTGTGAAATGTAAGGACTTGCAAAACAAAGGTAGCACTGATGAGGGATGAAAGAATTCAGATTAATGACTACAAAACTCTGATACCACTGTAGATAAACACAATTTAAGATAGACCAACCCTAAGCTGAAGGGAAAGGACATTAAAAAGCAGAGAGTGTGTGATTCTTTAAGAGAGATAATCATACATAAACTATATCAACTATAAGTCTTTAAAGGCAGTATCTACTATAGATACGTTACATAGTAACTACGGGACACTTCCTTCTCAAGATAAGCAGGTGCTCTTTAAATACATGATTGAGATACATGAGCAGAAAATTCTTATGCTTAGCTAAGTTAGATTACTGTTCCATTAAAAAAAAAAAAAAGGCAATGAATGTAATGCAATTCTACGGTGTGGTACCTACCAGAATCAAAGCCAAAGCTGACAAATAAAACTGATAGTCCTGAAACAATATATTTTCTTCTGTGACTGAACTAATTTAAACAATGTGATAGTTTAGCTTTTGATACAGCAAATGCTTTGATTCTCCCTCAGACGTTGCTGGTATAAAGTCAAAGTTGCTGTGGAGAACGAACGTTACAGTGAAGGTCAAACGAATGCTGTGCTAAACTTGGCTCATTACGAAGCACTTGGGCGATAGTCTAATATTTAGACACTCAAACCCTTTGCTCAGAGAGAATCCAGATAGCCCAATTTACTGAGCCAGTAGATTTCTTTCTGTGGGTTCATCTAATAGGATTTGTAGCTTTTGTTTCCATCATGGATAGGCTTAACAGTAAGAGTACCCCTCTTAGGTTCCCGGTTCGTTACTACCTCAAATTACAGTGCAGGCAACCTGAACAGTAAAGGGAAAACGAGCAGGTTTGTAATAACAATCTGTAAGCTTCTTGTCAAGCCTGCGATATCAGATCCCAGAGGAGATGTGATATGTACTGCTAGTGGTGAAGGGCTTTTATCCAGCTCTCCTGAAAGCACAGACTGCTGGAAGTACAATTCTTTCCTGTTTTAACATCTCTCTTTGTGTTCCATGTGAGCAGTCTAACCATTGAGCTGCAAAGTGCTATCCTTCTGTCTCTCTGTGTCGCAATCAGGTATTTATGCAAAGAGGAGCAATGACAGACACTCAGTGCAGGCCCCCTTACACCAGGGAGCAGTGCATGCAGGATGCTGGTGCCATCACCATTTTGTTGGTATCTGCCGCAGCCGGGGCAGTCCCGCTCCTCTGCTAACTGAAGGGCCCCTGTGCTTCCCCTGTGTTGTGCTGGCACAGCAGTTTCTGGGGCTGTGTTGTAGGCAGGATTAGTGTCCTGACCCGGGTTTAAATGACCCCTTTTCTCTTCTGAGGTGCAAATTTAGTGTGAGAGATCTCTACGAGACCTGCTAACGGAGCTCCCTCTGAAATCAACATCAGGATCAATCAGAACATTTTCAAGGAAGCCAGGTGTCACTAGAGTGACAAAAAGTGTTGTGGTACCCATGTAGCGTATGCTTATTCCCTGAAATGTCTTTCTTTTTCAGAAGCAGAATGAGCTAGCAAATGCAAATACCTTTCCTATTGGTATAACTGCATTTGCCAATTCACCTAGCGATGCACAGGTGCGTGCGACTCTCCTTTTTGTACAACACTTTCAGGTTTGCCTCCCTGCGGCGCCTGAACGGCCGTGGTGCAACCGCACATCTAGCTGCGAGGTTCGGCCCTAATAAAAGCGCTTGTGAACACCGTGGTGAGGAAGGACTTCCCTGCCTAAAGGATGGGGTGAACGTGTGCGTTTTAGTAACTTTATTGGCACGCCAGCTATCGGTACCGCAGCCTGCGCAGCCCGAAGGAGGTGTAACTTGCGAAAGGAGAAACGGGACGGCCGGGAGGCGCCGTGACAGGAACGCGCGGCCGGCTCCGCCCCGCCGCACCCCGGGGCCTCCCGCTCCGGAGGCGGGGCGCGGCCGCCATCGTGCGCTCGGCGCTCGGCCGGTGCCGCCTGGCAGCGCCGCGGCGCTTGCGCGTGGGGCTCCCTCCTCTCGCCGCGCTGCGTGGCGGCGCCGCCAGCTCCGGGCCCGCCGCCGCCGCTCGGCGCTGGGGGGCGGCCGGGGCCGGGCCGGGCCGGGCCGGGCAGGGCGAGGCGAGGCCGGGCGAGGCGCGGCGCGGGGCCGGCGGGATGTCGGCGGCGGGTGGCGGCGGAGGCTCCTGCGGGCCGGGCGGCGCGGCCTGCGGCGGTGTTGGGGGGGCGGGCGGCGCGGTCCCGGTGCCGTCGCCTTCGCCGGGCGGCGGGGTGTCCATGTTCCGCTGGCTGGAGGTGCTGGAGAAGGAGTTCGACAAGGCCTTCGTGGACGTGGACCTGCTGCTGGGCGAGATCGACCCCGACCAGGCCGACATCACCTACGAGGGGCGGCAGAAGATGACCAGCCTCAGCTCCTGCTTCGCCCAGCTCTGCCACAAGGCGCAGACCGTGTCCCAGATCAACCACAAGCTGGAGGTGAGGGGCTGCGGGGCGCCCAGCACGGGTCGGGTGGGGTTGACCTTCTGGCCCAGGGGTTCCTCAGGTCCTCTGGTTTGGGCTGCTGCGGTGTGGGCGTGAGGCGTTGTCTGCCAAAAATCAAGTCCTCTGATGTTGGAAGGAGCGGTGTGGAGCAACAGATGCCTCCGACGGGTCCTACGTTTGCGTTAGGTCCCTGGGGAGTTTGGTAAGCCTGCATGAAAGGGGACAAAGATGTATTTTCAAGATGGCTAAAACTTAGTCACCAGTTCAAATGAGGATATTACGCCTGTTTGCAGGTGAATGGAACAGAAAAATGCGTTTGGGATAGACGTGGCAGGTCCTCCTGTCTCCTCATGCTCCAAGGCAGATCAGATAGATCTCTGCTGAACTTGGTCTCCTTAAATAGTGGCGATCACGTATCCTGTGAGGAGAATAATGGCTGTCCGTACTGCTGGGAGGTCTTCTTTATGTCTAAACTAGCATTTCAGTAAGGCTGGGAAGGAAGAAGCATTCGCAGGAGCCAAGCTGGCTGGTGCTGGTGTTGCTCAAGAGGCTCTGGGTCCTGTGACTTATGCAAGAACCAGAGCGCTCTGGAAGGAGATTCTGGGGAATTTTACAGCCTTTTTGTAACTACAGCAACTTGAGGCTTCTTTGTTTTTGTAGGTTTGGTTGCCATCTGTCACGTCCTTAACAGTTGTGTATGTTAGCTACCCTCTTGTCTTTTAACGTTTTACAGGACCATGTTGATAAGTCTTCTCCGAGTTATATTTTTCCTGGGCTAAAAATCCCCAATTTTTCCAGTAACTCCTGTAGGCTGTGCTCTTTATTACTTTCAGTAGTTTTTTCTTTGAAATATATGGGAGCGAAGGGAAAAACTTCTAGTTAAACCATGACAACGCACAAATGTCAGTTCTTCCAGTCCTTTGTATTTGAGTTTTATTATAAAGGAATTGAAGAGTCTTCAGACAGTGACTTGCTCTTCGGAAGGTTTGCCTTGCGGTAGGAAGTGAAGTAAATGGTCTTTGGTTTTAATCCGATCTCTTCCTGGTATGAGGACCTTGTTATGCAAACTATCCATAGAGTTTAGCTGAGAATTGGTTTATTTCTTGGTAGGATAAAGACACCATTAAACAAGCAGCTTTGTTCATTGCAGTCTTTATTTCACCAGAGTACTTATTGTAGTGATGTTTACAGCATTCTTTATGTTGCTGTGTCGTCATAGATGCTTTAGTATTCAGCTTGCATGCATACTGTCAAGCTGTACAGTGCACTTAATTGTACCAGCATAGTAAAATAAAATGTAAGAGTTGATACTGAACAATCAGTGTTTATTGCATGGTGCACAGGGAAGGTGGGTATTGTGTACAGACTTGTGAAACAGATGAGTTTTCAGGTTATTTTAAGAGAATGAGTTAGTACTTGGTAAATATTTCTTTGAAACATTGTTTCAAGTGTAAGTATTTTGAAAGGAAACTATAAAACTCAGATCCTGAAAGATATTTTGGTATCTAGTTAAAATCATCAGGGGACTGGGCATCGAAACAACAATTGTCTATGCTTTAATCTTGGACGAGTTGACGGGCAAAGGAGCACAGTTTAAATAGCGTGATTATTGTATATGGCTGAGAGAGAACTAAAAGTTTGATAAAAACTGATACTGAGAAGCCAGAGCTGGTGACTAAAAACCCTTTTATCTTGTGAATTATTTTTGTTCCCGATATTAGTATTGGGCTTCATACCTGTAAAGCAATTTTTATTTCAAATAGGCCTTTAGAAGGTTATAGTATTGACTCAAAGGTTGTTAATTTTAGGATCTCACGATTATTAGAGTCATAAATTTGGAATGGAAACTGCCATTTCAAAATGCTTTGTTGAGAACGAGTGTTTTCACATGCACAGACGTCGGGGTCAGAAACAGCAGTGTCCAAAATTAAGGACACAGTTACCTATTTTGAAAGAAGTCGCTACATTAATACTGAAGTTTAGGATGCGATCCTTAGCTTTACTTTTAATGGTACAAGTTACTGTATTTCATGATTTTTAAAACTGCAGTTATTTCTTAATAGCTGTCAGTTGTAATGTTATAGTGCTTGTGCATTTTTATATGAAGTTTTCATCACATTCATAACTGTCATTAGTCATAGCTTATGTAGGTACAGGTACTTGCCAAGCCAATGAGTTAAAACTGTCTTTGGAAACATGCCTTTGTTTGGACAAAAATAATACTTTGATATGTCAGTGACTGGTAAGAGCTAAGACCTTACTCCTGCTGCTACACTTGCACGCTGTCACCTTACTGAATGAGTGATACTATTTTCTAAAGGAAAACTAAGTTAATACAAATTACCAACATTATTCTGTTGATTGTGAGTTCTGTTTCCTTAAGCGGGATTGTCTGGTCTTGCTATGGTTTTACAGACAAGAAAATACAAATGCGGTTTCAGAACTTGCTTTATCACCTTAATCAGCTAAATATGCGTTCTCTGATTGATACAACTGCTTTTAAGAGATGCAGGGTAGTTTGGTGCAAAAATGTTCTGGCATGATTGGTATGTATACCTACTGCTAGAGAGAGGAGTTTAGGTAAAATACCGCGTGAGGGATGTTTCAGAGCAGGGAAAGAAGCCTTCCAGGCAGCCTGTAGTTTCCAGAGAGGGAGTTATACGCGGCCAGTTGAGAGGTAAGTTATTTTTGGAAGGAACCTGGCGGCGTGCAGATGCACAGCAGATGTATGCAGATAAGTTTGCTTGGGCTTTAGAGTGATGAAAGGTGATAATCATACTGCTGTGCTAATAACATTTATGGTCCTAAATTCATTAAACTAAAGGGAAGGAGGGTTTGTTTTCTTAGTTTTTCCTGCTGGTCCCAGTGGGGCAGAGTTGGATTAAGTAACTTACCGAAGAGGAAAAGAGGAACGAAGAGGAGCACTGGGTGATGGAAGCCCCTGTCTTTTCGTGAGACCAGCTTGACTCCCCTTGCGTGGCATACAGCGTGCTAAACAAACGAAGGAGCGTATCTTGATGAAGGACAGTAAGGGCCTCGGGCTGTTAGAACAAAAGGAGGTGACAGCCATTTTGAAAGAGATTTTTGTTGTGCTCTGTCTCCCAGAGTTATCATCAGCAGATGCAGGCTGGCAGGCAGTGTGAGGTTTCAGGAGATTTTTAATTGAGGGGAAGTTCATGGGAATCGTTTCTCGTGTTTGACCGTTGTTTGAGCTGAAAGAAATATAGTGCTGACTGATGCTGTTTAAACAGTCCTTTCAGAAAATAAAAGTTCTGTAGATGTAAAAAGTAGTAGGTTAAGAGGCCAGTGCAAACGGAGCTTGACGTTGGTACTTCGGCTGCCAATCTGATTCTGTAATGTTAAATGAACGAGCTAGAATGGAATGTCTGCTAGAGCACACCCTGTGTCTTGGCACTTGGGTGAGCCCGTGTACGTGCTGGGGTTTGGGAAAACAGTTAAGAATATGTTTTAGGTTATTTGCATGTTTAGTTTTATGTCCTTGATGAACTTGGAATCGGGTTTAGGGAACTTCTTCCTTTGAGCTGAATTCTTCTGTAACTTGTTACTGTATCAGCTAAAGCATATGTAGTGCATGTAGGTAATACAAAGATACCTATAAAATTACGAGTCACCTATGTTTATTTCTATTTTACTCATATATTATGTGTGTGGTGGTTTTTCACACAGTGTGCAAGTCCATCTTATGGAGCACGCTGCAGAACTGTACCTGCTTGGTTGATTAGGAGTACTTTTTAAAGACAGTAGGAGCACATACCTTCTTTTGAGGTCCTTTAATCCTTATCCCCGTTTTGTCTTGTAACAAGAAATGCCTTTGTGTGAAATGCCGAGATGTTTCTTGGCCCCGTGACAGATGTGCCTATAAAACTGGGAACACATAATACTTTAGAAAAGAAAATTGTATTTTTTTCAAATGTTCTAAAAATGTCCAGTGTTTTACTGAATTGTTATTTTATTTGTAACACGTTTACCTTTGAAATTTCTTCTCTTTTGGAATTTAAATCTGTTGTTTCTAGATGGAATGTGGTCTGTTGTGAATGAGACTTGATCCAGCTCATTTTGTATTCTAGAATTTGACTGTTCTCAGTTGTTCAGCTAGTGGAAATGCAGTATTTACATAAATTTTTCAGCAGGTTTATATTATAAATTGTCATAGTTTTGATACATATGTATGTGGTTTTTTGTTTGTTCGTTTGTTTGTTTTTTTTCCTCATAATAATTACACCTTTCTAAAGGAATGACCTGCACTTACTTTGTATTTTCCTGTATCAGGAGCCCTGGCATTCTAGAAGCTTAACTACCTTACTTTATTTTCAGTCAGTGTGTAGTAAAGTGCAACTGTATTTTCTTCTGTTCTCATTTATTTGGAGTTGCCAAAGAGTGAACAATAGGGAACTAGTGCTTTAGTTCAGAATTCTTAGTTTTATTTACTGAATTATGCTGCATGGCTAGTCTGACTTCCAAAATTATGGCAGTCATAAAGCTACCAATATGACTTCTAAAAACAGATTTATGTATTCTTCATAAGCAATTAGAGGCATGGACAGCCTGAAAAAAGTCTTTGTGAGGCAGTCAGGAATTTGATGCTGGCAGCAAAGTGTACTGGCAGTGATTACATAAAAGCACTGGTCTGTGCTCCTGCAAGCAGGTACAATCAGAATGATTCAGTCAAATACAAAGGAAAACAGTGGCAAGAAACAGTACGTAAAGCCAAGGAAAACCAAAATAATAGTAGGAAGTAATAGTACGGTGCTGCAGTACCAGCTATTTTAATGATAGCAATGAAAAAGATCAGTAATTGGCATATAAACCTTAGCTGATGTATCAATCTACATAAAAATGGAAAACAAATTTTAAGATGGTTTACATGTGTCATGGTGTTATCAATTGTTTAATTGTTGGGAGGAAAAGCGTGCAAGTAATTACAAATCCAGAAGGGTTTTCAGCAAAGAAGATAATTAATATCCATGTTGTTTTGCATCCTTCTGATTTGCTGACCGGTGTTCTGAATGACTCGTCAGGGCCACAGTGGGATCTGGGAAGTGGAGCAATGTGTTTGTAGGTGTCTCTTACAGTTTGTGTTCCGTATGGGATCTATTAAGGATGGATAAAATAATCTATAACTAATTTCTGCATTCAGTTTTTCACTGCGTTTTTGCCAACACTAGCTGTAAGTGTACACTCGAGGGAGAACTGATTTTTTTTTTTCCATTTGCTTTTGGCTGCAGTCTTTTTTTAGGGAGTTCATGGTTAAATTTTTTGTTGTTTGCATTCTTATTAGCCATGTGATAAAGAAGTTTTTGTTAATTTTTGTAGTTAAAGCTTTAAATTTAAATAAATTTTGGGGGGGTCACAAAAATAATGCAATAAACACTTCTAATTTCATTACAGAATCTGTAAATACAACCTATTAAAGTCATTTGAAACAGGCTGCTACTCATTTTCATTGACAAGTGGTAAGTTGGTTTTGTTGCAGTTGGGGTTTTTAAGTCAGCAAGGGTTATCATTCCAAAGTGTCTCTCTTATTCAGAAACTCATTTTGCACAGTGCCATCACTTCGGCTTTGCAAGGAGCACAGTGAGAGCAGTAAGGCTCTGATCTGTTTCATGGTTTCTGTTTCAAACAAGTCCTATAAAGGTGATAGGGTTGCGTGAAACGTTGCAGCGAGTGGTGCCTAGTAGGAAGGAAGAACCAAACAGCCAGGCCTGCGGCCGGGGCAGAGCAGGCTCGTCTTTCAGGGAGCTGCAGGCTAAGCGGATTTCAGCGTTGAAGTGACACTGGTGGAATAAAGGAGAAAATGGTTTCTTCCAGCAATTAGAGAAACACAATACTCAAAGAGCTTCAAACACGTCACATCTAGGGGCTGCTGCCAAAGTCAGGGGTCCCCAGGAAAACTGATTAGCGTGTCGGCTGCGCGTTCCGTGAATGTCCGCCACAGGCTCTTTTGCTGCTGAACCACGAGCACTTGTGTGTCTGGTGTCTGTGAGTATGTTTAGGCCTCCGGCTGTAGGAGCTACAGCTGTCACGTCTTGGAAATTTGATTTCTATCCTGCAGTTGTGTAATGTTATGGGAACACTTAGCAATAATGGTTCCATTGTTTGTAAAACATCAGGTTTTTTTAACTTACTTTTGCCTTAAAGCAACACTTCTGTCTGTTTAAAAAAAAAAAAAACATTACATCTTGATATTTCTATTCCTTTTTTGTGCTTATACTAAGGCAGAAGATGAAGAGTAGTTGCAGTGTTGGCTTCATTGTCCTACTAGATCCTTCAGCTTTTAAATCAGAGGGTTAATACTCCTGGTCAGGAGTGAATGTTTAAATACATAAACACGTATGTTGGTAAACGTTCTGGAGTCTAGTAGAAATTACAAGAGGACATGCTGCTGAAAAAAATAAAAGCATCTCATCCTTATATTTCTATTGATTTGGATTTGATCCCACAGCAAGATTCATCAACAGGGACCTCTCTTGTAATCTTAGCTATTGTAAAAGGTGCATGCGTAGGTGTTTGGTTAGTAACAGAATCAGTGAAACTAGTGAAATCTCACTTCCTGCTGACTTTTCCAGAAAGCTGGTGTTTTGTTAGTTAGGGTGTGGTTTGTTTTTTTTTTTTTTTTTCCTCTAATGCAAGCAGCAAACACAATCCTAAGTCACTAAGACCTTCTGGTTCCGGTACCCCTGGTTCTCTTCCATGATCTGTGAGTTTCCTCACTGCACCATCCTTTGTCTACGTATGTTTTTGGTTTGTTGTCTAGACCAGAGGCAGCAGCACGGTTTACCAGCTCAGAAGTGCACGGATGCTGCTTTGCCACCTGGCTGTGAGTTCTCATCTGTGGGTGGATTAAAGAAACGAGCTAAGGTCCTGCTTTTCCCTGAGAGAGGGCACTGATCAGTCGCTCTTTCTTGCTGTTTTGGGTAAGATTTACGTGCAGTAGGAACTTTGATCATAACACAGCTGTACCCCTCTGATGGATTTGTTCTGAACCTCAAAAATGGATTCAGCTCAAATCAGCAGAGAAGGAGGGTGGAATAGGGAGAATTAGCCATATGGATAAAATGGCTGCACAAGGCTGCCTTGTGTAGGAAACCAAGACAGAAAAGAGATGTTACCAGTTTTTGTGTGTCTTTATTGCTAGTCTGCTTGGTTTTGACATTTCTCAAAGTTCCAACTGCTGGAATTTAGTGCTACTATGATGGAAAAAATGAAAAAATTGTTGAAAGAATATTTGTTACCTTGAAAGCATTTAGTGAGTGCTTGGCGTATGACTTTTGGTTGCTTGGAGGTTAGTTACACAATGGAAGTTCTTCTATGTAACTAGCTTTCCTTTGCCAAAAATCTGTGTTTTTCTAATGTGTCTGTTGTGCCTAGTCATTTTTGAAATACTTAAAAGATTCTTAATATGAGCTAGAAATTGGGGCACTGAAAAGTGCAGTATTACACGCCTCCAAAAGCACTTCTTATATAGAGAGAATTCAGGCCTTTCTCTCATTTTTATCAATCGTGGTAAATAATGCCACTGCCTTGCCCTAATCGTATTCAGGCCTATAAGATGGCTTTCCAATTCATCCAGGCTCTGCTTTGAGTTCTCATGTGTGGGCAATGGACAAGTCTTAGATATTTCTCCGTTATCTATTAACTCAAACACAACTCTTGTTCGTTCTGCAGAAGTTATTGGGATGATAGCTCAGAAAATGAAAGAGCTTTTCCCAAAGCTAAGAACATTGCTGCTGTTTTTTCTGACAACGCCAGCTCTCTGCTTGCCGCCTGCCCTAACATTTACGTAAAATTTTGTAATTCTGTGTGCGCTCCCTGTGATGCTTTGAATCTAGGAGCCCCCGATATTGTCATCTTCTCGTTCTTCATTCAAGCACCGATGATTACAAAAAACTTGTGGTTTTAGCATGCCATCTGTCTGCTTCCTGTTGTGCAGTTCTATACACAAATGTCTCTGTACTTCTCTTTCATGTTGAATTTATTCATCGTTTCCTTCTTATATTTACTTTGTAAGTTGTCTGGGGCAAGGCTCACGTTTTTGGTATGTGTAACGCTTAGCGTAGGCTCTCTGAGGATGGCTCTGAGATCTTACAGAAATAAATAGATGAATTTTGGTTATTATTATTCTAACACTTTTCTGTGAAAAATGTACAAGTAGATGGATGAATGAATTCTTTTTTGGGTCTGACCAACATATGAAAAAATTACGGGATATGATATAAAGTAATCAGAAGAGCTCTGTGATGGTTGTTTTGTTTCTAAGACTCGTAAGTTCTCTCCCTCCAAATGAAAACCACAAGTTAAGACTCCATGATAGTAAATGCAGTCCATCGCAGCATGTAAACTGAAATGATTATATGGACAGCTTAATATACATATTTAGCATAAGACCATTTATATCGAATGCAATTTTTTGATAACTCATAACTGCTTAAACAAGAAATATGAACTGTTGATTAAAAATAGGTCATTATGGCTGCACTGTTTTGTCGAGAGGTGTTTTTTTTTACTTGTAATAGTATCTTTGAATGCTCTGTGGATTAAGTGAATTTGTTGCTTAATGCCATGATTTATATTCTTTTATCTCCTATGGGGGGAAAAAATAGTAATTTAAAAAGTTCTTCAGTTATTTCAAGTTAAATTTGGTTGTGATTCTCATAGGTGTAAGATCTCTGAAGTACAAAACACATGGTAAATGGCAGAATATGCCCCAGAATTAAGTATTTAGTTAACATTTTCAAACTATTCTTCTGTTATCATCTGTGTTTGGAAGTGTTTTGATTGTTTGGAAGATGAATACTCTGTTTTAATGTTTGGTTGATTTGACCAAGATCTGCAATTCACTTGAATTGCAGGGTTTTGTTTTCTTAGAGTTTAAAAGGAGATTGATTATAGACCAACATGATAGTAATCTGAAGCAATTGCTCTTTCTGAAATAGCATGTGCTTTCTGGTACTTTGGGTAGGAACAGAACAAAAAAAAATGCTTTTGGATTTATCATTCTTCTCTCCACCTCAGTCTTCAAGGTTTGCTTGTTTTATTCACAGCAGTAAGGAGGAACAGGTTAGAAACCGCGGAGTAATTCTGGTATAACTGGCTGTGTGAGTGAGTAGGAGGGTTGCAGTAGGATCGGTAAATAGAAAGCAATGACGACTAATGCTGTGATTAAATTAAACGAGTAATTGCTGTGATTAAATCATACTTCCAAGAGTCACAGCCCAGTCCTACTGTACATGGCTTAGGGTTTGGACTCACAAGTGAGTTAGCGGAGAAAAACCGAAGTGTTGCCTTGCTGTCGATAAATACTGTGTAATAATTGCTAATCTGCACTTTAGTATACCATATTAAATAAAGAGGATTTTGTGCCTTTGTGGAGGGAGGATATTGTATTTTCTGCCATGAATATGAGTAGTTAGTGCAATTTTAGGAACTTTTGACTGTAAATTAATTCCTCCTCTACATGCACTCTCTTTCAGTGTCACTGGGACTCAGAAGGGTGTCTTCTACCTTTGCATGGTGTGTTGTATTGGTGTTATAAAACTAACATCTTTGTTTGTCTGTGGCCTTGATAGACTCAGTGTATTTGCTCTACTGGGTTAGTAGCAGATGAGTCAAGTGTTGCTTCCAGTCAAGGTGGGAATGATGCATAGCATTTCATTCCTAATATTACAAATGTAGTTTTTGAAGGCACATGATTTTTGGAAGATCAAATCAAAGACTTTTACGTTTGTGAGCTTTTGAATTAAATTGTGTATGATTCCTGCTTCTGTCTTAGGCGCTTCTTGCAATAACAGTGTACTGAAACATTTTAGAAGTTCTAAAAATTATTGCCACGTAATAATTTTTGTGTCTTCAAGTTAATTTGTTGAGCATTACAGTGTCACCACATTTGTTACTGTAAGGGGCGCTTGCTTTGTACAGTCACTTGCAAGACTGATGATGGATCATCTTTGCTGTGTATTTTTTAGTGGAAATAATGTTTTCTGTATCTGATTTTCTGATGATTTGATGAAAATGATTTTCTGTATCTGATCTGATATTCACGTTTAGAGCATTTTTATAGTGCTTACTTTGTGAAAATCCTTTGGTTTGAAATTGTGTAACATTAACTTCAGAATAAGAGTCATGTTGATTCCCCGGTGTCAGTCTAGAAATATTTAACAATAAAAACAGTTACTATGATAATAATGCAGATAGAAAATGAGCAGCAGGGTGGTGTTTTTTAGAATTTACCATGTGTGTACTTTAGCAATAGTCTTTAATTATGGATTGGGGATTTTATAAAAATTTAATGTGGCTACAGCTCTTAATGTTATTTTCGGTACATAAACTAAAAACAGGTTTTATACCACTGGCTTCACATGCCACATAAAGTAAATATTTGAAGGTTTGAAGGAATTGCCGTTTGCTTAGAGCCCCTCCCCTATTTCTTCTCCTGGCTGAATCACCAAGTTAGCGTTCAGGGACGAAATGAAGTCGAACATCCTGCCCTCCCCGCAAGCTCTGCCCCCGAAGGTTCCCCAGCAGAAGTTTCTGTTCTCTGTCTGTTGCTTGGTGGCTTCTCCTCAGCTCTCCCAGCCGTGAAGCTGAGGGGTACCCATGGGCGGCCGCCCGTTACCGCTGCCCCCAGCTGGCTTTCGGCAGCTTCGAGGGCAGCCTTGGGTGACCCGCTTGATGCGCAGTACGCTTGTAGGTAGGTGTACGGAGAGGTGTGTGGTGTCTGTCCTCTGACAGCCTTGTTGGAGAGAACATCCGGGAAGTTGCTGATGCAAGGATTGGTACAGTTGCGTCTGCAGCATTAATTTATCCTGGTTTTGCTGACGGAGGTTGAAACACGACCGTTACGGGGGCTGGCAGCACCCGGCTGTGTGGAGCCCCGGCCCCCTGCAGCGAGCGGTGCTCTCGGAGCAAGTGAATGTATCAGTCGATGGGTCTCGTTTGTGCTCCTCGTTCTGTCTCCTGCCTCTGCCCCCTCTCCAGTTTTCCTGGGTGCCTTCCAGAAGGGAACGTAGAGCTGCTGATTTTCCGGTGGGCATTCCACGTGATGCTTTTATAACGTAATTGAGGGAACAGGGAATTTAAAACCAGTGCTGGTAGGAGTCCTGTGAAGGCCCCTCATTATGTGTCATACAGGAAATACCTTCAAGTATTAGAAACAGATTTCTCTGATTATATTAAGTTGATCTGGAGAGTTAGGTGAACTGGCCAAGCTGAGAAAGGCAGGATTTCTGTGAAATAATGTGAAGATTCATGATCCTTCATAGAAGTAGATCATAGGATTTGAAACCAGTTTATTTTATTTCCTTTTGGGTGTGACTTGTACCTGCATCTGTTTCTGGAATAGGTTTATGACCTTCTGTAATGTGTAAATAGATTATTTCAGTGATGTGCACTTGTACCATTTCTCCTTTTGCTTTTTATTAAAACAGCAAGATATGATTTTAAATTCTAGGTCACATACAGAGTACTGCGTGGTTTGTTTGTTTGTTTTTATTGTGAGTTTAACAGTCTCTTTGTGATCTCTTTGGGGGATCATCCATGTTGTAAAACCGGTAGCCATCGTTCTTGCTCTTTTTGTAATTTGCACAGAGATGCAAACATGCTGCTTTTCTAGATCTCTGCTTTGTCCCTTATAAGCCAGGTGAGGCTGGACAAAATTGGACTGT
Organism: Anser brachyrhynchus; assembly: GCF_964034855.1. Taxonomy (NCBI): domain Eukaryota; kingdom Metazoa; phylum Chordata; class Aves; order Anseriformes; family Anatidae; genus Anser; species Anser brachyrhynchus. The sequence continues at coordinate 73,272,922 of NC_137696.1, forward strand.
GATTTATCTGCTCCACTACTTTCTGCTTATCCAGACATTCTGAATTAGAACACCTGAGTTTGTTTGTGTGGGAGGGTAAAATGTAACAAAAGTTATGTTAGCTATGTATTAGTACCCATACGAAAGGAGCATCTTAAAAGATACAGTAATATCATCATGCACTATATAATAATTAAAAGTAATATTGCTATACATTATATGAAATTATGACTGAGTCAAACTGTGCCTTCCTTATTAAGGTCTTAGTTATCTGCTGTATTATCACCTCTTATACTGGTGACATCCTTTTGCTACTTGAGTTCAGGTGTGTGTTGCCTTTGCCTGGGGGCAGACAATCCACAGCAGAGAGACTTGAGGCATGGCTGTTTACTGGGGAGAATGATAAGGTTTTGTAAGTAACCCATTTCTCTAAAGTAAAGTGGCCTTAAAGTATTTCAGATATTATTTCACTTTTAAAATGCTACTTGAACTTAAGGCAAGTAGCTGTAAGTACTTTACCAGGCAAGTAGCCTGGTAAAAATGTAAACTCGTTCTTTTATTCCAGATACAAATACTACATGTAAACTGTATTTAAAATGTTTCAAAACTTTTTTTTTTTTTTAGTTAATAGCTATTTGTGATTTTCTACAAACGTTTTTAGGGGCATGTTAATTCATGGTTCCTGGTTTGCCTACCTAATTGACTATTTCAGTTCAGTTGTTGGTAATAGACCAATTGTAAATTGGGTTGATTGATTTCTGCACTGCATTAATAATTGCCATTTTACTTCGATCATTTTTTTCCAGTAAGATTTAGTCATATGAAAATGTAAGTTGTGTTTACATTGCTGTGGTTGTAAATCCCGTTGTGGTTTTACTGCCATTGCCTTGTGTCAGAGTGGACATCAGGATGAGATGCCATTGCCTGTATCGCAAAAACTCAGCCACCGTTATTGTCAGGAGTATGGTGGTTTGGTGCTTGGTCTGTGGATGAATGAACGTGGTGGCAACTGAGGAGGAGAAAAGCCTGCAGGTGATATAGTGCTTAAATAGGGCTAGAGAGGAACTCGTGACAGCATGAACTCTTTATCTGTGTTACAGCATTTAGCTGTAAAATGTGCCAGTGAACTATGTATTTATGTATCACAGTTCTGATGAGCGCATTTAATCATTGTTCTAATTACTATGATGGATTATATCTTCCAGGCACAGTTGGTGGATCTGAAGTCTGAACTGACGGAAACACAGGCAGAGAAAGCAGTATTGGAAAAGGAAGTCCATGATCAGCTTCTGCAACTCCATGCTGTTCAGCTTCAGCTACACGCCAAAACTGGTCAGAATGTTGATTCTGGGACTATTAAGGCAAAACTGGTGAGTATGGTGGTTTGAATGGAGGATTGTATCCTCTTCCTTCTCCTGGCTGAAGTTCTTTCTTGAAAGTTATGAATAAGCTGATTACAAATTTTCACGTTATAAATGTTGGAGAGAGTTTGCTTTTTCTTTTTTAAATAAAACTTATGACTGGTTGCTAGGAACCATTTAAAAATGTAAATAACATCAGAATAATTAATAAGAAGTTGTTCTACATAAACCTTTTCTAAGGAGTTTGTTAAAATAAAATATATATTTTATTAGATTATAATGCTTTTATGTAGGCAGAATTTGCAAAGACAGATAGCTTCCAGTGTAAAACTACAACCAAATCTTCATGTGTCATATAAAAGCCTAAAAAGGGATACGTCTTCTGTTCTTGTTGTAGGTATATTCTGATAAGAGTAAGAATGGGATTGTTTTGCTCTCCACCATTGCTACATTCAGCAGACTTATCGCAAAAGGACTCAGTAGACCAGTGATAATCTTGTGAAATATGTTTCTGAGAAACTTAGACCTTGTAAAAATGCACCAGAAGATAACCGTGATTAATTATGCAATTAGTTGACACTGATTGATATCCAGAGTATAGTATGCCTACTAGCTGCAGCACAGATTCAAGCTCTAATACTGAGACTTCTTAAATTAAAAAGTGAAGTAATGCTGCGTAGATTGTGGTTTCCAACTCTTGTCATAATTCAAAGTCTAGCTGTTTTTAAAATTGCTTTGTAGGTTGGTTCCAAATATCTACTCCCAACAGCTGTGGAACGTTAGATTAGTCACCTCTGCTATATTTGCCCTCTTAATTAATGTATAATAAAACACAGTAAAAGATTGTCAGGCTTAAAATCCACCTAGGTGCATCACTAAATAATGAGGCTAACCCAAATTCTTTCAGTTTCAGATCTAAAATCTGTATCTGAATTATAGTTACGTTCTTAGGTCTACATACTTTCATTCACGCTCAGTATAAAGAGTAATGTTTTCTGGATTGTCTGATCATCATTTATTCTGTATTGAAATATAACTTAAGTATGAACTGTTATTAATTGGACCTGAAAGTAAGAATTAGTTAAATACAACCCACATATTGTAAGGGTTGGCCTTCAGGTTTACATGAAGCAAAATTTTTAGCCAGCCCAAATTCTAAATAATTTTGGTCCCTAAATTCCATTAATGAGACTTAATTTTCAGAGTGATGTAATCACACTTCAAACATTTGTTTCCCCTTACTTTGTTACAAGCAGTTTCTAAAGATACGTTAAATTTCCATAAAAGTGTCATCAGTTTCAGACAACAATAAGTAAATTTTTCTTGTATTGCCTCAGATTTTATCCATGTTGAAGTTGAATTTATTAACATCATGGGCTATTATTCTCTTTAATTTCATATAGTTACTCCTTTTTTATAAACATCAGGTCTAATCTTTTAAGTTTGTTTTACTTTGCCTTTAGCATTTTTATAGTTTCAATGAAGAGAAACTCGCCTTTAAACTGTTGTAGATACGGAAAGCTATAAAGCTCTGGCAGCTTGAACAAGCAAAATTGAATTTGCTTAAATGACAATAAAATGGGAAGTCTGAGTTTTAGGTAAATAAAAACTGTCACGCTGACCTTCTGGCAGTCAGAAGCCTCTAGGCCAAAGAGGGATTGTGTCAACAGAATAGGCGATGGGGAAGTAAAGTTCTGGAGAAGTTAACTACCTGCTTTCCTTGTTAAGAACCACTCTTCTTTTGTATGTAAATTCTTAACATAAATGTATATTCTACAAGCTGTAAGATTGTCCATGACGATGAACAAAGACATTTTCAAATGTTCCAGATTGCTAGATAATTGATTGCATTGTGTGGTTTAGTCTGAATCCCTTTTTAGGTGTGGTAGGTAGGCTTAGTCCAGGCACAATAACTCTTTCTTTGGAAGAGAATGAAGTTTCCTAATTTTTTAGGATTTTTTTTCGTATTCAGCAGTTCATATACCTTTATTGCTGTCTCTCCCCATCCTGTACGTCACTCTTGCAATATGTATTTAGTCATCCTTTCTGAAAGGAAAAATTCCCTTGCCTGTGTCATGCACTGTATTATAGATAGTATTTTCTGTGATACTTTCAGAGAAGTGCTCTATAAATTATTTACCCATTAGTTGAGTACAGCCAAGAAATAAATCTGCCTTCTTCTATTTGAAGATATTTTTTTCCTCTCAGTCAAATATTACAAAACTAATCATGTTATCTTGCTGTTCCTGGTAGAGATCCTTGGTATTTTAGGAGAAAGTAGTGTTTTCAATACTACAATGAAGCAAGAATTTTTTTAAAAATGATTTTACTGAAAAATATCAAATTTTTTTCTAAGTACAGTTACAGCAGTGTGTGTGTTTTTTATGTCTTCTAATAAAATGCATAGTCTGCTAGTGAATTTCTTTTGGAATAAGTCATTTATGTTACTGCATTTTCTTAAAGTTCCTGTTACCTATTTCTCTAATTATGGAACTCTTCTCTTCTGTCTTAAGTCTGTCCTTTCTGTGGATGAAATGGTAAGTATGCTGATTGCCCTGTTTTTGTTGTTGTTATGCTTAAGTGCTTTTGCTTTATGTAACATTTTATATTGTTGGCCTCAGAAACTGGCAAAACAGATCTGTCTTGTTCTTTCTTCCTGTCAGCTGGCAAGATGCTGTGCAAAGAACTTTCTTTGTGTTTTCTTTTGTTTTTCTTTTCTAGCTTAAGTACCCACTTTCCTATGTCCGTATGTATTTATTATCGTTAGAGCTAATTTAGGATGATACCTTGAATTTGATATTCTGAAAGATTGTTTTGGCAACATCTCCAAACAATTTTATGGCATTACACAATTTCTAAAGTATAATTATAGTAAACATCAAGCAATATATACTGTGAAACGTTTTATATATATATATTTTAAATCCTGTCTATTTTTCCTTGTTTTCACTTTTCTCAGTTCTTTTTATGGGCATCATTTAATCTAATTTACTGACCAGTTTAACAGCCTAAGGCATATAAACTCAGTAATACATAGATACGAAGAAAAAGTGATGCAAAGTTAACTTCTATCTTTCAGTCTTTCCCAGTAGTAGACTTGACAATTTTTGAACAGCTTCTCTACTTTTATTACATTGTATACCTAACTAACATTACTCAGTGTTTGTTCTGTGAAAAGCCACAGGTTAGCTGTGGTTAGCTGTAAGCCTTGATCTTCAGCATGGCAGTTGCTTTTTTTATTACCAGTGGAAAATACAGTTCTTTCTGTTTTGCAGGACCTATGCAAAACTATGAGCACAAGAAAGCATGAAATCTGATTCTTTAAATTCCTCATTATTCTAAACCTATTTGGAGACTTTTACCACATCTCGTAGCAGTTGCTCAGAAGAAGACATGTCCTTTCAGTACATCTTCAGACATCTGTATTGCAAACCTCTTCGTGTGGTGATCAGTTGGAGACAGTCCAGAGGGAGTGGCTTCTAGGTGTAATTTTCCTCCGAGGTCACAGAACAATAGTCACAGTAATGGAGAGAATAGGAAGGTTCTGGCGGACTACATTGTTCCTTATATTTTAGATATAATGTTTAAAATGCACTATTAAAAGTGATTCCAACTAGGAAAGTAACTTTTTTTTTGTTGTTTAAATTTGATTTAGATGGTGAATCAAATTCAGAGCTGTGATGAGTGTTTTAAGCTGGCTAATTAATGATATCTAATGAAAATGTAACAATGTGAATAATGTGCATTCATATGTCTGGCTCAAATTCTAGTCTTTTAATTTTTTATACTTGTCAAATAGAAGAAGTCCTAAAAGAGAGTACTTCCACAAGTAATGGGCCTGTTCAATTCTGAGCACTTGGATGCAATCTTGGCAATATGTATATAACTAACATAAATTCTATAGGAACACTGTAGCTGTAGACAGACTTTCCAGCTACTATAAAACTAGTATTAAGTCTGAACTGTGACACTTCTTACAGCTAAAGTATGTGTCAGAGGCAACACAGTGTCTTTGCACTCTTGAATTCTGGTAATTGCCCTCTGGCTAGTGGCAGTAAACGTGAGTTAAAATAGCCCAAGGCTTACTACAGCAGAGAGACTTGGTATAATTTTAGAAACTCCTATTCTTTAAATGTAGGTGAGCCAGAATTCTTGGCTTATGAGTGTATTCTGCAGTTCATAAAGAGATTTGTTGAAAAATAACGGGAGTCGTCTCACAAGACAACCCCAAACCCAAAAGACAGACCTGGTGTGGCTTTGCGTGGCAGGTTTTCTAATGTACATATCGAGTCAAGCCTAATGTGGAACTGGGTTGATACGAGAATTGCAGGAAGTGGAGAGGTAACAATTTCAAGCAATCTTTGTGTCACTCTTCCTCAGCAGTGTGCTAGGCATTTCTTGGCCAATATGTACCTATGTGTAATGTGCTTCATTCATCCAACCTGATACAGGTATTTAACAGGTGAGACAGAGAAGTAGAGTCTATCAAATTGACAGTTGTCTTTGCAGGCATTTGTAGCTCTTTGCCAGATACCTGCTGTGAAAATACCTTTCTTTGGTTTATGTGTGACAACCTACCTTAATCTCAAACGTGGTAATTCCAGCCATTCCCATGGTTTTGTTACTCTCATTTGGAATAGTGAATAAGGATATTCACTGTTTCATAACAGATTTGTCTTGCCAGTTCTGTAAAATGGTGTTTGTCCTGTTGCTTCTTTAGTTGCACCTTGTGATTTTAATGGTGTAATTGATACAAGTACAAAGAACACTTTTTAGGTACTCTGAATATCTTCAAAAACTTGTTACAGTGAATTTAGTATTTATTGCTTATTCAGACGGCAACCATAATTTAAAAGGGAATAGTAGCAGATTCTATGTCTGTATAGTTTTCCTAGTTTGATTTGTTGTTTTTTTTTTCCCACTTTCTAAAAGGTTTATAAAGTAAGATATAAAAGATACAAGTAATCAAATGAGCTTGTGTAGTAGATTTTGTAGAATAGTAATCTGAGTTGACCATACTAACTCCTTTTAGCTCCAGTGCTAAAACTGCTAAAAGTGCTAAAAGTGCATTTTAGAAAAGATAATGGCTATGTGTTATCTGTACAGTTGTGATGGAGCACTATGGAAGTAATTTATATTTCCATAATTCCTTTTTCATGTTGAAAAAAAAAGCAATGAGGAAGGATAGATTTCTTAATGTGTTTTTGTTTGTTTTATTATTATTATTAAGGATGTTATTTTGCATTAATATCTCTTCTAATTTCATAGAGCATGCATTGGCATGTGTAGAATCTCTGGCTTTTTTTTTTTTTGTGGTCTTGAGAGTCTAATTTGGAAATAACCCTGGCTGGGCGTTTCTTGGTTGTTTGCATGAAAATAATTGTCATTTTAAGGACTTACAGATAATTTGATCATATTGAAATAGTTATAGAATATTATCAGCTTGAAATGTATAGTGGTTGTATATTTTTTTATTATTTTAAAAATAATCTGTTCTTTCTCATTGTACAAATATCCCATTTGAACACAGGAAAAATCAAGGATGCTATTCAGACTACGTACCACTTTGCTACCTGTTTGTGAGAGGGAGAAGCAGTGTTACTAATTTCAGTCCTTGGACTTTAAGCTAGTATATGCATTTTGTACAGGAGTTGTAAGCAGGATAAAAATCATGTTGGGAGCACGAAGTTGAGCTCAAGGCCAACTCTCCCCAGAGGGGGGGAGTAAGCAAACCAGTAGCTGCAGTGACAGAGTCGCTTCTTTCACTTCTTGTCCTGCATGTCCTATAGTCAGAATTATTTCACATTGGTTTATAGAAGCAGTAAGTACTCTTTTCATAGCCAACTTTGATAAAAGCTTTTCAATTTCTTATTTATGTTAAGGAGAGAGAACTTGAAGCTAGCAAGAAAGAAAAAGTGAAAGAAGCTCAGCTGGAAGCTGAGGTGAAATTGCTGAGGAAGGAGAATGAAGCTCTTCGTCGACACATAGCTGTGCTTCAGGCTGAGGTTTATGGAGCAAGATTGGCAGCCAAGTACTTAGATAAGGAACTAGCTGGAAGGTATGTAAAATCAATCCACGTCCCTAGCGTGGGGTTTTGTTGTTGTTACAAATTTTTTTTTTAATACTGCAAAGCATACAGCTTCAGTGAGTCTCGATTTATGCCTAACATTTCTTAACACTGTGGCAATATCAGTGAATGTATATAGAAATCACAGTTTTGGAAGGGTTAGACATATATGCTGTAGGTTTCTTGACCACCTATTATTGAATAGAAATTGGGCTTTTTCTTGTTCACTATCTTCTTCGCTGCAACCAGCATCTTCTATTAGCATTTGTTAACTTCTCTTTTCCTAGGCTTTGGACTGTCCATGTTGGTAAGTATTACCAATTCTGTTTTCTTAGGGATTAATATAATAGTGACCACAATGAGGCCAGTCAAAAATCTTGCTAGTCTTCAGAAGTTTTAAAGGATGTAGGCTCTCCCTTCCCACTAAATAATCTTGTTTCAAAGTCTTCATTACTACATTTTTACGAACGAGTTATTCCTGGTTTATTTTATAAACCTTTGTCTCGTTAGCTTTTAAAATCGTTAGCAGGGAGATAAATGCATAGAGGTATGCTCTGGCAAGAAAAGAGTCTGTGATTATCTGTAGTATACATGTAGTGGTCTTTAATAACTTACACAGTAACATACAGCTCTGACAGCTCAAGCATGCAGTGCAGGTACAGTAATGTCAGTTATGCTTGTTTAAATTTGTCAGTGTATGACTGCAATATTTCTATGACATAACTGTGATAATGAGCTGTAGATAACTATAATAAACTTAACAGTATTTAATCATCATCAATGTTAGCGGCATAATGTTATAATTATGCTCAGATTCCTGAGCTCTCCAAGCCCACCAGGGTCTGCAAGGCTCCGTGGAGCCCATGCTTAGGGCATGGAGGTGCCCAAGGCATCCTCAGCTTATCCAGACAGATTGTTCATTGTCCATGATAAGGCAGTTTTAGTCTGACTGAACGTAACCAATCACTTTGGCCCTGTTCTGCAGCTGTTTTAACCACGTCCTTGCATTATTCATCCAATTGCTCACTAACTTGCTAGCTATGTTTGTGTAGCAATTAAGCAATAAATTACTTTTTATCTTACGATAAGCACTATTAAATACTTTATGCTGGAGCTGGACTGGTCATTTGGATCCTTTCTTGTGGGTCTGAGACCCTTGCTGCCATTAGAGCTAGATTTAAATTTCCTCTTATAAAAATTACATTATTTATTCCACTTCATCAAAATGTGCCTCTATTATGATTTAATGAAAAACAAGATAGCCTTGTAAGGCTTCTAAGAACAAGGCTTGGTCCCTTTGGTCATGGGGTGAGCCCAGCCATTTACTTCTATTATTTGCAGCTTTGTGTTCATTTTGTCTGGCACAGAAATGGTCACTTTTGCAACCCTGTTTGTTCTCTTCCTTTGCATCCCCAGGGGCAGATCCAAAATTAAGAGTTAGTAGGAAAAGTCTCACATTTGCAGTTAATTCAACAAAAGGAAGGAACCAAAAATCCCTCACTTTCCAAAGTAGAGCCACACACTTTTTTTTTTTAATTAAGTTTTCTGGATGCTGTGGGTGAAACGAATCTTCTTAAGTGCTTTAAATTTTAGGGAGAACTTGTATGTACACACGTGTTTAACATACTCAGCACTGTCACAATTCCATGCAGTTACTGCACTTGCACTAGTTGCTGAATGGCTGCGTGCTGTAGGCACATGAAGGATGAGTTGTACAATGCACTGATTTTCAGGTGTAATATAGCAAGTTGTTTATTCTCTTTGTTGTTATGTAGAGTTCAGCAGATTCAGTTACTGGGCCGAGACATGAAGGGACCTGCTCATGACAAACTCTGGAATCAGCTCGAAGCAGAAATACACCTTCACCGTCACAAAACTGTTATTAGAGCTTGTCGAGGTCGGAATGATCTGAAACGACCAATGCAAGCACCACCAGGACATGTAAGTTGAAAGGCGAGTCTGTAATTTCTGCTGTCTGTGGAAAAAAGATAGCAGTTTCTTCATTTTTGTGTTTGTTTTCACTTCAAATACTGAATTATTTTAACTGTCCCTTTAACATATGTATTTCTTTTATATCAGAAAATGGTTTGAGTTGAAAGGAACCTTCAAAGTTCATCTCGTCCAAGACTTCTGCCTTCTCTTCTCTAGGCTAAACAACTCCAACTCTCCTCACAGGAGAGGTGTTTCAGCCCTCTGAACATTTTTGTGGCCCTCCTTTAGACCTGCTCTAATAGACTCTTGTCTGTCTTGTTCTGGGAAGCTCAGAGCTGGATATGTTAAAGGATAGTTCCATCCTGAATAGCATGTTTCCATAAATGACCGTGAAAGATAGTAAAATTCTGTTGACTTATGTAGGAATATGCAGCCCTTTTGAAAATTATGCTGTGTGTGTATAGATTTGAATTTAACAGTGTAATTTTTGTTAGGTAAATTTGAAAATAAGGGGCTAAATTACTTGGGGAAACTGTGAAGAATAATAATTTTAGGATTAGATTGAACTGAAATTCATCTTTTATTTTATTTCTTTTAAGGCCAGATAAATTGACACTACAAAATTTTGGTTTTGTTTTTTTTTCCCCCTCCAAAAGATACTTTTTAAAATAAAATTTTTAAAAGCGTGTGTGACTATGGCATAGACCTTGCCTTACCTAGCCTGGCACATGAGCTGTTATCCCCAGTTTTCAGTGCATAAAATGGAACACTTTGAGGAAAGGGCATTACTTTGGTCTGCTCTAAATACCTTAGTTGGTCAGATGGATCTTACTACTTATGTTCTTAATAGCATATAAAGTATTGGTGGACAAATATGCATGTGTATGATTTTAAGGGTATGAATAATAGCAACAGCAGCTTAACAAAAGAAAAACAAATACCATGATTTACTCGGCCTCTTTTTTAGTTTAGAGTTGAATAGCTTGTGGAATGGTGTGTTTTTAATCTAACAAAAATAAAGTTGAGCGAGGAACCTTGTCTTTGGGACTCTATTACATCTACCCTTTGATTAGCTTTAAATTACTGTTTGTCATATAACTTTTCAGCAGTGATCAGCACTCCTTTATGTAGTCCCTTTATATTTTTAATTTGGCAGATTTCCTTCTTTTGAAGTTACTCTGTGTTGTGCATCACTCAGCACTGAAATAATTGAAATAATTGTTCTTGTCAGGAATGCATAGTGAGAAACCTTTTCTGATTTCATTGTCTGTAAAGGGGCACTGTAAGTTTGTCCTGCCTGCATGGAGCTAATCTAAAACTTTGCTGCCGATACACTGTCTTTCTACAATTAAAAACAAACTAACAAAAAGAATGCATCACATCTATACTTACAGTATGTATGTATTTTTTATCAAACTAGGATCCAGATGCCTTAAAGAAGAGTCAAGGTGTTGGTCCAATCCGAAAAGTTTTGCTCGTTAAAGAAGACCATGAAGGACTAGGAATTTCAATCACAGTAAATGCTTGCATTTATTTTCTATGGCACACGAGAAGCAATTTAAATTTGTATTTGTACTTTGTAAAATATTTGGAACAGTAAGTGTATTGTTAGAATGTAACAAAAGAGAAAGAATAGGGCTGCATTATGTAAATTCATAGGTATAATTATATGACTTAAAGAATACAACTCATTTTGATAGATTTTGAGGTTGTCAACTGCTAGTTTATGTAAAACTTACGGTTTCAACTCATGTTTAGGGTTTGGGCCCTATAGCAGATTAGCCAGTAATGAATTTCTAGTATCATAAGTCTGTAGAAGAGCAGAAACAGTCTGAGAACTAACTTACAAAGCTTAGCTGTTGTAATTATAGGATAGTTTTGTGTTTTTTTTCTTGTTTTGTTACTGGCATTTCACACCTAACAAAAGCAGTGTTAACTTTTTACACCAAACTTTGAAAATTCAGACTAATACTCTTTTATTCTAAATACTGTTTTTTTTTTCTTGCAAGTCAATATGGCGTCTGGTTTTTAATGAGGTTTTGATGTTGTCTTGAGCTTGTCTGTGATCTAAAATAATTTTATTATTATTCAGAACAGTCTCCTTTTACTCTGAGTATGTATTTGAAATCAGGCCATTCTTTTTCGGGGAGAAGAATTAAGAGAAGCATCTCATACCATCATCTTAAGCATTCTTTTTGTCCAGAGTATGCTTTTTAATGTTCTATAATAAAATATGAAATAAGCACTGTAAGAGCAACTGTTGGAATGCTGATTTTATGCTTACGTACATTTCAGGTAATTAAAATCCACTTTTCCCATAGGGTGGGAAGGAGCATGGTGTTCCAATACTGATCTCTGAAATCCATCCTGGACAACCTGCTGATCGATGTGGAGGACTGCATGTTGGTGATGCCATTCTGGCAGTGAATGGAGTTAATCTAAGAGATGCCAAACATAAAGAAGCTGTAACTATCCTTTCCCAACAGGTCAGTGGGGGCCTGTTATCCACAGGCACATTTATGTGCTTCCTTTGTTCTGCCTACTGATTTACCTTGGATTTAATGTTTTCAGTCAAGCAAAGTATTATGCAAACCTACAGTGATTCCTAAAGCTCTGTCACCTTACACTGAATCCTCTTGTGTCTTGCAGTCTAGGAGAAAAAGGCTGGGTCAGTACTGATTGAGTTAAACCTCTAGTGACCGATGATCCTCCAGTAAGGCTAATGGAAATCTTGTTATCGGGAAATAGTGATGCCTGTTTTACGCTTTTATGAGTTTAGCTGCAGCTAAACAATGTTTCTGATGCGCTTTGTGGTCTAGAATCATCTTGCTGCATTGCTTCCCATTTTCAGACAATTTGTAGGTTTAAATTTGTGAGAAAGCTTGCTCTTAGTTCCTGTTTAAAGAATTTACTGTTTAAATGCACTGGTACATAATGAAAAATTCAGGTAACTTTGGTAAATCTTAGGTGTAGAGCTGCATTTCTTTAATCATTAAAGCTTAATTCAGGTACATGCCCAAAATATTCAGCACAACTGTTCAGTAAAATCTACTTGTTTAAGTAATCCAGCTCATTTTTGTAAACCCGTTATGTAGTGGTGTATTAGTAAGTAAATTTGTAATTTTGATTACATTCTAGAGAGGAGAGATTGAATTTGAAGTAGTGTATGTTGCTCCAGAAGTTGATTCAGATGATGAAAATGTAGAATATGAGGATGAGAGTGGACACCGCTATCGTTTATATCTTGAGGAATTGGAAGAAGGTGCGAATTCAGGTTCTAATAGGAAAGAAGCAATTGTGGATGTCAAACCCTCACAAGGTAAACTTTCTAAAAAGCGTTATGCAATTTAACTCTGAAGTCTCACTATACAAACCAATTTCTGGAAAACACTGTTTTTATATTGTAAAATTAAACTTCTTTTAATTCAGTTGACCTGCTAGTAGGTTTTCAGCTCTATTGGTTGGTCCCTTACTCGTTGGTCTGTTTTACTTAAATAGAATTTCTGCTGGTTTTTTTTTTCTGATCATCTTTTCCCAATTATTCATATCTTTTCACAACTCTGCTTTAGGAGTAGTTAATTCCCCTTAAGCCATTATTTTGTTGGTGACTTTGAGTATGCTTTTTTAGATCAGAGGCATGTAGAAATAGTTCCTGTTTTCTTGTCATACTGTGTTTTAACAAAAGCTTATAAGCTCGTATTTTTAGTAAATATTTCAGTAAACTTTCCAGTTTCTGAAATAAATCTTACTAATCTGTGATTCCTAAGACTTGTTCTCTTCCTTAAATGTATTTTTTTTTAACTTGCAGTGTTTGATAAGAAACCAGGTATTGATGGACATGAAAATGGAGACCTGAGGAATTCAGTTGAAGCTCCGTTAGAAGATGCTGCACCCAAATTAAGCCGTTCTGCTGAGTCTTTATCCTAAAAAAACAAACAAACAAACAAACAAAAAAACCACAACTGGACAGATCCCATCTTTGGGAACAATTGATAATCAATAGTGACTGTTCCAAGTTGCATATACAAGTGTAGGTTGTAAAAGGAAGATTAAAAGTCAAAGGGACCTGTATTACTGTTGCCTGGATAAAAGGCAGTTACCTCAGGGCTTCATTGTGAGCAATTCTAAATGTGGAAAACTGTCTTTTGCGTGACACACAATAGTTACTTAACACATGGTATGTTAAATGAATTTCCTTTTAATAATAAGTACCAAAGCATGGGATTTCTAAAAATGATAACCTCAATACCTTCAACTTTTAATCTCATTGATGTCCCCGAGGAAGGAGAATAAGATGTGGCCATCTTCATTTGAAACCGTTTTAAAGGGAGAACAAGGTTCAGTCTGTTGTGAAATAAGCTTTGACTCGAGAAGGTGTGTGGGGTGGGAATTCTACTGTTGCATACCTGAGTTTTCCACTTGGGATTTTTGAGCTGTAACTTCAAAAACAAACAAATCGTTTTCTGAGAGTAGCAAAAAAAACAGATTTTACTTGAGCAAAGACCATCAAAACCATAATTGGACAGTGGAGTACTTGTTAATCGTGATCCTTCAGCCCATGATAATTTTATGGGTGAGATTTTTGGCATTATTGTTTTAATTAATTCACTGCCAAATTAAACTTGCTCTAAAAGTATTTAGACAGAATATTACAGGGTTTTACAAGCAAAATTTGCTTAAAAAGTGCTCACAGTTGTGTGCCCTTTGGCATTTTTTTCCCAAGCATCATCAATTTAGCATACATTCTTGAATGGATGTGGTTTCTGCCCATGTGGAGTTGTCTGAGTTGGTCATTATTGGCTTGAATTTAGGAAATGCTCAGTGTTTTTAATAAGTACTGGACATACTCATTTCACATGAAAATAATCTTTAAAGAAGTGAAAGTAAAGTGCACAGTGCTTTATAGGAAGTACTCACAATCATACAGTGTCTGGCCCTATCTGTTAATTTTGGCAGTTGTATTAACCTGTAATTGTCTTATTGTTGAAACAAAACATTATTCCTTTTGTAAGAGCAGTGTATCTCAAAATAGCTTTTAATTGGTGTACATCTAAAGGTTTGTGGCATGGTTGCAGATGGGAATGTCGAGCATGGTTTCTTGACCAGTTTCTTATACTCTTGTGTATCTGTAGATATACAAGAACTGAACTTGGAGATCTTTAAGTGCAACACTCTCCATATGCAAACTTTTGCATTGTGATCACATTTATTGTTTCAGCCTGCAAAGGCAGCTTTCCTGTTAACTGCTCTTCAGGCTGTTGAACTGTCACGTGAAAAGAGTTTGCACTTTGAGAGTGGAGCTTATGTGAGAAGGCATCTTTGCAAGTGTTAGTGTGTAGGACAGACATATATAGGAAAAAAACTCAAAGGCCTTTAGAGTAATATCAATTAATTTTACATTCAAAATTGTGATGTAGAACACAGTTACTTGTTTCTCCTAGGAGCACTATATATATGTTTATAGAAAAATCATAAAAATGTATATACTTTATTCGAAGATTTTGCTATTTATAAATCCCCTAACTTTGCTATTTACAGGATCGTTTTGTGTGCGTGTATGCATGAGTTCCATTCACTCAGTGGAATTACATTATTTGGTTCGTTTTTTGTAACAGTCCTTGTCATATGGCATATTGGTAAAGGCTTTTAGAATAGTCAAAGTTGTACAGTTTTCAGCACACAGAAACTAGTATTTAAAAATAAATCCCTGTAAAGAAGAAACAGGTCCCCAGACATGTTTCTTTCTTTGAAGCTTCAGAAATTTTAGGACACGTTGGCTACATATTAGCAGATAAATCCACTGCCATAACTCTGCATCCAGGTTTCTGTTTTTCCCACAGTTAGTAGGTGCACTGAGTAAGTGCATCCCACAGTAAGTAGAGTGAACTTTGAAACCGTCTGTGGCCTGGGATGTTCTGAGGATAGTTCAAAGCCAAGTAGTGATCTTGTCTTTGAAGATCATATCTGTATGAAATTTTGATGCGGTTTTAGGAAATGAGGCTGGTCCAACTAGTCTGATAACTTAAAAAATAATTTGCCTGTACAGTTTCCATGTATCTGAGGGAAAGATTACATTTTTTATTTATTTGTTCTCACTTCCTGGCATGCCTCATTTTCCACTTAGTCTTTTGATCTGTTTCAGCCTGAAGTGGGAGAATGTTTCTGGAGTTACTTTCCTGACATTCCTTGCCCACCTGTTTCTTATGATGCTATGCGCTTTTCTGTATCGTCTGGAAGTTGCTGGATCCTTTCTCTGTTACCTTGTCTATTTTTGACCTGTATATGAGATCAACAGAAGGAACAATTGCCGAGGAAGATGACTAGGAGTAGACAAATCAGGTAGCAGTAAATTATCACTGTACTTCCTTCCCTGCAGTTTTTATAATCTTTGTTTAGAAAGCCCTGAATGGGAAGACTTTGCTCAGACACTACAGCATGGCTGTACTCCACACTTCCTACCAGCAGATTTAACATACTGATTTACTGTAGTCATACTGAGATGCTTTGAGATTAATATTTAAACTGAGAAAAGTTTTGCAAGTTGAGATTTCCAGATTCAATGGACAAATGTGTATTTCCTCCTTTGTCAGAAACTGGAAGGTTGCTGATTCCCAGAGGTTGAATGAATTAGACTCGGAAGAATTTCCGAGGCAAGTCAGTATTCAGACTTCATTTTTATTTTTTAAAGTGTAAAACAGTTTACTGGTGTGTGTGTATATATATTTTTACTTCAAAAATAAAATAATATTCTAAAGAGAACGGTGCAATTTTTTAGTAGATAATTCCTTGCCTATTAAAAAAAAAAAAACTTGATTGAGACAACTGTATTTTAAGCTAAAGGTAGACAGTGCTTGTTGGCGTATGGGACCAATGTTAATTAAGAGCATGCAAGTTAAGGAAAGTGCTTAATGGCAATAAATTTAATTCTGATCAAAGACCATATGTAGTATTTCTTTGTAGAAGTGTGTTTGTGGCAATGAAGGTGGTTTGTATCCATCTCAATATATGTTAATCAACAGTTATATTAAATGAAATACAAGTATTGTATGTGTCCAAACATCCATACATGATTACTCTCATTCCTTTAGGAGGTATAACATTTCGCAACAAATGTATTCTATCCAGCTAAGCTGAATATATTTTTATTAGCCTGTAAATATTCTTCTGCGTTTCAGTGACTTCTGTACCGAATTCAGAATATTTCATTTTCTTCTGTTTTTATATATAAAACATAGATACCTAACCCTGTGTGTGATCTTTTTGTTAAGCACGTAATCCACACGCAGGCAAAAAGTTGACAAATGAGGGGAAAAAAAACTGCATAATGTGAAGTTTGACACTAATCTGGTCTTGGCCAGCAATGGTTAATAACAAATTACATTTTAAGAGTGAGAGTTATAGGACATGTCTCAAGAACCTTTTACTTGAGAAGCATTTCCTGCTGAATGCTTTTCAGTAAAAGAAAATGCAAAATTTGCAGTGTTACTCTGGCTGTATAAAAATACCATAAATATTCTGTAGCCTGTGGCTAAAAGCTACAAAGTCCCAAACCCGTCAAAGGATTAAGTCATTTGGGTAAAATTGTGGAAACTGCCTTTTTTTTTTTTTTCCTTTTAATTTGCTCTGCATTAGGAGTAATAGGCGTATTCTGTGTGTGGGTTGTTTGTTTCTTTTTTTTACCGAAGTTACAAAACATTTATTCTTAGTCCTGGTATTAAAATCTTTTTGCTCAGATTAAGAAGTCTGGTTTGTGTTAAGATTTTTTTTAATAATCTCTCACCTGTACTTAGTGGTCTTCCTGCCTTAAAGAAGCAAGTTCATCCAGAGCTGGAGACCAAACAGAGAACTCAAATAACAGATAATGGTATGGTAGTTGCGGTGAGAGTGTAATTATGGCAGTACTTACAGATGTATTGAGAATGTGTAAATAGAGAGACCATAGCGGTAGGAACCATCTCAGTAGACAAGTCTGAGTCATCTTGGATGAAAAGATGGGTAATGCACAATTGGTGAGAGCTAGAACTGTAATACTTAGTTTTTTAACCTCTAATTTTTAAAGGGTTTAGGTATGGGTGACAGGTAGACGTAAGGAACAGGGGAAAGGAGAGAAAACTTAACGTTGCTGAGGCGTAATAAAGCAAGAAGAGGATTAGAGGTCACTATGAACGAAGATGGAAACACATGGAAAGAGGAGTAAAAATATTTTTATGCCAGCTGGGGTGAAGGAAGACTGTTCAAAATGTCTTGGTGGCTGAGTGCCCAGCTGAATGACCTTGCTGCTGCCTGAGACTGCAGTGAACAGGTCCTCTGCGTTATTCTGTCTTCCAGAGATCCATACGTGACAGAAGAGGAACACATCCTGACTCAAGATAGGAGTATAAATTAAGTTTTTGCTGGCTAGAACCTCAGCCCAATGACTTGAAAATAAAATTCCCTAAACTATTTCAAACTTACCTTTTGTTCAGGCTGTGTCTTTTCCAGTGTGATGTGTTTTCCAGTTCTTCTGAAACTGGATGTTCTGTGGTTCGAGTGGAACCCAGGCACTAAGAAGGGGCAAACTTTTTACTGTCTTTGAAGGGAAAATGCTCAACTTTTTTTTTTTCTTTGTTCTGATCAAGGCAGTTGTTCCTTCATGTGCTTGAGTAGCCTTGTCTTATTTGCTTGTGTACCCCTGGTGAAGTAATTTGATGTCTGCTCCTGATGCCCACACCTGTGCTGCACTGGTTATAAACAGGGCTTTGAGGCCAAATGGATGAGTAAGGCTAAGCAATATTTTCCAAGAGTTTTTCATTTTTAATGGAAAACTTAAGTCACTTGGGTAAGTTTTTCACACACTACTTTCGTTACAAGCATCTAACTCAATCGGCTGTTGAAACTATCTGGTGTCTATTTGTCAGCCTTCTGCTGAGGCATGTTTTTGCACAGCTGTGCCCAAGAAGCTCAAACTCTCTGCAGCAGGTTTTTGCTTTTAACTTTCCACTGAAGATTGTGATCATGTCTCCCTCAAACAGTTTTTGGCACTTCCTATTTCTTTGTTTCCTTTCTGAATTGCAAAAGCATTGCTCTTAATCTTTGCTGGCAGCAAGCTGTGAACTACAGCCTGATCCATCTCCCTAGCGTTTCCCTTCACCAGTTGCGTAGCCATCAGCTCTCTGCTGACTGGTTTTCCATGGCTCAGACTCGAACAGGAGGGTGTAAAAACAAGCAAAGCTAAACTACAGACATTCACAGACATGTTGTGATTACCCATAAGAAAATGCGAGAAATCAGGGAGGCTTGGGAGACACCTGGTAATTTTTCAGTTAAGTCTTCACGTTGTTAACAAAACTCCTCTTGATTAAATCTCAAATTTCCCATCAAGTATCTCAGTACTTGAAAGAATAACACTTCTGTAAAATGGAATGGAGCAGAATGACAATTTAATGATATTTGGTATTGTCCAAGCGTTTATCATCATTTTATTTGGGGAATGAAA
Organism: Anser brachyrhynchus; assembly: GCF_964034855.1. Taxonomy (NCBI): domain Eukaryota; kingdom Metazoa; phylum Chordata; class Aves; order Anseriformes; family Anatidae; genus Anser; species Anser brachyrhynchus. Next base: position 73,291,736 of record NC_137696.1, read on the forward strand.
GGATTAATGTTCAGGCTGCTGATCCAGAGTAGATAATTACCCTGTTCACTGGGCTTATGCTTCTGGAAACGTTTGCTCCGAATGCTTTTCCTTCCAACAAGAAATGGGATGTCCCAGTTAATCCCTCTTGGAACAACCCGTGGGGAGTGTGCTCCTGTTGGTCTTCCATTTGCTAATGGCAGGTGATTTTCTTTCTGTGTTCTGGGTTTCATGCCAGGTTTTTCCTGGTTTAGCCTTGTGGCCAAAGGAGGTGCCAGTCTCCTGCAGTTTCTGATTTTGTGTGGGTCTGTTTCCAGGCTGGGTGAAAAAGGTGACATCTCTGGAGTGGATAAGTATGGACAGAGAGGAGTTGCATCTTACACTGCAGCATGTCTGCTGTGACAGCCTCGCTGGAACAGGTTGCCCAGCGAGGCCGTGGAGGCTCCCTCCTCGGAGACCTTCAACAGCCACCTGGACGTAGTCCTGGGCATCCCGCTCTAGGTGGCCCTGCTTGTGCTGGGGCTTGGGCCAGACGGGCTCCAGAGGTCCCTGCCAACTTAAACCACTCTGTGATCTCCTGGGGAATGTTTCTGAGGAGTCTTTAGATTGTGAAGCTGTATGTGATGAATTTGTTTAGTTCTTAAGTGGTGTCTTTCATCAGAACAGGATGTGCTCGTTTTGTTCTACTGACACAAGGAGTAAGTACTAAGATGACTTGTGAGATGTTACGCATCAGGCTCCTCATTAGATTTTATATGCTCATTATATTGGTTGGTTGTCTCTTTTTCATTTTGGTGATCTTGGTAGCTTCAACTCCTGGTTAAGCATTAGATGCTGGCTGCAAGTGTGCAAGCTGTTGTGTTCTCTGTTTTGACGCTTGTTTTGCAGTGCTGCTGTGGGTTGTCCATACTGATCCTGTTATGAGAGCAGAGCCTTTGGGCTACCTCTGCAAAGGCACCACCAATTCCCCCCAGTGTTTCATTTATATTATTCGTGGTTGTGTATATCCCTTTATGAAAGGTTTCCTGGTTGGAGTTATGGCTTAAACACTTCAATGCACCTCAGCTGCTGGGCATTGGCAACTTTGGGTTTGAAGCTGGTGACTGGACTTTTTATAGAAGGATGCTGCTCTGGTAGATGGGGGTTTTTGTATAGTTGCCAAATGAGTGTTACTGAAGAGTTTCCTATTGATTTGATCTGTCTTTTTGCCTATTTTGTTAGCACCTGACCTGTCAAACTCACAATGGAAGTGAGGTGTCATAAGAAAACTCAGGGAGCTAGCAGAAATTTTTCAAATTCATTGTGCTCTTAAGGTGATTAATCTGGATCCAGGTAACCCGTTGCTAACTTTGAAACTGATTTTATTTTAAAATGAAAGGCACAAACACATGGAATGGAATAATTCAGTTGGAGGGGACCTACAAAGATTAAGTCCCAACTGTCGGACCGCTTCAGGGCTAGCCAAAAGTTACAGCATGCTATTGAGGGCATTGTCCAAACCCCTCTCAAATGCCTCTTGAACACTGACAGGCACGGGGCATCAAACACCTCTCCAGGAAGCCTGCTGCAGTGTTTAACCACCTTCACAGTAAAGAAATTTTCCTTAATGTCCTGTCTGAACCTCCCTTTGCACAGCTTTGTGCCATTTCTATATTGGCAAGACTGTTAAGTCTCACAGTAACTTAAAGTAGTTGTCTTGAGTTCTCTAATTAAATATGAAAGTGTAGTTTGGGCTACCTCAGTTTTATGCTGTTGTCAAAATCAAAACTTGTCTATTACTTGGTAATTCTAATTTGTGACCAGAATCCTACACGTTTTTAGTGCTAAGTATTTGCACTTTTATTTAGAACCAGAAGGGGGCATCAGCTTCCTTCAAATCGTCAGCATTCACGAGACTGGGAGAAAGAGATTTTTTTTTAAAAAAAAGAAAAACTTCAAAATTGTATTTATTTATGTATTTATTTATTTATTTTATAATTGTTGTTCTTTATACTATTTCTAGTAACGTTTACTCTTAAAAGAGCAAACATCCAGTCTAGCTAGCATCCTTGTTGCAAGCGCTTTTCAGGCGACACAACTTACAGTAAACATTGTTCTCTACATCTGTGCAGTATACGTACAAGCAAACTTGAATACACACACACACACAAAATTATAATTTCATATAGCTCTGGATTCATGATTTGTTAAAGACTGCTTAAATATCTCCACCTACTACTTTAAAAACGAGTGCTTTCTTACAAGCACACATGCGAGCAGTGAAAGTTTTGTTCCGTGTTTGTGGGTGGATTAAACATCTCCAAAAGAAGAGGCCAAGAGCACTGATAAAACCCAAAATGACTTATTGGGTCGGTCTGTAGACTCTCCTGCCTGCACTTTGCCAGTGCCTTTCAATCATGGTGTGCAACCAGCCTCGTCACGTTCCTGGCACCTTTGCTGGGACAGAGGCTGCCCATCACGTCCAAACGTGTTGAGATTTGGCAATGAGGAGAAGCAAAAAAAGGGAGAAGAACATTACATTTTGCTCTTGTCTAGTTTCAGACTGAAGGTTGTTTTTTTGTTTGTTTGTTTTGGTCAGGAAGAGAGAGATCTGTTCACACTGACCCACCCATCATGTTTTCTCTACCACTGTTGCTTTCCAGCGACCGCCAAATGGTAGAGCAGTTCCCAAACATGTCTGTCATTAACCAGGTGATCAGTGAACTTATCAGCCAAATGTTCTTTTGCATAAAATATTTATGTCCTTGATGCTGGTCCTTATATAGTGAAGTGACTGTACTATAATGAGGGGGGATAAAGTGTGACTTAATCTGTTGGAAAGTTAACTATGAACTACGGACTCTAAAGGGGTATCTTTATGATGCCATATCCCAGGCATGTGTAAGATAATAGAAAAGTTATGGCGGCATCGTTACCAAAATTATCAGTGGCTTTGTGTTGCAAGTGTCAAAAAGGATGTGTCCTGTCTTTTGTGACACAGTGCTGTATGCAATTAGGTACATACGGAAGAGAAAGTAAGAGCTGTCCACAACCTTTTTACATCCACATATGACTCTAATGTTTCCATGTTACAGGCCTACTTTATCCAGGTCGCCAGATTCAAATTTTATAAAACTGTCTGTCAGAGCAGATGGTGTCACTTAAGGATAAAAAGCTTAGCCATAGATGTGAAGAAAAGCCGCCTCTTCACGTAAGGTCTGCTAGCGCGTCTTAGGCTTTATCACCTATGTCTTCTCTCCCTGCATGACAGAGAGCTTCTAACAGGTTTGTGATTGGTGTTCTCAAGGACCTTTATGTTTTTGGGTGGGTTTGATTAGTTGATACAGCTCTGGACAAGTGGCAGCATATCTATCTGTCTCAGTTTGTCCATCTGTGGAATGGGTTGCCTGGGCCAAAGAAGCTTAGACGTGCAAAATACATTTGGGAAGGCTGAAGGTTCTCGTATGTGCCCAAGGCATCAAATTGTTCAGACCAATGGCTTGGTAGTGGCTAATGTAACTTGCTGTCTTTCTACAGCCTGTTGTCCTCTACAGCCTGTTGTCCCCTTCTTTTATGGCCAGTGTCACCATCTTCTCTGCTGTCTGTCACTCCTCATGTAGCTCTTTGGGAGACTTCTGATAAGCTCCCTGTAGTGCGTAAGGCTTCAGCCACTGCTGGATGTTTCTGTATTGTTTGTGTTAAATTGTTGCTAGTATTTCTTTGATGGCTAGAACTTTGGCATTATTTCTTGTCTACCTACTAGAGAAAAAGCGTGTTTTTTTTTTATGGTCTATTATTGTCTGTTAATATCTGATCCAATTGAGAGAACTTTGCAGTCTGAGTAACTTGTTATTTTGCAGATTTTCTCACTTCTTTTACTAGCTCAGACTCACAATAGGAGTCTGATATATGCTGGATATTCAGAGTTATTGTTCATCTTCAGGTGGGCAGATAATGCAGATCTTTAAAGGAGCTTTTCCAATCAGGTCTGTTAAAAAGTTTGTATCTACCCAAAATTATGGATTCCTGAGGTCAGTTCTGGATAGTGGTCAGGACATGGGAGCCTTAATTACAGTAGTGTGTCACCTACGTGGGCTTATATTTTTGGTTATGCTGAAAAATGATGTTGTGCTGTAACTTAAGTTGTCTCCTTCCTGAATTTCTCTTTCGGATACCTCTGTCTGTATAAAAGTAAGTGGGTTGATAATCTCTTGGATGTCACGTGGACTCTTGGTAGCGGTGTTGCTAGTGGCTAAATAAATAATGAATCAACTCAGCCCGAGACAACAGCTTACTGAATAACCTCTGCATACAGTAAATGGAGGATGTTTTTCAGGACTTACTTTTTCAGGACTTAACGTGATGCCAAGCCTAAACAAATATGGTGAAATTTGAATGAAAATCCTCCAAATTCTCATGTCCAGACTATACAATGAGATAACACAGAAAGGCAGATGTTAGGCGTCCTCCTTATCATTTACAACACGAGTTTTCCCCAACTAAGGATGTCTCTCCTCTTGTCTTTATCTAGTTTAGAAACACTTTGACCCCTTCTTGTATGCCCTTTGTAGCTGGTAGGACTGTACCAAGGGGCTTCAAAAAAAAAAAAAAAAAAAAGGAAGTTATCAGGAATGGTTTCTATTTTGAGTTTCAAAGTTATCGTGCAGTAATGGCACCTTCCCTTTAAATAAGCATGCTCCTTGAAACTTATTCAGTCTTCAGTAATTCATAGGCATTGCCACTGCTCCTTTATAGTGTTGTTTGTCTTGTTAACCCCACGCAGCTATGGCAGGGTATTTTTTGGTATAGGTGTCAGGTTCAACAGTACTGACGAGGTTCAAATGAAAAGATAAATTCTGCTCATTTACCCCATGCTGTACTATTGCAGAGGGGGTTGGAGGTCAGTACAGGCTTACATCATCACTGACATCGGAAAGAAGAGAGCGGAATGGACTTACTATTATGGAAAATACAGAAAAAAGGAATGCAGCAACATGACCTTGTCTTTCCTACAGTCCAGACTGATTGCAGGCTAAAGGGAACTGTTTGGACACACACTCACTGACCAAACCTAACCTGGTTTGGAGAGACGATTAATGGAAGAACACTGATGGACTTTTACATGGTTTTCAGTAGATGCCTGACCCTGCAGGACTTCTGTGAGACCTCTGGCTCATTTCTTAGAGGTCACAAACCTCTTGTTCAGAGGTAATTGCTTTTTGTTACTCACCCCCACTGAAATGAATTTGAGCTGCATGGAGAGAAACTACTGGCTTTGACAAAAACAAACAAACAAAAAAACCTGCCTAGCTTTGGCAAAAGCCAGGACACAGACAAATAATTACATTTTGTTTAATGTTTATAAAGTACCTCGGTGTTGACTTTTCATGCACAGTTTTGAAGGCATTGCCGCAACGCAACACTACTGTTTTAAGGTCAAAAGGTATTAGTGTAACTTAGTGCAAATAGTGCAATTTGTTATGGCAATTGCACTTCTTTGCTGTGGTTTTTAGATTCTTCAGAGGTACTGGGTGAGTGAGGTCTCATGCCGGATGGCAGCAGGAGTCGCCACCTGTGTTACAGACACAAAATGGAGGCTGCCTGTGGGCGGGTCACAACAGCGATGGCCCGGGGGCTCCCTTATCACCTCTCCAGAGGCATGGGCTCTGCCGCTTACTGACGCTGGGCACCTGGCTTGCTCTGCGCTGCAGCTGCAGGTTAGGTAGATCATCTGAGCACTGTAAGGCCTCTGCTGCCTTCTCCCGTCTGCTGCGTGGCCACAAGCCCATTTTCCTCCCAAGCAGTAGAGAAGCGTCCCGCAGCAGCTCAGCTGGCAGTGTCCCAAAAGCCTGGCAATGACAGGGTGGCGCTGGGGAGGGCACAGTAATCCGTGTCATACACCTGCACGGGAGAGAAGTCTCCAGCACCACAGAAAAACAAATCATACCTGTCAATGACGGTGACCCACCAAGCACTTAATCAGTCAGGTGTCTGCTCCTGTCGTGGGGCCTGCGGCCTGACATTCCCGTCCTGTGCAGGGAAGGTTTGTGCCTCAGCCTGGCCACCACAGATATCTGTGCAGAGTGGGGAGCTGCCGAATGATGGTCAATTATTGGGATAATCTGAAGGAAGTCTGTATTAAAACTCAGTCTTACTGAGGTTTAGCCAGGCCAGTACTGCAGACAAGCTGTGGGATTCACGACCTGCTTGTAATGGCTGGGATCCAACCTCGTGGTTTTTGTTTTTTAAGAACGAAGCAGGGATCCCTCCCTTACGAGCACACAGCTGTGAGGGCTGGTGCTGGGGTCACCACAGTTAGTTCAGTGGTCGCAATGCTCCTGAGATGCGGGCATGTAGGCTACATACACATTTGTGTATTTGTTGTGGTGTTTGCAGAATTTTTATTGATTTATTTTTTTCTTTGGGGGTGGTGGTGGTGGGTCTTTTTTAATTTAAGTCACCATCTTTTGCACTTCCTTACCTCAGGAATCTTTCTTCGGTTCCTTCAGTTAGAGACAAGCAGTGACAATGTGTGACCCTGTTCATAGCACAGTCAGAGGCTTGCTATCAACGGCGACTGGAACAGGTAGACCCTTAGGGCTGTGACCAGTTAATATTTAACCTTCTTGTGAACTCTGGCATGGTTTTACTGTTCCAGCCTACTGGGAGCACCTGCTCAGGAAAGGAGTTTGGTACTGAATCACTGCTGAAAGTCTCTGTTAACCAGATGGTCAGTCTCATAAAGAGGCTAGACTCTGCTCTGCCACAATCTCTAGCGACATTGGAGGGAGACCCAGTGCAAATGCAGCCCTTCCTACAGGGTTAATGTTTTGAAACAGGGCCTGCTCTAACCTTCGTTGTGGAAGGAAGATTTTTAATCATGTGGCGTTTGCTAAGTCTGACTGTGTTATACCTGCAGCTGGTTTTGGCTGTGAAAACAGGCTGAGGCGGACAAGCCGGAGGAGCCATTCTGAGGCGGAGCATGAGGACGAGCCACCACTGCTGGGAGATTCGGGCAGTGCCTTTCCTTCCTACATCAGGGTTTAGTATCTCCACCACATCAGAATGGAGAGACTACACAGGTAGGAAATTATGTGCATATCTGCTGCTAGGGTCACCAAAAACTGTCTCCCAGGCTGAGGGGGAGAATGACAGTATGACACTTGTAGCATGCCGCAGATGCAGAACACATGTGGCTGAGGCATGCCAAAAGGTTATTATAATACAAGCCATGGCATCGATTGCCTGCTGCTGATGCGCTGCTGCATTATCTTGGTGCCTCATTAGGTGGGGAATAGCTCTGATTACTGAGCTCTGCTTGTTTGTGAAGTGACGTCAGGCTAATTAGCTGTGTGGGTGGAGTATTGGTTACAGGCTCACTGGGGGGGCATCCTCATCCTCTCCTCAGTTATGTGCTTCCAGCAGCGGGGTTGGGCGCAGAAGTTTGTTCGTGGGCGCTTCTTCTCTAGAGATTATGGACAGAGAAGCCAGGCTAAATGGGGCACCGAGATAATCTTTTTTTAGCCTGTCATACTGAGAACGTAAATTGCAGCCTCGCAACTGGCACTTTTGCAGGGAGTAAGGAACACTTATTTCTCACCCTGCAGGATATGTGACAAGAGTGGGTGTGCAGTGATGATAAAGTCACCAAGTTAAGTACCAGGCCTGTGTGACTGATTTACAAATACCAGTGTGCTTTATTTACATAGACATGTAAACAACAGAAGGTAAACAACACCGCCCAGCTCGGTCTAACAAACAGGCTGCTGCTGCTTCGCTTCAGAACCTGAGGTGTTTTATACATTTCACAGAAACTGTATTGACAGTGAACACAGGAGGACTACAAGGTTAGCTCGACTCTTTCTTCTTTGCACAGGAATTGCATGCACTGTGCATCGGCGTGACAGAACTGCACCACTGAGGCCACGAAACAAGCATACATGAAGAACCCACTAAGAGCTTTTCTTAAGGTCAGATATGGCTTGAGTTAGCAAGATTTGTATGTAGTGTCACTACAGCTGTTCTGTATTCTTACAGCACTTTCCATCCCCCGATCTGAAAGCACTTTACGAGCAAACAGCAAATCTTTGCTGCATCCTTTGCAAACAATCCCGTTTACACGTAAGAAAACAGAGGGCCTTGAAACGGTGACTTTCCTAGAGCTCATGTTTTAGTGGTCTAATTTCCCAGCCCAGTGCCTTAAATATAGCACCATTTTTCCTTCCCAGAAGTATATCACTTCTTGATATTTTAGGACACACTTTCGAAGTTAAGGTAAGGCTCCAAGTGCTGCAAGTAGAAGGGCAGCGGGTGGTCCCAGTCACCACTGAAGCTGTTTAGCTTCAATGACGCCTCTGCTGAAAGAGGAGCCAACTACTGTGCAATACATTGCACCCATCCCCAAGCTTTTTCAAGTTTGTCCAAAAACAGAATTCATGATAACATCTGCTGCAAAAGAAAAACTATTTGAAAACAACTGTGCCGATCTGCTGTCTTGCAAATTTAAATGCAACAGTAAGCCATACACACGCTGTGTTTTACTTTGACTAAATATTTCAAATGGAAATGTTACACTAAATTTGTAAGACAGAAAAATACCCAGTGGAGTAATTACGAGTTCAGAAGCTATGCTGCTTTGTGTGAAGGAATGAGTTTCCTTATAGTTTAGCAGCAACAGCATCAGCTAGGGCTTGAACAGGATTTAATTCTTAGCTGTAAATTCACATTTTGTTTCCACACACATTTCTTGAAAAAACATATTGGCAGGTGTTGATATATTTTTTTTTAATTGCAGATGTGTCTGCAAAGTGATCACCATGGCTTGAATCCAATGCTGGTTCCACTTTTCTACCTGTTTTTGACATGAATAGCAAGTTAGGCTCAGCTCATATACTAGATCAAATTCAAGCATCTAACAACTGCTGCTAAAAAGCAGCTGGGCAGGTGAGATTGAACATGATATTTAAATGCTCAGCTGCCTTCTCTTGTGCACTTCATGCTTCAAGTAGTTTTACTTCTACACTCCCAGGAAGAACTATAGTGATGCCCTATCTTCAGTTTTCATAGGAAAGAAACTGAAGCACCACAACCTTAAGATACAACATCCTTAAGATACACAACCTTAAGATACACCATATACAGCTGTCAGTACAACCGCATATAAAATAGAGGGAGAAAGAGTTTTTTTTTTTTTCTTAAACAGGCATTTCTGCAGTAATGTTTTTTTTTTTCTACTTTCAATTCCACAGGTGAAAAGGAAACTTAAGAAATTCTCCTTAAATAAAAGCTATGTACAAATTGCACACATTGCAAACGGAGCACTGAGATCAGTTACAGAAAATAAGATATACAGTCTTCACTGATAACATCTCTCTTGCTATAAACAGTGATAAACAGCATATGCTTTCTTCAGATGTCAGAACCCAGCAAGACTGCAATATTATGTACACAGGGTTTGTTTGCCTTCTGCCTTCCACAGCAGAATCCTTTAAAACTCTGTTTTCACTTCGGAAGCTGTGCAGCGACATTCCTGTGCACCACGTCTCTCTTGCTCAGCACATCACAAGAGAGCTGTCATTGCTGTCTGGCTTATTGGTTTTAGGCAGTCTCTGGGGGTTGAGTAACCCTCGCTCCCTAGTGAATTCGTCTGAGGTTTCTGGTAGTCCGTACTGTAGCTCACGGAGGTCAGAATACTGTTAACTTTGGGTTTATCATAGTTTATTACACTCTGGGGTGTCTGATAGTCTCCGTTCCTTGTATCGGTTTTGCATGAGCTAGAGAAACTGCCGGCAGCGAGGGAATGCTTCTGCGACGAGATTACAGGTACGTTGTATCCGTTTTCAGAGGGGAAGTTATTTTCTCTGGTGATGTGCCGCTCTATGATCGGGGTGGCGTATTCAGGTTCTTGGCTGGTCAGGGGCAGCGCGTATTCGTGCCGGTTAGCTCTGAGCGGACAGTGGTAGTGGCTTTCAAACTCTGCACTCCCCCTTCTTCCCTCCTCTTCAGTGTCCATGGGTCTGAAAGTAGATCCTTTCCGTGTTACTGTTCCAGTTCCAATCATGAGAGGCTGCTGATAATCTAAAAAGAAGTATGAGCTGCTCAATAGTACATAGGTGGATTATTTTACGTAGTAGATGGCAGAAAATGGTTATTATATTGAATCTGTGATTATCAGAGATGTGAGGAAACGGTGCCCCAGGTCTGTCTCTGTAATCACCTTCAGAGCCCAAGCACTGCAGAGCTTGGCAGAAGCTGCTCTGCAGAGGAGCTTCAATCTGCCAGCCCTTGCCTCGCTCCCTGCCTGCCTTTCCCCACCTACCCCCCCAAACACATTATCATCGTTTCTGGAGTATACTCCAAAACCCTAAAAAAAGACAGAAGTTAACAAAATATCATCAGCAAGCCAGAGAGAGGACATTGCACGAAGTTCCACGAAGGAGAAGTTCTCAAAGCAAGCGTTCGTTCCACTTTGGGAATAATTAAGATGCCTGGAGGATTCTTAACGAGCGCAAGTGCCGGCTCTATTTAAAAGGAATCTCACAGTAGCTGACTGACAGGGAAGATAAAGTTAGGCGGAATGGCAGCCAAGAGAGTCAAGGGAAGTGTGAAATGTGTGAAGTCAGATCAGAGCTGAAGCGTGCGCACGAGGGGGGCAAGCCATAAGGCGAGCAGCAGGAGCGGCGCGGCTGGGGGAACGGGATGGTTAACCCCACCGAGGGGATGGTTAACCCCACCGAAGGGATGGTTAACCCCACCGAGGGGGCAGACCTGCACTGGCCACGGGGAAAGGACCTGAGCAGGAGCACGAAGTGAGATCCAGGGAATGCAGCCTCCTCGTGAAGTGCATATTCACACCTCTCGTCAAAGAGGATACCAGGCTGCCGTGTAGGAGAGAGATCTGAGCTAACCGGGTTTTCAAAACATCACGGAAAATTGTCACGAGGAAATTCAACCTTCTAACTTTTTCACTTTGGTGCTAGTGAAAATTGCTTCCTGATAGATACGGTGGCCTGAACAGCTCCAGTAAGTGACACTGATAAAGTATTGTATTTTGGCGCAGGCGTGAAGAAAGTTAGCTCAGTTTCTGTTTTGGCATCATAGTTCATCTGACATGAGCGTCAAATGCAATCCCATATGTCCTGTGAAAGATTTTTCTGGCAGTTCCTGGCTACTTCCCAAACTTCAGCATGTAGGGTGAAGGTGTTAGGATATGTCACTAAGTGATGCAGCTCTCGCCAGCATTGCTGCTGCTACTCTGAGTAATCTCACTCGCTCAGCAAGAAGCGTCCCCACTTGCTCTGGGCTGCCATGAGAAGCAGCAAACAGCAGGGAATTTCGAGGGGAAGAATTTCATGTGGGATGGTGCCCTACATGCAAGTTTTGCATGCCCTCTGCAATTTAATTAGGAAATAGCATTTGCTGCACATTTCTGGGCTGTGCTCACAGTTTTTATTTCATGTTTCTTATTTTTAAGGAGGCTGTAGGTGAAATGCAAAGCGTTGGGAGCTGTCAGGACAGAAGGAGAGGTATGAATTTTCACACTGCAGGAGGAAAGGCTGGGGAGAGCAGAGGCTCCCTGCACACAGCCAGGGTAGCTGGATAACCATGAGTTATAAGGAACCTTTGCTCACACCCTTTCCTTCATGAAATAAAACTGCTTTTTAGGTCTCTGCATATTTATATTGAAAGTTTCTGTAAAGCACTCAAACTGTCTTTGACAGATATCCAGGGGTAGCACCATATGGAATTACAATGATCATTCCTTTTTTTTTCTTTTTTTTTTTTTCTTTTAATGCATTTCTCTCTGAGAAACACATTGGAGAAATCCTCAGAAATTCCTAATGTCTGAAGGCTGGAAACAGAAAATTAATTTTTCAGGAAGATTGCTGATGACTGCTATCATAAAATGGCTGGTTGGTCTAGCCTTTCCAGACAGAGAAAAACAGTCAGGGATAAGATGTGCTAAGAGGATGAGTTAAAAACCCACCCGTTTGGGATACAAATAGTACTGATGCAGGGATCTGCTCTATCCAGACAGTGACCTGAGTGACCTGGAGCCAAGGCAGAACAGGAGAGGAGCACTGTGGTGTTCTTTTCTGCTCTCTCATCTACCCACTGCTACTTCAGGAGGCCTCATCTGCAAAATAGTTCAGGCACCAGGACCGCTGCACGCAGATCTCAGCACGACGTCCAGCTGGGCATGAAATCCCACCACAAACCAACTAAGCAATTTTTCTATTTGATCAGCAGCAAGAGGCATTATATTTTATACCGCTGCCAGAGATGTTTGAGTTTAAGCAGAAACATAGAAATTAGTCAGCAAACTACTCTATCCTAGGCACACTCTTGCACTGCATCTCTGCCTGAGTGCCTTCCACGCTTACCTTGAATTGTAAGTATTTCAGAGTGAGGGATTTTTTTGCCAATACCTACAAGAAGAAAAATCCTATAAAAGAGAAGTTTCAGCTGGTGTTCCCCCCCCAGTGCTGCTTCACTATACGTCTGGGATAAAAAGAGATAAATCTGTTCCTTGGCCTCAGCTTTTGTGGAAATTGGAGCTTCTAATATTGCTGGTCTGTCGCTCCTTGTTAGCTGCTCTGTGTGCAAAATAAAGTGAGTGTATCAGAGGGGGAGCAACTGTTACCTGCCATGTCACTTGTGACCAGATCTAGTTTTTGCGGTGTCTCCTTCTCATTACTATAGCTAATGGTAAATTCAGTCGACTGATGTCGGGTGAAGGGCTGCTTGATTTGTTTCCAACAACCTGTGATAAAGAAATAAAAATAGAAGACATCAGGAAGTTAAATGCTTAAAATCAGAAGGCTTATCAGAAAGTTAAATTGTTGTTGTACTCATTGCTGTCAAAAAAAAAAAAAGTCCCCTAAATTTGGAGGGTGAGAAAGTGAATTATCAGCTGAGATTTTCAAGTAAAAATTAAGCTATGTAGAGGATTTTTCTCATTTGTCTTTCTTGTCAAGAAGGGCTTAAACTCTGTAGGTGCCTATATTTATATCTTAACAAGGTGTATCAATAAAATACAAGCTTTAAACAGCTGCATCATTTATGTAGTAAAAATAATGCTTGACTTTTTTTTTTCCCTCAGTAGCATGGTATAGCTTCTGTTTACTTGATATCTCATCACCTGCACCTATCAATTAATTTGTTCTCACAACGTCCTCGTGAGGCAGAAGAGAGAACATCCACAGTGTCAGTTCCTTGCCTGGTGCCTGTAACGTGAGGTTTATGGAGGTGATGTGAGGTTTATGGAGAGGTGGGGTCAGCTCCCAGCTTCTTAAGTCCCAAGCCTGGTTCACAGTGTTTAGGAGCTTGATTTACGGAGCACATACTCTACAAATGAACTGAGTGGGTAAGAGGCTATCTTCAATTTCATGGGATTTGTCCTCATTAGCAAGTGAGAAAGGATTATGATGTGACCTTGAAAAATCATATTAGCAAATATGATGTTAAGTACAAATTAATTTTCTAATGAGGGTGAGCTGAAATGGGTAACAGAGTCCCTTTTCCTGTCGTCAGCACCTGCCGAGGGATGAAATTTTGGAGCTGAGCTGTTGCAAGAAATGTGTCAAGAGACATGCGAATGGCTTAGTGGTTTCTTTTTTTTATGGAAAGCTAAGATTCAGAAGGATATTCCTCTGCAGAGTTGGCCCACCAGGAAAAACAGCTAAACCCCAACTTCCAGGCTGAGAAGAGACCCTGCCCTAGAAAGCATAACTGAGCAAGGCAAAGTATGTTACTTCACCAGGGTTTTGCAGGCATCTCCTAAAGCAGAGTCCTCAAGCCAATCTTCTGCTCTGATTTTACATGTGAAGTACAGACCAGTTTTGATAGGCTTCAGAAATACAGTCCCAGTCAGGGAGGGCAGCAAGATGGAAACACTAAAGCCATAAAAAATTTATTAGCCCTTGCTCTCTTGGAGAACAGCAATCCCCTCTGCTGTGGGGAAAAAGAGGAAAGTAGCAATTTTCTGCAAAATAGGTGTTTTGGAGGAGGGAAGGAAAGGGAGGGCACCTGGGAGCACTCTTATATGCTAATTTATGCGCTTTGTATAATAGATCTTTTGCTAATTGCCTTTCTGTCATAGAAACCAAATTACATTGTTTCTCTGGGCACTGTGCTAGGATGACACAAGTGGGACTATCGCTTGCCATTTCCCTCGTATGAAATAGTGAATTTGAATGAGGAAACGTGGCTGTTCTTTGAGAAGCATTTCACGTGTAATTGCATAAAACCCTTCCCATTGGCCCGGCAGACACGACAGAACAGGGCAAAGCTCACCATTCTCCACTAACCTGATTTCTGAGCATTGGAAAATCCATAAGAAAGTCCTTTGGCTTCTTGCCTGCGAGAAGAGGAAAGCATTTATAAACTTCTGCACTCACAGCATTTCATCTTCACTCCTTTGCTTCAGCAGAGAATCTGTGTTTAACAGCTGAGAACAACTGTTCGCTTTTAGTTTCTGGAGGATGGCGTTTATTAGACTGCAAGGCATGCAAACCAGGATTTTGACGCTCAGTTATTTCCCCATCTGTATGTACGTCCTGAGTGCTGCTGTTCAAGTTCCTTCTGTCTGGCACTCGTTGAGCTGATGTGTGCATGTCCTTATCTGTCACTCTAGGTTATATTTGGGGTCTGCTCTTCTGAATTCTTTGACTAGTTTGTAGATTTTACTGGAAATTCAGGGCAGAGCTGAGTGCTGCTAGGGAGGAAGCAGCATCACTGGAGCTTTGCTTATACTTCCAAATCCCTACCTGCTGACAGATGCATTTCCCTGTTCTGCATTCGAAGGCAGGTTTGTAGGAAAGGACAGCTAGTGGGACCCAAAGCTAGCAATGCTTCTTCCAATCCGCTGACTTGTGAAATGAAGTGGCTTAGTTTTATCTGCTTATCTCAGTGTATGTGTGCAACTCCTTATAGATCGGCTGCAATTTCAGCCTGCACGGTTAAGTGCCCTCAGTGACCAGGAAGCAGAAACACAACAGGAGAGAAATGAAGGAAAATGCTTCAGATAGCTCTAACGTTCCCCTTACTGATTTTTTTCTCTGGTTTGGTGTGCAAACTGTTCCATCTTTGACTTCACTACATCTTAGCACTTGTGGGTATACGTAGGCTGAAGGGACCAGCCAGTTGCATTGACTGTAAATTGGGGGCTGCAGTTGTGATCTAGTTCACCTTTGGTTTCGTCTGACTGGGGGCTGATTGAAAAGTACAATTTACAGAGACACAGCGTGAGTTCTGTTTGGAAGGAAGACTTCCAAAAGATATCAATTTCCAGTTTCCTGGTAAAGAGGCTCTGGAAAGAGGGCATGTAGTTGGAAGCACCAGCTAGGTAGCCACAAATACCTCCAATGACAAAAGACAGTATCTTACTTTCGTAGGGCTGCACAGATACAAATTCCAGAGAACAGGAACAGACACAGCACTATGAGGATTGGGACAATTATAGCTGTAAGCTTTAAGCCTGCATGAAGAAATAAATGGATAAAAGTTAAAAAGGCAAATTACTCTGAAGCTAGATATTTTTTACTGCACAGAATACAGCAAAAGGCAGATAATCTTGCAGGAATGCTCCTTGCGAGAGGGCATGAAGATGTAAAATCATAAAACTGCAAAACTGCTCCTCGGCCATCCTCAGTTGCCATGTACATATGTGGAACAGTGCTGAGGCAGAAGAGTTAAATGCATTTCTCAAGGCTGACACTTGGTTTACTATCTATACACATCCTTACAAAGAGCAGCTCTTTCTTATTACATGCTAAGTAACTTTTTTAAAAGGCCCCTTACAGCAACGCTGTTTTCAGTTGCTTATGAAGCTGCTAAATAAAGCTGCAATTTTCTATGCCAAGTATCTGGCTCCTGCTGAACTGGTTGAAACATTTCAGTCAAAATAGTTCAAAGATTTCCAAGACTGGAGCTAGGGAAAAATGTTTTGCTCGTGTTAAACAAAAATGGTTTAGAGCAGGGATTTGGGAATTATCTGTGGGGTGGCTTTTGTGTCAGGAGTGTGCATTTCGCTATTCCTGCAGACACTTACAAGGCTTTGTGAATAAGGCAGTGCACATGTCCACAGGGTATTTACAATTTAGCAGATAAAAGCTCTAAAGATCTCTTTTCCAGTGAAGATGGATACAGTTTACCCATACCACTGCACAGATGAACTGAGCTTTTTCTTGGCAAGAGAAATGAAGTTTCAAATCTTTTTTCTTGCGGTGATCACTTCTTGCAACCAGTTTGTTCACAGAGACAGCACTACAACCATCAGCTACCTAACAGGTAGCAGCGTTTGGTGTGGTGGGTCTCAATTCCTGCCTGGCTACAGATCCACCAGGTAGTCTAAACAACAAATTTTATTTGTTTGCTTTATTAAGATCTAAGGAACTACCTCCACAACGTTAATGGATAAAGATTGCAAATTAAGGCACTGAGGGAGAGGTATGAGAATGTAGCTTGTCTGAGACCCATGAACATAAGCATTATGAAAAAATGTTCAATTACACAAATGTGCACTACTGTACGGTGCTTGGTGCTGGGGACCTGCTGTGGGAGGAGTTATGGTTGATCTGGGAGGAGTTAAGGTAACACTTTTGTGAGACCACTGTCTCGTATATTACAAAAATTAGAAAATAGAGGAAGAGAGTGAAGAAGACGAGAGCTCCTCCAAAAACGCTAATGAGTGCTCAGCATAGTCCACTGAGCCTACCAAGCACGGCAAATAACCAACATGACAGGGAAAAGAAAGCCTGATATTTCCCACATCAAGGAAATTAAGGCTTTCAATTTCTTTCTGTGCCTCAAGACAAAAACAAGCCATGCTCCTCCCTATTCTCTCAGTAGTTAATCTTTTAAAAAGTCTGAAAGGAAAGTAAAAGTTTTGATTTGTGAGAAAGTTTAAAGTTTACTCAGGCTGGGATGAAGACATGATGTATCGCAGAGAAAACGTAGTGATGGGTAGCATTACCTAAATTGGTTTCTTCTGATGGGATGGGCTCTGTAACAGTTCTGTCTTCTTTTCCAAGGGAGGTTTCGGTGCTCTGACTTGTTTTTTGCCACATTGAATGCGTAAATGAACTGTTCACTGCAACAGAGAGCAGAGGACCAGTTGTGTCGCAGTAGCACAGCACGCTTTTGGGGCACTGTGCCTGGGAAGCACTGCTTACCCCATACCTTGCATTATTCGACAGCCGATCAGCTCAAGCTTCAGTGCTATGCGTTGGTTCCAAGTCTGAGGGATGATCCGCACGTAGCGGGCCACTATCGGGGGGATGAAATTATTACGTACGATGTCGCCAGAATTGGAGTTGCCTTGGAATATCTGCAACAAAATGCAAGTAGGTTATTTGCTGTGTTTTAAACGTCTCTCAAAAGTGCTCCTGACTTCCACCTTCAATCATTTTCATTATCCAAAACCAAATATATCGATCATCTGGGGTGTAGCCACAAGACTTTTGGAAATGGGAGCTGTGAAAAAAAGAAGTCTTTTTAGTTCTGACAGATGATCACATTTTCCTATTAACTTGCGGAAGAAAGATTATCATTCTTTTCAATTCTGTGTAATTTCTGGTTAATGTATGCTGGTATAATGCTATCATTTTTTATTTAATAGCACTGCAGTGCCCTTCCTTGGGCAATGGGGGATACAAATATAAAAAGAAAAATAACCCAGCCAAAGTATTTATTTATTTAAAGTGAAATATATTTAGACATTTTAGTAAATTCCTCAGCTTTCTGTACCAAGATTGAAGACTGACTATTAACTATGTTGCTGTATCTCTTTCTTTCTGTACTTATACAATGTTTCCCAGGATCAGTTCAGCCTGCATACAGAACAGTAGCCCTTGCAAAATTAGTTCTTGGAGATGTTTCGGCATGGCCTATGAGAATTTAAGAGCCTGATCAGATAGGGAAGCAAGCTTAGCATATCTTAGATAAGACAGCAGGCCACACAAGGTTCAGATGGGACAGGTTTTGTCATGCTCCATAGCTGAAACACATCATATATAATAATACTTTCATAATTTTATTTGTAAATAACAATTAACAGTGGAAAACTGCAAAACAGCAGATTTTAAATGGCTAGCCTTCACAAAATTCACCTGTTACTAGGTTGACTTTTCACTTTTTGGGCCAACATCCCCTAAGTTTAACATTTATCACTTAAAAAATCTTAAGCCAATTAACATTGTGCAGTGACATTCCTTTCTGTACAAGCTAAGAAAATCAGAGCTATTGGAAATCTCACCAAAGATACTGGAAATCTCACCTGTTCTCACAGGTCTCACAAGTTTCTAAAAACTACAGTCAAGACTGAGGACCAGGTAAAGCCTTACCCTGGAACAAGCTGAGCTCCTCCAGAAAGGATTAGTGAAGATCTGGAAATGGGGGAGCAGAGGGGCTTTTGGAACATGAATTTTTCACAGAAATGTGTTTGCATACCAACTTGTGCAGCACACCCGCTGCTTGCAGGAGCCAGTTGCACTGCTTTTATCAGTTCATTGTTGATATTCAGAGTCTGACAGCTGTTGTGTGTACAGGTTTTTTTGGTTTATGAGCATTTATTTTAAGTGCAGTTACATTGGTTCCTACAGACTTTTGTCAGAAGAGTCATGCCTGTGGGGGGTAGGAAGTGGGGCAGTCCCCAACACTACCCGAAGAGAAGCTCAGTCTGCAGGTGCAGCTCCACCAGCAGAGCTGTGCTTCTCCCCGTGCCGGCTGTTTTGCTTTTCCGTGTTTTGTTTTGCACCATCCTGGTGCATCTGAAGCTGAATCTCAGCTTTGCTGATGCAGTACAACTGCTGAGCTGAGCTAAATACTTGTCCAAATAGCCTCTTGTACAGCTTCAATTACACTTTTTTAAAAATAAAAATACTACACACACTCACATGCCTCTGTATGTATATCTCATAACTCCAGCAAGCCCTGGATAGATTCCTTGTTTCAACAAGCTCACTATCTACTCTGTAGCTGTAAATTACTCTGGTGAAGGCTGTCCAAGTCCAGACAAGTTTGAAACTCCTAATCTTTCTTGACAGTGAAAGGCTGTCTTTCAATGTCAAGGCAGCATATACATTTTTTCTCTGTGCTTTTCCCAATTTCTCTTACCTTTTCTTCATTGCTTAGAATTCCTTTGTAAGTTCTCCATTTCGAGTTGTTATTTTTGTAGTTCATTATAAATGTCTTTACATAAAAGTTAAAATTCAGTGTAGTGGATCCAGAACCAGTGGTTTTAATTCCTAGTAACAGAATGCAGAAGACATTTTCAAGTTAGGTTTCCTTCTCAAAGGAAGATTTTCGAATGCAAACACACAAGAAAAACCAATGCAGAGACCTTTGCCTTCAAAGCCTTAATTTACTTTTCAGACTATGTTTGGAATTCAAGGGTTGTCACTGAGTTTAAAAGTTGGGGCAAGAATGGAAATCATCACTGAACTGTGAATTTCAAAAAACAGCTTTAAACAGAACCTAAGTTAATGACTCCAAAAATGGTAATTGTTTGTCTTGATACTATGGTCCATATCAGCAGTCTTTACGCTTTCAGCAGCAACTTTAATTTACCTTTTTTATCACTAAACCAGGAGTTGAAAACAGGAATCTCTTTCACTGGGGCCATTATTTCAAATTCTGTGACTTTGAAACCTTTCTTATTGATTCAAGAAATGCATTCTCAACAGATCCTAAGCAATCATTTATCATACATCCAGATTCTACTGGTCACTGTGTAAATATTTTGTTCTGAGCCTACAGCATCCTTACAGATCATGCATGCATTAAAGTGAGTCCAATCCTATATTATTATAGGAAGACCAGTCTTGTGAATTTC
Source organism: Anser brachyrhynchus (assembly GCF_964034855.1). Taxonomy (NCBI): domain Eukaryota; kingdom Metazoa; phylum Chordata; class Aves; order Anseriformes; family Anatidae; genus Anser; species Anser brachyrhynchus. The sequence goes on from NC_137696.1 coordinate 73,311,528, forward strand.
TGTGATTTCTTTAATATGAAAACAATATTCCTTGACACATAGCATTTAATGACATTTATTGAAAGAAAGATTGCATTAGTGCGTTATTAGCTTTTCAACTTTCTCCAGCAGAAAACCCAGCTTCTAATAATCAGTGTGATCTACCTGTTATTCTCTTCTTCTCTCCGAAGTCTATCTCTAGCCATTCACGATTACTGCTGTGGTTAGAGGCCCAAGCCAGTCCCTGGACTTGAAGCCAAGCCTTGTCAGGAGACCACTGGAATAGTTGTCCAAATTCGTTGGTCTCCTCCCAGTAGGAAGACGCAGTGATCTGGCTCTTGGAGAGGAACGCTTCATCCAGACTGAGAGATTTATTGCAGCCTAGGAGTCCCAACACAGACATAAGCAGTCATTTTGTGTTTTCACAGCATATTTTTACATTAGGCTAGCAACATATGAAGACCGCCCACAACAGCCAAGTCAGATGTTGCCTAATCTGGTGCTAACCTGATGCTGTCCATTAACTGTGGTGTTTGCCAGTCAATTTATAGAGGATAATGCAGTACTGGGATGGAGTCCCTCTCCTTTACCAACTCAGCTCCTATATACACGACACCTTCTGACTGCATCTGTTATTTTTAATTTGCCCTTTTGTTTTTTAATCTCTGAATATTTTTTTTATTGTTGTTCATGTGAAGACTTCTTTTTTTTTTTTTCCTTCTGAAACATAATATTTATGTTTAGAGTTTGGCATTAACTAATTTTGCTATACAAAACATTTCTAAGATGAAGGCACTGTACCGAAAGGAACACTTTACCGTAAATATTTCACGATTTTCACCTGCAGTGAGGGCTAGGAAATTTACTCATTAGAGAAGCTCCTTGATACTGCTGCCAAGAGGTGATATCATGAAGGTAATAGCTGCAGGTAAGTATTATAAAATCCACCAAAGAACCCACAAAATTCTACACATCAAGGTTCCTCAGAAAGAACAGGCCAATGTGATATGGTTTCAATGAAGTTAAAAATAATTTCCTGGCAATTTCAAAGGCCTATATATGTTCAAGAATTTTCAGTGGAACAGTAAATGATTTTATCTAAGATGACTGAAATATAACTCGAATGAATGAGCACGAACTTTTCCCCCCTCTTTGCTGTGTTTTATGTAAATTAACAGCTTGACAGATTAAAGATGCTTTTGCTTCTTTGAAACTCATAAACAAAGGTAGCTCTGTGTAAGTTCAATGTAAATATATTTTCATTCCTCTGTATGTTTTAGTTCTGGTATAATGAAGATGGAACTTATAAATATCTGAAGAAAAACTGCTTTCATTTTCTGCCACCTAAAGTACATAAAAATAGAATTATCTGATTGCCATTTTTCATATGCTAGCACTAGAAATGTAGCATCAGAATACTATTTCTGTTTCTCATCTATGTGCATATGACCCATTCCTATTCTGTTTTCTTCCTAGCTCACTTCATATCCCCTCAATTTTTTATCCAACTTTTATCCAATTTAAAAAATTGTCCTAAAATATCCTTACTGGACACAATCTAACATTCTTTACATTCTGATTGCTTTTCAAAACTTTTAGGAAAATTCTTAAATAAAAAGGTAAAATGTGAATATCTAACAAGAAAGGCATTATACTTACCATTTGAAGTAAATATAAACCGCTTATCTGACAATGAACCACTGTAAGAAAAGAAAAAGTAATTCAGCCTTTCAGGAACCAGCTATAGGAGTGCCAGAACATGGGTGGCTTCACTGTGGCACAAAATCACTTTTTATCTAGCAAAATATCTCTGGCCAGATATCTGCTTACTTTGCTGCTTGACTACCCACCTCCTAAGAGCACTCTTGTGCATTTCATGCTGTGTGTTCAGGTCACTAACAGCAGTTTTGATCATTTGCTGTGCCTTAAGGTGACTGACTCCCCATCTCACCAGCCTGTTACTCTTCCTGTGCACTTCTGCTTGACTCCTCTGCACAGGACCTTTATTGATGCTGCAAAATCCTTCACCTCCTGCTCCTCAAACTAGCAAAATAAAAGCACACAAAAGAAGCCAGGAACTGGAAAGCCAACAGGGACTCGCATTACCTACAGTGCTTGCTCCAGTGTGGGGCTAAATGCTCTTCCCCCATCCGTTTAGAGTAACTTCACTGAAATCAGTGAATTTCTACTGGTGTAGTCCACATCTAGTTTGAAGAAAATCTGGCCTTAAGTTATGTTTGGTTGTGACTAAGCCACATTAGCTCTGGCCATTCCCACGTTGGCTAAACGTGCGTACCAGTCAGACAATGCAAACTGCTGCTTGTTTTAATCTGGTTCAGATTAAATGGATTATGTTCTGATTAACAGTTTGCTTCTGTTATAACCACGTCCAACAGCTTTTATTAGGACTTGTTCTTTTGGCTCTGTTAACAGCAGCACATCTGTGGCTTCCCTTTTGTCCCTCCTTGTAACAGACTACTTTACTTCCAGAGCAAAGCCATTCCTTGGGCCATCCTGCACAGCCCTGCACAGCGCAGACCACCATGAAATAACCGTAGCAAGGGAAAGCTGTGCACTCCTTGTCCATCCACGGAGCCACTTTCCTTTCTGATTCCCACTGAGATATCCCTGAGATCTTTTTCCAAAAGTGATCCCTTTGACTGGCTGCATATTAAAAATGAAAGCATGGATTTTAACCTGAAATTCATTCTGATTTCCTGAGAATCTGGCCCCTTCAACGCTGCTCCAAGTGGCTGCATGCATCAGGTACCCCTTTTTAAAAATTGTGGCCAGTGCAACTGAGCAGAGCAGTAAAACAACTGCACTTCAGCATCAAGACAGCTCCCCTTCAGGCTGCCCTTCGTTGTCAGCCAGGAAAATTTCCCTGAAGGTTACCTATAAGAGTCCAACAGCCTATAGCCTAGCAGTGGTGCACACAGCCATATGTTTAGAGAGTCCTGCAAATGGGGAAGTGGAAAGTGGTCCTGTGTCTAGGTCAATAAAAACACTGCTGCTTTTTGTCGCTGGGGGAAAGTTAACGCCTACAGGCAAACAAAGTCCTTCAGGGATGATGGAAGGCGAGGAGAGTAGCTATGAGAATGATGAGAAATTCAACCCCTCCCTCCCACATCTTCCCCCCAGGCGATCCTCACGGGCCATCAGATGTGCTCTGCTTGCTACAAGCCATTTGGAACTACAGCCAAAACTATTTTTGCTTTCTGAGTGAATACAAAGCAATCCAATTCAGGAGAAGAAAGGAAAAGGAAAACATGCGGTGATCAGTAAAACCTCCCCAAAATAGAAATCACAGCACTCTTCAAATACTTATTTATATTTATACACTATCCCTTCATAATAGAAAAGTCACCGAGGTCCCTTTCAAACTACAGGTCTGCAATTTGAGCAATGAAAGGGAGGAGGTTAGCATTCCCAAGATCTATAAAGCTATAAAATCAAGCTGAAATATTTCTGCTATAATTCTGCAAGTCACTGAAGAGGACAAACTAATTCAGTAAGTGGTAATTCATCAATTTCGTAATGTGACAGGTGGCATTTGTCACACAAATTTCACTTTGTCCTTTAAGGAATGGCATCACCCTGTGCTCCTCATTTTCCTGGCAACCTTCAGGATCCTGCCTAGCCAAGAGCACCAGTGACAGCATGGCAGACCTGTGCTGGTGCCTCTGAAAGAAAAAAAAAAAAGGATGCTGCTTCACATGATAAATGTGTGTAAATCTCAGATCCATTTTTTCCAGAGTCAGTCCCAAGGAAGCTTCTTATAAGCAGCGTGGGTTAACACCACATCACATATTTCACTATTCATGAGCATGTGGGCTCTTCAATTTTCAAAGACAAATGATTTCACATGTGCAGATGTACAGTTACGGGCCTCCACAGGCAGCTCACATTACAAAGTTAAAACCCCATATATTTGTACTCGGGTAGCAGAACTGTCTAATAAATCCAGCCACTTGATCTTCATTATATCATTTGTGGGTTCAGGTCCGCACATGGGGCATGAGAGCTGAAAATCTCATAGATAACAGGGCATAACAAGCGCACTGAAAAATGAAGTCAGGGAGGCCAAGGTCAGGTCTTAAGGGCTGGCAAGTGAGTGATTCATAATTCCGCTGTTACATTATAATACAGATATGTAACAGCCCAATGCACACAAGCAGCGGCTTTGGATGAGGTCAGTTTCAGCTCAAGTCACTAAATAATTTAAATCTTTAATACTGAAATCCACTATAAATGAGATTTTAAAAACTTGAGTAAGCTTTTGTTTAAGGGAGTACAAAGAGCTGTGATGACACTGCTGTCTAAGCACCGTTCTTTCCTTGCTGATGCTGGCTCTTTGAAGGAACGTGTTGCAGCACAGAGGTACCTGAGGACGGGGAAACTAGGCAGCTTTGGAAATACATTTCATAAAAGCCTTTTTAAAGCATGAAATGCACTGGTTCATTTTCTTAGCAAACGTGCCCACTGTTTCTAGGAACACATTTCCATTTGAAATACAATGATTTCCCTGCATCCTCCGATGTACCTCTCCCAGAATAATGGGATCACACCAGCAGTTCATCTGCTCCTGGGATTTCCCCAGCTGCCAGGAGCAGCAGAAGCATCCTGTGAATGGCTGTGCTCACCCTCCTACTTTTCTAAAAATCACACTATCTCACTTGTAGGGTTCCCATTATAAGCCCATTCACCTTTGGCTGCCTGAATAATCTGCAGAGAGATCTGTGTGGCTCCTCGGGGGCAAACCAGTCCCTTTGAGAAATGCATCGTCCTCAAGGAGTGCCTCTTCTGCCCCGGGATGCAGGAGAGTTAGGGTGACAACGCTCCTCATTAGGGTGCTCTGTATAAGCGTGATGAATCTGAGCCCGGGTGGCTCGTTTCAGCCTGGGAGCACGTCTCGGCTCTCGCTCGAGTCAGTGGGAGTTGTACCACTTGGTGTAACAGAGACGAGTCTTCGTCTCTGTGGGCACCTTCATTACTCATGTGAAATGTATAAGACATTATATGAGTAGCAGCGTTAAAAGGACACTTGGCGGTTAAGTTCACGGGTTAATTATGCAAACAGTGTTTTCCCCCAGCACATGTACATTTGATGTCTTCTACGCTTCATTCGTTGCTCACTAACTCTTGTACTGTGAAAAAATACAAGTGGGAATCCCAGCTGTCTTTCATTATAACATTTTATGTGCTACTGTCTGAGTTACTCCTGGGATTCTCAAGGATCACACACACACACACAAATGTATATAAATGGTTCTACGACATCTTTAGCTACAGCACCAAATATTTAATTTCTAAGGGTTTCACAAAGCTGCCATGTGTGACAGAAAGAATTTGCATTGTTTGCTCTATGGAAAGGCTTAGTGCCTGAGCTGAGCTCTCAGTCCTGCTTTGCTTCAGACAAAATTAAAGTATTTTTCTGTATATTTTAGCTATCAAGCAACATGTTTAAGAAAATAGAAAATATTTAGGCTTTAAAGGCCTTCTGCTAGAGGTCAATGTGCTACCAGCGATCTACATGCTACCCACTTTGTGAATTCCAGTGCCAACATTCAAAGACTTTCAACCTATACTTAAGGTTAAGAAGAGCAACAGACCAGATGAATGCTTATGTTTTCTATAGGTTCACATGTAAATGTGGCCAAGATCGCTGGGATCAAGACTTAAAAATTAAACATTTGATTACATAATTTGCTCATCAGCTGGCAGAAGTGAGATGCATACATGGAGAGCTTTAAATTAGTTTCAGTTTTGACACCACTATATTTCATGGTGATCCTGTAGCTGGTTTGCCTATTTCTGTTTCACTGAGAGAAGGGAAACACAGAATGCATACAAAACGGCTTATATGGTACTGTAGTTTTTTGTTGTTGTAGTTCTTGTTTCAAAATAAAAAAGTCATATTGTCTTAGCTCTTTTAGTCTATGGGACTGAAGATATTTCCCTTTCCACAAGAAAAAATGGATCTTGCAACATCCAGATAACATTTTTAAATTAAAAAATATGAACCAACAGGAACGACGGAGGCAGTTGCTAGAAGGGTTTACTGTACTGGATAGAGATTAGAGGATTTATTTCTACTTCAACAACAGCACAATTAAAAGTCAGAAGATAAGTGGTAAGTATAACACCCTTGCTATAAATATTCTAAATGAGAAGAATTCTGAACATGTCAAAAGCACAACGTTTAAGAAGGTATTCACTGAATCCCCTATGGCTCAACGGCACTTTTTATTCATTCATTCTTCCTAGTTTTTTTTTAAACTCTAACATGAATTTAGCATGATTTATTAGCACATCGATTAAAGGTGTTTGTTGCAGAACATCATACTTTCATGTATCTGCTAACAAGGTAATTTGCAAATGTGTTTTGGAAGGAAAAGCAAAAAGAGAAAGAAAATACAGCCCTGTGCTGTATAAAGCCACATAAACTTGGAACGTTCTCCTACAATCTGCGCCAACACCATTTTAATACAGCCATAGAAACAAACCCCAAAAGCCCCAAGACCCACACCTAACATCTTCCCAGAAAACCATCGGTGTGGTGTCCCACCTGCTTCTGCTGACCTGCTCAGTGCATTATGCTCCGGGGATCGCCCCCAGAGCCGGCGGCAGGTGCCGGCGGTACTCACTCGTGCGAGGGGACGCCGTTGGCGACGACGCCTTCGTAGCGGCTGATGCCCTTCTGCTGGGTGACGCTGATCTGCCCGCCCAGCTCGTCCGCGATGATGCCCGCGTGTATCGCCGACTTGCACAGCAGCGACGTCTGAAAGGCAGAAGGCATCACATCCAAACACTCAGGGGATGGGGCTGACAAAGCAGTAATGCTCCCACTCCCAAGCCATTCTAAGTGTTGGAGCACAAAACAGCCTGCACAGGCATAATAGCAATAAGAAGCGTGTGTGTGGGACCCACAACAGGAATCTTTGAAACAAAATACATCTGTTTCCGACAGACTATTTATTTTTTTCCAAATGAGAAGGCTAATAATCTGGTTCTGGGAAGGCGCTGTAAGGTTTTAACCTAATAAATAGCTGGCCTGCCTCAGGAAAACAAAGTCAAAGGCAACACAACCAGCCTTCTTTGCAAAGGGAAAATTAGAATTACTTCCTGAACTTACCTGAAGGCGGATCTGTCTATTACTGTGTACTGCCTTAGGATTTGTGGCATGGTATGCACTGGGAAATTCAGCTGTGTGTCATTCACATGGGCACTTCCACCACTTTCCAAGCTGGGGTGCCTGACTGTCCCCTCCAGGGAGGGCTGGGTGCACTGGGGACACAGGGGCAGCAGGGCACGTGGAGCCCTGAAGGTCCTTCCCGTCAGAAAGCTGAATGCCGTGTTCATGGTGGAGGGAAATTTTCTTTCAAAAATTCCTCCACCTAGATAAGATCTGCATGAGGTCATGCCATGTGCTGCTTTTCTTTTCTAATCACCCTGTATAGCAGGAATAACTCAGCTAATTTGAAGGCGATGTGGCATTTCTTTGTTTTTTCAGCTCTGCCGTTCTCCGGGATGGGGCGGTGTGCTTGCGTAACTGGACGAACAGGTTGAACATGAACACTGGTATTTTGGAAACTCAGCAACTGCTTTACCTGTGACAAGGTGGGATTTTACTTCAGTGGAAGGATTAAGCTTACTCCACTGTGAAAGATGCAAAGATTTCAGAGGCATGAAGGGAGGGAGGTGAGGGGCACAAAAAAGGCAGAGCAATGTGTGATACGAACTGCGGGTAAAACCACTCAGGCAACTTCATTTTAAAGATCAAGCAGTTAATAAAGAATGATCCAAGGAGTTTTTAGTTATCGGTGGGATGTGATTAAGTAGAGTATAGTATTTATTTCATCTCAGAGCAGATTCCTGGGATACTGCAAACGGAATCTTAAAGAAAACCCACAAGTTACTGAAATGCTTTTTATTCCTGCAAGAGATAACTTTAGAAAAGAAATGCACACGGACTCCAAACAAGTAAAAGATGAAGTCATAGGAATATTTAGTACATTGAAAAGCACTGCCTCAAGAGGGAAAAATCCTGTGCAGCCAAAAAGCCAGAAAACTATAGTAAGTTTAGTTGACAATCAGTGGACTTTGTTCTCACACGATTGATTAGTCTGTTTGAAAAGTGTCTCGGTGTGCTTATACACTGATAACATACCAATATACTGATAGTAAAAGGTATATCTAACACAGATGGGAAGAATTATTGACAAACGCCAAGCAGCAAAAATTGAAACCAAGTTGCACTATGCAACCGAGCAATAGATTCTCCCTTCTTTCCTTTTTTTATAATTTTTCCCTCATTATCCTGAATACTTACATCTCTGTATCCTTCTCCTATATTCCCAGAAATGTCACCTGCAATGTCTCTGCAGCCAGCAGGACAGTATCTGCTGTAGTAAAAGAACAGAGGCTTGCTTAAAAACTGGACTGTAATGATGATACCCAGAAACAAACCCATGCAAAAAAGATGCTCTCAAACCCACAGATATTTTAGCAGTAAGTTCTGGCTCATCACATATCATTGACTATAGAGGGTAAATAAAAGTGGCCCTGAATAGACTGCACATAGCAGCACACAAAGAATTAAAACAGCAGTTTTCCAAGTGCATTTTTGTTCAATTCTGTTGTTCTAGAAATGCCATTATGCACACTTGCAGCCCAGCCCAGATAAGAAGCCTGCATGCACATCCAGGCAGTAACCAGCAAAGTACAATTTATTACCATTGCAAACCATATCAAGGAGCCAAGAAATTATAGCTTGTCCTCAGATAATCTTTTATCAGCTGGGGCGTGATCTGCTCTCAGGAGATGCAATGGAATTCAAGGCTACTTTGAATTTCAAAGTGGAAACTCTTTTTACATATACCATACGTATGTATGCCCAAATGAGAATTGCTGAGAGCTCTGTAACTCAGCAGAGGAACTTGTTTTCCTGGGCTGCAGACTTCCATTCTGCACTACTGCTTCTCATAGCCAGGCCTGACACTATTACAGCATTGTAGCTCAAAAAACAAACAAAAAAATCACTTCTCCAGACAGCTAAGACTGTATATGTCTTATGTGACATTTTACAGCAATTAGACCAGATGCCGGAAAAGTAAATGACCGCACAGAGATGTAAAACTTCTTTACCTGTATTCAGTCTTTGTGTAGTGGTTTGCTCGTTCCAAACATGTGATTAGATCTGTGAAAAGGTACAAATGTCAATACCAGCCAGAGGACAAGGAAATATAGAATAACATTTGGCTAAATGAGAAATTGCATTTGAAGACCTCTCTGTGTAATACTTGCACAACTTTATTAGAAGTAAAACAACAGCTAAGGTTTTCCCTCACTCTTTTCATCTCCCTCTTCCACTCATGCTTTACACCCCTTCATCAAAGACATGCAGATCCCCAGAATATTAAATGTAGGATTTGTATCTTAACCTCTACAATCTCTTCATTCTATCACAGTGTGGTAAAAGCCCAGAATGCAGAAGGTATTTTCTTTTTCACCGGGCCTGTACTGAAAATTATCTAGGCAAGATTTCAGCAGATATTAGATCTGCTTAATGTTACAATTGCTTCTTGCACACATGCTATTAAAAATATGATGGTTCATGCTAATAAGATACCAGAAATATTTAGGACCAAACATTTGGGACAAAGTTTATGTGTAGGGAAGATAATGAAATAGGAAGGACAATGCTGCTTATCCTTCAGAAACAGTACTTTACCTGGATGATCACTACTGGCATAGGACAACAGAAAGCCTCGCCCTGACACGTGGGATCCACTCTCAAAGTGAATAGTCGCTTCGTTGCTGTCCAGAATGATTTCTTTGGGGACAGGCATCATATTACCACAGTAGGGCCCTACAGACAGAACGAAGATTTCAGAGTTTAGATGAGATAGTTAGGCTGGAGTACTCTTGTGATTAGCAGAGAGTTTCATAACATGCTCATTCTCCTTCAGTATAATCCAAATGTTGACAAAAGGGCTTGAACTTCAGTCCTTTATGGGTATGAGCTCCAACGTTACCCTGACAAAGAATGGCAAGAATCCAATCGTCTCTTCGTGGCATAAATTCTAGTATTAAGATCTCTCATTGCATAAGCCTCAGGAGAATGATTAATGCTCTTCCACCTTCGAAGTACAGTGTTCTTAAAAGCAACAGTAACTCATTAGAGAAAAGAATAAAGAGAACATTTAAAGGCAGTCCAGGGTGTGCTAGATAAACTCTCCAGATGCATACAGCTGAGGCTGCTTCAGCATAGCAGCTATTCAGAAAAGGTTAAGATCACAAACAGCGTACCTGGTCTTAAGGGATGTGTGTGCCACGAGTCATGTTGTACAACAAAGCAGTACTGCTTTGCTCAGAAAATTTCTGCATTTATTTGCCTTTTAAAAACATCATCAGTCCATTGAAACATATAGTTCAAGTTTCTAGAGTTTTAGATAAAATAAAGAGGAAGAGGAAGGGGAAGGGAGCAGGAAAAGGAGACACAAGTCTTGCACTTACGTCAAATTAGATAAGAGTTTTATAGCTACCAACTGCAATACCTTGGAGCACTCCTCAGGACACTCCTTTGTTGCCACAGCAGGCATGCCTGGGACTCTTTGTGACTACATTTGCTCCTTCAGAAGTCAGTTCCTGAGGGGAACTTGGTTTTGAAATCACCATAGTCTTTGCTTTTCTGTCACCACGCCTGGGTGCAAACACTTGTCCCTGGCTGCCCTCAGATGTAGAAAATCATAAGCAGTTTGGGTCTGCTTCTTTGAATTTATGGGGATGCTTACAATATAAACAATTAAATAAGAGGTTTTGTAAAATGACAAACATTTTTTTTTTCTAAGAGAAAAAGCAAACAAGACCCTTTAAAAGCCCTCAGACCACCTGTTCTCTTGAAGTGTATGACAGCTTTTGTATACTAAAGCAAGTCCTTAGTGATGAAAATGATCCCTTTGATTTTTCCTGGACAATCTCGTTTTCTTGGTGGTGGACACCTTATGGTAACTTGGAACTGACTTCTCTGATACAAGAAGTTACAGTCAAAGTGCAGCACAAATTTTATGTGTAGTACCCTTCCAAACAGGCTCCTAAAAGCCTCTTCATTTCATTTGATACTCTTTGCGGGTGGGGAGGTGTCTTTCCCAAATAGTTCACCAACTTTACAGCAACTACAAGATCAGCCCATAGAGTAGCCCAGTCAGAGGCAGTGACAGCCAGCTGTCAGCAGAGTGGGACAAACTAAAGGAGGAACTCTGTCTTTTGGCTTGTAAAAATTATAAGGCAAAGCCAGGCAGGCAGAGAAACAAGTGACAACTGTGACATTTCCCTCGAGTACTCCTGTGTTGAAAATGACTCACGACTTAGTCAGAGAAAACAATGTCTATAAAAAGGGTTAAACAAATTGCTTAGGAAATGAACTTATCAAAAAGACAGCATTTGACACTGTGTCATACCAGACAACTGCACGAGTGATTTATTTGAGAAGGTCTTTTGTGTCAGATTGCAGTGGGAGAAGTAGAGTGCTAACTTAAAATTTTACATTTTTTTCCAGAGTGGAGAAAGAGAAAAAAAAAGGGGGAAGAAGAAAGGAAGGCATTGTGTTTCTTCAAAATAGCAAGACTGAGAAAGCTTTAATCTTTTTCTTCTCTCAGGGACTGACTACATGTTTTCTCACCAATGCTCTTTGGCTTTTTCCCTTGCAGCGATTCGCAGTGACCTATCAACTCTGTAGGTATAATTTAGATCGCTGACTCACTCAACCGCACACTGGCTGGAGCAGGATTGTGTGTCTCCTTCAGCAGCAAGTCTACATGTGTCCCAGGTAATTATACAAACAAATCACACGTAACAATAAAAAATGATAAAATAAAATAAAAAAGTCTAGACTTATAGAGTTGTATAATATGAAATCCAATAATTCAGATACAATCAGCTTAAGAAATCAGCATGCAATGCCTGAAGAGACGTTTCTACTGTTAAGTATTAAATCCAATATGGGTTACAAAGCTATCGTTATCTCACAGTTATGCCAAGAGCAGGTCTGGTGTACCCAGAGACTCCAGTGGGTAGCTCAAAACTAAGGGAACCCAGGGCTAATTACTTCAAGGACATAAAAGCAAGAAACAGAATCCACTGCAGGGATTAATGCTTTTCCAAAGGTTTATCAGTTATCTGCATAGATTTGAAAAAAAAAGGCATTTATTAACACCAGAGAACATTTACTTGTTCTTTGTTCCAAACAGATGAAGCCTTGCAAAATATTTCGACACAGCTCTTCTCAAGAATTCAGTTAACATCAGCAATACACAGCCAAGTCTTCAGCCTTCCGTGAGATCCAGTAAAGCTTAATTCCAGGCCACCAAATACAGAAATTAACACTTAGACCTAAGGTTTAGAAAAAAAGTATAAGCATTACCTCACATCTCTAACTGCTGTTTTTGGAGATAGTTTTGCCTTTACTACATGAAAGAACAACAGATGTGCAGTCAGTTTTTAGGAAAAGGTGTGATTCCTCGCTCTTATAATGACCACTGTTGACCAATGTAAGCATATTTAATTTACTGAATAATATGGTTTTCTGTTTAGCAGCTCCTTTTCATTTTGCCCTGTTTTCGCAGAGTGGCCTTTTTGACCTCTGATTCTCATTTTCCTCTCAGTCAATTCATTACACATTGACTGTCTTTCAAGAAATTCCCCAGGTAATAACTGGTAGTGCTTAGGAAATAACTCTTCAGGGTCAAGACAGTTCTTTGGGTTCAGTTTTGACAGAGAATTTTATGCTTTGATCTGTTTTCTAATTTTCTTCAGAAAAATATGATTGTTCTTAATCACGTGTACTCTTTCCTGTGCACTTCCATACAGTAGTTCTCCATCTACTTTAATGTTGAAAAGGCAGAAAAAGGTTACTCTCCCACGCTTCCAGCGTTTCAGCTCATAGTGTGCCTGAGTTAGACGCACTTTCCCTACACATAGTAACACCCAGCATAGTTGTTCTCCATTGACTTACCTAGTCTCCCTTCAATGTACTTACTGTAGGATTTCATAGACATTAGAAGATTAAAACCATTCAGCATATGCAGTGATTGGACTTAATCTGAAAACTGTCTGTCTTAGGCAGTATTTTTGAATTGCAATTGAAGTGACAAGATCACATGTCAAAAATACAGCTTTAGCATCTACTTTTAAGACTCGTATGTGATCCCTGTCTTCTCTGTCCATTCCACCTAGGAACTGTTGACTTCTCCAGGCTGTCTATATGAATAACTGAACAACCTCAGTGGGGAGGAGTGATGAAGATGCAAGCCTTGGTTTGTGCCTGTATACAAGGCAGGAGCTGGTTTAAAGAGCTCTGTTAACTTTTACTGCAGCATTTTGACTTGACTCTGGACAAAAATTTAATTTCTAAACTTGGGACTAAGCCAGAAGATTTTAAGATCCCTTTTAAAAACCACCAGATCCCGTTATCAGTTTTTAATCTTCTGATGTTAGTTGCGAGGTGGGTTGCTTTGCATATTTGGCTCGACAAACGAGTCACCAACGCTGATCTCTCTCCCTGTTTCCTGTTTAAGTGACTCTGTTGGATGTCTGCTAGGGTAAGTAGGCAGGATTATTTGGTTTGTTTACTAAGAACAAAGAAAGGATTTTGATTTAATAAACAGATGTGTTACATGTCATGAAACTGAGTAGGTGTTCTCCACATTTCAGTGTTACTATATCTGCATGCCAGGGCCTTTTCTTCTTTCGGTGTCTCACTAATGAGCTGACCCAAGTGTAGTTCCGTCTGTTCACTCCAGATTCATTAATATATATGTATTTTTTTAAATTCTGCAAGAGAGCTATTAGGGGCTTATGGATTTTGAATGTACCTATTTTAATATTCTCTATAATTAAATTAACATTTAATGCCTTTCCTCCAGAACTCCTGATATGGTTTAGGTGGCTTAAATGAAATACTCTTATTTTGAAATTATTGTCTCTGAACAGTATTAACATCCTGCGAAACACACAGTAAATTGTCTCATGGATATCCTTTGGCTGGCTTGTCTGGAGACTGAAGAGATTATTTTATGCTTTGTTTATTTTTAAAATTTTAGCAATAGTCTACTGCTTTTGTCTTTTCCATAATAGTGTTGTCTTGCAAATCTGACGATCTTTACAGTATTGTCTGCTTTTATGAAGTCTAGTTTACTTCTACTGTCAGCCAGTCTCTGGCATATTTCCTGAGATTACTTTGTTGAGTTGTGCTCCTTTATTCCTTCTACTTCCCTCAAGAAGCGCTGTGACTAGAGGACTCACTTCTCTCACACCAACTGGCGGTGCCTACATGGTGCTCGTTTCTGTAGCATTTGCTACTTTCTGCTTTTTCTGTAAGGCTTTTTTCTTTCTTTTAAAATCAATTCTTTTTGTCTTTACCTATTGCACGCCTGGGTCATTCTGCTTTCAAATTCCTCAACTTCATTTAAAACTTCCATTTTGACATTTGAAGAGATCATTAGGAAACTCAGTTTAGATATAAACTCATAAAGATCTATGGTTCAACAGGGAATCTTCTCTCTTTCTGCTTTCTGTCTTTAACATGAGACTTGCAGAGCAACACATCTTATGAACAATGTGTGCAATGATCCTAAGGTTATGCTTCTCCAGAATTATCATTTCCTAAGGAGTTTGTATGGGAAAAAATGTTTGAAATTTTCATCCTTCCTTTTGTCAAACAAAATGGCTTGGAAGTACCTCAATAGTCAGGTAAGAACAGGGAATGTGATGACCATGGATTATGCTTGCTTTACTTCAGAGATAAAAACTCAGCCAGTGTGCAAGTCTTTCACAAACAGCTCACAAAAACTGCAAGGATCTGTTGTATGAAAACATATGCGTTCTTGAAGTTTGTCTCCATCCCACATTCACAGAAATGCTTCACTTTCATAAGAAGTAGCTGAGCATAACCAGTAGCTCTTCCTCTCCTATTACCAAGAAAGAGAGGAGAAGAGAAACCTCTTCTTCACTCCAAACCTGTGATGAACAAGCGCAGGGGTAACCAGCACCGCCCTCAAGGATGTGCCACGAGATGAAAAGTGCAGGTCCACGTCCTTCTCTGCAGGACATGGGGAAGGTGGTGTTAACACTATGAGTTGATAGGGTAGTCACACTCATTAGTCAGGATGAGACAGCCTAGTTATTCAACATTTAACTCTGTGCAACACAGTCTGACCTCAGAATGAGTGTAAGTAGTTCTTGTTTTAAGAAAAACATATATAACTTTCCGTTAACATCTAAAAGGTTGCCAAAGATTGTGATAAAGGAGAGAAAAAGGCATCCAAGTAGAATCAGGCTGGAGAAGTAATTACAGTTTAAAAACGAGGATCTGGGCCACCTGCTCCCACAGTCTGTAGGTCTGCCTGCTTGACCCCAAGTGAGATTTCCCCTTTTACTGTGGCTTTAGCTAAATCCAAAGACGGAAGCATAGCAACAGCTAGGAACCTTTAGTAAAGAGCTGTACCTGTTTAACAACAGCAACAAAATAAACCCCAGAAAAATACACAATACAATTTATGCATCTAAAGGGACTAAAAGGTCATTTGATAAAAGAAAAGCGGGTTTTCTTTGCTTTATAAGTAAATTTTTCCAAAGCTAAAACCTTGGGCTTCTGTAACCCCTCAGGTGAAACCCAACTGTTAAAAAGAGTTTTGACTGTTAAGAAACCGCTTAACTTGATCTTCAGTGAGAACTTGTCTGGGCATTTCACTGGATTTCCTGAAATACCAGAAACAATACTGTAATAACAAGTTTCCTTTGAGGGGTGAAAAAGAAACCTGGGCACACCCTTTATTCAAGCAAGACACTTATTACCATCTATAATAAGGAAAGACTGGTTCGATGAATCGCCTTCAGCCACGATGACAGGTATGAGGCGTTGGAAGGCACTTGGTTCTCCTGCACACCTGCACACACACACACACACACACACACACACACGTGCAAACTCACTCTCAACAGCCATCAGACACTCACACATCAGTAAATGCTCGATTTCCCTAACAACCCTTAGAGACTGGCTGCGGAGAGGAGAAAGCATTTTCAGTAATTTCTCTTGCTATTTCACACTAGTTACTGACTGCAAATTATGCAAGAACAAGTTAACTGCACTAACTCTCCAAATTATTACTAGTCACTCAGCAGATCTGACATCCACCCCAGAGGAACACATCAACCTCCTACTGACTGCAAGTGAATGGAGAACTAAGTAGGCACTTATCTGTTCTTTAATCTCTTTCCAGTCAAGACTGATGATCGTCTCACAAAATTAAAGGAAAAGATGCTAAACCATTAGACGGGGAAAGAGTGAAGAAAGCAAGCAAAAAGGGTCAAAAGAAATACGGGAATCTGATAAAGTCATGAAAAGAAGCTGACTAAAAGCAATTCCTGTTGAACTTTAAAAACATGTATGTTAATACGTTCATAAGCAGTGCAGCAATGGCTGCTGTGTTCTTGAGAACTACAGGGACCACATGGTTAATCTTGTTTTCACATATCCCTTTAACTAATTAAAAAATCAAAAGCTCTTTTCAGAGCTCAGTATTTTTAATATGCTCAGCTAATGCAATTAACTCTAGAAGAAAGGCATTTCAGTAGAGGCTGCACCTTGTCCATACTGTGAGATCATGCTTTATATTATCATCTATTCTAGATTCCTTTTGTGGGAGAAAAATAAACAAACAAACAAACACCACCCTATTTTCATCCAGTGCAAAGACATGCCTTTGAAAAGGGACATTATAATAAATTTAATTCTCCTAGAGACAACATGTGCAAAGATGTGTTAACATTGCAAGATTTGTCAGACAAAGGTGACTCAGTTTCACCAAGACTGGTGTTAGACTACCTTTGCCGACTGATGATTAATGTTTTCACATCTAAGTCTGGATACAAAGCTAGCAGTTTGAAAGAAAAGACTTGTTACAGGGTCGTTCCTCCGGTTAGCATAGAGGAAAATTGCGTGCAGAATAATAACCCTGAAATACAGTGTTCAGCCACTTTATGTCTCCAATTTTAGAGCTTCATTAAGATTACTTAATGACTATCTTTTGATGGCAATATCATAGAAATATAAATGCAATGGCTGCCTTCACAGGTTCATCAAAGCTGAGAAGCATCAAAGGTGAGAAGAGCTGTAGTGTAAAGTTTGTGTTCCAGCTGAGCAGGGAGGCTTTAGTAGATCAGTGTACACAACACTATGTGCTTTTCCAGGAAGGAATTAAATCCACAGTACTCTTGGGGTCAGACTACAAAATTAGAGGAATGCCCTGAACCTAAATAAAACTCTCAAATTAGTGTTCTGCTGTCTAATCTGTAGTCACAGGCATACTAAAGTGAAAAAATCACCTGGCTAACATAAATCCATGAATCCACTCATTTGTGTATAACAGCTTCCCTTTAGGGTATGGAACATAAATACCCTGAATGTGAACCGAGTTGCTCCTTGTGTATTCCATGAATCCCAGGAGAAGTTTATAACGATGAATGAATCAGAGTTATATATAAAGACTTGTGGGAGAAATCTGAAATGAAAAGAATATTTTGTCATCTGAAGACTTGTTTACACTAATGTTGTATTTACATGCATATAGTGTGGTGCTTTGCCTCCGACCAATTTTCTAAGCTTCAGATACACTCCTGAACAGGAGACTGTATGCATACTGATGTTGCCTCTCTTGTATTCTGTGGAATTTAAGAGACCAGAATAGTATTTAAACCATATTTCCCTTTGGACCTTATTTTCTGATAATTGCACACCTCAAAGAGCAGAGGCTGTCTGGCTAATTTGAAGTATGAGTAATATTCAAAGTGCCAGGCTTCATACTTAGCTTTTTGGATTTTCCTTTTTAAACTCAGGTCAAATACAGACATCCACAAGCATTCAAACATTAGTTTTTAATTGTTCAGATGTTTTCAATGCCTGCAAAACATTTTTAATTCTCCTGTTATCCTATTAAGGAATTTAAGTGGCAAAGCTCAATATCTTCTTGGCTGAAGGGAAGATGCTGACCTGCTTGTGAGTTATTGTGAAGAGAGGAGAAATGTGGAGAGGAGAACTGGGCTGAGAACAGCTACCGAAAATGACACACAATAAGACTGACTGTACTTAGCCATGCCTACTCCCAGAGCTTCTTCTGCTTACACAAATGCATATTAAATCCCAGAACTATACCAAAACTGTTTTAACAACTCACTTAGAGAAGTCCTAATCTCATTTGTAAATTCCCATGCCTTTTAAAACACAAATGGTGTTGTGAATTTATGCGTACAACCCTATTTCCTCACTGCATGGATTCACCTGAAAGTAAAGCGAAGTCTCTGTATGTAGGCTAGTGCAAAAGTCTACAGCAAGCTGCAGACCAGAAAAACCATTGCAGATAACATGCCTGCTTCAGCCACAAAACTTGTTTAATCAGATATAAGTAAAATCTGCTAATTGTGCAGTTCATTACTGAGAATGCAAATTATAGTCCACATGCATCAGACATTACCAATCAGGTATGAAAATGGGTGTGGGAATACTTGAAAGAAATTCATTACATGGATTTGATTGCATAATATACCAGTATTCTGTTTATAGGCTGAATAACTGCATGACTGAACTATGTGAAGATGCCTTGGGGCTGGTGTGTAAGGAGCCAAAATTTCAATCAGCATTCAAGCTTCATTTTTCACTTCAAAAAACAATATATTGATTTATCCTTGTTTCCTAGATAAGCCTTTGATTAGAAATGTTAAGATAATATCAGTAAAAATTATTCAAAGTTATGATAATGCAGTACTAAACACGTAACACTTACTGCCAAGTACAGACAATACGCTTCAGGTGAACAGAATTCGTTACTTACAGGTAAATGAACATAAACATAAATACAAAAATCCAAGCACACACAAACAGAAATGTTCCTTATGCCTCAAATCAAGCTATACGCAAGGCTTAGATATGAGCATGTCAGGGTTCACTCTTGTTGAAGGCTGTTTCAAAATGTAATACCTCCCTCCTGATGAACAATAATTACCTTTACCTTCGTTTGTGAGAGAAGCTTTAATACCTCACCTGATCTTATCTTACCAGATGAGTTATAGGCCTATCATGCTCGTGAATGAAAGGCAATCATCCCTCTTTACTATTATGAGTCCTGAGCCTGGGAGAACCACACACTTCACTGAGACAAGCAATGAGCTGGGTGACCTTGAAAACCTGCAAAAGCTCTGCGTAGCTTATCTCTTCATTTGCTTTTTCCGCTGAACCTGTTCTGCTTGTAATGTCCAGCACAGCACATTCAACTGCAGCTGACTGGAGGGCTACAGCCTGCTCCCAGCTGGCAAAATCTTACAAACTTGTTATTCCCCAGTTTATTCCAGTATTACAGAACTCCTTGCAGCTCCATGTCTTTGGATTTAAATCTGACTTCTGCAAAAGAGCTCACTGTCCTGAAAATCTGTTTGACTCTTCTAGAGAACAAAAGTCTCAGCAACAACTGACTGGGAAAACTGATTTGAAGAAAGCCTCAGGTTCTCTTAGGAGGACTTTGTGTTATTGTTTTAAGTACACACTTAAAGTAAAACACTTAAAACACACTTAAAATAAAACACACTTAAATAGCGTATTTAATCACCTATCCTCTTGTGCAAATCCCTTACACAAGTGCAGCCTGGCTGTACACGTTTAATATCTGCAATTATTAAAGCCTGTAGGTTAGCAAAGGCTATCAGTGTCTAACAGCTCGCAATAATAAAGGTTATCTCCTCTCCTCTCCAAGGCCTCGACAGACTAGGAAATAGAGAGATGCAAGACAGTGGGCTCCAGCTTCTCATCTCTGTGTAGGTAGTGAGCTAGCTCTTTCTTGACCCGAGAAGTATGTACTGCTGATATATATCCATGCGTTCACTGTATCACAACCATGATAGCTCCACAGGCCTTGGAGCACAGCTCCATAGGCCTGAGGGCAGAGCCCTGTAGATGGGTGTGCCACAGGAGGGCACGAGCCCCAGAGGACGTGCAGCCCCCCCGCAGCACTCCCAGCCTTGTCAGCACATGAGGTGTGAGAGCAATGGCTCTGCACGCCCGGAACAAAACACTTGAATATGGAAAGGAGGAGGAAAGATAAAAGGGTAACATTCCTTGTGCTTTGCTGAGCTGGGATTTACTCACACTTCTCATAGTTCATGTATTTACCATTGCCTTATCTTTTACGTACCATGGACTGTTGAAGAACTCAGGATGGTAAGGTAGCTGGATTCACATTTCTGTGATTCAATGTCCAGGTCTCCAATTTTTAAGATCAAGCGTTTTCCCTGAGGTACTTGGATTTTCTTTTCACAAAGAGTGTAGTTTGGGTATGTCCCAGGATAGTTCTTGGATGCCAGGGTCCCACTGTCTTGATACATCACCATGTGCCCACATCCATCCCCTGCAGAAGGAGAAGAAACAATGAAGAAAACCAAAACGTATTCCTCAATAAAAAAATCTGTAATAAAATAAAATCTGTAATAAAATGCTGACCACAAAATCATCTTATATGCACTCTGCCTTCTAAAAAAATATTTTGTAATGCTCCACCTCAGTTATGCAGTTGTTGGAAAACAGGTAATTAAAATAAATGGAGTCATATTTATCTTGTAAAGCAGTAGAAAAGAGGGTTGGAAACACTCATGAATTAAGATGTATTTGACAGTCCTATATAAACAGTCTTTCTGGTTTTGTTTTACAGCCAAACCCTACCGAAACCTTAAAGACGCAATTTCACATGTAATAGGTAGGATCCCTCCTTAAAGAGTTTTCTCTCAATTATCATTCCGTATTTTATTTCCGCAGAAAGAGCCATCAGGGAGAGGGTAACTGAATCATGCATGAAAGCACAGACATGACTTAACTGCATACTATCACAGACCTGATTCATCTTACTTTCCTGATGGTTTTCTTGCTCCACTTGCACAGTGCAAAAAGCACTGGGGACAAGGTAAACACAAAAAGGTGGGACGAGTATTATCAGCCCTACACACAGGCTACTTCACAGCAGCATGCCTGGAAATATCAGTGCTGCTGCCTCCTTGCTAACAGGTTGAGGGTTGGTGCTTGCCTGCTCCTGCACGGGAAGAATGCTGCCACTGGCAAAGTGTTTTTTGTGGCCACGCGTAGGAGTGAGCTCAGCTTTGGGGACTTTCCTTGGTGGAGAAGCATCTGAGGAGCAGCTGCAGCAGAACATATGACAACAGGAAAAGGCACATGGAAATACTGGGGGGATGTGGGGGCTGACATGGAAAACAGGATGCATCCACGGAGGGGAAGGAAGCAGGTATCAGATAAGAGACCTTGACTACTAAAGGAAGCAATTTTTAGTGAACTATTTAAAAGTATACTAGTAATGTGAAATCTATATATTGAAGCTAAAGTCATTTCATTCTGCTGAATCTTTCAAATAATGAAAACTATCTCAACAGTGGAATTGGTGCAATATCTATGTGTATGTAGCAGTCCTCAGGTTTAGGTCAGTTAGGGCACAGACACTCTTTTCATAGGAGTCTTATATTCTGTTACCCTTTATCACTACAAAATTGATACTAATCCTAAAAGTGTTAAAACAGAGAATCCCAAAGAGCTGGGAATTCATGTTTACTTTACCCAGAATTTTACTTTTGGGGATGTTTTGGTTAAATTGTTTTGACCTGGCCATTTTAATTACTACCTGAATTTCCTTCCACAATCACTTGGAGGAACATACTTAAGATTTGGTAAGATTGTTTAAAGGTAAACAACTAGAAATGAAGTATTGATAAAGAAATGTACCATTCTGGGGGCTTGGGAGAAAGTGGCATGCTGTGCAAAGATAAGCTCCAAGCTATCAAACTTTGACTCACTACTATATAATTACACTGCCATTTCATGCAACTCACTCAACTGCTTTTTCACAGGCAAGAGCATTTATTTTGAAGCTTTATCATTATTTCTAGCTTTGTTGCCTGCTATTTAATTCTGTCAAAGGTTCATGCTTGGAATAGAGGTGAATAGGAGACATAGATCCAAAATCATATCACCACAAAACACATTAAATATGTTTTTTCAGATCTTTATGTTCATACGCTTGAAAAAATAGCTGTTGTTAAAGTTTGTTATCTTAGCTCTATTGATTTTAGAGTGCATAGGAAAATGCTAAAGATGAAAGGCAAACTGGTCTCTTGAGAAAATCATCTTTTTAATGGAAACTTTCTGCATCAGGAATTAAAATGTAAGAAGCAACACAGCACACAGGCTGTCAAATTTCTTGATCCAGAGAGAAGTCTGGGGAGGTCCAGGCAGCATAAAAACAGATCACTTCCAGGAGAAAACAGGACAATCCTGTTGCCAGTGTAGCAAAAAAGAGTTGCCCATGGCTTTTTTTTTTTTTTTTTTAACCACATTTCTAACTGTAAGCATTTATTTTAATTGGACTTATAAAAGTAAAGTGACTGCAGTCTGTAGTCTTGGTTTGCTACCTGTACTCATTGGGGAGGGAAAAGGGAAAACAAAAGGAAAAGAAAGTTATACATCCACAGCAGAATGTCACGAGGATGAACTCCTTAAAACTAAAAATCCAGTGTTTGCATTGCCTTCATCTCACTGGGTCACATTCTGGCCTGTGTCACCTCAGTAAAATCCCAAGGATCCTCTACGGTACAACTCTCCTAAAAAAGCTGAAGAGACATCACTCTCATGGTGAGACGCTGACAACTGTACAGGTCACAGAGCACTGTATTTCTGCAGAAAGTGTACAGGCAAAACTGTAGAGACCTCAGCTTGCCATCCCCCTCTTTGGAGGTTATACAAGGTCTGGTCCCCAGGGAAACTCCTTTCTAAAAATCTGTCTGTGAGTCAGCATTCAAATGTATTAAGACCAGAACATCTTTAGAACTAAGAAAGCATATTTGCTATTTTCCAACTTTTCACTTGTGCGATGTAGATAGCACAGTCATTCAAGCACTCCAGCTGATGAGAGGCAAGCGCAGCATCATCTTGCACCTGTAACATCCCTCACTGCCTCTGCTCTGCCTGTTCCCTCAAAGGAATAGGTCACGGCAAAAGCTCATCTGCCAAAAGAACTGAAGCGATGTCCAAAAAGTCAGGCCAAGTCCTAGTAACTATCCCTTCTGACTCCAGCTCTACATTTTGAATTTCACAGCCAGATTACCAGAGGAAAAAAAAAAAAAGTTACAATGAAATTTACTGGAAAATGCACCCCAGGGAAGGAGTCTGAAGGTATAGAGGCAAGGCAGAATAAATTCAGGATCTGCTAATTCAAATAGATTTAATGACTAAATGCAGAAAAAAGTGTATAATGTATAACTCCACTATAAACCAAAGGCTCAGAAATGGAGGCAAACTGAAAGGAATTCAAGAAGTATCCCTGTACCCCTGTTCATATTTTCAAATAAAAAATGTGAATAAGGTTATCATTAATTTTGTTCTTATTGGTATTTTTTACATGAAATTTTGTTTTTCAGTAGAAATGCATTGGCCAAACCTCAAATACATTGAGTTTTAAATCCAACTGCTTGTCCTTATTAAAACTACAGTTCGAGTTTCTCATGTCACATTCTTTCCTATAGGCACAGCTCTTCTGGCTGGAAGTATGTGTATTTAACCGGTCAGTTCAATGTAGGGTTTCTTGTTAACACCAAGTTTTCATTTAGCATTGCTTTTGGGTGCTGTTTTCTATCACCCCATCTGGCAAGAAGTTGATGGCCTTGTCTCAGACATCCAGGTTTCATCGCTTCCCACTGGACACGAGCTAAGCAAAATATTTGAGCGCAAGGTATTCAGCAGCCAGAAAGTCTAAACATGCCTAGATTTAATAAAATCTCTCCTCAGCACCAGAAGTTACTAAAAGCACATCAAAAACATGCTTTGTAAACTGTGTTCCCACGGGCATTTGAATTGAGATCAAGATCGCAGCCTCTGGATTGAGGGCGCCCGCCTGTTGGCCTACGCTCAGGTTGTACGAAAGATCACACAACGTTGGAATTAAGACTGTTTACCATGAAGATAAAAATAGTCTCCTGTGGGAGATGATGGAAATACCTCCCCCAGGACTGGGAGGCACAACCAGCACCTTCTGCTGCAGAAGCAGGTCCCCCTGCTTGCCCTTTGCCTTTGCTGAGAGTCACGCGTACGTGTAAAATCCAGCCTCGGCTCCCCCAGAGGACATCAAGACATGGGCCATGCTACCTCTGTGGAGAGGGCGAGGGGATGTGCTGATGGGTGGTAGCATTTCCTCCACCTGGATGCCTGCATGGTGGATGTGCGTGGGACAAGGTGAAGGGAGTATCCCCAGGCAGCCATGTCTGGGCTGGGCCTGGCCATGGGGGCCGGCTCATGAGCAGGAGGGTCCCCTGCCCCAGAGGGGCATCAGTGGTGAAACCCGTGCCCATGAATGAGACCCAGCACCATGAGCTGCCCCAGGAACTGTGGCTGGGAAGGAGATGCCTTTCACTAAATGGTGGCAGCCCCAGAAGCAGCAGAGCTGAAGAGTTCTGAAAATAACACCGGTTCCTCACGGCACCTTCCTGCCATCCTAAATCACCTGGATGCCTCCCGGCTCCTGTCTCTTCCCAAAGGCCAGCTTGTGGGCTGAGCTCCTCTTGCCCCTGGGCTTACCCACCCGTGGCCCACACACACAGGGGGTGCACACAGTGCCTTCGTCCATGGGCTCGGAGCATTGCCCCCTGCACTAGGGAAGAGGCTACCGTTCTCAAATGCCTGCTGTAGGAATGTTTCGTGCGCTGCAGCTTTTATTGAACGATGTTTATACCGCCAACTACAAAATCGTTACAAGGCACGATATCAAAGTATGTTTTCAGAAGTGCTGCTACAATGTCCTGGCAGAAAACAGCTGCCTTTTTCATCCTTCTGATTCACATTCGCTAAGCAATTAATAACCGGCTTGGCCTCGCTCCAGTGCTAAATACGTTCTATTCCCCAGCGTGCTCAGGCACACGGCCGGGCCCGCACGCTCCGCCGCCCCTCTGGGCGCAAAAATTTCTCTCCCGGTTACTGACTTCCAATGCCACCCTGCCCTTGGCTGCCTTCTCACCGCAACGAAGACCCCCAAACCAGCCTTATTTCCCTCTCTGCCTCATCTCTCCCTGTCCGGCTGCCTGCCTTTTCTGCCTTCACAGAGATGCTCGGGGCAAATTGAGCACCATCTCTCCACCTTCCCCTGCCCACATGGAGTCCTGGGTGCAGAGCTGCTGGCCTGTCCTCTTCCTTCCCATTCCTCCTGCTCCTGAGAGCATGGAGCTTCTCTGCCAGTTCCTATATTCTGGGTTCAGCCAAAAATCAGCATTTTCTGAAGAGCTACAGCCTGCAAGAAGATACAGCCAAAGCAAAGAAAATGCCACTGAACTGAGCACGGGGCTTTGTCGATAATCCCCACATGGAGACATGAGATTCAGCTCATCTTCCATGTTGCTTTCCCTGAGGTAATAACCCCAACTTATTAAAAGATACAGTAATAACTGTCAAGAAAGAGTTCTGTGCCCGTGTTTGAAAGATTTGAGTTATGCATAAAAGCAGATGAATATCTAAATAAGAAATCAAATCTTTCCAGTCAGACCTGTGCCCTCCCTGATCACATGGGATAGGAGAAAAGACCAGGGGAAAAACAAGATTTGTTGCCAGATGCCACCCAAACCACTGATGCAGTCTTGACAACATATTAGTTTCCCATACATCTGCTACGACCGTTGTCACTTACAGAAGCATGCACACTGCAAATGAAAGTGGGTTTGTGCTTTCACCACTCTGTCAGTGATCAAGTGAGGCTCGGAGTTAAGCACTTCACCTCTAACCTCTCCACCAACAAACCTGAGTGAGGAGTGCTAGCTCTTTACTGGGCCGTTACGATGGAAGAGAGAGGTCACCACACAATCAAGACCTAAACCTGTCACTTTTCCAGAGAACAACAAAAATCTCAGACCTCTTTGCTTTTCCTGGCAATGGGCTCAAGTGGCTAACAAAAACACAGGGCAACATCGTGGGCCTGAGGCATTTCTGTGTGGGCGAGCATCGCCAGCCCTCCACACTGCCTCCCTGGTGGCGTTGGCACCCAGATGCCATTGACGCCAGTGGAGCAGCTGGCTGAGCCCTGTCTGCAAAGAAGTATATAAAAGTCCACAGCAGTGTTTTCTTTTTTTTTCAGAAGTCCAGCTTCAGATTCTTCACAGCACTTTGTGGAGACTGCAAAGAGAATTTCAAATGATGAAAGAAACTACGGGAAATTAAGGCAAGTCTATAATCATCTGAAAAAACAATGACCGCAATCTTCCATGGCCTTTAAATTAGTCTTAATCTTTTCAAGGAAAGAAATCCCCCACTTTGCAGTATGCCCTACTGCAGATGGAATAATAAATATGGTGTAAACCTTTTCTTTGAATTGCATTCTCATTTGTTTGACTCCATAGGGTCCCCAGGAAACATTTTAACCCCTGTGCTGCAGCTGTCCCTCACAACACTCATTTTGCTGCCAAAGCTAACCAAGCGGGAGGTGGGGAGTGCTGGGAGGGGGGCCGAGGGCAGGAAGGGAAGGTAGAGCAGCAGAAGAAACAAAGGAACATTGTAGAGTGCTGATTTCGTAGCCCAAATTATTTACTTACTGACTTCAAAGGGATGCAAAAGGAGAAGGAGGTCAAACAAACCACAGCGTGTTTTTCCCTCCTCCTCGCAGACATTATTTACTGTAATGTCTCTCTTAAAGTAGGAATGAGAATGCAGCAAATGATCTCAAATTGGTTCCACAGCGGTTCTATAAATCACAGATTCCTCCCATGCGCCCAGCTGTGATCGTCCCCCCAGGCATTTGGCAGTGGCTAGGGGCTGGCTTTCCCCTTGGCTTTCCTGCAACCAGCCTCGGGGGATGCCCTGTCTCAGACATGTAAG
Source organism: Anser brachyrhynchus (assembly GCF_964034855.1). Lineage (NCBI taxonomy): Eukaryota > Metazoa > Chordata > Aves > Anseriformes > Anatidae > Anser > Anser brachyrhynchus. Next base: position 73,338,463 of record NC_137696.1, read on the forward strand.
AAGTCATTTTGGTAACCAGTTGGATTGCCATCATCAAGTATATTTAAAAAACAACAACAACAAAACTGACAACCATTTTTATATTCCTTATATAACAAAGTAGCTTCCAGCCATATTACCATTTTTCAAAATTAGATAGTTTTTTTAGCAACAGTTAGCAGTAGCTAGGGAAATCCTTATAGCTGTGCTGACCTACATGGCAGTACTTCAATGGATTGCCACAAACAACGTGGGCAGCCTTTACTACCCCAGAAAGTTCTCACATTTGCAGAAGTTTGCAGAGATGAAAGTCTCTCAAGACCAGAGCTTTCATTTATTTAGCTGCTAAAATGTAAAAAGAAAGCAGAAATCTCCTTTTGAGCAATTTCTTCTATCAACAGGAAACCATTTTTCAGTAAAGAGGCAACTTTATACTTAGCATTCAGGCTCGCAACCTTAACAAGGAATAGAGTAAGTTTCACTTAAACTTAACACAAATGTGAACCAGAAACTCACACGCTGAAACCCTTCCAGTTTCTCTGTATGCATAAAGATTTGATTACTTTTGTCACTTAAACAATTAACTTTCTGGAGACCAACCATGTCCTCTGAATATACATCTTAGGTACTTGTGTCATGATGAAGCCTAACACTACCTGGCTACATCTATGCATGTGAGTAAGTGACAAGAAAACTCAGATTACCCTAGAAATTACAGTACGAGAAAGAGAAAACAGCAGCTACAGCCTTGATAGTGCCTTTCCTATAAATTATTTATGAAGACGCAGGATTAAGAAATTGCTGCATTCCGTAAAGAACAAGATCGTGCAACATGTAAGGGACGAAGTTTATACAAAAATTAAAATAGCATCATACAGTTCTCTTGCTTTGCTTCTATCGAATACTCAGAAGTAGTAGCAAAAGAGGCTTGCCTTTGCTTTTCAGGACGACTATCTGGTTCCATCACAATCTGTGAAAGACAGACAGTACCAGAGTACATGTCAAAAATAAGCATGTTTTAGTCACTGCTTCCAGGACTTAGGCAGTGTACCCAAATGTAGTCCTACAGAGAAGCAAGTTTCAGCACTGGAATTTGCTTTTCAGCATTCTAAATACAGCAATCTTGAGCCTGTGGGTGTGAGAAAACTTCTCTATGCCTTTTAACTGCTGCAACAAAAAAGACTTTTACTTATTTATTTATTTATTCAGTGCATAGCTGCATATAATATTTATCAATGCCTTTCTTTTACGAATGTGGCATATTGCTGTGACTCATCACCTCAACACTTTATTACACTGTGAGTTTTGGGGAACAGATGTGAGAATGGATCTACATATTTATGGATGTTTCAGAGGAATCACAGGTGTAGGCTCCCCATTTTTCAAGATAGAAGTTGATTTTTTATTTTCCAACAAACATCTGCCCACCTGAAAATACATGGACCCCACATTAAGGTGTCCATCCTCAAATGCAGAGGTGCTGAGAAGGCACAAGCACTTGGTTCACCGCCCAAGCACTGGTTGTAGCTGCACACTGAGAAGGAACCTCGGAGGACTGTTAGTAAGTGGGAATGTGGTCATGCTCCTCCACCAGCCACTCATGTAGAGTGGACCTTGGGGAAGCTCCAGGACTGTAAAGGCTATGGGGAATAAATATCCCACAAGCAGGCATTTATTTCCTATCCCTCTGCTCACAATACTGCAGCAGTGCAGCAGGGACAAAGTGGGAAACGGAGCTCCCACTACCCCATGCTGGCCCCACTGGGTTTGGTGGGGCTCTTCTACTATCAGGGCACCTTCTCTGATTCCCCTAATGTGGGGCAAATATGCAGTTGGATTTCTATTAAGGGCTTTTCAGGCAAAGTAGGAAATGCTAATCTTAACTGAGAGACATATCATATATATGCAAATTGCTTGCTCTACTTTCTCCATCTGTTTTTTTTTTTTTCCTAGGTTTTTCTCTTTGCTATGCTTTACTGGAGATTAACTTACAGTATATTGCACTGAACTAGGACTGTGTGGGAAACATATGCTGCAAGCTCAGGGCCAAACTCGAATATTGGGTAGCACAGAAATAGGAATATTCACAGCCGTGGTAAGTACTGGCAAACCCACAGGGACAGGAAACTCGGAGACACCAGGTTAAAAAGAGGCTGAAGCAGAGCTGTTCCAGTAAAGGTAGCAGGTGGGAAGGCAAGATTTCACAACAACTTTAATTTGGGTAAGAGCAACCGTCTGAACGTGATAGGACGAAACCCCACCACCACCACCTTTTGTTTTTAATATGCAGCTCCCTTGTTAGTGTGATACAAGCCAGGAAAGACTGATATTTATCAGTGATTAAGGCAGGTCGATTTTCTTAAAATCATACCTGTCCTGACTTACTAGCACAATCACACATTCACTTCCTTTTGCTTGTATGACTAGATTTAATATGTGATTTGTTGTGATATGTGATTGAAAGGACAACAGAAAGCACACTTCTTCTGTCAAAGCAAATTATGTAAATCCTACTTTATCCACTAGGTATAAGTTACTAAATATCTCAAGAGAAAATGGGTTTGTGAGGGAAAATAATTGCCATTTATTCACAAGACTCAATTTTCTGCTTTGCCTTTTGACTCATTTAACTTATAGGAAACCAGCTCTTTCTACCATAATTATTGCAATCGAACAGCAAGTGGTTCCCTACAACTCCAGCAGAAGTGGCAGCAAAACTAACTGAACTAAGACACATCTACGATCAAAGATGTACACCAGGCTTCTGACCTGGAGCACTGAAGGTGAGAAATGTTTTCTTTCAGTATTCCCATGCTACTAGCCTGCCTGATACTCATCATCAAAGCATTAACCAGAACGGTACACTCAGAATCTCAGTAAAACATGAAATGTTGTGGTCTCCCTGGTTTGCTGTGGTTACATCTAGTTGGTGTGAACTATATTTCAAATTTTAAACATAAAAATTTTACCAGCCATGGTATTATGTAAGTACTACATTACTGGTTGTGACACTGTGTGTGAACCACAGCATCATTTCTGCCACTTTCAGTCTTCTGTGACTTGTTAATATGAGATTGTGTAAAATGTATTTGCAAATAGAAGTGAAAAACAATGCACAAGAGAGTGTTTTTATACCACTCTGTGTACACTACTTACACTGCAACTCCATATTTTCCTTTTATTTTACTGGATTTTTTTAAATTTATGTATTTATTTGTGATTAGCCCCGATCTTGTTCTCCTGTTTTCAAACAGCATATGGCAGAATGGTATGCAATTTTTCACTCACCTTAAGAGTGAATACTTCAGTGCAACTGCTCAGACACTAATTTATTTTGATAAAACATTATTTTGCTTTCCACCTAGAGAACAAAGGGAACTAATTTCTTCTAAAAAAGAGGAGATTCATTTTCAAAGCAGAAGCCCTAGCACTTCCTGAAAATCAGTAAGTTCTCAGATACGTGTTTTATGGACAAGTTTAACTATACCTCTTCTACCTGTGACAAAATACTAATAGATCAGCAAAAGCTGACTCCTCGGGCTTGAAAATGTTGACAATTCTGACTGCCCAGGTTCTCATCATTTATGACACAACACTTCATATTACAGCTTACCTGCAGAAATTCTGTTTTAAAGCATTCGGTGCGGGCACACAGACTATGGCTCCAAGGCATTTCAACTTTAATTCTCCCTTCCCTGACATGGAAAGCGTGGGATAATACAAAACCCTGGCTTTGGGAGCAAGCTGAGACAACGTGGATGGAGGGCAACGTCTCTGGTGTTAGCCCTGGAACTTGCTGCTAAATCCTCCCAGTGGAGGGGCACCCTCAGGATCTTTGAATTTACTTTACAGGTTTGGATATACTTTTTCATACTCAGAGGATAAAATTGACTAATTTTTTATTCTGAGCTTGTTTTGCAAAGGAAGAATGTCTGACTGTTAAGTTAAAGCAATCCTCCACCACGGTACTGGTATGGCACCTGAGTAAAATAGATGTAAGTGGTTTCAAGAAGCTGCACGTTTCTACTCTGTGCAGCTGCAACAACAAGGCTCAGCCATGTAACAAAGTGATTCTGTTTGGATAGATGAAGAAACCCACCTATGTTTCCAGTGTTTTGAGGTCTCTCCTTACTACTCCATGAAGAAAAGGTTTGTTTCATTTCTTACAGGACACATGGGCCTTTGTATAGCACGAGAGATCACATCCAGAATTCCCCATGTGTTTTTGTAATTTGAAATAAAGCAAATAAACACAATTTTTATTCAGTAGACATGAACATCTGGAAGATGACATCAACATGACTTCAACTGTAATGTCAAAGCGTTAGACTGAAATCCTATACTGTTGAACAATTTGCGGTGGGAATGCCAGCAACTTGAACATCGCAGATTAAAACTGTGATGGAAACAAGGTTTCTGCGGCAGCTGAGGGAAGGAGCAACATTTTGGAGCTCTGCTAAAGGTGGGGTGGAGGAATAATACAACAAACTTGTAACTGCCTGATGAAATTACTGCAACTACAGTAGCAGCTTGAGCCCAAATGTGATACTAAATACCAAAATGAACATCCTGCTCTAGAAGAGGCTATGGATCTGCATTTCTAGCTTTGACCTGCTCTGCCTTCCCCATTTATTCTCCTGTCTTTCTTCAGGGTGTTTGAAAACACCTTTACTGGAGCTCCTTGGAGATGAGCAGAGAGAATATGGGCTGAACGGGCTCGTGCTTTCCTCTGCCTACGCAGAGGAGCGGCGTGGGGCTGTTGTACAGGCAGCTGCTGTGGCCAGGCAGCAACCCCATCCCACCAGGGAAATGGAAATAACGAGCAAGGTTGCTCTGGGACTGGAAGTGCTAGTCAGCAAGGATGAGAAAGTCCCATCACCACCAAACTAAACCTTCATATCTTGGAAGGAAGCTCCTGAGAGGCGTGTCCTAGCTCTGTCGAAAGAAGAGGCAGGCAAAGAGGGAATGCTTACCTTTCTAGTAGTGCTCTCAGCTCTTGGGCTTAATTACACAGCATAAAAAATCCTAACTACTGGCAGCCTCCCTATGTGCAAGTGTCTAGTAGACCTCAGAAACATGGCTTTAGCATTCACACATTTTTCACAGACAAAACAGGATTTAATTAGATAATTCATAATTTTTGCTTTCAGAATAAATGAAGATATCTTCATACTCTTAAAATTAGTCATGACATTACTTTTTTTTTTTTTAATTTAACATAATATTATTATTTTTATTTTAACATCACTAGTGGATTGTCCCAGTTTGAAGTTTCCTAATCCCAGAGGTAATTCTAATTAAGCCTTCTGGGGAAGCTGTGTGCTTATTCTTATGCACTGCTATTAACATTCTTTTTTTTTTTTTTTTTTTTAATTGCAGATAGTTGGGATCCAATGCCATTCCACTGAATCCAGTCAGAAGGATTTTATTTTGATTTTGTCTGGCTTGTTTTATTCTTAACAGATGGTGCAAACCCATGTGTTGATGAGTACATGCCACAGGAGAGCATCTGATACGATACAGCCAGCCCCAAACCTCCAGCAATGTCTACACTGAGGACTTGAGCGCACACCACCACTAAGGAGCACGCTTCTCAGCATTGTGTGTTGTCTCAGGTGAGCTTTCTAAACTGTCGTACTTCTGGTGCCCAAAATGGCTTTGAGAAGGTACATCAGCTATCTCTATGTAGTGTAAACATCCTCAAATGTGGTGTTTTTAAAGCTATTTTTTTACTGAGCTAAACACATAGCTCCAGTGGACTATAGGTGGCATGGTCTCATAAATACAAATTAATGTATTTTTGCATATGCAAATCAACATTTAATTTGTATGAAATATTATTCAACAGCCATGCATGTTATGTGCATGTGCAGATAGCTCAAGGAAGAGCTTTCCCAAGGCATCTTTTTCCTCCCTCCTTTGCCAGTGAGACTCCCAGAGGCCTCCCTGTCTCTGATTTCATTTGAAATATGTCCTCTGGTAACCTAAAGAGAAGTACATATAAAGGGCTTAGAGCTATTTATAGCAAAGTCTGTGCAACTAAAAACATGGTAGTTTTCATGTGGTGGGTATACACAGCACTTATGAACTGCAACCGGAAAACTGTTGCCTCCGTCTTCAGCGATTCTAGTCAGCATTCACAACGTGACACAGAGGGAGCCAAGGAAGGAAGTAGACATAAGGACAAAATGCAAACAAACTGAAAAATTTACCAATCGGTTATATGTAGAAACTGTGGAGGGTGTGGGGTGTGTGCATACAAGAAAGATTCATCTTTATCTGCATTGCAAACTGCTGGAAATGGGTATGCAGACTGGATTAGCATTATCACACCAATATTCTTCAGTACGTGTTTTGTGCAAGTCCCTGAGAACAGGCATATTCTCTCATAATTACTGCATACACTGTTACCACATTAAGTAACAGCCTTGACTCAAAAGCCTACTGCCCCTAAGTTCTCCCAATTTATGCGAAAAAGCTGAGCATTGGGTGCAACTGTCAACAGACCCAGAAACACTGCAACCAAAGTTCACATTTGGATGCTGATCTGCAAATCCCACATTAGCTAGTGTCACTGTCGTGTCTTATTTTAAGTGAAAATAAATGAGTTATACCAAGAGTGGTGGCTTCAGTCTTGCTCTTAATAGAGTGAAATCCCCCTTGCCTATATGCCTTCCTACAAATAACCAACCCGCAGATTGGTTTTAAATCCAACTGGCCAGAATTTGCTTAAGAAATGTAATAGAAGATTACTTAAAACTCTGAAGAAGGAAGACTCAGATTTGACTCTGATTTAGGTACCTGCTGCCCAAAATTACATCTTTCAGTCTCCTGCTCAGTGAGACCAGAAGGCTGGAGAATGGTGAAAGGCAAAGGTAACGTGTTCAGATCTGCTTCCCTTCTACCTTGGTCTTGACCTGCTGGAAGGAGACCTTGAGAAGGGACACCAGGACATGGTTGTGTGAGGCTGGGCAGGTAGGGAACAAGGTATAATCTGTGGTTGTCAGCAAAGAACTGGCAAGTGAAACCACAAGAGAAGTCAAGATCAGCATACAGAATAATTAAAATGTGCTTATTTTCCCTTTTATTATAAATCCCACAGTTAGTTTATCACTCATGCACAGTCATAGGTATGACATTTGTCCCCAGGTAAGATGTACTAAGCTCACAAATGTTTTAATTAAAAGCAGCTCCCTAATCACTAGGCCTTTCCTGTCATCAGTCTATGAACAACAAAATGCTGTGTTTCATAGATGTCCTCAGACAACGTACATCTTTAACATGAGCAGAAAAAGAGCTGACACACAGGTTCTGCACAGTCACCTCAGTATGAGCTACACTATGAAGCAACAACATCACAATGAAAACGGGGCCTCTCCCCAATTTAAGACTTAAAAGAACAGAAAGTATGATGGCAGCTTCATCCCTGTTTTGTAGCATCCCTCAGGATAGACTGAAAAGACACGTGAACTTGTCATCTGTAGGTTCTGGTCATGGAAAAAAGCAGATTGCGCAGCCAGTTCATTAGATGACAGAAAACTGCACTACTTTATTTTATATATATATATATATATATATATATATATATATAAATCAATATATTTAAACTGGTGCATCTGTCTGTGAACCAGCTGGTGGGAGACACCAGTGGTGACAAGACTCAGAATTAGCTGAAACTCAGGCCTGATTCGCTCTGGCACTTCTCGTGCTCCATTACAACTTTTAAGTCAAGTCAAGAAGCTTGTGTAACAGGAAGTTTGTCTCCACTTATCCTTATCTCCTCTCTCCACTGGTGCGGCTGCAGAACACTTAGCCCCTAATTTATAGGGCAATATCAATAAACAAACAAGTAGAATAATACCCCCCTACGGAGAAAGGGAAGATTTGGGTCAAAATCTCTTCCGCTCTCTAGACACAGGGCAGGCTATCTTGTAAAATTGAGTTTAGCAATATGTTTTACCTGGTTGTCTTAGTACTTGTGTTTCTGTGCTGTTGGTTTGATGGTAGAAACATTTCGAATGTGAGTAAGAAACAATGTAGGCGCCTTTACCACCCAGTTTTGGAATACAGACCAGGAGTTGGAATCATGCTTAATTGCTGCTTAAGTGCCACTGCATGCACTAAAACCCCCAGAAATCTCAGCAAACTTACTGACTCTCCAAATGACTTTGTCCTTGAGGTCATCATGACAAAACATCGGTGCAAGAGGAGGCAAAAAAACCACACCACCACAACAGAACATGGATGGATAGAGGGGAAGTTTTTTTTCCATCCCTGTTTCCCAGAGCATATCAAATTGGAGTCTAAAAATCAGGAAATATATATTGAGGATAGAACAGCAAAGTTTCAAGAGGAAAAAAAAAAAAAGCTATTGCATGAAGCTGATAAGTGGAAAGGTCACTCAGCTCGTACCAATTTTTCCCTTCAGTGGAGATTTGTATCAGAAATCCCCATTACTAGGAAGTTAGGGGAAAAAAGGTATAAATCAGCATAAACAAAATGCTTTGTGGCAGTGCCTGGATGCTATGCTAACCCACACCACCGGGTGTTGGAATTTGCAGCCAGGTTTGATACGGGGACTATCGGTTTACCTGAAACGTGCTGTCAGGCTCATTGCTATGCCTAACTTCCAGCACTAACTATTTTAGCAGTAGCTGTCAGTGAACGCCTCTAAGATGGATGCACCGGGCCGGGCAGTGCCACAGCCAGGAGCTCGCAATTCCCCCGCAGCAAAAGCCAGCTGTACTCGCAATTCACACAAGAAGCTCAACTGCGAGCCGCACACAAACAGAGGGCAAACAGAGCAGCTCCCGGGCCCTCGTTTCACCAAGCTGCGGGATCCCAGCGAAATCCCGGCCAAACTTTGTCTCGGCCAGAGCAGGCGCTGCTCTTCCCTGCGAGGCTGCAGGTGAGCAGCCCGGGCTGCGGGGCGGGGGCAGCCGGCACCGGGAATGGGCTCCGGCCCCTGCAGCAGCCCCATCCCCATCTTCATCCCCATCCCCATCCTCATCCTCATCCCATCCCCGCCGCCGGTGCCAGATCAGAGCCGGTGCCGAGCCCGGGCGCCCCCGGGGCCGCAGGCGCCGCGCCTCCAACTTGCCGGGGACTTTTCCCCGCTGCCGTGACTTCGGGAAAAGAAGAGAAGAGGAGACCCACGAGGAACCCACCCCCCCGACTAACGGAGGACGAGGGAAGCGGGAGGACACGCTCGCCCTCAGGCCGGTTACCGCCGTAATCTCGCAGCTCCTCAGAGCGGGGATAAAGGCGGCGGGGATTAACCGGGTCAGCTGCGCGCAGCCCACGGTCCCCCCCGGGCCCCCCGGCGCCCCCCGGACCCTCTTCCCGGGGCGAGGGCAGCTGCCGGCTCCCGGGAGGGGGGCGAACCCCCCCGGCCGCCCCTTGCCCCCGGACTCACCCAGCTTCTCCGCCCGCAGCCAGAGCGGGGCCGAGGCTCCCAGCAGCAGCGAGAACAGCAGCGAGGGGGCGGCCCGCGCCCCCCCGGCGGGGCTCATGGCTCCGGCACAACTTCCCCGCTTCCCTCCCGCTCCTTTCTCTTCCTCTCCTCTTCCTCCTCCTCCTCCTCCTCCTCGCCGGGGCGGCCCCGGGGCCGGCCCCTCTGCCCGCCGAGGGGGGCGGCCGCCCCCCCGCATCCCTCTGCCGCAGGTGCTGAGCAGGAGCAGGGGCCGCCCGGCTGCCCCCCCCGAGCCGCGCTGCAGCGCTGCCGCCGCCTGCCCGGGCTGGGGGTGGAGAGAGGAAGCGGGAGAAGGGGCAGCGCCGCCCTTCCCATCGGGCTGCCTCCTCCTCCTCCTCCTCCTCCCGCCAGCCCCGCTGCCCCCTCCCGGGGCTGCTTCTCCCCCCTGCCGGTGCTTTTCGCCGCCTACAAGCTAACCCCCCCCGACCTGCCCGGCCCCAGGGGGGGACCTGTGGCACAGGTCGGGGGCGGCCCCGTGCGCTGCTGAGGCGGCTGCTGGCCCCCCAGAAGCAGCCCGCTTGCAACCCACCTGGAGTCCTAGGCAGCCGGTGGTTATTAGCTCCTACAGTACTTTAGGGAAGGGCAAGCCTATAACCTTTATCCCAACTGAGCTCGTGTTTCGCAAATGGTAGTGTCTGTTTGTTAACTTCCTAACAGGCGCGCTATACATATGTTACCAGGCACGTTTTTTACCCAGTACATTACATTCTTATATACATGAATTTAACACAGATTTTTAGTACTCAAGACTTACCCCTTCCTTACAAAGGAGGGTTTGAAGTCTAGACTTAAACATTAGACCTGGAGCAAGGCAGAGTGCTCATGACTGCAGCAGTTTTGAGGAATTCTCGCTGGACCTCATCAGCGAGTGCCAGCGTTGGGGTGGCTGAACCACGGAGGCTGTGGTGGGTGCCTCGCCTCGAGCAGCTGAAGGCTGAGAGAATTTGGAAGAGGGCTGTGTCCATGTGAATGCAAGGGGACTGTTCCTGGATTCATCTTGCAGATCATCAGGAACAGATCCATACAAATGAGAGAGATTATGGATGGAAAGGGGTAAGAAAGCCAAACTCTGTGACAGCCTCAAGTCTGAACTGAAAAATAACACAGAACTGGTAAACCTGGTAACGCCGAATTGAGCAGCCTGGCCTAGTGGGAGGTGTCCTTGCCCATGGCAGGGGGTTGGAACAGGATGGCCTTTAAGGTCCCTTCCAACCCAAACCAATCTGTGGTCCTATGATTCTAAAACCATTGTGGTTATAGAAAATAGCTTCTCCTGTACCAAATATTGTTTTAAAACCTACGGATGAGACTCAACAGAATGAAAACACCAGGGAGAGGAAACAAATAACACAGTGATACATCCTCTGCAGCATCTACTTTTGAATGAGTTGCAGTCACTGAAAAGCAATATGACAACATCCTAGCATACATTGGTTTATATCAGTTTTGGTGGGCCATCAAAACCAGTGACTCACACATGGATTTGTACTGGGAATTACACTGATTTGCATTCTATCGACTGAGAGCTAGAATATGTTCTTTCATAATAGGGCCAGATTTTAGTTGCCATTATATTTGTTAAGTGCTATGACAAATATAGGCAAAAAACCACCCTGCAAAGTCAACTTCAATTCACCTCAGGGATGCAGTGTTGCAATAAACCAGGTCTGGTGATCTTGTGCAATTTAATAAGCAAAAACCACCGCCATGATGCTTGCAGATAATATTGCCGGTACCGAGCTCTCAGCAGACCCTGGTAGTTGATACAGGCAGGTAAGCAGCCTTAGACAGTCAAAGAAGCTTTTGCCTGTCACCTTTTGCCTGTCACACCTGTCAGGGAGAAGGAAGGTGGGTTGGCAGATGCTGGGAAAGGAAGCTTTCTCCTTCTCCTGGGCACTGGAGGCTTGGCAATACCCTCTGGGATGGATAGCTAGAGAACAATTTGCTTCATGGTTATTTTTATTCCAGCAATTTGTGGAGGAACAATAAGTCACGCCCTGGAGACTAGGGTTATAAAATACCTGGGAGCGGTATTTGTTTTCCTTTCATGACTGCTGAAGGAGTTTGCTGCGCAGGAGAGCACTTGCAGAAGGAAGGGCAGGCAGCCTGTCTCCTCGGTCTTCCCATGGCCCTGGGCTCCAGCCACGTGTTTCCTGTTGCGAATGTGCTCAGTGCTCAGGTGGAAGGAAACTCCACACCTCTTCCAGAAGGTGTTGGAAGCGCAGGTTTCCTATTGACTTCAGCACGGTAATGAATAACGCAATCAGTGCTGAAGCTTCTGTATTATTTATTTTGCTATTAAATTCACATTACTTTATCTTGCCCTCTCTCTGTCAGTTTTCAATATGCTGTAGGCAAGGAACTTACTGTCAGCTCCCAAGATTAAATAATCATTAAGATGAATGAAGTAGTACATAGCTCTCAAAGCTATTATTCAGGGACTTGTGTAACCCCCATCACATTGCTACATCGGTTTATGCATACTTTTTCAAACTTCCCTTTGTGAGAAGGAGAATTAAAACCAGCTTTTACATAAATGCAGTTTTAAAGGCAAGGACTTTGAATCAAGGCAAAAGATTTATTCAGAAAGAAAGCATACATGGAGCCTGGCTAACATCTTGTGAAGATGCCACTCAGTGGGTGCTTCACAACATGAAAACTCCCCAGCGGATCACTTCTTGAGAGCTTAATGCAATTGATGTTGTTCACTAACACTGACTTAACTTCGGAGAGACAGGATTTACCCAGTGATGTGGGCAAGCTGCTTTTTTAGCATGAGGACACTCTTTTCCTTTACAATTAGTTTTTCCAAGGATGTTAGGAGCATTTTGTGTGTTTACTGTAACTGGTAGTTAACTGAGTCACCTACAACTGGATAGTGTATCTCATCTGCTATTCCTTATTTGTATACCTTTACTGTGCAGGCACCCATCAATGAGCATCCACAGATGTCCAGTCCCAGGATGAACAGCAAGGCAGGACTTCAGAACAAAATCAGCACAAAACACTTTAGAAGGTGGTGGGCTGGGGACATACTCAAGTTAAAATCATAGACTTCTACAGTCTCTGTGGCTTCATGGATTTACCTGCTTATCTATATTTGGTACATACTATTACATGCTTGTATATAACACACTGAAAGAGCTGCTTCCAAGCAGACCTAAAGCATCTGATGAGGCCTTGTGTGCCCCCTGGGCTTGAGCTAGGCTGGTAGCTTTTTCTGGGGGAGGAGGCAGAGGAAGAAAGAGAAATGCACTGCACTGAGGAGTTTCCCTAAGCTTATCTTGCAAGCTTGACACTGTATACATACTTTCTTTCAAAAGCATCATACAGTTGTTCTAGGGGGAAAAGAAAAGGCAAAGAACTAATTTACACAGAGAGGTTTAAGTTTCAGCTTAGTGGAGCAATCTTGCTTTTGTATGGCTAACAGGGAAGTTCCCGTTCCTCAGAAGTTTAAGCGCTTTCTTCGCTGACTGTGCAGGAGAAGGGGGAGGAATCACGCAGCACAATGAAGTGTAGCAGACCCGAGGTCACAAATCACAAAGTGCAGGGACAATTCTAGACATTGAGAGGTATGTTAATCTCGTCATTTAGCAGAAGGATAGCTTGCAGATTGAGAGGCCTCTGAACAGTCTTTATACATGGGCACGTTTTGCGTTTGTATTGGTGCAAAGCAAATAGTCATAGAGCTGCAGGATAAAGCTGAGAACAAAATACTCTAATCCCTGTGTTTCCAGGTGCTGCCTTCTGCTGGAAGTGTACTTTATGGTTGCATTAAAAAAATCAGGAGAGGAAACATATAAAGAAAAAGCCTGAGATGTGGCTAGATTCAGGATTTGTGTATGACATATGGGGAGCCCTCCTTGTTAAAAATGGTTAGGCTGCAGCAAAATCAGTGCCATTTCATGACACAGCTTAGAAAGTCCAGCAAGAGACATAACTGAGATATTCCAGATACACAGAGTACTTACTGCATACAATATCCCAGTAACAGTGGAAGGCTAAGGCCATGCTCACAGAGCAGCAAAGACTTTTTGACCTGTACGCCACTGCCCCGCTTTAAGGGCTGCATACTCTTAAAGCAGTTGGAGGGGGCTGATCTCCAGTACTTCCCTGGGCTTCTGGATATTCATGTAACTGCCACTGCTGAAAAAAAAAAAAAAAAGTCTCTATCATCTGTGGCAGACTGCGGGACTGCGCTCCCCCTGACAGAGCCAGACATGGCTCAGGTGAGGCTTAGGTTCCCTTCTTGCTGCGTGCAAGCGTAGCTCTCTAGATGTGAAAAAGCATGCTTGCACAGAGGTGAAGGATTTAGGAAAACATCTCTTTTCAAATAGTTCTAAGCAAATAACTCAAACGCTACCGCAACTGAGTGCTTCATTACTTGAAGGGAAACATGAAGCAAAAATCAGATGGGAGAGAATAGAGAGGAGAAACAGCCTAACTGGCATGGGCACGGGCCGCTGTCCCCACACTGAGCTGGAGCCATAGCAGCAGCATCGTGCCACGACACCGGGAGCAGTAACCATGGTGGAGGGACCAAGAATATTCTTTGATCATAAGAACACCGAAGAAGAAATTGGGGGCAATTTGGGTAACAGCCTCCAGGAGAGAAAACCCAACTCTAGCGGGCCTCAGGACATTTTTTCATTACTTTCAGCAGCAGAGATGTTGCCCAGGCAGGAGCGGCAGCAGAAGCAGCAGGGCTCTTCCCAGCAGTGGCCCAGGGCGAGCCTGTGCTAATTGGATGCTAAGGAGGATACGGGGCCTCATTCACTGCAACAACAGTTGGGTGTAGCTCTAATGAGAGCCGTATAGGAGATGAATGCACACCCTTCATCACTATAATTACTGTAACCTACCCAATCTTGTCACCTTTTATGATGCAATTATGAGATCAAGCTCAAGACTAATCGCTTGTCCCACTGCCACGCATTTTGCAGTTTCTCACAGATGCTTGGCAGTCTTGTGTCATCATTTTTCTTACTTTCAGACAAAATGAAATCAAATTTCTAATCATCCTGGTTTTGAAGATAATCAACCAAACGTGCCATGCTGTCGTTTTTAATTCTGTCAAGAAATATGGGACAGAATGTTCCTTTTCATTTAAACATATTGTTTTAAGGTTGCCTTGAAAAATATTATGATCTAAAGATTCATGACATTCTTTGTCAAAACAGAGCCTACTATTTTATAACTTGCTAGTTGGCAGTACCCTTGATCGATTTGTCAGAGGCAAGGCTCTCATTGCTTTTTATGGATGTTTAAAATAATTTTGCTGTTTCTATAAGGTATTAGCTCTCACACATTTAAAACACTACAGCTTTCCCCCTTTAATCCATAGGTAGTATGTAATTTTAAACTATAGCATGATTTTGAGGGGGAGTTCACAGCTGAATCTGCATAGTCTGCATTTTTTTTCCATGAGAAACAAGTAGTCTTAGTCACTTACTCATATTTATGAGGCTACATCCAAGGAAAAGCAGGGAATTACATCTGCAAAATATGAAGCAATCCAGTGGTCACTTACAGGAATGGCCAAATGCATTTGAATCACATGCCTTTTTAATAAAGACAGTAATTAGCCTAGCTATATTCTTCCAATTCTTACGAAACAAAAGTGTGGAGTAATGGATGGTGAATGCGAATAAGCAGGGCTTAACCATTTTTTCATATTGTATGTGTGACTCTTACTCTCATATGTACCACAGAAGGTAGCTTACGTGTTGTTTTATTGGCCACTATACCTCCAGCTATACAAATAAGAGCTTAGAGACCTGAAAGCAAATACAAGCATGACCTGAACGATTGACTGATTTAGCTGAAATCAGTCATTTTACAACAGACCTAGCCCATCTATTCAATTTCAACTTTTCATGCCAGTTGCAGTTTGTTGTTTTGCAGGGCGTGTCATGAACTCAGGCAAGAAAGCCTCAGGGGTTGAAAAGTAAGTCCAGAGATACTCTTCATTTCATTCAGTTTATTACTTTGAAGAGAGAGGGATGGGAATCATGCTTATTAATTCAGTAATTAGTGATGAGTGGGACTTTCCCTCCCCTCCCCACGCTCGTTTTGAAACCTATGAAAGTCTGCATTCCTCGAGAGCTTCACAGAAGTAAGCCAGTTATGCATAGAGGAGGCATGGGTCATAAATCTGCAATAATCATTATGTGTGGAGAAAAAGCTTCTTGTGCAACTTTTCCACATAGCATTGGGGCATAACACCAATGAATTGCAAGGTCAAATTCTTGTAATTCATAACTACCACAGCTGCGAATTACAACTGTATATATAGTTTAAGGGTTCACTGTCAATTGCTTTTAAGGCCAGACTATGTATTAAATGTAAAAAAGCAATTAAATGTCATCATCTGTCTTTGTGAAGGCGGGTCTTTGTGTCCATTTTTTAAAATAACTTCAAAAAATATGGGCTTGAATTTTAATATTTTCTCAAAATTTAATTGCAGTATTCAATGTATTATGGAGACTGTGTGAAGCAAAAATGAGAGCCTACCCTATTTGTATAACAGAAACTTAGCAGAGTGATAAATGCTCAGATCAATTTTAAACCTTCATTCCTTATAACATGATAAATGATCAATAGCTTGAAATTTTTATGACTTAAAGTTAGGTTCATGTGGACCGTATCATTTCTCAGATATGTCTTCTCAAAGTAAGAACTTTTGGCAACCTTCTGTCTCCTTTTTGTTAAAGATACTATACTCCTAGTTATGCAAGACATGCATAATGGTGGTTGTTTTTGGCCTGGGGGTTTACAAGTGGTCCTAAAGGGTTTTCAAGATGTGATATTTGAAGTTGTGACCTAGTTAGGTCTGCCTCCTAGGCTTAAATTCAGCCTATTTTTTAATTGTTTGTTCCACATCCAGTGTGGCACTTGCCCACAAAAATCACATATGATATGCTCTCTGGCTCTTGAGCATGATGGTGATTTTCATGCAGGATGGTGGGGTCAGACCCACTGCCTTGCATAGATAAAACGATGAATTCACCTTCTGTGGGCTCCTCACCTGCATGAACAGCAGAGGTTAGGGATGGATCAGGCTTTTACTGGGTCAGTCAGAATCTAAAACTTTACTTTGAAAAGGGAGAGATCAAATGGATTTTGATTCATTCTCATGGCATAGAGTGTTCCCTTTCCTACAGTCCCACCAACATGTCCTCATTTCTAGGGGTCTTCTGGGTGAAGAACTCATTGAGAGCAGCCCTGCATAGAATGATTGGATGAAACAGTTCATCCAACAGTTCTGTTGGATGAAAAGCTTGATATGAGCCAGCAGTGCATGCTTGCAGCCCAGAAGACCAACTGCATCCTGGGTTGCATCAACACAGGAGTGGCCAGCAGGTGAAGGGAGGGGATTGTCCCCCTCTGCTCTGCCCTTTTGAGGCCCCACTTGGAGTGCTGCATCCAGGTCTGGGGCGCCAGCACAAGAAGGATGTTGATCTGTTAGAGCAGGTCCAGAGGAGGACCATGAAGATGATCAGAAGGCTGGAGCACCTCTCCTATGAAGAAAGGCTGAGAGAGCTGGGGCTGTTCAGCCTGAAGAAGAGAAGGCTCCAGGGAGACTTCATTGCAGTCTTTCAGTTCTTAAAGGGGGCTTATAAAAAAGATGGAGAACAACTTTTTACTTGGGCAGATAATGATAGGACAAGGGGGAATAGTTTTAAACTAAATGAGAGAAGATTTAGATTAGGTGTTAGGAGGAAATTCTTCATTCAGAGGGTAGTAAGGCACTGGAACAGGTTGCCCAGAGAAGCTGTGGATGCCCCAACCCTGGAGGTGTTCAAGACCACGTTGGATGAGGTCCTGGACAACCTGATCTAGTGGGTGGCATCCCTGCCCATGGCAGGAGGGTTGGAACTGGAGTATCTTTAAGATCCCTTCCAACTCGAGTCATTCTATGATTCTATGATCTAGAGAGGCAACGTCAGGAAATATTATGGTCAAACATCCTCTGCACCACAACATCCACTCCTACTGCTAGAAAGGTGGTGAATTATGACTCCTCAGTTTGCCTGTTTCACCACTCCTAAACATGCAGGGGCAGGAAGACATGTTGCTCTTCACCTGCTTCTCAATTACAAACCACTCTTGGAGCACATGTAGCTTATCCTACATTGGTTTCCTGTGGTTGCAGATGGTGAATTTGGTGGACCATGAACCTTCACTTACTTCCCTGCATCCTACAAGCAGCATTTTTTTGTTGATGTTCCTTGTCCAGGGGAATTTGTTGTTGTTGTTGTTGTTGTTTTGACATGTGGAATTATATTAATGCGATAAAATAGCAAACACTGAAGCAAAAGAAACAAAAACAACATGACAGAGATACCACAGCCAGAAAACAGTGATGATAACATTTGTTGATGACTCCTCTACCAAGTGAAGGCTAACTTGTTGTTACACAACAAAAACATTTAAAGCTATTTTATTTTATTGATCTTACAGAAATACGCATATAGACAGTTTCTCATATGTATCATCTTTATCTAAAAAGCACATGCAAAAGAGCAGTACATGACTGAGTACTTGTTCTGGACCTGGAAACTCTACCAAAGGAAGCATTTCTACTTAGTAATCGTGCCTGGGCAGAGTCTCTGCCTTCAGCTTAATTCTTGGATCTAATTCAAAGAACCTTGAAGATACCAGGCAGTCTGTGTGACATCATCACCAAGTGCTCTTTGGGGCCCTTACTTCTTAAATTCTGATGGATCTTGTTGTAGTGGTTCAAATATTGTTGTGCCCATATCTCTCTGCTCTGCTCAGCTTCTGCAATCTACAAACCAGCAAAGAGAGCACATACCTGCACCTCAAGTGTTTGACCTTTGCTTAAATTGCCATTGAGATGGGTGTGCACCAGTATGTTGGACTGTGAACACAAATGGCTTTGGGGGTTGAAGGATGTGGTCTCCAGCAGTCTCTACTGTGGATTATCACAAAAGGACACTTTTATTTTTTTCCACAGAATAGTTCTTCTCTGGTTTATAATTTAGTCTGTATCCCACACATTGCTAGAAAAGAAAAAAAGTAGGATATTCTCAGGAATAGTTATACAGTATCACTTCTTATAAAATAAGTAATGCTGTTATATCTGATTTGACTTAGAGATTTTTTCTTCCTAATTTACTCCTTTTGTCCTTGAGCTTGTCTGAGTCCTTTCACTATTGGAAGAGATGTGTGTACACGTGTTCTTGTTCATGTAAGTAATACTGGAAAAATGAAATACTTTTCATAAACCAATTTATATCTTTAATCTGGAGAACATAAACTTATGAACTAGTATGACATCCCTTGTTTAATGCTTCTCCTCTCTTATCCTGCTTTACCTTGACATAGTATTTGTTATTACAGTTTAAGCATGTCATTGTTTTGCAAATCATTTGGGAGTCCAGATGTGCTCACAATTAAAGGCCAGCTCTTATTATTTGTATTATCATAATGCAGGGAGAGGTCACTGCCCTATTGTGCAAGATCACATTCAAACACGTCATAAGCAGCAGACCCCACTCCCCAGGCTTTTCTCTATTAAGGGACAATGATGTAACCTTAGACCTAAATTTAGTTAACAATAGCAGCTGTTACAGTGAAGGTTCAAACCAGCTGGGTCAAAGGGTCCCTTTTTTGGCCTTACTTCCCTTCTTCCTGTTACTCACCTGATCTTGTGTTGAGCCAATTCAACTTGCTGAGCCAGCAGAAAATTTTCTTGACCACAAGGTGAATGGCTTTCTGCTGTGTCAGGGAGCTGAATTATCTTGGTACAGGACCAAAACGGCACCAGAGCTGGTGTGAGGGGGAACGACCACACAGCTAAGGCAGGGCAAGGGAGAGTGAGATCTGGGAGCCTGATGGGGTGGAAGCAGGGAGGGAAAACAGGAGCAGGGCTGCTCTCTTTCACAGAGCAATAAATCACCTCAGCCTCAGTGTGTACCCTTGTCTTTAGTTTTCAGGTGGAGCTCTGTGTGCCTGGCCCTGCCTGCCCTTGCCTGAATTGGGCTCCATTAGTGTGAGGTGACACCAGCCTACCCGGGGCCTGAGGGCACCCCTAGGCCTGCCTGTAATTGCCATGGGGGCTCCGCCACCTGCCCAGGACCCCATACCAGCCCTGGGGCTCTCAGCCCCTGCCACAGCAAGGCTGCAGCAGGGCTGGGCTCCAGCTCCACACAGCCCTGCCCAGCCTGGCCATGGCCCACCTGCGGGCCCACATCTTGGCATTGGCCTGTCCCTGACTGCAGGGAGGCGCTTGGTGCCCCCTGGCTGCCCTGGGGGATCTGTAGCACATGGTGCCCCAGCCCTGGGTACAGTTTTGGGTGTCCCTAGGGAGCTGTGCTTAGGTGATGGGACCAAGCAGAGGCTTGTCATGGGCAAGTGGAGTCACTGTGGGCTCCCCCACAGTGGGGACCTCGCATGCTGGCAGGTGCTGGTGTGCTGTCGCAGGCATTTTGGGTCTGTCTCCCAGCATTGATCTGAGCCTGGGGGCTGCTGGAGGTGTGCTCATGCCTTTTTCTCACAAGCGGACCTGGGCAGCAAACCTCATGAGAGTGTCAATTTTCTCCTGAGGTGATGCAGCCTCTTCAGCCACGGCAGCAGCTGTTCCTCCAGACAGGCTTTGAAACCTTTAGAGGATAAAACCTTAAGAGTGGACTTGGCTGTCTGTGGTGTTAGCACATGTTAGCAAGTCAAGACAAAATGTTGGCCTTCCCACAGCATATACCTTTTTTGACCTGTTAATGCACGTGAAAATTACGTGCTGGGTTACCATCCCCAGCAGTTTCTCATGTTAGTAGGTCCAGTAACTATATGTTTCCCAGTTGAATGTTTCTCTCACAGGGTTTTTGGCTTGAAAAGAGAACTACTAAACCAATGAGAAGGGAGAGCGGTCTCTCATTTTATTTTATTTTATTTTGATTTTTTGTCCTTGGATGCTATTGGGGTATAGGGACTGAAACCCTAGATTTTTACAGAATGGTTAGTGAGTAGTGCATCCAAACCCCTTCACAGGCAGGTGACAGAGATGGTCGAATGCAGCCTCTGCTACGTTCCCCCCAGGTGGGCTCTGTTGCTTCTCAGGCTGTCACAGGCTCCACACATATGGGCTCACTCCTGGATTGCTGTCTGAGCAGTTTCTTTTTATGAAAGTGCCAGGAGATGAAATGTTCAGGTGTTTTGGAACACCATGGAAACCAGGAGGTGTTAGAGGTATAGCCTTTTATGGGAGATGTTTATGCAGACTGTTTGGAGAGTCTGTACAAAGATCATGTTATCTATACAACTGCTGCGGTTCCTTTTGTCTTTTTCTCCTACTCTTGGCTTTATACCTTCTCGTGCACTGATCTGCATGCTCAGAGCAGTAAGTCACTCCCTCTGCAGAAGTCAATCTTTTTTTCCTTCTGTTCCTCTCTAAAAAAAACTTTGCAAATCTTTTCCATGTAGTCCTCTTCAGGCATGCTGCATATATCCATTTCACACTCGCACTGTTGCTCTGTGTGCTGCTTGCGTGTGTTGAAACCTAGTTTTCTTCAAATTTCGGATTGCACAATTGATTATTAATAGTCAGAAGATATCTAGGAGACAATACAGTTGAACTAATCACTGAGTTTTGTAAATACCTTGCCAACCTTCCATCTTAAAAACAATACAAAATGCAATGTGAGTTTTACCTACCTAACAGCAAGGTTTTTATTGTCACTTTGTAACTCTCACATTTGTGTCACTCTTTCTCCCTGATATCCTATGGGATGATTACACAAATGTAGTATAGTAAGCTCTGATATATATATATATATACACACATATTGTAGCAATCAAGGATATTTTTAAAGCCTGATCTTTTTTTGTAATTAACCGTAATATACTCTTGGCATTGATAGATATTATTCTTTAACATTCCTTGTAATTTCTGTCCTGGCCTAGCTTTCAGATCTCTCGCTATTGTTAATCTCCACATTTCAAACTTGCCTAGTCTGAAATCCATCATTGTACATCATTTAATGAGACATTTCTCCAGTCATCATTACTGAAGATCAATAGAAAAAAATCCCTGTCTCCTGACTGGTTTAGCTAAATATCTCACGCATGACTGTCTTTCCAATTTGATCTAGTTTAACAGTCTGCTTTTTTTTTTTTTTTTTTTTTTCTTCCCTCCCCCTTCTCTAATCTGCAGAGACAGATATAAATCTTGAGCCAGACTCCAAGGGGTTTCTCTTGTATGGTCTTCCCTCTGTTTGTGCAAAATGTTCCCTGATGGACTGGCTGTGACTGCCAGACAAACAGCTGCCTTAGCAGTTGCACTAACAAATAAAAGAGGAGGGAGGCAGGGGCAGTGGAGGGAAGCTCTTTGCCCTTAGGGTCCTTGTTCACTTACTTTACAGAGAAATTCAAAAGCTAATGAGGGCCCATTGCTGTCGGGAAAATAATCTGTGATCTTTGGAAAAGAGTGAAAATCAGTCACCACTAGTGAGGGTTTCACATCTGCATATCTTTTCAAGGCTATTCCCGACAGACAAAAGGGTTAGATAAATAACACAGATTTTCCTTTTAATTTCTCTGCCCTGTAGGCTAGTGGTGGGATTGACAGTCTCTCCTTTTACACCTCTCCAGTTTTTCTCCCCACCAAGATAGGGCACATATATGTGGTCACAGCTTCAAGGAATTTTTATTTCTATGAAACGGGGCACAAGCAGTCCAGATTAGACACAGACATTTTGGGGCCTTGGTGTGTGCCCTTCCTTGCCACCTCAGGCATCCTTTTTTCTTTTTCCACAACCTTTCCAATTGCTGCTGCATGCTGTGGTTCTGTGAAACTATGTACAGCTGTTTTCAAATGGCAGTGTGTGGTCAAGTGTTTCATCTGATGAGGTTTTAGGAGCCTGATTTGCATGTGGGAGAAGATTAAAATTAGGTGGCTGGAGTGGGCCACCTGAGCTGACAGGTCTACCTTTTGGTGGAGGCTGCTGCCACTGGGGCAGGGATGATGGGATAGCTCCTGGCTCTGAAATCTGAGAGCTTTCACTCTGAGGTATGAAAATAATCTGAAGTTGGCATCAGTTTATGTTAATGTCTTGGACTGTAACCTTTGTCAGTCTAGGAGATGCTGCCCAACAGATCACTCTGGCTGTGGGGGTAACAGCTTGTGTCTGTGCACTGGGGTATATGTAGGGGAGGCTGCCAGCCCTCCTCAGCAAAAAAAATCAGTTTTTTGCTGTAAGTGCATTGGAGCCCTAAAACTTGGTGTCTTACATCATTACCCTGCATATATTATACCATTCATGTGTACATATGTACAAACACGTGCATGCTCACATACAGGAAGGATTTGTCTTTACTGTTCATAACCATCCCAGGTATAAAGAAGAAGTTAGTTACTTGCCTCGCTGGCAATTATAATGTGCATTTTTCTTCTCAAGATATAATAACCCTTATTCATTACTGTCAAGGTTGATCATTCATCTGTATATATTTCCATCACTCTCAAAGGAATTCAAAAGATGAATCCACAGTTCGTGAGGTGCTCTGAAATATATTGCAGTTCAAATAGGGAATTGTAATGGAGTCTGCTTTTCTCTCTTATTCACCACACTTACTTTCTGCTCATTCATACTGTTCTCCATTGCAGATCCTAGAATTTTCTCTGCTTATAATGGTCTTTGGGGTGAAGGAAATGATGTACTGCATATAGATCTAGAATATAACGGATAAGTTTTATTAATGAACCCTCACAGATTTTGGGTCCCTAGTTCTATGCCAGGATGCAGTTTTATGGAAGAGATACCCTAAAAATAATACTTAATATTCAGATGTTTTTTAAAATTTACAGATTTTACAAACCCTCATTTTAAAGCATGGCTTCTAAAGCCCATAAATATTCTCTCCCTGGAGGCAGTTGTTGGTATTTAGGTGAAAAATCCAGAGCCTCAAATGACTACTTGTATTTGTTTGACCAATGTACTAGAAGGAATGTAAATAAGGAGACATTTCAATACTTTTTTCCTTTGAAAGTCCTGGTTTATGGCATGTTACAGTGACACCTGGTGGAAAAGTGTTGGAAGTCTAAGAGAAAATTCTGTTTTTTAAAACGAATCGTTCATAATGTTTTTGATATTAATATTTTATTAATTATCTATATTGCGGTAATGGTTGGAGCACATTTGTGCAAGGCGTGTACATGGATGTGCAAATGGTCATGTACAAGAATTACCAGCATCAGTAATCACAATTTTTTCCAGTTATAGGGCAAGTGTTAGTTACATGTAATTAATAGCAGCCCAATTTCCTTGCCCTAGGAGCCAAATGCCAACATTTTTAAATGGCTGCCAACTTCTTCTGGCTCTCAGATGCACCTATATTCCGTTCCTAACCAGGATCTTAACTTGATCTTTCCTTCCACCTCCCACTGCTCCTCCATATACATCCCCCCAGAACACCAAGACACATCCTCCAGTATCCCAACCTAGTTCTTCCCACCTGCTGAGCCTTCCCCACACTTGTTCCCCAGCCCCATCTCCACCCGCTTCAGGCTCCAGACAACTCCAGACCTGTGAAGGGCTTGCAGAGTCAGACCAGTGTCTTTTCCCTCCAGTAGGGCAGGAGGAGATATACTGACACTTGTGCTGTAGGATCTCTTCGGCCCCTACATGTTGGCTGTGGCTATTCAGTGTGGCCTGTGGCTTGCCAACCAGCTGCATCTGGTAGGTAACGCTACAGAGTGGAGGCCTGAGCTTGGTGACAAAGTCAGGGGAACAATGTGATCCTCCTGACCTTGACAGTCCAAGAGCATGATCATCGGCTGACCTGGTGGGACCTGATGCAAGCTGATGCTGTGCCTCTTGCCACCCCTACCATGGGCTACCTGGAGTAAATTGTATTGAGAAAGAGCTGAGGAGCACTAGCACTGGCAGTTCTTATAGGAGGCACCAGGGAGGCAAGCTGCGTGCTTCTTCACAGTTTGTATAGATTTAGCACTGCACAGGTATGGTGCCTTTTTTCTCCCCTACTCATTTTGGGGCAACACAATCAATTAGTTCCTTAAAAGAAAAAAAAAAAAAGAATAACTAAATACAATTCAAAACATTTGTAAATTTTTTATTATTTATTTATTTATTAAGATCAAATTCAGACATATTATTTAGTCAGAATGCATCTAAACTGGTGATTTAAAGCCATGCCAGGCAATATCCCTAATCTCGAGTGATCACATATTCCAGAAATAGTTTAGGAGTCAGGAAAATCTAGGGGCCATCCTTCACAGGCATTTCAGTTGTGGCCATCCTCTTCTGGAGTGTGGCAGAGTTGTAAAGTGTGGATGTGGGTTTTCCTATGACTCCTGGTTTGGATGCTAGAGTGTTGACATGGGTACATTTAATTTACTGCCTGAAGGTACTAGAATCTCCTAAAGATCTATGCAGATCACGGACTGCTCTGCTTCCAGAAGAAATCACAGCCTACAGCTGCCTGTCACCAGCTCCCTCTTCAGTTGTGCTTCTCTTGTGAGCACTGACAAAGCTTCTTCAGTCAAGCTGAGCTGGATTAGCAAAGAGCTACTATTTAAGCAGTCAGACTAACCTGGCTTATTTTGGCTGGAGCTAAAGAATTTCCTCTTGAGCAGCTTTGCTGGTGGGTTGGAGGGGGGCAGCATCCATCTGGAGTGGAGAGGTGAGAAGCAAGTAGGGCAATCTCCCCCTCACCGGTGTACCTGAAAGCTCACGGTCTTACTCTCATCAGAGCTCCCTTGAGTAGTGGTGAGAAGCCTGAGATGCTGCACAAGAAGGCCCGTCAGGGCTTCCCAGGACAAGGACAAGAAAAGGAAGGTGCCTGCTCCACAAAGCCCTTCCGTCCTCAGGCCACGTGCTTGGCGATATCCCTTGGCTCTCTCCAGCCTGCCTTATCCTTTTTTTTCTGCCTCTTTGCTGTTGGCTTCTTTTACCTACCATGCATGGGCACAGCAGCACACGGGGCTCTGCTGTGACCCGAATCAGAGACAACAGCATCAGGTTAATGCTAACCAATTTGTTTCTGTTGGTGCTGGGTTAGCATTAACCAGATTCCCAGACTGGTTCATTGCATGAACGCATGAATATTTGATCGGCAAATGAGTTGGATGTGGGAAGATAAAGGAGCATTGAGGTATGAGGGGATAGTAGCATTGACAGAATGCGACAGATCTTTAAAATGCTATGTGATTGTCGTGTCTGTACAAATATGTACAAATATGTACACAAAAATAACAATACACATGCACAGAAATGCCATAGCATTTATTTATACATATATATATATTTGTGTGGATTGATTTCCTGTTCCAGTTCATAGAATTATTCTGGGGGTGGCTCTGCTAGAACAACAGAAATGTGCCAGAGACTGGAAGCTGTGTTTATCTCAAGCTTGAATTCCCTCTCACTTCCTTAATATGTCTCCAACTGTAGATAGGATTCTTCACCTCTCTCCAAATCAGATATATGATTTATATATCCACTTCCATTTTCTTCCATGACATGGGTACAAACTTATTAAAATATAATAAATTAATATTTTTGGACTGACCGATTAGTATTCTAGCAGAGTTACTCGTCATCACGAACAAATTTTCTTAGTTATAGCCACTTGAAAATATTTAGAAATAGCTTAATCACAGTAGAAATGAAGATTAGGGCAGTTTTCTCCCAGGCTTTCCCCGTTTCCGTGTTTTTTGCAGCACCTGGCTCAAAGTGTTATACTTAGTTTCCTCTTCACGTTAATGATATTTATGTAAGGAGATACGCTGACTTTCATTGGTCACCTCTTTTGTTTCAGTGGCTTAATAAGAAACTATGAAATAGGTGTTGTGCAATTTCAAGACAAGTGCTCCAGGAAGCTGAAAAGTCGTACAAACAATGAACTAAACAAAGACTTAAAAATATTTAATATATTGAAAAGTAAAATCTCACGGTTGTCTCTCCGTCATCTAGACTTAAAGGAGTTTGTATGGCCAAGTCAAGAAAAGAATCAGACTGCCAGATGAAATTGTTCAAGTTATGAGGAACACTTGCCTGTGGGATCATCCACTAAACAGACTTGCTACTTTTTACTTTGTATGGATTTCTGCAGTGTACTGTACTTTCTCAAAAAATTGTCAAAACCTGTGTACAAGTAACTTGGTAAGTTCTGAAAAGTTATTCTTAATCTGTTGAAATGTATCTGATCATTAACACTGTAAGATTTTTTTTGATTACTGATCAAGTCTTTAAAAAATCTTTTAAAGAATGCATTTGAGTAAAAACAGAGTTTGAGAACTAATATTTTACATTTGAATTTGTAGAACCTGTTAAAGAACAAAATCCCTTTAACCAGCTTGCATGGGTTTTCATGCTATACTTTCGTCTCAGCAGCTCCTGAAATTACTGTAAATTCTAAAGACCCTGGACAGTGGAGGAGAGCCACCTTTGATCATTCAGTTTATTCACTTTGCTTACAGGTTTCTGTCTAGCCTGACTTTTCTTATGTAAACTTAGAAAAACTCTAAATTCATAAGAAATTGACTGGGAATCTGTGGCTTGCACAATTATCCCATACTAGTTTCAGCTTCTTTTTTAAATCATCTATGTTTTAAACTGTAGATATTTCTTTAAGAAGTAAAGTAAGTCACTAGATCCTTAATCTTATGCTTCCTTAGTGTTCCTTTGAGTAGTCGAGTGGAATTTATTATTTTTCCTTCTACCGATGCACAACAAAGATAAGCAAAAGCTCTCAAATCCAAATGACAAATCTTCCTCAGACTTTCAGGAGTTAGCTGCTTGTTTCTATTTGCTTGAAACATTGATGTTTTTAGAAGATCATGTACCTTTGCTCTGTAAAAAGGACATTTTGTGCCTTCAGGCTTATTAACTGTGAAAACCTCCTGCAAAAGACTAACATCTGCTCCATTTTATTTCATACATTTGTCTGACGGTTCCTTTAAAACTATTTCTAACTCCGGCACCAGTGAAAGAGTTAATTGCCTTCCCTGGTGGAAGCCTAGCATGCTATGATAACTTTAATGGGGATCCTTTGATTTAAGCTTAAATTAATTCAGAATAAGAAATAAGTTTTTCTTCCTATCAGCTTTGAAAGACAGGAAAATCACGTTCATGTTCAGTGAATGTATTGTGTTAGGGATTCAGATGAGAAAAATATAATCTTGGAGCCTAAGAGCTGTAAATCTTATTTTTCTCCTTCAATCTACTTGTTGTGTTCACATTTGTTCTGTGACAGCTTTATGTGGGTCTGGGGTTCTACCTATTGTCACGTTATGCCTGGTGTGCTGAAATGTCCTTCTGAGGGTTGTCTTGTTAAGGATGTTCTTACTTGCTTGCAGGACCAAACTAGAGAACTAACATTCAGCTTCTCAAAGGCTGTTAGATACATCCCCAAATCATTTGCACTTCACAGGAGATGACTGGTTTTACACACTTTGAATGATGTGAAAAAAGAGGCACCTTGGCTGGAAAGCCCTTCTGGCAGCAGAGCAAAGCCGGTCACCATATGGCTGCATACAACCCCTTCAAAAGCAGGCCAGACAAAAGGCACTTAGCTTGAAGGAAAGTCTTTCTGCTCCCCAGAGGTCAAAGCCACTTGGCTGTGTTATTTATGCCCAACATATTTATGAAGCATTTGTTATTGACTCTGTGAACCAGAATCAGGAGACAAGGGCCAAATTCATACCTGAGATAATTAAATTAACTCTAGCTGATTCTGCCAAGTCTTTGTTTTAGCAGCGCTCTGCAATTAGTCTCAAGTGAGAAGCTACTTGTGTGTCAACAATAAATTTATTCATATGAATAAATGTTAGTCAAAGAAAACTTGTTTCACAAGAAACCGATATTTCATTATATTTGAAATAAATTATTTTTTTGGGTGGGGAACATTTAGACTTTTTGTAAAAACATGTATTTCTCTTATAGGAAGGAGAACTCGGAATTGCAAACCTTTGCAATGTTAGTGACATCAATGGGGCGGTGAGTAATGGTTTGCTTTGTTAATTACTGGTAGTTTATATAACTGCTATTTGGCTAATATGGGTACAATGATCATATTGTCAAAGACTTCATGCAAATGTGTACAGTTCTCTGTCTGCCATAAGTCAGTAAATAATGTGCTTAGATTTGGCTCACGTTATTAAAGAGACAACTATCTTTTTTTGTTAAAAGAAAACTCTGCGTAAAGTGTCTGATTCTCTGCTGCTAGTTGTGTCCAGATTTGTGATCTACAAAATTCATAATCAGTAATTTTTTGGAAAGTGAGTCAAAACCAGTTTTCTCTCCAAAATGGAAATCATTAAGACTTTTATTCAGCTAGCTTTGTACAATTAAGTATGCTTATTTTGTTTTCTCAGTGATTTGATGGGAGAAAACTTAAGCTGACAAATGTTTAAAATTCAGAGTTCTTCTGTAGGACTTCAAATGTTTGTGCCTGTAGCAGGAGGCTCTTTAGCTTAACACAAACTTTCTATAGCAGCAATCCTGTGAGGACATTAGCTGATGTTCTCCTCCTTCTGATTTCATGCACAGTTCATGCTGGTAGTTATATATGTATTATCTGAAGAGCTGTGGAGAATTCAGGTATCAGTATTTTCTGCAGAGATTAGCAAGAAGCAACCTCAGCACCTGGTATCTATCAAGGCTGGGTCATTTATGATGATGGGATAGTAAAAGGCTGTGTTGTCATGACAGTACGTAGTTGACTTGACTAGGTTACAGTGTATCTTTGCTCGGTGTTATTAAGTTTTGCTGTTTTTTTCTTTTTTTTTCATGAGGCTTTGCAGTACTCGATGTCAGAGTTGTCACGCTTCTAAAGCAATTCCCTTCCAGGTTCCCTTTAAAAAGAAAAATGTACAGGAACATTAAAAGGTAGATGGGACAGAATAAACAAGACAGGTCCAACATAAAATTCAAATCACATAATATTTATTACATCTTTGAAAACTCGGTTTTAAAGCCTATGCCTTGCCTGTTGGAGAGCAGGAGGCTTTCATTTGAATGGCTTTCCACTGTGCTTGGCTGTGCTGCATAATGTATATCTGTCACTTCTACCCAGTGAACAAGTGTTTCTGAAATGTTCTCCTCACCCTTAGCACTGGAGTTTCCCTTTTCTTTACAAATGTGATTTCAAAGTCCTTTTTAAAGCCACCATCTGTCTTTGCAGTGCACACAGGGATGTCAGTTTTGGAATGCAACGGTGCAACTCAGTTGCCCTCTGAAATGTGTGAGTATTGCCTTAACCTTGACTTTATAGCAGTTGTCTCCAGTCCATCAAGTACATTATCTAACAGCATATGTGGAAAACCTAACGAGAGCAGTGTTTTTATGAAAAGATATAAGGTCTGTATTTTTTTCTCAGTACATTTGTAATATCTCCATTGGGAAACTAATCAAAGAATCATAAAATATCCCAAGTTGGAAGGGACCCTCAGGGATCAATAATAATAATTCCTAGTGTAGGAGTTACCTGTAAAATCAGAGGTTTAAATTGTATGTGTCACAATATGGGGACACTTTACAGTTTATTCAGCTCAACCACTTACCCAGATTTTCAAGCACTGAGAAAGAACTAGTGATTTCAGGATTTTACACTGCTGGGCCTATATTGGATGTAAATGTAGCTCATGTCTTCACTAGACTGTTTTCTTGCTTTTAGCAAACCAGATGGGGAAGAATTAGCATGGGTCTAGGACAACTGCCATGAATTTTTAAGCTGATCTTTTTGGACCTACCTGAAAAACTGAAGCTCATTCAGCCTTGGCATCATCTTAATGATGGCTTTTTATTTTTTTATTTTTTTTTCTCCCAAAGCGTGGGTTTTCCTTTTTTTTTCACTATTTACCAATGATAAGATTTTTGAGTATACTTTCACAGTAAGAAATTTCTAATTAATTGATATTATCTGTTAAAATACTCCGTCATTATATTTATGCTAATACTGTGTTTCACTAATTTGCTTCTTGGCAGAACAAGACATACACCAGAGCATGTGAGGTAAGTTAAATGCTATCAGATTGATACAAACAAACAAAAAAATCATAATTTCAGTTCTCACAATGTTCATACAGTGCTAAGAAATATAATGCAGATACATAAGCTTATCAATCCATGTCTAATTGTTTTGTGTTCCCTAAAGCTGAAGAATGACTTAAGTATTTGAATATACAATCTCTTCTTCCCAGCATGTTTGCTAAGGGCATGTTTACATTGAAGACTGTTCTGTAGCAAGGAGTATTGCTTTAAAGAAAGCAATCTAATCTCACCAGCATAGGACACAATAGCGACCCACCTCAGCTATTTTCTGGGCTCTCCCAGGGTCTTGTTCCATTCAATTTTTCATTGATACCATCAAGGATAAACCAAAGAGAATGCTTATTCAGGCTGGTATGGCATTGGCTGAGGAGAGGTGGAAACTAGACTAGAAGTAGTGGGAGCTAGACTAGAAGGCAATACATGCTCTTGACTGGGTAGAAGACGTGAAATAAAATGTAATTCAGTAAGGCACTATGTGTTGTCCTTTGGAAGGAAAATGCCTGATCTGTGCTGCAGATGGAGTGGCACTTACTTTGGTAAGCATGAGACAACAAAATGCTTTTTAACTTGAACATAGAGGGTAGGATGGGACAGTGATGATTGCAGGACAGTGGCTGGCACTGCTGAGGCCAGTTGCATCCAGTTGGAGGCAAGCTGGCAGTAGAGGAGCTGGAGAGGATCCCAAGTAGAACACAAACCTGCTGGGAGTCTGGAAATCTGATTGAAAGGATTGATTTTTCGGGGTGGTGGTGGTGTGCTTCTTGATCTGTGAAACTGTGAACATGACAATAGTTTGCAATTAAGCTGAATGGCTTACAGATAAAATGGTTTTAGAGCATAGGAACAGCCCAAGAAGTAACCAACTTCTGTTTTGTTTGTTTGTTTTTGCTCGTTTGGCCACACAAAATGTCAATGTTAGTTCCACAAATTATGCAAGGGCTTTTCAGGATTATGCTTACGCTGGATCAGCTGCCCGACTTGACTCCCCATGTGGTCACGCGAGCACCGGATCACTGCATGTAGGGGATCAGATCATTGCAGTCCTCAGGGGAAAGGAGGAGGCACAAGGGTGGGACTTTTCCTTTGGCATCTGCTCAGCTCTGTTGTGTGACTACGCCCTGAGACTGAAGCCAGGAGTATTACTCCTTTTGAATAGTACCGCTCACCTAGGAACAGGGGAATGCTTCTAAATTCAGTGGGGGTATTCACAGGAAGGGGCAGTTCCTACAGACGGAGAGTATATGAGGATTTCTTGTTTTCAGGCAGAGCAGATGGCAAATTTCCTTCAAAATTTCTAAGGGTTGGAGCTTCTGTAATCCTCTTACCTAAAGCAAAAATTGGATTTATGGTTCTGACAAAGATCAAAAGAAGAAGGAAAAACAATACAAAACACAAATGGTTGAAAACGTCTGTGTTAAATGAAGCAGAAAGCACGATGAATCAGCTTGTTAAACTGACAAAGTGATCCCCCGCAAACTAAACAATACTTGGTTGTAAAGACAAGCTGCAATTTACAGCTGATAAGTAATATTTACTTATACCTAGACCTTTGCCTTCTAATAGTCATTGTAATTCACTTGGAAGTATTTTACTTCTCTGAACATGAAAGCATTGAAAAAACTTTTGAAATGCTTGTACTTGGCAGCTAATGCCTAGATTTGAGGTAATATATATTTAAGGATATACTGCTAAGGAAGTTTTGAAATCTATCTCAGCAGCAACTGACTTTTCTGAAGTCGTATGGCTTATCAGTGTCTGAAGGGTGCCAGAAGTGGATATCCTGGAGTCTTAAAGAGAGTGCAATTGAGGAAAATCACTCAGTTAATATAATGAATTGCCTCTGAATGGTCTAAATGTTAATTATCACGCGAAACATGGCTGCTGTATGAAGCAAACTTCAAGTTTTATAGGCCAAATAAACTCACAGAGTAAAATGAGCCCAAATAAAATGCCCGTCTAGAAAAAACTGAAACCATCACTTCTCAATTTTTTTGAATTTCCTGGAGACTCAGTCTTAAAAGTGATTTTTAAGCTACTGCGATGCATCTGGGAAATGTTACTACCTCTTTTTATGTTCTCTGCCTATAAAACAGCGTAATGCTACCTCTAGGTTCCCTACCTAGACTGAAACCTCTTAGAAGTTTTCTGTTCTTAGGATGTGAGTGTGGAGAACTCACTGCCCTGGGGTATTGTCATGATTTCAGCTTGTAGACATGATTGTAGCAGAAGTAGTAACTACTACTGAGGAAGAGTGAATTAACCGGGCTGCTCTGAGAAGCTAATGATTTCAACCATTTTGAAAATTCTCTGGAATTACATTTGTAAGAGTATGCTTCATTCATGAGAAATATATTAAGCAGGAAAGTGTGAAACCCCAAATGTAGAATACATTGCCAGCAAGTTTTAAAAAAAATATTTTCTAAATCCATGGTTGTCACCAAATTCTTTTTCCAGCTTTAACACAGCTCCGTATTTGTGCTTTCCACAAAGGGACAGTGTGTAAGGACAAAAGCCCTCATTCAGTGCCCAGTGAAGTTGATAGAATGGCTCTCAGGAAAATCTCTGGAATGAAATTGTGGTACTGCCATTTTTAAAAATGAATGTAATTATTTCTACAAGATTTTAATGTATTCAAAATGTCCACAGGGTTTCTATGTATTTAAAATGTATGTATTTCTACAAAACTAACCAGTGATTTCTCTATCCTACACAGACAATTTCCTGCAAGTTTGGCTGTAGCCGTGCAGAGGATGCATATGGTGTTGAAGCACAAGGTAAGTCGAAACATAGTCCTGTGTCTAACTCACAGTCTGATAAATTCCATTTTAAGATTACAGCCTTGCTTTGCGATCTGGATTTCTTTGGAAAAAATAGGGATATCTTGTGTTTTTTGATTCATTGGAAAGCTATAATTCTCTTCATTTTTCTTATAACAAATAAAATGAAGTTAAATTTGCTTTACAGTAGAACATTTTTCCCCTCCCTTTCATGGACTTGGGACTTTTTGAATCCATTCTCAACTACTTAAGATGATGCTTTGTAGAGCATTCATCCTTGACCTGACTGTTACATTGAAATCATTGCCAAAATCTCCTGTGACTTAAATGGTAATAATTAGGCTAATACAGTGGTATTGAAACAGGCTCCATGCAAATCCTCTCTTCAGAGGTTTCCCATACTTTCTCTACTCATCAGACCTTCACTAGGTACCTATAACTAAAAGTGCATTTAGCCAAGTGCAGAGATGTAGTCACATTTGCTCAGTTTGAGCTTGGCCCGTTCAAGGCTTTTTATCAAACTACTTTTAAAATGTCATGTGATTCATTCACCAACAGTTTAGATATATTATTTTATGAGTTTTTGTTGGCTTCACAGCTATCAGGTGCATGAGGTAATAGATCCAGAGTTTGCCATGAAGGGAGCTTTCTTACTATTGTGTTTGTTTCCCCCTCAGAATATTTGAACAATCCTGGAGCACCATTTGCATCTACCATTGGAAGCCACAATGTCACACTAGGTTGGAAGCCAGCTAACATCTCTGAGGTGAAATATATTATCCAGTGGAAGTTCAGCCAGCTCCCTGGGGACTGGAGATACACTGAGGTAAAGAAAGACAATTCCTTTTACTTTGCAAGGGAAAAGGTTCTTCTAATTTATAATCCATTCCTGCTTCACTGGGGGGAAAAGAGAAGGTAATTTATTAATAGAGTGTAATCATGTCAAAAAACATGTGAGGAAAGAAAGTAACAGCCAGATTTTGCAACAGAAGTGGCTGTAATTTAGTGGTGAATTAAGTGGCTCCTTTATTGTTTTCTAGCAGTTTGCTAAGACTGGTAAAACATACTAGGATTCTTGATGTACTTGTAGGGCAAAGGTTACGTTTATTGTCTGCTCTTTGCTTTATTTTAGAAAGTAATTTGATAATATATTAGGCATATAAAGGAGGTTTGTGAATATCATGGATAACATAGAGAAGCTGAGAACTGAACAATTATTCCTTTTTCTCCAACATAAGAACTAGGGACCTTGGTGGAAAATTCAAAACAAGCACACACAAAGGTATTTCATTGCAGAACATTTAGTTAAGATGTTCAGCTGCTTCCTGACACGTGTGGACATTAAATTACTAAATTTAAATTAATAAATATTAAAATTATTTAAATTACAAAATAGGGTTCAAAAAGTGACTGGACAATTTAATGGAAGAAAAGATTGAGTTCTACTAAATATAAACATTGCATTTTTTTCATGTTGATCCATACTTATAAAATGTCAAGACTGTGATTATTCTAGAGAAATATAATTGCATGCTATTTTTATTTTTATTCCCCCTCTCGCCCCCCCTCCAGGTATTCTACCTTACAGATATTTTTTTTTGGTTCTTGTAAAAGATATAATACTTGGCTAGGTAGACCTTTGTTCTGACTCAGTGCAGTCATTCTTTGATCATGCTCTTTTGTGTCAACTGCATGCTTGTTATCTTGTCATCATCTCTGTTGGACTAATTTATGGAGCATGGTGAGTTGGTACAAAAAAGCATGAAGACCATTTGCTAACCAGGAAGTTCTTTTGAATTAATCATTGGTGAAATAATGT
Source organism: Anser brachyrhynchus (assembly GCF_964034855.1). Taxonomy (NCBI): domain Eukaryota; kingdom Metazoa; phylum Chordata; class Aves; order Anseriformes; family Anatidae; genus Anser; species Anser brachyrhynchus. The sequence goes on from NC_137696.1 coordinate 73,373,545, forward strand.
GGAGCAATGACTTCAGACTGTAAATATTTTAGGGTATCTAGGAGCCATTGGATCAACCTTTAGTATATATATCAAAAGTTTAAAATATATTGCCCATGTTGTTGTTGTCATTATTATTATTATTATTAACCTTATTCTTCAAATTTACTATTGTATCCATCCTTCCACACATCCACTCACTGCTTAGATTTAGTAAAAATTTAGATTTTCTGAAGAAAATAGGTGGTAAAAAGTTCTGAAAGGAAGAAAAATCAAATTCTGTGATACAAATAGCCCCCAGAATTTGTTCTTATTTAAACTTAGGATACTGCACTCCAGTATCTTGAAATATGTATGCTGCTGTATCAGATCTCTTTTGATCAGATAACACCCTACGTAATAACTCCAGATGGAGGAAGAAGGAAAATGGATGTGTTTATACATTGATCTAGGTAGTATCTGAAACTTCATATACAGTCAAAGACCTTCAAGCCTTCACAGAGTATGTATTTCGAGTAGTTTGGATCATAACATCTCAGCTGCAGCTCCATTCTCCGCCGAGTCCCAGTTACCGGACCCATGCTTTCGGAGGTAATATATTGCACTATTAATCACTTCTTTCAGGACCATGTCAGAAACATTTAGGTTTCCTTGTTGTTTCTTGCTTCCTTCACAGAAAAAAACAAAAAAAAAAAGCTGCTTAATCTAAAGAACGACATTTGTTATCTGATAAGTAGCTGCAGAAGACAGCTAAAATACTATAGGTTCTTTTTATTTGAACTACAAGATTTAGGACTGTTTGTGGCTTCTGGTTTTAAAAATGTAAACAGAAAAGTACATGGTCAAATTGTTAGGGCACATTGAATACTTTTGTGCATAATTACACACAATAACTTTTTGAATGAAATACAAATGCTTTCCTGGACCTTTAAGAAAAAAAAAGACGGTTGCTGTTTTTTTTTTTTTTTTTTCCCAACATGTCAGTTAATTTGCTCATATTTAAAAAATCTATATATCTACAACAGAAAGATGGAACCTCCCTGTACCTTGTTATTGTGAGACAGAAATTACATTAACAATATTCCTTAGTTAAGACATCAGTGATATGAGAAGGTAAATAAAATTATAGTATTTGAATATAATTTCCTGGTCTGTTATTGTCTTACAGACAGCATATGATGTCATGGTCATGTTATCAACATTTCATGGAACTGACATTAAAAAATATTTGCACTTTGCACTGATACTGTTTCCTTTCTCTTGGTGATATATGCAGTTTCATATTGAGAACTATATATACCCTTGAGTAAGGCATTAGAGGAGGTGTCATAGCTTTTTAGTTTGCATCCCATGGCATAGTGTACATAATTTCATAGAAAAAAATAGATATTTTTCATGATTTTTAAGTTACTTTGTTTTCCAGCTTCACTGAGCTTAGTGCTGAAACATTAGTGCTGCAGGATCTAACTTTAAAAGTCTTGCTCATGTTCCTAAATGACATACTTTTTTTTTTTTTTTTTTTTTCCCACCTTGCATCTCCTGTTTAGGAAAACAAAGAAAATTAACAAACCCTCAAGACTGAAGGTAGAAGGAAAAATCCTCCAGGGTTTCTACATTATAGATTGTGACAAATCCATCTGACCAGAGAATACAATATAGGGAAAAGTCTATGGAAGCTGAGATTTGGCTCTCAGCAGATTCCCAAGTACACTGTGGTGGGGATCACAGATATGTGAGAAATTAAATGTTCTCCAACCTTGTAAGGCTTGGTTTGCTTCCTTTTTTCTTTTTACAACAAGGTCACTGTATAGATACCAAATAAACTTCAGTGAAAATGTGATGTGGACGCGGCACTGAAAAGGCATAATTTAGAAGATTCACAGGGCAGACTGTTCTTGTTCTGTTCCCTGTTACGTGGAGCAAACTGAGATATGAGAATGAAGAGTTGAAAGGTTATACACTCAAAACGGGAAATTAGTTGTCTTCTGCAAAATACAAGGAGGCTAGCTTTTCTTCACGATCCTTTAGAAACTGTTCTGGTCCTAATGTATAACTTTTCAACAACTTATATAATATTTATTAATTATTTTATAATAATAAATATTATCGGGAACAATATTACCAGGTCTAAAAACTAAAACAGTACTTGAAAAAATGAAAAACTATTCATGTCTTAAATGCCACAACACTGTCAATTATTTCTGTTTTTTGCAGCTCCTACTACAGCTCCTATCATTAAAGATATTCAGAGTTCAAGTCCAAACACTGTTGAAGTTAGTTGGTCTCCACCACTTTTTCCCAACGGATTGATTATTGGATATAACTTGCTCCTGGCCAGTGAGAATCATAAACTGTTGAGAGCATCAAGAGGGCATAGCTTTCAGTTCTACTCTACTTTCCCAAACAGCACTTACAGGTACAAAAAGAAAAGATAACCAACAAAGCCAAGACTGCTGTACTACTTCTTGCCCAGATATAAGAGGGTATGCCTGAATACCACTTCTGCACAATTGTGCTGCTTATTTATGTTCTTGCCAAAAGCAGAGGTACCTTCCTTGAGATAATGAAGTTATTCTGGTTGGGTAGGCTGCTTATATTTATATGGAATCCAGGTGGGGAGGAAGGAAAAACAATCTGATATAGGGCCAATAAGCTGCATTTTCTTATCTTTATATATATATATAAAGCTTATATAGCATGTTTTCAGTGTATTCAGGGAGTGACAGAACAGTCCTCTCTATTTAAACATTAGAAAAATTTCCTTCATTTTTATTAAACACCAGGGTCTGCATTCTACTTCACTGGTAAATACAGATCTTTTGAAATGAAATTGAGTTGTTCTTCTGAGTCTAAAATCCCATTTGAAATTTTCACTTAGAGGATATTGCTGTTGCTTCGCCTTTCAAAGCTAGACAAATCAGATTCTGGTTGATTATATTTTTATTACAAATTTCCAAGAACATTTTATTTAAATGTATGTTTTCCAAAAGGAAAACACTTCTGTAGCACCTGCCCTTTATAAAATGCTTCTTAATCAATCTCTCAAAAGAAACCCTCAAACCCAAACCTGTCTCTTTGATTTACCATAGGTTCACCATTGTAGCGGTTAATGAGGCTGGTGCTGGACCCCCTGCAGAAGCCAACATCACAACGCCAGAATCCAAAGGTACAGGAGCAGCAGAGTCCCTATCACTGTCTGTATCTGGGGACAAAATCCCATTCACTGGGTTGTCATGTACCCTGAAGAAGAGAACAATATTTAAACTGCAAACAGAGCACAAGTTGTACACTGAGGGACTGATAGTACATCAGAGACAGTCCTGTTCTTTGGCTTTAGCATTATTGGGCTACAAAGCACAGTAATAATCTGAGATGTTGGTAGGCCCAAACAAATTCATCTTGAGTTGTTCTACAGGTGAAAAACATGCCAGTGGTCCAAGGCAGTGACTGAGAAGACATGCTTTCATTTTCTACAAGATTTTGATAAGCAAACATATTTTTTTAATAACATCGAATATATCATATTAAAGTCTCTTGTCAAAATGTCTTCAGTAATCTCATGCAAAATATGTGGAAATGTATCTTTTGTTGTTTTCATTTTTTTTTGTTTTTATTGCTGTTTTTATTTTTACTATATTCACTTACTTGTAACAAAAGTGATGCACTATAAGTATCACTTGAAAAATTACAGAAATATTGATTAGTTGCCAGAGAAAGGTTTATGTTGACATAAACCACAAATGAGAATGAATTCACTGTTATGAAAATGTATCTTTAGAAAAGAAAACATAAGACATTTCCCTTCCTGAAGAAATCCCTGTTGTCAAATACTTGGAAGCTCTTAACCAAGCTCTAGCAAATACTTTAAGTCAGTCTCTAAATCTAAAAATCAGCAGACCTTTTCTACCGGTTGAAGAAATTTGTCCGTTAGCTTCAGTTAAGCTTTTTTAAAACTATGCCTTAAATTTTTATGTAATAGCTCAAGTTAGTTAACAGAGTGGTATGTCCTCATCTGGAGGCTCCACAGAGGTGGAGAACTTGCTGACTATACTCTAGAGCTTGCTGACTCTGAACCACACATTTGTGCCATTTGTAAAATGTCCAGACTAGTACATCTCATTGGGTTCATTAAGTCAAGTCAATTTGCAAGCAATTAATTTCAAGTAGAAAACAAACAGACAACCCTCCCTGCCAGAACAACTTTTGGTGTGGGGAACCTTCCCCCTATCCCCTTCCTAGTTGCCACTTAAAACAGTTGAGTCTTGTGAGTTGCACCCACGTGCATTTTTTGTGTGTGCTCACATGAACAGGATCTCCCCTTTCTGCATGTAGCACATTCAGAGATAGTTTTACTGTATCAGAGACAGAATCTGATCTCTGGGCTAAACCGTAAGAAATGTCGCTGGAAAAAAGACGAGGAAGTGACACTAGTCTCTTATACTAGGTACAAAGGTAAATGTACAAAGGAAAACGCTGAGTGCTGCACCTGGATCGGAGTAGTGCTGGACGCACTCACAGGCTGGGAGAGGAGTGCCTGGGGAGCAGCTCAGCAGAAAGGACTGGGGGTGCTGGTGACAGCAGGCTCAGCATGAGCCAGCAGCATGCCCTGGCAGCCAGAGGGCAAGCGGCACTGAGGGGAGCATTAAGCACAGCACAGCCAGCTGGTCAAAAGAGGTGATGCTCCTGCTATTTTTAGTGCTGGTGCGGCCTCACCTTGCACATTGTGTGCAGTTCTGGGCTCCACAGTATAAAAAGGGTGTTATGGTCCTTGAAAGCATCCAGAGGAGGGCAACAAGGCTGGTAACAGGGTGTGAAGGCATGTCCTGCGAGGAGAGGCTGAGGGCACTTGGGTTGTCTGCTCTGGAGAAGAGGAGGCCAAGAGGTGACCTCGTTGCTCTCTGCAACTCCCAGAGCAGGGGGAGCTGGGAGGGGGGTCCTGGCCTCTGCTCCCTGGTCACCGATGGCAGGACGTGAGGGAACAGCACAAAGCTGCACCAGGGGAAGGTCAGGCTGGGCGTTAGGGAAAATTTCTGTACCATGAGGGTGGTCAAACACTGGAACAGGCTTCCTGGAGAGGTGGTTGATGCCCCATGCCTGTCAGTGTTCAAGAGGAGTTTGGACAATGCACTCAATAATGTGCTGTAACTTTTGGTTAGCCCTGAAGTGGTCAGGCTGTTGGACTCAATGATCTCTGAAAGTCCCTTCCAACTGAACTACTCTACTCCATTTTACTAGTGGGACTATTACCAAAATGACTCTTAGTGTCTGCATCATGTGAGATATGTAGGCAACTCAGACTATTGAGATTATCCAGGAATGAATTAAGACAGCATTTGATCACAGTCTTGTGATACCCATATGAAGAAATGATCACTGATAGCAGGAATTTTTTTAAACTAGAAGAAAAAAAAAAGAAAAAAAATGAAAGGATTATTTGGAAACTGAAATTACCCAAATTCAGACTTAAAATAATGTATCACTTCTTAAAATGAAGGTAACTACCTCGTAAATCAATTTAGCATGGAATACATTAAACTTTCAGGAACCTGAGATTCAGAAGCAAGGTTAGCTATCTCTTCCAGAGCTATGTATAACCCAGACAGAAGGTAAAGGCTTTCTGCAGAGATTTCTATCTAAGATACTTGGGCCCGTATAAGCAGGAAGTCAGTTTATGTGAACAAGCTCTCTTTTTTGACCTTAAAATAGATGTGTATATATATCATCTACTTTGAAGAATATAGTATTAACTCATTATCATTATTTATCAGTGAAAATAAATTTTTCCTTGAAAAAAATCACAGGCTAACATGATGATATACACAAAATAAACATATTTGCTTTGCACTTTCCAAGCTATGTGGGATAATATTATAGTTTGACTGGGGTTTTCAAAGAGGCCAAGGGGAGTTAAATATCCGGCTTCCACTGGTTTTCAGGGTGATGTGGATGTCTTAGTGTGTTCCTTTCCCTGGTAATCCTTATGTCCTCATTTGCCACAGCTCACTTTCCTTCACTAAGGACTCTCATGTTACAGGAAATAATGGTGTGAAATTCAGATGGTTCATTCTCACCCTGGACAAGTAGCCAGATGCTGTTGGTGTAATGGTGAATAACTCCATCCACTTGCAACACTCAAAGAGTTTAAGTTTTATTCAGTCATTGCTACCATAAGAATATATGTGTGTATGTATATGTGTGTGCATATGCATATGCATTTCTGTTAATGATGTGTCTGACAACATTATTTTGTGCTCCAGTCATCTGTCTAAATTCTGAATTTCTCCATTTTTTTTTTAATTATTTATTTTTTTAGTTAAGGAAAAAGCAAAATGGCTCTTCCTGTCCAGGAACCAGTCTTTAAGGAAAAGATACATGGAACATTTCGTCGAAGCAGCCCAGTGCCTTCAAAATGGTATAATACACCACAACATTACAGGTAAAATTTCATTGGGTTCTCTCTCTCTCTCTCTCTCAGGTGTAGCTTACACCTCTGTGTTCACAAGGGCAGAATGAACCTCACCTAGTCTGAGAAAGTATTGGCCTCCCTTCGTAATCAGTGGGGAGAAATGGGAAATTTCAGGATGTGATTTGACCTGTTTGAAATAACAGGCATTAGGATGAGATAAATTTTTCTCCCGTGTTACCTCTTCACTGAATCTAGGCAGCTAGTTCAGAGGTGGACTTTTATATAGTAGATATACAAATTGAGGTAAGGTGAAGCCAAAGCAGATGTTTCCCTATGACTGATGACTGCATTTTCTCAGCATGAATATGAGGAAGTAAAGTGGTTCAAGCTAAAGACTTAATACAGTGTCAAAAGATACTGGCTGAAGTGTATGCTAGTGTTGTATGTTAGCAAGTCTGGGGCACATTGCTTCTGAAAAAGACATTTAAGTAGCCTAAATCACCAGACTACCATGTTATCTCAAATTACTTGCCACTGTAAGGTCTGTTATCTACACTGGTGCTGTATGTGGTCATTGAAGACAGTGTGGAAATCTGAGTTTATCTTCTACAGTTCACAGAGCCGCAAAGACGCCAGAGAATGAATGTTGCCCCAGACTAAATACTCTTTGATAGTACAGGAGTGGCACAGATAATGTCTAGCTTAAATTAGAGTACATGGTGCTTTGTGAGCAGATACAAACTGCATCTCTTTGCCCTGGAGAGGAGGAATCAGTGTCAGTTGGTTTGCATTTTATATATTCTTTTTCTGTCTGATTACCTTTGTGAAAGGCAATTGTCTACAATAATATCACTTACATAGGAGTTGGGAAAGTTTCATTATCTGAATGAAGACTAGAAGTGGAGGAGAGAAAAAGTTAACTTTTCTCCTATGAAGTTGGGTTGCAGATTGAAAAGTACTTCTTTTCAAGGCAATTAGGAAAAAGTAACTGAAAAATTGAGACATATTTCTTATATTATTTGTGTGCACATATTTTTCTATTTTTTAGGAATTTCAGTGAATGTTTATCAGCAAGTTGTCTATTTTTCTGAGGGGAATTCCATCTGGGTGAAAGGAGCTGCAGATATGTCTGACACATCTGACATAATGCTCTTTTATGCTGGCTGGGGGAATATAACATCAATCTCAGTAGACTGGCTTTTCCAGAGGATATACTTTGTCATGAATGAAAAGGTAGTGCTCTGGGGCTTAATTAATTTCTTATTTTATTTGAACCACTCCTGTAATTTAATTTACTTGAGAAATTCTCTTTGATGTTTATCATACACAAAATATAATTGTAGAAATAGAGTTTTAACTTCAACAATATCCACATATTTCACAAAAAAAAAAAGAAAAAGCAAAGAGGAATATCAAGTCATATTTAAAGCAAACAGGTTATACAGAACTCTGTATCATTGTCTTATTTTTCCCCTTAAGACAGAAAAGGCTTTGGTTTTAAATGCTTTATTTTTTTTGAGATTGGATTCATGTCCAGCTCATACCCAATACTAATGACTTTGTTGCTGTTACTGGGTTCTCTATGCACCTTGTTCAGTTCCTACTCTTCCTCAGGAAGATGGTGTGGGGTGTGGTAACTAGTCAGTGATTACAATGCTCTTCATAGATGGCAAAAGAAGTTCAAGAGGGAAAGTGATGACAGCTGAAGTTACTACTGTTTCAACCTGAAGTAAAATTATAGATAGAAACTCTGCACTTGATTACCTACTGGTGAAACATCACTTATATTAATGGCCAGATTTTACGTGTACCTTTATATTGCTCTAATGCACAAAGGACTAGAAAGCTGCCCTAAATGGTTAGTGTTTTGTTGCTGTTGTTGTTGTTTGTTTTTTCATTTGGTTTTGCTAGCTTCTTGCTGCTCTCATAGTGAGAAACTTAGTAGTGAGAAAATAATACAAAAGCAGCTGTAGATGAACACACTGAAGGCAGAGCTTTCTGAAGCCATTGCAGGTTAGAGAAGTCCCAAGGTATTGCTCCCAGTATCAGAAAAGCACTTTCTTCTCTCTTTGTCCTACTGTACTAGATCATTTTCAAAGCACAGTTTGTCAATACCCCAAAATCAGGCTTCTCCCTCCAGCTCAGAGGCAGGAAGCTAATCTGAAGATGACTGGCAGACAGCTCTTTCAGGGTAAGCTGTCATGGATCTATTTGTACATGCTACACTGATATACCTGGGTGTCTGACAACACTAGAGCTTAGAAGGACCTAGGCTTGTGAGAGAGGTATTTTGTTGTTGGGTTCACCTGAAAGAATCCCCAGTCAGCTTGTTTGCTTGTTAGCAAATGCCCTATGCATCACAGGTTTCTCTTCTCATTCCCCAGATACATGTTTGTCATTTAGAGAACTGCACAGCAGCTGAAGACATCACTCCTCTTTATGTGACATCCCCTAGGAAGGTTGTAGCTGATCCCTATAATGGGTGAGTGTCCTCCTGTGAGTATTTGGTGTCAAAGGTGCTATAAAGCTCCTCTAATTGTCTCCACTTCAGTAGTCATCTAGTTCCTGTTTCAAACTCTTCCCTTACTAAAACAGAAGTGCAATGGCAACAAATAACAAACAATAAAACTGTCGGAACAAAAGTGACACCTTGCAGAATTGTTTCAGCATTTTCTTCCCTAGGGTGTTATCAGAGGAGATAAAATATTTCCCATGCAGAAATTTGTTTTATAGACATTTGGTGCATTTACAAATATAAAGCTCTTTGCATTTTAAATGTCAATGCTTAATACCTGAGGTATTATAGAGGAATATTCTCTAGTGATTTGCCAGCCAGATCCCCAGAAGGTAAAAAGTGATGTACTTAATTCTCCTAGGATGTATATTATCAGCACCAAAAGCATTTTTTCATTGTCTGCATAAAGTCAGGCACATCTTTGAGCTGTTAAAATATTTGTGACTCATCTATAGAGTTCTTGCGCTGTAGTTACTTGGGTATATTTTGTTCCTTGGCCAGGTATATTTTCTGTCTCCTGGAGGATGGTATATACAGAGCAAACCTTCCACACTTTCCTGACGCTGCCTCTGCAGCTTCACTAGTTGTGAAATCCAGTGCTCTGAGAGACTTCGTGATCAACTTCCAGTCTAAGCGACTTATTTTCTTCAACAAAACAGAACAGACCTTTGTGTCGGGTTTTCTTGATGGTTCAGAATTTCATATGTTGCGATCGCACGTGACACTTGATGACATGGAGAGCTTTGTTTATGAAGATAACATGTTTACTGTCACGGATGGCCGGGCAGTTTTCCAAGAGGAGGTTTCTCTAGACGGAAAGTCTAGCTTCAATGAGTATGTTATGGATTGCAGTTTGGATTGTCCAGAGTACTTTGGCTTTGGCAATTTGCTCTTCTATGGGGTATCAACTCAGCCTTTTCCTTTACCAACTCCTCCTCGGTTTGTCACAGTGCTATTTGGATTGCATCAAGCTGTAATTAGCTGGAGATCACCTGAACACCCTATTGGAACCAGTAAGTTCAGATTTTATTTCCTGAAAGACCAGTCCTTTTCTTTCTAGGGGAAATCCTCCCATTTTTTCCTGTCCCTGATGTTGGACTTAGTGACTTCAGTAGCCAGTTCTGCTGGAAGATGTGGATTTACCTCAGTCTGAAAAATTTAACTCAAGATTTGCCAGTAAAATACCTGAATTGTCCGCGTAAATTAAAAAAAAAAAAATATGTTTATATAGGTGAATAGCTCATCTGTCACTTGCAAGGGATTTTAAGCAAGGTTCCATCTTAACCAAAGTATGGAGTGTCAGTAATGTTTGCTGATGATATCACACAGAAAATGCATGTCAGTGACTTAGTGGTTTTCAATCTGTGCTATCGTCTATCCTCTGTGCATATGTGTTTGAAGAGTAACACCAGAAAACTACCTGAGGAAAATTTGGGTTCTTCCAACTTCTTTCTTCATGGGAAACTCAGCCACTACTCTTGGTTGGTCACAGAGATGGAGAATATAATTTTTTAATTCATCCCTTTCTTAATTCCTCTGGCACTGGCATTTTTGAAACGAGCTTCCAACTTACAAACTTAGAGTTTTCTCAACACATATCTTCCACTACAGTCATCTACTGTGCAATAACATAAATGTTTGCATCTCACAGGTCCATCTGCTTGGCAGAACTGGACTTATGATGTGAAAGTGTCATCTCAAAATCCTTCCATGGAGGAACAGGTTGTCTCAAACATTAGTGACACCAGGTTTATGGTGAAGGATTTGGCCAGCTTCACAGCGTATGAAATGTCTGTCAGAGCTGTGTCTCCTGCTGGTGAAGGGCCGTGGTCGGAGTCATTTAGAGGCATGACATTAGAAGGAGGTGAGAATTTCTTTATTATCCAGGAGAAATGATGAACGAGTCATGTGTACAGCTTTCCACCTGGTCCAGGCTTTGGACAAAGAGTGCAACTAGAGGGGTACAAAATGGATTAGGTTAGAAACACTAGAGATTACAGGATAACTGAATTTGCATTTAGTTAAAGTAACAAGATTCTCAAACTACAATGATGGTAGTACATAGTATATATTTATTATTAATGTTTATATATATATTTATAAATATATTGTTTTCTAATGCAAATACACTGTCAAACACATTTTTTAATACATGGAAAAAACAGGTATACAAAGGGTGCTTTGTACTCTGTAAAGCACTTCCTATGATGAAGTAGTTTGAGCAGTGTTTTAGGTATTCGTGGAAGTTTACAGGAGAGTGCACGCTAACTAAAAACTGAAAACCGTTGGGTTTAATGGAGATAATGGGAGAAATGGGCATGTGCACAATGTCTGAGATTAGCAGATCTTTGAAATGCTTTTTGATACCTATTTCACCTGTAATAACCTATGTCTGAGGGAAAAAAATATTTCTATTTAATGTACTGGGCTGGCAGCTGAAATCTGGGATATTAATTGACTTTGGTAAGCAAGGTCCAAACCTGCAGTAGTGTTTAGGTATCTAATAGGGTTCCAAATTGTCTTATTCTGGGTCTAAACCTGCCCTGAATCTGTAACTTTCTCAAATTGTGATATTTTCATGCCTGCCTTCTTTGTCCATTATTCCTTAACACAGGCCAATTTTATCTATGTACTTCTGTAATTTCCTGGAAACAGGAACCCCTGCTAAGATAATTAAAATACAAATATAATAAATTAGCTCTTTGTTGGTGTGCACAGCTGCAATTTTCTTTCTTTAACAGCTGAAGAGGAGGCATATATATTGGCAGTGGGGGCTGAAGGGCTCTGGAGGCAGTGGCTGGACAGCTATGGACCAGGAGAATTCCTTTCTCCCGATATAAGAAATATTTCAGGTAAATACCCCACCAAACTTAGTGTTGCTGCTGCATATTGGCATTTATGAGGTCTTCATAAATTTTATCAACTGAAAGGCAAGAGCTTTCATTGCAGCAGTCTAGACTTGAAGGTGTATAGTGAAGCAGCTTCACTGAGCCAAGCCTTTGACTCCATCCTCTTTCTTCTACTTTCTGGATCAAATTAGTCCTTAGTGAAGTGCTACGGATCATAGAATCATAGAATGGCTTGGGTTGGACCTTACAGATAATCCATTTCCAACCCCCCTGCCATGAGCAGGGATGCCACCCACTAGATCACATTGTCTGGGGCCTCGTCCAACCTGGCCTTGAACACCTCCAGGGATGGGGCATACACAGATTCTCTGGGCAACCTGTGCCAGTGCCTCACCACCCTCTGAATGAAGAATTTCCTCCTAACATCTAATCTAAATATCTTCTCTTTTAGTTTAAAACCATTCTCCTTTGTCCTATAATTATCTGTCCAATTAAAAACTCACTCTCCATCTTTTTTATAAGCATCCTTTAAGAATTGAAAATTTGCAATGACATCTCCCCAGAGCCTTCTCTTCTTCAGGCTGATACTGATGTCATCACAGCTACAGCAGAGCTGAAGTCATCTCTCTGAGCCAAAAGGTGGTGCCTCCAGCATCCCAATACAGATGATATACTTTTATAACTGTCAGAGTGATATGTACACAAATTTGTGATTCCTATAAGGAAAAATTTATCCTCATGTTCACTGAGACTAAGTGTTCATTTGCGTTCTTCTTTAAAAACTAAAATGTCTGGTTCCTTTTTATTTTTAAATATATATATATTATATATGTTTGTTTGTTTATTGTTTTATTTACATGCTTGTGAAATGCTTAATATCTTCTTCTTCTTTTTTTTTTTTTTTTTTCTTCAAGACCTCGACTGGTATAATGACACTCTGTATTGGAGTAATTCCATGGGGAAGATTCAGACCTGGTCATTGAACAAGAGAGAGAGTACCGCTGAGAATCCTTATATATCTGACATCAGAAATGCAAGAATGTTGGCCTTCGATTGGTTGGGACAATGCTTGTATTGGGCTGGCAAAGCAAATACGGTAGGGTAGAGTTGCACTTAAAAATATATATATATATAAATGAAGTCAGTAAGAAGACTGTAAAACAGTATTTGGGAAGACAGTCCTTAATACATGCAACCTGAGATGCATTTGGACCTTTGCTATCGTAATATATAAAGAGGAGGCTTTTCTTATGTGATTTTCCAGTCTTATACAAATGTTTGGGGTAAAATATTCACTAATATTGACTAATACAGGGTACTGAACTGAAGGTGCAAAACAGGCAAATATGTTATCAACAGTTTTGTAGAATTCAACATTGTAAAAATGAGTGAAGATGGCAAAAAAAAAGGCTGCCAAGTCCATCTCAGCCATGAGGGAGATGGACTTTATTTTAATCCTTATATATGTAGCACATTAGCATGACTTGTTTACACAAAGATTTTCAAGATTGGCTTCTGTACTGTGATATTTTGCAGATCACTGTAGATAAAAAATAATTACAATTGCACTTTGTACACTCTCATATCAGAAACACTGACATGTGAATTATTTAAAAGGTATCTGACTTCAAAATTGCAGTGCTAATTTATGCAGTGCTGTCAAATTATGCCTTTCATTTCTTGTAAGTGCAAAGTCAGAAGCTTTTTTTAAAAACTGGAGCTAGAAGGCCAGATTTCACACTGCCTTGCACCCTCATTTACTCTCGTGAACAGTGAATAAGAAGTGGGTGAGAAACTCTGTCAGACAGAAGGCTGCTGAAACTTGTAAAGCCAAGGGGTATAGATATTTCAGCTTTTTCTTTTGTTACTTTCTGACAAACATTAACTAATAATTTTGCCTTGTTCTTCTTCCATTTTGAATGAAAAGGTTTAAGTTTTGGAAGCCTAAGGCTTGCATAAACTTGTGATATATGGCTGTGGGAAAATCACTTGTGTATACTCAATTGATCATGGTTGACAATTTAAGTGTGGTGCTAAAAGCAATTCTGTTGTCCCTAGATCTACAGAAAATCACTGCTGGGAGGCCATATGGATGTTGTGGTTCATGTTGTGTACCTAGTGAAGGATTTAGTAGTAGATTCAGTAAATGGCTACTTGTATTGGGCTACAATGTATTCAGTGGAGAGTGCAAGACTGAATGGAGAAGAGTACCTTTTGTTACAAGAACAGCTACAGTTTTCTGGTAAACAGGTGACTGTATTATTATTATTATTATTATTATTATTATTATTATTATTATTAATTACTTAGTGTGTTTTCGTGGTTAGATCTCTTGGGTATAGTCAGTGTTTATGGTTGTTAAAATCACCATGTTATAACCAGAAAAACAGCATGCTCTTCTAGCAATATTGTTTTGTCCTTTTGAGCGCACGAAACAGGGTAAGAATTAAATCAAGTAATAACCATACCAAAACTTTGGCTCCTAATTCCACTGACACTGTGCCAGTGAGGGTGCCAGCTTTGACACTGACAGTTCCCATCCTGCCTGCTCCTGCTTCTTGCATGATAGCAAGAGCAGCAAGTCCTGTGCTCTGGGGATCTTTGAGGTCTCTACCCCCAATTTGCTCCTGCTCTTCCCAGTCTTCTCTTTCTCAGTTGCCCCAGTAAGCTGGAGGCCTGGCTTCAACTTGGCTCCTCTTCCTTTGCTTGGGGAGCTCCAGAAGGCTGAGGAGAGGCTGCCACAGAGGAGAGGAGCTCATCTGGTAGGAGAGAAGGGGCTTCTTGAAAGAATGAGTAAAGACACTACAAGATCAGGGGGGGAAGGCAGAGGGAGGGGGGAAGGATGGGGGTTGTTATTTTACCTTCATTAGGGTGGATAATGGATCCCATGAAGACATAGGCTAGTAGAGTGGAGAGATGCCATGCACCCAGAGCTCAGCAAAGCCTCTGCAAATTATGGAAGCCTTTTACCTCCCTCCCATCCCTACCTGGAGACCTCCTGGTGTGCTCTGAGGTTCTCCCAAACAAGCTGTTTCTCTGCTGACCTCTTCACGTCTTTCTTCTCTATCCACCTTTCTCTGATGTCCTATCAAGACTTTTAAGTTCACTGCTGGCTCCCTATAGATCATCCTTGCTTTTTCCAAACCCATCCTGACACTGCCACCACGTGGGATTTGCCATGCAAGGGACTTGCAAGGTGGGATTCAGTGTTGCCTATGCAGCCAAGGAACTCTGAGGCTGAATATTTGGTTCATGAAAAGATCAGCCAGGGTCACAGCTACACATGTAGCTGGGAGAAAAGTGATGGATGACCCATTTCCTTGGCAAGAAAACACTTTATTACCATAATGGGGACAGGAAGAGTCTGGGAGTCAGTTTGATTGGGACTGCAGAATCAGTGAAGCACAAAAAGTTTGATGAACCTCTTCCAGGCTCTGTCTTCAGGTCAAGCTGAAGGACTGTCCTCTTGCAGGGCTTTTACTCTGTGGAGTCTCTCTCAAAGAAAAGTTGAATGATCCCCACCTGAAACCACAGCCTGTGTAGGGTTTTACTCTCTGTCCCAAGCCCTGACAGTAAGGCATAGTTTGACTGCCACAGAAGACACGAACTTAGATTTATTATTGCTTCAACGTCATTCTTTAAAACATAGCTTTTGATAAAAAAGCCTTTTTAAAAAATTCCACCCATCCTACAGCTTGTGCCTCCATTTTACCTGAAAACAGATTCTCTATTAAAAAGCCTTCCAAAACTTTAGAGATCTATGTCTCTTGGTTAGATTTGTGTCATTGCCCAGAACACTTCAATCTCCCTCTCCAAGAGGAAAAGAGGCTGGTGTTTCCCTGTTTAAAAAGTCAAAACAAAACAAAACAAAACAAAACAAAAACAGAAAAAAAAAAACCCACAACAGAAAACCCCACCACCACCACCAAAAAAACCCAAAGAATACACACACCAAAAAAAAAACCACACCACAACACACACACAAAACAAACAATACAAACAGACAAACAAAACAAAACAGGTCTGATTTAGTCTCTGAAAAGTGATTAACATTTGGAAAGGCCAGCTGATCTCACAGGTCTCTGTTACATTCACATTGCAAGAGGGTCTGGTGAGGACAGGGAAAGCTGTTTCTGGTGTGGCACCTGCTACACTTGTAAAAGTAAACATAGAAGAACTGAACAACTTTTGTCACATGTAGAGAACAATGCTGTGTTGCAAAGGTCCACTGTATTTTCCACTCCTAGCCCCACACCTCTCCACAGAAGCTGGATAGTATGGACTGTCTTCGTGGGAAAAGGTATGTTGTCCAAGCTCAACAGCACACTTGCACTTACCTCATATCTTCTGTGTGATCTGTTGTGAAGGACTGACAAATTGCAGTTTAACCTAAGTGGCAAAAGTCACCGTTCCTACCCTCCTCTTTTGACTTATGACCTGTTTCTCTAAATCACCTCATTCTAACCTCATTTTTTTTGTTCTCAGCTTCAAGGCCCTTGGCAGCAATAAGACTGCCTGTCTGCTGCTGTCATTTTTTTCTGCACTTTTCTCTATGTCAGTGATACCAGCCTTCAACCATCCACTTATTCACACCTCCTACAAACAAACATCTCCTCTCCTGCTTCTGTGTTTTGCCCCTATTCTATGCACTGACTTCTTGAACTCAGCCTCCTGCTGTGATACATACAGGAAAAAAGCCAAGTAAAAATGTCTAGAATGAGGAGTGACCATTTATAACTGACAGGTGATTATTTATTAAAATAAAATCCCAAATTAACTAATCCAAAAAAGGCTGTACAATATTGTTTAATGGCGTAATTATCCTATATAAATATGCAAATGCCTGTTTGTACAGGTAATAGTATGTATCTTCCTTGTGAAATGGAGTCCTTTATCTTGAGGAGAGAACCTTTTAACTCAATATTAAAACACAGATGTAATAGATAATTGGTGTTATGTAACAGTTAGAACATGCTTTCTACATAGCTGGTTCTTACTGGAATTTACTAGCTGCTTTTCTAATGAAGAACTGCTGTTCAGCTGCTCAGTACAGGACCTTCAGCAGTATAGAGCTGCACCTCTTTTAGCATGAAATTTCAGTGATGGGAATAGAAGACTGCTAGTATGGAGACAATAGGTTTCCCAAAATATATGAAAGCAAAGCTTTGAAAGTTCTTTGGCAGGAACTAGATGTTTTTGTGACAATTATTTTATTTTGCAATCAGTTGCATAGCCTAGTTGGTGTGTATGGTTTGATTGATTTTGGCAGAGCTATTCTGATTTATTTCAGTTTAGGATCTGGCCCAGAATATTCAAAGCACTTAAGTAGTTTACACTGTACAATTTGCCTGGAACAAAAGTAATTTATAGAGTAGCAAAGTGCATTGTATGCAGGAGGGGCCATGTCTTTCTAGGAGTTGCCTCTTACTATTGCTAGTCAAGGGGCATTTCAAGTAGCTAAATTTATCATGTCCAGAGACCAATACCTCTCAGGAAATGGAAAAAGTCTGTTTATTTTTGAAGCATAAGGGAAGGGAGGTGTTAAATTATTCCCAAACTGCTGAACAGTACAATTTTTTTTTTTTTTTTTTTTTTGCCTTTTATTAATGGGGATACAGGGATTAGGAGAAAGATGAACCTGTCTGTGGGAAAATGTAATAGCTGCAAAAAGAAAACAAGGCAAGAAAAGAAGATCCAAATATTTAAAAAAGCAAGGTAGACTCAGGAATATGTAATTTGGTGTTGAACATGGATGGGAGAATAGGTAAATGGGATAAAATATAACATGCTCGGCTGAATATGCACTAAGGCATATACATACTGTGAGATAATTTTAACAGCAAAACCTACAGGAGCAATCATTCAAACCTTGATTTTCTGACATACAATGTCAACAGAAATATGTCAAGAATGTGATTACATAAGGACCAGCAGACAACAAAGTGACACAGCATTTGCTTTCCTGTCATCATCTTCTGCAGCTTATTAATGAAGAGTTAAAAAAAAAAAAGTGTTCCACTTACATTCCTAATATAAATCCAACCTTATAAAAGAGTAGCTACAACTAGTTTTTGTATGTAAAGTTTGGGAGCAGCAGGAAAAATGTTCTCAGAAAGGCCCCTAACAACTTGTGAACTGTGCTAATGACATGACATGGACTGAACTTGATAACATTTAGCAGAATAACTTCTGGAAGCAAATTCTTTGTCAGTCACAGAACACATTATTAGATGTCTGATTTCTATTATTTTTGCATATGGTATTGAATCTGTTGTTTATTGCAAAAGCAAGAAAGCTTTATTTTGGATATTAAATCCTATTTAAAATAAACAAAAATCCTGCACCTAGCTTAAATTAAGATGAAATATTGAAGTAATGAACATTTTTTTTCCCTTGACTCTTATTTAATAATAAAGGATTTACTAAAATGTAAACATTTGAATATCCTGTTTAACTGAATACATCAATAAAAATGCATATATTTTCCATAAATAATGCAACACATTAAACATTGTATGCATAAAATCAAAGCTAGAAAACAAAGACAAAAGATCTGAAACACTTCTTTTAAAAAGTGATTCTGACTTTCAGTCTGGATATCAACCATCTGTTTTAGAGAAAGAATATTAAAATACCAGAGGTGCTTTGGAAATTTTGATAGGTAGTTTCACTAATCACTTGATACACGATTGCCATCATATCTGAAGTACTCAGATGCTCTAGGAATGAACACTGTGACAGATGCTCATAAAATGTTATCTGGAAAATCATCAGCTGCTATAAATAAGTACCCACCAAGGACCCGATTATTTTCTAGTGTTACCTCTTTTAGTGTTAGAATAAATGTTCATGGTAATAATGTTATTTTTGCCAATAAAGAGCTACCCGTCATGCTGCCTGGACAACATTGATGCCTAAGGGCTTTTAGCCCAGAAGTGAAAGTATATTCAAATTACTGTTTGAACTTTTTGTTTCTTAGATGGTTGGTTTAGCTTTGGATCTCAGCCATGGTTTTCTTTACTGGCTTGTACAAGACAGTCTATGTCTAAATCTATATAGAATTTCTCTTTGCAAAGAAGGGTAAGTAAATGTATAGCACAGGTAAGAAAGTCTTTATTTTCTTCCTTTTTTTTAGGGGTGTTGGGGGGTGAGGCTCTATTTAAAAACAAAGTGTCTGGTGCTGAACACACTAGTTACTAATTGCACAATAAACAAGAAGAGCTGATGGTCACACCTAGGTGATGGCAACCTGTGTGTTGAGATAGTTGTCAGCATGCTTTTACAGTGAGAGAAACACAGTATGGATGCTCAGCTGAACTTAGGTCATGCTCATCAATTTTTGAACTTAGCTTTAGGAACTAATCACTATTAATTGTCTGTTTTATCTTGGTTTTTACAACACCTGATGGTTTGTGCCTAGGGCTGTAACTTGTTTATCTTACATGGAGGTTAGGACTAGAATTGACACCACTTTCTCAGAGAATCAGTGCTCAGCAGGGTTTCCTCTTGATAATCCTGAACACGAAAGAGCTTCATTATTCCTGAAAGGCAATTAAAATAATAATAAAAAAGTACAAAATTGTGTTTATAAGAGAATTCAAATATATGACGATACGACCTTGAGAAAAATTATAATTTTTTGCATATGTGCCAAGCACTTCGTACAGAAACTATTTGCCAGTGTTGATTTGTGGTAGCTCATGAAACTACATTTTTGCTCCTTTTCATATGGGGAGAGTGCTGCTTTCTTACAAGCATGAAATTAAACCTCTTAAACTTAATTGGACAGTATCTGTATTTACATGTGTTCATAATGTTGCAAGCTGGCTGTGAGTGGAATCAGATGAATTCTCTGACTGATTTTAGACTTGCCATGATTAATGGTAAGCATTTAAAGCATCAAAATATGTTGATTAGTTTTAGCTCGAACATGCAGCTCCATTGGGAACCAATTGGCAGTCATAAATCATCATCTCTGGCATGCCAGAACAGAGAGATTAGAAGTAATCCATCCTAATGGTCCTGATGGTGCGTCAAAGATTTTCTGAATTTGCTTTGGATAGCACTTGTCTAAGCTGAAAGACATTTCTAAGATGCTAAAATGATGCCTCTTACGAAGTATTTAATCTCTTTCTGAGAAGATAAATTGAGATCAAAAAGGACCTGTAAGTTTTGACATAGAAGTAATTAGACAAATTAAATTTTCATTGATACAAGTGGAGGAAAATGTTAATAGAGTTTAATAAATAATGGAAGGTTATTGAAGAAACTAGCAGGGTCAGATTCATCTGAGAATCTTCTCTAATGAAGTAGAAAGAATCTTAAACTGTGAAGTAGTCTCCATTGTTTCAGTGGAGTGGCTGAGAGAAGTTAGGCTGATTTTTTGAAATACTCAATTTTCTACATCCACAAGTCATAGTACTAAGCTATTTAACATTTATCTTCTAATGAAATCAAAGGAATGAAGGATTTGTTTTATGGGTGCTACTTCCAGTTTGAAAAGTGTTGTGCTCTAGAGAACTTCAAAACTTTTAAATTTGTTTTCCTGCCTCCTATATGAATATTAAGAATTTGAATGACGAGAAACTTATTAATGGGTCATGTGTTGCATAAATCCTATTCTCTTTACACTATGTGTTTTCAGCTTGCTGTTTTCATACATGTTTTCACAGTTGTGGTAATGTCATAGTCACAGAATTTGCAACATGGAGTATTTCAGAAACATCTCAGAGTACACTGGAGTACTACAGTGGTCGTTTGTTCTGGATTAATAATCTTCAATTCATTACAACGCAAGAAGTCAATCAGAGCATTAGCATTCCCTTTTCAGAGCCAGCAAAGTTTGCAGCCTTCACGCTTGTTCACACATCACTTAAACCTTTGCCAGGTATATTATTTTCTTTACTGAACCCCCTCAGTAAGGGTATTCACTGTCAGCCTGTAATTCTCCACTCATAAAATTCTTTAGTCATTTGACGTAAGAACAACAGCAACTTATTAATAAGTATATCAGGCTATAGCTACATAATGTGCAATTAGAAAAGCTAATGGGTATAGCTAAAAAGAATACAAAATGTTGTTTTTCATAGACCCTTGTTTCTATTCAATGACATTTTACTTGACTACCCATCGCACCTTCATGTTTTAAATCAGGTTTGAAAATTCTACCTATTCCTCATGTTCTTTAAATTATTATTATATTTTTTCTTCTCATTATGGACAGGAAACTTTTCCTTTACACCAAAAGTGATTCCAAATTCAATACCAGAATCTTCCTTTAGGATTAAAGGAAACTCCTCAAGTTTTCACATTATTTGGAGTGCTTCCACAAATGTGGAATGGGGAACTGTCTTTTACTGCGTGGGATCAAAAGCTCTACAAGTGAGGATATTCATACAATCCCTCCATATTACCTACGTATATTACTGCCTCTAGTCACTCACATATCTATTTTTAAACAGAAACATAATTTGTTTCTTCTCCAGACTTTAGAAATTGGTCAAGCAATCAAACCAAAATGTAAATATAAAGCAAGCCATCCCATTTCCCCACCACTGAGGCCAGCACTGGAGAAATATGGGCTTAGCAGCAGCTCTGGACTAGCTTCTGGAGTGTGAAGTGCAAGCCGAGGAGCTCCCAGAGCCCAAAGATATGTGAGAAAGCCTTTCACAGCAACGCAAAGACAGAAGTGTCCTCTGAGCTACTAGTGGGACAGCCTTTGCCCAAATGTGAAACCTAGCCTTCACCCACACTTAAGTTTAGCACATTTGGTGAGCTGTATGTTAAATTCAAAGGGCAGATTGCTAGCAGATTGCTGTGCACTACAGTGCTACAGGAGTTGGAGAAACAATGATCACTCAAAGGAAGAGTAGCTCTGTCTTGGTTTTGTTGACCAGATTGGTGAGAAGAATTTGGAAAACTGAAGGTCTGTTTTGTTTCATTTCGTTTTGTTTCATTTCATTCACAGTCTTTGGAGAATGAACAGTGCCTCCAACCCCATAACCTGACAGTTCCATCCTACCAAGTTGATTGGCTGGAACCATTTGCACTCTTTGATTTTAGTGTGACGCCATACACATACTGGGGCAAGGCACCAACGACATCTGTATTCCTTCGAGCTCCTGAAGAAGGTACCGGAATTTCAAATCCCATTCCTAATCTGTATTGCATGCTGGGCCCAGGTCTATGTTAGCATGTGGGACCCTGTCTAGAGAGAAATGAGGAGCTTTCAGGGCTCGTTGACCATAGGCAGAGTTGCAAGGACTTGTTCTTGCATATCTTTGGCAGTTATCTGTTGCACACATAAATGCACGCAGTTGCAGTAACAGAATTTGAAACAGCAAGTGCATGACAATATATCCACCAGGCACCTATGACTATGAGTAATAAAGAGAAACTGAGATTCATTATAGTGACCATCAAAGGCTGCATGTAATATATTAACCACTTATTAAGTTTTTAAGAAGTGTTATGCACTTTTTGCTTGTGTTTGGTTTTGATCTCAAGGAGGTCAAAGTTAAGGCAGCTAAGATATAGTGCTGAAAGACTGGTGCATTGAGAAAGCTTATGAGCTGCAGTAGATTTTGAAGTGGACAGGAGAGTGGATAGAGTTCATTCTATATTGTGAGAATTCTTGCAGTTTCACTGTTACCTATAGTATTTGACTAAATAGAAATGTCCCAATCTGAGACACAGAGTGCTGCTCATATAGCTCTTTTTTTTTTTCCTAAGCAAATTAAAAGCAGATACATACATGTTGATGAAAAACAGAAAGCAATTACCATGAAATTTTAAATACTCTTCCCTAACTTATACCTCACCACTTGCTATCTTTCTCTTTCAGCATTGAAGTTGTCAAGGCTCAAAACTAAAATAGTTATTTACAAGGTACAGATTGTGTTTCAATAGAAATACTTAATTCTGTGTTTATTTATTTATTTTTTTAATGCAGTTCCTTCAGCCCCTACAAACCCTAGAATATATGTGTTACATAATAACCTGCATGAAGGTGAAGAGAAAGTCCATGTGGAGTTCAGGTGGAACAAGCCTGAAAGGGACAATGGTGTACTAACACACTTCAGGGTTTACTATCAACTATTGTGTCAGAATGACACTGCTGACACTCTCATGGAGTGGAATGTGAGCAATGTCAAACCCAATGTGTTGCTCTTTTCTCTCACAGATGTGCTTCCCCACCTCACAGTAAGGTTTCAGGTATGAAAAATTACTGAGCTCATCTCAGATGTTATCTGTGCAGCTTCATGTGTTTGTCTAGGAGATTGTATTGGGCTTGGGGCAAGAGTTTGTGGTTTCTGCTTTTGGAACTGCTGATTCACTGACTCACCCTTGGATACCTGATTTAACCTTTCTATATGTTGTATTGTTCGTTACATAAGGTGGAAAACAATACTGCAATATTTTACAGGTTTGTTGAGGCCCAAAAGAAACTTTTCTAGAGGTCTCCCAAAGCCACTGCTAAAAGCTACAAGTTCAACACAGATTCTGCTGAGCTGGTGGAGGGTCACAGACCAGTAAAATAGAGCCACTAGATCAAGAAAAGTTTCACTGCGGGGGAAACACAAGGACTCACTTGATATCTGTAATAAGAGACTTCCATATTAAAACTTGCCAGGAGGTCATGTTTCCGTCATGATAAAAGAACACAGAATGTGTGCATGAAAAACAAGCTGGAAACATGAAAGCATGTAACAGGCCAGGTAGACAGGGGAGAACACCATGTTGGTTGCAACGTCAACCAACAGTAGGAAACTGCTCCAGCCTGGGCAAAGAAACAAGATTGTCTGGCTTTCTTTGAGCACCAATTGATACATGCAGCCTGAATTGCCGCTCTATGAGCCACAACTTAAAATTTTCTTCATAGCCATGGTCCAACTCTCAATGTAGCATTTGAACTGACCAACAGAGCAGAGCACATACATATATGTTCCTAGCTCAGCAGTCAGGGGATCTGGTTGTCTTTTTGTTGTTGATTGTGACTCTGCAGGCTCTCTAATGGAATATTTTATGCTGCTGTTTAACGTATGTAACAACCTCCTGTCTCACAGGTGCAAGCTTTCACCTCTGTGGGTCCAGGACCTTTGTCTGATATAGCACAGAGGAATTCATCAGGTATGGATGACTTAAATGCCCCTTCATGGTTTGTGTGTAATAGCTGGCAAACTTGACAGTACAAAAATTTGGTAATCTGATAAATAGTCTGACAATTGGGTGACGTTTGTTCCACCCTATGGTAGACACCACAGAGGAGATAGCTAGAGCAGATAGTTTGACAGGAAATTATTAACACATTTCTTTAGCTTAAATTTGGGGAATTTCAAGCCTTTTCTCAGAAGTAGGTGAGATTAACTCTTCTAGGCAGCACCAGCGTAGCACAGAACAGCAGTCTTTCATCTGTAGTCTGCATTCTACTATAGCAGTATAGGTCATTTGTAACTGGGCTAGGGATCGTAGGTTATTTCTAATTGGGCTGTGACAGGTAATTAAGAGAGCAAATCTATTTTTACTAGGCTTAAAGTTGCTGGGTAAGCATCCACAATGGCATTGAAAAATTCTTAGAAGTTTGCATGTGATGACAAGAAGGCAACATCAATCTGTGCATGTCATTATTTTATTTATTTGATATGACATATGACCAAATATAATTTGTGTGGGGCCATCGTTTGTTTTTGTACTTGCTTTCATTATGAATGACTGCTATTGTCTAGAATGTTTGGTGTAAATTCTGCTGTGCCCTTTTCCTTCCAGATCTTTTCCCTGTCCCAACTCTTATAACTGTTTCTGCCAACAAGTTGTTTCTTACTGACATAGACAATAATCATACCATATGGGAACTTTTGGCAAAGACCAATATAAAGGACATCTGTTATACTGCTAATGATGACACAATGTACTATATCCTAGAAGACTCTCTTTTTCTTCTGAACATACAGACTACTTCAGTGTTTCAGGTATTCCTTTGTCCATTACCTTGCCTGAAGGAAATATATGGCCATTTTTGCTATTATTTTGGGTCTAATCATGTTTTTAAAGAAGTCAAAATTGCATGTTGAAAACAGAAGAAAGCAGCATGATGAACAAAGCTCATTTAATGGCAAAATGAAGTGGGGAAAACAGAACTGGAGAGATGCAATTTTCTTAATGACTGTTGGTTCATATGAGATGCTTATATGAAGTGGCCCTTTCTAACAGTGCAATACGAATATGTATAATATAATAAAATTTGGACTTCCAATTTTTTTTGTCATCAATAGTGATTGGAATAAGCCTGTGTATGCCATTGGTATAGTTTTCCTGTTAAACGTGTATGAGTTTACTGACATCTGCTTTGTTCATGAGACATTTCAACAAATATTTAATTTAAAATTCATACTATTAAGTACAAGAAATGTAATTTTTGTATGAAATGTATTTTAATTTAACTTGTTTTCTTTCTAATTTCAAGAAAACTGAATCAACATGGAGGGAATTATTAATATTAGTGAAACAACAGATTTTGTTTGTATAAAAATATTGGAACCTTCACTCCATGGCATCTCTCTATATTTTGACTTCTATTTTCCAAGTAGTAATGACTTGGGAAACAAATCTGATTTCATAGTGTCCTAGTATTAGGTAGGATAATTCTGCTCTTAAGCAGTTTTAATAATTTTTTTTAACCCTTAAGTTTTTCAAAGATGCATTTCTTCGCAATGTCACCGCCATCACAGTAGACTGGATTGCAAGACGCCTCTTTGTTGCCCTGAAAACATCATGGAATGAAACTCAAATATTTGCTATTGATCTGGAACTCAAGAAAAAGTCTTTACAAGCCTTGAACATACAACTGGGTAACCATAATTCAACTGTATCGTCTCTGTTGTCGTATCCTCTCTTAAGGTAAGACATATATTGCTAATAACTTCTTTAAAATATATTTGAAACATGGTTTTCATGAAACATCAGCTCTTAAGGACCCAAAAGTACTTTTTATATGATTTTTTTTCTTTTCATTGTGTAAGTCTCAGATATTTCTGTGTGTAATTCTGCTTATATACTGCTACTTGAGCTTGGACATATATCTAATTAAAAAAAAAAAAGTCTGTGTGAGTAAAAATTTCCAATGATACTTAAATCCTGGTAGGCTGTTCTGTTCAAGTGTTGCAAATGGAAGTCAGCACCATGTAATCATTAACATAACATTATTGTAAACATTTATTCTGGAATAGTCTGTTATTGTGATCTTCTAATCAAAAATTTTCTTTGAACACCTAGAATCTCTCTGGAAGTATGCTCCTTTAGTTACACTGTTTGAAATATTTGGGAGGTTTGTAACTATATTCACTTACAGGACTGCATTTAGTCCAGACTGTTCAGATTGAAGTTTTTCTACTGTAAGCAATGCATTTTATTTGATAGCCGCTTGTACTGGATGGAAGAGCTTGATTATGGCAGCCGCATGTTTTATTACAATACTCTGAATAACACTGTGCAACACATTTTGGGATACATATCAGTGGAAGAACAAATGAGGAACTACTGCAGCTGTAACGTGACAGAAGCAGAACTAGGAAGACCTATGAGTATAGATGTGTCTGACTCCAAGAACCCTCAGCTGCTCTTTATCAGAGGAAGAGATGAAATATGGGCCTCAGATGTGGATGGTTGCCATTGTTGGAGAGTTACCAGAATACCAAATTTTCAAGGTCTGAGTGCTCTGTTATGTTTCTAGGTAGTTTGTGATTAGTTCTGTTTCTTACACTAACAATGATAATTTCAGTAAAATAGTATTCATGAAGTACTTTCCTTATAATATTGATTTATCGGTAGGCAAGATCAACAAAAATTGTTGTGTTCTATGTTTTCAATTGTGTACCCTGTTGATAGTAACCAGGAGAAAAAGCAGTGTGAGGATATTTACTGATGCAAGCATGCATTCTAGTAAGATGTCAGTAGAATGGAGATACTACAGCCTCACACACTACTTGTCAACAGATTTCACTTACAGTATTAAGACACTGTTTTGTTGGGGTTTAATATTAGATACACCTATTACAGCTTATCTCAATGAAAAGTTACCATACCATCTTAGGTCATATCTGAAAGTGGCACTGAACACGTCAGTATTAGATGTGGGGAGGGTACTTCATATACGTAGAGTCTTGTATGACAGCTTATCTATGTTTCACTTATTGTAATAACATTTAATTGTGGTTGCTCAGTTTTCAGCTCAGTTCTGCAATAGTGCTGGTAAAGCTGTCCTTTTACCAAAGGAGCTGCCTTAGCTGCCTTGTTCCTGGGAGAGGGCAAAAGAGTGTTTTTAATCTTGGAAAAATGACAAAAGTTTCTTTGGACAGCTCTTGCTCTTGTTTTCTTTTTTCTTTTCTTTTTTTTTAAAACAAAACAAAACAAAAACAAAAACAAAAACAAAACATTAAAATAACAGAATTGCAGTTCTCATGACTAAGGATAATAAAAAGCCCCCAAATCTACACTTGTAAAGAGAAATACCAAAGTGTTTCAGCTTCATGAGACCTATTGGCATATATCAGAAACCTCTTTTCCAGGGAAAGTCTTTGAAATTACGGTGTGGCTGAGATACTGACCCATATTGATTCAATGTGAATAAAAGCATCCATCTGCTCTTGTAAAATTGTCTGCTCAGTGTTTATGCTGAAGCATAACTCTACAATGTTTTCTTACAGATAAGAAAATTGGCAGCTTGACTGTAGATAAACAGTTTTTATATTGGAGCATTGAAACGAAGAAATACACTGAAATTTATCTAGCAAATAAAGAAACCACAAGACTCTCTCTTCAAATGAAAGCAAATCATGAGCTGAAAATTTTAGCCTACAGCACAGCACTGCAATCATATCCAGGTAGTGGGGATTTGGGTTGTTCTGTAAATGTAATAAATCTATTTCAGGGCTTGTAGTTGAGTTGCAGATTATGCTATATATACTTAGGTAAAATATGCTTTATGGATTCAGATACCTTGTAGAAGGAAACAATTCACTGTATACGTATTTAAAAGGATGGAAATAACAACTGGCCATGTGTTGCATGGAAGTTCATGATGGTGTAAATATCGCCCGTGTTTCAATGTCTCAGGGTGGAAATACCTGTTTTCAAAGTTGTGTTGAACCTAGAGATTTAGAAAAGGTGGTGAACGTTAAAACACAGAAAAAGAGCAAGCACAGTGTCCTGAAGATGGTCTGTAGCCACAAGGTGTTGTTGCAAGAGTTTGTTAATGATCCCTGTTATGACACAGATTTCTGCTGTTTTTCGTAAGTATGCAAAGCTGAAAATAAATGTATGTGCTTCCAAAGACAAACAGATAAGACTTCCACTTATTAAAGTGATTTATAAAGAAGTGCCTGAGAGGCAATTACAGCTTACATGCTAGTAGTCTCAGGCTTCACTTACAACTCCTAATGTTTTAAACAATTCTGGAGTGATAATGAAAAAAAGAAAAATTAGTTTCAATACAAATCCGGGATTCATCATAGATATAGGGATTACACTTGCAAGTGTAGATGTTTAGAACAGCTACCAGCATGATGAATATATTAAAATAATACTTTAACTTAATTTTTACATAAAAATCTGAGAGAATATTACAGGAATCTGAGAGAATATACAAGAGAATATTTTAATGGGATGGAATTCTTTGGAATGAAAGAATTTCATGCAGTTTTGGGTAGCTAGCAGAGTTTCTCCTGAGTATAGCTGCTCTGACCAGCATCCAGGCTATTCTCATCAGAACTCTGGGCAAGTTTATTCACATGAGGTCTGTGTGGGCTTGGCATTGCTGCAGGAGCTTGGTTTGGCCCTGGTACAAAATGTACCAATCCCTCTCCTGAGGGAATGGGCTCCCTGTAAGAGCCCTAGGCTTACGTAGTGCAGAAAGGGAACAACTTAAGTCCAAAGGGATTGTTTCTACCCAAAGATCCCCACAGAGGTCTTATTGGAGACTGGACTTCTGCAAGTGCATTTAGAGGAACACACAGATATGGGATTTAAGGAAAGGAAAAAAAAAAGAAGTAAAAAAAATCAATGCACAGAATTATTTGCAGAAGTTTAAGATAAAAGGAAATGAAATTATTAAATTAAGAAAAAAAAATATTTTTTGTACTGAAAGCAAATGGGGTGTATGTGAAACAGTGATGTTTGCAAAGACCAGCTGTGTTGACTGACATGCTTTTTTTTTTTTTTAATTTAGTGATGTGTTCAAGTAGCACTGTTACTTTCCTTTCATTCTAACCTATTTAATTGCCATCCAGAGAGGTGATGTCAGTTGATCATTTAACACATCAGAAGTACTCAGTGAAAATTATCGTCCTGTCACAGATTCTGTGAGAGAATGATTTCTCTGCTGGGTTAGGAGGAAAGGGACTGAATATGCAGTGAAGGATTTTTTGTCAGGGTAAACACGTTTCTATGGAACTGCCTGACAGAAATTTTAGTTCTGAAAATGACTCAGATCTTTATTCCACCTGGGATTTTTCCCATGAGAGTTTTACTACTCTAAGAAAATATAAATTGTCAAAGACTCAACATTACATTTACTTCTATCAAACAGGCTTTCTGATTCTCCCTCCCTTATGTGCATGAGCCTGCCTTTGGCAGGAATAGCAGGGTTGCTCATTTAGGGAGAAAAGATCTTAACAATGTGGTCAGTTGTTCTGGCCAAAGGGCAAACATTTGTCCTTGCACCATCTTTTCCTTCTTGGCAGCAAGTCACATATTTTAAATATGTTTTTTTTTTTTTTTTTAATATATCAAATGGTAAGGTGTATTTTTTTTACATTTTTTGTATACTATCATTGAGTATTTTTCTATTGTTTTCTCCTTAGAGACCACTTTTTTCCTTCCAAAACTTGTCATTCCATTCCCTGTTGTTACAATGAGCTTTACAAGCGAGAAGCTGATTGGAAGAAAAGAGAGATTTCATTGTGAGGGAAGGTTACTTTCTACTCTGCCTATCTGCCTTTTCTGTGACAAGCAAGTTCAGACTCATCAGTGTATACTACCCTCATTAGCATAGCAACTAAGGTGTGGATTTCCAGGTGTGGATTTTCTTTAGATACCTAAAGAATAGCCTAAATACTTTAAGAGCTCAGATCTTATCAAAGACAAACAAGCCTTTACTTTGGTGACTGCTATCTTTGTGTCTATGAAAGTAATTAAATATAACATATGCAAGTGGTAATTTATTCTGTTTTTATTTGTGAAAGCAAAGAGAATACTTTGTGCTTATGCTTTCTCATATGAATCATGGTAGGATCCCGTGAAAATTTGGATTAGTCCAATAGTAATTGTTTATTTATATTTTTTGATGTCTTTCTTAGATAAGTGTTGCTTGATTCCATTGCTAGACACTGAGAAACCTTCTATCCTTGATACAACGAACACCAGTCTTACATTAAGCTTGCCATCTGTCACACCACAGCAGCTATGCCCTGGCATATCCCAGCCTACACCAACATATCTGGTATTTCTCAGAGAAATGACTAACAACACCAGGAACTCATCCTACCATTTGTCTACTCTACAGCAAAAAACATTGGTATGGCTCTTTTGGAACAAAAATACATCTGCTATCATATATGAACAGGGCATGATATCACTTCTAATCATTTTATAAACCAGTCTGTAACTTTCTAGCAGAGAGTTTTTCCACTTCTACATATCCCATAGCAAATACCAATCAGAAATTAGAATTACTAAGTGTTAGATACCTTAGCTTTTCTTTGTACAAGTACTCCTCTACCTTTTACCATGTCCTTGCTAAAATCCTGTTGGGACTAGATGATCTTTAAGGTCCCTACCAACCCAAACCATTCTATGATTCTTTGATTCATTAACAGATAATTGGTGTGACATGAGTCTTTTCTAACAATACATATTTGTTATCTGATTTCTAATCACAGGAATTTCAGGGACCTATAGATGTCATAGACAACCTACAGCCATTTTCAAGTTATGTCATACAAGTTGCAGTGAAAAACTACTATTCAGATCATGAAGAGCTGGCCATGGGAAAGGAAACAATTGGCAAAACTCTATATGGAGGTTTGTTTCACATTTTATTCTAGTTCTGAATAGAATTTTCATCTCATTTAAAGAAATGTGTGTGTTTGGTTTGCAAATCAGAAAGTAGAGAAATTTTCTGCTCAAAATGTAACCTGTCTAGATCTTCAGAAGAATTTGGAGACCAAACCTGATGAATCCGTAAAAGTCATAATAAATGTGTATGCTCTTTAACGTTTTTACTTATTGGCTTCCTGTGGAAAGATAAACTATGGTTAAAATGACTAAGCCGTTGCAGTTTCTGCCTTAGACCACATTTTCAATAAGTTTTGTTTGAGTGTATATACAAATATATATATTTAAATGTGTGTTAGATATGCAGCATTAAGATTTTTTCCCTTGGATTGACATTGTTCTCATAATTACTGTTTCTTAGGGCAATGCAGAATTGTTTTATTGTAAATCAGGCTAAAGAGACAGCACTTCATTTTTACTTCTCTTTGTCCAAGTGCCAATAGCATCTCTTCAGTAGGTTGTAAAAATTTTGATGTGCCCTTCTCAGTCCCTTTCATATTAGAAGGAGAAAGCTAGAATAGTGCTTTTGACTTGTGCATTCACTGTGCCATTTAGAGTAGAGAGATGACTTGTTAGGGATTAGCTAAAATAAATAAATAAATACATCTGTCAATTTCTCTAATTATGGCAGAAGACTGCTAAGAAACTTGAGTGGGAGAGGTCAGTTGAGGGACAGTTGATGGGTGAAGGCAAGAGCCTAAGATATGATGACTAGGCAGCTAAAAGTAGTTTTACTGAAGCACAGCTATCTCTGTGCTGTGTGATGAGGTGTGACCCACTGATGCGTTGGGAGAGGACAGGGCCCTGAACTTGTAGCAGTGTCTAAGGGAGCAGGTAACTACAGCCTAGAAAAAGATGACGGGAGCACAGCTCCCTTTCTGGAAAAGCATGAAGCATTCACAAGATGACAGGCCAAGGCTGCATTTGGGAAAACCTGCACAGTGCTCTCCCTAAGAGACAAGACAGTGAAAGTGAAAGGTGTATTTTGTTTTAAAGGTTTTCCCCTAAGTGCAAAGTTACTTTTGAAAGAAGAATGAGAAATTAAAGTAAAGAGAAAAGAGAGTGGTCAAGAATGGCTAATGTATATATAGCTTGTTATTCAGTCTGGTTTTTTTTTATTATTTCAGAGCTGGGCCTGTGCTTCTGTAGTGTGTCTAGTTTATGAAGTCAGTATTCACCTCACATAATATATTTGTGTATTAGCTGATAGTGAGCTCAAGAAATTTTAAGTGTTTAAGTTAACATCTCCTCCACTTCCTGCTTTGAGTGTGGGATTTTGCAAGTTTCCCTTTCTACTGACATACTCCAAAGGACCATCTGTCAGTCACTTCAGTGCTCTCTTAGATAACTGTCATGTTAAATACATTTATTTTATTTAGGACACATCCTTCAGAAGAGGAAATGAGGGATTTCCTTAACACTTCTGCTGTTGATCTGTGGACTGGTTTACATTATGGGGAATCTATGACTACTCAGCAAATGCTAATTATTCAGCTGCAGGTAGCAAGATACCATTTTGCCTGATCACTAGCACATATCGTACTGTGTCTTTTCCTCACTTTCTCGCATATACTGCCCTTTACTTTCATAGTTACCCTCTCCACCTTGTTCTGGAGTTCCCAGTTCAGAACAGTGATCTGGTTCTGCCTTAGCTCCCTATCTAAAAAGAAAAAAACAATACTGTTTTTGTTGGTGGATTTAGACTCTGATTTGAGTGCAAACATACCAACTGCTTATCTTGTCATAGCTGATGAAATGTAGGACATGGCATAGGGAAGAAACTCAACTCCACTGCACTTTAATGTAGATGGGGGTCTTGCCTCCATTTGCCTTGGTACCAAAATGGCCCAAAAGCCTTCCTCAAATGCCAAAAGGGCAACTGAGATTTATAGGGAGACAGTTTAAGCTTTCCTTTTCTTTGATAACCTTACTAGTCTGAGCTAGATGTGTGCTATAGTTTGAAATACCTTAATCAGGGCAGGAAAATGCTTCTGCCCACCCCCTATATCACTCTCTCTGTTTGCACTGTTGCACAGCTACAGTCCTAATTTCCCTGAAGCTCTTGTCAAGTCCCAGAAAGAAGAAGTGAAACAAGAGTTGGAGGCATGTTGCCACTCTTCTTTTGGGTACCAGACCTGCTATACTTTGGAAGTTATCTTTCAACCCTGCTATTTTTTTTATCACTTAATTGTATTTCTCGTTGTCTGAAGCATCACGCAAATAGGATCACACCCATTTTAGATGTCTGAATACTGTTAGCATATCTCTAAGTAGTCCATTGCAGAAGGTAAGAAAAGCTGACCAATGATCAGTGGATTTCAGTTCTTTGCAGGGGAATCCACTGTAAAATTTGTATGACCCAGTGATTGAATAAGATTGAATATTATTGAGATGTGGCAGGAATTCACACTTCTGCTCCTTTGTGTGGTAAACTGAGCCATCCTACAGCAATGTACTCACTTTCCATGGAGGAACATAAAGGTAGAATATGAAATGGGAGACTGGGTTGCACCACTGAAATGGAATTTTTCAGGCTCAAGTCAAATGAAACATGAAACTCAGAACAGGCTTCTCTAGTTGGGGCAAAATAAAACAGTACGACCAAAGCAAAATAAAGTCATAGAACAAAACAAACAAACAAACATATCCCAAAGTCTGAGCATTTTAATAGGTATTTTTATCAACATTCTGATCTTTTCACAGTTTGTTGAAAATTTTCCAACTGTCTGTAACTAGAATGTGTATGTGTCCCAGCACCTATGTTCTCAATTTCATGAATGTAACTGCTAGTTTAAATTGTAATCAGATGCTACTAAAGCCACTTGAAGTGTGCATGCTATTTCACACCTCTGAAGCTGCGTGCATTCCCTCTGTCTTTCCCTCAATTCTGTAATGAAATGAAAGAAACTTGGATTAATCTTTACTTTTAAACAAACAGTAAGATAGAGGGAATGAAAAAAAAAAAAGAACAACTTGGAAAAATAAATGCATTGCTCTTGCCACAGAGTGTCACTCTTCCTCCATATATCTTTTATGTAGTGAAACAAGAAATTTCTCTTCCTTACTACTGCAGCTTCTGCACATTTCACTTAAATAACCTGCAGTCTTGCTGTCAACATATAATTTATAGCATACATTCTCATCATTCAGATATGTTGGAGACCTAGATAGTGTAGCAAATTTTAGCTTTTTACCTATCTAGAAAGTTCAATAGAAAAAAAAAATAATGTGGAGTTGGGGCATTCCATATACCAGTTCAAAGTTTGTTATCTCAAAGATTCAAAGGAATAGTTGATTTTTTTCCAAAACAGTTAGTGAGTAACCAGCTGGCATGGACAACAGACCTACAACAACCCAGTTTCTTATTTACATAGCTCAGTCAGAGCATGTATTTCTGAGCAAAACTGTAAATTATGGCAAGCAATGCTTAGGAAATAGAATTTTCTGCTAGCTTCTTTTTCGTGCAGAGCCTACATAACAAGCCATTTTGCTGAATATATCTAACTTCCAAGTTTGTTCTTGGAATCTCAAAGCATCTGTCAAAATAAACAAAAAATCTATTTAATTGTGATATTCTAAACTGGACAAAACAAAGAACTGAGGAATATATGGATTGATGAAAAATGAGCTAGGGGGGTCTTTTTTTATCTAATAGCCCTTTCAATTCCATCATGCTTACATGGTGTATTTGCAAATATTTTGATTTTTTTTTTTTTGTAAGTTCCTTACTGGCAGTCCAGAATACAGTATTTCTGTTCACCACAGAAAATGGATTTAGCGCATCTCCAAAATTTAGAAAGTTTATTCCATTAGGTGGGTATGCAGTGTTTTACTATGTTGTTATCTATCTTCTTTTGACTTACCACTAACAGTGATATCTTAGGTGAATTTAAGCTCTCTGTCAAAGGCCAGACTCATGATATATGAGATGTCCTGAGTTTAATGATTTCTTTTAAAGAAAGGAGAATACATAGAAGCTATGCAACAACTTAATTTTTCTAGAGGTTTTGGTATAAAATGAAACTTTTACTTCTAACTTTTAGATCAGAAAAAAATAAATCAGTTTCACACTATGTTGGAACTGCACAACTTTTAGAGCCCAACCTGCGCAATTTAATTCATCTTTGAATGTGTCTTTTAACTAGTATTGCAAGATATTTTCAAATTTGGGTTTTTATTTAAGACTTTTCTGTTCAAAAAAAAAGACTTTCCAATTGGGGTAGTGCATAAGTACTTTTTAGCGTATATCCAAATAAACATCATCACAAACTCACATCTGATACTTTGATTAGTAAACTAGAAGAAAGCAGTTTTGTGATATGACTATAAAGGTAGAGATATAGGACAGCAGTTTTTTTTTTTTTTTTTTTTTCTTACTTACATGGTACAACAGCCAAGGATATTACCATGTTCACATACTTATTTGTTTTCCTTCGTCAGTGACATTTCTTTATTTCTCTAAAAATAAAACAAACAAAAAACCTCTAGTCTGATCGATATTTAAAAGTAGATACATTTTTCTTTTTGTTTCAGTACCAGAGGCAGTTGATTCCATTAAGGCAGTCGTTTTGTCTGATACCACTATCGACCTATCTTGGAGAGAACCTCTGAAGCCAAATGGACCTCTGGAATCCATCCGCTATCAAATCTCTGTCAATTTTTTATCTCCTGTCCCAGCCACACCCTTACGAAAAAGTGAATTTCCAAATGGGACACTTGCTTGGTCTGTCAGTGGACTCCAGTCCGGAACAAACAATTTATTCAAGGTATAATGATAAACAGTATAATCACAACCTGTTTGTTTACTAACCTGCAAATTGATAGATCGCTCTTCTATAAATCTATATGTGTGTTTTGAAAATATGAATTCAAAACTTGGCAGACTTCTCTCAGTCCTTTACTCTTCTGATTAAGGAAAATTGAGTATAACAGCTTATTCCTACATGGGTTTATCAGGTGAAATCCTTAAAACTGAGATCTTTTTTATTTGGGGACCATACCACAGCTCTCAAAAGTAAATAGGAGTTTCTGCTGTAATCCTGCTGTAATTGCTCTGACAGTTGCTGGAATTGCTCTGAACATGCTAAAAGAGGGTCAACTGATGGAAAACCTCTGTTCTCCAAGAAGGGGGCCTAGAACTGTGGCCTAATTGTAAAATGCTAGGTGTGCAATAAACAAGGCTATGCAAGTGCAAATAGGTCACAGTCAAATGATTAAGTTTTTTTCTTAGGAAAGCAAAAGGTCTGAAAATTTCGATACAGGGGAACTCTATATTGTTATTATTAATAGCAGGCTTAGCCATTTCACCAGTTGCTGTTTTTAACAAATTTTCTAACAAATAGTTTTTCCTTAGGCAAAAAAAAAATATATATTTTTCCCTTAGTCCAATGAAACAAAAAAGTATATGATAGGTTCATGGAGATATAAGTGATGATTGAATTAATAGCTGACAGAGCATAATGCTGATTCTGTTTTGCAGCAGTCACCTTTTAAAATAACAGCATATTATATAGCTTGCTTGCAAGCTTCACAACAAAACCAAGATATCAATGTGGACCCTTTAAAAAATGCAGAAGACTAACTATGACTATAACTTAAAAATGCAAGCATGGGCTTTGCTCTTTGGAGGACTTTTAAGAAAATTTCTGTAGACAAGAATATTGAAGGGTGGTTGCAAACCATCTGATTTTGGATTTTGTTGGCATATGATGCTATCAGTACAATAGAAAAAATAGTTGTTTCCACTGTCTAGGCAAGTCACAGATAGAGGAAGATCCAGGTTTTTCAACTACCAATTTGAAGCAGAAAGTTTTAGAGGAATATTGAAAATATAATAACAGGTCTGCCCCAGGATGACTAGCAGAATGGGATATCCACCCATCAGCTGCTGCAGTTCATGTGTACTCCCATATCAACATCACATGAAAACTTTCGTGGCTTGTGTGGTTATGGTGTCAGACTCAGGCAGACAGGTTGTGTGGGCAACTGGGGCAGGGGGAACAGCCTCCTGAAGTATTGTCAGTATTATCTGCCTGAGCACATGTCACTGCCGTAAGAATAAGAGAAAAGAATAGTTTAATGTGGTGATACAACCAAGAAAATGTAGGAAGAATACGTTGCAGTATCTAGTATTTTTTAATTTATTTTTTGAGGAACAGGAGACCTATATCTAGGTATTTAACACAATAGCATGAAACTAAATGTAGTACAATATATTTGAAGGAAAGATCAGCTTAAATAATATTTTTAAATGTTAGGTGTATTTAAAACATCAAGGATCTGTTTAAAAATTGTCTGTGAACATGCAAGATTATCTTCTATAATTTTTGGAAGGGAGGAAGTCCCGTTGAATTAGCAAAAAGAAAATGTCATGCCTAGCTTCAAAAAGGAAATTATAGACCACTTTGTGTAACTTCAGTACCTGAATGCATTATTATGTATATTTTCAGTAGGATTACATTAGGACAAAATGATAAATAGTTGGTATACAAGCAACTAGAGGAAAATAGGAGAATAAAAATGTCCGGTGTGAGTTCATAAGAACAAAACATACTGCTTCTTCCTTTACAGAAGACAATTTTAGGTTAAAAGGAAGAGAATAAATGATGTACCTGGACAATAGGATTATCATCAGAGAGACATTTTAGAAGTCAGCCAAGTACATGTTGTCTGCAGAATTCACACTGCAGAATCCATCACAAATGCAGTTAGTTAGAGTGGTTTTCAGAGTTCACCCTTGGCCTACGAGAACGTTCAGCTGATGGCTGGAGGGTATCTGTTCTGTCCTAAATTTTATTTTGTGCTTTTTTTAATAATTTGGGTGGTATAATGAGGAATACACATATATACATACACATATAAACCTATGTGAACGTATGTAAGTATGCATACCCAAACATATGTCATATTTAGTTGTGGTTTACTGGAAGACATTGTACTAAGGCACATTCTCACCTCGTGTTTTTGTGGTTGTAGAACACTGACCAGCATGTGCACATAT
Source organism: Anser brachyrhynchus (assembly GCF_964034855.1). Lineage (NCBI taxonomy): Eukaryota > Metazoa > Chordata > Aves > Anseriformes > Anatidae > Anser > Anser brachyrhynchus. The sequence continues at coordinate 73,411,401 of NC_137696.1, forward strand.
AACGTCTGCATGCTGGTGTAAGAGCCTATGGAATTAGGAAAGGTCTAAAAAGAGAAGAGTCTTGGTAGAAAGATGGAATGAGAAACTCAAAAGAGACTCTGAGGAGGGGGACTCTAGAAACCATGAACTTCCGGCCTGAAGATTTGTAATGCTGAAGCTGTGGAACTCAAAATGTTTCATCCCATATTGCCTGAATATTTTGTTGATTGAAAACAGCTATTCTTCCAAACATTTTGAGTTGCTAAAGCTACCTTTTCCACCTGGTCTGGTACTGTGCAGTTCATTTCTTTCCTTACTAGGTTCTTGCTTTTCATCCCAATGAGAACTGGTTTTCTGAAAGTGTCCCTGTTACTGCAAAAACTTTTGAGACTCCACCTGCACCTGTCAACATATTCCCCAGAAATACCAGTTTCCAGCTAGAATGGCAAGCTCCTCTGCATGTCAATGGAACCAGCTTCTGGTTTGAGCTGCGTAAGGTAAAAATACTCCTGAGTTTTTTTTTTTCCCAGTTCAAACTTAACACACTTTTCTCCTCGTGAGTGAGACAGGGTGGCAGGACATCTACGAAGAATCTCAGCGGTTAATTTGGGCATGGTGACGTCAGTCTTAGTGACTCAGAAGGGGCAGGATGGAGGCTGCATTTGCCAGGAACAAGGGGGAGTGCAGCTGCAGCATTCAATACTCCACAGTGCCAAAGGACATCCTGGATGACCCCACCAGAATTCCTCCTGGGTCTCCTGTTTCAGTATAGTCCCCTCCCTCTTTCCTCACTGCCCTCCCCCAGCCTTGCTGGTAGTTACAAATGGTATGTCCACTCTGCACAAGAAGGTAAAGAAAAGGATTTTCAGCACTAAATGTCAGTTACAACCTGGTATATGCATTTTATTTTCCTGTTACAGAGGTTAGGAGAAAATGCTGAAGAGAAAAACAGGCCTGGTTGTGCAGACTGGTGAAGTGCTGCAGTGACAGCAGCATGGATGGAAGGTTCAGGTTTTAATTTCTGGACCACTGGACACAGAAAATGTCATGTGTTAATCTGGATCACAT